>NC_089140.1:147794102-148997214 GCF_009819655.1 Sylvia atricapilla
TCGTGGATACTGAAAGAACTGAGAACGGAGGAGGACAGCCGGAGGGTGGGCACTCACAGCCCAGCGGCACAGTACACGGCCACGAAGATTGTCCGTTTCAGACCTGCCGCCTCCACGGCCCTCCGTTGAAAGTGACACCTCCGTGCCGGCTCAGCCCTGAAGTGCCGAGAACGGCCTCGGCAAGGGTCAAGTTGCCCCCCTATGCCGCCAGCCCCAGCAGCCCTGGGTCTCCACCAGAGGCATAGCATGGTCCGCGGGCCCCGTGGCCAGGGCTACCGAGACCCGTGCCACCTTCTCCATGGGCAATACGGCTGCTGACGGGGCCCCGGCAACCCTTCCCCGGACAGCTCCGAGGGGCGCTGGCGAGGCTCGGCGGCAAGGCAGAGCCATGGCCTGCCACCCCTGCCACGTGCAGGTGGCATGCCGCTCGCACAGGGCCACAGCCGGCCTGGAAACACCTGGGCACAGGTGACGCAGGGGCTCACTGATGCAGGGAGAGCACGGTGCAACGCCTGGAGATCGTTTAGAGGCCTTGCCCCGTTCCTGTTGAAGAAAGCCCCACCAAGTCCAGCGGCAAGCAGTAGGGTCAAGCGTCTGCCAAGAAGGCAGATGCAGAGGCCTGGGTGATGCACAGGCTCACCTCTCCTCCAACCCACTCCAACGGCAGGACACTGAACTCCTCTGAGCTCCTGTCTCCTGCCCAGTTGCCAGAGCAGCAGTCTGTCTCTGACACTCACAGCGCTTGGAGACATTGCCAAAGGGCCAGAGGAAACGTGGGAGAAGGAAGAGCTCCCAGAAACAGAGTCTGCAGGAGAGGGGGACAGTCGAGCCACGAGCGCATCGCTTGCTCTCCCAAGAGGAAGAGGCAGAGGCAGCAACTTCGCCCTGGACAAAGATTCCTGGGACGAGGGGCACAACGAGCTTTCCCCATGTCGGAGCCTGAGGCCATACTCGGGCGTCTCGGCTTCTCCCTCACCCTAAGGCCCCTGTGAGGAGAGGGGACTCGTCATCTGCCCGAGCAAACCGCACGTGGCAAATCACCGTGCACTGGGCCTGAGGATGCTTCAAAGCATCTTCTGCAGATGCAGGCAGAGGAGCTGGAGAAGTTGGGGAAGACATCCTCCTCCTCCCTGGGTCAGAAAAGCCCCTCGGGTGCCGCACACGGCCTTGCAGCTGGACCAGAAGGCTGTGCAGGAAGACCGAAAACTGCTCACAGCCTCGTAGCTCCTGACCTCTTGAAGAGCTGTGCTCTCTTTGACAACGAGGATGCGCCGTCCAGGGACACTCAGATCGACCGGCTCCTGGAAAAGTGGGAGTATAAGAGCTCCCTGACAGGACAGGCAGAGAGCAAGTTTTCTTCCCTCCCACTGCAAACAAGGAAGCAAGCCAGCAGCTTCTCCCCTGGACAGCCATCCCTGCCATAGGGGCACGCTGCGGCTCCCCCCACGCACGCCACAGACCAAGAGGTCGCGCTTTGGTGCCTTGCCTGCCGATGCCAGGACAGTGCCGACGCCGCGCGTGCGGATGCTGGCCGTGCCCGGTCCCCCCCTGAAAGCCTGCAGGCTGCGTGTACTGGCAGGTGTGCCGTGCCCGTAGCCCTGCCCCCCCCTGCGGTGGGTCCGTGGCCTTCTTCTCTGCTGGCACGGCCACTGTCCCGCAGCCCCCGGCCCACGGCCGTGGTCCCGCTCAAGACGGCCCGGCGTTCTGAGGCGCTTTCCTCCTTCAGCTTCCCAGGGGGCAGCCGGGAGTAGCCCGGTGACCGCAGCAGGACTATCCTCCTAGATGACTGTTCTCCCCCTGAGGGAACCATTTGCCAAAGGGAGGTCCTGCTGCCACCCCCAGCCCCTCACCCCCAAGCCGACTGCAGGGCAGCCGCGTCAGTAGGTGCCAGCTCAGCAGGATGACAGGCGCACCCTGAGAAGCTGCTTTAGGACGGTCTGCATTTGTGGCTGCATCCCCTAAGCTGCATTAGGAGCTGGAAATTCTCCTTGAGCCTCAGCACTGCAGGCAAAGGAAGGCAGGCCCATCCTTCCTTTCATGGAAAATACGAAACACCACCCTGGAGACCCTGACACGGACGGGAAAGGTGTTAATCCAGAACACCTGCAAAAAACACACTGGACCCCCAGCGCAGAGAAAACCAGCGTGAGGAAGGACGGACATGACTCCACTCGAGCCAAGCGAGTTGGATTGTCTTTCCGCTTGATCTCTCCCTCACCCCCTTTCTCCTCCGCTTCTGTCTCCCTCCCCCTTTTCCTCTACCCACGTTTATTGCGAAATAAAATCCCTCTTTGACTTCGTTAGACGCTCTTCTCGGCACTTCATTTCTGCGCAGGCACCTCTCACGAATCCTTTTCAACAGGGGCACACACCTGCACGCAGCACTACCAGGTGTGGCCTCCCCGCACAGAGGGACAATCACTGCCCTGGGTCATGCCACCGACACTATGCATGGCACACGCGGCCAGGAGGCCACCGGCCTCCTTGCCCACCTTGCACACAGCGTCATGGTCAGCCACTGTCGGCCAGCACCCCTAGGGCCATTCTGCTGGGCACTTTGCTGCCACTCTGCCCCCAGCCTGGAGCACTTCCGGGGCTCCTTGGGACACGAGGGCAGGACCCAGGCCTGGCTCTTCTTGAACCTCCTCCTGCTGGCCTCACGCCAACCACCAGCAGCCCTTGCACAGCCCCCCCCCGCCCCGCCCCCGCCCCCCCCACAGAGCCTTCCCACACCTCCCACACATCGACACTCCCACTCAACTTGTGTCAGCACAAATTTACTCCTGGAATGTCCCGCCAATGCCCGGCCACATCACAGACGCACTTTGAGCAGGACGGACAGGGGACACCGCTAGTGGACCGCGTCAACTCAGCGCATCACCATTCACAGCCACTCTCTGCGCCAAGCCATCCCGACGGTTCTGAACCCAGCAAAGAGTGCCCCTGCCCAAGCCCTGGGCTTTCCCAGGACTGTGCTTGTGGAGACAGAGTGAAAGGCTTTGCTCGGAGTCCAGGGAGACTCCATCCACAGCTTTTTCCTCAGCCCTGAGGTGGGTCACGTGCTCCTCATAGGACATCAGGTTGTTCAAGCAGGACCTTGCCTTTCCTAAAACCCACAACGGTTGGGCCTGATCCCTCAACTGTCCTCTCTTAGCCATGCGATTCCCCTCGCGATGATCTGTTCTAGAACCTTGCCAGACGCCGAGGTCAGGCTGACAGGCCTGCAGTTCCCTGCCTCCTCCCTGCAGCCCTTCCTAGCCGTAGGTGTCACATTGGCACCTCCAGTCATCTGGGATCTCGTGGCTGGCCAGGACTGATAGTAAAGGACAGACAGTGGTTAGCCAGCTCTTCCACAAGGCTCCCTCAGCACCCCTGGGCCCCTTGGGAGGACTCTGGGCCGGCCCCATAGACTCGGCAGTGTCTCAGTGGCTCTGCAGGTCACTAACGATTCTGCCGGGATTGCAGGGGCTCTAATCTGCTCTCTGTCCCTGTCTGCCTGCTCAGGGGACTGCTTGTCCTCTGGACAATTGATCTGCCTGTTGAAGACTGAGGCAAAGAAGGCATTCGGTATCTCAGCCTTTTCCTCATCCTTCATAACCACAGTCCTGCCATACATCCAGTAAAGAATGGAGGTTTTTCCTTGGCCTTCCTTTGTTGTTAAACTCTGCAAACAAAGACTTTTTATTGTCTTTTACAGTAGTAGCCAGATGACATCCTTAAGAGAGCTCTTGCCTTCCTGATTATCTTTCTACAGGAGCAGGCTCCAAAGGGTGGAAAAGCACTTTTGGCAGGGCACCGGCCTTCCTTGGCCATGTTTAGAGGAGGAACACACAAGGTGGGAAAAAGCAGATTATTGGCAGAGGAACAAGCATAGGCAAAGTCCAGGGGCAAAGGCCTAACAAAAGGCCTTTGTCACCCAGGGTGTCTCCATGTCCCTCCATGACAATGGGCGGGCCGTGCCCACCTGGCCTTTGTGACCCACGGTTGCATCGTGCCCAGAGCCCATTGTGACACGGGTCCCTGCGGTGACACAGAGGGCTCTTGTGGGGCCAAACCCCTGGCGTTGCCACTCCCAGGAGAGCAGTTCTCTGAGGAGGCAGCAGCTCTCTCGCGAGGCAGCAGCTCCTCAGGAGGAAGCAGCTCTTCCCGGGTGCCCTTGGCCAGTGTTCCTCGGAAGCACCGCCAAGATGTCTAAAAGGCAGAAGGCGAAAGCCCGCTGCAGGTCCCGTGAGGGGCAGCCGCTGCTGTCCAGCGGCAAAAGGTGAGCGACGGGGATGGAGGGAGAGGCTGCAGTGGGCCCTGCTGGGGGAGGGAGGGCTGGGGGCACAGGAGGACCTTGGGCCAGGCCTGGCACCAGGCCTTGCTCTGGGGAGGAGCCGTGCCGGACGGCCGGGCCGAAGGGATGGCCCAGAGACAGCGAGCGCAGCCGGGAACCCAGCCCAGCCTGGCTGCCGTGGTCAGCGCCTGCCTCGGGGCCACAGCTGGGCTCGCCACCGTCAGGGGGGACGGCGTGCCCGCACAGCCGCCTCCATCCCACGCCTCCTCCTGCTCCCTGCAGACGCCGCCGCAGGCAGCAGCGGACTTGGCCACATGGGTGACCATCACGCCCCTCGATGAGGACCAACCCATCCCGAGAGAGGCCATCTCGTGGATACTGAAAGAACTGAGAACGGAGGAGGACAGCCGGGAGGATGGGCACTCACAGCCCCACAGCGGCACAGTGACACGGCCACGCAGATTGTCCCGTGTCAGACCTGCCGCCTCTCCACGGCCCTCCGTTGAAAGTGACACTCCGTGCCGGCTCAGCCCTGAAGTGCCGAGAACGGCCTCGGCAAGGGTCAAGTTGCCCCCTCTGCCCGCCAGCCCCAGCAGCCTCTGGGTCTCCTCCCAGAGGCAGAGCATGGTCCGTGGGCCCCGTGGCCAGGGGCTACCGAGACCCGGTGCCACCTTCTCCATGGGGCACTACGGCTGCTGACGGGGCCCCGGCAACCCCTTCCCCGGACAGCTCAGCCGAGGGGCGCTGGCGAGGCTCGGCGGCAAGGCAGAGCCATGGCCTGCCACCCCTGCCACGTGCATGGTGGCATGCCGCTCTGCACAGGGCCACAGCCGGCCTGGAAACACCTGGGGCACAGTGAGACGCAGGGGCTCACTGAGATGCAGGGAGAGCACGGTGGGCAACGCCTGTGGAGATCTGTTTAGAGGCCTTGCCCCCGTTCCTGCCGTGAAGAAAGCCCCACCAAAGTCCAGCGGCAAGCAGGAGTGGTCAAGCGTCTGCCAAGAGGCAGATGCAAGAGGCCTGGGTGATGCACAGGGCTCACCGCTCCACCCAACACTCCACGGCAGACACTGGAAACTCCTCTGAGCTCCTGTCTCCTGCCCAGTTGCCAGAGCAGCAGTCTGTCCTCTGACAACTCACAGCGCTTGGAGACATTGCCAAAAGGGCCAGAGGAAAAGTGGGAGAAGGAAGAGCTCCCGAAACAGAGTCTGCAGGAGAGGGGGGACAGCGAGCCACAGAGCGCATCGCTTGCTCCTCTCCAAGAGGAAGAGGCAGAGGCAGCAAACTTCTGCCCTGGACAAAGGATTCCTGGACGAGGGCACAACGAGCTTTTCCCCATGTCGGAGCCTGAGGCATACTCGGGCGTCTCGGCTTTCTCCCTCACCTCAGCCCCTGTGAGGAGAGGGGAACTCGTCAGCTGCCCGAGCAAACCGCACGTGGCAAGCTGCCGTGCACTGGGCCTGAGGATGCTTCAAAGCATCTTCTGCATATGCAGGCAGAGGAGCTGGAGAAGTTGGAGGAAGACATCCTCTCCTCCCTGGGTCCAAGAAAGCCCCTCGGTGCCGCACACCCTTGCAGCTGGACCAAAGGCTGTGCAGGAGAGACCGAAAACTGCTCACAGCTCGTAGCTCCTGACCTCTTTGAAGAGTTGTGCTCTCTCTTTGACAACGAGGATGCGCCGTCCAGGGAGCACTCAGATCGACCGGCTCCTGGAAAAGTGGGAGGGAGAAGAGCTCCCTGACAGGAGCAGGCCAGAGAGCAAGTTTTCCCTCCCACTGCAAGACAAGGAAGCAGAGCCAGCAGCTTCTCCCCTGGACAGCCATCCCTGCCATGAGGGGCACGCTGCGGCTCCCCCCACGGCACTGCCACAAGACTCAAAGAGGTCTGCGCTTTGTGCCTTGCCTGCCGATGCCAGGGACAGTGCCGACGCAGCGCGTGCGGATGCGGGCCGTGCCGGGCCACCCAGGAAAAGCCCTGCAGGGCTGCGGTACTGGCAGGGCCTTGCCCGGAGCCTGCCCGGCCCCTAGTACACGGGGTCCGTGCTTCTTCTGCTGGCACGGCCACTGTCCCGCAGCCCCCGGCCCCACGGCCGTGGCGCTCCCTGCTCAAGACGGCCCGGCGGGCTCTGAGGCGGCTTTTCTCCTTCAGCTGCTCAGGGGGCAGCCGGAGGAGTGAGCCCGGTGACAGCAGCAGGACTATCCTCCTAGATGACTGTTCTCCCCCTGAGGGAACCATTTGCCAAAGGGAGGTCCTGCTGCCAGCCCCAGCCCTCACCCCCAAGCCGACTGCAGGGCAGCCCGGTCGAGTAGGGCCAGCTCAGGCAGGATGACAGCGCTGCACCTGACAGAAGCTGGCTTTAGGCCGGGTCTGCATTGTGGGCTGCATCCCCTAAGCTGCATTAGGAGCTGAGAAATTCTCCTTGAGCCTCAGCACTGCAGGCAAAGGAAGGCA
Source organism: Sylvia atricapilla (assembly GCF_009819655.1). Taxonomy (NCBI): domain Eukaryota; kingdom Metazoa; phylum Chordata; class Aves; order Passeriformes; family Sylviidae; genus Sylvia; species Sylvia atricapilla. The sequence goes on from NC_089140.1 coordinate 147,800,830, forward strand.
GGCCCATCCTTCCTTTTCATGGAAAATACGAAACACCACCCTGGAGACCCCTGACGACGGACTGGAGAAGGGTGTTAATTCCCAGAACACCTGCAAAAAACCACTGGGACCCCCCAGCTGCAAGAAACGCAGCTGATGAAGTGACGGCCTGACGACTCACTCGAGCCAAGCGAGTTGGATTGTCGTTCCGCTGGATCTCTCCCTCACCCCCCTTTTCTCCTCCGCTTTCCTGTCTCCCTCTCCCTTTACACTCTAATTCTCCCCACTTTTATTGCGAAATAAAAATCCCTCTTGTTGACTTCGTTAGACGCTCTCCTCGGCACTTCATTTCTGCGCAGGCACCTCTCACAATCCCTTTTCAACAGGGCACACACCTGCACGCAGCACTCCAGGTGTGGCCTCCCCAGCACAGAGGGACAATCACTGCCCTGTCCTCTGCCACCGACACTATTGCAGGCACACGCGGCCAGGAGGCCACCGGCCTCCTTGCCCACCTTGGCACACAGCGGCTCATGGTCAGCCACTGTCCGGCCAGCACCCCAGGGCCATTCCTGCTGGGCAACTTTGCTGCCACTCTGCCCCCAGCCTGGAGCACTTCAGGGGCTCCTTGGGACACGAGGGCAGGACCCAGGCCTGGCTCTTCTTGAACCTCCTCCTGCTGGCCTCACGCCAACCATCCAGCCCTTGCACAGCCCCCCCCCCGCTCCCGCCCCCCCACAGAGCCTTCCCACCCTCCCACACATCGACACTCCCACTCAACTTAGTGTCAGCACAAATTTACTCCTGAATGTACCCGCAATGCCCCAGGCCACATCAGCAGGACGCACTTGAGCAGGACTGGCACAGGGGACACCGCTAGTGACCGGACGTCAACTCAGCGCATCACCATTCACAGCCACTCTCTGCGCCAAGCCATCCCGACGGTTCTGAACCCAGCAAAGAGTGCCCCTGCCCAAGCCCTGGGCTTTTCCAGGACTGTGCTGTGGGAGACAGAGTGAAAGGCTTTGCTCGAGTCCAGGGAGACTCCATCCACAGCTTTTTCCTCAGCCCTGAGGTGGGTCACGTGCTCCTCATAGGACATCAGGTTGTTCAGGCAGGACCTGCCTTTCCTAAAACCCACAACGGTTGGGCCTGATCCCTCAACTGTCCTCGATTCCCCTCGCGATGATCTGTTCTAGAACCTTGCCAGACGCCGAGGTCAGGCTGACAGGCCTGCAGTTCCCTGCCTCCTCCCTGCAGCCCTTCCTAGCCGTAGGTGTCACATTGGCACCTCCAGTCATCTGGGATCTCGTGGCTGGCCAGGACTGATAGTAAAGGACAGACAGTGGTTAAGCCAGCTCTTCCACAAGGCTCCCTCAGCACCCCTGGGCCCCTTGGAGGACTCTGGGCCGGCCCCATAGACTCGGCAGTGTCTCAGTGGCTCTGCAGGTCACTAACGATTCTGCCGGGATTGCAGGGGCTCTAATCTGCTCTCTGTCCCTGTCTGCCTGCTCAGGGGACTGCTTGTCCTCTGGACAATTGATCTGCCTGTTGAAGACTGAGGCAAAGAAGGCATTCGGTATCTCAGCCTTTTCCTCATCCTTCATAACCACAGTCCTGCCATACATCCAGTAAAGAATGGAGGTTTTCCTTGGCCTTCCTTTGTTGTTAAACTCTGCAAACAAAGACTTTTTATTGTCTTTTACAGTAGTAGCCAGATGACATCCTTAAGAGAGCTCTTGCCTTCCTGATTATCTTTCTACAGGAGGCAGGCTCCAAAGGGTGGGAAAAGCACTTTGGCAGGGCACCGGCCTTCCTTGGCCATGTTTAGAGGAGGAACACACAAGGTGGGAAAAAGCAGATTATTGGCAGAGGAACAAGCATAGGCAAAGTCCAGGGGCAAAGGCCTAACAAAGGCCTTTGTCACCCAGGGGGTCTCCATGTCCCTCCATGACAATGGGCGGCCGTGCCCACCTGGCCTTTGTGACCCACGGTTGCATCGTGCCCAGAGCCCATTGTGACACAGGTCCCTGCGGTGACACAGAGGGCTCTTGTGGGGCCAAACCCCTGGCGTTGCCACTCCCAGGAGAGCAGTTCTCTGAGGAGGCAGCAGCTCTCTCGCGAGGCAGCAGCTCCTCAGGAGGAAGCAGCTCTTCCCGGGTGCCCTTGGCCAGTGTTCCTCGGAGCACCGCCAAGATGTCAAAGAGACAGAAGGCGAAAGCCCGCTGCAGGTCCCGTGAGGGGCAGCCGCTGCTGTCCAGGCGGCAAAAGGTGAGCAACGGGGATGGAGGGAGAGGCTGCAGTGGGCCCTGCTGGGGGAGGGAGGGCTGGGGGCACAGAGACCTTGGGCCAGGCCTGGCACCAGGCCTTGCTCTGGGGAGGAGCCGGTGCCGGGACGGCCGGGCCGAAGGGATGGCCCAGAGACAGCGAGCGCAGCCGGGAACCCAGCCCAGCCTGGCTGCCGTGGTCAGCGCCTGCCTCGGGGCCACAGCTGGGCTCGCCACCGTCAGGGGGGACGGCGTGCCCGCACAGCCGCCTCCATCCCACGCCTCCTCCTGCTCCCTGCAGACGCCGCCGCAGGCAGCAGCGGACTTGGCCACATGGGTGACCATCACGCCCCTCGATGAGGACCAACCCATCCCGAGAGAGGCCATCTCGTGGATACTGAAAGAACTGAGAACGGAGGAGGACAGCCGGGAGGGTGGGCACTCACAGCCCCACAGCGGCACAGTGACACGGCCACGAAGATTGTCCGTGTCAGACCTGCCGCCTCTCCACGGCCCTCCGTTGAAAGTGACACCTCCGTGCCGGCTCAGCCCTGAAGTGCCGAGAACGGCCTCGGCAAGGGTCAAGTTGCCCCCTCTGCCGCCAGCCCCAGCAGCCTCTGGGTCTCCTCCCAGAGGCAGAGCATGGTCCGCGGGCCCCGTGGCCAGGGGCTACCGAGACCCGGTGCCACCTTCTCCATGGGGCACTACGGCTGCTGACGGGGCCCCGGCAACCCCTTCCCCGGACAGCTCAGCCGAGGGGCGCTGGCGAGGCTCGGCGGCAAGGCAGAGCCATGGCCTGCCACCCCTGCCACGTGCAGGTGGCATGCCGCTCTGCACAGGGCCACAGCCGGCCTGGAAACACCTGGGGCACAGTGAGACGCAGGGGCTCACTGAGATGCAGGGAGAGCACGGTGGCAACGCCTGTGGAGATCTGTTTAGAGGCCTTGCCCCGTTCCTGCGTGAAGAAAGCCCCACCAAGTCCAGCGGCAAGCAGGAGTGGTCAAGCGTCTGCCAAGAGGCAGATGCAGAGGCCTGGGTGATGCACAGGGCTCACCGCTCCACCCAACACTCCACGGCAGACACTGGAAACTCCTCTGAGCTCCTGTCTCCTGCCCAGTTGCCAGAGCAGCAGTCTGTCTCTGACAACTCACAGCGCTTGGAGACATTGCCAAAAGGGCCAGAGGAAAAGTGGGAGAAGGAAGAGCTCCCAGAAACAGAGTCTGCAGGAGAGGGGGACAGCGAGCCACAGAGCGCATCGCTTGCTCCTCTCCAAGAGGAAGAGGCAGAGGCAGCAACTTCTGCCCTGGACAAAGATTCCTGGGACGAGGGGCACAACGAGCTTTTCCCCATGTCGGAGCCTGAGGCATACTCGGGCGTCTCGGCTTCTCCCTCACCTCAAGGCCCCTGTGAGGAGAGGGGAACTCGTCAGCTGCCCGAGCAAACCGCACGTGGCAAGCTGCCGTGCACTGGGCCTGAGGATGCTTCAAAGCATCTTCTGCATATGCAGGCAGAGGAGCTGGAGAAGTTGGAGGAAGACATCCTCTCCTCCCTGGGTCAAGAAAGCCCCTCGGTGCCGCACACCCTTTGCAGCTGGACCAAAGGCTGTGCAGGAGAGACCGAAAACTGCTCACAGCTCGTAGCTCCTGACCTCTTTGAAGAGTTGTGCTCTCTCTTTGACAACGAGGATGCGCCGTCCAGGGACACTCAGATCGACCGGCTCCTGGAAAAGTGGGAGGGAGAAGAGCTCCCTGACAGGAGCAGGCCAGAGAGCAAGTTTTCCCTCCCACTGCAAGACAAGGAAGCAGAGCCAGCAGCTTCTCCCCTGGACAGCCATCCCTGCCATGAGGGGCACGCTGCGGCTCCCCCCACGGCACTGCCACAAGACTCAAAGAGGTCTGCGCTTTGTGCCTTGCCTGCCGATGCCAGGGACAGTGCCGACGCAGCGCGTGCGGATGCGGGCCGTGCCCGGGCCACCCAGGAAAAGCCCTGCAGGGCTGCGGTACTGGCAGGGCCTTGCCCGGAGCCTGCCCGGCCCCTAGTACACGGGGTCCGTGCTTCTTCTGCTGGCACGGCCACTGTCCCGCAGCCCCCGGCCCCACGGCCGTGGCGCTCCCTGCTCAAGACGGCCCGGCGGGCTCTGAGGCGGCTTTTCTCCTTCAGCTGCCTCAGGGGGCAGCCGGAGGAGTGAGCCCGGTGACAGCAGCAGGACTATCCTCCTAGATGACTGTTCTCCCCCTGAGGGAACCATTTGCCAAAGGGAGGTCCTGCTGCCAGCCCCAGCCCCTCACCCCCAAGCCGACTGCAGGGCAGCCCGGTCGAGTAGGGCCAGCTCAGGCAGGATGACAGCGCTGCACCTGACAGAAGCTGGCTTTAGGCCGGGTCTGCATTGTGGGCTGCATCCCCTAAGCTGCATTAGGAGCTGAGAAATTCTCCTTGAGCCTCAGCACTGCAGGCAAAGGAAGGCAGGCCCATCCTTCCTTTTCATGGAAAATACGAAACACCACCCTGGAGACCCCTGACACGGACTGGAGAAGGGTGTTAATCCCAGAACACCTGCAAAAAACCACTGGGACCCCCAGCGCAGAGAAACGCAGCGTGAGGAAGGACGGACATGACTCCACTCGAGCCAAGCGAGTTGGATTGTCTTCCGCTTGATCTCTCCCTCACCCCCTTTTCTCCTCCGCTTTCTGTCTCCCTCTCCCCTTTCCTCTACCCCACGTTTATTGCGAAATAAAATCCCTCTTGTTGACTTCGTTAGACGCTCTCCTCGGCACTTCATTTCTGCGCAGGCACCTCTCACGAATCCCTTTTCAACAGGGGCACACACCTGCACGCAGCACTCCAGGTGTGGCCTCCCCAGCACAGAGGGACAATCACTGCCCTGGTCCTGCCACCGACACTATTGCAGGCACACGCGGCCAGGAGGCCACCGGCCTCCTTGCCCACCTTGGCACACAGCGGCTCATGGTCAGCCACTGTCGGCCAGCACCCCCAGGGCCATTCCTGCTGGGCAACTTTGCTGCCACTCTGCCCCCAGCCTGGAGCACTTCAGGGGCTCCTTGGGACACGAGGGCAGGACCCAGGCCTGGCTCTTCTTGAACCTCCTCCTGCTGGCCTCACGCCAACCATCCAGCCCTTGCACAGCCCCCCCCCCGCTCCCGCCCCCCCCACAGAGCCTTCCCACCCTCCCACACATCGACACTCCCACTCAACTTAGTGTCAGCACAAATTTACTCCTGAATGTACCCGCAATGCCCCAGGCCACATCAGCAGGACGCACTTTGAGCAGGACTGGGCACAGGGGACACCGCTAGTGACCGGACGTCAACTCAGCGCATCACCATTCACAGCCACTCTCTGCGCCAAGCCATCCCGACGGTTCTGAACCCAGCAAAGAGTGCCCCTGCCCAAGCCCTGGGCTTTCCCAGGACTGTGCTGTGGGAGACAGAGTGAAAGGCTTTGCTCGAGTCCAGGGAGACTCCATCCACAGCTTTTTCCTCAGCCCTGAGGTGGGTCACGTGCTCCTCATAGGACATCAGGTTGTTCAGGCAGGACCTGCCTTTCCTAAAACCCACAACGGTTGGGCCTGATCCCTCAACTGTCCTCGATTCCCCTCGCGATGATCTGTTCTAGAACCTTGCCAGACGCCGAGGTCAGGCTGACAGGCCTGCAGTTCCCTGCCTCCTCCCTGCAGCCCTTCCTAGCCGTAGGTGTCACATTGGCACCTCCAGTCATCTGGGATCTCGTGGCTGGCCAGGACTGATAGTAAAGGACAGACAGTGGTTAAGCCAGCTCTTCCACAAGGCTCCCTCAGCACCCCTGGCCCCTTGGAGGACTCTGGGCCGGCCCCATAGACTCGGCAGTGTCTCAGCGGCTCTGCAGGTCACTAACGATTCTGCCGGGATTGCAGGGGCTCTAATCTGCTCTCTGTCCCTGTCTGCCTGCTCAGGGGACTGCTTGTCCTCTGGACAATTGATCTGCCTGTTGAAGACTGAGGCAAAGAAGGCATTCGGTATCTCAGCCTTTTCCTCATCCTTCATAACCACAGTCCTGCCATACATCCAGTAAAGAATGGAGGTTTTCCTTGGCCTTCCTTTGTTGTTAAACTCTGCAAACAAAGACTTTTTATTGTCTTTACAGTAGTAGCCAGATGACATCCTTAAGAGAGCTCTTGCCTTCCTGATTATCTTTCTACAGGAGGCAGGCTCCAAAGGGTGGGAAAAGCACTTTGGCAGGGCACCGGCCTTCCTTGGCCATGTTTAGAGGAGGAACACACAAGGTGGGAAAAAGCAGATTATTGGCAGAGGAACAAGCATAGGCAAAGTCCAGGGGCAAAGGCCTAACAAAGGCCTTTGTCACCCAGGGGGTCTCCATGTCCCTCCATGACAATGGGCGGCCGTGCCCACCTGGCCTTTGTGACCCACGGTTGCATCGTGCCCAGAGCCCATTGTGACACAGGTCCCTGCGGTGACACAGAGGGCTCTTGTGGGGCCAAACCCCTGGCGTTGCCACTCCCAGGAGAGCAGTTCTCTGAGGAGGCAGCAGCTCTCTCGCGAGGCAGCAGCTCCTCAGGAGGAAGCAGCTCTTCCCGGGTGCCCTTGGCCAGTGTTCCTCGGAGCACCGCCAAGATGTCAAAGAGACAGAAGGCGAAAGCCCGCTGCAGGTCCCGTGAGGGGCAGCCGCTGCTGTCCAGGCGGCAAAAGGTGAGCAACGGGGATGGAGGGAGAGGCTGCAGTGGGCCCTGCTGGGGGAGGGAGGGCTGGGGGCACAGAGACCTTGGACCAGGCCTGGCACCAGGCCTTGCTCTGGGGAGGAGCCGGTGCCGGGACGGCCGGGCCGAAGGGATGGCCCAGAGACAGCGAGCGCAGCCGGGAACCCAGCCCAGCCTGGCTGCCGTGGTCAGCGCCTGCCTCGGGGCCACAGCTGGGCTCGCCACCGTCAGGGGGGACGGCGTGCCCGCACAGCCGCCTCCATCCCACGCCTCCTCCTGCTCCCTGCAGACGCCGCCGCAGGCAGCAGCGGACTTGGCCACATGGGTGACCATCACGCCCCTCGATGAGGACCAACCCATCCCGAGAGAGGCCATCTCGTGGATACTGAAAGAACTGAGAACGGAGGAGGACAGCCGGGAGGGTGGGCACTCACAGCCCCACAGCGGCACAGTGACACGGCCACGCAGATTGTCCGTGTCAGACCTGCCGCCTCTCCACGGCCCTCCGTTGAAAGTGACACCTCCGTGCCGGCTCAGCCCTGAAGTGCCGAGAACGGCCTCGGCAAGGGTCAAGTTGCCCCCTCTGCCGCCAGCCCCAGCAGCCTCTGGGTCTCCTCCCAGAGGCAGAGCATGGTCCGTGGGCCCCGTGGCCAGGGGCTACCGAGACCCGGTGCCACCTTCTCCATGGGGCACTACGGCTGCTGACGGGGCCCCGGCAACCCCTTCCCCGGACAGCTCAGCCGAGGGGCGCTGGCGAGGCTCGGCGGCAAGGCAGAGCCATGGCCTGCCACCCCTGCCACGTGCAGGTGGCATGCCGCTCTGCACAGGGCCACAGCCGGCCTGGAAACACCTGGGGCACAGTGAGACGCAGGGGCTCACTGAGATGCAGGGAGAGCACGGTGGCAACGCCTGTGGAGATCTGTTTAGAGGCCTTGCCCCGTTCCTGCGTGAAGAAAGCCCCACCAAGTCCAGCGGCAAGCAGGAGTGGTCAAGCGTCTGCCAAGAGGCAGATGCAGAGGCTTGGGTGATGCACAGGGCTCACCGCTCCACCCAACACTCCACGGCAGACACTGGAAACTCCTCTGAGCTCCTGTCTCCTGCCCAGTTGCCAGAGCAGCAGTCTGTCTCTGACAACTCACAGCGCTTGGAGACATTGCCAAAAGGGCCAGAGGAAAAGTGGGAGAAGGAAGAGCTCCCAGAAACAGAGTCTGCAGGAGAGGGGGACAGCGAGCCACAGAGTGCATCGCTTGCTCCTCTCCAAGAGGAAGAGGCAGAGGCAGCAACTTCTGCCCTGGACAAAGATTCCTGGGACGAGGGGCACAACGAGCTTTTCCCCATGTCGGAGCCTGAGGCATACTCGGGCGTCTCGGCTTCTCCCTCACCTCAAGGCCCCTGTGAGGGGAGGGGAACTCGTCAGCTGCCCGAGCAAACCGCACGTGGCAAGCTGCCGTGCACTGGGCCTGAGGATGCTTCAAAGCATCTTCTGCATATGCAGGCAGAGGAGCTGGAGAAGTTGGAGGAAGACATCCTCTCCTCCCTGGGTCAAGAAAGCCCCTCGGTGCCGCACACCCTTTGCAGCTGGACCAAAGGCTGTGCAGGAGAGACCGAAAACTGCTCACAGCTCGTAGCTCCTGACCTCTTTGAAGAGTTGTGCTCTCTCTTTGACAACGAGGATGCGCCGTCCAGGGACACTCAGATCGACCCGGCTCCTGGAAAAGTGGGAGGGAGAAGAGCTCCCTGACAGGAGCAGGCCAGAGAGCAAGTTTTCCCTCCCACTGCAAGACAAGGAAGCAGAGCCAGCAGCTTCTCCCCTGGACAGCCATCCCTGCCATGAGGGGCACGCTGCGGCTCCCCCCACGGCACTGCCACAAGACTCAAAGAGGTCTGCGCTTTGTGCCTTGCCTGCCGATGCCAGGGACAGTGCCGACGCAGCGCGTGCGGATGCTGGCCGTGCCCGGGCCACCCAGGAAAAGCCCTGCAGGGCTGCGGTACTGGCAGGGCCTTGCCCGGAGCCTGCCCAGCCCCTAGTACACGGGGTCCGTGCTTCTTCTGCTGGCACGGCCACTGTCCCGCAGCCCCCGGCCCCACGTCCGTGGCGCTCCCTGCTCAAGACGGCCCGGCGGGCTCTGAGGCGGCTTTTCTCCTTCAGCTGCCTCAGGGGGCAGCCGGAGGAGTGAGCCCGGTGACAGCAGCAGGACTATCCTCCTAGATGACTGTTCTCCCCCTGAGGGAACCATTTGCCAAAGGGAGGTCCTGCTGCCCAGCCCCAGCCCCTCACCCCCAAGCCGACTGCAGGGCAGCCCGGTCGAGTAGGGCCAGCTCAGGCAGGATGACAGCGCTGCACCTGACAGAAGCTGGCTTTAGGCCGGGTCTGCATTGTGGGCTGCATCCCCTAAGCTGCATTAGGAGCTGAGAAATTCTCCTTGAGCCTCAGCACTGCAGGCAAAGGAAGGCAGGCCCATCCTTCCTTTTCATGGAAAATACGAAACACCACCCTGGAGACCCCTGACACGGACTGGAGAAGGGTGTTAATCCCAGAACACCTGCAAAAACCACTGGGACCCCCAGCGCAGAGAAACGCAGCGTGAGGAAGGACGGACATGACTCCACTCGAGCCAAGCGAGTTGGATTGTCTTCCGCTTGATCTCTCCCTCACCCCCTTTTCTCCTCCGCTTTCTGTCTCCCTCTCCCCTTTCCTCTACCCCACGTTTATTGCGAAATAAAATCCCTCTTGTTGACTTCGTTAGACGCTCTCCTCGGCACTTCATTTCTGCGCAGGCACCTCTCACGAATCCCTTTTCAACAGGGGCACACACCTGCACGCAGCACTCCAGGTGTGGCCTCCCCAGCACAGAGGGACAATCACTGCCCTGGTCCTGCCACCGACACTATTGCAGGCACACGCGGCCAGGAGGCCACCGGCCTCCTTGCCCACCTTGGCACACAGCGGCTCATGGTCAGCCACTGTCGGCCAGCACCCCCAGGGCCATTCCTGCTGGGCAACTTTGCTGCCACTCTGCCCCCAGCCTGGAGCACTTCAGGGGCTCCTTGGGACACGAGGGCAGGACCCAGGCCTGGCTCTTCTTGAACCTCCTCCTGCTGGCCTCACGCCAACCATCCAGCCCTTGCACAGCCCCCCCCCCGCTCCCGCCCCCCCCACAGAGCCTTCCCACCCTCCCACACATCGACACTCCCACTCAACTTAGTGTCAGCACAAATTTACTCCTGAATGTACCCGCAATGCCCCAGGCCACATCAGCAGGACGCACTTTGAGCAGGACTGGGCACAGGGGACACCGCTAGTGACCGGACGTCAACTCAGCGCATCACCATTCACAGCCACTCTCTGCGCCAAGCCATCCCGACGGTTCTGAACCCAGCAAAGAGTGCCCCTGCCCAAGCCCTGGGCTTTCCCAGGACTGTGCTGTGGGAGACAGAGTGAAAGGCTTTGCTCGAGTCCAGGGAGACTCCATCCACAGCTTTTTCCTCAGCCCTGAGGTGGGTCACGTGCTCCTCATAGGACATCAGGTTGTTCAGGCAGGACCTGCCTTTCCTAAAACCCACAACGGTTGGGCCTGATCCCTCAACTGTCCTCGATTCCCCTCGCGATGATCTGTTCTAGAACCTTGCCAGACGCCGAGGTCAGGCTGACAGGCCTGCAGTTCCCTGCCTCCTCCCTGCAGCCCTTCCTAGCCGTAGGTGTCACATTGGCACCTCCAGTCATCTGGGATCTCGTGGCTGGCCAGGACTGATAGTAAAGGACAGACAGTGGTTAAGCCAGCTCTTCCACAAGGCTCCCTCAGCACCCCTGGGCCCCTTGGAGGACTCTGGGCCGGCCCCATAGACTCGGCAGTGTCTCAGTGGCTCTGCAGGTCACTAACGATTCTGCCGGGATTGCAGGGGCTCTAATCTGCTCTCTGTCCCTGTCTGCCTGCTCAGGGGACTGCTTGTCTTCTGGACAATTGATCTGCCTGTTGAAGACTGAGGCAAAGAAGGCATTCGGTATCTCAGCCTTTTCCTCATCCTTCATAACCACAGTCCTGCCATACATCCAGTAAAGAATGGAGGTTTTCCTTGGCCTTCCTTTGTTGTTAAACTCTGCAAACAAAGACTTTTTATTGTCTTTTACAGTAGTAGCCAGATGACATCCTTAAGAGAGCTCTTGCCTTCCTGATTATCTTTCTACAGGAGGCAGGCTCCAAAGGGTGGGAAAAGCACTTTGGCAGGGCACCGGCCTTCCTTGGCCATGTTTAGAGGAGGAACACACAAGGTGGGAAAAAGCAGATTATTGGCAGAGGAACAAGCATAGGCAAAGTCCAGGGGCAAAGGCCTAACAAAGGCCTTTGTCACCCAGGGGGTCTCCATGTCCCTCCATGACAATGGGCGGCCGTGCCCACCTGGCCTTTGTGACCCACGGTTGCATCGTGCCCAGAGCCCATTGTGACACGGGTCCCTGCGGTGACACAGAGGGCTCTTGTGGGGCCAAACCCCTGGCGTTGCCACTCCCAGGAGAGCAGTTCTCTGAGGAGGCAGCAGCTCTCTCGCGAGGCAGCAGCTCCTCAGGAGGAAGCAGCTCTTCCCGGGTGCCCTTGGCCAGTGTTCCTCGGAGCACCGCCAAGATGTCAAAGAGACAGAAGGCGAAAGCCCGCTGCAGGTCCCGTGAGGGGCAGCCGCTGCTGTCCAGGCGGCAAAAGGTGAGCAACGGGGATGGAGGGAGAGGCTGCAGTGGGCCCTGCTGGGGGAGGGAGGGCTGGCGGCACAGAGACCTTGGGCCAGGCCTGGCACCAGGCCTTGCTCTGGGGAGGAGCCGGTGCCGGGATGGCCGGGCCGAAGGGATGGCCCAGAGACAGCGAGCGCAGCCGGGAACCCAGCCCAGCCTGGCTGCCGTGGTCAGCGCCTGCCTCGGGGCCACAGCTGGGCTCGCCACCGTCAGGGGGGACGGCGTGCCCGCACAGCCGCCTCCATCCCACGCCTCCTCCTGCTCCCTGCAGACGCCGCCGCAGGCAGCAGCGGACTTGGCCACATGGGTGACCATCACGCCCCTCGACGAGGACCAACCCATCCCGAGAGAAGCCATCTCGTGGATACTGAAAGAACTGAGAACGGAGGAGGACAGCCGGGAGGGTGGGCACTCACAGCCCCACAGCGGCACAGTGACACGGCCACGAAGATTGTCCGTGTCAGACCTGCCGCCTCTCCACGGCCCTCCGTTGAAAGTGACACCTCCGTGCCGGCTCAGCCCTGAAGTGCCGAGAACGGCCTCGGCAAGGGTCAAGTTGCCCCCTCTGCCGCCAGCCCCAGCAGCCTCTGGGTCTCCTCCCAGAGGCAGAGCATGGTCCGCGGTCCCCGTGGCCAGGGGCTACCGAGACCCTGTGCCACCTTCTCCATGGGGCACTACGGCTGCTGACGGGGCCCCGGCAACCCCTTCCCCGGACAGCTCAGCCGAGGGGCGCTGGCGAGGCTCGGCGGCAAGGCAGAGCCATGGCCTGCCACCCCTGCCACGTGCAGGTGGCATGCCGCTCTGCACAGGGCCACAGCCGGCCTGGAAACACCTGGGGCACAGTGAGACGCAGGGGCTCACTGAGATGCAGGGAGAGCACGGTGGCAACGCCTGTGGAGATCTGTTTAGAGGCCTTGCCCCGTTCCTGCGTGAAGAAAGCCCCACCAAGTCCAGCGGCAAGCAGGAGTGGTCAAGCGTCTGCCAAGAGGCAGATGCAGAGGCCTGGGTGATGCACAGGGCTCACCGCTCCACCCAACACTCCACGGCAGACACTGGAAACTCCTCTGAGCTCCTGTCTCCTGCCCAGTTGCCAGAGCAGCAGTCTGTCTCTGACAACTCACAGCGCTTGGAGACATTGCCAAAAGGGCCAGAGGAAAAGTGGGAGAAGGAAGAGCTCCCAGAAACAGAGTCTGCAGGAGAGGGGGACAGCGAGCCACAGAGTGCATCGCTTGCTCCTCTCCAAGAGGAAGAGGCAGAGGCAGCAACTTCTGCCCTGGACAAAGATTCCTGGGACGAGGGGCACAACGAGCTTTTCCCCATGTCGGAGCCTGAGGCATACTCGGGCGTCTCGGCTTCTCCCTCACCTCAAGGCCCCTGTGAGGAGAGGGGAACTCGTCAGCTGCCCGAGCAAACCGCACGTGGCAAGCTGCCGTGCACTGGGCCTGAGGATGCTTCAAAGCATCTTCTGCATATGCAGGCAGAGGAGCTGGAGAAGTTGGAGGAAGACATCCTCTCCTCCCTGGGTCAAGAAAGCCCCTCGGTGCCGCACACCCTTTGCAGCTGGACCAAAGGCTGTGCAGGAGAGACCGAAAACTGCTCACAGCTCGTAGCTCCTGACCTCTTTGAAGAGCTGTGCTCTCTCTTTGACAACGAGGATGCGCCGTCCAGGGACACTCAGATCGACCGGCTCCTGGAAAAGTGGGAGGGAGAAGAGCTCCCTGACAGGAGCAGGCCAGAGAGCAAGTTTTCCCTCCCACTGCAAGACAAGGAAGCAGAGCCAGCAGCTTCTCCCCTGGACAGCCATCCCTGCCATGAGGGGCACGCTGCGGCTCCCCCCACGGCACTGCCACAAGACTCAAAGAGGTCTGCGCTTTGTGCCTTGCCTGCCGATGCCAGGGACAGTGCCGACGCAGCGCGTGCGGATGCTGGCCGTGCCCGGGCCACCCAGGAAAAGCCCTGCAGGGCTGCGGTACTGGCAGGGCCTTGCCCGGAGCCTGCCCGGCCCCTAGTACACGGGGTCCGTGCTTCTTCTGCTGGCACGGCCACTGTCCCGCAGCCCCCGGCCCCACGGCCGTGGCGCTCCCTGCTCAAGACGGCCCGGCGGGCTCTGAGGCGGCTTTTCTCCTTCAGCTGCCTCAGGGGGCAGCCGGAGGAGTGAGCCCGGTGACAGCAGCAGGACTATCCTCCTAGATGACTGTTCTCCCCCTGAGGGAACCATTTGCCAAAGGGAGGTCCTGCTGCCAGCCCCAGCCCCTCACCCCCAAGCCGACTGCAGGGCAGCCCGGTCGAGTAGGGCCAGCTCAGGCAGGATGACAGCGCTGCACCTGACAGAAGCTGGCTTTAGGCCGGGTCTGCATTGTGGGCTGCATCCCCTAAGCTGCATTAGGAGCTGAGAAATTCTCCTTGAGCCTCAGCACTGCAGGCAAAGGAAGGCAGGCCCATCCTTCCTTTTCATGGAAAATACGAAACACCACCCTGGAGACCCCTGACACGGACTGGAGAAGGGTGTTAATCCCAGAACACCTGCAAAAAACCACTGGGACCCCCAGCGCAGAGAAACGCAGCGTGAGGAAGGACGGACATGACTCCACTCGAGCCAAGCGAGTTGGATTGTCTTCCGCTTGATCTCTCCCTCACCCCCTTTTCTCCTCCGCTTTCTGTCTCCCTCTCCCCTTTCCTCTACCCCACGTTTATTGCGAAATAAAATCCCTCTTGTTGACTTCGTTAGACGCTCTCCTCGGCACTTCATTTCTGCGCAGGCACCTCTCACGAATCCCTTTTCAACAGGGGCACACACCTGCACGCAGCACTCCAGGTGTGGCCTCCCCAGCACAGAGGGACAATCACTGCCCTGGTCCTGCCACCGACACTATTGCAGGCACACGCGGCCAGGAGGCCACCGGCCTCCTTGCCCACCTTGGCACACAGCGGCTCATGGTCAGCCACTGTCGGCCAGCACCCCCAGGGCCATTCCTGCTGGGCAACTTTGCTGCCACTCTGCCCCCAGCCTGGAGCACTTCAGGGGCTCCTTGGGACACGAGGGCAGGACCCAGGCCTGGCTCTTCTTGAACCTCCTCCTGCTGGCCTCACGCCAACCATCCAGCCCTTGCACAGCCCCCCCCCGCTCCCGCCCCCCCCACAGAGCCTTCCCACCCTCCCACACATCGACACTCCCACTCAACTTAGTGTCAGCACAAATTTACTCCTGAATGTACCCGCAATGCCCCAGGCCACATCAGCAGGACGCACTTTGAGCAGGACTGGGCACAGGGGACACCGCTAGTGACCGGACGTCAACTCAGCGCATCACCATTCACAGCCACTCTCTGCGCCAAGCCATCCTGATTGTTATTAACCCTCCATAAATGCGCTTGCCTAAGCCCTGTGGTGTCGACTTTTCTAGGACTTTGTTGTAAAGACGGAATTACAGGCACTCTCAGGCTTCTGGGAAAGCATGTGCTCAGTGGCTTAAGCAGGGAGCCTGGTCATAGGGGAGATGTTTCAGTACTCTTACTATCTCCATCCTCAAGAAAATCTCCCTCCTACGCACTCATAATACAAGTTGAAGAAATAAAATCAGGAGACATCATTGCCCTATCACATCACACTGCATGTCCCACGTTCTTCTTCATCATGGCACGTTTCCTTACAGAGTGATGTACACATGCCCTGAAGGCTGTAATGTTGGCTATGGGGACTTTCTAAAACACTCTTATTGGATGCATCCTCTGCCAAGAGGCCTTATCTCAGGAAACAGAAGCCAGTTTATGTATATTATACCTATTCTTCCAAACCAGTGCAAGGTTTTGCCTGATTTCAGGCTGTTGAAGGGAGACAGGGGGTGCAGTTGCCTGGCCTTGGCCCCCTATCCAGCTCTCAAGGCACAGTATCTTTCATCCTTTCTCTTAGTTCTTTGTGCTGTTGATGTTGTACAGCATTAATAGCTTTAAAAACTCAAATTCATTTGACCAAGAACTCTGGATCATGTAACTAAAAAAATTATGAAAGAATTTTTTATAGGTGGAAGAGTTTTTTAGATTGTGGCTTTCCAAGTAAATAATAAAAGAAAGGTTTTAGTGTAGCCAGGCTCTTGCTTTCGCAAACATACAAAAGACAATTGTAGCTACATTTAAACAATAAACCATTTTCAAGCTGCAAGATCAATTTGTTTTTTTATAAATCAGAAAGTGAGATGTTCCACCTGAAATACAGTTTTCATTTTTTCTGGCTAAAATTATTTTTTGCATTTCTGCCCATTTTGAAAATAGTTCTGGTCTACCTAATGACTGCATTCTTTCGTGTTTCAGCTGCTTGCAAAAGTGTAGCTTTTCCCTCACACTTACTTTTTTTAACATACAAGGATGCAGTTGTGTTCTTTATGTTTAAGAAAGCCTAGTGAGCTCTTCTGAGTCAGAAGTTATTCTTCAATTAAAAAATGGTATTTTATTAAATAGCTAAGTGCCATTTCAGTTTTAATCAATAGCATTGCAGATAAATACAGAGTTAGTCTATTTGCTGCCTCCTTCCTGGCACAAATTTTCCATGAGAAAAAGATGTATTGCTAGTGACAAAAGGAACAATTTTGTCATTAAGTACTAAGCATTTTTGATGGCTCTTAGTGTATATCCCACTAAGTAAACATAATTGTGGAGCTTATTTTAAAAGCTTACAAATTATCTTTTCAAGTTTTAACCCTATTAGCTAAATTAAGTTTCCATAATCATCACTTGATTTCACACACAAAAAAACGTTTTGTCTAAAATTTTGTCAGCTTTTACAACAGAGAGTATTCTCTGTTTATTCTCCTCTGAGATGATCTCTAATGCATCCCCAGAATGGGCACAGTGGTTTCACTGCTGTTGGTAGCTTTTCTCATTCTGCAACATAAACCACCCTCAGGCATTCTCAGTAGTGAGATTGTTTCCCAACAGGGGGGAGGAAAAAGAAAAAAAGAGGGAGAACATTAAACAAAAATAGTATTTCATGAATTCTGATGAGCTGACTCCAGGATTTCCAGGAATAGAGTGGTGACCTTTCCAGGGCTCAGCATTTTGTCTCTCGTAACAACCAGCAGCAGAGGAAGGTGTTAGTCCTCTGCATGAAGCAATATACATTATTGCCCTTACAGAAAGAATCTTTTTTAGACTCCTGTCATGGAGTACATGGGGTACATGGCATTCATACTCCTGCCATGGCCACCATCACAGGACCTGATTGAGGCATTTAGGGGTAAAAGGTACCAGCCATGCTGACTATGGGTGTGGATTACTCAGGTCCCCTGAAGTGCAAGTCAACACCTCCACAAAGCCTTCCCCAACTTCCATCCATGGAAGTGTCCAAGGCCAGGTTGGACAGAGCTTGGAGCTGCCTGGTCTAGTGGAAAGTGTTCCTGTCCATGTCAGGGAGTTGGAACGAAATAGTCTTTAAGGTTTCTTCTAACCCAAACCACTCTGTGATGCTATAACTCCCTGAGATGTGCTACAGCTCCTGTTTTTATGGGTATCAAGAGCTTAAGACACTGCTATCATGACACGCTCCTGCTCCAGTTTCTGTCAGCCTCAATGTACTCTGAGACACTTTTCTGATTCCTGTGGCAGGAAAACTCTACAAAGCCTTTCTCTGGCAACCTTACCCTTGGTCCTGGAAATCCTGGCTGTCCTGGAGGACCGGGAGGTCCAACTTGCCCAGTGTCTCCTGGAGGTCCGTGGGGACCCATCAGTCCTGGGTGGCCCTTATGACCAGGTATCCCGGGATCACCTGGTGGACCCTTTTCTCCTTGAGGGCCTTTTTCACCTTTGATGCCAGGATCACCCTAAGTGAAAAGAAGGACATGACCACCACAAAATAAGAGGCAAACTTCTGATTTCCAAACACAGAGAAACACTCACAGCTGAGCTGGCACAGTTGCCGAGTACAACATCTGGTGCACTACAAATGATCTACAAATTATTAGTGACAGAGAATGATTAAAAAGAGACCTGGGAGACTAGGAAGCACTGGCTTCAGTTTTAAATGACCTCTGCCCCCAGCCCCTAACTCAAAATAGCTCTCTTTATTTCAACATAATGAAATAACTAGTAATGTTCTCCAACTTACTCTCTCTCCTTTGGAGCCAATGGCACCATGTTTCCCTGGTGTGCCCTGAAACAAAATGAAGGCAAACATAGAAGAACCATGCCTAATAACAGTAAATAGTGAAACATATGCCTTTGTAATGATTCCTGTGACCCGAAGAAAATTTATTTCCATGACAGCCCCACAGTTGTTTCCTGAGAGCTTTCTCTTTTGCTCTCAATTACTGACAATTAAAGTGAGAGAAAGGAAAAAAAAAAAAAAAAAAAAAAAAAAAAAAAAAAAAAAAAAAAAAAAAAAAAAAAAGGCATGACGAGCAGGTTGAGGGGGGTTGAGGGGGGTGATCCTTCCCCTCCACTCCCCTTTGGTGAGACCCCACCTAGAGTGCTGTGTCCAGTTCTGGTGCCAGAATATAAGCAAGGACATGAACCTGTTAGACCAAGTTCAGATGAGGCTATGAAGATGCTCAGAGGGCTGGAGCATCTCTGCTGTGGACTCAGGCTGAGAGGGCTGGGTTTGTTCAGCCTGAAGAAGAGAAGGTTATGGGGGAACCTTAGAGTCCTTTCCAGTAATAAAATGGGGTTTATAAGAGAAATGAGGATGAACTTTTTTGTCAGGGTATCACTACTTTTTTGTAGTGATAGAACAACAGGTAAATGGCTTCAGAATCAGAGAGGGTGATATTTGGTAGAAATTTTTCACTGTGAGAGTGGTGAGGCACTGGGACAGGTTGTCTAGAGAAGTTGTGGATGTCCCATCTCTGGAACAGTTCAAGGTGAAGTTGAATGGGGCTCTGAGTAACCTGGTTTAGTGGAAGGTGTCTCTGCCCCTGGCAGAGTAGGTGGAAATAGATGATATTTAAGATCCCTTCCAATCCAAATTATTCTATGAGAAATAAAACCCCCAGTTTGTTGGAACCCTGGCAACACCCTTGATGATTTTTGTCCTGTGACACCAGCCCTATATTGAAACAACTGGGAATTTCTCTTACCTCTTTCCCAGGAGGACCTTTCTCTCCTGGTTCTCCCTAAAGACACAGAGAAAGTAGGTTTAGCATTGCACTGGAGGAGCTGGAAGAGAGACTCCACCTAATAACCACAAGTCTTGCTCTGTGTTAACAACACAAGTTTTCTTCTACACAGTAGCAGATTTGTATGATTTATCCTTATCCTACTGCTATTGGTCATTCCTGGATAGACACATCCTACTTAGAAAGCATTTTTAGTGAATTTGTATCCCATGTAAACATAAATAACATGAAGTAATTTCTAACAAACCAGCTCAGGGCAGATGTTTCACTGAAACTGTGTTCCTGCCTTCAATATACTTTGTTCCTTTTTCTTACCAACAATTCTCAAAGCTTCAAACACTTTATATTGTGTTGTTTAACTTTAGGAGCACCAGCATTATACCCATAAGAGTCTGAAGATGCAAATGAAGTAAATTTTGTAGGTAGAAGTACCATATTGTATTACATCAGCTGGAAAAACACATACAGAGACAGTTGATAAAGGAATTTTAATTCTAAGTGCTCACCTGTTCTTTCAGAATTTTAATAAATAATCTCAATTTGAACAAGCACCCTCGTAGAATTTATATGTATATATTTAAATCCTTTTCTCTGTGTTTATAACATGATAATTAGACAATACAGTTTCCATTTAAGTATTTAAATGAAAAAAAAATCACTGCAGATAAAGAAAAATTAACATTAAACTTGTTGCTGAAATTCTGGCCACTTTCTCATATCATGTATAGAAAAAATAATCTTTCTGTTTGCAGCCAACACACATCATCATATCTATAATATGCATGCAGGTGGCATTTTCTCCTGGAAATGTAACATCTTCAGCTGTGTTAGCATCCATACACATATACATGAGAAATGGAACTAATCAGAGCTGTGTGATCCAAATTAGGCTGCAGTAAACTCACTCAAGTTTTCCTAAGGATCATTTCAGTGTTAAATGGCCAGCATGTTTGCTGCTTAAAATTAATTGTCTGGAGAAATATTTCTTTCTCTTCTTTTCGTCCAAAAGCTCCCTCTCAAATTATAAAATAAAATATTAAAAAATACAGAAAGGGAAAAAGAACCATCCCGTGGAAGATTCAGCTCTGCTAGAGACACACAAAAATCTTTTAAATCTCATTTTTTGTCACAACAAATATATCAAACAACAACAACAACAACAAAAACCCACCACCACCACCAACAAAACAAACAAACAAACAAAACCCCAACAACAACCAAAAAACCTAGCATTCACTTTTCTCATCCTTCCAGTGGAATTTATCGATTTTTACTCACCTTAAAAGGTCTAAAGATTTCGGATTCTGCTACTATGATATTCTAATGGGTATAGTATAATATTAGATATTATTTATTATTTCAGATCCCTTTGGGATATACATGAATGCTTTAATTGCAATGTACCTCTGTTGCTGGCAACAAAGGAATTTCCCTCAGAATAGCAAATATCAGAATTATTATCAAATATCAGTATTATTATCTGGATTTGTCAGATCTTCTGCTTCTGTTTTTTTTTTTTTTCACCTAACTAAAGATGACCATGTCTCATCTTCCTGTCTAACATTTAAAATCAGGTAAAGAGAAGATCTAATCCATCCCCAGACATACTTACAGGTGGTCCTCGGGGTCCTATAAAGCCAGGGAGTCCTGGGCTGCCCGTTTCTCCTTTATTTCCTTTGGGACCCTTAGGACAGAAACGAGACAGACACTAGCAGTCCTTTCCCCAACACCTCCTTACCAGAGCATTCATTTACAGACATACTGGAACTGGGAAATGTTACTTTAGCTGCAGCACTCCCAAAACTGACAAGGAAAACCAAAGTATTTTAGAAAAGCAGGTTGCACGCACCGTGGTTGCCTTATTAATAAGCTATGGAGGGTGCCTGGGAGAAGATGAAAAGGAAGGGACAATTATGGCAGGGGCAGAAGGTGTGTTCCCTGGTTGATGTGGTGTCACATGGTTTATAGGGGGTGTTGAGAGTGGAAATGCTGTGATAGGTGATGACAGGAAAACAGTGCAGGTGGTCATAGTGCTCCAACCCAAGAATACAACCAACAGACAGCTACAGGGCTTCTCCTTTGCCTTTATTTCCAGATTAAATTTATAAAATGTCTGTCTTTCACTTATCTCTTGTGATATTCTGTCAAACTGTCTCTTTTTCCTAGCAGATCAGGGCAGTTGAAGTGACAGTTCACGACACAGAGCTGTTTCATGCACACTTCTGATGTGGTTTTAACTCTCAGTTTAACCTTTATTTTCAGAACTTTGTCCCCTGGTTTTTCACCTCAGAACATAGCCCTTTTTCTTCTTAAAACAAAACTCATGCAAAATGAGCACCAATGAGCCTGACAGGCACAAAGCACATGGATTTGGGGTGTGCAACTTGCCCTGGAGACTTCAGGGGCTGGACTGTGTTGCCGTGTGTGGGCCTAAGCATGAGCAAGTGTGAACTGTGATGGGCACTGTCAAACAGCAAATGCAAAGGGAGAAGGCTCCTGGCAGGTTTTACCTTGTGATTACAAGTCAGCAATGGTGAAGGTGGAAAAAGCATTACCCTTATCACCATAACCTTCCTCACCTTCCTTTTTTTCAAAATAGAAATATAAAATATTGGCTTGTCACACCACACTGTGAAGGAAATTAGTGCATTTCAAAATAAATGGATTTATGTACCGCACAAGGAGACACTTCCCATAATAACCTTCATGAAAAGGAGAGGATTCATTTTAATGACAGACAAAGATAATGATGAGATGACTGTCTGTTCTGCTGACCAACACTGTCTCATTGTTTCCCCTTCCTCATCCATCTGACTTTATCCTTTTTCAATCTCCTATGTTATTTTTGGACTCTAAATCCTCTGGAGAAAAGGCAGCTGTGGTGCTGTTTGTGCAGGAAGCTGCCTGGTGAGTCCCTGGGTCACATCAGATAGGTACAGTGATAACACTATGATGATTAAAATAATAATCCCCCACTTGGCATTCACAAGGCATCTCAAAGCCACAGAGACCTGATAAAGACCCCAAAGGTAAAAAAAAAAAACAACCAAAACAAACAGTGATAGGAATTGGGAACAGGGGTGGGTGTAACAAAAAAGAAGAAAAGAAGTTTGCAATTGAAAGGATCCATGGGGCAAGAAGCAATGGCAATGGCAGCACTCCCGTGAAGGTAAGAGGAGCTTATGTCAAGGACAAAAAGCCTGTGGCAATTATTGTTTGATGCAGAAAGGCTCTCAGACTGCACCCCCTGTCCCACTTCCCCAGACAGAAAGGTGGTATTTGCTTCTCTGAGACATCCCTGCAGATGCTTGATCAGGGCACACGTCTGTGTGGCTGGGGTGGCTATATGACTTTGCAAGGGTCACAGAGAGGAAAGTCCTGCAGCAGCTTTTCACATTCCTCCTCCTCTGCCTTTGTTTCCCTATTAATCCAACAGTCCAGCAAGCTGTACTGTCTCTGTGGGCAAAAAGAGGAAAGCCCTGCATGGTGATAGATGCTACTGGGCACAATGGAATATTTGCATAGATTTGTTGAATTGTGGATGATTTACAGCAATACAACAGAGGGAAAAACACAAAAAAACAACCTAACCACCAGCTCGTCACTGTCCTTCTTACAGCTCTTCATTTCCAAGCTGTTCTTCCCCACAGGATGGCCTCAGGGGAGTTTCATTATGCTTCCTGATCCTGGTTTACTGCCCACTGTCTGTTCTTCCATCAAGTGCCTGCGAGGATTTTTCTGCCGCCACTATTCCTCAATGGCAGCCTGCCAACTCCCTGAGGCCCTCTCCTTCCTTGTGACAACTCTCTGCTGGCTGCACGCTCTCTGCTTGGCAAAATTAAATCTACTGGTGAAGATGAGGTATGCCAATCTTTTTTCCATGCTACGCAATCAATCATTTTCATTTTCTGTGAACACTTAACTTTCTCTGGGAAAAGTGATGACCCAGCTAGCATCTCAATTCCAGGAACGTAGCCAAACCCTCTTCAAAGTTGTGGCCAGCCAGTGATTTTCAGATCTTCAGACATGGAAACCTCAGGGATGGTAACCAGCTACACATAATCCACTCCACCTACACTTCATCAGTCACCTCACTTGGCTGCATGAGTTTCCCTTTGTGGTACTTACTGGGATACCTGCTGGGCCAGGTTCTCCTGCAGCTCCAGGCACTCCATTCTTTCCCTGTGTCAAAAGAAAAAAGGTTAGTGAGGTAATCCATGCTACAACTAGAAATATCCAGCTACTCCTACATCAGCAGGGATTTCTTTAGCATTGTTCAGTCTCCTCTCCTGACAGACTGTGAAGTATCTTATTTCCAAATGACCTCACAGCTTCTGCATCCCTGATTGCATGGCTGACCTCAGGAAAAAATTGAGTGGACCTAAATCCACAGGCCTGAGGAGGACCAAAACAGCATTTCTTCTCCTTTCCTTTACCCTTGTCCTTTTCATAACCAGCATCCTTCTGGATGGATGGAGACACCTCCTGTGGCTGGTCCAAGTCATCACTGTTCAGACAAGACTCTTTAATCATCCCCTTTTTAGAGGAATGGAGAAAAAAACTTGTTCTAAAGTTTTGAAGCATTTGATATTTACCCAACACCAGACAACTCAGAACGAGCCAAAACATCCTGTAAAGGGACTTGTTTCTAACTGTTCCTTAAGAAAGCAGCTGAGATGATCATCTACAAAGTTTGGTGAGATGAAAGTTTATGCTCTTCTTATCTCAATTCACCATGCAGAGCTGTTTTTCCCTGCACTGGGGTTGATCATAAAGACCAGCCTGTCAATATTCAAAATTATGCCTCACACTCATTTTTAGATAAAAAAAAAAAAAAAAGAAGAGGAAGAACTAGAGAAACTAATACTTGGCCCTCCAAAATCCCAAGTATCTGTTCTGCAAAGAAGAATATGGCCTGGAGTTCTGATATTTTCCATCTCTTCAAATATTTTTACACACTGCTAGTGTTGTGCAGGGGCATGACACGTTAGTGAGTGATGCCAGCAGTACAGAAGTAATGGGATAAATTATGAGGTAGACACAGGAGGTCTCCTTATGTTCCTGCAGTCTAATCTAAAAACCCCAACCCCACCCCCAGCTTGAAGGCACCTCCTGCTCCAACTCCTGGCATTCCTGAGTCAGCATTTTTTACCCCCCTGATCATACTGTAGAATCTGTTTCACTACCAGGTACTAAGAAGGAAAGGAACTCACTCATTGCAACACACTAAAAATGTGCCTTGGTTCAACAACGGAGATCTCGATTCAGATTTCATAAGGATTAATTTCAAAGACAGAATTTTAAACCATTAGAAATTAATAAAAGTAATTTCTGAGCCATCATAAATGAGACTTTTTGAAATGTCAACTAGATTTCTATTTCTCCACTGAAGCTGTAGTAAAACAGTACATGTGAAAAGTATCACAACTTGGACTCCACAAAACTCAGCCTGGGCACCCACAGTGAGTGTCTGCCCTTGAAACGTGAGACCATGTGAGAAGTGAGTAGGATCCCAGAGGCAGGACAGAAATATGAGTATTTCTGACTCTGCAGTCCTGACAGAATCCATTGAACTGTTCTTCCCATTCTTCAGCAACCATCAGTCCCTTGCACTATTATAAGTCTTCATCAGTTTCTAGCAATATCATTCTAATTTATCTTTCTGAAAGGCAAAGTGTTTTAATCAAATATGGTCTGAATCTTTCTAAACTCTCTTCTTTCAAGTTCTGGACTACAGGACATTCCCACCACACACAATGTCCCATCCCTGGAAGTTTTCAAGGCTGGGCTGGATGGGGGTCTGAGAGAGTTGGTTTAGTGGGTGGCATTCTTTTCTATGGAAAAGGATTAGAACTACATTATCTTTAATGTTCCTTGCCATCCAAACCAGTCTATGAACTGTTATGTACCTCTAGAAATGGCTTGTCAGGGGAGAAAACTCACCGGCTGCCCTCGGAGTCCTCGAGGACCCTGTGGTCCTATGGGACCAGGATCACCCTGAGAGGAAGAAAAGTATTCTGGTGAGTAAGAAAGATCTGACATGGAGGCAAGTGAACAAACGTTTTAAAATATTCCTGCTAAATTACACTGTTCACATATTAGGGGAAACAGGATTAAAGGAGTCTCACTGCTCCCTTTCAGTTATTTATGAAGAAGACCAAACCTTTGAATTTTAAACACCTATCACTAAATGCAGCCTGATTACAGGCAGAAACCATTTCTGCCAGGTTATTATCAGATTATCTTAAAGCTGTATTTTTTAGGGACAGAGATTCTCTGATATTTCTCAAGAATTGACAAGTCTGTTCTCTCTTCAGGGAAACTTCACAGCTGCTTCCATCTTCTCTGAGGGGTTCCTTTTTGTCTGCCTTACATTTTGCTTTGGAGGATACCATTTACAGCACACCAGTTTTCGGTGACACAGGGGGATGCAAATGAGAAGCCACTTCTCCAGGTCCCATGGCAGAGGCACATCAGCTGCTCAGAACAGTGCTTGGCAGCTGCTGCAGGATCCCACATCAGCTGCACCCTCCCAGGACTTTGTCATATCACTACACTTGACACTAATCATGCCAGGGGAACTGTTTGTACCATCTTTCTTCCCTTTGAGCAGCAGCAACTTATTCCATAGGTATTTTACAGACTTCAGTGGAGCGACACACACAGTCTGATACAGCTGGTGGGACCTGCAGAGCAAAGCACTGCTCAGAGATGGGTGCCAGAAGACAGGTCCATGGCTACCAAGCACAGCCTGGGCTTCACACAATGCTGCTGTCCCTGCTTATCCAAAGATATATCTGACATTTTATTGCCAGCAGCTGAGCAGTGACAAAGGCCCTCTAATTCTTTGTTTCCCCCTAATGATCTTTGCACAAATCATTCCCTGCAGTAATTCAACCTTTATTGAAGTTCTTGCAGCTGTTTCAGGTCAGGGTCACTGTGAATTAAAATTTTCATTTGTCAGAGAGAAGGAGATTAATTTCTGCTCAAAATGGTTCACTTACATCCTTTCCTGGTGGGCCCTCACGACCAGCAGGACCCATCACACCTGGCTCCCCCTGCAATTCAGCAAAAAGGGAAGAGAGATCAGCTCAAGGTCAAATTCAGACCAGTATCACCACTGTAAGTGGTGTGGGGTTTCTGCAATGTGTGACTGAGCTCAGTGAACACTTTTTTAAAGCCAGCAAGAGCCTCGTTCATCTTACATGACATGCAGCTTATAAAAATAACTCAGAAACATCTCCTGTAAGTGATGCACAAGGCAGTGCTCTGCTTTCCAGCAAATAATTTGCTGCTGCAGGCACTGAAAAGCACCAACACATTCATGATACAGAAGCTATCATAATGAGGAAGAGATGAGGATCTCCAGCACTGGATTTTTCACATAAGCTTCTGCAAGCAGAGAATTTTATTTCCCTGTAAAAAAGGCAGAATTAGGTGGAAGAACATTCAGTTTTGTAGTCCCCCTTTTACACCAAGGAGGTCCAAGCAGAGTGGAGAAAAACTTTTCATGCAGGACTTGGGGTTTGGCTTTTATGACCCACAAGTAACTAAGTCAAAGGGACATTTCGGTTCACTTTTCTGTAAGTTTTATACTTGAACTTATTTTGCACTTCTTCAGTATTTGTGGAAGAGAGTTAGTACTTGTCCAACAAGTGCAGTAGGGTTCCTCACTTTGTCAGCCTGTTTACCAGAAGGATGTGGTATGGAGGCATCCTGGAGACTTCTTCACAAAGGACTATCTCAAAGGGAGCATCAAAGGATTAAATTTTACCAGCTGCCTCACCTTCCCCAGAATCAGAAGTTCAGCAGAGAGAATGAAGACAGCTGCTATAATTTTTGTGCCACAGAAGTGGCCCATGGAATCTTAGTTGAAAATCCACATGAAACATTGTCATAATTTTTACTTTCTGCCTGAGAAAGGGCAACTTCAATTCCCACTCTTTCTCCAAAGGATTGTGTATGAGGTACCTGTTACTTACCCGGGGACCTGGGGGACCTGAATCTCCTCTCTGTCCTTTGAAACCCTACACAAGGGAATGAAATCAATAATTATCCATCACCCTGATGCAGGAAGCACTAAGAAAACTATAGCTTGAATGTTTATTTAATAACTTTTCCAGTTTTGCCAAAAGTTACTAGGGACTGGTCAGCAACAGCAGCTGTGTCCCAGGGAGTAATTCGGCAGGGCCACATCACAGGAAAAGCTTTCCATAGCTCCTTAAGCTGTAAAACCAAGGCTGTGGTCTGTGTATCCCTGGTGTGCCCAGCCAATCTATTATTTAACCCTAAACTTTACTGCCCCCACTCTTTCAGAGGATGTGTAACAGAACACAAGGGTTACAGCTGTGACTTCTGGTGAGGGGGCTGTCATGAGGTTACATGCCTTAATTTCTAGATAAGATTTTTACTCTTCTCCACATTTGAAGGATTCAGAAATGTCTGTGTTCTACTTTTGTTGCTTATTTATGTACTTCATTTAGTCACAATGCCACGATGGTTATATGTTTGCATATACTGATGCATATGTTTGCATCAGTAAAGAACCTCATTTGTCCAAGAAATGCTCCTTGACTACAGCACAGGGGGTTGAGTGGGTGGGACCCTTCAGAGCAGCACCCACCGGCAATCCTCGGGCACCCTCCCGGCCTGGGAGCCCTTGTTCTCCAGGCTTTCCCTGTGGGAAACAATAATGCTCATGTTAGAGAGAGCCCCAGGTCCCTCTCACTGTTGTTGAAAACTTCCCACTCCTCTCCCTCAGACATAACATCACTGAAAACTGAGTGCCCAGGGTTTGTCCAGCAGAGTCTGAGTTTGCAAGGAGAGCAGCAGGGACAGACATTCCCAAACATACCTGCACTGTCACCTGCACTCTGAGGTGCTGAGGCATTTTACAGCTCTGGACTGGTGCAAGTTGGCAGTGTCAGAGCTGCACCAATATCTAATCAGCACATGCGAAATCAGCATCTGCACACAGAAATGGGGTGGTTTGGTGCAAACACAAACTATCTCCAGCTGTTGTGACAAGCACTGCTCTATACTTAGCAGTTGTCCCAATGCCTGGGAACTTGGCTGTGCCCAGAACCACTGAGTCCCATTTGACAAGTCACAGAAAGAGGCTGGCAATGCCTGATACTTGAAGAACATTCTTCATGTAACACACACAGTTGCAAGAAATAACATTCACTGCCAAATTTACTAACATTGCCTTTTAGCTGACAACTTTGTGGCTCAGCTGTTTTCCCTCAGCAAATGCAAGTACAGACTAAACAGAGAAAATCAAATATAAACCCTCTAATTCTGGGCAACAGAACTGTCTCAGAGCAATCCAGAAAAAAGCTTCTTTAAAGACTCCTCCTCTAAACTTTTTATGCCCCATAAACTTCTATCAAAAGGATGGATCACTAGGTTTAATGTTACAAGACAACCTTCTTTCTCTGCAGTGTTTAAGACAGTTGTAAAAGTGGAGTCACTAAGTTTTAGTGTATTTATGGTAGTTGTAAAAGTAAAAGAACCCAGTTTCTTTTCAAGATTGCTCATGTGTCATGCCTATAAATCGCTCAAGACAATGCAATCCTTCTGGTGTTAAAAACAGATGTGCAAACAGGCTCCTTGTTCCCCCAAAGGAGTCCCCAGATAGGTAGCTCCAAAAACAACAATTGGATGAAGCTTCTGATTGCCTCAGCAAAACAGTTTTAAATTACATTACCGGCTCCCCCAGAGATCCTGGTTTGCCATCTTTGCCATCATTGCCAGCAATGCCCTGTTAAATGAAATGCAAAACAGGGTAAAGGGAATCAATAAGGAAGATTGATGGGGGTTTTGTCAGAGTGAAAACTCTGCTCATCATGACGTGCTTATGTTTGCCTAAATCTCCAAAACCCTCCCTACTTCTATAGCTCAGTCATAAACCTCTCCCTGCCACACTCCTGTAACAGCATAACCTCTTTCCCTTTCCAATATGACAATATTTCCCTTTCCAGCAAGACGAGCACTCCAACAATCTTAAATCAGGATTCTAAACCCACCTGTTATAAATCATTATAATGCCATTTTCTTCATTCAGGTAGGTACTGGTAGGCTACTTTACAGTAGAATTTATCTCTGGCTCTATCATTATGACAGATTAAAAACTCCCCAAATGTTGTACTGTTACATTTTCCAGAAGAGAGGAGTCTATGCTCAAGATGCACTTGAACCTGAGCCAGTGCAAAGGAAGCATTTTGACTGTGTGTAGCCCTGGTTCGTGCCTGACATGTTTTGGTTTTCTGAAATTCTTTTCCCAGGGAATTTTCTGTATACAAGAGAGGTGTTTTGGTAACTGTACCTATGTTTACATTCTTTCCCCTAGGAGGGACTTCTTGATCTCCCTCTGGTCTGACAAATGTGATTAAAGCAGTTTGTCTTTGTTTCACCAATCAAATTGGTCTGTGCAAAATAGTATAAAAGAGAAACACATCCCAAAAATAAAAGTCATTTTCAGCCTTCTGAAGTTGGAGTCTGTGTCATTGTAGTGTACAACAGCGTCATCTGTGAATTCAGATAAAGTCAATGTCCCAGCTTCTGAATCCCTGTGCCCTTACACTGGAGTTATAAGTTGTTTTCTGTGCTCTGTATAAGCGTACTTCTTTCCATGGGAAGACACATAGGGAGCAGTCTTGATTGACATTGTTATTAACATTTTGCTTTAAAGTGATCAAACACAGCATCCACACCGTCCTGGAGCAAGGACATTGCACCAGCATGACACTGCTACAGACCACGCATGGCTCTTAGTGCACCTCAGAATGTCATCTCTTTGTTTATGTACCTATGTGTGCACGAATAATTTAATGTATTGAATTGGAAGGAGCTTAATCACACTCACTGGAAGTCCAGGCAGCCCTGGTGGGCCCTGTGGACCTGGGGGACCATCCTTGCCCTGGAAAGAAAGAACAAATACTGAGGGTCAGACAAACTCCTCAGACGCTTCTGTCAGATGGAGATCTATCACATGTAGAGTCTGCCATGGGACAACTGTAAGAAGGTGGTCTTGTAGCCCATGTCACACAGTCTATGAAGTTTCCTTGAACTCCTTCTAGTTTGGAATGGATAGCTCTCTTTTCACATTAAAAAAAAAAAAAAAACAACCAATAACAACAACAACAAGTATTATCTATTAGTTCTTAGAAATAAAGAAAACACTGAAATCACTGGTAATTTTTTTCCTGAAGTTTAATTATATTTAATATTTCATCCTTAACTTTCTGGATGAGGTGTCCTGCCAGGAAGCAGATGTATATTGTATACCTTTTACGTGAGTAGCTATAAGAAGTGTCTTATGTCTGACCATCACAAGAAATCCCCTTACTCCACAGGACTGGATAATATCATCCCAGGTCTTTCACAGTGCCACAACTTTATCATCCATTTGAAATGGAATTTCAGCCAGCCTGGCCATCTTGTCTCTGGCCTCTCTGAGAATGCTCACTGATTCCAATCAGCCATCAGAAGGACCATCACTGTTTACTTATCATGAAGTTCAGGTTGTGAAATGGCTTTTCAGAAGACACCTTGTCCCTTAGGAAACCTCACTCTAGAAATTCATCATGGAATTACACAGTCTTAAACTCTTTCAGCTCAATAGAGGGCATTCTTCAGGGAAGGTTCATTTTTATCTTTTCAAACTGAAGCTATCATCAATCAGATCACCTGTCTCTCCCAGGGTTTTTTGACACATTACCATAAAGTAGCATCTGAAAACCCTTCAAATGAAACAGCAGTGTCAAAATTCTTCATGGGCTTCTCAAAGCTTACACCTGTACTGGTATTTTTGGAGGTGCCAGGAAATAGTGGCAGGCTCCAGCATCTCAGCAGTCTGTGCTGTGACATCCTTCAACAGGTTGCTGGTTATACTTTGATAATCCTCACACAAGGTTCAGATATTAGCCTGAGGTCATGAAGCATCCTAACAGATTTAGGAATCCTGTTCTGGAGGCTAAGAGATGTTAATGGCAAGGACAGACAGACAAGAGGGACAAAAACCTCCACAGAGGTCCCATGGGCTGGACTATCCTCCGGCTAACTTGGAATTTCATTTGGTGAGTAGAAAAAGTGCTAGAACAGTAATCTGTGATTATTTGTGGAGGTTCTACTTGCAGGCTGAATATTTTGGGGAGCTTTCAAAGGACATTACATGGATGCCAGTTCAGCTTTACTTCAGAGAGCCAAACCTAGGTGAAGCCACGAGTCAAGCACAGAGCTTAGAGCTTACCATGTCTCCTGGGTTTCCTGCTGGTCCTATTGGTCCTGGTGCCCCATCTGATCCCTAAACAAAACAAAGCAGAAACAACTTGAATGATTAATACATTTTGTATGTTTGTCAACACATTCCCTATCACAGCTGGCAACTCTGGAGCTTTCTTTAATCACTCAGCTCAACATTCATTCCATTTCTTCATTCATCACTAAAAAGCAGCCTTTGCACTCAGTCAGCCTCCAAAGCAAGAAACAGTCAGATATTTCAGTTTGGTCTTGGCTCTTCCTTCTGAAATCAGGGGACAAAATAGGAAAAAGGCAATCATGACAAAAATAGCACTGAAGAACAGCAATTATGGGAGAATAGAAATTATGAAGCACACTCTGTGGCGGGGAAACTCCTGGAGTCACAAGTCAATGCAGACAGAGGGAAAAGTCCGCAAAAGCTGAAGAACATAATTGTCTAGGGGACATCACATTTTGCTCTGTTTTGACAGGCTCAGTTCTACTTTGCACTTTTCCTTTGGCTGTTCAGGAGGTCTCATATGACAAATTTAAGTGTTTTAATCCTACTGGTACAGCTCTGTAGTTGTAGCAGTATTAGGTTAATAGAGACACAGAAAATGTGTCTGTTATTAAGTTCTCCTAAAATAACGATCATAGGAGCTCAAAGCAAGTCCATGTGTTGTCCCAGCAGCAAAGAATCCAACATCCTTTAGGCACTGCTACCATCTGAATATGGAATTTTATTCTAATCCCCCTTTTCTGGTATGTCCTCTCATTTAGTCAGTGCAATGTGAATTCAGGCTGTGCTGATTCCCAGAACAGATGAAGGTGGCACACCCTCAGCACAGCAGAGACAAACTGCATTGTAAGCAGCAATATGAGCAGTGATGACTCTGGGCAATGAAAGGTGGTTTGGAGAGAAAAGTCCTTGACCCAGGAAAAAATTCCCAGACTTGAAGAAAGCAAAGCAGAGACACCACCAGCAGGAGAGCCAGGTGATTTCAGCCCTAATTCTGCATTATCATCCCTTTTTAAATACAAAGAAGCATAATTTTATTCATGGAGAGGACAGAACTAAGAATGAGAAGAACTGTGATGGAGAGGGACATGTAAGAAGCCTTTTAATTTAAAAGTAACTCACACAACATCAAAATTGGAGAAAATCCAGTCTCATACCATTGTGTAAAATTGAGAACTAAAATGCTCTTAGATCTGCTAGTTCTAGACTAACAACTTATTCCACATACAGGAAAGCACCTATGCATGTACTAAATAGTCCCTATGGAAGAGTTTTCA
Source organism: Sylvia atricapilla (assembly GCF_009819655.1). Lineage (NCBI taxonomy): Eukaryota > Metazoa > Chordata > Aves > Passeriformes > Sylviidae > Sylvia > Sylvia atricapilla. The sequence continues at coordinate 147,833,148 of NC_089140.1, forward strand.
TCATCATCTTTGTGTTGTATAAAGAGAGCAATTGAAGCTTAGCAACAATTTACAGAATCAGTTGAAGCAATCAGTGGAAAGGGGCCAATGTATTAAATAGCAATTACCATGACAGAGGAACTCTATCACACTCATGGGATCATTAGGAACTCACTGGAAAATGCAAATTCAATGCACAGATGGGATTGGTACTTTCCACCACATGGAGCTTGCAACACCCTTTATTAGCAAGAAACTACAGGACCATCTCTGTAACAGAGGAACTTACAGGTGGACCAGGGTTTCCAGGAGCCCCTGAGAAGCCAGGCATTCCAGGGTGGCCCTGCAAAATGAAAACAGAGACTTTCTTTAGGCATTAGTCACATATTTACTTGTATAAAAGTTAACTGGTGATTATTGCGAGGTAACGCCAAAATGAGTCAATTCACAGAGAGCTGTTTGTAAGGGATGCATGGCTTTTTAAAGTGAAACCTTGGCTTTCAAAGTGTGCATTTCAGAAATAACATTGGTAAATTCCAGGTGTATTTCTTCCCATGTGTATTTTAGTCTATGCTAATGGAAGATGACAGTAGATACTGTGGAGTTACCCAAGACAGGAGGTCAGTTGCGAAACCAAGCTTGTTTAAAATGTCCTAAAAATGTCATTGAAGAGGTGCTGATTTGCACCTTAAACCAGTGAGTCAGCCCTTGGCAAAATTAACTATGAGAGTTTATTTTAATATAAATCATTCTCATCTTTCCTGTGGCATCTCAGTCCCTCCTAAAAGAGGTCCTCCTTACATTCATCATCTAGGACAAATAGACAAACTAGCTTTTTCAGCCCAAAGACACCTGAACTCCTGGAAATCATCTAGGGATTATCCAAGGAAATGAGTAGGGGTTAGGTAATGTGGAGAATTTAATATATTCAGCCCAGAGGTGAGGAAACAGGTGGTACTGGGAAGTTTTATTGGAGATGAGGATAGAAGTCTGTAGAGGATTGCTATGATTCCACTCTTTGTCAGAGCCCATTTGTGGTTTGTCAGTGATGAAAAGCTCCCATCTTCCTGTTCTGCCTCTGAGAAAGGTGCTCCTGTACAGGCAACACAGGAGTTACTGATGAAGGAACAATCACAGTGACAGCACTGCTGGAAAGCACACTGATTTTACCTGTTCACCTTTTTCTCCTACTTCCCCAGTCATACCACGGTCTCCTTTAGCACCCTGGTAATAAAAAAAGAGGCATTGAAAGTCAGTGAGATTCAGTGTTGTTGACAGTTTTTTGACTTCTCTCATAAAGCACTTGGACATTCAAGAATAAAACTCAAGAATCAGGACTGAGCCCTCCTTGCCCTCCTCTTGAATTCTTTTCTAGACTTTCACTGCCAGTGCTGGTGCCAGAAATATATGTGGAAAATGGCCTTTGAGTGGACTCAGCATAGAGAGTTTCTAATGTTTCATTATCATGGGCATAAAGAGGAATTATATATCCTTAAAGAGCAGGCAGGTTCTTAGGCACTTCACTAAATCACATCTTTATAAAGAATCATCTGGCCCAACAAAGGTGCCAATAAACTTCAGGGACAACAGCAATAAAATCAGCATTTCTAAGGTGCAGCCAGAAAATTCATACCCAGAAAGCACTCCCCTCTTTCTCTCTCTGTTTCTATTCTAGACACACAGGACAGAGACAGCTAACTCATTATCAGTGCTTACAATGAGACAGGACAGTGAAAATTACTGAGGTAATGGTGAACAAGGTGTGAACAATGCACAGAGCAATAATGAATTGCTGGCCATGGAAATAATACACTGGTTTACTATATGAGAGTTAGGAGACAACGAAGAGAAAGAGGGCTGCTTTTTATTACTAAAAGAGCTCTAACTCGTATGACCAGAAGGAATGAAGCTGCTCATGAGCAAAGAGCTGCAGTTCTACTGCTCTTCTGTCAGAGCAGGAACTAATAGGTGTTGGTAAGGACAATACACCACACAGTCAAAAGTGCAGAACAATTTGAGTCTTCCACTGCAAGGATCCTCCTAAGTTATGTAGAAAAGAGTCACAAAGACTGTGTTTGCTCCTTCCCAGGGGTCTTACAATACCTTTTTTTTTCCTTTGCATTTGAGAACTCTTATTAAATTCAAGTTAAGACTACTCATCCATTACTTGATTTGACTTTATGCACATGTACAGTTTGAAATTCATTCTGTTATTTCATCTAACTGTCCATTCTTGCTGCCTAAATCTCTGCTTTCTCATGACATATAAGAAAGCAGCAGAATGTGGTATGGTCTCAGATTGCTTGGCATTTCTGTCATGTCATTTTGGCATGTCTGTTACTGGCTTTATGGGTTACTAATTCCCTCGTTAATTCTACCCTAGAACGAACTTTAAATGACTAGAACGTATTTTGATCAACTCTGTGTTTATTTTTGCAATTGTGCTGCTCTCCCCACACTTTTAATTGCAAGATATGAAATTAATTCACAAAACTTTATCAGCTTTTCCTGCACTCTAACAAGTGCAAATACAAAGATGTTAAAATAGCAGGAGCTATTTTAGACAGTGTAAGTCAGTAGTGAAAAGATGTCTGGAGGAAACTGTGGCCTATCATTAAACCACCTTATCTTGTCCTCCATTGATCTCTTTAGATTTATTTCACATTAGGCAGTTCTAGAGGTTTTAATTATGGCCAGGCACTGGCATCATGAGCAGAGTGGTGACAGCCCTCTTTATGGGAAATGTTTAAAATGTGACATTATTGGAATACTTCAAACAAGGGAAGTTTTATGTTGTATGTCCTAGACCATGAAGCAGGAGCATATAGCTAAAAGAAGTTTTCTCTGTAACATGTTTCAGGAAATATTTGGAGTTTTTCAGTAAGACCACCGGGGCAGATGGTGTGTTTGTAGCCCAGAGGCCCATTGCAGTCTTAATGTAAGTGGTACCAGCACAGAAGATTCAAAAATGAGAGGAACAGGCACAGTGGCAACTGCTGAGGTTTTAATTTCTTTCTCATGTAATTTGAGTTGAAACTTACTCTCAAGTCTATCCATCAATGTAATGAAATTCAACATCAAGAATCAGGCTCTTTAGATGTGTCTGCCTGCTGTGTGTGAACAAAGGGATGGTAGAAGACACTATTAAAGTGAAATAATCTCTCATGCCATGGTCAAGGACACCTTCTACTAAACCAAGTTGTTCAAAATCCAATCTAACTTAGCCTTTAACATTTCTAGAGACAGGGCATTCACAATTTCTTTGGGTAACCTCTTCCCAAAATAATTAGGGTGACTAATTAGTCACAAATAAGTTTTCATTAGACAGCTAAAGGAAACCAACCAACCTTTGGGCCATCGAGCCCAGGTGGGCCTGGAGGACCTCTGGGACCAGCAATGCCCTGAAATGCACAAGAGGAAGAGGTAAACACAAATTTAATTCATTGACTCAGTGGGCCACTAAATAAGATTCAGCAGGTTTTTGATAAAAAAAAAAAAAAAAAAAAAGCATGTTATAAGAAAGCATCAATATATTAATAGAAAAACAGGGTCACAGCAGATCCAAGGCATGGTCACTCCCTCAAGTCTCTTACTGTTTTCCCATCCTGGCCATCTCTGCCTGGTGGTCCTCGGAGACCTCGATCTCCTTTGAAACCTGGGATGCCTGGCAGGCCTGGTGGGCCAGGAGGGCACTCACTGCACACATCCTGGGAGAAAACATGGAAAAACACATCAGCAATAAGATGCAGACACTTAGCAGACCCTATGGACACACACTGTGAATGCAGCACTGTGGTGCTGGTATAATTTCATAAACCTTTGCTGTTTTACCTCAGGATTTGGGTGAATTTGCCTCAAAGAAACACAATGAGGGCAGTGTGCATCAGTGAGGGTCAGCAGCTGAGCTCACACGTGCTCCCATGGGATGTTTCCTATCAGTTCTTGGTCCTAATTGGTCATCCAGTATCAGGAAACCAAGGAAAAGCTCTTCCTGATGGGGAGGTCAGGGAGACTAGAGAGACTATCAAGACTATCAAGAAAAACATTGGTTTGAATCCACAAGACCACAAGAAGCCTGTGTCTGCTCCAGTCTGAAAGATCTGTGCTACTGCTTAGAGGGCAAGCTTCTAGGGAAAAATCAGGTGCAACACAATGTCAGAAAGGATTTCAGCAGGGGAAATTATTCAGCAGCCAGCTTAGCTAATGACAACTCATCCAATTTTGTGGAGTTTATGAAAACCAAGTGAATGTCACAGTGTCCTGGCCAAATTTTATCAGGGAGAATCACTACCTCCCTCCTTCCAAACCTCTTTGAAGCATCCTCTCGGCATTCTTTACACTCCAACTATCCTCAGGAAATTGAATCCACATATGACATTTCCATTTCAAAGGCAAACTCCCTTCAGTAAAAGGGGAGGGAATCCTGTCCTTAAGAGCATAATGCAAAACAGATCATCAGGTTGAGTCAGGAGCTACAACACCCAACTCTGTCAATGTGTTGCAAAACTGTGGGATAAATTGTCCTTCTGAATCTCAGTGCCTACATCCACACTTATCTATTTACACTGTAAGTGCTTGAGAAACACCCCTAACAGCAGATCCCTAATTTCATCTGGAATTTCAAGGTGCTGCTTTCTGTACTAAGAGCTGAGTGAAAAAATACCAAGTACAAAAAATGCACAGATGTGTTTAACCATAATACAAACTAAGGAAAAAAAATGAAACATCAAAGTGACATCCTATACCCAAGAATGAGTCTCTTGCTATTGTCCAGATCAAAAATCCCAAACAATACCTTACAGTGAAGCCTCCAGAACAATACTGGGCTCCACAAAACTAAGACAGCTCTTCAGTGAAGAGTAATTTCACAGCAATAATCTTAAAAGGGTCCTTTGGTTAATGTGGTTGGTGAAAGAAGACAATTTTTTTAGTTTCTTTTAATCAATAAGAAAAGATTTCTTGCCAGGTCTCAAGGCAGCTTAAAAAGCTCACAACTTAGCCCATGTAAACCTGTAAAGATTTTTCAGTCAGAGCCTTTCAAAGACTGACTAATTTCTCAGACAATTGTCTACATGGAGAGTAAAGGTAGACAAATTATCACTTTTGAAGCACAGGTACTTCTGGAGTTAATCACCTGCATCCTTTTAGATTCACAATGCAAGCTAAATTTTCACCCACAGTTACCCAAAATTACTTCAGTCACTGTTGAAGGTGTATGCAAAAAAAAAAAAAAATCCAGCATTTTATTAAACTATTTTCCATTTTCTGGTTTAGATAATGCAACTTGATAATGTTTATTTCTCCTTGGGAATGAAAGCCTCAGAAAGAGCTGAGAAAGTCTCAGAGATGTTATAGAAAACTTTGTAGGTCATTTCACTGCTGGGGAAGGGATTTTCATCTCCAACGTGAGCTTGTGTCTCAATACCAGCGCAAGTAAGAGACTTGCAAATCTTGAGCTTTGAAAGAGTGTTTAAAGACACCTTTTACATTTCAGACACTTTCCCATCACTGAATGTGAGTCAGGTCTGAATCAAACAGAGAGATAACTCCCACTCTCATTAAAGGCTGATTACCTTTACTAGGAGATTTATGTCCTCTGGAGTGAGCAGGGGTGGGGAACCCTGTGGAATGAGAAATTCATTATTTCAGGCAATGTTAAGAGGTATCAAGACATGAGAATTTTTCCTGAACATGCTTATGGAATCTCACTGGTTTCCCTTGTCCTGTCTAGGACTCACTGGGCCAAACCTGTACTTCCCACCCTACCTTACCAAGGCTCTTCATCACACCTGAGAGGCATTCTTGCTAAGGGTACTGCACAGTGGTGCTAAGGAAGTGCCTTTAAAATTTTGTATTTTATTTACATGCAGAATATCCAGTTATTTTCATACCATTCTAATGCCTTCACTAAACCTTTAGTGGGTTTTAGTCTTTTTCCTACTGTTCTGCTGGGAAAAACAAGCATGGAAAAGGACCCAAGTGTACTTCTAAGGTGAGGTGTACAGTTGGAAACTGGGTTAAAAGGAAGATGTAATATCGAAATGAAGTTACATACAGGTTTTCCAGGAGGTCCTCTTTCCCCTGGATTTCCAGGTACACCCTACAGATCATAAAAAAGAAAAAAAAAAAAAAAGGTGAACTTATTAAACAATAATCCTCTGGTTGTTCTTGCACTCTGCTGACTGATCTGGACCAGCACACATTCTGCTTTCTGCTGCTGAGCAGCACTGCTCCTTGCATGTGACAAAAAGCAAACTCTTTCAAATACCTACAACTTGAACATCCTCTCAAACCCTTGTTAAATTCATTGGAGTCACACAGAGACTGGAATTGCTTTAGCTTGTCTTCTGGTCATAGGAAACACTATGAACTTTACTAGTGTGAAGGATGAAGCTTTAAATCTCTGAAGGCAGCTGTAAAAAAGAAAAATCTGTTTATTTGTTCAGGTTTTTTTTTTTTTTCATTGAGATGTAGTGGTATCAGTTTTCATAAGATAAAGGCATAGAAGTTACCAGCACTCTCAGAATTTTATGTCCAGATAGGCAGGGTTAGGAAAAAGAACAACCTCCACCCTTCAGTGTGCATCTCTTAAATGCCATTAACAAGGAATTAAGTTTGCTAAAAACAAAACAAAAATCACATTTAAAAATTTTTGTAAAATCTTTGCATAAAGTAATACCCACTTGGGAAACAAAATCTTCTGAACAAACAGTTGGCCACTGCTCAGAAGGCAACAAAAATCTGCATTGTAAGGATCTATGCAGTGGTATTTTTAAGATACTCGGTGACATTTCCCCAAACCATTTTATGCTGAATTCCTGTATCCACCTGGTCCATCACCCTGTGTCGTCACTCAAGCAAGTGCATGTTCTATTCATACTGAGAACCTTGAAGAGCATAAAAACTTTACCACACACAAAAGCTGTCCTGCCTGATCATTTTTGTTTCTAAAGGAACAGTTTCTGCTGACCATGTACAAGCATCTTATCTGTGTTCAGTTTTGTTGATTCTGCAGAAGTCTCACACAGGATTTTCTCTGGGATGGTTCCAGATCTGCCACCCAGGATGTTCACAGAATCATAGGATGGTATGGCTTGGAAGGGACCTTCAAGACCATCTAAATTCAACCCCCTGCCTTGGGCAGGGACATCTTCCACAAGACCAGGTTGCACAGAGCTCCATCCAACCTGGCCTTGAACACTTCCAGGGTTGGGGCATCCACAACTTCTCTGGGAAACCCGTGCCAGTGTTTCATCTCACAGTAAAGAACTTCTTCCATACATCTAATTTAAACCTACTCTCTTCCAGTTTGAAGCCATTATCCCTTTTACTGTTGCTCCCCCTGTGTAGTGAGAAAAAGGCTGAAAGTGGAAGATCTGATGAGGAGGGGAAAATAGAGTTGTTTTCACTCAAGATGACCTTGCAGCTGGAGGATGCTAAGAATATTCAGTGTGGAAAATTTAGTATGTTGTGCTTTCTTTGGGTTGTTTTCTGTCTATCCTGAGAATTGGAGGTTTTGTAGAAGATAACAGAATGCTGTAAAAACCTTAAAAAGTATTCCTCACAGGCTGGGGCCTCCCTGCTGGGAGAAGGAGAGATAAGCTCTGAGGTTATCCCGAGCACTTTTTGCCCCAGCTAAGATGGAATAAGCTTAGCAGTGCATGTGTCCCCATTCTGCCAGCATGGTAATGGAATAAATCTACTCTTTACACTACAGCTCTGGATTTTGGCTGTCTTGGTTAGCTATGTATATTCAGTTCTCACATCTTGTCAAAAGTCCTTCTCCATCTTTCTTCAAGGCTCCCTTCGTGGCCTCCTCTGGATTTGCTCCAACAGTTCCACACCCTTCCTGTGCTGTGGGACCCCAGACCTGGACACAGCTCTGCAGGTGGGGTCTCACCAGGGCAGGGGGGCAGAATCCCCTGCCTTGACCTCCTGGCCACACTAGTGGTGATGCAGCCCAGGACTTGATTGGGTTTTTGGGCTGCATCAACAGCAGCTAGATGCTGATCAAGGTACAACCAGTGGCTTTCAATCAGTCTAGGCTCAGCAGGAGCTACTCTTCGAGACTATCCAATAATTCCATATGAAAAGTTCCTTTAAAATTTGATCAAATGCCTATGCAGGAAGGGTACTGGGTGTTTTCTGCCATCTTGTCTCAGGTTAGCCCATTTTGCTAATCAGTTCATCAAATTATTTACAACAACAATGGGAACATGGGAATTAATGGCTGAAGAGCACTGTGTGTCATGATACCCCACAATTGCAGATATAGGGCAAACAAACTTCATCCTTGAGTCTCACTCAGTACTTACATCCTGTACGTCTTGCTCGAGAGAAAAAATGGGAAAATATATTGATTATCTTTTTTATGTCCATATTAAATGTTTCTGGGTGAGCAAAAACACTTCAATTATCTTGACCTTTTAAGAGACAAAACTTAAACACAAATTGAAGTGAACCTGAAGTGGAGCTGAAGTAGTACTGAAGTTCAAGGATGAACTCTTGTTTCCTGAGGAACTAAACCTTCTGCAGGTGAGAACAAAGAGAAGTGCTCTCAACAAAGTGAAGAAGATGTTTAGCTCACAATTCTCCCCAGATGTCCTTCTGGAGAATTCAGTAAATACAAGTAAACATTTTAGTCATTTATAGCTTTTCTTCTTCCACAGAACTTCAAGGTGAATCCAGAGAACTGTGCATTGTTCCCAAAGTCCCTTCCCTTTCACAGATGCTAACTGTCAGGTCATGCTTTTGGCATCCTCTCCACTGTGGTTCTCAGCCACTTCTGCAAATGGGAAGAGGAATGGCTAAATAACAATTACACAGGTCTTGTATTCCCAGACCTACTTTGTTCAGGAAGACTCACACAGAACTTGCTTTAAAAACTGTGATGCAAAGCAGAAATTTGAGCCACGAGAATAATCCTGGATCAGAAAGCAACACAGAAAAGACAGTTCAGAAATGCCTTTCATGCTGACTAGTAGCACAGCTATAAATATGTGCCATGGGGCTTGCTGACAGCCTTCTGCTTTGGAATCTGAAATACGAACATGGCACTAGCAGTGTAATTTGAGTATTTAAAGATCTTTTTAAAAAAGAATATAGGAAAAGACTTCTTAGTTATGTGAAAAGACACATAAGAAGAGAGCGAATGAAATGGAAATCCTTGGAAAGGATTAAGCAGAGCTATCATGTCCGCAGGGTGGCAGATTGCCTTGAGACAAAAAGGGATGAAGCCATTTTCTTGTGTGGTGTATGATATGGAGCTGGTGATGTCTCTAAAAAGGGTGGAAATGAGAGAGGAAAAGAGATTAAGCTCTGTGCCAAGGCTGAAAAACCTAAAAAAACCCCACTGAATCCCCAGGAAAAGTCAAACAATCGAAAGGTACAAGACTGCAAACAGACAATGCCCATTGAGAAAAGCTTTTGTGAGCCAAACTGAACAAACCAGATGTAGATGATGGTTCTTGAGCATGGTGCATTATCAGAGAACAGACCAATGGAAGCGGAGTCACAAGTAGAGGAAATATTGCTGGTCTGTAAAGGCCTGGAGTTAGGAAAGGCTGACAAAAATGGATGAGCTGCAAACACAGAATCGCAGAATATCCTGGGTTGTAAGAGACCCACAAAAAATCAAGTCCAGCTCCTGGTCTTGCACAGGACAATCCCAAGAATCACATATTATGCCTGAGATTGTCCAAACACTCCTTGAAATCTGTCAGTCTTGGTTCTGCAACCACTTGCCTGGGGATCCTGTTCCAGTGTCTGGCCCCTATCTGGATGAAGAACCATTTCCTAATATCCAACTTAACCCTCCCCTGATGCAGCTTCACATTGCTCAGTGCAGAATGAAAATCCTAGAATGAAGACATGGAAGTTAAAATTGCATCTGACAAGCTAACAGGGGAGGGAACTGGAAAACGGAAAGCCAGAAAATCCAGAAAAAAAGAAATTAGTCTGACAAAAAACTGCATGGCACTGAAAAGAAATGCTGCTAACACGATGTGGGAAAATGCATGGACCCAAATAACAACCAGTGTTGGAAAACTCATAAAGTCTGAACACTTTCAGGAGCTGGCAGCCAAGAGTGGCTGGCATAAAGCAGAATATCCAATGAATGCTACAGCACACCAGTACAGGGAAAAAATGTCAGCCATGGGGAGGTGTGATGCATTAGTCTGCAAAACCTGACACACAGGAATGGTCTTTAAATGGGAACTGATGGAAATTGTGCTGCTGAACATGCTGCAAAACAATATTTAGCTTAGTTGGTTGGGAAATGGTGCTAATTATGCCAAGGTTGTGGGTTTGATCCTCCCCATGGCCCATTCACTGCAGACTTGGACTCCATGAGACTTGTGGGTCCCTTCCAACTCAAAATATTCTGTGATTATGTAACTTAGAAGAAATTAACTGCTGGTGCAGTTTACAGTCAAAATCCTATGATGGGAAAAGTGATGCTCAGGTAAGTGGTGCATGTGAAAACACGCAAAGAAAGTCTGTAAGGAAACCAAACTATATAAGGGAAGCGTATAAATCACACAGGAATATAGTGGGGTAGTTCTACTACAAGACAGAAAATTAAACTTGAAATGCAGTATCTTAAATCAGTCATAAGTCACAGCAACAAAGAGACAATAGCGGGGTTAATAAGTGTACTCTGTTTTGGGGTGTAAGTACCCTAAAGCAAACACAAAGGCTCCTCAGAACTGTCCTTCTAACTGGATGGGAAAATCAACATCAGAACAGTAAAGTCTGCTTTTCAAATCCATTGGCAGTAATTTATGCATCCACAAAGGTTTTGCAATTATGAAAGCAAAGGCAGGGAGAAGATCACCTTCTCGGTAATGCTGGAACTTAGCTACCATAAATAATTAGGCTAATTAAAAAGTTATTAATTCAATGTTTATGTTAATTAAAATTATCATAATTAAAATACAGAAAGATCCTATTAAATAGGTGCCCTCACTGCTAATAGGAGCATAAGAGAATGTTTCATTCAGATCATTTCCTAATCTAAGGACATTAAATAGGTGCGTTGAACAGAAACATTTTATCTCCCGGCAGACAGTCAGGGGAGAACAGATGATCCCCAAAATGTGAAGTGTCAGGGTGGCTGGCCAGAGAGTGTCTGCTTCTTTAGGGGTAGCTGGTCAAGGACCTTTTTGAATTCAACAAAGGAAGAGAAGGAAAAAGTCGTAAATTAAATTGCCAAGGACAAACATGACCAACAAAAAAGGATGGCAGTGATGGGAAGCAAACCTGGACATTCACATTAATTGATCAAGGCATGTGGAAATATGAGGAGGCTTATTGCAGCAAGGTTACCTCAGCCAGGACCTTGCCAACTGGGAAATTAAAGGAAAAGGAGAAAATCAGAAACTAAATTTTCCAAGACACAGACCCAAGAGGCAGCAGACCTTGTCACCTGCAGTAACTGATGGGCTATCAAAAACCATGGACTGCACTTCCTGGGAGATCAATCTGGGCCTTGCAAGTGATAAGGTTGTAAACTGGGGGACTGTGAACTGGGGGGGCTGAGGGACTGATAGAGCTGGGGAGATGTTGGGGGGCTGTGCAGAGAAGAGAGAGTAACAAACAAACATGGGAGCAGACAAAAAGGGGTGTAAAAGGGCTGGTCATGTGTAAACCAGAGCTGGCTGGAGTATTTGTTTGGCTGAGCCCTGCACCTGCCCACCCTGTCTTGTCATTTTGTATCTTCTAATAAACCTTTTCATAGAATCATGGGATAGTTTGGCTTGGAAGAGACCTTCAAGACCATCTAAATTCAATCCCCTGCCATGGGCAGAGACACCTTCCCAGGTTGCTTCCCTTCCACCCTCCCAGGTTGCTCAGAGCTCCATCCAACCTGGCCTTGAACACTTCTAGGGATGGGGCATCCACAGCTTCTGTGCGTATTCTGCTCCAGAGCTTCACTGCATGCACAGTTATGGAATTTTTTCCATTTATCTAATCTAACCTGGCAGGAGAGACCTGGTCTGCAGCAGCAGGAGGAGACAGCACTGCATATAACATCATTGAAAATGTAGAAATACTTTTTTATAATTCTCAGACTAGGAGATTGGCCAACTTCTCTAACAGAAGGTACTTCAGGCTACACTATTTTAATGCTTGATACAGGAATACTGTCAGATTAAAATGTGATTTTGATTTTTTTCCCCCCAAAAGCAAGGGAAAGTAATTTTCTAATGTGACTGAGGTCCTTAAAGTAGGCAGAATGTGTGGTAGGTCTGTTATGGAAAAAATAAGTCATATTATTGGGAGAAAAAGACCTAAAAAAGCACACTTTGCAGGCTTTAAGAAATGGAGCTTTGGTTAATCAGAAAAAATGCAAATTTAAATACAAGAAAATTACATATATGGAAGAAGACAACATGTCCCAGCTTTTTCACAGAAAAAGGTAATTCATGGGGATTTATGGACATAATGAACTCTAGAAGAAAATAAAAACAGCAAGGTTTTTGCTAAGAGGAGCAGAACAAGGCCAAAGCAGGACAGTTGTACTGTAAACCTGTGCAAGTATTTTCAAAACCTAAATTTTAATTTCTGTTCTGAGTTCTCTGTCCTGAGAACTCTTGAAATTACATGGAGTAGCCAACAGATACTTCAAAAGGTTACTTCAGGCTATCCCAAAAAAATATGACACGTGCTTTTTGGAGACCAGAAAAAACCTGGAATGTAGTCATGTAAAAAACCCAATTTATAGACCAGTGGGAGAGAATTCTAGCCAAAGCTATGGCAAAACAAATATTGACTCTTTCAACCTCCCTAAATGCAGTTGTATGTCTGATTCGCTATGTCAGAGAATGCAACTGCTAGCAGACACTTCCACAAACCTCTGATGAGTTCACAACTGGAAAAATAATTCAGAGAGTAACTTAATGTATGTAAATGTGATTTAAAAGAATTTTTCAGTCTCAGAAAAAAACATGGAATACGTTTGCAGAGGCCATAGCAAAGTACAAGACACTGAAGCAAGTCATTCGGGCAGCTGACACTGCATGGCTTGAGAATTGCACAGCAAATTCATATTAGCAATTCAAATTGGAGCTTTCCTATCCAATGCTATCGTGTTTGAACACAGCAGAGAACAAAAATGGACATGTTTCAGAGGATACAGGAACACTGCACTGGCATACAAGAGTGCAGAAGCAGAACAAAAAGTTCCTTATTCTAGTTAAATAAAGATAGAGATCAGGAAACTGTAAATGCATGATCTTGTCAAAACAGGTTATCCCTGCTGACACACCAAGTAATGTTGGAATGTGCCCTGTACCTCAAATTATACCTCCTGAAACACAGATAGAATGGTTTAACAAGTGATCAGACAATCCAGAAAGCTTCTGAAAGACATATTGAATCCAATTAAAGCAGTGAGTTTAACAGAGAATGTGTTTTATAAGTAGCCCAAGGAATGGTTGTGTTTGGTTAATTTTCTACAGGGAAAAGAAAAATGTAAAGACCTTAGTGCTGCACCTCCAAGAGCCAATGTCGATCTGAGCAGAGTCAGAAAGAGACTCCAAAAAGCTGCCTCAGGCACTCTCCTCACACAGCAGAGCTCTAATAAACCCATCTATCCTATCTCCTGTTCAAAACATCTCAATTAAAAATTTCAAACATCTGAGGCAAGGTGATGAGATCTAGGGACAGGCAGCAGGACACAATCAATCCCAAATCTATGGTTGCTTAGGGACACAAGTGACCATTTCAACTATCATGGGCTGTGGAAGAAAACCCTGGCTTAATAATTTGTCTTGTGACAAAGTACAAAGTCATAGAATATTTGAATGGTTTGGGTTGGAAAGGACCATAAAAATCATCCAGTTCCAAACTTGTGCTATGGGCAGGGACATCTTCCAATATCCCAGGCTGCTCAGAGCCCCATCCAGCCTGGCCCCCTTCCAAGGATGAGGCATGCACAGCCTCTCTGGGCAGTAAGTAAGTGGGAAGAAAACAAGACCTTCTTTCCACAGGAAAGTATTCCCCTCAGGCCGCCTGATGGATGTCAGTAAAGCCACAATTGGGGGTGACAAGTGCTTGCTGTGGAGTTAGTGAGAGCTGGTTCCCATTTCAGACAGAACAGCATCATGAAGCTGCACTGAGAAGGAGAGTTATGGGAGGTCACTTCCCCCTCCCCACAGCGTTCCCTCAAAGCCAACAAGCCTTTCAAAATCTTCAGAGCCTCCTTCAGAGGACTGGTTTCCACATCATAGAGGAAAATAATTCTCCTATTTCTGATGCAGCACTGAAGCAAAACCAGGCAGAGAGAGGGGCCAGCTTTCCAGCTGTGAGTCTGCCATGTTCCTCTCTATTCCTCAGTTCCATGACTCACCACTGAGACAGTGGGAGGACAATGCACCAAGAGGTTAAAATGTCCTCTAACATGCACAATAGCAGCAGCAAAATGAGCACATAGAGAACTTCTTAACAGCTGTGGCCCTGTTTTAACAAAAAGGGTACTTATCTCAGTGGATTCTAAGAAGTTCCTAGACAGTCTAAGCATGATCCTTTTCCAGTGTGGGATCTTTTGCTAGTGTATGCTGCCAAGTCCCACCTCCAGTGTCATTTTAAAATGGGTCAGTAGTGAAGTCTCCCACTTTCCTTGAAGCAATCCACCTTATTCCAACTACTTTCCCTTTTGGCAACCTAAGTTGTAAGAGCTCCACTTCTGCAAATCATGTCCCTTGGACAATCCTAGTAATCCTGCATTTGATTATCTGCACAAATTTTTAAGGAAATTAGACACAAGCACTGACAAATTTCTTGTGCACTTACACTTTTATTTTACTTACATCCTGGCCAGGAGGCCCCTGTGGTCCAGGGATACCAGGTACACCACGGGGACCCTGGTAGGGGGAGAACAGACAAACCCAGTAACGTGAGTAGTATTTATGAAGTGCTTCTTAGCCAAAGATAAGAAATCATTAACCTAATAGTTATTGGTGGAGAAATTAACCAGCACATACACAACTATCAGAGAATTTAAGAAAAATTAATTACAGCTCACATTGCACTACCCTGGTATCAGTCATTTCTGTGCTCAAGGGATTTCATGTGCATCGCTAAACTCAAGCTTCCCATATATTGACTGGAGAGGTAATAATGACTCTCTGGAGGAGGCAGGTTTTTGAACAGGGATAAAATATGACTGAGCACAGGACAGTAGAGGAGAAAAGAAGATCCATATCCTCAGTTCCAGGCTATCACACTGCTAGCACTGGCTGTTGTGCTGAAAATTCAGGCCAGTGTCTACTGAGACCATGATACAGTTTTTTGTGCCACACCAATGGATTGCATCCTTGAAAAACTGAACGTTGAGGGACTAAAGTGTGTTTGGTGAATAGTGAAATCTGTAAGATTTAAGTACGAAAAATGTTTTAAATGGTTTATTTTAAACCCTTGAGGCCTTGGCTATAAGAAATGCACTTTGAATTATGTGCTTTAAAACATTTTTTTGAATGAAGGGTGAAACAAGTCACTCATTATTTCTCTTGTAGGACTATTGACATGTAAGACAAAGTTTCCACCAGACCAAGGCTCTTGATCGACTCTTTCTCACAACTCAATTTAGCAGACAAGTACCTGGTAATACAAAGGAGAAGTTCCCTTTGGAGGGTCAGCCACCCCGTGACCATTCCTTGAGCAAAACCAAAGCAATTACATGTACCCTCATGAAATGACTGCTAGAAACATAATTAGTGTGGTTTTCCCCTCCCCAAAGAATTTGGGTATAGCTAGAAAGACATACTGTACCAGTGACCCTTTGTCTCCTGGAGGTCCTGCAGGGCCCTACAAAGACAAAAGACACAGCAATCAAACCACTTAAAATCCCCATCCCCCTCTGGCTGAGCAGGGCACGTCCTGCATTAAGGCACCATTCTCTGCACTGGACTGTGTGCTGCACTCCTGGGTGGGGATGTGTGTGCACTGCCTGTGCCCATGGGCAATCCATGCTCCCGGCTGGGTCTGGGGACACAGAACCACAGCACCCTCACATCTCTTGGGCTGGGACAGGACAAGTCCCCCAGGATCTGAAAAAACACTACATTCAGCTACCTCCTACTGCAAGGAAAAACATCCCACGGGACTTCTGTGCTCTTTAATTTAGGTCAAAGCAAGGAGGGCAGTGGGCTTGTGCATGCTGTTTATTTGGGGATGCAATTTATAATGTGCAGCTGAGTAGAGTGGGCCACTGGGAGGTACCCATGTCTATAGGAACACCACAGAGGTGATGCAGTACCATATTCAGCACAGGTGAATTGATCTGGTATTCCAAACACACCTAAAACAAGTCTTGAATAAATTGGCTACCACTGTAACACCTCTCCTTTTGCTTTCTATTTCTGGCACAGTAACTCACTAATCCTCACAATGTCTCCATGAAAAAAAAACCACTTCAGTGCATGTTAAAGAAATGGCTAAATGCATAATTTAATTAACACCAACAAGGCAAGGCAAAGCAAGATTGAAACCTTTCTTATACTGTGCATCCATCCATTAGGCAACTTCAGTATAAACATATGATTTCACCCCAGCTGTCCAAGTTGTCCCCTACTCTTTTGGAAATAACACTCTGCTAATGCTCAAGTTTATGGCTCAGTGTTATGTAAATTGTAACTCAATACTTCAGCAGATCAGGTTAAAAAAAAATCCTCATCTATGTATTCCTTTTGTGCAGGGAGCAAAGCCTGAGAGAGGTTAAGGGTACAGGAAGAACCAGGGTGAGGATTCCAAGAAAGTTGTTGACTCTTAGCTCTGAAGCTGAAGTACTATAAACACAATTTTGTTACATTGCTAAGAAGAGGAGAGGCTGATGTCTTTAATTCAGTGTGTAATATGCACTGAAACAACTCCACTGATTTTATTCTGGTTTTTGGTGGGGTTTTTTTGGTTTTGTTTGTTTGTTTGTTTTGGTTTTTTTGTTTGTTTGTTTTTACTGTGAGATTCAGTCTTTGTGACAGTCTGCTAGATTCAAGGTTATACAGAGGGGTTTTTTCCAATTACAGTCTTTGTACTGGAGCTGAGGTTATGATGAATCTACAGTGGAAAAAACCCATCCTAATAGTTGTTTGATTGTTGTTTTGTTGTGCTTTTTAATTTTATTTTTAAAAGAAGCATTTAGTAAAGCAAATTTAAAAAATAAAACATATCTTTTGAGAACAGTGTGGTGTGTAGGTGGCTACACATCCTGACAGTGGGCAAATAATGAAGACACTGAAAAAAACAAACTTCTGGTGTGAGACAAGAGATGTCTGCATTTGGAGTCAAGTCCTTAGTCATTTGTGTTTATGGAGATGAGAATGCTAAATCCCCAGTGAAGAACAACTTTGTCATCCTGTGTACATCAGGATGCAGACATGCACTCATCTAGCCCTGGACTGAATCTAAAAAATCTGCAATTAAAGAAGCTAGTGATTTTCACACAAGCCAGATACTAATATATTAATTTAATTTTAATTTAATTAAAGGCTGAACACTGAGAAGTGCAAGAACACCACTGTTCCTTAGATAAATCATAAAAAAGGAGACCCAGGAAACCTGTAGTCATTGGTAATCCTGTGAGGACCATAAAAGCCATGATACAGTCACAGTGTGAAACAGGACCAACCCTGTCTGCATGGTAAAAGCAAATATCAAGTAGACATACACCTCAGAATGCCAGATTTTTCAATTCATTACCCAGCAATATGACTTATCATTTCAAGGCAACTTCCTGTACTGTATAATTGGGACATTTATATCTAGACAAACAGACCACTGATAATCACACATTGAATGATCATGGCATGTATGAGGTGTTGCAAAAGAATGCAAGTGCTCAGATGTCCTCTATTTTACAGCCAGAAATAGCACTTGCTTCCTCCTAACACATTTCACTAGCAAATTCAGCGCACTGCTGTAGGTCTCTGAGCAGGACTACTGCCAGAGCTCTGCCAAATCCCCCTCATTTTGAGAGGAGTTGTACATGACAAGTACTGGAGTGATCAAAGCCCAGCAGCAGGAAAATCCAGTTTTTCTGAGCAGACTCCTGTATACACCATGTGACCAACTGACACTCAGGAGGGCAGAGATGGATGAGGTCAAACCTACCAAATATTTGTGTGAAGTTATGGGGAGGATGGCCCTCTTGGAACACAGCATTTTAAGCAATTTGATTTTGTATTTTGCTGTTGGGGTGTCACCATGTCACTGATGTATGCCACAGTCATTCCCTTCCAACAGAGGTTATACAACAGCTAGGTTATATGTGTCCAGGAGACCAGAGCTGATGCCTTGGCACAGATTTCCACTCACATCCACAGCCAGTGTGCCAGGATGATGCACAAAATTCAGGAGTGACAGCCAGTGACACCAATCAATCTGACAGCACTTTTGGCCCTCATAACAGACACGTGACACGTCAGCTACAAATGGCAGCCTCTGGATTCCAGCCATCTGGAGTCTGCACCTTCAGAAGGCAAAATGTCTCCCACAGGCTCTCAGCACAGCTGAGCACAGGCAATGAATTCCCCAGGTGGCAATGCCTGATTTTCCACCTTTGTCACAGGTTGCAGTAGGACCTGCTACTTACAGGGGGTCCAGCCAAGCCAATTCCTGGCACTCCTCTGTCTCCTGGCTGTCCAGGGAGGCCAGGAGCTCCCCTCTCACCCTGAAATAAAGGAAAGAGTCAGAAGCTTTGTGCACAGATGAGAAAATGTCCTGAAATGCATACAGGTTGTACACCAGAATGTCACATGAGTACATCTGGTCCTGATCCTGCTCACAGAGGGGCAGATTCTGCTTGTGGCATCATGAGGATATGCCACAGTTACTGTCTCATCATGCCAATAAAATGTCCTTTTTCCACCACAGGGTGGGCTCACTGTGTGTGCCCTGTCACATCACATAACTGAGTGGAAACACAATCTTTGCAAGTGTGTTCATTTATTTTATTGCAGCACATCAAATTTCCAGCATTTCACAGAATCACCAAGGTTGGAAGAGACCTTCAAGATCAGCTAGTCCAACCACCAGCCCAGCATCACCTCAATCACTCCAAACCGTATCCCCAAGAGCCACATCCAGAACACTTCCAGAAACAGTAGCAGGCACTTTCCTTAGCTTGGGGAAGCACTGAGGACTATCAATCAGTTTTCTCTCTCTGTGTTTCTATGCTAGAAGGCTAAGGCACAAAAAACTGCTCAACATAGATCATTTATCTGAGTAAGACCAGATTAGGGAAGTTTTATTTAATCTTACTATTCTCCTTTCCTTTACCAACACAGGCCTACTCACAGAAGCGTATGAAATTATTTTGGTAAAATATAAGTCAACACTTCTACCACTCTCTCAAGCACTGTACCAGAAAAGGAGAGCCTTCCCTTCTAAAACATAGCATTTTCAAAGTAAAATCTGAATAGCACAGAAAACAGCTTGACATTGTTCAATGTACACTGCAGACAGAGGGCTAAGAAAGAACTCAGCTTTAAGACTTTAATTTAACATCTGTTTTGTAGTTATAGGGAGAAATCAATAAGATTTTTATGGATTGCATTGCAGTTGTGAGATTTGGTCTCACATTTGCAGTAGATTTATAACAATGAATCTTATTTATGCTATTTATTATGACATTATTTCTAGCTATATAGAAGCATGATAGAAAAATTGTAACCTGTGGATTCTGCCCACTCAAATTTAAATCTGCAGTATCTCCTATTTTTCCCCTTTCTTGCTTTCTTCTTAAGCTAATCTTTTACTACAAAGGAATAATACTGCAAGGCCAGTGAGAAAAAATGCATTCTGATTAGTTCAAACACTCCGCACATCCTTTATCAGTTATTTTATTCAAAAAGATAATTTTAATACAAAAACTTCAATAGTATTTTCCCACACAAAATTAAGACTTTTATCATCTTCTGTTGCTATTGAATAGAATACTTAATGAGATTTCTTTTACTGGTTTTTTTCTGACTTTGACATTAATTCTCAGTCTATTAGTGTGTGTCTGTGTGGGTGTAGGTCTGTGTTCTGAACTGTCAAAGATACATAGAAAAGACTACAATGCATTTGTACAAAATGCATCCAAACTAAAAGAAAATCATAGCAGTTTGATTATTTCAAAAATATTTGATGTAGATGGATTTGGTCTCATATTGCTATAATCCTGCTTTTATCATTTACAGAATCTGTTTCAACATCTGATTCTTCTTCCAGTCCAGGTCAGAACATGGTCATTTTGAAGAGTTTTTGAAATGTCTGAAATGTCTGATTAAATGTTCAAGCACAATCCCAGAAACAAATATTTTTGCTGTTTTATTCCTTTCTCTCTTTTCTGTGTGCTTATAAAGGAATAAACATTACTTTCAGCAGAAGTTAGTGTCATCAGCCTCCTCAACTAGCTAGTCTTTGCCTCAGTACAGGACTACCAGGACTACCTGGTTCTATTGGAAATAATTCACACTCTCCTTGCAGAGAGGGGAAGAGACTGAGTGCTAGGGAAAAGTTCTTTGAGGGCAGATCACCCCTGAGCCATGCAGTGTCTCCCTGGCTGTGTGGATTAAAGAGTCCCAGTCCCAGTTTCCCTTAAAAAGTGTGCCCTGAGAACTCCATCTGGAAGGTATTTTAAATGTGGAAAGTGAACACAGCTAATTAATACTTGAGTATTTACATCCACAGAGATGCTGGAGTTATAAAGAAAGGAACCTCCTAGATGTGTAGAAGTGCATTTTTGAGTCAGAGCTTCACAATCTTTGTTTTCCAGTGGAAAACAGACCATGTGCGCACCATGTTCTTTTCTCCAGTTCAAGTGATTAAGATGAGCAATACACAATGAAGTCCATGCTCACCTTATGTCCAAAGGGTCCTGGCAAGCCTGGTGGTCCTCTTTCCCCCTAAAGTGACAAAAACAAACCAATAAAACAGTCATCATCCAGCCAAACAAGAGCCTGGACTTTGCTATAGTAAAGGCAGCAATTCTCCCATCAGTGCTCTCCTGAGCTCACGCAGTCCTGGCAATATTTTACTGACAACATGTAACCAAATAAAACAATCTGCTAAATGGGCAAGAATTAAAAGCTTTTAGGGAACTAGTGTTAAGATAATAATTTTTGTGGTAGTCACAAGAGCCATGGTACTCCTTGTTGAGGTCTCTGTTTTCAATGTAAATTTCAGAAATACATCTTCAGTTCTTTCTGATGTTTTTTATGCACAGATGGGATCTGGAGCATTTTCCACAGGCAACCCTTCCATGGATTCAGGTAAATCCATGCTCTTGTGCAGAAGTCATCCTTGCCTGCCTCATATTGAACTAGACAAGCACAAAGCTTGCCAGCAGCACTTACCCTTTCTCCATCTTTACCCTTCCCAGGCAAGCCTGGCTCTCCAGCACGCCCTGGATCACCAGGTGGGCCAGGTAAACCCACTTTTCCTTCTTTTCCAGGATCACCCTGTAGAAGAGAAGCCATCAGAACTCTTTAGAATACTACAGACAATTACCATCTCAGGTCTTTCACTGGAACTCAAAAACATGAATTTTTCCTTGCTGTCTCATCTGGATTTCTTTTGGTATCATAGGAAACCCTCTTTAATGGGAATTCTTTTCTTTCAGTAACCTCAAAGCACTTGTAATTTCCATTAAGAGAAGTAAAAGAAGACTTCAAAATGTTGTGGGAACCATCTCTATGTAGCAGTGTGCTCTCTTCATGGAGCACATCCCAACCTGACCTCGTCAAAATTGGTTTTTCTTCTGTTACACTGAGAAATGTTGGAATGTGCCCCAATCCCAACCTGATTTTGCTGCCCACAACCCTGCCCAAGTGACATCCAGCAGCAGCAGAGTAGTGGATGCATCTGGTTGTGATGGCTGCATCTGACTCATAGTGGGTTCAGGGGGGGCAGATAGCAACCCTACAGTCAAGGGCAATGTGCTAACTAACCACAGTGCTGGTCAACACCTTCACGAATTGGAGAGAAACATTTGTAGCCAGCATGAAAATATGAGCCAACCATCTTACCCCAAGAGCAGTGGACAGCCCAGGGCCTGCATGCCCGGGTCTCTCCTTGAGCATGGATGCCTCTCAAGCTTACCCCTCTAATTATCACCTTATCAAACAGCAAACCTCAGCAAACAAAATGGGAATAAGTGCATTTGAAACTTTGAAACACCAGCTATGTGATATAAAGGATTGGTTGCATACGTATAATGCTTTACACGAATTATTAATTAAGCTTGGGACTAACTCTGGATGCAGCCACACCTGAATTCCTCTCTGAGAAGGAGTTTAGAATACAAAGGGATTCATTCTGAGCCTAATGACTCAGTAGAAGGGTCTCCCTGACAGTTTTGTCCGAACCTGTCCTCAATGCAGTAAAAAATCAAGTGTACCTTGATCTTTTTAAACCACTGTGGCATTTACCATTGGACTTTATTAACTTCATGTCTTGTACAATAAAAAATACTGTTTCTTCTTTCTTGTGAGTGAAGTGCATCACTCTTTCTGCAACACTCAATGAGAGAGAGCCCTTGGTCCTCACATGACCCTGAGGGAGAGTTCAGTAATTTTGAAGAAGATTTTACTGAAGGAGCTGGGATTCATTCCCTATTAAGCCCCAAACAGATGGATATAGGGGTTCATGCTTCTGATTAATCATTCCTATCCCAGAAAAAAGATCAGGATTTCAGCATGCTGAGCACTCTGGGATGCATGACCAAACACAACCCCCTGACTTCACACAGCTCATAAAATGGGACAGAAAACCAGTTTTTCTTCCGGCTTTGGATGTCCAGTGATGAATAGGAGTTTCTTAGAACACCAAATGCCCACTCTTGTGAGGTTATGAAGACAGCAGAAGACCATAATTGTGTACCAGTGACTTCACTGTATCCAGTCATCTCTCAGTGGTTTATTAGGTAAATTAGAATGTTGTAAGTGGGTGAAAACCTTACAGCACGTGTAATAAAGAGTTCAGACAAGACGAATTCATAAACCCATGTTGTCTTAACCATCCACGAACCTATGAAATAATTTCCAGGTCAGACTGCATGTGTCCCTATTACTTAAAATGCTCAAGAAAATAAGAAACAAATCCATCAAAGAACCAACTCACCTTTTCCCCCTTTTCTCCTGCCTTTCCTGGGAGTCCAGGGCCTCCAGGCACACCCTAGAGAGAAAGGGTAAGAAGTTTTTTTGTAGGCAGTATTGGATTTTAAACAAAGGGGCAGACCTGTGTGTTCAGTACAGTTTATCTCAAGGATCAGTATCAGCTCTACATTTCCCACTACAGAAAACCTGTAATCTAGAGAATATCACAGAAAAGCTGTGTAACAGGTCCTTAAAAGAGGAATTTCTTTTTCAATATAAAAATATCTCTGAACAGAAAAAGCAGAAACTAAGCTAGTACCCGATTTGTGCATTCTGCCAGTAACTATTTCTTTCATTTTGTGAAATTCTCAGCAGTTCCTAATATGCTACCAACAACCCCCCAGTCACCACATCTCTATCAGAGAAGCCAAAAGCCTCCCAACACTGGGAAATGTAGCTGTATTCATTTCTTCCTCTATTTCAGTTTTCAATCCTTTTAACATCTTGGCAGGTCTCAAAGGACTCTGTGTCAAAATATAGATGATTTAGAGCTCTAAATTAAATACTGTAACTTCCTAACCCACCAAAACATATTTTAAAATGGTACTCCATTTTAAAATGTGAAATCATGTCTTGTCACCATTAAGATTGGATTGACCTCAGAATGGATGCAATAATTATTTTCCTTTCTGCACCAGCAAAAATTATTTCCAACTATATTGGCTTTTATAGGTAATATATTGGCATTAGTGGTATAGAAGTTTGCTTAATGGAATATGAAATTGAAAAGTTCTTCATTTTCAATATCACCTTTCAGTTTGAAATTAAATCACTAAATTAATACAATTAAATCAAATGTATCTTAACAATTAGTAGAAGGGCAATTTAGTTTTTCTTGGATTGCCCAGGTAACAGACTTTGGTTCTGCTTCTTACAATGCTGTGTTCTAAACCCCTGTACATGAATATGTCATATCTTGAGGTCTAAATGCTAGTTTTTACCTACTCCAGTCTAAACCCAGTGAAACCCAAAGGAACTAGAAAGAAAATTCTGTCTTCAGGAGCTGGGAGTAGAGTGAATCTAAAGATTTTTTTAGCAAATATGAAAAGTTTCATCATGCACAAATTAATAGTGGTGATAAACCCCCAAGTAAGGGGGGACACTGCATTGATTTTAAAGTTCTTTAGGCTCAAATTCCTACATGCTTTCATAATAAAAATTGGAGTTTACCATTGCTATTTTTATATCATGAAGTCTTGTTTACAAAAGGAGAGGACAAATGAATAAAAACCAAAGAAAAACAAAACCAAAGACACAAAAAACATTTTCTCTTTAAGAGTTAGCAGCAAAAATTGCTTTTGAGAATTTGGTGAGGAATGAAGCAGCTCTGTTCCACCCTTTGATAAAATGAATATGAGAAGATAGTTCATGGATAAATCATTCCCAGGTGCCTCCAGATCTTTCAATTCAGCCATAAGAAACAAGTTTAATGAAACAGACTTTTGAACTTCATATTAATCCCCGTGGAAGGGAAAACTAAACACATTAAATAAAGAAAAAAGGGCACACATGGGAAAACAAATACACTGGTGCATACTTACCACATTCCCTGGCAAGCCTCTTGGACCTGGGGGCCCTGCTGGTCCACTCAAACCCTGTTTTAAGGAAAATGAAGTGTGTGTGCATATATAAATCACAACTTGTGTCACCATAGGAACAAGATGTTCCAAGTGAGATTAGATTTCATGTCAGACAAGGTGTTGTACATCAAGAAGGCAAAAAACAGCACGTTTGTTTGAAATTTCTAGGTGTAAAGAATAATGAAACAATACAAAAGGATGAAGGCTCTCTTTGGGAGCTTAAAGCTACCTTCTCTCAAAAGAGATCCCAAATCTAGCTCAGATGGAGGAAGAAAAGTCTGGGCCAGAAACATCAGAAGAACAGAGAAAAGAATGTTGATTTATCATAAAATAAATTTAGGTCAACAAAATAAGCTTTGTTGATAAATTCACCTTTCTCTGCTGTGGGGAACAAAACCTGAAAACATTCTTTTACAGTAAACAGGTGAAATAGCCTAAACCATCCAGAGTGTATAGTTTTGAACTGCAAGCCTTTATCCATTTGCAAGTCAAAGCTTTGTAGCATGAAAAAGCCCAAAATTTTTAGGAGACATCAAAGGACATATATTTGGGGATTTATGCCCCCATAGAGATGTATGTTTGGGGTTATCAGGCTATATTTAGAGGTTTCATAGAATCATAGATTTGGGTTGGAAAGGACCTTAAACATCATCTGCTTCTAAACCAACCCTCTGTCATAAACAGGGACACCTTCCACTAGAACGGCTTGTTCTGGGCAACCCATGCCAGGGCTTCACCCCCTTCACAGGAAATAATTTCTTCCTAATACTATTTTAAACCTACTCTCAGTTTGAAGCCATTCCCCCCTGTCCTATCACTCCATGTCCTTGTAGAAAGTCCCTTCCCAGCTCTGTTGTATTTCCTCTTTAGGCACTAAAAGGGACTCTAAGATCTCCCTGGAGCCTTCTCTTCTCCAGGCTGAACAATCCAAATCCTCTCAGCCTTTGCTCATAGCAGAGGTTTAAAGGTTTCCTCATTTCTATGTTATTTACAATCACTCGTCTATGAGCCCATAGAAACACTCAGAGCAGCAGCAGTCTGTAAAAGGATGGCAAGAAAAGAGAAGGTGCCTGCAAATACCTGCATTTCCATGTCATTAACATCCTCTGAGCCACCAGGTTATACAAAGAAATAAAACCAAGGAATGGGTTTTCATGGAAGCAGGATGGCTTTTGGTTTTTTTTTTTGTTTGTTTGTTTGTTTTGTTTTGTTTTGTTTTGTTTTCTCCTCTCCAAAATACTAAGGGGTCCTTCAACCAAGACTGAAAGACACCTGAAAACAAGCAGTTCATGGTTTAGGTTCAAAGTACTCCTTAGGGACAATGTCTAAGCACAAGCCCAAGAAGGAAAATCATGAACACAAAGGTGGAAAAAGAAATTTCAGCGCTCCAGGATGACTCATTTGGATTTCTTATTCCTTCCTTCTCCTAATTGCAGTCATCCCCTCTCTCAATCATTATTTCAAACAGTTCTTCAGTGTTTCTTCCTTCTTTGCTTGCAAAGATAGCCTGTGCCCTTTTATTCAGCTGCAAAGATCTCGTATGCTCTCATAATAATAAAACTGGACAGGAATCCTTTACTGTTCCTAAGCACACAGACAGACAAGAGCATGACTCTCCACAACAAATACCTCAAAAAGGGGTGTGGGACAAGTCTTCTGGATGAGCCGGTATTAAAAAAAATAGCAGAATTGACAGTGAAGCCTAAAAGCAGCCATGATCAAAACCCAATTCCTGCTGCTGCTGAGCAGTGAGCTCCCTGCTCCAGCTGGCTGCCTGAGCTGGGCTGACATTGCAATGCAGTCACACTCACTCAGAAAAGGGTGTTTTGTTAGGCAGCGAGAGATTTGAGCAGGAAAAGATGCACAGCGCTGAAAGGGGCATTGATCTGTTTGGTGCAGATGGTCCTGTTTGCCCACAAACAGCCTCTTCCAGCTGTGGATTAGGATGTGCCCTGTGCCCAAGCAGCCTGGGACTGCAAATCCACAAGCTGTTGATGTCAGTGTCCCTTCAGGTGTGTTACTGTCAGGGGAAAATGCTACAAGGGAAGCAGTTACTCACAGTCTCTCCAGGGGCTCCAACCTCTCCTCGGGCTCCTTTCTCTCCCTTTGCACCCTGTGCAGGAAGGAGAGATACCAGCTGATTAGACATGGAAGGAGACCCCCTGCCAGACAAAAAAGCTTCAAGATACCTGAATGTGTACTAGGCAATGGTTTTTGTTAACCAATTCACAGAGGAGTTAATGGCTGAGGAAATAGCTCCCAGTTCTCTATGCAGCAAGCAAACTATAAAAAGAAAAGAACTATAAAAATAAAACCCTGAGACTTAAGAAGAGTTACTAATGACTGATCAGCTCAGACACTGTTTCTCAGCACAGGATGCTGAAACCTGCAGGTATTCATTTGGGTGATGCTGAAACCTGCAGGTATTCATTTGGGTGAAACTCCTTCCTATGCTCAGGATAGGAATTTCTGCAGGACAAAATCTGCTCACTGAACTGGCCCCCATAGTAGACGTTAGTTAAAAGTTGCATGGCATTACTGTGCTTTTTTTTTTTTTTTTTTTTTTTTTTGGTTTGTTTTTGAATGCTCAGACTGCTGTTAATCTGTTTTAGGTGTTCATGCCCAAGTATTGCTGATCGTATAGGTTGGGCACAGCACATATGATGGCAGAGTTAACACCAATCCATGTTGAATGGAAACACCTCAGTGTTGATTGGAAATGTGTTTGTGTGACCCATAAATTTTCTGAAGACTGTTGAGATCATAGAGCCATTTCACATGAGCCATTGCTCACTCCAGGTCAGATGAGCTGGGGTTGAATCTGACAGCTCTGAAATGTTTTGAAAATGTACTGCAGTGACCTGTGGTTTGGTAGCAGCAGTACAAGGTGCCCTCTTGAAGGGCCATGAGGCTGGAAGAAGTCTTTCAGACAATACTGACCATGCAACAAAGACACTGTATTTCTGACCTGACTTTCCACCTGTTGTCCTGCAGTCTGACAGAAGTAAATACCTCTACAGAACTCCCTGAACTTATGACAGTGAGAAAAAAAGAAATGGGCTGCTGGTGCATACAGGAGGCATTGTTTACAGTGATACAGACCCTGAGGGCACTCCACTCTAGTCATGTCAAAGATTTTCTTTAAAGTCCCTCTTACCTGTACTCCTGCAGGTCCTGGCATACCTTGCTCACCTGGGACCCCAGGTAATCCCTGCAAAACAGAGGGACAGATAAAGGAACTCCTTCCACTGAGAGAAGGAAGTGTGATTTTTACAGAGGCTGTCACTACACAGGGCTCTGTCTCTTCTGGGAGCTCCATCCAGAACAAGAGAGTCCAGAATTACAAATGCAGCACCCAAATGCACAGTTTAGCTGGGACACGTCACTTCAAAATCCCGTAATAAATCCTGCACATAAATTACTGCCAGCCAAGCTCTGTCTAGCAAATCCTATAGTCCTCTTTTTAGCTACTAAAGGTCAGAACTACAGATTAGGTGCTTAAACTCCAGTAGTCACGCAGCTTCCTCTACAGGCAGTACAAAGATAAGCACCACTGTGGCTATTTCTGACGCGAGAAGCATCTCAACTACAGAAGGAGCATGTCCCACCCTCTCCCTCCAAAACTGACCACTCTCATGTCCTCTCCTTGCTAAAGTTCAAAGCCTTAAAGAAACACTTGGCTGTACTTACAGGTTCTCCACTCATTCCTCGATCTCCTTTGTCCCCTTTTGGTCCAGGTTCACCCTGATATAAAACAAAGACAAAGAGAGAAATAAAAGCTAATTCCAGGGCTGGAATTCACACTAGTCCTGTTTACTAAGTGGGCTCTTTCAATCTGTTATCCATTTCTGACATAAAGTAGCTTCTTCAAAGGACTTTGAAGTCAATGAGTCAAAACTAAATGCTACACTAAGACATGGAAAACACTGTCTAGATTTCTTGGTCTGTTCTAACACAAACTGAAAAAACATTCAGCTTAAGAAGAGAACATTTTGCCCTCATGCAGAAGAGGCGCTAAGAATATACCCAAAATCAAAAAATCAATCTCTAACGTTTTAAAAGGCTACATGATGTGACCAATAGTAAAAGCACCAGTGCCATTGCACTACCTCTCTGTAGGAACACAGCCCTAATGTCATCCTACAGTGATCCCAGATAAAGAAAGTTCCCTATTCCACCTAAAAAAGAGAAGTGTTCAGTGATCATCTGGAGCATTTCCAGAGGTGTGCACTGCACAGCTATTCCTGATCTCTAGTTTTATTAACATCTCCATACATTCATGCAGCTTCCTCTTTCTCCTGCAATGTCAGTACATTTTTCATGCACCACCATCACTACCTAATAAGATTAATTTATTCCTGTTCTTCCTCCTAACAGTAAATTGAATATGCATTCAGACAGAAGTTCATCAGCTTTGTCCTGTGGTCTAGAGCAATAATCAATAAATCCATATTTCTGCTTTTTATAAATTGAAAAGGAAAGCACACAATTATGGAACTAGCTGGAATATAAACCAGGCACTACACGAATACTCACATTTCTTTATTGTTACGAACAAATGCATTCAGGCAACAGCAATCATTACTTATTCATTATTTAACATACCAAGTGTTTCAATTATGCAATCAAGGAAGAGTAAGAACATCAGTGATTTAAGCTACACACACAAGCAAGGAATAGTGATCAGCCAAAATGCAGAGCTAGACAAATAAGCTTGAATTTTATTTACGTCTGCTATTTGCCAATCGTTTCTGCAACACCTGGGAATTCACAGTCCATTTTCAAATGATTCTCTAACAGACAAAATAAGTGTAGCTGCATAAATATTACTTATGCTTGCTTTTATTATGCATTATGAATAAATATTATCATCTGTGATAAATAATGGAAGGAATTTTACTCTACAAGTAGCATCCCATTTGATTGACTTTTAACCAGGCAGTCCCTGATGCCATCTAGTGTCCTTCAGAAAGACATCAGGATCACCCAAAGCAGCTCAAGCAAAGGGTCTAAAGCTGCAAACCCGTATGTTTGTGCCTGGAAGTTGTTTTGTGTAATGACATTTCAAATTCTGAAACTCTTTTGAGAGAGCAGAACAACAAAGCACAGACATAGGTCAGTACATCTTGTAGGCAGGGATGGTGCTACTGAGTGGATGTACATTACCAGGGAAAACAAAACTGCAAAGGGAAGAAGTAACACAACAGGTAAAGGGGGAAAGTTTTTAAGGTTTTCCTTTCTTCCATTTTTTCCTTGATACTTGACTTGCACAGGCAGTGCAAAATCTAACAGCCATAGACATGGGCAAAGGAAGAATTTCTTTGTAGATTCATACAGTGGTTTGGGGAGGATGGGACCTTAAAATAATTTCATTCCAACCCCTCTGCCATTGGAAAGGATGTCACCCACTAGACCAGGTTTCTCAAAGCCCCATCTAATCTGGTCTGGAACATTTCCAGGCATGGGACACCCACAGCTCCTCTGGACAACCTGTGCTAGTGTCTCAGCCCTCTCACAGTAAAGAACTATTTCCAAATTCCTAATCTGAACCTGCCCTCTGACAGTTTAAAGCCTCTGATCATCTTTGTGGCCTCCTCTGTATTTGCTCTAAGAGATCCACGATGTCCTTGTTTCAGGGGCTCCAGAGCTGGATGCAGCACTCCAGGAGAGGTCTCACCAGAGCAGCGGGATAGAATCACCTCCCTCAATCTGCTGGCCATTGCTGCAGCCCAGGACACAACTGGCTTTTGTTAACACAACCCACCATCAAATCTGCCTGTGAGTCCTTTCAAGTTTGCCGAATCCATAACTCTCTCCAAGGCTGTTAACACTGCCTGCTAGTGCTGCCCACTGGCAGCTGCTCTTAATCCACTGCCACCCACTTCTTACCTACCCCTCAGTGCACAGAAAAGACAGTGACAGCTGACAGCTGCCACCAGCCTGGCCCAGAAGAGGACCTAGAGCTTTCCTGACCTGCTCTCAGCAGTGTCCCCCCATAGTCTCAGTTATGCCTCAGTAATTCCTGTGCGACTTAAAGGAAAGAAAGAGCAGCTGGGGGTTTGCTGTGCCCGGTCACAGTGAGACACAGAAGGCAAAGTAAGGAGTCACCTCTTTTTTTTATTGCTTTTGCCTCTTTCCAGCCTTCATACCCAACCACCACTGTGGTCCCCTCCCTCCATCTCCAAGAATATTTCATGATCCAAACTGACTAGCCTAAATATATATGAAATAGCTCCCCAGTACAGTACAACACACACTCAATGGGAAGCAATGGCAAGGATTGGTTTTTGGAGAGCACATGACAACTGTCAGCACCCTGCTGGTCCTGCCACCTTTGTAGCATTACCTGTGACACTCCCCTAAGTCTCATCACCCCCTTCTAACACTTTAACTTGTACACCTGCACATCTAAGGTAACTATTCTTACCTTCCCTTCTCCTCCCTCACAGTGCTATGTGCAGAGCTGTGCTGTGGCAGGTGTCACCACAGTCGTTTTGCAAATGGGCCAATCCCAGCAAATGGAACAGCTGACACACTTCAGGCCTTTTGTTTCTTACTGTCTTGCAGCTCATTTACAAAAGCAATGTACTCAAAGCAAAAGAAAAAACTCCTTCTGTAACCATAGCCCTACAAAGACCACATAAGATGTCATTGCTCTGATGTTTCCTTAGAGTGTCTATATATAAGCATAACCCTTGAGCAAAGGGAAAAAGCAAGCCAAAGAAATCTTGTCTCTTTTTCTAGTACTACTTCATATCCCTATTTCCTTCCCCAGCCTCTGAAGAGCCTGGCATACATGTTTTTTTCTAATGGCACTCCTACAGCCTACCTCTACCATCCTTGAAAGTTTCTGATCCATAACAAACTTATTCACAGATGATGTTATGCCATTTAATTTCCACTAGGTGCTGCAAATGGGAACTAAATCTTCATTTTAAACTTGGTTTAAGAGGCTGGAATAGCACGTAGCTCTGTCCCAGCCACAGCTGGCTTGACTGCTGATCTTACCAGCACAGCTTTGGACTTCTCATCATAGCTGGTTACAGTGATGAGGATGCCCAGAACCAGACTCAATCTGGGTTCTTTACTGAAAGCATTTAAATAACACAAAAAATACTAAGGGCTGTGTGTCTATCAGATACAAAAGGGGATAAGCCAGAGGCCATATTTATTAGAGATTTTACTTACAGGAATCCTGGGATGGGGGGTGAAGAAGGCTGTCTGAAACAGAAACCAGAGTGTTAAAAACAGGATAGCCTATTTTCCTTAAAATACAATAGCTGATATATATTCCTGTCCTTACAGATTGCACATTCCATACATCCTTAAGTAGGTTTATAAAAGAGCAACCCATTGTAACATCTGGGTGTTTGGAAAGTAGCCCAAAAATATCTCATCTCTCCCCGAATATTTGATATATGAACATAAACTCATGACTATCCTGTGTATACTACCATGATGAAAAAACAATTTTTTTTACTGCTAGCAATCTCCAGCTCACTTTTCCATTTTCTGTATTATTAAATTTCCTGATACCATGATTGAGCTTGGGGTGTTCTCCCTCTGTTTTGTACCATTTACATGACATCTCAATGGGAATACACAGTCATTCTGAAGGAGTAGCCACCAAAAGAAATTACAGTTTTGTAAAAAGTGACATTATCTTTTCTCAAAGTTGATAAAACTTTGAAGGAAAAAATAGACTTTGATGACATGAAGACATGTCAAAAGTATTACCTCCTTTTTAGAGCTGAAACAGTGTCCTGGTTCCAGCCTAGATCAGTGGGAGGGAGCATTGCCAGGACATTGTGTTATTCAATGACATCTTATGCCACTTCCAGGGGTAGAAGAAAGGGGCTCTTTCTCTCACTTTGGAGAAGGGAAGGACGTTCCTTTCAGTTGGAGAGTGAGGCAAATGCAGCAGTGGGATATTGCTGGTCCTGACTGGAGGGAGCATTTTGGGTGGCATGGCTGCAGTTCCACACTCCCTCTTTTGTCCACTTTTATTATTAATATGGTTGCTGTTATTGTTTGCTTTCTTATTTTATTGATGTTTCCATAACTTGTTCTTCCAGTCCACAATCCACAATCCCAGCCCACAATCTTTGCCTTTTGTGCCTCCAGGTCTCCTCTCTGGCACACGTGAGTGGAAGAGGGAAGGAGGGGAAGTGAGTGACCAGAGGATGGTTTTGGGGTCTTGGGGCCCTCAGGGATACTAAATTGGTGAATACCACTCCTAAACCATGACAAATAGAAATTATTTGTCCCCACAAACAAAGGAGGCTTGAGCAGTGGCACACATCTTCTCCATGTCCAGCCATGTTGTACTTTGTTTGTAAGCTGCTTTCTCTGCCTTTACTAACTCAGATTCATCTTCGGTGTTGTGACTGAGTCATTTTTGTCTGATACAAGTGGAGTCTTTCTGCACAAAGCACCATGAGGGGTTCCGGCATAGACTGAGGCCCAATTAATGGCGGGAAATAAATTACAACACCTTCGCCATTGCTGCATCAAGGTCTTTAGGCACTTGATTTTCACCAATAAATCTTGATTCAAATTTTCTCCATAATCTGTGAATGAGGCAGCTGTATCCAGCTGTGGTGAGCAGAGTTGATGAGAGGATGTGTGCCATGTCTTGGAGGATCTATGACTGGCATAAGTTCTCCAGTTGCAATGATGGTGCTTATTCCAAGTTGCTCAAGGTTTTCTTAGAGGAACTCAGGTTTTCTTAGAGGAAACTCAGAGGTCTGTGTATTTACTTTCAGTGGGTGCTGATCTA
The DNA here is from genome assembly GCF_009819655.1 of Sylvia atricapilla. Lineage (NCBI taxonomy): Eukaryota > Metazoa > Chordata > Aves > Passeriformes > Sylviidae > Sylvia > Sylvia atricapilla. The sequence goes on from NC_089140.1 coordinate 147,866,627, forward strand.
ATCACCAGTGAACTTCATGGTAATTTCACTCAGGCTCCCCAAAGTAACTTTGCATCTTCATTTTGAGAGCAATAAATCTATGTATTCTTGGTCTGTTTTTGCAAAGAGGCAGAGGAAGGTACAACCTTACCAAGAAAATAAAACTACCAAATACACCTTGATACTGCTTCTTCAAAACATAAAGGGATAATCTCAGAGTAAATAGGTCCCAAAGTTTCTGCAGAGAAGTAAGAAACTTGAAAATTCTTTCTAAGGAATTTATGCAGAGGAAGTGTAGTGATGCTTTGAATATTGTTACAGCACCAAATACAATCTTACTTACTGTTCCAGGTAAGCCTGGGGGTCCAGGGGAACCTGTGTCACCCTGGAGAGAGGAAAAAATGTAACCAAGTACATAAAAAGTTTCCCAAATAAAACTCAACATTATAATTTAGAAGATGCAGCACTACCAGCTGAGATGTAACCCAACTCCCCAGCTCAGTGACACTTCTGGACAGAATTTTTGCAGTACTTGCTTTGTTGCATGCAGGATTCTCATTCTGTTGTCTTCATCCCCCTATGATTTTACCATTGATCTGACTTCACAGGTTGATGAATTTCTAAAGTTGCCCCATCCAGTTTAGGATATGGAGTTTATTTGCTTTTTAAATTAAAGTTGACCAAAAGTCTTGATTGAAAAACATATTTTCGCTGAACTTCTTTCATTGATTAAAAAAAATAAAAATCTGTTTTCATCAAATATTTCATTGCTAAATCCAGCTCTCCCCTAATTTTGACTTAAAACTAAACTGCTGCTGCAGAATCTCCTGAGCTCTGGCATTGATCTTCCTGTGGGCTGTGCTCTAAATAAATCTGTCCCCTGACACTTGGAAGCCAAGAACTACCAACAACATTTGTTAACCCCTCAGGTACAGGAGGTTCAGGTGCTTCACTGATGTCAGCAGAACCGCCCATGAAAGAATTCCCACTTCCACAGGTGGCGAAAGTCACTGAGGACTGATGGAAAAACCCATATCCTGAATGGTACTGCCTCTGTAATGGGGGCAGTTTTTCCCACTACACACCCGCAAGCAACTTCAAGGTCAGTGATTCTTCTTCACCTTCATATTCACAAGGGTTGAATGCAAATTTTGGTGGACATTAGCTTTGTCTACCTCTCACTTTCACTGAAATTAATGATGATGTGATGGCAGAAGCCTAGACTGTTCCTTACGTTACTGTTCTATCCCCTACAGACAAGCACAGAAAATGTTTTAGATTTTAGTTCCAGGCTCATTTGTATCAGCCAATTAAAAACTGAAAAAATGAGAAAATTTCAACAAAATAAAATAAATTTAAAAAAAAGAAGAAACAGAAAATTTTCCTTGAATTAATGGAATTGTCCTTAATTTCATCAGATTTCATTGCTCAATAAATAATTGTCTCCATCCCACACAGAGCTATTTCTGCTGCTTCTCTGTAAAGTTCAGCTAAAAGTGTTCCAAATTTTCTAGTCATCCTCAGGTAGCCTCCTGTATCACTTCTCTCTGTCCCTTTGTTTTCCTCCCATGTCTAAGAAAGATCATGGTCATTTCATGACTTACTTTTTCTCCTCTTTCACCTTTCATTGCTGGGAGACCATCTCTTCCTTTTTCTCCCTAAAAGCAGGGAAAGGAAAGCAAGAAATATGCACATTTTGATTTGAATGCATCAGACTCACTAAAATATTTTGCACTCTCGGTTAACTTACCTGCCTTCCAAGATGTAGAGCAAGCAATTAACAATGTAACATTTTGAAGATGACTTCAAAAATTCACTATATTTTCAAAACCAATGAATATCTCTTGATTTCACAGAAAGGAAAGCACCAATCCTAAAATAACTTGTTTGTAGAAGATCCTACTGCCTGATGCAGTTACGAAAAAGCAGAAGGTTTGTTTCCAATTGGAAAAGAGAGGCAGCAAAACAGCAGTTAAGACCCAGAGTGAATATTCATATTAATATTTTGTGTTTGGGTGGGAAGGTACCTTAAAGACCATTTAGTTTCAAACCCCTGCCATGAATATATTCTGTATCCTATGCTCTACAAGGCACATAATGGAACAAACTGCATGGAAAAGCCTCAATTGATTTTTGATCCTTCTTGATTACATTCATGCATGTCATCAGTCATCAGGATTACAGACCTCACTTATGTGGCTAAATTCACTGTCAGGCCCCTGACCCAAATATTTCCTGGTATGAAGATGTCTCCAGAGTTCTGCAACTCCCCAGAGGAAGCAGTAGACACCAGGACTTGTGTAGAATTTAAGCCAACAGAAAATAATTCAGCCACCTGCAGCCTTTTCCAGAGCTCAGTGACAAGGCCGATTAGGTAATTTTTTGTTGTTCTCAAGATTTTTTAAATGTCCTTAAATCAGGCAAGTAATTCTGAAAGGGAGTTCTAAAGAGAGTCTAACATCTAGAGCCCTAACATTTTCTGCTGCCTCACAAGCAACACGGCACAGCTCTTCACATTTAGGACAGACACTGTTCATTAGCACCTCTGTGTCAATTTGGAACAGTTGCTAAGCAGGGAATACCTTTTTGGGTACTTGGTAACCTTGCTGGTTGCCAATCAGCTGCTCATCACAGCCATCACACTAAGGGACAACATCATCTAGGCACACTTAAGGTAAGTCCTCCTGATGCTAAAAGGTGAAAAGAGGATCAATTTGTGGCTCAAAGTCACTCACCCGGTCTCCTTTTTCTCCCCTCAGTCCAGGTAAGCCCCGAGGACCAGGAAAACCTGCTTCACCCTGAAAATAAAACAAAGTGTGTGAAATCTGAATGCTAAGATAGACCCTGCCTGAGTTTCTCATGAGACTGAACGTAGATGTAGTTTGCTGAGAAAGAATGAGATCAGTTTGATTATCAAGTAATTTCTTAAGGTTTTTTAAACCATTACTTGTAAAAGCAATTAAGACTTCCCTGGTTTTAGGCTGTTAACTGATACCACAGAATTTAGGATGAATTTCCCTCATGCTGCTCTATAGGCAGGACCAAGAAAGCAAATGAAAGCAGAAAAAGAAATAAAATCTGACTTTTTTTTCATCTTTATTGATCTGGTGTAGTCTGGAAGTGCAAAAACTGCAGTGTATTAATCTGAATGGTACAGATGTCACCAGATAAACAGATCTAGAATTATCTGAGTGCCCTACTGCACATTTGGATTTGTTTCTGTTTGAACATTATCTTTAAATTTCTGCTTTACAGTACTTCTTACTGGAGTAACTATGATCTCTGTGTCATATGGTTTCTCCTAAATATATCAAGTTTTCTCAAATTTAGTTCCCAGTTGACCCAGTTAGTAATCTGAAAATAACCATGTGGTTTCCTATTTATAATTCTTCTCTATCTGAATTTATAGTGCAATATCATGAAGGAGATCAGTCATGGAGAGGACTCAAATTCACTAAGTCTTGTGCCAATACTGAACTAAGAAAAGGTAAACCCTGCTCTAAAGAGATTATCTTAAGTACAGGGAGAACAAAAGATTATCATGGTAGAGGTGCAAAGGGTTTGTAGACAAAATCAGGTGAGGAACAAGATGCTGTGATAACTGAGGATGGCTAAGAACATTCAGGTGATGTTGGGAGAATTTTACAGAAAGTGGCATTTGGTGACAGATGGAGTGGTGCTTTCTCAGAGCCATTGTGGGATCCTGGCTGTCATGGAATCATAGAAGAGTTTGGGTTGGAAGGGACCCCAAAGATCTTCTACTTCCAGCCCCCTATCATGAGCAGGGACACCTTCCCCTCAACCAGGTTGCTCAAGGACACACCAATCTGGCCTTGGGCACTTCCACAAATGGAAATAACAGTGAGATTCTAGTGATTCCAGAGATTCAATCAGAGCATCTAACAGAGGAGAATTTAAAGGGAAAATAAAAATATGGTGTAAATTTGGCTTCTGAAAAGGTCTTGAAGCAAAATATCAGTGAGTTTGTATGAGTTCAAGGACAGAAAGATAATACAAAACAGCCAAAGTGGATTTGTTAAAAACTAATCATATTAAACCATCCAGTTCCCTCCCTAGACATCAAAATTAAGCAGACAAGAAGAAAGCATTTTTCTGATGTATCTTGATTTTAGTAAAATATCTGACATAGGCCAACATGATGTTCTCATCTGTAACCACAGAAATGTAGTGTAGAATGGTCTCCGGAGGATGGTGTATAACCGAATGAAGAAACAGCATTCATATACCTGCTATTAGCAACTTACTGTCAAAATTCAGAAGATGTATAAAATCCTCTCAGGGAAAGCACTATTCAACTTGCGACAGGAAAGAGAACATTTATGAAGCATGTGGAGAACTTCACATAGTGGAGAGAGGGGCAAGTGTCTTGGAAGATGGTGTTAAAAATCCAAACAGCCCTGTGTGAGGAGATGATTCAGACCAAGGGACAGTGTTCTGGTTGGGGCCTGGCCCTTTGCTTCACTTGGACCAAGCCTGTCTAGAAACTTCAAGCCTGGTAGTTTGCTTGCCCTGCTACAGTAAAATGACATCAAGGAAGGGTACAGAAACCACTCCTCCCTTGGAGCCTGATGAAAACTCCTGAAGAATGATTTAGCCATGTTGTGGTGACTTCGCCTTTCCTGGGACATCAGATAAGGATACTTTCCTGGAAACTGAGTGATACCTATCAGGCATATTATAAGGACTTTTGGAATAGCACCACTACAGTCCAGACTCACAGGGTGGGGTAATTGTTATTAACCTAATGAGTGCCTTATCTCGATAAACCTCAATTTGTGCCTCAGACTTGTAGCCTTATTCCGCCAACCAGAGAATCATTAAGGTTAGAAAAGACCTCTAAGATCAACCAGAAGTCTCATCCATACAACTGTTGCACCTTCAATCACAGATGCAAATGACATGCACAGATCTTGTCATTGGCAAATGGCTTTGTTATCTCATGTGGTCACTTGCTATTATTTTGACAGGTAGAGTTTGCTGTTAAGGCTGATTTTCCTGCTCACCTGCTCACCAGGTTGGCCACGGCTCCCTGGTTCACCCTGGAAACACAAAAGCAAATCTGTAACATTGTAAGGACTTGACCCTTTGGTAAGAACACTTTCTCATTAGCAAAATGTGATCTCTTCTGGTCCATGTTGTTCTACCTACATCCCAGAAGGCTCTGAAATTGCCTTTTTGATGGCTAGAGAACGCAGACTACAGGGAGCCAACACAAGGTCTAGGTGAGACCTTCCTGCACACTCAGGCTTGAAAGAGGAGCATCAAACAAGCGTTGGTATTTTGGAACACCATGAAAGTCAGTGAACCCCATTTGCTTATCATCCCCTTATGTCTCTAACTTCAGAGGAATCTCATTCTACTGACTTCAGTATTACACCTTGGTTGTAATCACACCTTGGTTGACTCAGTGGATACAGCACACTGTGAAATACAGTCTCTTACCTTAGGGCCAACTTTTCCAGGAAAGCCTTCCTCACCCTTTTCCCCTCGTTCTCCCTGCAGGAAACACAAGAGGTCAATACACAAACTCCTCTGGTGTTTGTGCAGCACATTTGCAGTCAATGGTGAGGAATATTTTAATTCAGCTCCTCAGGATCAGCTTGAAGGGGTAAATGGAGCCATATGAGAATATGCTTCCTGGAATGTTTTTCCATCCTAGTGCCATTTGCAATCACATCTGCAGAACCCTACTGTAGAATTGCAGCAATAACACAATCACTGTTACATTAAATATGTCCATAGTGAATTATCTGGGAAAAACAAACAAACAAACAAACCACCCTCCACTCAGTTTATTCAAACTGTGTGTGGTTAGAAAGTTAGAAAGTGTTTAAAAAAACATAAAATTTTGGGACTAGGGCCTTGGTCACTGGATCCATTATTTAAATACTTTAAAACTGATCTTCCAATGTGGGTGGTGTCAGCATGGACAGCAGAGGCTGCAGTGGTTGAAATGTGGCTACAGAGCTGTGAAGTGCAGTAAGTACTACACAGAAGTGTGGATAAAATCCAAAATTTCAAATCAGACAGATGTTATGGGCTGCAAATTCCTCATCTTTATTCATCAATAAATGGAAGTTGGGGACTCTGCTAGACCTGGGAACAAGTATCAGAAGCATGAAAACTTCTGCCAATGCAATCTAAGGCAACAGATGGTTAAGAGCTGTTTTCTTTAATATAATCATCATCCCCAAAACCTAATTTGGCCTTTGTAGTCAAACATGGTACATTTCTTTGAGCCTCATTTGTAGGGGGATGAGAACTCAAGTGTCTCCTATCTCGACATTTACTATCTCCCTTCTCCTAATGCAGAGACAATGGAGGGGACAACTCCCCAAGCCATAATATGGAGAAGCTTTCAAATGGGGCATAAGAAGTAGGAAATAATAAAGAACCAACTTTCTGCCACACAGACGTAGAGAAGGATCAGGGAGATGGCAAGTCTTCTTTCCAGCCCTCAGGGAGGAAAGAAGGGAACATCTTTGGAGCCTGCTACATTTCTTTGTTCTTCTTTCTTATGCCTTGGATATATGCCTTGACTTGCCAGAGTCACTGGATTTCCTGACCGTTTGCAATGCTCAGTTGTGTTGTTTCTGCTTCCCTTGCTTGCTCACCCCAATGATTCTGCCCAAGTAAACAGCTAAATCCCAGTGTCTGTAGTGTCACTTGCCTTTTGACCTGGAAGCCCTGGAAGCCCATTGAGTCCATCTTTGCCAGGCAGTCCCTAAACAAGGGGAAAACAAAAGCTGTAAGTGCCAGTTCTTAAAACTGTTACCAGTAAACTCAGCATAAGCATGCTCAGTTCATCCCTTCTGCCACCGACCTAAGTTTTAGAAAAGAAGAGCCCCCCTCATGTATTTTGGTTTGATTTTTTTTCCTACTGCATCTCAAAAATTCTCACACTGTACATATTTGCTCTATCCTTTCTTCCAGTATCCCAGTTTTAGTGAATAACCACTGGATGTCAGCATTGTTACAGAGAAACTCTAGTATAGAGCTTTTATGTACTGAGGATCTTTAAATCTTTTTATGTATCTTATTTGCATTTTAACTTATACTCTGTAAGTTCTTTTACATTTATTTATCCTTTTTAATCTTAGTAATTTCTTATACAGTATATAGACACCTAAAATTAAATTATATAGCACATATTGACAGAGTGGTTCAGCAAGATAAGAATTAAAACTACTTCCTGTAAAGCATCTAAAATGGTGAGAAAACGTTTTCTTCCCTTTTCCAAGTGTCAGTCAATCCACACACACTACAGGCTGTAGGTAGCAATTCTGTACTAATATTATTTTACATACTAATATAGTATTTAATAATTCAGCTTTTATGACTTGAGACCAATTGAGAAATTGCTAAACTCTGCAAAATTTGAGATTTTAATCATTAATTATTTGGCCTGAATCACAAAATTCCAGGTTTAGAAAAACAATATTGTGTCAAATGCAAAAGTAATTTTGAAAGGTATCATGTAAAGAAAATAACATGATCCAATTTTGTAGGAATAGAGGGGCTGCACCTTGTAAAATTCTTATTTACAGAAGGTATCTGAGATTAATTTCTCAGATTAAAAGTGATAGCATTGGAGCCCATGTCAAAACCTTGTTTGCAGACAAGATGTGGGAAATAAAGCAGACTTAAGAATTAAACTCTCTGAAGTAATGAAGAGCTTTGAGGGGAGTGAAACAGTTCCTCAACACTTACAGCTGGTCCAGGTGGTCCAGTTTTACCAGAAACTCCAATCTCTCCTGGCAGTCCCTGAGAAATGAAATCAGGAGAAAAAATAAATCAGTATTTCTGTTCTTTACAGGAATCTCACTGGAGATTGCTGCTTTCAATTGAAGTGCAGTTCTCCCTTCCACTGCAGTCAGGTCACTGCCGTAGGGAGCCCTGGAGACATTAAATTATCCCCAGGAAGCACCGGTGTGGTTCTGAGGTTCAACAGGGAGAAGCTGTGCTCCAGGACCAGCTGCAGCTTTACAGTAGAGAAAATATAAGAGAAAACACACTTTTCCAGAGGCCTTATCTCTGTTCTCTCTGAAAGGCATGACCTAAAATTTTCTCCAGCTGCTTTTTCTTCTCCTTGGTATCAAACAAATCCCCCTAAGCTTTCTTACCGGTGGCCCAGGTGGTCCTGGGGGCCCAGCAATGCCTGGGGGCCCTGGAGGTCCCTGCAAGAGAGAAAACAAAGCCAGTTTATCAAATTATCTGGCAGTAGCTGAAAACATCAGGTTCTCCCCTGTGTAATGGGGGCCCTGTAGGAAACAGGCAAAAGCACTGAGCTTTATTTACTCAAATTCTTCCCAAAAAATGCAAGATGCCAAACCAAGGGGCCATGAACACTGGTAGAACATTAATTATGTTCTGCTTAAGCCATTGCTACCATTGCTACAAGGGGAGCTCCATCCTTCACTCAGTACAAGAGAAGGCATTGAAGGCCACCAGTGGCAACCTACAACACAAAGCTTGACCAGTGGGACTCCTTGGAGTGTCCAGTCAAAGTTAACATTGATTCATGTTGTTTCAAAGTAAATCATTTACCTCTGCAAAAAAAATTTGCTGAAAGCAATTAATGAATGGAACAGGCTTGTGGTTGAGCCTGCTTTTTTTCAGAGGATGGGGTTAAAAATACAAACTCAAGAGTATGGAGAAATGCTGCACAGGCTCAAGTGTTTTAAAACAAAATGTGTCACGTTTGTTGCTCAACAACAACCTGGTAGGTAGTAAAAGATTCTCACAAACTCATAGTTTGATGAACACATTCCTGCAACAGCTGTTACTCTTAGGAGAAACATTCTCTTAACAGCCACTTGATTTAAAGAGGGATTTATTTTTTAAGCATCAAGCAAATTGTTAAATTTGGCTTCCTATGAGAGACTTGTTTCCAGCCTTGACAAATTTTAGTATGTTGTTTGAGATACAAAGGTGTTTGTTACTGCCAGCTTCCCCTGTAGACAAGACAGGATTTCTTCACTGCTCAGAATGAAACATGTTCATGTATTTTTTTGGATCAGGACCTGAGCAAACAGTGGGAGAAATGGATATATGACTGAGCTGCAATTTTACCCTGGCTACCTCTTTCTGTCTTTCTAATATGACAATGTCATTAGTTTTCAGCTTTCAGCATAAGGGGAGTTCTAGTGTGACTGTATTTAATAAAACAAAAAAACACCCTACCCAAAACCTCTGTAAAGGTTTGAAACTGAGCAACTGATACAAGACAGAAAATGGTCAGACAGCATTTTCCCTGTCATCATTAAATAGTGAAGTATTAAAAATCATAGATCAATATTAGCATTTATCTTTAATGAAAAATATAGCTGATGAGAAGAAAATGGTGTAAAAAAGTGACAAGAAGGATCTATTTGAGGCATGGTTTGGCAGAGACGGCAAATAAGTGATCTTATAAAATACATCCACAAACTTCAGCCAGGAGCTACGACAGTCTCTCACCAATAGATGGGGCAAAGAGACCAGAAAAGGATCTTGTAGCTGCACTTTTCTCACTGCAACTCAGAACAGACATGGAGTTACCCTGTTAACAACACTCTCACTTGTAAAGTGCCTCAAATGTGAACTCAGCAAAACATCCCCAAAAACATGTGCCTTCAGATGCACTGATGATGATGACTTAATTCCTGGGGAGTCCTGCAGCTGGATCCTGCAGTTAAAGATTCTACACCCATCAGGAGACACTTGGGTCAAGACCATCCTTCACTTAAAAAGGCTTCACAGGAAAAGACTCAACAGTCCAAATAAGTCCAACACAAGAGACAATATTACACACAGACACAACTGTGTGCAGACACAGCTGGATGGAGCAAACAGACACCAAGGACATGGAAATTATGTTTGGCCCTACTCCAACTGTACAAGGCATCGGTAAGAAGCCCTACAGAAAGTATGGGCTCCAAAAAGGGACATCCATGAAGAATGGGGGGAGTACTGGAAAAGATGGGAAAACTAGAAAAATGAGAAACAGATTCAGATTGGACTGTCTGTAAATTTACCTTTTTAGGCTTTCCTTGATAATTCCATCAGTTCCTTCCTAGTAATTTAATTTTGTTCTCTGTGAGTAAGTGAGCTGTCTCCTACAAGGAAACACACATCCTAGCCCTACACCAGGGAACTTCTATCAGGAAGTGAAAAACCCCAGTCAGGACCCAGCCTCAGCCCAAGAAATCCCAGGCATGGTGTGTCACCCCACACAGTGAATTGGCAAGGGTCAATCAGATCTAAAAGCAAAATCTTACTCCAGCATCTGCCAGCAACCAGTGTAATCCCTAAAATGTGAACAGCTACATCCTACTCATCCCAACTCCTTCTCCCAGTAACCCTTGGTACTCTCACTATCCAAGTCAAATTCTAATTACTGTCTTAAACTCTCCATATGCTAGATCACAATAACCTTGTTCAACCCTAAGTCCTGAAATTGAATCCCACTCATCGTTTTCCTAAATTGCCACTAATAATTCAATTTCATTGTCCTCCAAGAGATAATTACCTAGGATATCATGCCCAAATTGGTTTACAGATAGCCTCACCATGTGTTGTACCAACAAATGCTACACCCACTAATGGGAAGATCTTCTGATAAAATCTTCTCTGAGGTGGACATAGAAAGAACAGTTTTATGGGATGGCCAGCAGTACCCCTTGGAGATGCACAAGGTGCTGGCAGCCTGCTCCAGCTGACTGCACACAGCAGTACATTGACTGTCTGGGTTTCCTGCTTTCTACAGCCTTGGCTGCAGCAAGTGATGGGACAAAGTGAAATAAAATGGCAGAAATACATCATAAATATCCTTCAAAGAGCACTCTCTTTTGCCACTGTGCACAGAATTTCTGTTTCATCTGTTTATCAACATCTCATATTGTAGCCCTTTTCCTGACTTCTGAGTATAATTCAGAGCAAGTAATATTCTTTTTAAATATTACAATTCACCAAACTGATAGAATCTATTTATGTTTTAAAAAATACACCATAAAACTACAGCAGCAGGACTGTGTTTAATGTTGACCCCCAAAAATCTCACACCATCTGTGTTCTTCGCTTCCATTTAAAGTGAATCCAGATTAAAGCACCTGACTTACACTACCACCTTTTCAAAGATTATTTGATGAATTATAGAGATGAGGGTATGTATCCCAAATCCAGACCCCAGTGCTGTCCTGTTGAAACCCTGAACTAGAAGAAAATAATCACAGGGTCTATTTTTTTCCCAGCTGGTAAACACTCTGACATGTGCTCTGTACATGCTGAAGCAAAAACTGATACATGAAAACTTGATTTTAAAACAAATCTACACAAACTCACTTTGGAAAACAAATGCAAAACATGGAATTTTTTATTAAAATGTCTAGACCAGAATAATTTCCAACTGTTGTTGTGAAAAAAAAATTATTTCAAATATTCATTAAAACCTAAAATCTAAATATTGTGTAGAGGCATGTGTGTTTTGGGATGGAATATCTTCAGAAACATTGTGGAGGGTGGATTTTTTCATGCTTGTGTTTCATCCAGCCCCATTCCTTAGACAAGATAATGCAGTGACAGTGCTCAGGAAAGAAATTTGACACTATTCACAATGGAGACACAGCTGTGTCTGTCCTCCAGAATCCACTCTCCAGTGCTCTCCTCTTCCAGCACGTACCTTGCTGGAAGATGGGCTGGGAAAGGCAAAGATATTAAGATTTAGGTTGTGCAGTCCCTAAGGAGGCTCTGAGAAGGAACAGAAAGCTTTGTCTGTGACTCTACCAGTAGGCTGTTTGGTCTAAATCTCTTTTCCATGAAAGAAGGGATGACTAAGTCTTAAAGGGAGGAGAACAAACGACATTCCACAATGATAACTGAAGTCTGATGGCTTTCCCAAACACGTGAAGGCAAAGCCTACATGGATCTATTTTCTGTGTAGGATTCCATGCTGTTGTCTGGATTCTCTTACACTATGACAAAGTTTAGATAAGCCCTTAACCCATATAAAACAGATTCTGGGCTGGGCTGCTAATGCAGTGTGCCAGGTTTACAAACAAGAAGGGACATGCAGGAGCATTTTGTCTGCTGCCAAAATGAGAGCAAAATGAGTAACTGAGGGACTGACAGCCTTTTCCCTTATACTCTCCTTGTCTCCACTTCGAAGACATTCCTCACAATTTCATCCTTTAGAAAGTCCCCACAGACTTTTCCTGTTGGCTTTGTGCTGTCTTTCTTTTATTTACACTCCTTTCCCATCAGAAATGGAGCTGTTGCAGCCAGTTTTGAGGAGCAGCCTAAGTCTCACTATGTACTCTGCTATTCCAGCACTCCACTTCTCCTCCATGGCATCTGAGCGGATTGCAGAATCAGCTCCTCAAATCTGCTTTTCATTTCTCACTCCAGCTACCTCTGCTGTGAATTGGAATTATACAAGCAGAAAATAATTATGGTTGGAAAAGACCTCTAAGATCCTCGAGTCCAACCATCAACCCAGGGCTGCCACAGCCACTGCCAAACCACATCTTTTAGTGCCACTTCTTTTAAATAGCTCCAGGGACAGTGATTCTACTACTTCCCTGGGCAGCCTGAACCAGTGCTTGACCACCCTTTCAGTGAGGAAATTTTTCCTTCTATCTAATCTAAAATCGAAATTATTACTAAGATATTTTCTGTAATGCTGCATTAGAGCACCGTGTTTCTCTCTCTGCTTAAATCCTGCCTTACAAATCAACACAAAGGAAAGAGAATATAGAAAAAAAAATCGTTTGCTGATGATACTAAAAATCAAAAGCCTGAAAAGCCAACAGCTCTGAGCATTTGTCTACAATACATGTCCTAAAGTCAGCATCAGTGACAGTGCCATAATTCATACACGGATCCAGTCTCCAGTCACTTCAGCAGGCTGCACTGGAACTGGAGTACCAGCATTACATATAAAATAAAAGTTCTGTCAACAAAAATTCTCTGAACTGTCTCTACAGCTATTTAAAAGTACAGAATAAAGTGACTTTCCACATAGAAGTCTCTCCAGGAGAGTCTCTTGCTTCCAGTGAAGGCAGTGTTTGTTTAATTTAATCAATTAGTGCAAGCTATGGACATGACCTCTTTTGTCTACAGAGGAAGATTTATTTCCCTCATGTGTTTGCTTGGAGTTGGTTTACTAAGTCAGTGCAGCAAATGAGAAAAAACAACTAAAAAAACACCCTTAATGTCTTTGTTTCAGCACTATTAGTAATGTTCACAGGTAAAGGCTTTTTAATTTTTTTAAGGTATATATCTTATTAAATATCACTCTGAGCAGTATCTTCCAATTCCAAGCAGCACCAGCAAAGTTTGAATTCAATCTGAGCTTTGCAGCTGGGGCCCACATCCTTTTCTCACATTTTCCAGTATTAACTTGCATTATAAAAAGGACATTAAGGACACTGTGTGTTTCAGAGGAGATGATTTATTTCCTGAATTACTTAAGCTGGGCTTGAGCTCACACCCTACAGACAAGACTATACTAATTAAATCACTGCCAGCCAGGACCATAACAGGTACAGCTTGTACTGGTCTTCTTCTCAGGTCTTACTTACAACACCAGGTTATCTAGCACAAGGCAAGCCTCAGTAACAGCCCAGAGGGTATTGCAAGGCAGAGGTATGGCATTTTTCTTTAAAATCTCTAAGACTTTGATGTGTTTTGCTGTCTCACAGGTGGCCAGCAGGTACCCACTCAGCTCGAGGAGCCTCAACAGTGGCTCAGTGGCCCATTTGTAGGTGCCTGCTTCAGGATCCACTGATGACATTAATTGGATTTTCATCAACAGGAGAAACATCTGCATCCCCATTGTTAACCCAAAAAGTGTTTCCATTTGGAGCCAAACCCCAGCCCTGGTAACTCAGTGATACAGCTCAGAGTGCCTGAGCCAACTATTTCAGCTGGAAGTTCTTACAGAAATGCTCATTTTCAGTCTGCATTTTAACTTCTTACTACTATAAAAGCTGGGACTATGATTAAGGCTCCTGGACACTAAAATAGTACAAATTAATAATAATAAACACATTATAAGTTCAGGTGTCTATGTCCTTACTGCCAGAAAATTGCTCAAGTTGAGAGGGGAAAAAATATCCAGAGTTTCTATTTCATGGCTTAATGATGTTGCAAGAGGTACCATTTGTAAAGACGACTCAAAAATAAATGCTCATTTTTAAAGGTGCTTATCAGACAACACAAACAAATAAAGAGATGGACAGGTTCACCACTACAGCTGATTTGGAATGAAAAATAAATATTTTAAAACGGTTTTATATTATAATTTAGTTTGAGCTGGTGTGTGCAAAGAGAGGCTAACCTATTATCACAAAATATCCCCAGTCCAGCAGGGAAGTTGTCTCCTAGGTATTGCTTCAGGGTCTGACATTTAAATTATCTCTTGAATGGTCTTTGGACTGACTTATCTCAGCTGCAGTTCATCACTGGACCATAGAATCACAGAAAGCCCTGAGTTGGAAGGGACCTAGAAGAGTAGCCTTTAAGTCAGTTCCCTTGCACAACTGCCTGATCTTCTGTGGCTTCTCAGTTGGACTGAGCATGACAGCAATGAGTTTTCTTGACAAAGCCCAATAATAACTTCAGAACATCTTTCCTGTGTCTTTCAGCAACAATGAGCCTTCTAAAGCTCCTATATCAACCCTTTCCTCTTGTCCCTAAAGGTATCAATGTGGGGAATCAGGTCAGAAAACAAAAGGTGACATAAATTTAAAATTGCAGAGGAAAAGCGGACTATTTTCATGTCCCAATCTAGTTTATGTGCAACCAACTCAAATCAGTTGTCCCTCAACACCATGGGGACAGCACAGGAACAGCTGACATAGGCTTCCATACATAACCTGAATTAATATCCATGTAACTACAGTATAAGAAAACCACTTTTCTTCCTGGCCATTTTTGGGGCATAGCCTAATTAAGAAAAAAAATATAAAAAGAAAAGAAAACGCTGATAAAATGCTTTAAAAATCTAATGCCACAAAAAGTGCTGTTGAGCTGAAAAGTAGTTTGTCACAAAGTGAACGTAAGCATTTTCTTTAAAGAGAAATATGGAAATCTGCAGTAATATGTCCAGAACAGAGTGCCACTGCAGGAATAGGAACAATATTTTACCTTTCATGCAGTTAGCTTGGAGGAAGAGTCAATTTAAGTGTCCCTTGATGGGTGAAGCATTTTGTGCAGTTTTAATGAACATAAAATTTGCTAACATTATTTAGCTCATGCAAAAAAGAAAATTACTTAATCCTATGTCAGCAATTTTCGCAGATACATTTATAAAATTGCTAACACATGCATATATATGTTTAATTTGCAGGGAATTTGAGCTAAGTAAGTGGGAAATTGTTGGATGGATACTTTCAGGTATCTTAAAAATAATAGATGGGTAAAAATTTCCTCCAAAATGAAGGAAAAGGAAAAAAAATAAAAACAAACCAACTAACCAACCTAAGAAAAATGACACAACAAAAGCAGAGTGTTGGACTCAATGATCCAAGAATTCAAAAAGCATCCTTGTACACTCTCAGGCACAAGAAGGGATTCTCGGGGTTTCCTGTGCAGGGGCCAGGAGTTGGGCTTGATGATCCTTATGAGTTCCTTCAAACTCAGAATATTCTATGGTTCTAAAATCTTTTAAATCCTTTAGAAACACTCTCTTGCATGCCACTGTTGAAATACTTGCAAATTATACACTGTACTGAAGGAAAAAAGTCTTAAAATATATAAAGCAGTATCAAGTGGTGTTTTGCAGGGCAAGGTTCCCTGCTGGGACACCAGGGACTTCACCTGCATGGGGGCCTCAAGGCCTTGGATTACCTCTCTGACATTTTCCACAGACATGTAACAGCTCTTTACAAAACTCCTGTCACACAAACCACTTCTAGATCATTTCTCCTGGTTACAAGGGCATAAATTGCCAGAGCAAATAAATAAGCAATCAGTATCTGCTGTGTAGCAGTGTTGCTGCTTGTTGCAATACATCACCAACAGCTGTAGCAATGAAAGATCATCACTCTTCTCAAAACTTTAGCAATTATTGAAACACAATCCTAAAGCCAAAGTCCAGTTTGATAATTTACTATTGAAAGGGGAACAAATGAAATGCTCAGTTTAATTCTGAGCGGTCAACTCAATGTGAGGTTGCACCTCCCTGCTTTAGGATATTCCATGGATATTTTCTTATTGCAGGAGTGACCCTACAAAGTGATTCAGATGGGCTGAATTTTGTCTGCAAGTTAGCAGGAAAACTAAGTCTAAGGTGTCAGGGTTATTACAACACAGGGCCAAAGGGGCCTGATCCAGGGTTAAGCTAAATGCTCTCTGATGATTCTTAACATAAACCAAACTGGTTTTGCCCTTATGATGTTATGGTAAATTTGGGGCTCAAAAGTTTTAAAAGAAGATGTTAAGGGGTCATAACTTAAGACATCCCCCTTCCTCACAAAACACAAATCAGTGATCTCCCTCGGGAACAAGATAAATTATCTGGGTCTTAAAGGAGAAGTATGAACTTCAAATATAGTACAAAGATCACACATGCTGCATTGTGTGGTTCCATGTCCCCTGTTGCCACAAATCTGGTTTTACACATATTATAGGAGAACGAAGAAATCATCACTTACCTGAGGGCCAATGAGACCATTGATTCCTGGGAATCCTGGTTCTCCCTTTTTACCCTGCATGTTCAACAGAGGAGCACATATTAGAGAGCAAACCAAAGACTGCTATTGATTTTCCAAAGTTTTTCACTCCCAACTAGTAAATCAATATAATGTGGGTATACAAAACACAAAAGCTAGAAATGAAGACAACAGACACCATTTGGAAATGAACCTCAGCTGTCTTGACAATCCTGTATCTCCCAAATTGTGACAATAGTCATACAGGTGAGAGCTGTTCCCATGCACATCATGGCATGTCCTACACTCTGCAATCTCACCTGGCTTTCCCCTACAGAGGGGTAAGGAACTCATGGTGCTGAGATGCAGCCAAGGGATAAACATGGGCTGAGAGGTAAAGCGATGTCCCTCTGGCCCCTTGCACTGCTTTGTGCATTAAGAAATAAAATAATTAAGAAGTCTGGTGCATGGTTGAAGAGAAAAGATCCACAATCTCTAAGCTGGGAAACAGGAATTCATGAAGCTTTTTCTACGTAAAGGTGGCATTAGCACCAAGCAGCAGAACTCACTGACTACTCTGCAAGTAAAAAATATCCCTTCAAAGGAACCAGAGAACTCCACCAGTGCAAAGCAAAGACAGCCAAGAGCAGGAGTGCAACCCTGAATCAAGGTCACCAGTATGAATGCTGGAGCTTTGTGTCCCCATGGGTTTGACCTCAAATAATTCAAAAGGAAAAAATTCTACATGAGAAAAATAGAAAGAAAGGATGGAGTAAGTAGAGTTAAGGCAGAGGTTGGATTTGTTTCTTAACCCAACAGGTGACATGCTGTGTTACTTTAGGTAAGTGACATATTTTATAAAAAGGATCTCTTCTTCCCTCATATGTAACAGACACTGAATCATTAATATTTCTGAGGCTCTTAGTAATATAGTAGGAGGGTACAAGAGGAGTATTGTAAATACCTGAGAGATAGACTTTTTCCTCCCTCATTCTACTTCTCACCCAGACTGATTTTCCTTTTTAGAATGAAAATATAATTAACAAAGTTTCATGCCCCTGATAATGTGAAGGGTCATATATAAAATTTTCCCTTTATTTTCCTTCATTGAAAGATGTGCAGAAACAGCATCTATGAACAACACCTTTCTGCTGACTTAAATGAATGAAAAATCTAAACCACCAAAAGCAAAAAAAAGCTTTCATCATTATTTTCCTCAGCTGTGACTGAGATCTATTAACTGGTGTGTCAGAATCAGTTATTTTAATTATTTTTCTCATAAAACAATTCCCAACAACCCTCCACCCCAAAACAATGAAAATCAGTGGCCATATACAGAAGAATTAAAGAATATTAAAGGAGTAATTATAGGTCCTGAGGTATCAAAAGGAATTTGAAATCATTTCCAGGAGTGGATATTAATAAAAATTTGAATCATATACTCCAGCCCACCTCTATTTTCATAAATGTTTCTTCTACTTTTTACCACGTCCATAATTTCTTTTCTTGTCAAAGCCAACAAGAGCTCATTGTACCACGTGATTTAACATATGTTTCTAGTTAAAGACGATCATTTTGCCCCACTGTCAAGTGACTATGCAAAGGATGCTGCTAAAACACTCATTTAATAAATAAGTAACCTTATGAAAAAAGCATACAGGATGTGCTGTGTGAGGCCAGGACATGGGAGATGAGCCACCCTCCAGCTTCCTGTCCATGTGGGAACTACACGCCAAGGTAGCAACTTCCAGAGTTACCAAACTGAGGCCAGAACAGAGAATCACAGAGCCACAGAATGGTTCAGGCTGGCAGGCACCACAGTGGGGTCATCTGGTCCAAACCTCCCCACTCAGGCAGGACCATCCCAGAGCACAGGCACAGGATTGTTTCCTGACAATTCCAGAATATCTCCAGTGAGGGAGACTCCATCGCTCAGTCACTTCACAGTAAAGTTCTTCCTCACAGTCAGATGGGATGTCCTGTGCACTGGTTTCTGCCCATTCCTCTTGTCCCCTTGCTGGGCACACCAAGCAGAGCCTGGTTCGTGCTCTGAGCCTTCCTGCAGATACTGACAGACATTGGCAAGGTCCCTTCCCAGTCCATCACTCCTGCAGGCTGAACAGGGCCAGCTTCTCTCAGTTTTCCTCATAAGAGAGATGTTGCTGTGTGTTTCTCTGAGGCTTGGTCCCAGGAACAGAGGTGGATTTGGCACCAGGAATATAGGAAGCATCTTAATTGTGTCCATGAAAACAACACAGTGTTATTGATTCCTTTATGTCCCACCAACCATCTGCTCTGTCTCCAGACTGATGCCCAAGAACACTGATCTGCGGCAGCAATGAGAGATGCCAGAGGAGCTTTTATTCTTTCCTTGGGTACAATGCTGAGAAACTTCAGTGCTTTTCAAAAAAATTAAGAAATCCCTCAAGCAATATATAATTATACAGACAGAGTGACTGAGAGATGTTCCTATTGTGAAGGGGGACTTGAGGGCCACTTGGAGGTTTGCCAAAATCCAGCTACAACAGATTCACTCCAAAGCCTTATAGTCCGTAAAGGACAGAAATACTGCTGGGAGAAATTACACCTGTGAGAACAAAACTCAGTGAAATGTCACACTGCCTAATAATATGACAGAGAAACCCCAAAATTATGCTCTGCTATCCTACAGTAAGAACAGGTAAGTCTGTAAGATTGTGCATCCTTTGACAATATGAAATATATCCTATTTGCCTTTATCAGCATTTGAACAAAATCACAGTTAAAGATATATCTTTTATTGGAATTCATATATTTACCTCACTGACAATTACAGTTTCACTCTGGATTTAGTCCATGGCATCAATCCCTTTCCCTTTCTTCTGTTAACTTGCTTACAGTTTGATTTCTGCATGGCTGAACTTTGCCAGGACAGGCAAAGTCATCTGAACAGTTAAACACCCACAATGTGAACACAACCATGCCATCAGAAAGATATCTACTATACAGAAGACAGGAAACCAAGGAAAAGTGTGGTTTCCACTCTGTTGGTGGGAAAATTCTGAAGGTACCACAGCTCAAGACTTTCCCATCTTGCTGTCCAATAGCCAGAATACCCATATAGTCTCCTAGCATGTTTTTCTCTGAGGTTTGGCACAGGAACGGAGATGAATTTGGTACAAAGTACACAGAAACCTCTTTAGCTGTGAATGAATATGACTGCTAGCATAAATGCCAATTGCTTCCCCTGTAACCTAGCTGGAATACTAGGATTACCCACTTCAGCCAGTCTTTTTACTTCTGCATTACTAGAGAAACCAGAAGAAATCCAGCAATGTTAATCAATGTTTGAGCTTCCTGAAGGCAGCAGCCTTTTGCAGTCTCCGTATGCATTAGATAACACCAGTAAATTTTGAAGTGAGAACATCTCTGTAGCTTGAGGATGAAAATACCACCAAGGTTGGCCAGATCATGGGTGGTTATTGCGGCAATTGTGGCAAAGTAAAGGGTTACAATGACTTCTAGACACTGAGACCGCACCTTGAGACTGGCTCCTCCCAAAAAAGCCTACTTAATTTTCTAGGCAAACTTATTCTCCTTTCTCTCCTGGATTATTTACCCATTCACCCTGGAGTTACTAGTCAGTTCTCTCCCTCCCTTGGATCCTGGGAGCCCAAGGTAGCTCAAATCCAGGGAAGTTCATACAACGAGAAGTAAAGTTGAAATAGGTTGACTTCCAAATTCAAGTTATGACTGGCCTGAACAGAAAAATCATATACAACAATCCACTCAGGGAACATGGGTCAAGAATGGAAAGTCAAATACTTGTATTTCTTCCACCATCAAACACAGGAAGAGCTCAGCAGCCCCCCAGAGATCTGTTAACTTTATCTCTCCCAGGACGCTGAGAGGACAACCTTTCCTGCCACTGACAAGTGATTGACGTGATCTCCTCTGGGAGAGGTGTACCCTGACCCAGGAGTTCCCAGTTTTAAATTATTATTATTATTACTATTATTATTATTATTACTATATGCCTGACTTACGTACATTGATTCTTACACAGGATATGGCGTTCATTAAATGTTACCATATTATAAATATATTTTCCATTAATTTTCTTTCATAAGATTATTCTTACTATCCCATGAGACTCCTGCACTATTTTTGTTTAGTACTGATTGTATCTTGAACTTGGACAGATTTTATCATTGTAATTTTATAAAACTAAGCTGCAGTACAGCATATAAAACTCAAAATGGTCTAGATAGCTTCTACCTCATGACTGCTGCAGGATAAATGTTTTCTCTTGGTTTCTTTCTGAAATTTCAATCACTTGAATGAACTTGTACCATTTAACTTGAAATGCAAGTTATTGAGTCCACTTCAGAAGAACCTTATTTTTAGTCTGTACTGGCCACAGAACTGCATGTTTTCCAGGAGCATGTCATATGTCTGCACCTTCTGTGTCTATCAAGAAAAAAATTTGGTTTATTTCTAACAAATATTTCAGTAGATCAGGTATCAAATACTTAAGCGCAGAACCAAAGCACTTCAATTATCTTCAGTTTTACAGAAGAAAAAGAAGGAGGGGAAGGGGGAAGAAAACCACAAAACCACCCTAAAAGTGTAAGCAGACTCTCAGAGTTCTCCTTCTTTTTCAGGCAGTTTAAATAAAATCAAGACAGTATGGTCTGTCACTCAGAGGTCTTAAAGGTCACATGAGAACAGCAAAGCATTTTTCTTCACACAGTGTGCTCCTGATGGGAGGGCATCATTGTCAAAATGCAGACATAAGGTGCCAGGTGTTTTTGACTAATAAAATGAGCACAATCCAGTTACTTGGTTCAGGTTGGAATTCTTACCTCCTGCCCCCAGATAAGATCTGTGCAGATCCACCAAGCCCAGTACTTAGATTCATCTCATGAATTCAGTCACTGAATAATGACCTTTAATTAAAAAATATATCTATTCATCTAAGATGTTTGGTGACTAATAAAGACCCTTAGGACAAGTCTAACTAGCTGGACACAACAGAGTCTGGGGAAAAATTTAAAGACAGAACAGATCAAATAATCTATAATCAAATTATCATTAACAGGAGCATTTTCTGTCCTGTTGCAAATCCTGATGGATCACTGTCCTTTATCCAGCTAATATGCTCTATTAATCTTATTCAAGAAACAACGTTTCACAGCAGGATTTAAAACCAGGGTAATTCCTAACTTACCAACTTTTGAGCGAAGCACTGCAGAGCTATTTGCTAAAGTGGTATTTTCTAATATCTGGGAAATTAGAAGAAAGCAAGTAAATGCCTTTTTCTGCTCAGGCATTGACGAAAGGCAGCATGCACTATCTTCCCAAGGAGAAGCTTCCTAAAATTCACACTTACACCTAAATTTAACAGCACACAATCCAACGGACAGTCTGCAGAAAACCTTTTAGCAAGGTAAATATCTTTTCCCTGTACCGTTGTTTGCTCATCACCCTCCTATGCTCACAGGTCCTCACACAGGCTGTTAACAGTGCTGGTGCTGACCCAAAGCACTGCAGGCAAACCCCATGATCTCCTTTAAGGAGTGAGCTATCATCAAGTCTCTGTGACAACTTCAAAAAGTGACCCATTAAACAGCAGTACGGAGACCCAAGTGACTGCTTCCAAAAATGCCAAGCTGGTATCTCACTTCCACTCTTATTTGTCAACTCCCTCAAGGGCAAAGAGCCCTGAAGAGAGACCTTGACAACAGGACAAGGCAATCACCAATTGTACGGTGATTGGTGTGAATCCATAGAGCTGGATCCTGCACCTGGGCTGGGCAGCCCTGGATGTACAGACAGACTGGGCAATGAGAGGCTGGAAAGCAGCTGTGGGATGGGTCCTGGGGATCCTGGTCAGTGGAAATTGAACATGAGGCAGCAGTGCCCTGGCAGCCAGAAGGGCCAACCCTGTCCTGGGGGCATCAGGGACATCACCACCAGCTGGGCAACGGAGGGGACTGTCCTCTCTGCTCTGCACTGGGGAGGCTTCATCTGGAGTCCTGGCGGTTTTGGGTGCCACAATATAAGAAACATATCAAGGTATTAGAGTGTCCAGGGGAGGGCAACAGGAATGGCCTTATGAGCAGTGGCTGAGGAAACTCTGTTTAGCCTGGAGAAGACTGAGGAGAGACCTCATTGCAGTTGCAGCTTCCTTGTGAGGGAAGAGGAGGGACAGGTATAGATCTCTTCTCTGTGGTGTCCTGTGAATGGACTGGAGGAAACAGCATGTAGCTGAACTGGGGGAGGTTTCTGGATATCAGGAAAAGGTTTTTCACACGGAGTGTGGCTGCCCAGGGCAGTGATGGCAGCACCAAGCCTAGCAGAGCTCAAGAAGCATTTGAACAATACCTCAGGAACATGGAGGGATTCTTTGGGCTGCTTTATGCAGGGCCAGGACTTGGACTTGATGTCCGGATTGGTGCCTTCCAACCCAGGATATTGTGATTCTGTGTTGTCCAGTGAGATGTTCTTCATATGAACAGGCTCAAGCAAGGAAAAGCAGGTTCAGAATATGAGTGTAATGACTATGAAATTTACCTTCTAGCAGTTCTTAAATAAATGAAGACAAAATTCCATGTCAGAAAAAATCCAAGACTTCATACATAGGAAAACTAAGCTCCTGGCAGAGAATGGTACAACCACCATTTTTGGGGACCCTCTTTTGAGTACACACAAACAGAACAGAAATAATAAGTATTGTGTGGAAATCCTAAAAATTCCCTCAGGGAAACTTACAGGCTTTGCCCTGGGAAGATTTACCATTATGATTCCCTGCCTAGGCTAAAAGAGAAGACTTCCTTCATGGTGCCTTGCAAAACTACTGCCAATCTATCTTGGATTGCTTTCCACATTGGTCACTTAACCCTGCCCTCCCCAATTGTTCATCCCTCACATCCCTTTATAGGTTGCCTTGCCCTTTGTACCACCCCTGTGCCCTCAGATCATTGGCCACTGACCCCATACTTAACCCCTGAGCAGTACATGGTCTGGGTCTTCTGCCCATGATTCTTTTGGCATGCTGAGATAAGCCTTGCTGGAAAATATCATACAGGAGGCCCTTCCTGTCTACCTCTGCTGAGGAGTGTGTGTGCATGAACCTGAAATGGCTGTTCCTGTGCCTGCTCCAAGAGGAGACCCTTTGAGGAGGTAGCAGCATTTCTCCATCCTGCACGATGCTACAGTATTGCAAGAACCTTTACATCATTTGACTTGGAGGAAAACAAAATTTCAGACTGACTCACTAGTGGTTCTGCACACTCAGAGTCATATCAAGCAACCCCTTAACAGTAAGGAGCAGATCTAAGTACAGGAGAGCACATGGCAAGAAAGAACCTGCACTGCATTCAAGCTGTCAACTCCAAGAGGTAATGAGAGTTCCTGGACCATAAACCAGGAATATAGGAAAGGATCTGAGCCTCAGGATTCTTATATAAGTACAAGTATATGTAAGGTGGGTGAAAGTAACAAACTTTATTGAATATATCTGTTCCAAGCCTCCTGAGACCTCAGATTAAATAAAAAAAGCAACTCACCCTTTGGCCTGGCAAACCAGGGACTCCAGGCTTGCCTTCCAGACCAGGCTCTCCCTTTAAAAGTCAAAAGATTTAGAAAGTTAACAGACTAAGAAAAACTAGTGAATTATATATTATTTCCTAGCTGTTTTGTGCTACCATTACTGCATGGCTACCTAGACAACTCTTACCTGATAATTATGTTGTCCTGTGAGCAGAAGAGAATGAGTAACAAAGACAAAATGACAATGCCCTGATTAAATACAGAGCACACAACTATATTTAAATTACATAAATCAAGCCAGATTAACCTAAGTAACACATCTTCACAATGCCATCAATTTTACAAAAGCCAATCAACAGTGAAACATAACAAGCAATTCAAAAGAGAGGAAACACAGAGTGTTTGCAAATGAGGCAGCAGTGACAGTCTGAACTGAGACATCCTGCAGAGCTGGGTCATAAAATACAACTAGAATAGGCAACAGTTTAAGTCAGAAGGTTGGCATGTACAAACTGTTGCAAAAATTGTGTTGAAATATAAACACACATACTCAATTCTTAGTTTTCATGCAGAAAATATTTCAGCCATGACCTTGTGGCATAATGCCAACCCCTCTGACAGCAACTATTCCCTGACCTTCATGACATGACAGCTCACAAGTCATCAGTCAGTGCCTCTCTGAGATGTGCTGAATGCCCATACAGCTCTTCAGGACATTAGAAATAGAAAAACGATCAGGTTCTGCACGACAACAGCCTTAAGGCAAACTCTGCCCATGTCCTGGTGGTCACTTCCCTGTGTTCAGACAGGCCATCCACAGCACGACACCTCCTCTCAGCAATGAAGAAAACTAGAGGCTGTGGGCACTATTTAAATATTTTAGAGCCTGAATAATGATAAGATTTTTATGCCTCACTCAGCCTGAGTTTCAGCTGTTGAAATTGCAAGCAGTGAGAGAAACAACTTACTGGAGGTCCAGGAAGTCCAGGTTGGCCTTGTGGTCCTCGTGGCCCAGGTTTTCCCTACAGGAATTTTTTTCTTTAATAAGTGTTAAAATATCTTAATGAAAATATGCATGGGCACATTAGACATGTTGTCTGTCTTTATAGGACCTATACCACCACTTTCCCCACAAGTCCTGAAGAACCAGTGCAGAGACCAGCTGTTTTTCTCCTTAATCTCTGGCAACTTGAATTATCAGCACTCACTAGACTGCAGACAGACTCATCCACCCACACTCAACAAGCACTTATCCATATCTGGTTCTCTGTTTTTCAAAGGTAGTAGATGCTGGGATTTCATGGATATTCCACTAAAACACTCTGGCTTGAGTTTTGGTGATGGAGAAGAGCAGTTTTTGCATAAGCAGCTTCCAGCAGCATTTCCCCAAGCCTACAGAGCTCTGAAGGGCTTTAAAGTATCATTTACATGATGTATTAAGTAACAGCTAAATGCAAATTACAGATCTACCAACAAAAAACCAAAATTTAAATATACATATTTTATACATGGGACTAACAGACTGACACAATGGATATGTCCCCCCATTTGAATGCCCAAGTTCAGAAAAAACTAGGCATAAAACTCAAATACAGTTTAACATTAGTGTCAAAACATCCCTGTCCATAAAAAAATTGCATAGGTGACTCTACAGTTCATACTTCTCATTGATGTAAGAGTCACTACATCTGAAAATGACATTGCCCTTTTTCTTTTCTTGGTTATTTTCTCCAGTGTAAATAGGAAAATTTATTTCTCCATGTCCTGATA
The DNA here is from genome assembly GCF_009819655.1 of Sylvia atricapilla. Lineage (NCBI taxonomy): Eukaryota > Metazoa > Chordata > Aves > Passeriformes > Sylviidae > Sylvia > Sylvia atricapilla. The sequence goes on from NC_089140.1 coordinate 147,892,561, forward strand.
ATGCTTCCACCCCCACCTTCCCTTTAAGGTACTATTTTAAAGCAAAATCTAACCTAACAGGCAACAGAATTACATTAAAATATCTTGCAGTAAAAGAATAGATATTGAGTCTCTCTTACTTCCTCTCCTTTTAGGCCTTCAGTATGCACCTGCAATAAAAAAATGCAGAGTCGTAAAGGATGGAAAGAATGAATGCAAGGCAGAAGGTGCCAGAGGTGTGATGGGCCCCCACAGGGTATTTTTCTCCCCTTGCTGCTCCTTCAAGTTGCATGATAACTCCTACAGCTCTTCTAAGCCTGTTGCAGGCTGGGAGATGCTTTCTGTTTAAAGAGCTCAGACTGGCACAAGGTTTTCTCTTACCTCTGAAGTGATTTGGGTGGCTGTATAAACAGTAAGAACTTAATTGTCTCATTACATAAACAAATCACTAAATTCCTCAGATCTTGTTTTATTCTAAATCACAAAGATCTATTGAATGCAGAAGGAATCACATAACAAGCAGACTAGCTTGGGATATGCCCCATCAGTTAAACTCATTTTCAGGTGTTATACATATCTTTCAAAATTTCTTGGTAATTGCTGTCCCATCATTAATATTACATGGCATTTCTACCACATCCTGAGTCAGGGAATTGCCTGCTGATTTTCCCGTGATTACCAGAAGTCTCCCATTCTTGTCTTTAGTTGAACAGTGCTATGTTTTAATTTTATTTTTTTTTTTTGAAAGTTGAAGGATACTCCTTAACTGTTTTGTTACCAGCCCTTATGTACTCAGCCCTAGACATCTCCTCTGCATACTTAGTGGTAAATCTTTCTCCATTCACTCAGAGATGACCTCTTCACACAGACAATACTAGTCTCTGGACATCCTTGCATGCCTGCCAGAGATGTCTCTGGCATCAGTGAAGGTACTGCTGAAGGCAGAGGGATTAACAAAGGACGTTAATCTACTGACACAGGAAAGATAAACCCCACTCTGTTTTCTGTTTATTTTTTTCATGAGTGCTTTCCTGATTTCAGCACTTCAAGTCCCAGTTGTCTTATATTCCACCAGGACTTTTCTAGATATAAGTCAAGGAAAGATCATTCTCCTAATGAGAAACTGCTTTTTTCTTCTCCTGCCTCAGCTCTTACACTCAGAACATGTCAAAGACTCAACTATTCAATACTGAAATTTCATTTGCTTTTATAACTTTCACAGGCTCAGTGTACCAAAGGGCATTTGGAATCAACAACTGTCAGAAACCACACAGTCCTGTCACAGTATTGCTCTGTCTAATGCATTTGAGGCAATGCTTTCATTGCCTCAAGTCCTGGCCTTCACACTTCACAATCTCCCAAAATTGTGGCAGAGCATCTCCTCATTGGAACCTGCCACATGCCTTCTTCAAAAGTCTTCACTTTTTAAAACTTAAAAAACAACCACCAACACAAAAGTATTTAATAACATCTCTCAGTGAGATCCTCCATCCTGCATTTCCACTTTCTCTTCTCATGCAATAATGCTACAATGTTTGGAAAAGCTTAAAAAAAAAAATTCTTACTGAAGTGCCAGGCAATCCTGGAAGTCCTGGTTCACCCTGCAAGGAAACAGGAAAGAAATGAAAAAACATACATAGAACACAACATGGCACAATACACAACAGCAGAAAAAAGCAACATCCTGAGCATGGTTTCCAACTGTTGTTGTACATTCTTTTTTCAATACCATTTTATAATTAATATATCTGGACACACAATCTCAATTCTATTTTCTCTGCTTTGCAGATGAATACATGAAGAAACTGGTTGTGGTCTGTGTTACTGTGATGTTTTACATATATTTTAATGGAATTCAGTGACATAAAATGAATAATGCATTGGATATGCAATAGCATTAACTTTGTGCTTCAAAAATCTTGTATTTGCTCTGCACACTTACCACACAAACAAACAGTTTGATGCTTAGATGCCTAACAGATTCCCAAAGGACAGATATTTAGGAGGTCAAAATGCCTTTGTTTGCTAGTAACCAAAATAACTGCAAAAAAAGTAAGAAATTACCATTTTCCCCAAGTCATTTTATAGAGCAAATCATGCCATAGTGGTCGCAGGACACTGAGATGCTACACCCTCTTTCCATGATTTATTGCCACCTAGGCTATCAATTTGTTCCAGTTCATTTTTCTCCAGCAATGTCCACCATTTATTATGCTTTAAGACTGTGCATACAGAAGGTTTCTTTTAGTTTAGGCACAGACTGGTGTTAAATTTATCAGATAGCTTCCTTCCACACTCTATTTATTATTCATTACCTATGTAGGTCTCTGAACAACCCAGCATATCTTTCATAATTTTTTCTCTTAAGTTCAATTACTCTTTGTTGTTTATTCAGAGCATCATAGAATGGTTTGAGTTGGAAAGGATCCTAACTATAGAATCACTGAAACATTAAGGTTGATAATACTTCCAAGGCCATTGAGTCTAACCTTTGACTGAGCACTACCACGATAACAAGACCAGAGCCACGTTGTTCTCTGAACACTTCACCACCTCCCTGGTCAGAATCTTCCAATGCCTGACAACTTTCACTGAACCGAACCTTTAACTGAACAACTTCTCCCTGCTTTCCAGCCTGAATGTTCCCTGGCACAGCCTGAGGCCATTTCCTCTTGTCCTGTCACTGGTTGCCTGGGAACAGTGACCAGTCCTATCCTGGCAAGAACCACTTGCCAGGGAGTTGTAAAGAGCAATAAGGATCCCCCAGAGCTTCCTTTTCCCCAAAATACACCCAGCTCCCACAGCAACTCTTCATAGGATTTGCTCTTTAAACCATTCATCAATTGCACTGCCCTTCTCTGGCAATGCTCTGGCAACTCAATCCCTTTCTTTTCATGAAGGACCCATCAGGGACCAGTTTTTGGATTGACATGTATTTCTGACCACTCAGAAAACAGAATGCAATTCTTAGTATTACCCATACTCAGCTGAGACTGGGTTCAAGCCCTCCTCTTCCTCCCCCCTGGCGCCCAGGTAACATTGTGTGCAGCCGAGGAGGGCCGGGCCAGCCCCGGGAGCCGCTGCGCACAGAGGAGTCAGGGCCCTTTTCCCGGTGCCGGCGGCAGGGCTGCAGTTCTGCAGGGCTGGCCGTGTGTCCGAGGCTGTGGCAGGGATCGGGGCAGGGCCATGCCCTGGCTGCTGGCACTCCTGGCCCGGGGAAAAGTGGGATCCCCCGCCCCCTACCTGGGCCCCAGAGAGCAGCTTCGAGTGGCTGACACCATCAGATCAAGGGGTGGAAGAGAAGCCATCCATCCGCCTCCCCCCACCGGCAGGGCCGTGAAATCTTTGGGCTGCCACAGCAGAGGTCACATGACCACCACAGGCCTGGGCAAGCTTTAACTCTTCCCTGACACAAACTGAGACTTTCTTAAGCTCTAACTCTTCTCAGAGATGAGAGAAAAGGCCGAATTGAGGCATGTTAAGGGACAATATGGAGATCTCAAAGTCAGTCAAGAAAGACTGACCTCTTAGATGCAAGAGATGCCAAGTTGCCTTCGTTCTAGGCTGAAAATCTCCTATGAGTTATGGCAACAGACTGTAATATGAATATGCTAAAACAATCCTTTAAGTTATGGACAATGTGAATTGGAGAGGTGATCTGTGGATTCTTTGAGCAAAGGTATCTGTGATTTCCTCAGTGAATATTGAATTAGAAGTTGTGATTTGGGTGATCCCATGAGAGGTTTGAACAGAGAGAGATGAGAAGCCCTCTGCCAGTGAAGAAGTGACAAGACATGTCTATTCTCTGGGATGAAGAATTCCTTGCCTTCAAAGTTTTTATCTTTAAAAGTGCCACATATGTGTTTTCATGGGAAAGGCTACATGAATATGGGAGGTTCCGCAATTGCAGAATTTCCTGGGCAGGCTGATTTTGTGTGAGTTAGAAGCCACAAGCAGCCTGTTTCTCTTGGGGAAAGTTACCAAAACAACAGGATAGATTTCTCTATCTCCAAGACTGAATTAATGACTATTTTATAAGTGGTAACGACCTGGAATTCTGAGTTTTGCCTCTATATTGTTTGTAGAAAATTAACAGTTTGCAGTGAGAGAAAGGGTTGGTTTAAAATTCATTTGGTTTTTTTTTTTTTTTCTTTTCCTTTGCTTCTCTTAGTGTATGTATTTAACTAACATTTGGGCCTGTTTTGCCTTTTTCTCCCAAAATCCTGTCTCCCAGACGGCAAACAAAATTCGGGGAAAGTGAAACCATCACACCATCCTAACAGTTGTTAACCCAAAAAAGAGTGCCCCTGCCCAAGCCCTGGGCTGATGGCTTTTCCAGGACTATGCTGTGGGAGATGGAGTAAAAGGCTTAATTGAGTCCAGGGACACTCTATGCACAGCTTTTTGCTCACTCCTGAGGTGAGTCACTTGCCCCTCACTGGACATCAGGTTGCTCAGGCAGGACCTGCCTTTCCTAAAACCCACAATGGTTGGGCCTGATCCCTCAACTGTCCTCTCTGGGCCATGTGATTCCCCTCACGACAATCTGCCCCAGAACCTTGCTGGGCCCTGAAGTCAGGCTGCAGTTCAACACATCCTCCCTGCAGCCCTTTTTGGCTGTAGGTATCATATTGTCACATCTAGTCATCTAGGACCTCCCCAACTGTCCAGGACTGACAAGAAAGAACAAACAGAGGTTTATCCAGCTCTTCCAGCAGCTCCTTGAGTATTCTTAGAGGACTCCCAGCCAGCCCCATCAACTTCAGAGTGTCTTAGTAGTTCTGCAGGTCACTAATTATTTCCTCCTGGATTACAGGGACTCCAGTCTGCTCCCTGTCCCTATCTGGGAGCTCAGGGGGCTGCTCAGAACTCTGTGTACTTGATCTGGACTACTGAAGGTTGAGGCAAGGAAGGCATTAATCAGCTTAGATGTTTCCTCCATGCTTCGTGACCATATTTGCACAAGGAATCAAATAAAGAACAGAGATTTTCCTTGCCACTCCAATGTTGTTAATATTTCTAAACAAACACTTTTTATCACCTTTTACAATACTGGCCAGATGAAGTGCTAACAGAGTTTTTCCCTTCCTGATTCTCTTTCTCCATGAAGTGGGGCAAAGGGGTGGGACATAAGACGGGCTGGCTAAGAAAAAAGATAGGCAGGCTACAAGGATTGTTTTGGGATATTTAGAAAACGAACAAAAGTGAGATGAGGAGAAATGTAGGTTATTATAAAAAGAACAGGCACAGGAAAAGTCCACTAGCAAAGGCCTAACAAAGGCCTTTGTCACCCAGGGGTCTCCATGTCCCTCCATGACAATGGGCGGCCGTGCCCACCTGGCCTTGTGACCCACGGTTGCATCGTGCCCAGAGCCCATTGTGACACGGGTCCCTGCGGTGACACAGAGGGCTCTTGTGGGGCCAAACCCCTGGCGTTGCCACTCCCAGGAGAGCAGTTCTCTGAGGAGGCAGCAGCTCTCTCGCGAGGCAGCAGCTCCTCAGGAGGAAGCAGCTCTTCCCGGGTGCCCTTGGCCAGTGTTCCTCGGAGCACCGCCAAGATGTCTAAAAGGCAGAAGGCGAAAGCCCGCTGCAGGTCCCGTGAGGGGCAGCCGCTGCTGTCCAGGCGGCAAAAGGTGAGCGACGGGGATGGAGGGAGAGGCTGCAGTGGGCCCTGCTGGGGGAGGGAGGGCTGGGGCACAGAGACCTTGGGCCAGGCCTGGCACCAGGCCTTGCTCTGGGGAGGAGCCGGTGCCAGGACGCCGGGCCGAAGGGATGGCCCAGAGACAGCGAGCGCAGCCGGGAACCCAGCCCAGCCTGGCTGCCGTGGTCAGCGCCTGCCTCGGGGCCACAGCTGGGCTCGCCACCGTGAGGGGGGACGGCGTGCCCGCACAGCCGCCTCCATCCCACGCCTCCTCCTGCTCCCTGCAGACGCCGCCGCAGGCAGCAGCGGACTTGGCCACATGGGTGACCATCACGCCCCTCGACGAGGACCAACCTATCCCGAGAGAGGCCATCTCGTGGATATTGAAAGAACTGAGAACGGAGGAGGACAGCCGGGAGGATGGGCACTCACAGCCCCACAGCGGCACAGTGACACGGCCACGAAGATTGTCCGTGTCAGACCTGCCGCCTCTCCACGGCCCTCCATTGACAGTGACACCTCCGTGCCGGCTCAGCCCTGAAGTGCCGAGAACGGCCTCGGCAAGGGTCAAGTTGCCCCATCTGCCACCAGCCCCAGCAGCCTCTGGGTCTCCTCCCAGAGGCAGAGCATGGTCCGCGGGCCCCGTGGCCAGGGGCTACCGAGAGCCGGTGCCACCTTCTCCATGGGGCACTACGGCTGCTGACGGGGCCCCGGCAACCCCTTCCCCGGACAGCTCAGCCGAGGGGCTCTGGCGAGGCTCGGCGGCAAGGCAGAGCCATGGCCTGCCACCCCTGCCACGTGCAGGTGGCATGCCGCTCTGCACAGTGCCACAGCCGGCCTGGAAACACCTGGGGCACAGTGAGACGCTGGGGCTCACTGAGATGCAGGCAGAGCACGGTGGCAATCATACAGAGACCCATTTAGAGGCCTTGCCCCGTTCCTGCGTCAAGAAAGCCCCACCAAGTCCAGCGGCAAGCAGGAGTGGTCAAGCGTCTGCCAAGAGCAGAGCCTCGGGTGATGCACAGGGCTCCGGGCTCGACCCAAGATTCCACGGCAGACACTGGAAACGCCTCTGTGCTCCTGTCTCGTGCCCAGTTGCCAGAGCAGCAGTCTGTCTCTGACAACTCGCAGCACTTGGAGACTTTGCCAAAAGAGCCAGAGGCAAAGTGGGAGGAGGAAGAGCTCCCAGAAACAGAGTCTGCAAGAGAGGGGGACAGCGAGCCACAGAGCGCATCGCTTGCCCCTCTCGAAGAGGAAGAGCAGAGGCAGAGGCAGCAACTTCTGCCCTGACAAAGAGTCCTGGGACAAGGGGCACAACGAGCTTTTCCCCATGTCCGAGCCTGAGGGATACTCAGGCTTCTCAGCTTCTCCCTCATCTGGAAGCCCCTGTGAGGAGAGGGGAACCCGCCAGCTGCCCGAGCAACCGCACGTGGCAAGCTGCTGTGCACTGGGCCCGAGGAGGCTTCAAAGCATCCTCTGCATATCCAGGCAGAGGAGCTGGAGAAGTTGGAGGAAGACATCCTCTCCTCCCTGGGTCGAGAAAGCCCCTCAGTGCCGCACACCCTTTGCAGCTGGACCAAAGGCTGCGCAGGAGAGACGAAAACCACTCACAGCTCGTAGCTCCTAACCTCTTTGAAGAGCTGTGGTCTCTCTTTAGCAACGAGGATGCGCCGTCCGGGGACACTCGATAGACCGGCTCCTGGCAAAGTGGGAGGAAGAAGAGCTCCCTGACAGAGACACTGCAGGAGAGGAGGACAGCGAGCCAGACGGCACGTTGTCCCTCTCACTGCAAGACGAGGGAGCAGAGCCAGCAGCTTCTCCTCTGGACAGCCATCCCCGGGATGAGCGGCACAGCGAGCTCCTGCGCACGGCACTGCCGGAAGACACAAAGATGTCTGTGGTTTGTGCCTTCCCTGCCAAGCCTGCGGACGAGGCCGACGCAGGCAGGCATGGGGGCTGGCCGTGCCCAGGCCGTCGCTCCCCAGGTACAGCCTTGCGTGGCTGAGCCGCCCGCAGGGGCTTGCCCGGAGCCCGCCCAGCGCCCGGCACGCAGCGTTCCTGCTTGCCCCGCTGGCAGCGCCGCCCTCACCGCAGCCCCCGGCCCCACGGCCACGGCGCTCCGTCCTCAAGACGGCCCGGCGGGCTCTGCGCCGGCTCTTCTCCTTCAGCTGCCTCCGGGGGCAGCCGGAGGAGTGTGCCCGGTGACAGCAGCGGGACAATCCCCCAGAGATGACTGTTCTCCCTGACGGAACCGCTTGCCAAAGGTAGGTCCTGCTGCCGGCCCCAGCCTGGCACTGCCGAGAAGACAGCAGGGCAGCGTGGTCAGGGAGAGCCGGCTGAGGAAGGATGACAGCGCTGCACTGCAGAATCCCACAGAAGATGACTTTAGGCCGGGTCTGCATTCCCACTGTACCCTCGTCCCCTTAGGATCTGGGAAATACTCCTTGGGCCTCAGCACGGCAAGTGGCAAGCGAAGGAAAGGACGACTATCCTCCTTTCACATGGAAACTAGGAAAACGCCTCCTTGGATACCAGAAACAAGGGCTGTAGAAAGGCGTTAACCCTCAACGAAGGACCTGGGGCTCTCACCTTTACAAGAAACATGGAGACCCTCCGCACAATTAAGCGCATCATGAGGACGGACGGACGGAACACGGCTGGAACCAAGCCTCTTGTTCTGTCTTCCAAAGCCTCATCTCCTTCCCGCCCCCTCTGCCCTCACTTCCCTTCTTACCTTCCTCTTTTCTATTCCTTTCTATCTCTCTTCCTCCCATTTCTTGTGAAATAAAATCCCTGTTGTTGACTTCGGTGGATGGTCTCATTGGCAGCTTAATTTGCACAGAGGTGTCTTTCCCTAATTGCATCTTACAAGGGGCACACATCTGCACACAGCACTCGCCAGGGCCCAGCACAGAGGGATGATCACAGCCCTGGTCCTGCTGGCCACACCACTGCTGACACAGACGGCCAGGATGCCACCGGCCTCCTTGCCCACCTGGGCACTTGCCAGCTCAAGTCTGACCTCTGTCAGCCAGCACCCCCCAGGCCTTTCCTGCTGGGCAGCTTTCCCGCCACTCTGCCCCAGCCTGAGGCACGGCGGCAGGGGCTTCTTTGGACGAGGGCAGGACCCAGGCCTGGCTTTTCTTGGAAACTCAGTATCACACCATTGATCCAGCACATCTGGAACCCCCCAACAGAGCCTTCCTACCCTTCAGCACATCAGCACTCCCACCCGCATTGGTGTTGTCAAAAATTTACTGCTGAGGGTACCCTCGATGCCCTTGGCCACATCAGCAGGACTGACAACCGAACAGGACTGGGCCCGGGCGACACAGCTAGGGACTGGACAACCAACTCGACGCAGCACCATTCACAGCCACTCTCTGGGCCCAGCCATCCTGACAATTCTTGTCCCAGGAAGGAGTGCACCTGCCCATGACCTACGCTGACAGCCTTTCCAAGACTCTGCTGTGGGAGACGGAGTCCAAGGCTTTGCTCAAGTCCAGGGAGACACCATCCACGCCTTCTCCCTCAGGCCCCGAGGTGGAACACCCACTCGTCAAAGGGCTCAGGTTGATCAGGCAGGACCTGCCTTTCCTAAACCCACAATGGCTGGGCCTGATCCCTTGGTTGTCCCTCCTGGGCCCTGTGATCCCCGTCATGATGATGTGCTCCAGAGCCTTGACGGGCCCCAGGGTCAGGCCAACAGGCCTGCACTTCCCCACATCCACCCTTACAGCTCTTCTTGGGCGTGGGTGTCACATTGGTACCTCCAGTCATCTGGACCTCCTCGACTGTCCAGGACTGACAATGAGGGACAAACAGGGGCTTAGCCAGCTCTTCTGGCAGCTCCCTGAGCACCCTTGGGGATTCCCAGCCAGCCCCATAGACTTGGTGGTGTCTCAGTAGCTCTGCAGATCACTAACAACTTCCTCCAGGATTACAGGGGGTCTGGTCTGCCCCTTGTCCCTGTCTGCAGCTCAGGGGATTGCTTGTTATCTGCATAAGTAGTCTGCCTATTAAGGGTGAGGCAAAGAAGGCATTCATTACCTCAGTCTTTTCCTCATCCTTTGTGGCCATATTCCCTGGTGCAGCAAATAGAGATTTTTTCCTGGCCCTCCTTTATTGTTCTTCTTTAAAAAGGTTTTTTATTGTCTTTTACAGTAGTGGCCAGATGAAGTGCTAACAGGGCTTTTGCCTTGCTGATTCTCTTTCTATATTAGTTGGGGCGCCAAGGGGAGGGACACATGGTAGGTGAGCTGTGTGGGAAAAGCAGTTTGGCAGGGCACAGGGCTTCTTTGGGCATGTTTCGGGGAGGAACACACAAGGTGGGAAAAAGCAGATTATTGCCAGAGGAACAAGCATAGGCTAAGTCCAGGGGCAAAGGTCTAACAAAGGCCTTGTCACCCAGGGGGTCTCCATGTCCCTCCATGACCAATGGGCGGCCGTGCCCACCTGGCCTTTGTGACCCACGTTGCATCGTGCCCAGAGCCCATTGTGACAACGGGTCCCTGCGGTGACACAGAGGGCTCTTGTGGGGCCAAACCCCTGCGTTGCCACTCCCAGAGAAGCAGTTCTCTGAGGAGGCAGCAGCTCTCTCGCGAGGCAGCAGCTCCTCAGGAGGAAGCAGCTCTTCCGGGTGCCCTTGGCCAGTGCTCCTCGGAGCAACCGCCAAGATGTCAAAGAAGCAGAAGGCGAAAGCCCGCTGCAGGTCCCGTGAGGGCAGCCGCTGCTGTCCAGGCGGCAAAAGGTGAGCGACGGGGATGGAGGGAGAGGCTGCAGTGGGCCCTGCTGGGGGAGGGAGGGCTGGGGGCACAGAGACCTTGGGCCAGGCCTGGCACCAGGCCTTGCTCTGGGGAGGAGCCGGTGCCAGGAACGGCCGGGCCGAAGGGATGGCCCAGAGACAGCGAGCGCAGCCGGGAACCCAGCCCAGCCTGGCTGCCGTGGTCAGCGCCTGCCTCGGGCCACAGCTGGGCTTGCCACCCGTGAGGGGGGACGGCGTGTCCGCACAGCCGCCTCCATCCCACGCCTCATCCTGCTCCCTGCAGACGCCGCCGCAGGCAGCAGCGGACTTGGCCACATGGGTGACCATCACGCCCCTCGACGAGGACCAACCTATCCCGAGAGAGGCCGTCTCGTGGATATTGAAAGAACTGAGAACGGAGGAGGACAGCCGGGAGGGTGGGCTCTCACAGCCCCACAGCGGCACAGTGACACGGCCACGAAGATTGTCCGTGTCAGACCTGCCGCCTCTCCACGGCCCTCCATTGACAGTGACACCTCCGTGCCGGCTCAGCCCTGAAGTGCCGAGAACGGCCTCGGCAAGGGTCAAGTTGCCCCATCTGCCACCAGCCCCAGCAGCCTCTGGGTCTCCTCCCAGAGCAGAGCATGGTCCGCGGCCCCGTGGCCAGGGGCTACCGAGACCCGGTGCCACCTTCTCCATGGGGCACTACGGCTGCTGACGGGGCCCCGGCAACCCCTTCCCCGGACAGCTCAGCCGAGGGGCTCTGGCGAGGCTCGGCGGCAAGGCAGAGCCATGGCCTGCCACCCCTGCCACGTGCAGGTAGCATGCCGCTCTGCACAGGGCCACAGCCGGCCTGGAAACACCTGGGGCACAGTGAGACGCTGGGGCTCACTGAGATGCAGGCAGAGCACGGTGGCAAATCATACAGAGACCCATTTAGAGGCCTTGCCCCGTTCCTGCGTCAAGAAAGCCCCACCAAGTCCAGCGGCAAGCAGGAGTGGTCAAGCGTCCGCCAAGAGGCAGAGCCTCGGGTGATGCACAGGGCTTCGGGCTCGACCCAAGATTCCACGGCAGACACTGGAAACGCCTCTGTGCTCCTGTCTCGTGCCCAGTTGCCAGAGCAGCAGTCTGTCTCTGACAACTCGCAGCACTGGGAGACTTTGCCAAAAGAGCCAGAGGCAAAGTGGGAGGAGGAAGAGCTCCCAGAAAACAGAGTCTGCAAGAGAGGGGGACGCGAGCCACAGAGCGCATCGCTTGCCCCTCTCGAAGAGGAAGAGGCAGAGGCAGAGGCAGCAACTTCTACCCTGGACAAAGAGTCCTGGGACAGGGGCACAACGAGCTTTTCCCCATGTCCGAGCCTGAGGGATACTCAGGCTTCTCAGCTTCTCCCTCATCTGGAAGCCCCTGTGAGGAGAGGGGAACCCGCCAGCTGCCCGAGCAAACCGCACATGGCAAGCTGCTGTGCACTGGGCCCGAGGATGCTTCAAAGCATCCTCTGCATATCCAGGCAGAGGAGCTGGAGAAGTTGGAGGAAGACATCCTCTCCTCCCTGGGTCGAGAAAGCCCCTCGGTGCCGCACACCCTTTGCAGCTGGACCAAAGGCTGCGCAGGAGAGACGGAAAACCACTCACAGCTCGTAGCTCCTGACCTCTTTGAAGAGCTGTGGTCTCTCTTTAGCAACGAGGATGCGCCGTCCGGGGACACTCGGATAGACCGGCTCCTGGCAAAGTGGGAGGAAGAAGAGCTCCCTGACAGAGACACTGCAGGAGAGGAGGACAGCGAGCCAGACAGCACGTTGCCCCTCTCACTGCAAGACGAGGGAGCAGAGCCAGCAGCTTCTCCCCTGGACAGCCATCCCCGGGATGAGCGGCACAGCGAGCCCCTGCGCACGGCACTGCCGGAAGACACAAAGATGTCTGTGGTTTGTGCCTTCCCTGCCAAGCCTGCGGACGAGGCCGATGCAGCAGGCATGGGGGCTGGCCGTGCCCAGGCCGTCGCTCCCCAGGTACAGCCTTGCGTGGCTGAGCCGCCTGCAGGGGCTTGCCCGGAGCCTGCCCAGCGCCCGGCACGCAGCGTTCCTGCTTGCCCCGCTGGCAGCGCCGCCCTCACCCGAAGCCCCCGGCCCCACGGCCACGGCGCTCCGTCCTCAAGACGGCCCGGCGGGCTCTGCGCCGGCTCTTCTCCTTCAGCTGCCTCCGGGGGCAGCCGGAGGAGTGAGCCCGGTGACAGCAGCGGGACAATCCCCCAGAGATGACTGTTCTCCCTGAGGGAACCGCTTGCCAAAGGTAGGTCCTGCTGCCGGCCCCAGCCTGGCACTGCCAAGAAGACAGCAGGGCAGCGTGGTCAGGGAGAGCCGGCTGAGGAAGGATGACAGCGCTGCACTGCAGAATCCCACAGAAGATGACTTTAGGCCGGGTCTGCATCCCCACTGTACCCTCGTCCCCTTAGGATCTGGGAAATACTCCTTGGGCCTCAGCACCGGCAAGTGGCAAGCGAAGGAAAGGACGACTATCCTCCTTTCACATGGAAACTAGGAAACGCCTCCTTGGATACCAGAACAAGGGCTGTAGAAAGGCGTTAACCCTCAACGAAGGACCTGGGGCTCTCACCTTTACAAGAAACATGGAGACCCTCCGCACAATTAAGCGCATCATGAGGACGGACTGACGGAACACGGCTGGAACCAAGCCTCTTGTTCTGTCTTCCAAAGCCTCATCTCCTTCCCGCCCCCTCTGCCCTCACTTCCCTTCTTACCTTCCTCTTTTCTATTCCTTTCTATCTCTCTTCCTCCCATCTCCTGTGAAATAAAATCCCTGTTGTTGACTTCGGTGGATGGTCTCATTGGCAGCTTAATTTGCACAGAGGTGTCTTTCCCTAATTGCATCTTACAAGGGGCACACATCTGCACACAGCACTCGCCAGGGCCCAGCACAGAGGGAGGATCACAGCCCTGGTCCTGCTGGCCACACCACTGCTGACACAGACGGCCAGGATGCCACCGGCCTCCTTGCCCACCTAGGCACTTGCCAGCTCAAGTCTGACCTCTGTCAGCCAGCACCCCCAGGCCTTTCCTGCTGGGCAGCTTTCCCGCCACTCTGCCCCAGCCTGAGGCACGGCGGCAGGGGCTTCTTTGGACGAGGGCAGGACCCAGGCCTGGCTTTTCTTGGAAACTCAGTATCACACCATTGATCCAGCACGTCTGGAACCCCCCAACAGAGCCTTCCTACCCTTCAGCACATCAGCACTCCCACCCGCATTGGTGTTGTCAAAAATTTACTGCTGAGGGTACCCTCGATGCCCTTGGCCACATCAGCAGGACTGACACCGAACAGGACTGGGCCCGGGCGACACAGCTAGGGACTGGACACCAACTCGACGCAGCACCATTCACAGCCACTCTCTGGGCCCAGCCATCCTGACAATTCTTGTCCCAGGAAGGAGTGCACCTGCCCATGACCTACGCTGACAGCCTTTCCAAGACTCTGCTGTGGGAGACGGAGTCCAAGGCTTTGCTCAAGTCCAGGGAGACACCATCCACGCCTTCTCCCTCAGCCCCGAGGTGGAACACCCACTCGTCAAAGGGCATCAGGTTGATCAGGCAGGACCTGCCTTTCCTAAACCCACAATGGCTGGGCCTGATCCCTTGGTTGTCCTCTCTGGGCCCTGTGATCCCCGTCATGATGATGTGCTCCAGAGCCTTGACGGGCCCCAGGGTCAGGCCAACAGGCCTGCACTTCCCCACATCCACCCTACAGCTCTTCTTGGGCGTGGGTGTCACATTGGTACCTCCAGTCATCTGGGACCTCCTCGGCTGTCCAGGACTGACAATGAGGGACAGACAGTGGCTTAGCCAGCTCTTCTGGCAGCTCCCTGAGCACCCTTGGGGGATTCCCAGCCAGCCCCATAGACTTGGTGGTGTCTCAGTAGCTCTGCAGATCACTAACAACTTCCTCCAGGATTACAGGGGGTCTGGTCTGCCCCTTGTCCCTGTCTGCAGCTCAGGGGATTGCTTGTTATCTGCATAAGTAGTCTGCCTATTAAAGGGTGAGGCAAAGAAGGCATTCAGTACCTCAGTCTTTTCCTCATCCTTTGTGGCCATATTCCCTGGTGCAGCAAATAGAGATTTTTCCTGGCCCTCCTTTATTGTTCTTCTTTAAAAAAGGTTTTTTATTGTCTTTTACAGTAGTGGCCAGATGAAGTGCTAACAGGGCTTTTGCCTTCCTGATTCTCTTTCTACATTAAGTTGGGCGCCAAGGGGAGGGACACATGGTAGGTGAGCTGTGTGGGAAAAGCAGTTTGGCAGGGCACAGGGCTTCTTTGGGCATGTTTCGGGGAGGAACACACAAGGTAGGAAAAAGCAGATTATTGCCAGAGGAACAAGCATAGGCGAAGTCCAGGGGCAAAGGTCTAACAAAGGCCTTTGTCACCCAGGGGGTCTCCATGTCCCTCCATGACAATGGGCGGCCGTGCCCACCTGGCCTTTGTGACCCACGGTTGCATCGTGCCCAGAGCCCATTGTGACACGGGTCCCTGCGGTGACACAGAGGGCTCTTGTGGGGCCAAACCCCTGGCGTTGCCACTCCCAGGAGAGCGGTTCTCTGAGGAGGCAGCAGCTCTCTCGCGAGGCAGCAGCTCCTCAGGAGTAAGCAGCTCTTCCCGGGTGCCCTTGGCCAGTGTTCCTCGGAGCACCGCCAAGATGTCAAAGAAGCAGAAGGCGAAAGCCCGCTGCAGGTCCCGTGAGGGGCAGCCGCTGCTGTCCAGGCGGCAAAAGGTGAGTCGACGGGATGGAGGGAGAGGCTGCAGTGGGCCCTGCTGGGGGAGGGAGGGGCTGTGGGCACAGAGACCTTGGGCCAGGCCTGGCACCAGGCCTTGCTCTGGGGAGGAGCCGGTGCCAGACGGTCGGAGCCGAAGGATGGCCCAGAGACAGCGAGCGCAGCCGGGAACCCAGCCCAGCCTGGCTGCCGTGGTCAGCGCCTGCCTCGGGGCCACAGCTGGGCTCGCCACCGTGAGGGGGGACGGCGTGTCCGCACAGCCGCCTCCATCCCACGCCTCCTCCTGCTCCCTGCAGGTGCCGCCGCAGGCAGCAGCGGACTTGGCCACATGGGTGACCATCACGCCCCTCGACGAGGACCAACCTATCCCAAGAGAGGCCATCTCGTGGATATTGAAAGAACTGAGAACGGAGGAGGACAGCCGGGAGGGTGGGCACTCACAGCCCCCACAGCGGCACAGTGACACGGCACGAGATTGGTCCGTGTCAGACCTGCCGCCTCTCCACGGCCCTCCATTGACAGTGACACCTCCGTGCCGGCTCAGCCCTGAAGTGCCGAGAACGGCCTCGGCAAGGGTCAAGTTGCCCCCTCTGCCGCCAGCCCCAGCAGCCTCTGGGTCTCCTCCCAGAGGCAGAGCATGGTCCGCGGGCCCCGTGGCCAGGGGCTACCGAGACCCGGTGCCACCTTCTCCATGGGGCACTACGGCTGCTGACGGGGCCCCGGCAACCCCTTCCCCGGACAGCTCAGCCGAGGGGCTCTGGCGAGGCTCGGCGGCAAGGCAGAGCCATGGCCTGCCACCCCTGCCACGTGCAGGTGGCATGCCGCTCTGCACAGGGCCACAGCCGGCCTGGAAACACCTGGGGCACAGTGAGACGCTGGGGCTCACTGAGATGCAGGCAGAGCACGGTGGCAAATCATACAGAGACCCATTTAGAGGCCTTGCCCCGTTCCTGCGTCAAGAAAAGCCCCACCAAAGTCCAGCGGCAAGCAGGAGTGGTCAAGCGTCTGCCAAGAGGCAGAGCCTCGGGTGATGCACAGGGCTCCGGGCTCGACCCAAGATTCCACGGCAGACACTGGAAACGCCTCTGTGCTCCTGTCTCGTGCCCAGTTGCCCAGAGCAGCAGTCTGTCTCTGACAACTCACAGCACTTGGAGACTTTGCCAAAAGAGCCAGAGGCAAAGTGGGAGGAGGAAGAGCTCCCAGAAACAGAGTCTGCAAGAGAGGGGACAGCGAGCCACAGAGCGCATCGCTTGCCCCTCTCGAAGAGGGAAGAGGCAGAGGCAGAGGCAGCAACTTCTGCCCTGGACAAAGAGTCCTGGGACAAGGGGCACAACGAGCTTTTCCCCATGTCCGAGCCTGAGGGATACTCGGGCTTCTCAGCTTCTCCCTCATCTGGAAGCCCCTGTGAGGAGAGGGGAACCCGCCAGCTGCCGAGCAAACCGCACGTGGCAAGCTGCTGTGCACTGGGCCCGAGGAGGCTTCAAAGCATCCTCTGCATATCCAGCAGAGGAGCTGGAGAAGTTGGAGGAAGACATCCTCTCCTCCCTGGGTCGAGAAAGCCCCTCAGTGCCGCACACCCTTTGCAGCTGGACCAAAGGCTGCGCAGGAGAGACGAAAACCACTCACAGCTCGTAGCTCCTGACCTCTTTGAAGAGCTGTGGTCTCTCTTTAGCAACGAGGATGCGCCGTCCGGGGACACTCGGATAGACCGGCTCCTGGCAAAGTGGGAGGAAAGAAGAGCTCCCTGACAGAGACACTGCAGGAGAGGAGGACAGCGAGCCAGACAGCACGTTGTCCCTCTCACTGCAAGACGAGGGAGCAGAGCCAGCAGCTTCTCCCCTGGACAGCCATCCCCGGGATGAGCGGCACAGCGAGCCCCTGCGCACGGCACTGCCGGAAGACACAAAGATGTCTGTGGTTTGTGCCTTCCCTGCCAAGCCTGCGGACGAGGCCGACGCAGCAGGCATGGGGGCTGGCCGTGCCCAGGCCGTCGCTCCCCAGGTACAGCCTTGCGTGGCTGAGCCGCCCGCAGGGGCTTGCCCGGAGCCCGCCCAGCGCCCGGCACGCAGCGTTCCTGCTTGCCCCGCTGGCAGCGCCGCCCTCCCGCAGCCCCCGGCCCCACGGCCACGGCGCTCCGTCCTCAAGACGGCCCGGCGGGCTCTGTGCCGGCTCTTCTCCTTCAGCTGCCTCCGGGGGCAGCCGGAGGAGTGAGCCCGGTGACAGCAGCGGGACAATCCCCAGAGATTACTGTTCTCCCTGAGGGAACCGCTTGCCAAGGGAACACCACTGGAACCAAGTGTTTTCTTCTCTCTTCTACTTCATCTCTCTCTGAACTCCTCTGCCCACATTTCCCTTTTCGCCCTTCTCTTTTTTCTTCCTTTCTATCTCTATACTTCCCATTTTTTGATAAATAAAATTCCTGTTGTTGACTTTGGTGGATGGTCTCGTTGGTACCCTAATTTGCACACAGTTGTCTTTCCCTAATTTAATCTTTACTTAGGCCCACATCTGCACACAGCACTTGAGGTTTGGACACCTTAATGCCCAGCACAGAGGGACAATCACAGCCGTCATCCTTCTGGCCACACTGTTGTTGACACAAAAGGACAGTATGCCACCAGCCTCCTTGCCCACCTGGGCACTTGTCAGCTCTCCTTTGGCCACTGTCAGCCAGCACCCCCAGGGCCTTTCCCACTGGGCAGCTCTCCTGCTACTCTGCCCCAGCCTGGAGCACTGCGGGGGATTGTTTTGGACAATGTTAAAAATGGAGCTTTGCCTTTTTTAACCTGATACCATTTGCCTTGGCCCACCAATCCAGCCTGGCCTACATACCTGGTTCCAATCCTGTGCCTTGAGGAGACATGCCACCCCACTAGATCAGCTGTCCCAGGGCCTTATCCAAACAGGCCTATTTTAAAATGAGCCCACATTATGCGATAAATAGGTAAGAGACCCACACCAGCCACTCTGAAAATACCAGGCCAAGGAGACAAACATTTTCTGGAAGTACCATTTGCAGCTGGTTCTGTGTTAATTTAAGACTGATCACTACTGCAGGAAGGGAATAGTGGAAATTGTTTTCAATCTCTGCATTCTTGATTAAGGGTCACTGACTTAATACAGAGGAGAAAAAGACAATGAAATGCAGAACTGGCCATGCCTTTCCACTTCTGCTGAAGAGCCGGTCGGAAATACCAAAACCACAGCATCACCTCTAACAGAGGGAAACATATGGCTGTCCTGGATACTGTAACAACTCTCAAAAATAACAAGGTCAAAATTGCTGCTGAGAGGAGTGAATAATTATTTTGCAGGTAGGAGGCTCAGAGGCATTTTGTTGTCACTTTCTGAGTCAATTCTACATCCCCTGGGTCAGAAAAACAGCTTCTACACAAACATATTGACATTTCTACCCACATTTCTTAGATGAGGAAGATTTTCTGACCCAAACTGCATTCTATTTCCTTCTACTCTCACTATGAGCATTAAATTAAGAGCAGAGGAGCCATAACTAGACACATTTTAACACTCACTCACACCCATTTCAGACTGAAGCCATGACAGGAAAATGAAATATTTAAATACATATAAATTTTGTTATATACAAACGAGATATATATTAGTCCAACAGCCTTGATATTTCCAGCACTGATGGCCCAAGCAAGAATTAACAAATGTGTTTCCAAATCTACTCTGTGCATCCCATCCCAACTTACCTTTTCTCCTTTGGTCCCACTAACACCAGGAAGGCCGGGGCTACCAGGAGGGCCCTATAAAGAGATAAAATTGAGAAAAAACTGTTTGTTTCTAAAGTGCAGGAGAAACGTAAGGCTGCAGATATTACAGCATAGACAATGATGTCCTATAGCACTGGGGAGGAACTAATAGAACATGAGGCTGCTTTGACTCTGCTGCACAGAGAGGAAAGAGAATAACAATGGAGATGCCACAGCAACCACAATACCACCAATTCAATTTCAGCTGATTCGGAAGAATTGTAGCTCAGTGAGTATATCAGCGTCAAACACAAAATCTAGTATAAAATCCAGGCATGAAGATTTACCCCCTTCTAACTGTCTAGACATGAAAAAGGAAGAAATGCTTCAGAAAACTCAGTGTCTGTAACAGGGTTTCACTTGGAGAAGCTGTTCCTTTGAAGCAGTAAATAAACAGGATCCATGTTCACATCCCTTTGCAATTTCCTATTTCATCTACATTTGCTGCAAGTGTAAATCAGTTCTTTATCCATCTGTAACACCGGAAAACATTTCCATCTTGCAAGGATAGTGATAAACACTAACTAGACACACACTTCTTGGTACAAGGTAAACTGTGGCTGAGGAACAGAGTAGGATGCAGATGATGCACCCTGGAGGCATCAGCTCAAGGCGTGGCAATGATTAGCTGCATGGCTTTTGGCAAAATACTTCTGGCCTCTGCTTCTTATTCTTTCCTCTGCTATTTAGACCAGAAGGTCCTTGGAAGAAAAGGATGCTTCTCATTAGGTATCATTCCCTGGGCAATGAAAACAGTCTTGTGGAATCTACAGATAGCGGTTTTAGACAAAGCAGTGTGTGTCTGATCAGCAGAAATGTACTGATCTTCTAGGCCACTTTCTGTTTACTTTTTGTTTTAAAAATGTAAATAATTTCAAGCCTTTTTTATTGAAAACAAACCAGATATATTAAATCCAGTTCTCTTCCTTTCCTGTTGTGGGCTTAAACAACTGAACTTTTTCTGAGTCCTTTCTTATGCATGTAATGATAATTAAGACAAACATTTGAGCTGTCACGTTTAAAGGACTGGCATTTACTGTGAGTCTAAATTGCATTCTAGTTTAATTCTGAAAGCAAACAAACAAAAAAAGGAAAGCTGTGCCAACAAAGATCCTCAGAATAGGGACATGATTGGGTACTGTCAAGATTCAGCAATCGCCCAGGATAAATCTCACTTTTAGGGTCAACTTCCACTCTTTCCAAAGAAACACTTCCAGTTATTGAGTATTTGCCACATACCTGTTTCCCCTCCAAACCTGGTTTTCCAGGGAATCCATCCAGGCCTCTGTCTCCCTGGAAAAAGAAGAGAAAGAACCACTATAATTTAAATCTATGCTGTTTAGGTCACTGCCCTGAAGGTGATGTCCATATTATCTGCTCCAAGAATAATGAATAAGGAGAGAAATTCTAGCCAGTCCCATAGAGAAAATAGCTGAAGTTCCTATGTCTGTACCATGGAAGTTGCTGCAACCAGAAGCGTGTGCTACCTTTCCACATTGGCATCCTTCCTCTGCCTGGTGAGGTGGGTTGGTGTAAACTAGACAATGTGCTCCAGGAGAACATCAGCCCAGAACAGGCCTCACAAAAATATTAAAGCAATCCAGCAATAGATCGGTTTCACCCAGTAAAGAAAAATCTCATTTTTCACCTTTCCTTTCTGTAACCTGAGGGAACAACTAATTTGTTCCTATATGTCTCCAGAGCTGGACAGTCCACAAAATCCATATGCAATGGATTTCACTACTTTATTTTTATTACTTGAAGATATGGGTTTTCCCCCTGCACCTAAACCTGATTTTTTTTTTGCTGCAATTCCAGATCAGTAAGTCTTTCTCTAATCCCCCACAGAGAGAAGTGTTTCCTTTATTGTTACAATGACCTGTAATGTAATTGCAGATTTACAAAACTCCCCTTTCAAACTTCTCTAGACTAAACAACCATAATACTGTCAACTTTTCTTCATGGGCATGTTTGTCAGTCTACTGATCATTTTTATTGCTCCCCTGTGTGCAGTGTCTCAATTTTTCCACATCTTCATTGTGGCTAGGTGCACGAAACTCAGTACATCTGAGGCTAACTTTGAGCAGGAATATGCTTTCATGTTTTGTAGACTATTCTTCTGTTTAAATCCCAGGATAATGTTTACTTTACACCAACCCCCCTCCCACAAGACAGCTCCTTGATCAGTTGTTCCCAATCCATAAATGCAATTTGTTGTCCTATGTGTGTGAAATATGCTGCAGCTCCCCCTTCTCAATTTGGGGGATTGTGTTTACAGGATAATTTTGAAATCTGACCCTGATCTCTACTGTTCTTCCATATCCAAGTTCAACATATTTCATATTTTATAATCAAGGTTCTTGATAGAGATAACTGGATCAATTACATACTTCCGCTGAACTTCACTTTTCTCCTACTGGTTGTGGCCTTTCACCATTCCATCTCTTTAGTTTAAAAACTCCTAGAAACAGGGACTTTCTTGCATTCTCTAAAGTCCTTAAACCTCTGAAAAATGAAACACAGATTTTGTTTGGATCCTTCACACACACCTGAATATAAACTATCAAACACACCTACAGTGCCAATGTTAACATGAATGTGCATGTAAAAACAAATTCTAGAAGTACAAGTAGTGACAGAAAACTAATAGCTTTATGGTGGTTTTTTAGTATTTTTATGTGTCTTAAACTATGTTAGACCACTGTTATTACCTGCAAACCCACACTTATGGCACTGGATTTAATTAGCTTCTTTCATAAACGACATTGATTTGCCAAGTCAGAAATAGATTTGCTAATCAATATTTATTTTTCCTGCTTAGAAAGTAAATCAATCTTCTAACATAAATGTTATTTTGAATTATGTATTCAAGGAATGAAATTAGAGACCCATATCCTCCAGAAAACAGCTGAAAACCAGTGTGAGACACCCAGATCTGCTTGCTTTGGAGGTGATAGTTTCCACATTAATGCTTTCCTTTGCACTGCCTGAACTACAAATATCATGAATTTAAGACTTTCACCAAGCAACAGCCTGGTATATTGCTGACAAAATGTGCAGTGTGTTCCCAGGAGAGTTTTTAACATCAATACACTGCAGCAATGAGTACTTCACACACACTGATTTAGCTGCCAAAACAGAAAAGTGACGATGTTCTTACTGCTACCAATGGAGGCTGGGAAAGGCAAATGTATTATTCATACAAGCAAATACAAAAAAAGCTGTTTGAAAACACTCCAAACGATTGTGTTTTCTGCTGTTCTTTCAGAAAAATTTGTCATTATAAATGTTTTCTATTATTTTTCCATTCTTTAAATAAGGCTACTCAGTGAAAGGTACTTTTCTCCCAACTGAGAGAACAAACACATTAAAGCTTCATTCTCAAATTTTCATTTTAAGATTCCATTTCTTTCTCCTGTGTTCTACTGCTTTTTTTTTTTTTCTTTTTACTGGTGGAACAAAATAGTGAAGATCCACAAGCAACTAGGGGAAATGACAATTCTGCCAAAATTTCAGTGCTGCTCTCTGACCTCTACCATTTAGCAAATTTAATGATTAGTTTGAAAAATGATTACCCAGGAGTCTGTAGGGCCCTGGAAAGACTGGAGGAGGAAAAAAAACCCACTGCAGGATGTGGCAGCAGCAGACCAGTCCTGATACCTTCTTGCACAATCCCTTCTCAGTAAAACAGACAATGTTTCACAGAATGGACACAGGATTATGCAACAAAAACAAAACCCTTTGTCACACTGAACTGCTGGACATGCCTAAATTAGAATGTCAAGTATCACATACAGATATGGTTCCCGTTAGCAGGGCAGTGCATCATCATTTCTGGAGTGTGTCCTGGGGTCTACAATGAGCTCATTGCATGCAAAAGGGAATGGGATATCCCTCATATGGTGCAGTGCTTTTCTTAAGAGCAGGTGTAACCCATACTACTGGATTTGGGAACCTCACTATAAAACCTCAACATTTACATCCAAGGTGCTAGGATATGTGAAAAATTCAGCAAGATGGATGGGATACTCAGGGCTTTTTCGGTAGTAAGGGGGAAAACTTGATAAAACAATGCTCAGTGCATGAACTAGTGCTCCCATCTGATATTACAACCCCTTTTCTCTTCAGGCACAAAGAAACAGAGTTTGCGTAGGTGTCGGTATTCAGGTTACAGACTGAAGAGCAGACAAGAAAATATTTGGCCCACCAAATTTACGCCCACTGTTTTCACAGTAGTACTGACTGGTAAAAGTTAAAGCACTGGCAGTGGGTGCACTGAGACCATTATTAAAACCTGGAAAAAAATCGAAGCACAATTGTTGTAAATTGTTGTAGCAGAGATTTGGCTGCTTCAGGGAAAAAAAAAAAAAAAAAAAAAGGATGAGGGGGCATCTCTAATTGTGCAGATCCTTCTAATGAAACAAAACCTAATTCATTTCTTCCCCACTTTAATCTTCCTCTGCTTAGTCAGTTGCCTGCCCACACACAGCTCCAGCTTCCTCTCCTATCACAGTGATGTCAGAAAGATGGATTTTCTTCCAGGAGCCAAATATTCCAGCAGATTAGACAATGTTGGCTCTGGAAAAGTAGCAGAGGCACTGGCTAGACACAGGACACCTATCCAGTTCTGCAAAGGGCTGAAGGAAAAGCATGACAGAGATAAAGTACAATCCAGCCATTTGCTCTAGCTGCAATAATGAGGATAGGTAATACAAAATATGATCATGGCTACTTTATCATAAACAGCAGAAAAGGATGTTGATAAAAAGAAACACAGTATCTCACACTAAGGGTCTACTGATAATTTTTCCCAGTAGGCAAAAGTTTGGTGTTAATCTCTTGCTTTTCTCTCCAGAAGAGGATGGACACTGAGAAATGGGAACAGAGCTATGCCAGCAAGAGGATGACTCCCTCCTTTACATAGAGGCAAAGCTGCCAGACCCTCCATGAGATAAAACCTGTGTCAGGACTGGTTTTAGTCATAAGCAAGACAGAACATTTTTGGGGGGCCCTGAGCACTGCCAAGGAGGTCTACAGCAGAAGTGGGTGCACATCTGAGGTCTCTCTGAATACAATGAGCAAACTGAAATAACTGAGGCTTTGTGCCTGCCCAGCTCTCCTTTTAAATATCCATTCCAGGTATAATAAGCATTTGGTCTTTTCCTTGAGCCACAAACATGGTTCAAATCCCTGAGTGACCTGTACCCTGTGAAACAGCTCTCACAGTCAGGAGAGAACATGGAACTGGGAAGTAACTCCATTTGGTTGAAGCCTTTGACATAGTACAAATTACTTGGTACTTACTACTAGTGAGTTTATGGGGATGGGAGAAAAAAGAAACATATGAAGTTGGATGACGTGAAAAACTGGAATGAGATGGGAAAATGCTGGATGCAGACCGGGCAGTGGCAGTCAGTGACCATTCTCAGCTCTCAGGTTGTGCACACAATGTGGACACCCCTTCAGCTCTCCACACTGGCAACCTCCACTCTTCTCCTCCTCTATCTCCTTTATCCCTGGCTACATGCACACACGCACACACACACACACACACACACACACACACACACAAGAAGTCCCTAACTGTGAGCTTAGTAGACAGCAAAGATCACAAAAGCCCTCCTGCACACGCATGGGAGGTGGAGAGCACTTGGAAGTGCAGAACAGTGAGAAGACTCCACCCCTCTCCAGAGCTGCCGGCCTGGTAGTCCACCTCACCTAATGGACAAAGGAAAAGCCTGGCCTTTCCTAGCATGCAGCAGGAATACCTTGTCTCCTCGTGTTCCCTTTTCTCCTCTTTCTCCTTGTAGACCCTAAAAATAAAAAGAAACAAAGATTACAAAGATAAATCCAAGTAGAGGCATAGTTACCTCCTCTAATTAGTCACCAAAGCAGTGTGCACATCTGCACAATCTATTCAAGTGAACCTCAAGGACATTTTCTGTGTTGCCAGTCCTCAAAGTTGGCCGCAGGCATGATCTAAGCAGACTCACAGAGCAGGGATGGCTTTTGAGCCCAAGAACATCTGTAATATTATATTGCCTGCAGATACACGACCCTCCTGCCAACAGCAGAGTGGAGGGACAGGGAACACACCACAGCTGCAGATGGTCTGGGAAACAACCAGTGCTCTGCATTTTTCAAGTTTCTTGTAAACAGTGAGAACTTTGGTAAAGGACAATACTGATGAGAAAACCTATCGCATAAACAAGCAAGAATTCCCGTTCCTGGTGGGTTTGGATGTGGCAGACAGACAGACAGCAGGTAGCTTTGAGAACTGGCAAAGGTTAGATGCACTCTGTCCTGGGGGCCAGCACATTTTTGTGCTGTGAATGCAATGCTATTGTTCCTCAGGACTGCATAATTCATCTCCTCCCAGATACACCAGAAAGATTGCTGGAGCTCAGTTGGATGTGGCAGTAGCACAGACAATGGACCCAAGGGGCAAAAGGGGATTTCACCTTCCCTTGGCTCAGCAAACACCTTGTATTTTACCTGTATTGTAGAAACTGAACAATCAACTAATAGCTAGAGAGACAAATACGCTCAGTCGGCAGTGACTTCTCTGAAACTGCCAAAGCTTATAGTGCTTCTTGTTGCAATAATTTAAACTTCAGTTTACTTCACACTATAGTGGAATCTCAGCTCCAAGCTAATGAGAGTTCCATGTCTTAGTATATTTGGCCCTCAGCATGATTTACATAATCATCTTAATGGGCAGGGCTATTTTATACTAGAGCAAGTTGCTCAGAGCCCAGTCCAAGCTGGCCTTGAATGTTTCCAAGAATGGGGTATCCACCCTCACCTGTTCCAGATTCTCACCATTCTCACAGTAAAACTCGCTGCCTTATATCCAATCTAAATCTAACCCCCTTTACTTTAAAACCATTATCCCTTGTCCTATCACAACAGGTCTTATTAAAAAGTTTGGCATCTTTTAAATATTGAAAGGCCACATTAAGGTCTCCTCAGAGCCTTCTCCAGACTGAGCAACCTCAGCTGTCAGCCTTATCTCACAGGAGAGGTGCTACAGCCTTCCTACCACTTCCATGACCCTATTCTGGACCCGCTCTCAGAGGTCCATGAATCTTTCCCGTACTGGGACCCCAGTGGTGGATGCAGCATTGCAGGTGGGGTCTCACCAGAGCAGAGCAGAGCAGAGGAACAGAATCATTTCCCTCACCTGCTGCTCATGGTGCTTTTGGGCTGTGAGTGGCTGCTGTCAGCTCATGTCCAACTTTTCATCTACCAGCATTCCAAGTACTTCTTGCCAGGGCAGCTCAATCCTTTCATCCTCCAGCCTGTGGGAGGTGATTCCCATCTGGGCCATCAAATCTCAGAAAATCCAGTCAGCCTTTCCAACATCAGCTTAAAGGCTGCTTACCAAGCTGGGACCACAAGACAGAGGTGCTAACTGGATAGAATCTAATTTTGGTCTTGCTGTCTGTTCATTCAATGCAGGTTTGTCCCCTGAGCCCAAAAGTTATTCCCCGAGAGCTTTGAAAATATGACTGGAAACTTGCTGAGAGGTGGTATTTTTTCTTGGTGTTCTGATGAAGTTTTTTAAGCGCCATATAAATGGTGCATCATCACAGACCAAAGCAATTGCATTACAGGGAGAACATCACAAAATCACCAGCTGTTATCTCAGTGATCAAGTAATTTCTGCTGACACCTCTCTACTGGCTACAGGTCTGTCCTCATTTAAAGAAGACAGAAGAAAGAAACTCAGTGAAGTCAAGAAAATTTCACCACTTGGACATAGTGCAGATAAGTGGTCAGAGAGATATGAGTGGTCAGAGAGACTGCTTAATAATAATAAAAAAATATATCTGGGCAGAAGACACTGAAAAAGTAAGAAAGTTTGTGGAGCATTAGAAATTGAACAAGAGCCATGACTTACCGGTGCACCGACATAGCCTTTAATGCCTGGAGGACCCTGTTTCCCCTCGGATCCCTGGCAAGGAATTGACATACAGTAAACCACCAGAAACTCTTTCAGATAAAAGACCAAGAATAAATTAGTTAGTCAGAAATGCAAGTTGCTCTTCCAGGCTCACACTGAGGCTTCTTGACTCTCTCAGGGTTAATACAGGAGTAATGTCTTACTCTCCAATTACTTACTTAATTACTCCTTACTTACCCCAGCTGACACTCCGATATTTTCTTCTGTCCCCTCAGACATTAGCAAATTTTATCCTTCTGATTTCAGACTTAACCTACAAAGGCAAACTTTCCCATACAGGTTTCTCTACAGGTCATATCAGAAGGTTTGGCAATGTCAGTTGTTTCACACAACACCTGTTTGAGCTCCTGAACACAGCGTTAATGGAACAAAGCAAAGGTATACATTGCTGCAAAGTGACCACAGTCTTCAAAATGTTACATGTTTTGAAGAGTAAATGAAAAGAAACAGATCAAAATAAATTTTTCAATATTTATTTTTACTGATAAGAAAAAATGCAAGAGGATCAGGTAAATTTCATCAGTCTTTCAGCTGGTTGTGCACTGACTCACCCTGGAGAAGGAACACTGTAATGGAGAGTACTCACAGTGTGCCTTTATGTGTTTTACAATGCCTGAAAATTATCTGGATCCTGGATCAGCTGAACAGGCTCAGCCATCAGAGCTGTCCCATGTAGACAGCCCAGGCCTGGCAAGTTGATCTAGAGAATGGGTTTGGCATCTTTTATTACCAGTTTGACTGATTTTCTTACTTAATATCACTTCACCTTTCCCACCACTTTCATCTGTCTAACTCCTGTCTAGCATTAATTGGGTGGTTGTAATGGATAAGGCTTCAAAACAGATAGAGATATTGTTATTAAATAATTTTAAAATAATTACTAAATTTTGTATTAATGTGTGATGTTTCATATTTATAAGATAATAAAATTTGTTTGCAATTAATATGTTTGTAATTAATTAAGAGCAGAACTGAGGGGGGTTTTTTCCCTAGTGCAGGTTAACAAGAGAAGGGTTCAAGCACAAGCAAAGGTGGCTCTGGAATCAGACATGTGAGAACCTCTGCAAGGTCAGAAAGCATTGCAAGTCCTCTAATAGCAGAGGGAGAGCAGCAGGCATGCACCTAAATCTCTCCTTCACCCTGCAGAAAAATACAGCTACCAAAGTCTAGGCAAAACCCCAAGAGAAACAGAGCTCTGCTCCAAGCTGTCCAAATTACAGAAGTCCATCTCAGTCCTGTTACATAAAACGTGGTTGTAGCACTCAGCAGAAGTTACAGAGAAACTGGGTTTGTCTGGGTGAGATGTGCTGAACCCACTCAAGGCCTGTGCTGAGATCATGTCTGGTAAACCAGAGAAGCGTGAGACCTTCGACAGCTCGAGCAAGCAAGAAGGAAATTTGTCAAAATGAAACTCTTACCTAATACTTTTTATTTCAAAGGATTGGAGTTTTTTTCCCCCCTTTCGCTCTGCTTTTTCTATTAAGTGCAGATAACTGTCAGTTCAGATGGGAATGCTATAGCTATGTCTGTGCCACAGCAATGACAACCACATAAAACCTTTTTATCCTTTTATTAGAGATATGGGGAGGGGGGGGATGAAATGAAGGAAAAGGTTGAATATTTGCTGCAGGATATTGCAGACTAAAGTTTGGATCTCAAAAATCCAAACTTTATTTCTCTGCTGTAACACTGTATGATGAACAATCTAAGATATGGCCCTTTTTCTCTGGACCCACTTCTTCCATTTAAAGTAACCTGCCAGGTCTCACACAATTATTTGGGAGTTTTCCCTGCTGCCCAGGGAATATTTCTTGCCATCTCAGACTACCATGACATCTCTAACCAGAAGCTCCAACACCTCAGCACAAGGCTGACTTTAATAGCTCTTTGTGCCCAGCTTGTAGCCAGCAAGATCACACGTCCTTTTTGGGGAACAAAGAAGTTTACCCCCCAATTTTGATGAAAAAGAAAAAAAACCACTCCAAACCCTACAATTTTATGCTGAAGACACTGAGCTAGGAACAATCTCCCCTGGAGACATCACTGAGAAGCAAAACCAGTAAAACCAGGGATGACATACCAAGGGTATTTCATTCCTGTAACCTGTACATGAATCCTAAAGGGCTCAGCAGCCATTTCCATCACTCTTTGGACTAAAATTCCATTACCAGAAGTCTGGAGGACTCTTATCTGTGCTACTGGAAGCTTCACACAATTAATGAGGTCTGTAAAAAGTACAAGACAACTTCGTAAAAGAAACTGCTGGCAATTCCCACTGAAGCAAAAGGCTCCTCAGCTAAGTAGATAAAAAAGGGGCTGAATTTCCTGGGGCACAGGTTTCATTGCTGAGCACACACTGGGCTTGCCTGGTTCAGTGCTAATGAAGACAGTTTGAGACAGGAAGGATCACAACCCAACCAACCAGAGAAACTGCAAAGTTGCTCTCCATGGAGCCTGGGATAGAGCTCAGAGCTGCTGCTGCTGACAAAAATAAGTGATCTGGCAAAAAGTCCCTAAATCATCATTAGACCAGTAATTGGAGATGTGACCTCTCTACTTGCCAACTCCACCCATCCTTATACACCTTGTTCCCCATTGGCAAGGTGCTCAGGCTTCACACCGAGGAGTAAAGGAGTGTGGATTCCGGTTTTAGATTTTACAGCCCTGTCAGCAAGTGAGGGTTATTTCTTAAAATAGCTCAGGCCAGATTCCAGCTCAAGGACATTGCACACAGCCAATGCATCCACTGAGGTAAATGAAAGTCACTGTGAAAACACACAATAATTTTATATTTTAACCTGTGAGAGGCTGGGGTTGGCCAAGCTCATATCTTCCCAGGGAGCACCTGGCACTGTCCAGTCAGATGTCTTTAGGTTCAGCTCCATCAGCATCTGTCCTGCCCAGCCCATAGATCTGAACTCCTTCTATTTAGCATTGCCCCATTAATTGGCTGAACTGCATGTTCCTGAAGAACCTGATGGGAAATCTGGAGCAGGATCAAGTCCACCTTGAAGAAGATGTAGGTGCACCAGTTTAACTTGGTTCGTAAAAGCTTTGCAAAGCAAGTGTGAGGAGGTTCATACCACAAAGAGCCTCATACAGCCTGATAGTTTATAATTCCACCACATCAGACATGCAGGACAGAGAGAAAATATGTATTTATTTACTGGATAGGAGAGATGCTGCTAAAAACCATTTGTGAGCGATGAATTCAGTTAATTTCTCCCAAGATCCAAATCTCACTGAAGGGCAAAATATTCATTGTGCCTCCACTCAGCTCAGCCCAGCCCTGCTTTGCATGTGTCATTTATCCCCTGCTGAAGCCAATATGGTTTCCACAGAGAACCCTGGGATGGCTGCCAATTATCTCTACTAATCATCATGAGTTCTAATGCCCTCCTGATGGGGCTTTAGGAAAGGGTGAATTTCCCTCTATGCAAAGACCCAAGGACATTTTGGAAACAGGGCTCTGCATAGCTGAGGGACACAGAGCTTCATCAAATCCTCTCAGACAGAGCCAAGGGACAGTCAATGCTACACCTAGAAAGGTGATGAGGTACTTTCATGGCATCAGTGAACTCAGTGTGAGATTTAGGTGACTAGAAATGGCTCTTCCAGAAAGATGAGATATTCAAAGGCCTTGGCTTGTACAGGAACAGAACTGAGTGAAGTTAAATCAGGCAATCAAATTGTTGCCCTTGCCGCACCTTTCACAAGATGAGCTGAACTTGCTGTGCATGATACCTCTAAAAACACACTTGTCACAATGCACCATCTACTTCTTGTGTTATAACAACAAGACTGAAATCACCTGAGGGGTATTTATCCCCTCAGTAACCAGGGAACAAGGCAAGGAGAGCTGAGACTTTGAAAGGAGGTTAAAGAATTCACATTTCTGATGCTCAGCTAAGTCTCACCAGATCTGCATTCAGAAGCATTTGTTTAAAGCAAACCCGTGATATAAGCACTGGCTCAAGTTCTGTATCACTCAGGCATTGCTCACTCATGCAAAACTGAAGCTCCCAAAGTAGGCAGAAACATTTAGGATAGGATCTCTTCATGATCTTTTTTCCTGGTCGTAGAGTAGGGATTATAATTCTCATCTGCATCTTAGTGAGAGTTGGAAAAGCTACTGGAAATGTGACACAAGGCTTATGTGGCCCAAAACATGTTTTCTTCACCTTCTTCAGCTATGCTGTTGACTGAACAAAAGTTATTTCTTCTTTTTACACACTTTGCATAATTGCTGATCCCTTAGCAGACCCCTGATGAAAATGAGCATTTTGTGTTTCTTCATTCACCAGTGAGAATATCAAAAGTCATCAACAAGGAGTAATTCAAGCCATGTAAACATAAAAAGTCAGTGAAAAAAGTTTCCCTGCCCATGTAAAGAAGAAATAGAAAGCTTACCTTCGGACCTGCTGGCCCAGGCAGCCCAAATGCTCCTGGCCGTCCTGGTTCACCCTGCAAATAACAGAAATATCGCTGCTGAACAAAAAAATTTTCTATATAAAGGTTAGGCTAGCTCAAACTAGTCAGTTAGAAATACTGACAGTCCTGAGTGCCATTATAAAGGGATTTGAAAGTTTACAATGTATCTTCCTCACAAAAATGAAAGCAGAAAGAAAGAAAATGAAAACTGAAGCAGCTCTTCATCTACTCACAAAACACAACCAAGTAGTAAAGAATGAGTTCCTTAAGTTGTGAACAGCTTGCACTGACTACGCTGTGCAAAGATGGATTCCTTGGAGCCAGCATGATGCACTTGTTCTTGAATTGTCACCTTGCAGTGCATAAACATATCTTAGAGGGAATTTTGCAAGTACGACACTGTCTAATCCCATGCCATGTGTGATGTGA
Organism: Sylvia atricapilla; assembly: GCF_009819655.1. Taxonomy (NCBI): domain Eukaryota; kingdom Metazoa; phylum Chordata; class Aves; order Passeriformes; family Sylviidae; genus Sylvia; species Sylvia atricapilla. The sequence goes on from NC_089140.1 coordinate 147,924,299, forward strand.
TAAAGCTGCATTAATTCTGGAAGCAATATTGAAAAATTGTCACAGTTTTTCCAAAGTAGGACTATAGTGGAGCAAAGAAGAAATGGGATGTAAGGAAAAGAGCTTTTTTGGTGTGTATCACTCCTTTTGTGTGTACCTGCCTTCCAGAGAATCTTTTCCTAAGCTCCTTCAGTTGCCACCAACTGACTGCCACAAAGGGACAATGAATGACATAGTGAAGGTTCAACATCAGGTTGAAGATATTTCTAAGGCATGGTGATCAGGCAGGAGAAAGGATATAAGGCTCTAAAACACACTTCTATGAGATGCTGGAAAACATATTTGTGGTTTCATGTTTCAGCTGTAGTCCTCTTAGAGGCAGTATTTGGTACCCTGCATCCTTCCTTGAACTAACCGTGCCCTCCTCCTCTTCTCTTAGTTCTTATAAGTGCACAAGAGGAGTTGAGGTCTTTTTTTCTGTGACCAAGACTCCAATTTCTCCAGCTCACATCTGCTGTGGAAACATAAGATGGTCCCTTGCACCTCTGCCATCTCTACTAGCCAAGGACTCCTTGCCAGCCATAAAACAAGTGGCCAGGCTCTGCAGCTGCAGCTAATTTATTAGCAGGTCCCAAACCACAGGCTGCTCCCCTTCCCTCCTGAATGAATGATAACAGAGCTGCCCTGGAGGCTCCAGTGATGCTTAATCCATGGGACACCTGCCTTGGCTGCAGACATGTGAGAGAGAGTTTTGGGGCTATCAACCTCCTGCCATTTGTTTCTGCTGCTCCTAAAATGGCCACACAAATCCCCCAGATGTGTTACACTCAAGGCAGATTGATTCCCACTGCCTGCCTCGCACTGAAAAGCAGGATTACAGGGGAGGAACAAAAAGGCTTACGGCTTCTCCTTTTGCTCCATCTCTCCCAGGGGGGCCAGGTGAGCCCAGGGAACCCTGTAACAACAACAGAGTTATCATCAGCACAGCATTAACACCCGCTGTGAGTGCAAAGACACGAGTAACGCATCTAGAGAAGAATAAGAAATGAGGAGAAACATTTCAACACAAACATTTATTATTTACAGTTTCTGGAGGAGCTGCTGCTAACATGAACACACTAGGGATGATTGGTGAGCTGCTAATGAGGAACTAGGTACTCTTGTCCACTTCACTCATTTAAGAATAAATTAATATAAAAGCTCTGGAGCTAATTAGGCACATAACAACTGAGTCATCTTAATATTATCGTATCACCTTATCTTAGCTTCTGTCCTCATAATTCTATTGTCTCAAAAATTGCATTTTTAATTTTTTTTTCCTCCTTGATTATACAGCATTCATCCCAAAGCTCAGAAGCCTCTAGGCAAAGCTAAAATATACATAAGCAGTAAGCCTAAAAGGCAAATAGAAAAGAAGCCTTGATGTACTCAAGTCTTCAAGAATGACCCTGGCCACTGAGAAGTGAGTCCCAGAGCTGTGAATATGCAAAGGTGTAGGAAACAAAGAAACAGAAAACCAAACACCACTTAAATTCAAAATTTTGCCATTTAAAATCTTTCCATGCACCAGGATGAATGGAACTAAATATGCTGAGATTGATAGCTCCCCAACTAACAGAACAGCAGCAAAAGTGGAGAAAAAGCAAGTTTGCTGCCTGCAGCTGGCAATTTAAAAAGCAAATGGAGAGTGGAACAAACAACAGGCAAGTCAACGCACAGTGAGGAACTAGCTTAGTGTTTTCACTTCTAGGCACTGCAGCAGTTTTGTCTCAGGTGTGTTATAAAAAAAAGTCTCAAGTGAGAAACAGACACGGGCACTGCAAGCTGCCACTGTGATTGTACAAGGCTGGTCTGTTGTGTGTTACTTGGGGGGCCATCTTGCCTTGTGATCTAGAACATTAGCAATTTTGTAAGAGGTGGGAAAAGTTTAAACTCCTAAAATTCCTCCTGCAAATGAGGATTTGATTAAGGGATTTCCAACAGATGTGTCCAAAGTAAATACTAGTCAACAGAAATAGCTCAGTACTGGATTTAATTTTTGAGGGTTTTTTAGGATGATGATACAGTAAGCAGCTAAAGGCCACCACAGTCCAAAAGTTATTTATGTTCAGTTTAAGTAAAGGCACAGTAACCTTTGGCCTTCTGTGTCTCATATTGAAGAGACTCTGGTGTTTCTGTGTGTATTAGCACTGAGTTCTTGTTGTATTACATTTATGTATTTTGGAGTTTTTACAAAGTTTAGTCAAAGCTCATACCTTTGAGCTCTCCACACATTTGTCAAATGTGGCTGAGCATCATCAATAGGTTTAAATACTTTAGGCTACACTTTAATGAAAAACATTACAACATCACAATCTCCTTTTCTGAGCACCTTCCTAACACAAAATGAAACAAAATATAATACAGAGGTAAAACAAAAAACTTAGAGGAAGGTCAGTTTCCATTAGACTTCCACAACAGCTTTATAAACTTCTAAACTTTTCAGAGTATAACTAATAAAGACTTGGACTTACTTTTTCTCCTTTGTCCCCTTTCAGTCCAGGAAAGCCAGGAAAGCCTTCTTCACCCTACAACACCAATGGAAAAAATACCTCCTATCAAATGCCATATCATTCTGTGGTATATCTGTGTACTTTAGACAATGCAGTTGTCATCTCTTGAGAACTGAGTCCAGCCTTTCACCCTCACTGTGACAGTGCTGTGCTCAGTCACCTGTAACTTGCCCATGTTTGAACAGGTTCACTTTCAGTTTTCCATTCCAGTGCTCTCCTTCCCTTCCTTTTTGTAATTACCATCCAGAACCAGCAGTTTTCTAAGAAAAAGATTAGAGACCTACCCTTGTTAAAAAAATATTTGAAGCACAGCAACTCTTCCCTCAGAAATTCTCCTGCTGCCATATTCCAAGGCATAAGAATTTGAAGTTTGGCATAGCAAACTTACTATAATGCTAAGTTCTCAATGGCATGATTTTTTTTTTATTTGAATAAAAGGCATGGAAATTGACACGGAAAATTTTGGAAAAATTCAAATTTTAGAGAGACTCTTTTTCCTTCTAGCTACTTTCATTTGGACAAAAGACTGGAAACGTTTTCCCCATTTGCTTTTGTTAAAACTCACTAGCACAGAAAAATCCTTTTGCAAGAGCATTAAATTGGCTAAAAAATTGATGCATGTATTTCCAAATTGTCTGTATATACATAAAGACCACCTAAATATATAGGTAAATTCAGGCCAAATTCTACTGTATGAAATATTATTTGTGACTTTTTTTTTCTGTAAGTCTTAGTCTAGCAGACTTAGATGAATGTATTCCTAGGGCAAGGTTCCATATTTTGACAATAGACAGTGTCAAAATCCAGCCTTATTTATTTATGAGTGTATTTGACACTTAAAGGTAAACAAAAGATAGTGTCTGAAAAGTATCTGTCCTGTATATGCAAATTAAAGTCTTAACTTTTATAATCACATTTCTTGCTAACTGAACCTTCATGAAGCACTCCAGAATTTGCAATGCAGCTAGTGGTAAAAATCAGCTCTGCTATATTCAAACGGCATCTAATGACATAAAAAACCATAAAATAGCAAACATGATTTTTGAGGAAATCATTTTCTCTAAGAGGTCAATATAACTTGAAAGAACTGCTGTTCCACAGTAAAGTGTGTCACAGGTAGGAGAACAATTTGTGTCTTTCCCATGCAAAGCAAAAGGAGTTTGCATAAGGTCCAGTTAATTTGCTTCCTCTCTTGCCCTCTTTTTTTTTTTTCCTGCCATGAAATAGCAACTGCTTGGCAAAGCTGAACAAATTAATCCTAGGAGCAGTCAGTAAGTTTGAAGCACAGTCCTCATAGAAACGTTCATGCAGGACAGGAAAGTATGCACCAGCCTTTTCAGTTTTTCTCCAAGGAGAAAACTGCATAGAACCTAGGCTCTAGAGACAGGTTTAACATTCCCTGGGGAACCACCACTGGAAAGGCTACAGAGCGGGAAAAGCTCCTACTTCTGCACCTCTGTTGACTTCCAGTAGAATCATTAAGGGCAGAAAAGATCTCCCAGGTCGAGTCCAACCATTTACCCAGCATGGCCAAGTCCATCACTAAACCATGTGCCACATGTGCATGTTCTTCCAACACTTCCAGGGATGGTGATTCCTTAACTTCCCTGGGCAGTCTGTTCCACTTGCTTGACCATTTAAAATTGCAAGCATTGTGTAAACATGAACAAGAAATAGCAGAGGCAGAGAGCACAGGGCAGTGGAATAACTGCCAGGCAGACATGGTTTGCAAATGCTCTGGGGTGAAAGACACTGGGAAAACAGGTAGGCTCTGGCAGCTGGCATGGAGCCCTGGGGAACAAAAGTCCATCACATTCTTTGCACAAAGGCCAAACCTGGTTGTGCCACTGAGAGGGATTAAAATAAACCTGTATTCCCACAGATTAGCTGCACTCCCAGCTTCAATACAATGGGAATCAGGTAGTGACATGTAAAGACACATAACTGTTTACACCATGCAATCCTTTTGTCACCCATCTCTTTTATGAATATCTGAAATTCAAAGGCTGTCCTTTTCTGGAGAAGCATCAGGACCTGAACAAGAAGATAACAAGGACCTGGGAAATGAGAAGCACCAGAAAAAGAAGAAGAGGCTATTGATAAAGAAAGGAACCATCTATGGCTTATAAGGCACCTTCCCTTAGTCTTAGCCTATATTTTCTGGAGTAGTTTTACACTTAAGATAAAGTGAACTTTTGCTTTTTTTGGTCAATTTTGTGGAGAAAAACTTGAAGGTGCAGGTACCTATGAGGCATTTTGCAGTAACAAATATGGCATTTGCAGTAAGAAATAAACTGGCTTTAGGAAGCTCTTAAAAATGAAATACTGCAAGCTCTGAGGATACAGCACTAGAGAAGTCACTCTGAAAACTCCATCCTTCATTCCTGAAAGAATTGATAACAATTCTGCAAGAAAATTAGGAAGGTTTTCTGAGTGATACTGAAAACAAAAAGTTTAACCAGAATTCAGTAAAAAGGATAGAATTTTGAATTTCTTTGTATTTGCTTTTAAATGGAAGCATTCAGAGCCACACAATGGATACAAAGCAAGGGATAACCACTACTTCTGTTCTTCCAGGGGCTCTCAGAGCAGGGCTCACATGGGTACATGGGTTGTCCAGACTCAGCAGACCAAAGGAAATGCCACATCATGAGGAATCTCAAAGCACAGGCAAATTTCAGCTGCTACAGACAAGAATATTGGAGTGATGAAGAATTAAAATACTCCTCTCAGCTTCAGCCAAGAAAGTCCCACAGGTGATCTGGGTAAGGGCAGACACACCCAGAGAGGTGCCTTTGTTGGTCTGTGTACATCAGCAGAATTATTCCATTTCTATATTTGAAGAAGGATGTTTTCCCGGTACACCACCATCCCGTGGATTTACCAGACCATTCCAACCCTAGGTTAGTGATCCCTCCATACACACCATATGCACATGTACGTTAATTTGTTGTAGCTTATTCAAAAATTCACCTCACTTGGGTTACAGGGAGCCCCACTACCCCACAGTTCATGGAATACCATATGTTTATGGTCTGTGACCAAATTATATCCACACTTGCCATGGTGTAACCCCAGCCAGCAGCCAAGGCCAACGCAGCCACTCACTCACTCCCCCACCAGTGGGACTGGGGAGAGAATGAGAAGAGTAAAAGCTGGAAAACTCATGGGTTGAGATAAAGACAGTTTAATAGGGAAAGCAGAAGCCAGGCACACAAGCAAATCAAAGCAAGGGGAAAATCCTCTGCTTCCCATGGGCAGGCAGGTGTTCAGACATCTCCAGGGTAGCAGGGCTCCATGGCAGGTAATGGTTACTTGGGAAGAAAAACACCATCACTGCAAATGTCTCCCCCTTTCTCTCCTCACTTTATATACTGAGCATGATGTCCCATGGTCCGGAATATTCCTTTGGTCAGTTTGGGTCACCTGTCCTGCCTGTGTCTCCTTCCAACTCCCCCTGATCCCAAACTTCCTCCCCAGCATGGCCATACAAAAAGCAGAAAAGGCCTTGTCTCTGTGCAGGCCCTGCTCAGCAATAACAGAAACATCTCTGTATTATCAACACAAATCCAAAACACAGCCCCATGCCAGCCACTGGGAAGAAAATTAACTCCACCCCAGTCAAAACCAGTACAACATCCCTTGCAGATCCTGCTATGTCCGAGTAGAGATAATGATGAAATTACAGAAAAAATAACCTTAATTGCTAGATGATATACTCCATCAGAGTGGGAAAAACTAGTGCACAGATTTTGCCATTTTCAACCTCATAACAATTTTTTCTGAAGAGATCTAAAATAGAGAAGGAAGGAATCTGCAGGTATAAGGAGAGATGTAGAGATAGACATATTCAGTATGACCTGATCCTAGAGAGACATCAGAAGCACATAAAGGAAAAATTCCTCAGTAATGTTTTAAAGCAATCCACTCAAATTTAAATGGTTTTTTTTCCTCCATTTGCAACTCCTCAAGCAGCTGCCAAGTTTACAAATATTTCGTCTAACTTGAGAACAGCTGTGGCCTATAATCACATATATTATCTGAAACTCTGGGTTGTGGCCTATGTTAATGAAAATAGAGCAAACTAAAAAAAAAAAAAAAAAAAAAAAAAAAAAAAAAAAAAAAAAAAAAAAAAAAAAAAAAAAAAACACCGGTTAGGGAGGGAGGGGGAAAAAGTCAGTCCAAAACACATGGTTAGATTCTCATTTGCCTCTCAAATTCAAATAAATCACTGGTCTCTTCCTTTAGCATACAGAGTAGACAACAGAAGACAGATCATTCAAAGGTCAATTCCATACATATCTATTTTATCTTCCAAACTGGTCTGCATCTCACAAAAAAGTGCCACTTTTATAATCCTGGTATGAAATTAAAATTTCTAACCCTGTCACAAAATGTCAATGGAGGCGTCACTGGGAGATGTGCAAAAAATTTGCCCAGCAGAACCCCATGAATCACACACTCAGCATGTTGGCAGCTGCACAAACTGGGGGGTCTAGAGCCAAAGTAGGAGGCAAAATTTGAAAAGAAACAGAACAATTAGGCAAGATGAAACAGAAACAGAAGTAAAATTGAACTGTGGAGTGGTGGCATTTCACCATTAACACCCCCTTCTCTCCTTTGTTAATTAACTTCACAGCATCCCTGTGAAATGAGAAGGAGGTTAAGCTACTGTAATATTGCTGTCACCTCATGAGGGTGATCAGTCAGAGGTACAACAAAGCAGACAAAAAATCTCAGAGTCTGGGACAAAGATAGAACCTTGCTCCAGATTTCCTGTGACCCAGGTCAGTTCCTTAACCATAAATGTGTTATTTCTCCTGGCTCTTTGGCCTGCATCTAACTGAGCAGTCTGATGTTCATGAAGAAGAAATAAGAAGATAATGGGTAGCTGTCCTACTGCTGATTTGTGGTTACACACTGAGTTGTTACCAGTGTTTGATGAGTAACATGAAGTGGGAGGACAGAAGAGGTTGAGCGGGGTCTTCAGGTTCAAATGTCTTAGAACATTTCCAAGAGACCTCATGGTCTGGAATAATGCAGTATCTTTCTTTTCAGGGTTTCTCCATTCAAGGGAACCAACCAATGACATAATAAATATTTTATTGAAATACACTGTAAATTTTGAGATGGGGTGTTTTTGTGGGTTCTTTTCTTAGAGAGGCAGGGCAAAGACCAGGGTTTCATTAAAAGCCAGAGATGATCCGCAGATCAACCAAGTGGCAGAGCTGCAGTGGATATATGTCACCTAGCTCCATTTTCAAAAGCTGCTGACCAGACAGGCAGCACAAATGACTGCCATTCTCCAGTGCCCAGATGCAGGATTCTATTAGCTTAATGATGCTAAAGTCCTATCAATATCTTGGCAAATTTGACACCAAAGCTGGCCTAATCTTTTGCTTCAACATAAAATAAGACATTTGTCTCAACTTGAACCTTGCTGCAGTAAAGAAGAAAGAAATGAAGAAAAACTTCTCTTCTGGGTCTCTGTATTATATTCTGATTTAATAAACAGAATGTTAATGTGGACATGATACATAGGGTCAGTAGAAGTCATAGGCTCTTCAGGACTATCAGGAAATCCAGCCCAGTGCAAACAACTGTTTAAATGACAAGTATTGGTGGGGTTTGTATTTCAAATGTGTGCAAGATTTTATTTAATCCATTACATAGAATTCAATTGTCCACAAAAGGTACTTTCCCAGGAGATAATAATTTTCAAAAGCTCTCTAAACCCTTGAATCCTATAATGGATGTCATGGATCCCTCCACAAGACCAAGAATGGTCCTTCTGACCCTCCATTTTATGATCACAGTTCTTCTGAAGAGAGCAGATGCCCCATTTTTCAGAGATTCCAACAGATCTCTTTCTTTCAAGAAACCTGATGCTTCAAATTTTCATAAAAATAGATAAAGCAACATCTGGGTTGTAGCTAAATTGACACATGGGTCACCTATATGCTTGGTACTGCTAGAGAAAAGATGCATCAGAGCTCACTCATATGGCACAGCTCTACAGCAATCAAGGTCAGTGCAGAGTTCAGAATAACACAGAAACATCCTAAAGACTTCAAAGTTGTCAGTGGTATCCAGAATACGGTGCATCAGCTTCATATTATCTGCCTCCCCACCACACTTACACTCCCTAAGCAGGTGATTGCTGGGAGACTGGGGTGGTCAGACACCCCTGACAACTCCTGAACTTCTCCTTCATCTCCAACCCAGCCTGAGCCAAGTGGAGAGAATGTAACTAAGAAATCACCATGCAGCAGAGCACAGGGGAGTACAAGAGGGAGCTCTGCTGTTTGAAATACTCCTGTTCAACAGCTAGAGTTGCTTAATCAATTGCTGAAACATTCAAATTAAGAAACGGTCAAGAGTTTACAGAGCTATTTATGATTGAACATAATGAATAGGAGGTAAAATATAATTGGAAACTATCAGTACTATAACCCCACTTCACTGAGGAATAACCTGACAAATACAGTGGACTACAATGAGTTGGGTTTGCAGAAGTAGGATCAATAGATTTTTGTTTACATGATTGGGGCAAGAGGGTCTTCAATTAAAGACACATTTCTTAGAAACCTTAAAATATGAAAAACATAACTCTGCTCCAGAAATTTCTTTGCCTTGGAGTACAAGTTGAAGCTCCTTGCCAGCACCTGACATTACTCAGGACCAGACAAACAGCTTGCCAAGTACCAGAGGGAAGTGATCATTGAAAAAGAAAAATATTCCAGTCATGTATCATGGCATTGATGAATTTAAGTCCTTCCATCTATAAAAAGAAAATGGTTCTGGTCTTGATTTGATACATACTGGTTGATACTTTTTCTTGCAAAAATAATCTATAAATTCAATTTGATCTGCTTCTGGGAAGTTTCTGATGCTTCAGATCTCCATATACCCCTCAACAATTTCAGTAGCTCCAAGAAGAGCTTGTTAGGGCAGAGGAATAATGTATTCAGAGCACTCCAAACTCTGGTGTTGATCTGCTCTTAACGATCTTCTACTGCTGATATTCCACATTCACCTCTCAGTCTATCTTCTGATACCTCTCTGAAATGTGTACAAAGCTTTTCCTCAGGATTAACTGCATCATCTTGTCCCTGATTCCTCTCTTCCTCAAAGAGTTCCTTCCTTTAAATCTCTCCCTAATGGGTTAATTTGTCAAATCATGGATCATTCTTCCCATTGCTCTTTGCAAGAGCAACATCTCTCCGCACTTCTCCTTAAATGTCACACCCAAACTGAAGAGAACATCTGCCTGAAGTCTTATCACCACCTACTTATAACTTGCAGTGATGCAGTGCTGTTCATTGCCAAACACACCTGAGGCTGCTCAGTCAAGTCTTTGCCAAAGCTATAAATCTCTTTGATCCAGCCAGACACAGGGGCTGGAACTAGATGATCTTTAAAGTCTCTTCCAATCCAAACTATTCTATGATTTTATGCTATTTCTTTATGAAGTCGTGCTGCTCCTTAGGTCTTTTTCATCTCAGAGGTCACGACAAAGGTCACGATCCTTCTTCCCATTTTACTTGGACACTGAGGTACAGGAAGGGGAAAAGCTCTGGTCAAGATCTTCTTTGGCGCCAGTGACAAGGAAAAGGTCTCCAGAGACCCAAACTTACTCCCAATACCAAATGTCTCAGATACCCTTGACATAACAACCACTAAGGGTCCACACTCTGTTTCAGCAGGAAAACAAACTTTTGTCATGAAAAAAACTCACATTTTCCTCATCTGGCACTTAGTACTATGTGTACATTTATTACTCAGCAGGGTCTGAGACCCAAAACACAATCTTCCTGCCAATGCCAGACACAGAAGGCCTTGTGGGCTTTGGGAAACACAAAATCTCAAGGCAGTGCTTAAGAAAAAGGGCGAGAGACCCAAAAAAGGAAATTAAAGGCACTGCACTTGGGCAAAATAAGAACAGCATAAAATAAAGTGCTGCCCTGTCTCAGCTGCCCTTACCTGCCCCTTCAGGGAAGCCATGAACAAGGCACCTGCACCTTCTCAGCCATCACAAAGGCAAGAACAGCCCAGCAACAGCTTTGATCAGTGGCAAGGGGAAAACCCATCTGCCTAACTAGAGAGATTGACCAGCAGGGAGAAGGCCAGGAAATGCTTAGGATACCTTTGATGGACCAGTGATAGCAGCTTTGTGTAATGCTTCAGCTCTGTGATTCCTTAGGCTACAAGCTGCAATTCAGAGGGTGTGCTCCAGACTGCTGGGAAAGCTGTTTTATTTCCCACCTAAAAGGCAGATAATCCATACCTATCCACTACAATATCACTCTCAAGAGCATTCTGCACTCAAACAAGATTTATCAATTGCACAATCAAGACAATCTGGGGGTTTTTTTCCTGCCCCCCCTCCCAATTTATTTTCAGAAGAAACATGGAGCTGGCAAATCTCTCTCACATGCTTCCTTTCCTCACTGCCAGTGGATCTTGGCAGAGAAATTCCTCCTAAGAAACAAGTGCTGGAGACTTTGCAAACTTCTTGCTGCCAGTAGATGTCATTGCATACCAGCAATGTACCTGCCAGCCAAGGGACAATACTGAAAAGAAATACATGTTTTCTAAGTTTATGTAAGGGGAAAAAAATTAAAAACAGGAACCAAGTTACTAGCACTCTTACACTGCTGAGAATTAAACTGCCACAATCACAACAAATATGTGAGCTGACTTCAAGTTGTTTATTGCAATCTGCAGCTGTTATTCTGGGTCACAGAAACCCACAGAATTTATCTAAAACCCTCTAATTATGGTTAAGAAAAAGAACTCCATCAAACCATGGTTATTTAGCCCTGCAGAATGTGCTTTAACTACATTTAAGGGGACACAAAAATACTCAGCATGCAGACCAAAATTGGTCACACACACAGAAGGATTCAGAACATACTGAGCAAGGCAAATAGTGACATTACTAGAACTCACCTTTTAATATGAGTGTTCTGAGACAAAATCACAGGTATGAACAATTCCAGTGTACTGCACAACAGCCTTATGAGGTAGATTAGTTATTATTATACAAATGTTTAAGTGCTGGACTGAGAGGTTAAGTGCTCTTAACCAGCATTCAGTAGCTAAGAATAGTTCCAGAGCCAAAAAACAGTTCCAAATGAAAAACAAACCCAAAATACACATATGAAAAAAGCCCTGCAGATTGTGCTTTCACTTTGCATTACCAGGTCACTTTTACTCACATTATCTTTTATTCTGCAATAAAATAAGAAGACCTGAGCACTAAAAACATGAGAACACAACACTGGGGAGGCAAGGGTTTCCATAGCCACTGTCTCCAAGGAATATCAGTGACAGGGCATTGGGTTTCTGTTTTGTCTTCAAATTTCAACTCAATATTATCTCTAAACTTGGAGATGTTTTCCCATTTTGTTACTGTCAAGATGTACTCACTGAAGGAGCCAGCAGGGATGCTGATGCACCAAGGCTCCTGCAGCCTGCTTCTGCCTTAGTCGCTCTGGAGAAACCCTTCAGATCACCACTACTGGGTAAACTGGGTGGCATTTGTGAGTTTGGGGACTTGGTGACACTACCCGAACACCACAGCAGCCCAGGCAAGGTGTGTAACCTCACTGGAGCATCTTTCCTGCACTGGGCTCACCATTTCAGCAATGAAAAGGACACACATATCTCTTGAGGTGATAATTCATTTTATTTGGAAGCTGCAGGAATAAGGACTATTTCTTGGCTCACGTAAGCTTAGGCCCCACGTCACTGAAGAGCTCAGAGAACAGATCCTGCTATTAGAAGTTCAAGCTGGTTGCTCCCTCTCCTTCCTACTGAAACTGTTTTCAAGCATTCACCTCTGGCCCTTGGGTCTAAAATATCATTACCAGCCTGAGCCTTACAAAAATCACAAACACCATCCTCCTGGTCCCTTAAAAATACACAGATGAAAGCTCTCTTTCTCCATCGAACCAGCCTGCAGCACCAGACTCCTGATATGCCTGCAGCACTCTTTGCAGGCAGAACTGCACTCATTTTCTTGTGTCCCAAGTTGCTGGATGCTGGCCAGCCCTGATCTAAAGGCACAGTGCTCGTGCTAATTTAGTAAGTCCTGCTGACAGCACAGGGGCAAAAAAGCAACAGGGCTTTCAGGTCAGGCCTTTGGTTTATTCAGCTGCCTCGAGGCAACAGAGCACAGGGCTCTGTGTGGAGACACTGTACCTAACACAGCAGATTTCCACAGCTTTTCCAGAAGCCCTAAACATGCCAATAACCACAAATTGGAAGAGAAGGGAAGTGGAAGCACAGCTTTTGTTTGAAGGATCTAACAGGCAAGATATATAGACCAGGAGGAAAAGAGCTCTTCAGCTTAACTTTAGGGGAACAAAGACTAGCTGCTTTGCTTAAGGTCATCCGAGATGTTATTCTCCTTAGAAATACTATAATAATCCTTCTGCATTTTCATCAGAGTCATTACCATGAAAAAAAAAAATGCTAGGAGAATACAGACTTAATCTACTACAGTAGTTTCTCATATTCATTGCTGCCTGTGTGGTTATTAGCATGAAAGGAAACAGATAAAACACAAAAGGAAAGCTTGGATACTCTTGGAAACTCATTAGTGAGGGAAGTCCCAGTGCAAAACATACTGAAAACTTCATTCACCACCTCTGGAAAAGATGGGTGCTCATGGTCAGAGTTTTTTCCTCTGACTATTTGGTTTCCTGTGGAAAAATCATGGTAGTAAGCACTTGATCCACTTGTTTCATGACAATTTTTCATGCTTCCTACTCTTCCTCAACAGGTGTGAATAGTGATGGCCTAAACTCTGAACAAACTATTGAAATTTCTATCCCTTTCTGGGCAATGAAGGTGTTAGGAATATTCAAGAGTTGTACAAAAGTCTAAGAACAGCTACCAGCAGTCAAGACATAGGTACAGTGAGCTCCTGGCCTATCTCCCTCAGTTTTCCTCATGGGAGACTGTCAAACCTTCTGTCCTTCTGTCATCAATTACAGTTTGCAAAGGTCCACTGACATCCTGAAGCAGAGAATGTCTTTGTGCTCACTAGAGGTTTACAGATGTCGCTCTCTAATAAACTCATATGCACTCTTTCAAACACACAAAATTTTAACCTCCAGAACAGTCTACAAAGAGGTGTTTTAATACCTGCTGGATGAAAAGCAACTTCATTTTGTAGATTTTAAACTTTCTATCAGGTAGCTTGGGTTGCTTCCCCTTCAGTTTTACAACAGAAGAAAGAGTGAAAAAAATTCTCACTAAAATCTCCATGTCACTCAAAGTTTGACAGATTTGCATCTTATTCCCCCTAAAGTCATCACATTTCCAAGCATTTTCCTGCCTACAGAGCCTTCTCCCTGCTCCTGGCTTTTGGGATGCTGGAAGGGTGTCTCAGCACCATTGCATAGTACTCAGTACTTTGCAAGACAAAGGCGTAAGTTTCTGAAAGCCTCCCAGTTAAATTTTGCACAGAGGCATTAGAAGGGCTGGTTTGTGATGTGGATGGCTGTGCCCCAGGAATGCAGACCTCATGCTCTACAGAACCTCCCTTGTCAGACATGAATTCTCTGACTTTGATCGAGTTAATGAAACCTTGTTTTGCTTGAATCATCCTCAGAAATGCTCTCCAGCTGCTCCTGCTGCCCTCACTGCTCTTCTGCCCCTGCTCCTCTTGCATCTATTGAGATTTGAAGATGTGAGTTACAACCCTTCCAGGATGAGGAAATCTGGTTTAGCAGATAGCCACTTGAATAACCTCCAGAATAAAGCAAAAGGATTCCTTTTCATGGTGATGATGTTACAGAATTGGATATTTACCCACATATAATAATCAGTTCAACAACAAGCACTTGTTAAAGTGAATGAACACATAGTAAAGGGAGACAGATTTAAAAGCAGAAATAGGACAGACTACATCTAATGTGAAAGGGATTAACAACTCCAGTGGCTGAAAGATGACAGTCAACAACAGAAATTTAAGCTCCAATACAGAGCAGCAATAGGTGAATCCCATCTCTCCAGGAAATCCACTTGACAGTGGTTTACAATGGCACCTGTAGACGCATCATTATGGTATTTTCCTTCTTTTATATCTGTGCACAATAACTTGGTTGGATTTGCATGTTTCTGTACATAAAAAGCATCCTCCATCACTCTGAGCTACTTAAGCCTGGCAGAACATTCCAGGCTGCTGCTTGAACCATCACAGTGAGTTTCCTGGGTTTAAAAGTCACACAAGTCCTCATGTCAACAGGAATTAGATTTTTATCCACAGCTGTTATTATCTTGGGGTTTACCACTAATGATGTGCTTGACATGTTATATATGCTAATACAAGCATCCTTTTGGCTTTAACTTGGTGATATAACCAAGGTGATGACCTGGAGAAGCAAGGCCAGAACCTCTCCTATCCTTCTGGAAAAGCACAGGATTTTCCCTCTGACAAGTGTCTCAGACCTCACATAAATGCCCTACAAACAGTACTTGGCAACAGCGTGGTCTGACAGGTGTTTGGCACTGGCAGAGCTGGAGAGCAGGAGTATAATAAGGGGGGGATTTTAATCTAGTCATCTCAGTCTTTTCAAAGGTGAGACCACTTTGTTCTGTCAACATTTAGGATGTGAGCCTAATCCTTTTAAGGGATCTCACAGCACATGCATGACAACAGCTACACAGACTGCAGCTGTTAGTAAAGTCCAGCTTCTCGGATCCAGCTTTCCAGCAGTGGCTCACACCCATAAAAATCAAGGAAAGAAAGCTGTCACAGCCAAAGGGAGAAACAAGAATTCCTGCTCATGCAGTCATTGCAGTACAGCAGGCAAACAAAGGAGTGAATCCTCTCTTTCCAGGTGTTCTCCTCTCTGGGAAGGTTTAAATTTCATAGGTTATTCTACTTTGATGGCAACTGACATTGCAGGAACTTGCAGTCCTGCTCCCTGTGGTTCTGGCTACATATTGGGCAGTGGAACAGACTGTGCAGGGACATGGTCATGGCACCAAGCCTGTCAGAGCTCAAGAAACATTTGGATTGTGCTCTTAGTCACCAGGTTAGTTTAAGTAGTCCTGGAAGGAGCAGGGAGTTGAATTAGATGATCCATATGGATTCCTTCCAACTAGAGATAGTCTATGATTTTATGATTCTAGAACCCGAGGCTCTCTTTTTAATCAAGCCAGCAACACACAGCTGATAAATCTTTGCATCAGCAACAGCACTGACACTGAGCCATTGGGTGCACATGAGGCACAAACACTCTGGGTCCCATAAACTCTCCCTCCACAGATGAGAACAAGCTGCCTCAGGTGGCAGAGGTGACAAATACACACCACGAACTAACCATAACTCAGCATCCTCCAAGCCTACACGTCTGTATGGGCACTCAATGCTGTTTGGCTACTCCAGCTGAAAAAGTTCTGAACATCCTGTGATATCTCTCTACTCTTCCCCCTCCAGACCTGCAAACCTGTTTGTCTGGGCATGAAAATAATACAGAGGGAATGATATTTTCCAACATTTTTCTGCAGAGTTCAAAACATAAGAAAACAAGAACTTGCTTCAACTACAGGACAACCAATACTGTAAACATCTTGTTTCCCACCACACTGCTGGCTCTCACCCCCTGCCAAACATGAGCTGGTTTCCAAAGGCTGGATCCAGAATCTCAAAGGCTAAATAGTGTCTGTCAGTGGGAGGACTGCAGGAAAATGAATGCAGAAATGTGTTCTTTATGGCCCCCATGTCTCTAGCCTGGCTCAATAGTATTTCCTGCCATGAGCAACTGGCATTTCCATTGTAATTTCACATGACGAATTACCATTATATACAATCAATATATCATAACCACAGAAAGAGCAAATGAGAAGCTGCAATGGGCATAAATGCCATGTTCTCTCTAGTGTAGCATTCTTCCTTTCCAATCACAATCCAATATTGTTTGAAATTCTCTGAGCAATTGAGTAGCCACAGAATCCCTGAAAAACTTCTCAACTGATTCTTAATCTCATTTTCAATATGAACCATGGCTTCTTCCTAAATACGTTCATCTGCTAGCCTATCAATCTTTTTCCATTGTTCTTTGCAACTTGAAATTTCATTTTGATCATAAGGAAAACACCTTCAACCAGGTGTGATATGGAGCTACAGACAGAAAGAGCTAATTCTCTGCTGAAGTCTAGGGATCAAGACTCATTTTTTTTTGTGCAGAACAGAAATTTTGTAGCCAGAATTGCCTCAAAATTACCATCTTTTTAAATGCAAATTAATCCAGTCCTGCTACTTGTTTCCCACTGTTGATCACCAATGAAGGAGTTTTCCAAGACAGATAAAACACAGATTTTCAGTGGTTATTCCATATCCTCAGTTTTAACCTTTTATTACTCTGCCCTGCCTAAGATTTGAAGTAAAAAAAAAAATATTCCAGCATTTTTCATTCAATTTATTAATGAAAAAATCCAATTGGAAGAAAGACTATGACAGACTTCTCATAAGCCAAATTTAATCCTGATGAAAAATTCAATAAACTCAAAATTATGCTTTCCCTCATGTTTTTCATCCTTCCAGCCAATATCTTTAGTGCATTATCCTCCACAAACTCACTGCTGCTTATACAAAGCAAAGATTATGATTTCAATTTGATAAGATTTTCTATGGCCAATGCACAAAAGAACTCACAGAATATGAAGGGGAAAAAGCAATGAAAACTCAAAAGCTTGTCTGCACAAGGAGGCATAAAGGTTCCCCACAAAGATCCAACAGTGTCACATCTTTTGTATCCTATGCACTCCAGAAGCAACCTCTGAACTACAAAAGAGAACAGCAAACAACTCATTTGTTGGACCAGTTAAGGATTAGATCTTACCTTTTCTCCTTTTTCTCCTATGCCATAAGCTTTGCCCTAGAAATGGAAAAAAAAAAAAAAAAAAAAGAAAGGGGGGGGGGAAATGTACATTTGAAAACAAAAATATCAAACAACACTACAAATGCATATTTCATGTTTTCCTTGTTATGCATCCAAAATCTATCTCTCTTTATATATAGACATACAAGTCACTTCACAACTACTATGGGGAAAACAATTTTCTTTGGGCATAATTCCTTGATAATAATTCAGTGACAAATTAAGACTAAAAACTTATCCCAAATTCTCCTACTGCAGCCAGAAAAACATCTTATTTTTTATTCATGGAAGAGCATGATATTACATTTCCAAAAGCAAACTTGCCAACAACGCTTACTGGAATGAATTTTACATAGGGTTAAAGATTTTCTTGCATAAAAAACTCGGCCTGGCACTTGCATTAACTACAGCTGGGGAAGGCTGTGTCTTGGTCACCTGAATGTAAAAATCAAGAGACATTTGCATCTTCGTGGTGTTGTTGCCTCATATTGTCCCCCAGCTGACCTGCAGCTGTGGTAATCAAGTGCATCCAAGTAACATATTTAATTAGAAGGTCAGTATTAAGTCAGTTACCAGCTGTAGCCAGGGATGAAACCTCCATTTGCCCCGCTCCAAGAGAGGCCAATGAGTGCCAGGAAAATCAGGTTCCTCCTGGGATTCAGGGCCAGCAGAGGGAACAGCTTTGACCAGGGCACACAACGCTGTGAGCAGGTTCTCACCATAAAGGAGAAAACAACTGCTTACATTTTCACCTCCTTTAGCAAAATCATTGGGTATTTTTTTACTTACTGATTCTCCTTTCTCTCCTCGGAGTCCAGGAAGCCCTGGGACGCCTCTTTCTCCCTTTGAAATAGAAAATGTGTTAATATCACATAGTTAATTCATTCCTTCCTTAGACATAGAAGGAAAGTGATGCAACAAGGGTTTGGCTAAAATTATGGACACTTTTCATTCCACCAGTCTCTACAGCCAAGATTTCAGCTCCTGCCCTAAGGACTGGGTGTACCTAATTCCATGTCTTGAACATCCAAGTTTTCAGATTGATTTTCCATTCTATTCTTCATATGAAAATACAGGTAGAAGCTTTTGGAGTCCACTGGCAAGGCAGAGAGTTTTCTCTTGTGAAGTACGTCAAAAACCTTTATTTTTTATTAAGAGAAGAAATACTTGGAAAGGTACTTTGCAGAAGACTTAGAGGGTACATGCCTAAAATGTGCAAAAAATAATCTGAAAATATTGTTACATTTTAGAGGGGTTTTGTTTATTTGTTTTTGGAATCCAAACCCCTTGTTTTCAGTCAGACTAAATTTTCAGTATCAGCCAACCTTCCTCTTCCCTCCCACAAGTGTGCAGCACACACAGACATTCTTCCTGCTTGTTCCAATGGGAGAGAGGGCAAGTAATATAGAAAATAGAAAATTGGAAAGATATAATTTGTGATGGTTGGAAAAGTTATAACTGGAGCAGAACATACATAGGGAAGAAAAGAGAAAAATGGTTGATGAAAAACATAGCAAAACTTTTTCTTCATTTTTCTCCTAAAAAGGACAGGGGTAAAAGGGATAAAGAACCAAAAGATCCAAGATTTCATAAATATTTATCAGATACAGAACTAGAAGTGGTGCCAAATCTACCAAGTGCAGAAAAAATACCTGTAAATCATTTTCACACACTGCTCTGCAGTCTCAAAACTACAGGAGGAAGGACCGACTGAGGATATATCCACTTCCTGGACTAGTTTAAGGTTTTGTGCTGTCTTGCCACCAGTTCCTTCAATTTCCCTAGCACTGGGAGCTGCTGGGGAGCAGAGAGCTCTACCCACACACCTCTGCCTAGCTCCTTCCTGATTCTCACCCAAAATGTACAAACCAGAAACTGCTGTGCTGAGCACCCACTCTCTCACTTACAAATACAATGTGCTCACCTATTTGTGCCTCCATTGTATTTTGCTAGTGGGAAATCAGGCACTGTGGACTTCAGTAAAGACTTAACATCAACCTGAAAAAGTCTCAGACCTGGAGCAGGACCCTCCAGTACCACGGCAGCTGTAAGTCTGATGATCCCTGCTCTTCCCAAACCTCCTCACATGGACTACAGCAGCGTTTAATTTTGTGTATCTGTGCAATTTATCCTGATCTCTACCCCCTCAAAAAATGTGTTTAGCAGCATCAAGAACTGAAAACATTTGCCAGGATCATGCTTTCTTTCCCCCAGATGATGAAATGATTTTGAAAGCACAGGAAATATGAAAGTTTCTTTCTTTATTCTTATTCTGCTTTGTTTTTTGCTGAAAGAAAACTCACAGCGCAAGTATCATATATGCAAAAATCATGTTGTGGTCAATTAAGAAGCCTGTGGTAAAATTCATAAAAATTGTGACCATCTCTTTTAAGTCACTGGAAGTACAAAGCCTTTCTAATCTGGAGGAAAAAATACATCCTGCTAGAGCTTGCCTAATACACTGGACTTCACAAACCTCACAATGACAGGTAAGAACTGTCATTTTTTTGTGGACAAAAACATATCTCACAGAGAAAGAATTTTCTCCGCACTTGGATCAATAGCAGTGCTGGAAGAGAGAAGGAGCCTGTTGATCATCAGCCCAGTGCCCCAACCAGCCGTCCTGGCTGCCTGCAAACAACACAGCCTGCAGAGGGACTGTGGAAGGAAAATAAATCAGACTGGGTTGTCATTAGCATCTAAAATTTGTCAATAGGACCCAGCTTCAGACATATTAGCCAGTTCTGCCACAGCTATTTCCTGCCTAGCTGTCTCCCAATACGATCCTTTACTGTATCTCATTCCAAAACACATCAACTGTGTCTCCATGCATTACCCTCACTTTGGCAGCCTGGGTGATTGAGGCAGAGGTGTTTATCTCCCAGAATTTTTTTCCATTTTTTTGATAAAGAGGCAAGCTCACCTGTTTCTCCCCGCCTTTGAAAGCATAGGGAAGATCAGAATCCCAACATCTTCATCTTTCTTTAATAAATACCAGGTGGTAATGTTGGGGAAGCCACAAATAAACATTGAATTCCTTTCCAAGGCCAGGATTTTAGCTTGAGTAGTGCAGCAATGCAGCAAGAGAGAAGAGCTAGAATTCATTCCTGAATGTAGAGCAAGGACTGTGGCAAACTGGTCCTTGGCAATCGTGATGTCAGAACTGCTATCCAGAGTGGTATTTGTTATTGAATCACAACATCTTTGCAAGCCAGGAGAAAAATCTGCTACTCACATTATTTAGCAGATAGAGAAGCTAAATAATTTGTCTAAAATCATCACATTTATACTAAATTGTTGTCAGAGCCCATGTTAAAGTGGCATCATCCCCACCAGATCCTTGAGACCATGACACAGTCCTGTCTGTGTACAAGTCTCAAACCACTGCAGCTAGGAAAAAGCCACTCAAATCTGCAGGAATGGAGCAGTTGTTTTCGGGCCTGCTCCAGAAAACCTGCTGATGTGCTTGACACACTCCTCTGTATTCCACCAATGTCCTGCACCCCAGTGCTGGCCCATGTGACACACTGAGATACCCTCACCAGAACACAGACCTTGGCAAAGCAGGTGAAGACAATGGGATCTTGCTGGAGAGCCTTTTTATCATTATCATCATTGTCTTTCCTGCAACCTCCTCACAACAGTCATGGCTTTGCCATTCCTTAAAATAGCCCATCACTACTTAAGCTGTCATGGATTAAAATAGAAAGCTCCCATTTATATATACTTGGAAGCATAATGAACCTTTTTTCTGCACAGGCACATTTCAGCAGTAAATGAGCCCATGTTCATCCATCCCAGCCTCCAAAAGGCATAGTCTTATCTCCAAAACTCCCTGCAGACAGCAGACCAGGCTTTGCCAAAACACAACATATCTCTGAAGATGTTTGACTTTCCAAGACCCAGAGATTTCTCCTATCCCCTCCCACAGTCTGTCATAATAACTGAGTGACTTTTGGTGGGATGCAGGTCAGTTATTCACCAAACAGGTACAAATTCAGTGACTCAGTTTGCACAAGTGATTCAGATGGGAAGAGCTTTGAATATAACTTTTTTCCCAAAGATTTTTTCGCAGATAGCAAAACTGGGAACTACCAACACCACCAACTTTCACCTCTCCAGCAATGTTGTGACTCTCTGTTTTCTTCCTGCAAAGTGCTCCCTTTGAGTCTATTGCCCCATGGCTCTATCTGTAACCAGGTACAGAAGGAAAATGTGTTTATGCTGAATGCACACACCTGTGTATCAAAGAGGCTTGCAGAACACGCAGGGTAATATAAAGGCTGCACTGTGAAACTTGAAGGAGATATCACAACCACTCTCCTACTCTTTTATCTAGGAAGAAGAGTACTGAGAGAAGTGGCCTATATTTAACATCATGACTCAGACAATCTTGCTAAGGATAACAGATTGTGACTGGTGCTTTACCCCTAGTCTCAAGAAACTTTCTGGAGTATGACTGGAAGGCTGCTACCTAAACTTTGCACATATATTACTGCTGAGCAAGGCGCAGTATGGCAGCAGCACCTCGTTTTCCAGGTGACCAACCATGGAAGCTGTGCATGACCTAGTGAATAACAGTAACTTGCAAAAAGGCCAGTTTAGAAGCAGTAGGAAAGGATTTGGTAAAACATTTACTCTAAGAATGACATAAAGCAGCAAGAGAGAGGCCTAAATGCAAATGTAAAATAAAGATAAAAGATCACAAAAAACACTTCTACAGTCCCAGACTCATCCAAAACTCTCTGAACTTAATCATATATTAAATTGTCTCTCATTTCTCAAAATCTTCAAATCCTCAATTTACTCTGAAATAGTTTCACGTTGCTGTTTCTATTAAACAAATGAACTAGCACATATTACTGACCTTTTGACCTTTGGGACCTTCAAAGCCAAGCGGACCCCTCTCCCCCTAAGACAAAAAAGACATGATTAATCAAATTTATTCTCTCATTTTATATTCAAGCTAGGGGCCCAATCCTACAACTACTGAGGACAACAAAAATGTTTTCAGGTTTAAGCAGAGAAGATAAAAAAGCTGACATTTCCTCAGGAACAATGATAACGAAGCTGGTTTCTCAGAGGTCCCAGTCAGAGACAGAAAAAGCAAGCACATTGCTTTTAAAAGCCATGAGATTTTTTTTCAATGTGGCCACATTTACCTTCAGAATCTGTTTTGTTTTATGTGAAGAAGGATATTCATAAGTGAGCTGGATAAGAATAATTACTTTGTTTTCAATGTTTTTACCAGGACTACCAGCATGACCACAATCACTGAATTAAGTAAAAAGAAAACACCTGGGGAAACTTTCTTTACCTCTATAGACATCCCAAATGAAAAACACTCATCTCAACGCTCACCTTTTGTCCAGGAGGACAGGAGCAGTTGAAAATCTTGAGATGTCCAACTTGCTCACTGCCAACAGTGGGCCTCACTTCCAAGGGAGGTGCTTCCGTCAGGACCGTGACCTGGCACTGCACCCAAACACCCAAAGTCAGGACAAAGCCTTTGATTCTGGAACGTTTCACCTTCCACCCACTTTAGACAAATCCCACAGGCACTACTGTGTAGCACACAGCCAAATGCATCCTCATGAGGAATGAAATCCCACAAAAGCCATTCATCCAAGCAATAGGGGAAAAAAATGTGGCCAAATGAACAATGAACTTCTATAACCAAGACTGAGGGGAGAAGAGTGAAAGGAGGGTGGAAGTTTCTACTGAGAGTTGGGCACAGGAAAATAAGCTGCAACTGGCACTGTTTTTAGCTGTTTCCAAATAAAACCAGTGGGAAACATGTTGAATATTTCATGCTGCATTTCTGTTGTTCTATCATCACTTCAGGGTTTTGTTTCTCTTGACAGTTTGACAAGGAAAGAGGAACTTGGAAACTTCAAATTCCTCATACTCATCCCTCTGCAGTGGTCCTCCTCCGGTGCTGCTACACTGCCAATTACACAGTTAGGTTTCAATCACTCTTATTAAACAAAATTATAATCCCGTACTGCCACATATTCCCTGATTTATGTAATAGATTTCAGTGAAGAGTGTTCATGTGAAAATGAATAAATGACAAAGAGGAGCTTACTGGTCCAGAGGGAATGTCGCAGCAGGTCTCCAGCTCGGCGTGCCGGGAGTCGCAGTAAATCACCATCCGCTGAAGATCAAACTGGGAGACAAAGGGAGGCAACAGCCTCAGAGACAGTGAATTATTAAAGACTCTGTGTCCTTTTGCTTGGACACAAGCAGGTAAACACAAACAAAAAACAGATGGTGCTAATTTCAGAGCAGTTCTATGGGTTCTGTAGTCAATCTCCAGCTCTCCCTATCAATAATAGACCAATATCTCAGCATGCTACAAGAGCTGAGATAATAAGACCCTATACCTATTCAAATTCTGGTGCAGGTTTTCATGCTAATCCTCATGTTCTGGCCAAATTTCTGTCTGAGGAGACATATCCTGGCCACGTCCATCTTTTCTAGAATTTCATCTAGACACAAGGTCTGTTTTTCTCCTGTTGTGCCTTGCATCTTCTGACCATTCATTCTTGTGTGAGAAATGTTCTGAACACATTTGATATGCACATCTCATCCGTTTTTCACAGCTAGAATGATTATACAAGTCTGAAATACCAAACTATCACACATAAATTATACCAGGGTATCACTTCTGCTGGACAATCAGCCTGTGTGTCCTGACTTTGGTTCATTTGTACTACGGGTCATTTAATATCTGAGGAATGGAGAATATATAAAAACTCTCTTGAGTTAACAAGCTTCCTTTTTTCCCCTCATCTCTTTCTATCACACGTGGAAACATTCTTAAGTCCAAGATCAGACGGAGAAAGACCTTTCTGTGTAGTTCAGTACCTAGTTTGATAATATTTGGGTAGATTTTGTCTTTGCTTCTAACTGTAGCACATTCTGTGACTAGACAGAATGATGAAAAAAATTTTAATCCCTGTTGTCGCCGACTGCCCAGTTCCCCGGCAGGGGTCTTCTGGGTGCCGCGACCTTCCCAAGTGAGTCGCCCAATGAGAGACGGCCTCAACCCAGGCGGCACAGGCACTCCTCTAGAGTGATCAGCTCTGCTGTGAGATCGCAGAAGCGATCAAGCCTGTCAGCTCTCACCAGGCTGTGGCTGCCAAAGCAGCTTCCTTCCAGGCATGGGCTTACGCAGCTGGCGCAGGAGAAATCACAGGAGCCGGGGGTCTTCTTCAGGAGCCTTCTTTATTCTCCGACGACTCTCCGAGGAATGACCCCAAAGGCCTCGGGAGCCGGATTTTTATTCTTAACTCAGGGGGTGGGGTTTACTAAAGCAACCAATAGTGGCGCGGATTGAAAAGTTAGCCAATCGGAGAAGGGATCCAAAAAGAACCAATCAGGATACAGAACTGAGCCAATCAGAGAAGGGATCAAAAAGAACCAATCAGGATACAGAACTGAGCCAATCAGAGAAGGGATCAAAAAGAACCAATCAGGAAGTAACTTTAACTGCCAACTTCAAATAACAAGGGGTTAGACAACTAGGTTAGGGAAATTCAAGGGCTAGACACCCTCCATGGGAGAGCCGGGAGCGTTGCTCCCTCTGCATAGTCTTTGGGGGCCTCCACACCCTGTTATGGAGATTCAGTCTCACATAAAAATACAGCAAGTCCTGTACATCATCAGGTACCAATCTGTCTTTGGTAACATTTCAGCAATGCTGCCTCAGGAAAAGGGTCAATTACAACACAACCCCCAAACCCCCCCTCATTCACAGGCTGCAAACCCAAAGCTGAGCCTTCACCCAGCTCTAATCAGCAAGCGCAGTACTCACATCGATGGGGACGCTGTCATACAAGCGTTTGCCAATCACAGTCTTTCCCTGAATGTCAATGTTTTCCCTGTCCTCAATGGGCAGCACCTGCACCAGCTTGCAGTCTATGTAGAGGGAGACAGCCTTGGCCTGGATGCTGAGGGCGATCTTGTGCCAGCTGCGGTCGAACAGGTCGCTGACGCGCGCGTTCCGGAACACGGCCCTGACGGCGTCGCGGGCCAGCCCCACCGCGTTGTACTCCAGGGCTCTGTTCTCCCCGTCCAGCCGGATGGACACCTGCCAGCACACAGACACGGGGAGACGGCCACTGAGTAACAGAGCCAACAGGGTTCCAACAGAAGCCTTCTACTGCTGACATTGCATAGCAGATAGAGATTCTAGCTCTACTGTCCATGTGGGCATGCATCTCTGGGTTGGCTAATCAGCTTCTTCGTGAGGCAGGCACGCATCCTTCAGGACATCAAATCCATCCTCACACTGTGCTTCCCCTGTCTAGAGTTTACATTTTTTGCAGATATTATCTCAAGCTCTTTTCTTATTTTTGATCCTATTGTTTTCTCAATAACCTTGATGAATTCCTGAGAGCTCTAACAACAAAACTGCAAGTAGTTTGATAATATTACTCACAACCAGTTTGGCTGGTGCATCAGAATGGCCTGTTATACAGATATATTGCTACACACAGAAGGGGTTTTGCTGAGGAGCAAAGCCTTCTCCTCTCATTATGATTCAGGAGGGCTCATGTAATGACACATAGAACTCTAACTTCTTCTGAGGGCTTATAGGAAAGTTTGTTGAAAGACAGATTCTTTTTATACAGTGTTTCAGTACAATGAATAGGACTGGTCCTTTAGGGCACCACCTTTTTGTAAACATCTCTACCAGTAAACAAGTTGGAAAACCACCAGGTGTCAGGAGGAGGCGATCTACAGGGATTGTTTACAGGGATTGGTTTGGGTTCTTCCTCACGATTTCCCAGGCCAGACTGAGAGAGTTTGGTCCTTGGCTTTCCCACAGGCTTCAAGCCACTGCCTGGAGCCTAAGAATCCATGTTCTGGCCACGTCAGTTCCTACATTCTCCTTCCTCCTGACTGCATTCCACCATCACCCCAAAGCCAGAGATGGCACGGGCTGTGATGAGAAGCCCAAGCAAAGAGCAGAGGACAGAATTTTATGAGAGATATGGAAAGGGAGCCGACACTTGTGCTGGCAAATAAGATGGAGCTCCACAGGCTTTGGTGCAGACAGCTAAAGCCTCCCTCCTGTGAGTACTATCCTTGCATGGTTTCAGCTCAGGCCACCTTGCTACCATGGCTGGGTGGTAGCACAGGTCATGGACACCTCCCCAGAGGCACCTCCCCAAAAATGAACCTGATTTGGATCCCTCTACCCCATGTACTCCTCCACTGCTTCCCAGCAAGTTCTTTACTCCTATCACATGTCCTCAATTGTCCCATGGAATATGAAAAAATTCCTCAGTGTCTCATATGAAACCAGTCTGCTGAGTTGTAGCACTGCCCACACTTTATTTCAGGTGCTTTGAGCAGAAAGCTACACCCCATCCTCTGTACTGCAAGCTACACAGCAGGCAAAAATAGGTTTTTGAGGACATGCAACTTTGAGTTAATTTACAAATCGTATCTTTTACCAAAGCCAGGCAGTACCAGCAGGAAGCAGGGAATGGGGCAGGCAGAACCAGGTCCACAAGCTGTGGAGCAGGGAGGAGTTTGGGCCACCTTGGCACCGAGCTGTGAGTGATGTGAGGAGCCCAGAGCAGGCTGACTCCACATCTGACCCAACTTCTCTGTGTAGCTGAGCACTGTGCTGGCTGGGAATGCCAGCTCGAAGCAGAGTTGGCTCAGGAGTGCCTGCATCTGTGAGCTGTGCAGGTCTGCAAGGATGTGGCCAAACCATGACCAACTTCGCGTGAAACGAGGCTCATGGGGCTCTAAGGCACTTCTGGCATCATAACTTTAAGGCACTTTTGAAATTATTACTGGAAATAGTGAGTGTTTTTCTCTCTTCACACCTAAGTAGTTCAAGTTTTCACCTTCCTGCAAGAAATACTGAGTGATAGACATATTCTCACTCTCCAGCAACTAGGAATGCCTGTGACACAGTAAATCCCATTTTCATTTAACAAAGTTACAGCCGATAATAACTTTCATATAAACATTTTACCACTGTCTCAAACCCAGTTATCTAATTCATCAAGCGGCACCTATTCTTCACTGGGAGTTCCCAAAGTCCTTTCAAATACCGGTCCCAAAGCAGCAATACTGAATTACACAGCTCTGTGAGCCCATGCTGACAGCCCACTTTAAAGTCCTGGGTAATGCCATCACCACTATATTTGGTGCTGAGCACAAAAATGTACAGCACATCCAAACCACTCACTCCTCAAGCACCCTCAAAAACCTAAACTCTACCAACCTTCTAAGAACATGCTGTGCAGGGACAGACAGCCCTTCAGTACAAGCTTATAGTATTTTTTCTGAGAACCTGACAGTACTTGAAAAAAAATTTTATTAGAGCAAATTGTGCAACAGCCAGGACTCAGGGTTATGGAGCACACACATCCAGAGCAGGAACCCATAATACATTTACAAGTTACCTAGAAGGCTGTGCAAAATCTGACATAACTCACTGCTCTGTAGTACATCTATGTGACAACCTTTTTCCAAAAAGGCAAAAAATTTTCCCTAACCAGAACTATCTAAACAAAACAACTGAAAACTCAACAGTAGTTTCAAGAGCAAGGATGGTATTTTTTTGCCCCCCCTTTTCAACAATTTTATCTGCATCCTAATAACAACCAATGTATATACAAACATTTATTCAAGGTTTGAATTAAAGGTGAAATATTTGAGGCAAAATCCACTGAAAAAGTAATGGGATTTTTAGCTGTTCACAAGGAAAAGGAGTGGGAGATTAAAGCAAGAAAACTGGCTCATGGTCAAAAAAAAAAAAAAAAAGTCTGTTCCTGCTGGCTGCAAAAGAGCCTCTTACCTGTGGTATGCCGTACTTGTCAATAATCTGCCAGATATACCAGTCTTCCTTCCTGGAAGCCTTCCGGAATTTGAAGGTAGTTACAAAGGCATATTCATCAGGCAGGCCTTGTGGAAATACATCCCTGGCATGGGGAGGGGAAAGAAAGCAATGTATCAGGCTTAGCAGCAAAGAGCAGAACTTCTAAGACTCTCTCCTTGTCCCAGAAATGCTTTTTAAAAGTATCATTATAGTTCCTAAAAAATCTGCTTTATTTGGAAGCCTGAAGAGAGATGAGCATGAGATTTTGCTCCCCAAGTTCTTCTTTATGGAGTCCTTTCATAATTCTAATAGCGAAGCTCTCAAATTGGGTAATATATAATGGAAACCTGTAGTTGAGTGGGCATCAGTGTTAAAAAGGTTGTTTTTTACTTCATGCTTCTGTTCATGAAACCTGTAAATAATTCTATTCTGCTCCAGATGCAGAGCTGTGACTTCTGAGAATTACCAGGAACACCCCAACCCCTCTAAATGTACCAAATTATAGCAAGAAATATTATAATATCTGCCCCAAAACAGGCACTACAGCTCATGCCTTTCCTTGAAGACGTTTCTCAGCTGGCAACCTTGGATAACAGAAATTTCTCAAATCAAACATTGCAAACATAACAGGTTTAGCATGACACCACGACCCCTGCACGTAACCGAACACATGAAGTAATTAAATCCAACAATGTTTTTTCTCTACTCCATCATAAAAACCTGTCATAACATGGGGATGCAGGGTGGGACAGAAGGGATAACTAATCCAGTGTCACTATTTTTTTTTTTTTTTTTGTTACTAGCCATTACTGGATGCCTAAGAATGAGAATGAACAGAAAAAACATCTCTCTTGTACCTCTGGATCTTTGGAAATCAGGAGTTAAATTCAGTGGTAAATGCAATTTCTATAACAATAGCTTTTTATGGATTTATCTCATATAGACTTCTGCATCCTTCCCTTGAACTCAGATAAATTCATGACATTCACAGCATCCCTTGACAAAGAATCACCCACTGCTGCCCATTTCATAATGAGCCTCCTCTTTGTTTAGGAGGTCTTATCAGTTCTTATCAAAAAATCACAATAAACCTATTCTTTTTTTAACTTTTATGTCATCCATGATTTTCCAGCCTTTGCTTGTAATGCCTCTAAGCCATCTCTTTTCCCACCTGAAGAGTCACAGTTAACATTGTTCTTCATGCCTGAGCCAATCTGCTCCTATGATCATTCCCAAATAAACCCTTCATAAATATCATGTCTTTGCTTCAGGACATCTGAGCAGTCAGGCATAAGCACTCGATACAAAACAAAACATAATGGCAGCAATTAATGAAGAACAAACTGTGAAACATTGTCCTAATGAATAGTTAACATCATCCATCACTATGCAGAAACTGGCACAGTCTAAGGCACATAAAACTAGAAGTCTTTAATTGTGTTAAAAGCAAAAAGTCCTCAAAATTTCCAGAATACTGTTTTGCAGTTGCAGCAAAGGTTGAGATACAGTCTTTCCTAATGCCAAAATATTCAATCATATTTTAATCTGTGCTTTGAATCTCCTATCTTTTCAGCCAAGTTATAAATTCAGAACACTCTGGTTTCATCCATTAATGTGGCTTTTGCTGTATAAAGTGCCCCTGCAGGGTATGCACCATTAAAAGTTGGTTTTCCCTCTGAGGACACAAGAGACTCTGAATTCTTCTGACACAAAAGAAAACTGAACCAGGCTCCCACTAGCTCCAATCCTTCCTTTAGGAGAGCAGACAAGGTTGTATCACTTCTTGGTACTAGTTATTTTAACCAGGGAGGCCCCAGTTGCCTCCAAGTTAGCAAATCTACAAGAAGGGCCAGAAGGAGCACCTGGAAGTAAACAGAAGCAGAACCTGGAAGGAGGGGTGCCTTAAACTAGATATTAGAAAAAAATTCTTTACTGTAAAGGTGGTCAAGCATTGGAACAACCCACCCAAGGAAGTGGTGGATTCACCATCTCTGGAAATGTTCGTTAAAAAGTGTGGATGTGGCACTTGGGGACATGGTTTAGTGGTGAACCTTGAAGTGGAGCATAGCAGTTGGACTCAGTGATCTTATCAGGCTTTTCCAGACTTAATGACTTTATGGTTCTGGACAGCTCTGAGCTGGGAACAGGAATATCATTATGCAAGCTAAATTTCAAAAAGGGTTTTCAGATGTTTAATACCCACAGAAATAACTGGGAGTTAGGTACTTAAACATCCCAGTGAGTCTGGCCACACCTCATCACACAAGGCTGACAAACAGCCCATCAGGTAGATTTAAACTGACAGAAAGCCATAAAGACCCATTACCTGCCATCCTCAACTGATTTTTAGAGCTGCTGAGGAACCAGCTGCAAGTTCCCAACAGAGAAAGGTTTCATACCAAAAGCAAATTTGAAGACATTCTCATTGCTTTGAAGATGTGATAAAAGCTGTTTCTGAAGTCATTGGTCCCTGTATCTTTCACAGAGCTGCATTGCTACATAAATAACAAAAACTTTATTTAGCAGTTTTAACTCATTTCCTCACTTAAAAATTACCTCCTTCTAGAAGTTCAGCTTTACTTGGGGATCCAAGAGCAGGAGTTGCTGTCCCCAGAATGTTTTATGTTCTTCTTTCACACAAGGCTGAATTGAACTGATGATCGATATTGTGGAACTTTGCTGGATGCCTGGTACCTACAGGGAGCATTCTGCCAGCTCCTTGGTCTATAATTCTGACAACAGGACAGATTGCAGAAAAGGCCTTTATAAAATTCCAAAACAAAAGAATCCCCCAGTGCTGCAGGTTAGTCTAAGAGTCAATTAACTCAACTACAAGGTCAGGTGAGTCACAAGGAAAAATTTAGTAAAAAGGCAGAAAACTCTTTTAACTATTGCTGATTTTCAATATATAGTGACCTTCTCACATACTTTAAAATTTGCAATAAGAGCCCTCATCTATGACAATAGGCAATAGATCCTACATCTATTACAATGCTATGGAAAAAATTATATTATCAGTTCTCATCTCAGACACTGAATGCAACAACATTTAAGAGGTTTTTTACATTTGGTGAGGAGTGTAGTTAATGTACTTGAGCAATTTGACCAACTTCACAACAGCTAAGCCCATTAATATGAAATGTAACCCATAAGATCTGCAAAACCAAGTTGGAGAAAGCCAGTTCATTTGAATATGGTTTGTATCACCAGGGACTCTTAGAATGACAGGAGGAAGATAGAAAAAAAAAAACAAACCACCACAAGAAAGGAAAACGGAAAGGAAAAGGAAAAGGAAAAGCTACAGAAGGATGAGTCTCATACATCCTTGGCACACATCATTTTGACTTCTACTTCAGAAACCTCAGTGATGGAATAGATACATCCTCTTTAGGTAGTTTTTCCTGTCTTTCTCTGTCCTACATGTTGTAAAAAAAAATAACAATAAAAAAAAGGATCTGTCCTAAGTTTCACTTGCTGTGATTTAATTTACCTGAAACAACTTTTCTTTCCATAAGAAGCCATGTGAAGAACTTGTTCTCCTCTGCTTGCTGCAGCCTTTTCTGTGTTTCTCAGCTCTCCCTACAGTCCTTTTCTCTCTACAGGACCAAAAAACCCTTCAGTCATTCCACCTCCATCATGCTTTATCTCCTTTACATGGTTAGAAATAGGAGACAGTGAGGGACCTCTTCAGATCACCTCATCTAAAGAAGGTTTTTCTTGTGTTTAGATTTCATTGATTTAAATTGTTCCCAGTCCTTCTTGACCTGTCAGCGAATATGACTAAGATTCTGGTTCTGTCTTCTTTGCTTCCACCCCATCAGACATTTATACACATGGGTATCCCTCACTGAGTCTTCTCTTCTCTAAGCTGAACAAGCTTTTTTGTCTTTGCTCTTCTTAATGTGAAATATTTGTTTGGGAAAAGTAAAGGAAAAGGAAGCTTTCAACAGGTTCCATGTTCAGTGTGGGAGTTTTCAGTGGCTTCTTGTACAGTTTCTTCTCTTGGAAGGGGAAAAATGATGAGACCATGGCAGGAGCTCATGGAGAAACCTAAGGCAGGCGACTGAAGTCAAAGCTGACATCAGGAGACAGAAAAACATACCCAGGCATCATGCCCGAAACAACCCAAGACTCTGTATTGGTACAACACTGTGCCAATAGAAAGAGCAAATAGATCCTGACCTAAAGTTTGGCCAAGCATCAGTTAAGTCTGATTGGCCAGACTTACCTGATGCTTGGCCAAAATTCTGGTAAGCATCAGATAACCACCAAGGTCAACCACAATTGACCTGAAGTCTAACCTATAACAGCCAAGATCTTGATCAAGTCAGGCTAGAAGCAGACTAGGCAAGAGAAAACTGAGGATGGACATGGCCAGTAGGAAGGCCCTGGAGTCATGACTAGGAGATACAAATAGACAGCAGAACAAAAGAGTGAGACAAAATCTTGGCATTAGGCAAGACACCATCAATGAGACATAAGCCTGAGCATCCAAAAACAGAAGGCTGTAGCACAGTTTTGGCCAGAAGATCCACTGAGGAGCCATGAACAAGCAGTAGGACAGCCCCAGTTAGATGGAGGGTAGGGAAAACCACCAGCCAGATTTTGGGGCCAGCCCTCAGCTCCAGAGACCTGTGAGTCCCTCAGTGATCAGGTCCTCGACTGAAGCCAAGCTGTGGCTGCTGGGTTTGTTTGCTCACAGATGACTCCTCACCACAAAGAGGAAGAAAGTTCATAGTCGTAGGTTACAGATCAGAAGATGGGTAGGCACATTTCCCAGACAGTTAATCTGGCACTTTGTAAAAGTATTATTGCTTGTATAAAAGTGTTTCAAGAAACTCTAAATAACAGGAGGTCTAACCAACTCGGCTACCATGACGTTCTCCAGTTTATTCATTTCCCAACAGTGGGTTATATAGATTCCTAGTACAGTTTACCATGGCAGGTCATACAAAGAATGCAAACAAGCCTTATTTATCTTAGTCTTAAGGTGGCTGAATTGTCCATGTTACAATACTACATTTAGAAACCCACTACTCCCTGGGACACCTTAAGGTGAATTTTGACTGCGCCCCAGAGGACCACAGGCCCTGCAGGCCAAAGGGCCCAGTCTGGAATTGCTCAACCCTCATCAATCCAAATATAAATCATGTCCTTGCTCTCTAAGAAACTCTGCGACATAAAAGAATACAAATCCTTTAAGCAGATAATAAAGCGAATTACATATATTACTCAGTTAATGATTTTGTATCTAATTATGAGATGTTGCTATCAGTTGCTAAAATTGCTGGAGGTTATCTGTGCACCACGACAGATGTTTTTGTTTGGTTTATTATTCCAGTTATTGGTTCTGTGCAGCTTTACAAGATTTCATTTTCTGTGAGCAATGACCCCATATGCAGCATCTCAGAGTCCTGGCATAGAAATGCTAAAATGAAACAAATATGCAAACACCTTCCATGGTGTTATATCCATTTGGGTTCATTCCCAAACCACAGAAGTGTGGAAGTTACAATACAAAAGGCTTAAAATATGAAAGTCCTCCTAGAATTCCATGTTTCAGAATCATTCAAAAGGAATTTTATTAATTTCGATCTACTAATTAAGGATGCTTTACTTCTAACTGTCCTGAGTGATAAAATATTCTGTTCATTTTAAGGACAACAGCAACAACAAATAAATGGGTGTAATCTGAGCAGATGGAAAGCTGTCATAGCTGGTTGGTCTGGCTTCACTCCCTCCTTCTTTCTGAGAAAACAACAACAGAAGCAACAACAATGTTCTTCAAACCTTACTTTGAAAAAGGGATTCAAATGGACAACTGTCTGTAACCTGTGCTAACTTTCTCCAGTGGTTAATTAGATTCATCCTTTAAAGTATGCCTTTCTTCCCTGCTGATTTTTGATGTCAAGGAGCCACTGACTTTCAGTCTACCATGAGCCTTATTCAGAGACCCTTTATCAAGCTTTGATTTCCCAGAGGTTCTTACAGAGAATGATCCCTTCAGTTGTTGGCTGCTTCTTAATTTTACCTGTCTACACTGCAGTTCTTGGATTTCTCACAACCACACTTGCTTCACAGATCTTCAAACTTCCATTCGCTCCATTTCTGCCTACTGAATTACGGAAAACAAGGCTGGACACAGCAGAGTGGTGACTGAGCTGTGTGATATGAAGATCATCAGCTCGTACTTGACAGTTTCTGCTTATACTCCAAGAATTGCTCTATTTGTCATAGCATCACCCAGAACCCAGAGATCACAGTGAGACAAAAGAAATTGCTTTATTCACATCCATGTGAAATAGGTTAACAGTTTATTCCCATCCACACTCAAACCAGTTATATATATACCAAATCTAAAGTGTCTTTAGCTGGTTGGGTTGAATCAGATCTCTGATCATGACTCTATTTACCCTTAGACTTGATATCATTTATGGACTCTAGAGAAAACAGCTTTCCTCTCAGTATATCATATTTTTTTAAAATTATATTAACATGGAGAAAGAGAGGAAGGGGAAAAGAGCACATCAATTCTGTTGGTTCCAAGATGAAAAAAAAATTGTGAAATCAAGAAAATGTAATTCATAGGACAATCTCAAAAATGCAGTGAGCTAAGAAAAAGAGCTAAAAACAGAATAAAAAATAACAGCCCTCATCCATAAGAAGGAAAAGAAGTACTATTGATTTTTTTTAAGCTGAAGTTCAAACCAGCACTGAGAAATTTACTGCAAAAATGTTAATGATGACAATTCAATCTATGGCTCATAGTTACTCAGTGAAATTATGCACTCACTCTTTTCAAGGCTAATGCTAGCAGGGCTCAAGTGACAACCCAAAGAAACACTCATGATAGACTGCGACACAGCTGGCAGCCTTAGGTCATGAAACACTCAGAGGACTGAATCATTATTGACACAGGATTAAAAACTTCTCATTCTTCTACAAGGCCAGAATCCATATTTGCTAACTGGTCACAGCATCTACCAGCAAGTGGTCTCTTGTGTTTAGCAAAATTTCTGTCTCACTGGGAGTGCTACCAAATATTCCCTTTAAAAGCCATTTATGCAGCCCTAAGTTCTGTGGTCAATGTCTTCATACTGCTCCTCAGAACTACTGAGATACAGCAAACACAACTCATATTCTGCCAGGATGGAGCCTGTAGTTACTGCTGAGACTCCTGAGCACGTTGTGCATCTTCTGTGCCAGCTGAACTGAAACAGCTGCCCAAAGCAGAAATATACCTGTAGGTACCAGACAACCACTGCAAAGTTAACCTAGAGGAACCAAATAATGTAAGGCAGAAGTTCAGATGAAAATAAAGTGAAAATCCAGAGTACTCACTCAGTTTTCTGAACAACAGGAAAGCTTCCAAGCCGTACATAAGCACTCTGAATCCCATCTTCTTTCATTCCAAAAATCTGCTTCACGCTGAATGAATTCATCAGGTCAAATCCTATCCATTACAGAAATATAAATAAAAGACATTAATTAGGCAGTGGGACATGCCTCCAACTGTACTTACATGGATTTCTTAGCCTACAAACAGCACTTATTCTTGTTGGGAAAAACCAGAACAAACATTCTGATATGATCTAATCTTTTCAGCCCCAAAACTCAAAACCAAGCTTAAATTCAAGCTGAGGCTTGAACAGAGTTTTCCAGAAATCAGTAGCTAATTTTTGCATTGCCACAACATCCTGAAAATGCTGTATAATTCATTAACTCCCATGCAGAAAAAATGCAGAGATGCAGACTGAAACATTTATTCATAGAATAAGAGAATGTTTTTGGGTGGGAAGGGACCTTCAAAGATCATCTAGTTCCAACCCTTCTGCCATGGACAGGGACACCTTCCCCTAGATCAGATTTCTTAAGTCCCTCCAGCCTGGTCTTGAACACTTCCAGGAATGGGGCATCCACAGCTTCTCTGGGCAACCTGGCCTAGTGTCTCCCCACTCTCATTGTAAAAATTTAATTCTTTATCTCCAATCTAAATCCCTCTTTCAGTTTAAAACTGTTGTCCCTTGTTCTGTCACTATGGACCTTGATAAAAGGTCTCTTTCTTTTTTTTGCAAGACCCTGTCATATATCGAAAGGCCATGAGGAAGTCCCCCTGGAGCCTTCGCTTCTCCAGGCTAAACATCCCCAACTTTCTCAAAATTTCTTCACAGCAGAAGTGTTCCAGCCCTCTCATCTTATTCATGGACCTCCACTGTGGATCCACTCCAATGGTTCAGGTCTTCACTGAAAACTACTTGTCCAATAAACTTTACCACATACACTTCACATATAATTTTAATACAAGTTAGTTCAATCAACTTATCATTATCATGAGCTATTAATCTTGGTGGAAGACAGTTGCCTAAAGTTTCTGACTTTGTTCTAACAAATCAGTCTTAACCTAAAGATTTACCTCAAACTTAAGTTTAAAGCTTAACCCACAAGGGAGTCTACACAGCTCCAGTATCAACATGGTCCCAGACACAGGGAACACATGGTTTTGTGACACCAAGTCCCAGCTTCTAAACCCTCTGAGGGACAGTGGGGGTACAAATGCATCCAGTTTCTGGAGGCACAGAACTGTGTGGATGCAAATATCCAGCTTTTAGCTCCAAACTTGCTCCACGGGGTGCAAATCCAAACTGTCAGCCACTCCCAGAACCAAACACACTGTGGAGTTAGAGGCAAAGGCACTGTAAAATGCAGATTGTGAGCAACTGAGCAGAGAATATGTGTTTTAATTTTATTCAGGCTATTCCAACATCTTCTCCCCCTCACACATGCACAATTACACATACTAACTCATGGTTTTGTAATTTCAGCACACAAACCTGGTGACATTAAGTGTAGCTTATTTGAATAAATTGCTTTTAAACTATGGCACTTCTTTCAACTTTATTCAGTTAATGAGCTCTTAAAACTTTTCTAGGATAAATAAACATTCTTATGTGATGAAATTAAGCCTGAAGATTCTTGGGTTTCTTAGCTGTCCTCCGGAACCTTTCAGGCTGAAAGGCACTGCAGAGCTTGAAAACAGCTTCAACTGGAAAAGTCACCAACCTGATGATATTATTCTACAATTTTATACAAAGAAATAAGTGCAAAAACCTGTGTGGATCAGTACCTAGGCAAATCAAAATAGCAAACAGCAAATAAAATGTAAAGCTTCCATCATTTTCTGCACCTTTTTCTGAAGAAATTGCTTCTTCTGAGGAAATATAATCTTAATTGTTTGCAAAGACAGAAATGGCTGTCTGGTGCCAAGTTGAGGCCTTTAGTATTACAGTAACTTTCCTGGCTGTCAACAGCTTTTCCTTTTTGTCCACTCTATTTTCAGCTGTTACTGGGCATTTGGGAGGGTAAATAAAGCAGTTAAAGCGCTCCAGGGCCTCATGGCTGCACCTCATAATCACCTCTGCAGCAACTCCAGTGATACATCCCTCTGACACACTGCAATCAGCCACGATTGCAGCTATAAATCAGGGTAAACAGACCCCACCAGACCATGAGAGCTCCCCCCAGGCTGTCACAAACAGCACCATGACTTGTCCATACAGCTCATTCCACCCCGCAGTGCATATCCCTCATCCACACCAACCACAGGAACTGAGGAAAGTAATTGAGTTTTGCTGGCAGGAAGAGACCACTCAGACTGGGAAAGGAAATTGTTCACCATTCACAGGAGAGGAGCTGTGGATGGTGAAGGCTGAAATGCTGCCCAGGTGATGTCCTTATGTCCAGTCATCAGAGGCCTCAAGCTGTGAGATCCTGCTCACTTCACAGGTCTTGTAAAGCTCCGGTGCTAAAAATCCACAAGCACAAGATACAGTGACAAGAAGTTCCTGCCAAGTTTTCCCATCATTAGCTCAGACCCAAAGCTGCTCTCATTACCTCTAACAATTCAAATGGAAGTTCACATCATGAGCAACTCTGAAGCTGTGCACACTGGGATGCTTTTCCAGTGGAAACAAGAGTCAGATTCAATCTCTTCTTCTTTTTTTCCTGAATTCCCTATCAAAATGCACTTTTAAAAGTGTAAATAACACCATGAAACATAAACATGGCTATCAAAACTATTTTACAAACAGAACTTGGTGTAATGAAAATAAAACGCACTCTCACAGCATAACACCATTTAGATTTAGGATTGGATAAAGCACAAAAGTAAATCAAAATAGGATGTTTTTTTTTCTTTTATTAAGACTATGGATTGGCAACTTAAAAGTTGCTTTCTCTCTTTTTAATTAATTGATGAATGAAGATGGCTCTTTGAAAGATGCAATGTAGATCTAGGAAAAATTTAAGTCCTTAGGTATGTCAGAGTCCACACTCAAAAGCAAAGCGTTTTTTATTTTAATCACACTATTAATTTATTCTGTGTCAAATTTAAATATTGCCCAGCTGATGAGACAGCCTCCACTCTTGGATACTCCATTTACAATCAAAGTCCTTAAAGGTAAGGGACACTTTGTTTGCTGAAAGATTTCAACAGAATTACAGAAAATTTGTCATCAGGCCATACACTAAAAAATTAAGAACTCTGCCAACAATGAGATGCATCTCACCTGATTTTAGATGTCTGAAAAGGAGACATATGATGGATGCAGGTTTCCTCAGTTTCCTTGTGAGTCAGCAGAGAAATTTAGGAGTCATTAAGACAACTCATCTTAAGGACAGGCTGAACCCCTACCTGGAGTGCCTCCTTCCTTTCAGCAGAAAGGGAGCTCATACAGATGGGAATTTTCAGAGAACTGAAGTTGTCTGAGATGTATTCTGCTTACAGGGAATGTTATCCACTTTTTGCAGGGAGTAAAGCAGAGGTAAAGAGGACAAAAATGTTAACAAATCCCACATAACTTATATTCATATTGCCTTATTTGCCATCAGAATTGCGTAAAGTTGGCATATTTTAAATTCAGCTTGATTAACCAGCTATGATTTTCAAAATCTCTTCTGAAGAACAAACAAACCCAAAGTATTGTTATTTGAACTGAGAAAGTAATCAAGGCAAATTCCCCAAGTGGAACACACAAAGAAAGGCAAACCTCCAAATGAATTTGTGAATTAAAGGAAGATTGTTTCAGATGAAGGACAAGCAAATATATTATTATCATCACTACTACCACTACTAGTAGCATTACTACTATTAGTACTAATATTACTGCTATTATTACTGTCATTTTGTTTACTTTGTGTGCCTGGAAGCCCTTTGAATAGATTAGGTTCCCTTGACTTTAGGAATGGAACTGGGATTGGGAGGGACACAGCATGAAACTTTTAATTTTGAATTTTAGTCTGAATTACAATATTAACGTAAAAAAATAAGCAATGCTGTGATCATTTCTGCAATATCTGACCAGGACATTTGACCTAGCAGTGTTTGTTCACTAACAATGCAGTAAAAACTGCTCTTTCCCCAAAGTGTTAAATGTGTCACACAGCATTTCCGTGCTGGAGTTACAGCAGAAATAGTCTGTTCTTTGGTTTTTCCACCACCAAGGAAGCACCATATTGTCAGTGGCATATGGAAAATGAAATGCTACATGTAACTTCCCAGTCCTCCCTACAAATTAATGGGAAATAACAGACCTGCCTAAATTATCCAAGGCAAAGATGCTGTTACCTCTTGCACCATGCCCAAGCACAGGGGAAAAGGGCAGGATTTTCCTGTTGTTAGCAGTTTTGATTTAAAAGGTGGCTTTTTGTGTAGCAGGGCAGGTGTGGTTTCCCAATTGGCTCATAAACTGCTTAATCAGTAATGCCATAAATATGGCATTTAATAAGATGCTCTTTGATCTTAAGCCTCTTACTTCATTAGAGCTTCTAAAACAATATGGGGCCACTGAAACCCTCTAACATGATTACATCTCCTGAAAGCCAGGAGACCCTAGTCCATATTAAAATTAAAACAGTGAGCTGAAAGAGAAGCTCATATTTGTGACAGCATACTTGGCTTGAAAAGTAATTTCTTATGCACTGCTCTGCTGATCAAATCAGCCGAATGTCTCACTGCTTGAGAGTTATAACCCCCTTACAGGAAGCAGCCTGTTTTCCAGAATCAGAAAACACACCCAGATCTTTCTGTTGCAGGGAGAAGATGGCAAAACTTGGCACTGGACAATTCATACATCATCTAACTTTTACATGCAGCCAGATTTTCTTTTACAGGACCAAAGTCTACAGCACACCCAGTGCCTTAAAGCATGGCCAAAGGGTGATCCAACAGCTCTGTACCCATCCCGTGATCCTACAACATTTGTTTCAAGATTATTATCTGAAAGACCTGACTAAAGGGGCTTTGGCTGGTTGCCCTGAATATGGGCTGTATTTCTGCCTGGCTCCATTATGGATCTAATAGGGGCAGCATGGTGGAAGTTCTTGTGCAGGTTGAGATTTCCCTAACTCTCTTGTCTTCCAGGTGAAAAAAACCACAAAAACCAGAAAAAGAGAGAGAAAACATGTAAGTTTTAATAGCCAGAAAACACAGCAGTAAGCAAATTTGAAAAGGTTTCTCAAAGCAGAACAGAGTCATTGACTTATTTTGCCCAAAGCAGTTTAGTGAAAAAAGTCTCTTGCTCAAGGATCCCAAGATAACACTCACAGGGGGAACAATTGTGCTTCTTCTAATTGTGAGAGTTTTTGGTGAGATCACAACCGGGAGAGGAATGTGGGAAGCGGTGGAGAAAGGGATTAGGAAAGGCAGTGGACATCACAGCCTCAAATATGGTGTCTGGAATATATTTACTACAACGGATTGCCAGCCATGAGCACTAAAATCAAACAAAGAAGCTTTTGCAAGAAATGCTTCTTCCTCTTGCTCAAACTCCCAGCTGAATTATCAACCTTGTCAATGCATTGATGAAGTGTCACCAATAGCCACTATCAGGGAAGTTGTCATCACCTGCTGGTTCACTGACACCTCTGAAAATAGCAACCTGTACAGCCTGTGATAAAATAGCTCCTGCTACTTTTACTGGGGGTGATCAATGGCACTGAACTTTATTTTACACCAGAACAGTGTATGAATTCCTATGAAAAACAATAACATCTGGGAGTCTTTCAGCAAATCCAGGAACTTGTCTAACATCTCTGCACTCTTGAAAGTTAAGCTTTCACAGATTTCCTGTGCCCACAAGGAAGAGCCTGTATGCCCTCAGTGTCCCTTTTAACTCCTCTAGGATGGTCTGCAAGGCTATTGCCACTGTAAGGAGCCCTAGTTTTTCTTACATTAGTTCATTTCTGTGCTAAGATATATTCTAAAAAATAGAGGGAAAAAATATGCTGTCATGCCATAAAATAAGGCTACACGTTGTATTTAATGAGGTAGGTCCAGCAATAAGGTATGTTAAGGCAGAGTGTAGATCAGGTTATTTTTTTTTTTTTTCCGGCATCTAAACATTTGGCATCCTTCTCTTCCACAGTGCTCTATGCTGAAAGCAGCTATTTCTGTACAGCCAAGATGTGTCTCAGTTCAGGGCTGGAGTAGAAGTGTCCAAATCCCAATGGAGGAACCGCTCACTTTATTCAGCATGTGTTGCTGTTATTATTATAGTAGCCATTATCTGCTACAGCATTTCTGCTATTCCTGGCAGTTCTTCCTTCACAGGAAAAGAAACCCTGTCAAGAGCTGAGCAAGTACCAGATTTTAGGCATATTTTTAAGATCTCACTGAAGTGTCCATCTCAAAGGATCTTCAACCACGTCTAATCTAAGCCTACTTTCTTCCTGTGTGAAGCCATTTCCCCCACCTGTTCGCCACATGCATTTTTAAAATGTCTCTCTCCAGCTTTCTTCTTCACCCTCTTTAACTGAAGAGTTGCAAGAAGGTGTCTCTGGTCCTCTCCCTTCTCCTGGCTGTGCATCCCAGATCTCTCAGCCTGTCCTCACAGCAGAGGTGTTCCAGCCCTCTGAGCATCTTTGTGGCCTCCTCTGGACTTTCTCCAACAGTTCCACTTCCTTCTTATGCTGGGTGCTATTCTTCGTCTCCAGAAAAGATGGAAAAAGGAGCAGCTTGTAATTGCATGGGTAATTCATGCCACATTCAGCTCTCCCAGCAGTTTGATTCAGCATCATCAGTCAGCAGTGGTTCCCTGACTTACCCTCAAAACATTAAGGACAGCACCTCTGGAGGAACAAACCAGAGATTTGTTGGCAGCTCACAAGCCCTGCATGAAGCACTGCAATGATGACTAAATGGGTTGAAGAGGTCATTTAAAAAATTAGTTAGCTAAATTTTACAAGAAGCTTGCAAGGGAATTTTGGAACTATAAAACTGTCCAGAGTCTACAGATTAAGGGCCTCAAGAGTGCTTTAAAGAGGTTCTTGCTTATTAACCTTTTTTTCCACTGATGTTCCAGCTGGGATTCAAGCAGCACTTCATGCTGACCCAACTTTCTTCTCACCAGATCCCCAGATTCCAGTAGGGAAAGCTAATGATGAGGTTTTGCTAAAGCA
Organism: Sylvia atricapilla; assembly: GCF_009819655.1. Lineage (NCBI taxonomy): Eukaryota > Metazoa > Chordata > Aves > Passeriformes > Sylviidae > Sylvia > Sylvia atricapilla. The sequence continues at coordinate 147,967,033 of NC_089140.1, forward strand.
GATGGAACAAGTCTTACACCAGCATGAAAGAAGCACTTCCAGAAAGCCTTGTACCTTCTAGGTCATACTCAATAAGGTGGCTTAGAGCACATTTTAGATGGTCTCAATTTTATAAAATTTATATATCAGATTTACCCCTGGTACATGATGCCACCACTCAGGCTGTTGGTTAACTGATCCTGGTTTGTTTACTCTCAATCACAGCACTGGAAGACACAATTTCTTATTTTCCTTGGCCTCAGGAAGAGAATAAGCCACAAGAGTCCCATGCAGACCACAAAAAGGAGTTTCATCTCAGCTCGAGCACCAATCCACATTTGGGATTATGAGGATCAGAAATCTCACTTGAAGTATACAATGGAATTATACTTCAAAAAGGAGCAATCTTCCAGAGGCAGTGAGGCAGGTGAGCAGGCAGTCACTGGACTGAGACATGGGGCCACTCTTTCAGAAACATCAGTCTAAAGTTTCAGCCAAAACAGAGGGGGAAAATACAGCACTTGGTATCTTTACACAGGAAAGAAAAGATAACACTCCAGGAAAGATAAAACGAATATAAACCAGTAAGAAAATTATGCCAAAGATACAGTATGAGAGAGAATTGAAAAACAGAAGCAAGTAAGTGAACACAGAATTCTAGCCACCCCACCTCGTGTAAAGGCTGTTGTAATCTAACCCCCAGCCTGCTGTAAAAACAGGAAATAAATTAATGTATGCAGCAGCTGCCTCTGAGGCAGCACCTTTCAACACCTGATCCCATGTTAATAACACACCACTTTATGTGATGCATTGTTCTGTTTATCTACATCTGTCCCCTGCTTCTCTCTTACTATTTTGCCTCTTGAGTTTTCAAACAGTTGCAAGTGGCATATTGAACAACACTGAAAGCTGGTTTTGACACTGAACTCTGCCTCATTACTGAAGGCTTCTCTTGTGTTGAAGTCATCTCCATTTTCTCAGTAATGGACACTCGGCTTGGTGCCACAGGCCCTCTTTCAGCTCCTTCCTGCTCCAGTGATTTACAAGATTAAACAGGAGTTCATTACTCCTTTGATGTCCTTTGTGTGCCAGATAGGCTTGCACCAGCTGAATTTACCTGGGACTAGTATTAGGTTCTGGTTTTAATTAGTTCCTCTATTTTGAAGGCCTCTTTGAGTTCCTCAGGTGTAAAGGTGCTCCCAGCTCCTCCAGAAAACCATAAAATGGCACATCTGGAAAGTCATCCCTTGGGATAGCAGTGGGGAAGGGAAGACCTTGGTACAAGCAAGTAGTATAACTTTTAAGGTAAGAAAATATATTTAAGGAAAAACATTCTATTACGACCTGCTACATTTTCCTTGTAATGCTGTCTGTATTATAAGAATACTCATCCAATAGGTTGTTCATGAAAATAAAAATATTCCCATTAATTTTAAATGTGATGAACAAGGCCTAAGATTAAAGCAGGTAGGGATTATTCTTTAGGTGACTGTCATGGTTGCTTATTCCAGGTGACCAGTACAGAATAGATCAGACCTACCAGTACCCAAAACCTGACCACATCAGTCATCAGACAGAATTCTCATCAAACAGACTAATTTAACTCCAAGAATTAGGAGTATTTTGTTAAGATTATATGTATGCCTTCTTCCCCTCATGTGTCCACAATAACCAGAAAGCTTTCACTGATGAAAAATCCACGGGATGGTTTCTGAAGGAGAATTAATCTAAAATACTTGGACTGAGAAATATCTGAAAGTATATCACAGTTAGACAACCTATTAGTCTTTTTATGGCCAAAGGATTGGTTGCTTCTTGGGCTATGAACAGTCAAAATTGAATTTATTTCTTTCTCATCAATCTCAAATGCACTGGAATAAGAAAACTACCTGGATTCTTTAACTTCTTGGAGAAAGCAAATAGTACCAGCCAAAGAATCATTTTCATGTGTATGATTAAGCCTTGTTAAACCTTCTTTGTGAATGCAGATGTCAAAACTTGCCACTGCTGGGACTCAGACCAGAGAAAGGCTTCCACAGGGATTGCTCTGCTATTACCAGTTTACTTCCTGCAGAAGCACATTTTAAAAATGTCAGTTAAAAATTAAGCTTTCCTTCTCCATATTCCCTGACATTTTTGAGAAGCTCAGCCAGGCTACCTGCTCCAGCACAGATCTGATGTTGTCAGGTCATTCACTGTGTCAGGAATCCAATGACATCCATTGACCTGTGTAACAGTTAAGTCTCTTACCATATTTAAAAAAAAAAAAAATTAATTTAAAACATGTCTTTTTCTAATTTTGAGAACTCACCCAGCTTTGTTGTTGTCAGCCTGGTTGTCAGCCTTTAGAGGATGCTCTAGTATTTCCAGGCTCCTAATCCCAATGTACACTTTGGTTACTCCCTACTCCCTGCTGGGGTGTCTGTACATTTTCACTCTCCAATTCTTTAGGTTTCTGTAGAAGGGAAATTCTTTGGCACACAAGCCCTAAAGAAACCAAGGTCCCCATGTTGGAAAACTGGTGGTTCTGGACACTGGGCATGCACAGGTTAGAGCCAGCCTACAGGAGTGCAGTGGTTATGCTTAGAAGTCATAGATGATTTATTGATAATTATTGGCCTGCTTGGCATGTTGTGGTTTTTTAGAGTTACTGGATATTAAAATGCCTTTGAACACAAGTGAACCATTTTTCAACCTCTGAAAAACTTCAAAGACCTTTTAAATTCAGTGATTTAGGCTACAGTGTTGAGATTAGCTATTGCACAGTAGAATGGTTGAATCATAGAATTATTAAGGTTGAAAAGATCTCTAAGATCGAGTCCAACCATTAACCTAACCCTGCCAGGTTCACCACCAAGCCATGTCCCCAAATGCCACATCTACATGTCTTTAGAATTCTTCCAGGGATGGTGATTCCCCCAGTTCCCTGGTCCGCCTGTTCCAATGCTTGAACATCGTATCAGTGAAGATATTTTCCCTAATATCCAAACAAATCTTCCCTTGGCACAACTTGAGGCCATTTCCTCTGGTCACTGGTTACCTGGCATGAGAGACCATGTCCCAGCTCACCACACCCTTCTCTCAGGGAGGTGTAGAGAGTAATATAAGGTCCCTCCTGTGCCTCCTTTTCTCCAGGCTAAACACCCCCAGGTCCCTCAGCTGGTCTTCGTAAGACTTGTACATAGACTCCAAAAAAATGAGCCAACAGGACCTCAATAGGGTCACCTGCACTGCAGGTATCTCATCTACCGGCCCAGAGGACAAATCCACCTCACAGCACAAGTCCAGCCATTTTCTCCAGCTCACAGGAGACTCACCCAACTCCTGTGACTACAGTTACAGGTCAGCTGTTCCTTTCCCTGTTTGCTTCGCAGGAGTAACAGCTGCCATTGCCAGATGTCTGTATGTCAGGAACTCAGTTTTAAATTCAGCTCAGACTAGTTTCACATTTTCTTGGGGACTTCCTAGAGAAAATGGGGGGAAGAAGGAAATAACAAGCCCTGAGCCCTATCCCATTAGCACTGCCTAGTGATGGGCCACTGAAAAACAGGAGAGCAAAGCGACTGTGCCATGGCACAGTAAAGCTTCATCCTTCTGCCCCATCTATCACAAATGTCACAGCTGCTGCCAGTCCTGCCTGTGTGTGCATAATCCCGAGGATGGGACACTCACAGGGAGGATGGAGAGGAGAGTGGTGGTATCTGCATAAACAGCCAGCTCCACCAGCACTGCACACAGCCAGTTTCTGCTGGGCATGGACATCTACTGACCAAAGGCAAATCCCTCACAAATCTCTGCAGCTGTTCGTGGACTATTCACTGGCCTCTCGGGGGCTTCCCAAGGAGATTCTCATGTGCAAAGGGAGGGCACAATGCCTGTCACACAGGCACCAAAATTACACTTTTTTACAAAAGAGGACATTGGTTGAATGATCTCATTCTGCAGGTCCAGCAGCCTGGACACTCCAGTTTTCTCATGCTACCACCTGCTTTAGTGGGCAAATATAAATAGTCCCAAGGATATTGTAATTAGCTAGAGAGTCACTGGCATCTCTGGAATGTGAACCGTTTGCTGCAAACCACAGGAACTGGAGACACACTGACAGCTAAACACAGCCACTGCAGTCTGTAATTGTAGGGGACTAGTTTTACAACCAGTGCCTTCATCGTAAAATGCCCAAACACTCTTTACAGAGTCACAGAAAAACCTACAGTTCATAAATGTTTTAGAATTTTGGTCATTTTCACATGGAGGTTTTGGAGACAGGGAAGAGAATTGGAGGCTGAGGTCAGTCTGTGGTACAACCCATAATGCAGTTTCTGCTGTTGTTCACACACACAAACTTAGGAGCTCAAGTCAGGGCTTTCATGTTCCCCCCTTGCTCCATTAACACTATCCAGTGTGGGATGTTTGATGCCATGTGCTGGTTGGAATTGTCCTTTCCCAGGGTTTATTTTTCTTAGCACTATGTGGAAATCACTTAAGGCCTTTCTTTACTTCCATGGCAGAGTCCCCTGAAAGCAGCAGTCAGTATCTGTTGAGGAGTATTATCTCCTCTGGTAATGTTCAAGACTAGAGCTCAGCTCATTCTTAATTCTAGGGATCATCCAGATTTCTGCAACCAAATCCCATGTCCAGCAGGTCTAAAATACAAACAATTCAAATGTGAAGTCTTAAAACCTCAAGAAGTATAATTCATTTTAAATAACATTCATATGTAGCTTTGATGCAATATTATGGCTCCTAAAAATACACAAAGGTCACATCTGCAGGATGCAGAAATATTATCATTGTGTTTTCCTGCTTGGTCATCTTCCTTTCTTAAATGCTGATGGAATGAAAATCACAATTCATCATAATAAGAGGTATTAAATACAGTAAAGGGGGAGAGGTGTGTTACTGAGTATTTTTAAGGTAGATGAGTTAAACTCTCTTTTTTTCTTTATTTCTCTTTAAAAAACCCAACTGAAACATAGTACCCACAAGAATACTCTTAGGACTTTGTTTAAACCATTATTAAGAGTTAATTTAAAATATCAGACTTCCTGGAAGTAAAGTGATATCCTAAGTAGATTCCTTGCTTTCTTTCAAAATTCCCAGTTGATTTCTAATGCAATCAGCAACATATTCAGTGTTATGTTCTGAATTCACATGTTAAGCAGGTGCTGCTTCACTTCACTGACAAAATTTTATCAGTAGTAGACTAAAGCTGCCTATATATTCTTGCTGATGAACCCTATTTCACTGTAGCAGCCGTTCCTGAATGCTACAGCTGGAGATTTCTTATTTAAATGCTTTGAGACCAGAGGGTCATAGAGTACAAACCTCTACTCTGAGAGGACTCAGGACTATCCATCACTGTTTGTTTGTCTCCATTAGTGCTACTTCACCTCTTGTCCCAGTGCTTCATATCTCTGACAGCTTCAAGTCTTCTTCTGATGTCTTGAATGTATGTCTCAAACAGCTGATAGTCATTTCCTATTGCTGCCTTTGTCCTTCAGCTTGAGTGGTTCCCCTATCTCCCTCCTGCTGTTCTCCTGATCTATTAACAGAAAGCAACATTATCTCCCCTTTCCACCTGCACACTGCAAGATGAACCAAACCCAGGATTTTAATTGCCTCTCTCTGGCTCCTGAACACACGAAGAGCTCCTCAAGGCTGAATCCATATTTCCTGAGCTAAGGAGGTCTGAGCAAACTTTTCTAGATGAGCAGTAACCAAAAGCCCTGCCCAGTCTCAGGAATTCTTCCCTTCTCTACCTAGTCCAGTAATGACCTTTGCATTTTTCCCAGCTCTACAGTACTGTGATGTACAAACATCTGCTGACTAAGACCCCATCAGTTCCCACAGGAGGAGTTTATAGTTTTTAGTCCTGATATTGATCCTACCTACCAAAACAGGCCTTTTAAACTGACCAAGTTAGCTGGAAAAAAATCCCTGGGTTTTGAAGCCATTGATCCCAATCCATAGAGTGGAAACTCACAAGGGAGATTACAGCTAAAACTAGACCCTGAGGGACTTCATCACTGCATACCCTCTGTATTGCTGGTGAGGGGCTGAAGTTGTCACTTTTAATTAAAATACTGTAACTAATCTGTTGTTAAGACACTGAATGTAATGGTAAACATTTACAGTGATCAGATATCCCTTAAGTCAAGTAAATGACAGCCCTGAATGATCAGCCTGACCAGATGCTGCAAAAAATTAATTTCTACTGCAGAATTCCCTAACATAATGAAAAAAAAAAAAAAAAAGAAAAAAATCACTGTGATACTGACCAAACTGGAACAGTTGCCCAGAGGATCTGTGAAGGATCCATCTTTGGAGAAACTGAAAACTCAACTCTACAAGGTCCTGAGACATCTGATCTAACTTTAAAATGGGCCCAATTTCGAAGGAGACCCTATTTGGAGTAGGAGGTTGGACTAGATGATTTCCATAGGATCCTTCCAATATGAACTAACAAACAGCTCTAAGAGACCAAAGTCATCTTTTATGTTAGCATGCTGAATATTGATGTCTTTCCTAGGAGAAGAGTGAGACTTGAAGATAAAATGAAAAAATACCTCAAAAATACTACAGAAGAGCTGAAGTCTCTCTCTTTATATATGCATATATATATATACACATATATATATATAAATATTACTGCATATAGGTATGCACATCTAACTCTATCCAAAACTTTTGTGCCAGATCTGAATTGGGATTCCTGTCCTGTACATTGTTCAACAAAAGCTTTATTTTAGAAGTCAAATAAAGCATAGTCTACCAGTTAGCCTTGAAGCAAAATTCAGATAAACATGAACTTGAAATAGGAATCCACTTGTAGCTCCATTCTTCTGGAAAGAATCACATAGAAGGTGATTATCTGGGAAGGGAAACAATCCTCCTACTCATTTTGAGCAGCAGCTCCCACTGCAGATATGTTCATTCAGACTCAGTAGGGCTGAGGTGCTCTAAAGTTTGCCCAGCCCAGAGACAGGAGGACTTTCAGGACAGGTTAATGCAAGACCCAGCAACAGAGAGCAGTTCAAAATAGGTGTTTGGGAATAATCTGCTTGAGTCTAATGATCAGAAAAGATGTTACCACCCAACATTATCACAGGCTCAGATGCAATCAGACTGCAACCAAAATAAGCCTCCCACAGACAGCACAGTTGGAGCTGGTATTTTGTGCAGGCAGTGAAAATCCTCCAATGAACAATACTGAGTGAGTAGCAAAGCTCTCAAACACTGAGCATTTCTATTCATAATCAAGCTGCAGAAGAACCTTCAGCCTCCCACTGCAGTGAGTTATGTCCTTGGGTCAGTCACAATTATTCCCAATGCAACCTTGATGGGCATCTTTTCTCTGCCAACTGCTCAAGCAGTCTTGAGAGGCTAGAAAAGAGACACAGCCCAAGCAAATATCTGACACTAAGTCCTTCAGCTGACTGAAAAGATATATCAGACCTTACAGAAAAGCAGAGATCTCACCAGACTGAATTTCCCCTTGATCTCTCACCAGTGCTTCAGAAAATATTTTATTTATATAAATGCACACATAAACCTTTCTCCAGTGGTAATTTCCACTGTGCTTGGATTTCCACAACAATAACAGATCAAATAAATGGACATTAAAACTCACTAAATGTGCAGTGGTAAGAAAAAAGTTATCTCCAAGACTTATTGCACTCCTCTAGCTATTCCACTAAGCCCCATTGGCTTTTTAATTTGATGCCATATCAAAAGAAAGTTTGTGATTAATTTGGTGTTGGCTGTCAACAGATAATTCATTTGAAGCCTGACAGTTTCTAATACCCTTCTTCACCACTGAACATGTGTTGGAATAACAAAATTCCATCCAAGAATGGTGTAATGAATCAGAGATCATCACGCAAGAAATGTACAGTTATATTATTTGAGTTCCCAGAGGGACAGCAGAAAAGTGTGTCTGTTTACCTGGAATCTCATCAGTGCCCCCACTGGTGTGTTTGAACCGGTCTCCTTCCACGTGGACATTTGGGCACAGGACATCTGAAAAGCAAAAGAACCAGTACACAATTATCCCAAGGAAACATCATTTTGGAAGCTGCAGAACTAACAAAAGCTGATCTTCTGAGTTTTTTCCAAGCTCTGCACATTCTAAATATCCTTCCTCTCCCCTATAGCCTAACTTCATGATGGACAAGAGACTCAGTACATTATGTCTGGTTTTGAGACACTTTTTCTGCCTGACCAGACAGGAAGACAGAATAGATGAACTGAGCTTTTCCATCAGTTGGGACAACACTCTGAGTTTGTGTCTTCCTCCTGTCTGCAAATCTGCATGAAAGTCACAAAAGAAACACCACCTTAAGAAAATACAGAATGTGCTTCCACTCTCAGCTTGGCTGGAAGGGAAGTTCTAAAAGGCCAGCTGACACTGGGGTGCTGCCCAAACTTTTCAGAAAGGACAGCTCCCACTCTGGAAAAGCTCCCTGAGTTTGTTCAAGCAGAAGTTGGAGTTAAATGACTACAACTTTGAAGAGTGTTCACCCCTACACACAGGTTTTAAAAAGTCATGAAAATACCCAGCCTTTGTCAGCCATTTCTCATGCTCCCAGTTAGTGTCAACACAATTGCAGAAAAATGCTTTTCCAGTGAGAACTGTCTATGTATCCACCCCTTTCCTGCCAAACCTTTGAAATAACTTTATTTATGCTTTCTTTTCCCTGATCAATAGGTTATTGCACACTAGTAAACAATGGGGACAGGTAGCTTAAGGGATCAGTTTAATGAGAAGAACTGGAAGAGGTATTGGGTCAGTGTATGTTCAATATTATAATTACAATAGCAACAAAAACAACAGTAACAACAGTAACAATAACAATAATAAATATATATATATCATAAGTATCATATTGGAATTATTAGAGCAGGTCCAGAGCAGGGCCATAAAGATGATCTGGAGCACGTCTCTGTAAAACAGGCTGAGAGAGCTGGGTCTGTTCAGCCTGGAGAAGGGAAAGCTCCATAAAGACCTTATAGCTCCTTCCACTAATTAAAAAATCCTTTCAAAAAGTGTGGAAGAGACCTTTCACATGGGCAGACAGTGATAGAGACAAGCTTTTATTACCTCTTAAAGAACTGCGGCCTCACTTTTACCTTTATTTTACAAATGTCCTGTGCTCCTTTTGTCTCCTCCCTGCCTGGCTGCAGCTAAGGATAGAGCATAAATAGCTGGCAAGGGAAAGAATTTAATTGCAGTGATCCCTTTCCAGCCACAAAATAATCCACAGATGCTCAAACAAGGTTGGTACTTTCCATACTTGGCTGTGTATGTCCAAAGGAGCAGAGTGCTGGACTGACAGCACATCCATCAGTCCCAAGGAGCCACCAGGTCTCACTGCCACACCCAGGGCTACACTGTTGGGAAGGCAAGACAAAAGCTGCCCTCCTTCTTTTGGAGCCTTTCTATGAAAGCCCTGACAGAGGTGAACATTTTAGTGTCAAAGAGCATTTATGCCCGTTTTTTCTGCTACTTCCAGGCAAAACTCTGAGCTAACACTTGTGATGCTCAGAGGATTTGCCGCAATGAGCACTCACTGAAAATGGCAGACAGTAACAATATCTGCACTGCAGCTAAGGCTCTACTAATTTGTAAATCTTCACAGATTTACAGAAGAGAATATGCAACTGACTAACCTGAGCTTTCAGCCTCTGCTCCTTGTTATATCCTCTGCTTGCAGTTGCCTTTAAACATGTATTGTTTAAAACTTCTTTCTTGTTTGCAACCTTATAAAATATTTTGTCAATCACTTGCTTTATCCAAAATTTTTATCAGCAAAGATTTTGCATTTATATCCATGGGGTTCATGGAAAGTTTTATTAGCACCAGAAGTGCTAAATATCCCTTTACAGTTGTACCAGGAATGATGACTTTCCACTGACACCTGCTACATGACATCAGTCAGCTTTTAATCCATTGTAGAGTGCTACTTTTTAATGCAAATGCAATTCAATACATAGTAACAATGCCTAAGAAAAAAAGTACTTTATTAAAGAACAAATGTACTTCATCAAGGTAGTTACCATATCAACCAAGCTGTAACTCTACAGAAGAAAATGAGTTTTGTTAAAGATGACCTCTTTCTCATAAAATTAAAATTCTTTAATAGGAATACATAATAATTCCTATTCTGTAATACTTTATTCACTGCTTCAACATCAAATTTTTTTTTTTGTGAGTGAGATCAGGAAAATTGCTCTATAACTCTATAGACCATTTTTCAATTTCTAATAGGCTTACATTATCATTTCAAAGGCCCGTAATTAGAGGGACTAGGAAGCTCTATGTATGCAAATTAGCAGATGACACCAAGCTGAGTGATGCTGTTGCTACCCCTGAAGGATGGGGCCATCCAGAGGGACCTGGACAAGCTGGAGAGGTGGCTCATGGAAATCTCCTCAGGTTTAACAAGGCCAGGTGCCGGGGCTGCACTTGGGTTGAGGCAGCCCCTGGTACCATCCAGGCTGGAGAATGAAGGGACTGAGAGCAGCCCTGCCCAGAAGGACTTGGGGGTGCAAGTGGGTGAGAGGCTGGAGATATGCACTGGCAGCCCAGGAACCCCCTGTGTCCTAGGTTTGTAGGAGCTTCTTGTTGAAAGAAGCATTTCTGAAAGTAATTTAACTGCAGAGATCCCCTTTTTGTATAAGCAAATCACACTGAGATCTGTTTGATGAGGAGGGACTCAAGCCTCGCTTTTAAACAACATTTTTTTTAGAACCTTCCTTATGAAAAAAAAAATCCCAAAGCTCTCAAACATTTTAACAGCAAGAGACAATATGTCCTACAGAGTATATGCTCTGCAAAGAGATATGTCAGAACAACGTGTTGGCTCAGGAACATTCACTAGCACTAAAATAACATTAAATAACCTGTTGTCATTAAAATGTAACAATAGGGCTGCAAATCTGGAAAAGAAGAGTGATCTGGTTGTTTGAGTCTCTTAGCCTCCAAGCCATTTCAAAAGAAATTCAAGGAAATGGGATAGAAAACAAAGGAGAAAACAAAAGTGAATGAGAAAGGAGTGAAAAGAAAAGCAGGTGGGTGGAGGAGAGAGGGAGGGAGGGAGAGAGGGAGGAAGGAAAAGAAGGAAGGGAAGGAAGGAAAGGAAGGGAGGGAGGGAGGAAGGAAGCAAGAAAGGAAGTAAGTGTTAAAGAGAGAGGGAAGGGGAAAAGGAAGGGGAAGTATTGTGTCTGTTATAGTAATTCCTGGCCAGGAATGCTGTGGTTCTGCTGCCCCTTGGGGCTTTCTATAGAGAAACCTTCTCTGAAAAGTGACAAACACAAATTCTCATTGCCAGCGTTCCATCCTTGTGTCCACAGGACTCTGCTGAAACAGTTTCTTAATTTTCATTTTAATTCTTTCAAGGATAAGCAAGCCCTCAGCTGCCAAGGGCTCCTCTGGGGACTTGTGTATAATGAATGCTGAACATGTGTAGCTGTCAAGTTCCACAAGAATAAAGTAGAGGTGAGAATAGAAACACAAGAAGGTTAAAGCAAACATTATTTATTACCATGTTTCTTTTTTTATTTCTTTCCAGACTGAGAATTTCAGGATTCCGGAATCTCAGCAGCACCCAATGCCTTGGCAGAGATTCAGACACTCTGAATCTCCATCATTATTCCATCCCCACAAGGGAAATTTTCTAGTTTCTCTCAAAAGATGTGATACTCCTAACCAAATATTTGAGTTGTCTCATCTCCTGACATTGAAGTTTAGCCCCTCGTAATCCTATCCATGAATAAGGCAATGCAGAGCAAATGCAGGCTTCCCTAAAACTTGTCTGCCAAATCTTTAGACCAGACAGCCTGCTAAGAAAGAGGAATTTGGATTAAGGGGTGGATGGGTTTCATATTCTTATGTAGATAGTATTGCAAACTTTTTCTACATTGAAATCTTTTACCCATTGAAGATTGCACTTAAAGGGGAAGGAGCCTTCTGAGAAAATTTTTTCTTGAAGTCAACAATATTTCATGCAAGTGGCTTCTCAGAGGAGCTTTCTCAGAGCCCATTAGCTCTGTTCTTTAATTACGCAGGCGGTTCTCTGTGCAGCACTTCCTCCAGCATATTTAATTCCCTGCAGTCAGTTGATGACTCCTATATATAGTACTACCTTTATTTGTTCTTTTCTTTTATAAAACATTGCACATAGACCATTTTAAAACCTCCAAACTGAAGGGTTTTTTTTCCTACACTCTTTTAAAAATGCTTCTTTTGGAAGAATACCTACACTCTCTGCCCATATTAACTGAATATTTTTTGACAAATGTTTGTTGTCAGATATTCTTTTCCTGCAAATGAACCACTCCATAAAGTGCCACCCACCATGGAAACAAATTTATAAGAAAAAATGTGGCACTTTTTTCAGCTACAGTGGCAGGCGGCTCTGACAGTGTAATGATACTGCAATAGTGTCTGTACTAACATTATAATTTGTAGCAAGGTGTAGGCACAACAGAGCATCACAGCAATTATAGGATTCCACTTCGCAGTTTAATGCTTTGTGCAACTCTCATTTTCTTTCTGAAATCACACTGAAACTTCTCACCATGGAGTTTGAAGTCCATCAGTGCCAGGAAAATCACCTGTTTGTGGCTGCTGAAGCCAAGGTCAATTCTGTCTTTTTTCCTTCAGATGATGCCTACACTGACGCTGGATGAGGTTTCCATATTTGCTCTCTGTCACTACAGTGATAGAATCAGAGCATCATGGAGTGCTTTGGGCTGGAAGGGACCTAAAGATCCTCTCTTTTCCAATCCCTCTGCCATGGGCAATGACACCTTTCACTAGAACAAGTTTCTCAGGGCCCCATCCAACCTGGCCTTGAACACTTCCAGGGATTAAGCATCCACATCTTCTCTAGCCAACATGTTCCAGTATCTCACCACTCCCAGAGTGAAGAATTTCTTCACGATATCTAACATAAACTTGCCCTCTTCCAGTTTAGAACTATTACCCTTTTTCTATCACTAGAAACCTTTGCCAAAACGCCCCCCTCCAGCTCTCTTGTAGGTTATAAATGCTTATGACGAAATAAAAAGAGAATAGCAAACCCTCACCACAGCACAGCTTTCAGGTGGAGAAAACATAGCCACAGCCCACTCAACTCATAAAGCTGTCACATTTTTCCACTAAAGCATTATTCTGCAAATGTACCGGCTCCCAGCTAAATCACTCCCCAGGCTCCTCTGTCTGCTGAGAAAGTGACTTCAGTGGGACTCTGGGTATCTGTGTCCACAGGGCTCCCTCCCCTTTTCCAGCACAGTAGCCAGAAAAAGTGAATCCTTGTGTGACCATCCATTCAGTGCTGGCACTGCTCAGCAGATGGTGTGTTCCACATAGACAGTAAGCAAAATTACTGCAGGGCATTATACCCCAGAGAGCTCTCATGCAACACACATTTAAAGTTCCAGGCAAGAGGACACTCTTCTTTGAAAGGCTCCTTCTATAGAATGGAGATTCAGAGCAGAAACCCAATTTAGGTGCCCTGATGTAGCCCTGGAAAAGCTCCCTCTTGCCATTGTTTCTAGGGGAAATCTAGGAACACACAGTTCCCAAATTAGACATCTATCAAAGGCACCAGAGTTACATCCATCCAATTAAAACAAGCATGGTTGGGTGCATTCCTGGGCACTGAGGCCAAGGCATGTTCAAGCCCATATCTATGCTAGCAAATGGTCTTAGCCTCAAAATGAGGGGACTGCTCACCATAAACACTCTCTGGCATTATGGAAGTATCCATCTAGGCCCCAGAAATGTGCCAGTGGAGTGTCAGCTTGCCTGGGGCAAAACATGCCAGACCCCAGGGCAGATGAGTGAATTCCACTGCCCAGGAATGCTTCTGGCCACATTTACAGTTACTAGTTTAGATACAGCCCAATAATATCGTCCTTTGCTTAGAGTTCTCTAACACAGATCAAAAGGACCCTCTTGAGCAACAATGCTAATGATTTTATTAGTCACAGGCCACCAATGCTAAATGCATTCAGTGCAAATGGGAAAGTGAGAAGGGGCCCTCATGCATAGCCAAGAAATACTGTATCCGGTTAAATAGAGGCAGCACGAGTGCAGGGACTTTGACATTTGCAAAGCATTTGAAGTCTTTTGAAGGTGAAAAAGTAAATTTAAAAAAAAAGGTTAAATCTTCTCCTACACTTTTCTTCTTGTTCTGCTCACTTACCTGCTGAGCTTCCCTTAGAGAGCTATGAAAAGTACTGTTTTCCCCACAATGTGGCAGGCTGTACTGTGCATTTCTACTGTCCTCTCACCCTGGATCCAAGCATCTCTCCTCCTTTTGTTAATATCAATTGCCTTTTTATTTTCATTTCTCTCTGTCCTGTGCTCTGGATCTTGATTCCAAAAGAGACAATGCTACAACAGTACTCCCAACCCCAACAGCACACAAGTGACAACTACCACACCTCCACCAGCATAGGGAATCCTTTACAGCCCATCAGCCCCATCTCTAGGCTGATCCCATAATCTAACCCTTAGCTCAGATCCAGATGCCCTTTAAACTTTCCTAGAGAAGTTCCTGAATCGTGGTGAGGACTCATCTTTCCAAGGATACCTGCACTGCAGGATGCTCAGAGAACCTTTCCCTCTCTAATGCCCCACACAAATGCAAGAAACTCCTAGTATGACTGGCAGCAGAAGTATATTGTCAAGAGGACTGATGCAATTAGCACCGTTTAAGTGAGCAGCATACAGAATTAATTGCACATGCTCCCACAGGGAATAAGTGCCACCTCTGGGAACTATGAAAATAGCATCAGGCCTTGGCACTTCCAAGCTAATTTGCTTGTGTCTGCCCCTAACAAACACAGAGACTCTGTGCCAAGGAGCTTGTCGGCAAACAGCACAAGGTTTTGAGGAAAGCAATTAGCAGCTGCTCCCATCCAGGCCAGGAGATGATTGCTGCTCTGGGCCACAAGTCCATCTCCTTCTCTCATTTTGGGAAAGAAGTGAAGCTTACCATGCTAAGGGTCCTTAATTCGAGTGAGCTGCAGGGTTTCTCCTGAGTGACCAACCACTGCCTTAGCAGATAAATTGCCATGAGCATGTCTTCACCACTGATGACCTGTAAAATATTAACAGGACAACAGCATGGAGTTGAGCTGGAGCACATCCTCCAGGAGCCAGCAGCCACAGCAGCAAGCCCTTTCCCAGTGGCTGCTCTATTGGCACAGATGGAACATTCCCTCCTGATGCAGCTGCTGGGCTCTTTGGCACAATTTTAGGTGTTTGCTGCCTGTACCTCAGAGGCTGGAGAGAACAGGGTGTTGCAAGGCTAAAAAAGTTTCCTGCTTGGCCTTGTCCCCCAAAAGAATGAACATTTACAAAAAGCATTGTATGTTTTTAATTTTTTAAACTGCTCCTTGATAAATCCTAATCCTCCAATGTGTCAGGGAATGAGCAAGATCAAGGTACTGCTCACCTGGCTGTGGGGAGACAAAGCCACCCACCTGCCAAAGTGAGGATCCCAAGAGTGCAGAAAGAAGAGATCAGCACATAGGGCCTCTCTGGGGGTGTAGATGGAAATGAGTAGTCTGTGGATGGAACAGAAACCATTCCAGGTAGGTTGTCTCTCCTGCTGACCTACTCACAGGCACAGAACTGCCAAGCATAAAAAACTCCATCATTCTCTCTCCCCTTCTCACTCATTAAATTTTAGAAAATAAAATTTTTACATCTTGGATTTTGCACCATTGGACATGGACAGTTCCAACATCCACTTGTGTAATGAACGATAAGATTCTACGACATGTAAGAAGACCCAAACTAAAACATCTGTGCTTTACACTCCTTTAAAAACTTATGAAGATCAGTACCACACATGTAAATGTGGTTGTAGAAACAGGAGAAGCATTTCACTAACAGAAGCAGATCTCTCTTATTTTTTTCCTGTGCTATTAAACAAGTAATATGGAAGTAAAATTCTGCCAGCAGCAAATTTCACAACAGGGAGCTAGTAGCAGCAGTAGCAAAAAATGCAATATCTCTTACAGCAATGGCTGATTTTAGGATGGACTCAAATGTTGTAAAATGCTATCAACACAGGAGAGGTGGTTTTTTGGGTTTTTTTTTGTTTTTTTTTTTTTTTTTTTTTTTTTTTTTTTGGTTTTTAAATAGCAATTCTGTGTTAGTCCTGTAATTGAAACGACTGGGATGATTAAAAATAAACTCAGTGTGAAGCTCTGGTAGGTTGGTTCTCACTGAATAGGAACAATACAGTATTTCTGCTATAAAACCCCATCAATCTCACTTCACCAAAGGCACATTCCCCAGATGAGCCCAATGGAGCGGGGCAGCTACAGATCTGCTGAAGCCATCAGTTCCCACTGCTGGCTGCAGGGACAAGACAGTCTGTCCATTATCCTCCCATGTGCCACAACACAGAGACAAGAGAGTGGAGTCTCCTCATCTGAGCACTGCCAGAAAGCTGAGATGCCAAGTCACAGTTTATAATTGATTTTTTAAAAAAGCAAATCCTGGGCAGACCATGAATGTTATTTTATTTGTTAAATTTCTGTAGAAGCAATTACTTGCCCAGAATAATAACGAGAAATCCAGGTAAGGCATTCTGTTCCCTCACAGTAGTTCCAAAAGTGAATTAATTAGAAGCAACTTGTTTCAAAGCTCATGGCTTTTCAGCTGATCAATAAATATACACTAGGTGTTCTCAAATAACTTCCAAGAGAAAAATATAGCTCAAGGATGAGTTTAAGAGGGACTCTGACTGCCATTACTCTTCTGGTGTAATTATACAACTGCAAATTGAACAGTATCTTCTCCATGTGGGTATTTTTGGGGTCTGCTGTAGCTTTGGGACTTTGACCAGCAGCAGTATAAATATATCATAAGAGGAAAGCAAAGAAATTTCTGTATAAATACAAAACATGACTGTAGCTAAGAGTTTGGTTTTGTTTTGTAAAGAATTGTAACATCGCCTTTGCAAAATGGAGAGGGTTTGAGAAGTGACTTTAGTTTCCTCTCAGAAGAAACCAGGTTAAAAAAAAATCCTGGCTGAAGGATGCTACTATATGGATATGCCTCAGCAAACTCAGCAGTTTGCCTCGCTGCTGTCCACATCCTTCTGAATTTGGCCTTTCCTGAGCAGGGCATGGAACTGGCCACACAGAGGCAGGAGGTAGTGGCAGGCATGTGCCAGCCCTTAGACCAGCCAGAGGAAGCAATGGGACACTTCTTTGGTGATACAGCTCTTCAGAAGACATCCTTTAAGAGCAAGACATCTATCTGACAATCTGCATGGAGTTAAACCTTGGGGACACCAATGGAAACAGCTTGAGGATGATGGATCACATGAGGAAAAGGGCTTGTCCAAGACTGTGCTACCACAAGCTTCTGGCTCTCAGAGCTGTATCTCTGCCTTCCAGGGTGCTGCAGAGTCCAGCAGGAAAAATACATTACTCAAAATGAGTGAAGGATGGCAGAAGCAAGCCCAGTGCTCACTTCTTTATCTCCAAAGGGTTTAAACAGACCATTGGTATCTATAAAGGTCTTAAGAGTTTTAAAGACCTTTAGGAGATTATCTGGGTTTTTAGCTTCCAGACACACCTAAAAATGGCCAGGTTGAAAGAACTGGGTTAACTTCTGTATGAAATTTTGAACGATAACTTTAGTTCTATATTAATTTTGTCCACACAGGTTCGTCCACCAGCCAGTTCCAAACATGTAACCAGGCCAAACTTTTTAAGAGCTTTGCACGAGATCTGGGTGCTTCCTTCCTGTGGGCACTTCAGCAATCTCTCTTCAGAAGCTTAAAAGCAGCTGAAAGAAAAGCAACCTAACCAGAAGTGGGTTTCAGGGCATCTACCCTCTCCACACTCTGCTAAACAAAGGATGTGATGAGTGGAGCCCGGAAAATAAGGCTTTGTGAGCAATAAATAAAAGCAGGCACAACCTGGGCTCTGTTACTCAAGCCTGGTGCACATGGTTCAAATGCTGATTTCTCCTTTCTTTCCCCCGACAGTTTTCTCTGCTCAAAAATGTCAACCACTCATTTTTAAGGATGTCTAAGAAGGTATGGCAGACAAGACAACTGTGCAAGAAGGTAAAAGGGAAACAATCAAACCACAGCACAAAAAAGAAAGGAGTCAAGAAAGGGAAAGCACAAGGGTATCAATTGGCATCTATAGCCCTGTCACCTCTGAGTACTGAGATCTTCAATGCCAACTGAAAGCTTCTCTGTGCCAGGGAAAAAAAACATTTATTAAGCCCTCTGGATTAATACAGGGCTGCCAAACTGTGCAATACACCTGTGTTCTTTTACTCACATACCTGGAATCAAATTATGTTATTGTTGTGCCAGCATGCCAGCAGCACAACCCACACACATGCCAGGATGAGTTAATGCTGTAAAACTTCCAGCTGCACAGCCACAAAAGGTACATCCCAGCATGAGAGAATCTGTGTTTCCAGAGGACCTGCAAAGTCAGCCCAGCAGTACTCATCCCCATTGTCCCTCTCCAGGGAACTGAGCACACTGACTCTCCAAAAGGTAACATGGTTTGCATTGATTTTTTAAAACATAGTAAGTAATTGATCTTTTGAACCAAAACTTTTCCATTTCACAAAACCCTCAAAGTTCAAAATAAATGATTTTAATAGCTTCAAAGTTGTTGTTTTTTTCCCCAATCCTTCTCTACGACCAAAATCTAAACTGGTTTTGCCAAGTTTTGATCTTGATGAATTAGCATTTTCCCTATGACAGGCATTTCATTAAGAGGTCCCAAATCAATTCTGAGAGGCGTCTTTTCCTACAAAACACAATGTCTGCTAGGCCATGCACCTAGGGGCATATGATGTGGGAGGTGGATAATTTTACCTGCTGTCAATTAGGAATGAGAGATTTGGAATTAACATTTAAATCTGAAATGAAATAAAATAAAATACTGCAGGCAGAAGTACAGTGTGTTAGCTTGAGAGCTTCTGATGAGTCCTGAAGGACAACGTTCAGCATCGTGCTCATTGTGCATGCTCCTCTCCAGCCTGAGATGGGAAAGGGTTTCAGAAAACCTCCTGTGGCCTCAGGAAAGGAGATTTTCTGTACTGTATCAGATGCCTCAGCAGCAGTTCAGCAAGTTTTCTCTAGTACAACTGAACCCCACAAGGTGTTTTTGCAGGGTGACTTCACATTTTAAAGCACATCCGAAAGGTTTGGGGTTTTTTAATTTTTTTTTTTTTTTAAATTTACATGTCCCTAAATTTTTCCAAGGACCTCTAAACCTGCCTTATAAATTTAGGCCAAATACCAATTCGTTTCTCTCCTCTTGGACTTCTTCCTCTCCCTAAGTGATGCTTTTGCAGAGGATATTCTGGGAATTGCTGCACCAGGTGGGGCTGCATAGATGGGATGTGGAATTTCACAGCCAGTTCTGCATCCTCAGTCTGCATCACTTGGCATGGAGATCCACTAGGATTCTCTTCAGCACAGCCATTTTGGGGATTTCACCTTTCTATAGTGCTAAAGTGAAGATGCTCTCATTGTATCAAAGAGTCACACAGGCACTGAGAACCAGCCAGACTCTACTTCTTTAATGTTTTTAACCCTGTCCTATAGAGGAACTGAATCAACAGAATCATTATGACTGGAAAAGAACTCCAAGATCATTGACTCCAAAATTTTAAACCATGTCCATTAAACCATATCACAAAGACCACTCATTTTTTTAACAGTTCCAGGATGGTGACTCCACCACTTCCCTGGGAAGTCTGTTCCAATGCTTAAACAGTCTTTCAGTAAAGAATGCTTTCCTAATAACCAGCCTATTTTCTTAGATGATCCTCCCCCTTTCTGTATTCGCAGAAAGGTAGATTATAACTTGTGTAGTTGATGCCTTAAAAAGTAATTCTTGGAGCTCTTTAGCTGTTCTTTCCTAGACTTTATAGAGAGTGTGTTGGGCCCAAAGCAAAATAAAAGCAGGGACAGAGCTTGGCTGGGATATCCATGTGTCTCTGCACACAAAGAGAGGAGGGCTCACAAACACCCAGTAAAGGACAGGGCAACCAGCTTTGGTATTATCAGGGAAGACTAAAAAAGTCAGCCCTGCAGGGTGATTCCCAGCTGCACATAAGATCCAGAAGCAATGAAGGTGTGCGTGCATGCTACAGAGGAGCTGGACTCTGTGCAACTACTGAGCAATCAGAGCTGTTATTTTGCCTGGATGACAGCTTCTGTCCCTCAAAGGAAGATGGAAAAATGAGATTTTGGCTTTACTTCCTGGGGAAGTCACCTATTCAGCAAGGTTTGACTTGCAGTTATATGTTATCCATGCAGAAGGAGAACTGGAAAAGGAGCTAACGTTATCACAGGAATGGCAATCCTAAGGAAGTTCCCAGATGCCTTTTGCAGGTGGGATTCCTCCCCTTTAAAGAGAGACTTGAGCCTTAAGTGAGTGGGGTGAAGGCTTGTGCAAGTTTCTCTGACCTGGCTTGCCGAGGTATTGGCTTTGGGTGTGAGGATATTTTAGGTGCTGACCTGAAGATGAAATTGTTTTCTAGGTGAGGATCATGGAGAAAGAGTTTGTGCTCGCAGAACTGTGTCAGGGCACATGCTGGGCTGGGACTTTCTGTGTGAAGAAAGCAACAGTGAAGTCTGCTGCAAGAAAATGGCTAGACACATTAAAGCTTTTCATTAGCACTTCTGATAAGATTATAAATATTCTGTATAATTGCCATTAGCTAGAGTGGCCAAAGCCTGAAGTGGCAAAAGTTCATTACAAAAAATTATGCAGAACACACATGAGAGGGGAAAGCAGAAGATGGAAAACAGAGCAGAGGAAGTTAATCAATTTCTTAAAAGAACCTTTTAATAACTCTAAAACATGCTGCACAAGTCCCAGTGTGGACCAGTTGGCCCCTTGCCACCCTCTCCTCTGGGGCAGTGGAAATGGGATCCATCAGCTCAGCAAATCCTGACGGTGAACAAAGGCCCCACTGCCAAGATGTGCTGGCACCGGCACCATTCCCACGCCTCGCCCACATCCCCTCCAGAGAGCAGGGCTGCCTTTGACACGTTGAGCTCGAGTGTCCCTGCCTGGCACCAGCACCCAAAGCTTTGTCCTTTTCCCCTCCCCGTTTCCTCCTGGGTCTTTGGGAGGCCTGGGCTGCCCGAGCCATCCAGGGGGTTCCCTTGCACACTGAGCCGACCTCATTGTGCTCTGCCCCAGTGAGCACAACTAATAACCACAGTTTGCCTCCTCTAATTGAGGCTCTGAATAACCGGGAGCAAGTGCCCACCCCTCCAACAAAGGCAGAGCTCCCCTCGCCGCAGAGCACAGCTGCCACTCACACTGCTCTGTGCTGGGATGCCACAAAAGCTGAGCTATTTTACACAGAAAGCAGCTATCACCAAACCCAGCTATGAGCAAATGGGGCCCAGTGTGAGTTCCAGGAAAGTCCTCATGGCAGAGAGCATGTCCAGCCCTTCGTGCCCCACGCTTGCTGAGCACCAGAAACTTGGTGAATTTATTTTGCCCTGCAACAGGTTTTTTTAAGAGGCTGTGGATGCCCAGAGGAATGACATACATGCTGGCGATGAAAATTACCACGGAGGGTGTTTTTCAGCTCACAATACAAAACAGAATGGCTTTTCTGCAGGCACTGGTAAGAAAAATACTAATTAGTACAAAGTATGGTGATAGGCAAACTCTCTCTTGCTTAGTTACTCATTCATTAAAGTGAAATTAATCTGGATTTAGATCAATGCAAATGAGTGAGGAATGTAGCTGGGTGTTTTGTTTTGTGTACACCCATTTGCTACTGTTGCTGATCACAAAGAAACAAAGCTAAAAGCACAGCACAGGACACCTCAAAGTCAGCTCTATCTCTAATGACAAAGGCCTGCTATCAAACAAATGTGTCCTGTTACAGCTGCGATCCCCAAAACTCAGTCTGAGGATGTGAACCCGTTCAGGTGAACAGAGACAAATCTAGATAAATCACACAGAAGTAAAAGCAGAAAACAGGAAAGGCAGCTGCATCAAGTTCCCCATGTGGAGATGTCAAGGACAGCCTCGGCTTGGTAAGCAGTGAGAAACCTTAATATATAATAAAAGAAATCTGGAGAGGAACTCTATACAGGAGCAGGTAGTGACAGGTCAAGGGGAAATGGCTTCAAACTGAAAAAAGTAGATTTAGATTAGATATGAGGATTAGGAAGAAATTCTTTATTATAAAAGTGATGAGGCATTAGTACAGGTCTCCCAGAAAACCTGTGGCTGTCCCCCCAGAAGTGTTAAAGGCCAGGTGGGATGGGGCTTTGAGCAATATGATCAAGTCAAAGGTACCTCTAGCCCTAGCATGGGGTTAGAACTGGATGATCTTATCATTTCCTCTCCACCAAACCAATTCAGTGATTCTCTGACTCTGTCATCACATTCTTGCTTTGGCAATGAGGTCAGACCTTTATTTCACTGAGCTTCTCATCCCAGCAACACCTCAAATGAGATTTCACAGGTCACTGTACCAAACCCACATTCACATAGGGAAAAAAAAACCCCAAAACCAACCATGAAGAATTTGCCTAAGAGCTAGTTACAAACCTGATAGCTGTGCCACTACACAAAAAATGTCAGCAGCCTTTATGACTAGCTGAGGAAACTGCCACCCACCCAAAAATAGTGTAGTATGGACCCAATGCTTCCACATTCAAACATCCTGTCTGCTTTACAACGCTCAGCACTTCCATATTTCTGTACAAACCAAACTCATTCTTTGGCCAGGAGGGCAGGAAGGCAGAGCCAAACTATTCTCCCTACTCCCATCCACCTAAAATTGGATGCCACATTCCCCTGCCCATTAGGGAAAGGCTCTGGCCTGGGACTCTGTTATTCCCTGAACCATGTCAGGTCATTGTTTAGAAAGAGCTCATTAGCACAGAGTGAACCCATCCCACCAAGTGTCCCATGGCCTGTGGTGGGACAGTGCCAGGGCCCAGGACTTTCACTGGCAGTGGTGTGGTTTCCAAGGGCCTGTGCTGTCACAGGACATCCCTTTGGGTGGCATTTCTCCTGGCTGCACTGTGTGTGCTCATGAAGAGTCAGGCCCTCCATCACTGCTGCTCAGCACATGCATCCACAGAGAAAGCTGGGGTATTCAAAGGGGTTCCCTCCATCCCAGAGCTCACGTGGAGATATCCAGAACCAGCAGATATTTGGCTGAGTTACTTACTC
Source organism: Sylvia atricapilla (assembly GCF_009819655.1). Lineage (NCBI taxonomy): Eukaryota > Metazoa > Chordata > Aves > Passeriformes > Sylviidae > Sylvia > Sylvia atricapilla. The sequence continues at coordinate 147,990,238 of NC_089140.1, forward strand.
AAGTATTGATTACAGAGTTGCTGGAGCATGTCCAGAGAAGGGAAAAGAAGCTGGGAAGGGTTTGGAGCACAAGTCTGATAAAAAACAGCTGAGGGAGCTGGAGGTGTTCAGCTCGGAGAAAAGGAGGCTTGGAGAGATCTTATCACTTTCTACAAATCCCTGAAAGGAGTTTGTAGCCAGGTGGGGGTAGGTCTCTTCTCCCAAGTAACAAGCAAAGAGGACAAGAGGAAATGGCCTCAAGTTGCACCACAGACTGGATATTAGGAACAATTTCTTCACTGAAAGGGTGGTCAGGCATTGGAACAGGCTGCCCAGGGAAATTGTGGAAATACTGTTTCTGGAAGCACACAAAAGATGTGTAGATGTGGCACTGAGGGACAAGGTTTGTTGGTGGCCATGTCAGTGATAGGTTAAGAGTTGAACTCAATGATCTCAGAGGTCTTTTCTCACTTGAATAATTCTGTGATTTCATTATAACAGTGGAGCACAAAGGACACAAGTTCATGCTGAGAATGTACCAGTGGTCACTCACAACACTGCGTAGTTTCAGCTTCACGGGATGTTGCCTTAAGCTCATAGTGGTGGCTGTTGTGGCCAGAATGCCTTCCAGATGGCATTAACTCCATCTTACAAAGGCCCACACGGGTGCATTTCTTTGGGCAGGACATGCTTTTATTCAGTGTTACAGAAAGAGGGAATTTTCTTCTGAGGTAAGAAGTAAGGCAAGGAAACCCCGAGTCATTTAATATTTAGACTTGATCCATCTTGGATCTGTTTCTCCCTGGTCATTCACTAGCCATCACATCATTAGCTTCTCAAAGAACTGACTGTCTTTATAATGATCCAAGGCCAGCTTCTCTTGAATTGTTCCCCCACTGCCACTCTGGGAAGCAGCTGGGTTGGGGAGAGTGATACAGACCTGGTGCTCCTGCTGGGAAATTGAAAACTTGCTCCCTGCAGTGATCACCACCATCAGTGCCTGACCCCTTTCCCTGGAAAGTGCTGGATATGTGGTGTTGTTTTCTGTACCCATAACTTGACTGGGGATTAGTTACTGAGAAACAGCTTGGCAGCCTTCCAGGCCATCACATAAGAAAATCACTCTATTGCCTTACGGCCATACAAAGTCTACAGTTTGTCTCTAATCACCTCCATTAGAGCACAGTTTGCCTTCTAATCAAAGGCCAAGTTTTCCATTTTATTTTTCTTCCCATCTTCCACCCATGCCAGGACCAAGATGCTGCAAACATTCCTATATATGTAGCTACTTAGACATAAAAAATATCCTTCCTCCAAGGTCTGAAAGCTCAGAGTCTAATAGAGAGGTTCTGGTGGATTTTCTGCTGGAAGAAAGCACAGAAAAAATATATTGGTGATCTCTCAACAAAGCTTTTTTCTTTTCATCTCTCTGCCAGACTCACAAATTTTACAGCTACAGAAAAGTATGACCAGCATCAAGGCCTCTTGCACACAACATCAGATGCTGTGGCATCTCATATGCCCCAGCAATATCTGCTCTTTTGGAAAAGAATCTTTCCTTTCTCAGAAGAAAATGCTGCTAAAGCCAGCAGTTGGAAGCCAACATGAACAAGAACTCATCTCTTCAATAGGCATCAGCCGGCATTTTAAAGAAGCCAGAGCACACTCTACCAGCCCCACAGGCGATCTTTTTTCAGGCATTAACTACGCTCAGTTAGAAAAAAATGAATCTTACATGCCCCTGAAGAAGCAACTTCTATTTTCCACTTTTGTCTTGCTGAAGGGATTCAGACAATCAGTGCAACAAGTTTTAATACTGATGATGTGCCCTCTATTTCCATGTTTCCATACTTCTCCAAAGGCAAGATGAGTACTGATGGTGGTTATCTCCTCATATATTCTTCCACAGGTGGTTTGGGAGTTTTGATCATTGCCAACTGCCAGAATTTATTATGGCATGAATTTTCTTAGTCAGTGCAAGGTTATGTACTAGTCCAAATAAAAGAGTAATTTAGAGATAAGATTCAGTGTCATGGCTCTCTTGACATCTTGCACAAATACTGAGCAAGCCCAAGCTTCCATCACACAGTATCTGCCCAGACAAAAATAAAGCTGCACCTGTACATCCAATCTACTATTTGTATTAACTTCTTTACACATGTAAAGGACATCAGCCTGTGGGAGCAAGTCAAGAGGAAGCCACCAAGTTGATTAGAGAGATGCAACATCTCTCCTATACAGAAAGGTGGAAAGAATTTCAGGAGGTAAAGAGAAGGCTTTTCAGCAGCCTGATTACCCCCTTTCAAGACCTGAGAGACGGAGAGACTTTTTATGAGAACCTGTAATGACAGAACAAGGGGGAATGGCTTCAAACTGAATGACAGTAGGTTTAGGTTAAACACTAGAAAAAGTCTTTTTTACTCTAAAGGTGGTGAAGCATTGGGATGGACTGACCAGAGAAGTTTTTGATGCCCCATCCCTGTTGTAGTTCAAGGCTGGGCTGGATGGAGCTTTAAGCAACCAAATCCAGTGAAAGGTATTCTTGTTCATGGCAGGAAGTTGGAAATAGATGACTGGTGTCACTTCCAACCCATTCTGTAATTCTGTAATAAACTTCTAAATGTAACTGCTTTTGAGTTAATGTTGCCATGGTGTACCTTACTAGAACCACTTCCTGAGCTGATCCACCTCCCACAGCTGGAATTCATCACTTTATGCTCCACCTTTATCAAAAAGAGCTGCCACAGCAGAATGAGTGAATCCAGCAGGGAAGGTTAAATGCTGCTTGGCAGACTCACAGGGGAGTCACAGTAAGCACTGTGTTGCTTTCCTTGGCGAAAGTCAACATTACCCATTTCTTCATGCTATCACCCTACCACAGCTCCTCCTCACCTACAAACCCAGAAGTGTAGGGAGAATCAAACTTAGCATCCAGCCTGGAATTCCACACAAAAGTGAAATGAAAAGCTCGGCCCAAGAGCAGGAAAACACACAGGCAATGTTTTCTCTGTACTGGTTTCAGCTGCTGTTTCATGGGTCCCACCAACCCCAGGAAAATCACCAACGTGTCAAAAAAAACAAAACCCAAACCACCAAAAACCTAACAAAACTACAGAAATTACTATATAATTATAGATTCATTGGAGATATACGTCTACACTCTACTTTCCCATTCAAAATTATATAATTAAACATCTCCTGATTTAATGAAAACTCGGTCTGTACTATTCTGAAATTAGGACACTCACCTCCCCTTGTGGGACCACAGATCCACCCAGAATAAATAGCATGTTTATCCACCCCTGTGGTTTCCTTTCCCTAGATTTTATTTGTGCTCACTGAGAGAAAATCACTCCATTCACTTCCAGTTATATACATGGATGTGTGTGCATATACATGCATTTAAAAACGTGGATGCTATAAAAAGAAAAAGAAAATGAACTGATCCAGAAGAGAAGAAAATAAAGGATGCCTGTATTCCAAAAGAGGCTTATTTAAAGGATAAGGATTTGGGGGGATGCTTGAGTCCATGGGAGTCGTGGAGTCCCCCATCAGTGACCATTCTTCACCAGAAATCCACAATAGGATGAGCAGCCAGCCCCTTCCTCTTAGTGACTTGATCAACACTTCATCCCCTGCTCAGTATGAACCCACATCCAACCACAAGAGAAAAATCACAAGCCCCTGGGACAAAGCAGAGGGAGGGGAGAGGGTCCTTGGTGCCTTCAGTCCCCTTCATTCTTGTGATAGCAGATTCCTTGGAAACTTACTCTGTAATGAGGGGTGGTGGGGGAAGAGAAAGCACTGCCAAAACAACTTCTGTGACTATGAACTTACTGACATCAATTTACTTGCCCTCCTTGGCATTTCTCCCTCTCGCTCCACCACAGAGTTACGGGTAGAAAACACTTTTCCTGAAAATCTGTTCTCTTGTGCATTTTGTGGTGAAGAGGAGACAATTATTGAGAAGAAAAAAGGAAAGAACAGAAGATGAAAGGGTCAGCCTCGCACAATTACAGCCTCAAGTGCTCCTGCACTGTTCCTGAACTGCAACAACATAGCCTCAGCCTGGCACCACAGTGGAGGTGCCTCTCAGAGAGCAGTGGAACACAGATGAGCAGGAGCACCATCCAGAAACCCACAGAGCCAGGCCAGGTCCATCCTGAGAGCTGGGCTGTGCTGGGGACACTGAGAAGGCGTAGGGACACCCCCAACCCCACCCCTACCCCACAGGTAAACCCCCCACATAGAGCCAGCAGTGAGGAACCATCTCCTAAGAATTTCTGCATTTGTTCTTCCCTGCTGGTAGGATAGGAGTTCTTTTAGGACTAGGAGGCTGCATCTCTGTGACCCAATGAGCATCCTGACTACACCTCAGTGCATCAAACGTCTCAAGGAAAATCCTCAGAGCACCTCACAAAGAAGGGATTTGCACCACGTGTAAATCTATTCGGCCAAGGTTTATTTCTGAGGTCTTCCAGAGTCCTGCTGCCCGAGCTTAAGAAAACCATTGGATTCACTAAAAAAAACTCAGAATGTATACAAATAGCTGTACAAAGTTGTGTACAAGTCAGTCTAATACTTTCTTAGATGTTTGCTTAACTAAACATTCATTATCTTGCACACTACTAGATCATGGAAAATAATTAGCAGTGAGATATTACTGAGCATAAACATAGAGGACAAACTACTCTATGCTCCAAAATAGAAATTAATGATTTAGTTATAAGATAAACTAAAGAACCTAAATTAAAAAAAAAAAAAATTCAACACCCTTCTCTAGTTTCTGAGCAAGGGAGAATTTCCTTGACCCTGTGAGACTAAGGGATATTTTCAACACTTCAGTAGCACCTAACATTTTATGGTCAAGGCATGTGCCCACGGAAATCAAAGTAAAAAGCAAAGAGACTTTTATTACAGGCCTCCTATAACAAACAAAAATATTGACCTCCAAAGCCAAATTACTTATAATCAACTCAAAAATAGTTTGGAGAGATGAATGTGGTGGGAGGGTGTAGCAACCCATCCACTAATTCCATTTATTTAGAGTTCCTATTCTGTTTTCTTGTCCTGTCAGCAAGCATACAGGACAGTATTTTTAACTAAATAATAGTATGAGAAAGGATTTACTATGAAAAAAAAAAAAATCCCACCCACTGGGATAAACTCCTAATTATAGATGATAAAAATCCTTGATTCTGAGCCAGTCATACATTAAATAGATTCCTGTGTACCATCTTACATTGTGTGAAGCCACAGTGTCCTACAGCTTGTAAAGCTGTGAGCACGTAAATACTCAGCTGGAGGTAAATAAATTATAAATATAATATTAGCCCAGGAAATTAATTCTTCAGGATATTATCAAGGTCACTACAAAGAACAGTTTATCAGGCAGGTAAATTAGACAGGCATCTGCTTCTGTACTTGCTAATAGAAATCAGAACAGCCAGTGGAAATGATGTTGAATTTTTGAAAGATTTGCAGCTCTGCAAATGTTACACTTGTCCTTAAACAACTTTGTTAAAAATCAACATGCATGACTCACTATTCCAGCACAGAGCTCCGATAGCTTGGAGGAATAGTTAGCAGATACATCCCTGAATAAACTAACGCAGTAAATTTTCCAGTACATTTTGTTTTATTTTGTATTATACACTCACAATTCAACTAAGACTCATGTCTTATTCATTACAAGCAAGGATAATGATGATTTCCTTCTATTTTTATACTCTGTTGCCCTTTTCATTGCAGCCATGAGCTCCAATAGAGCCACAGGTGTAGAAGTTATTTCTCTGAAGTGGGAGTGGTGATTTTGCAGGTTGCCAGTAAGTTCAACTAGGGAGGGAACATTATGGGCAACATCTTCCCTCTTGCAAAACTCTTGGGGCTGAACAATGCCAAAATACATAGGGAAATATGGTGTCAGGAAGTGAAAAAAAATGGATATCCAGTTTCCTAGTCTAGACACCTAAGTGACCTTTCCAAAGTGGCTGATCAGTGCACTGTGCTGCACCAAAGGGCATTGAGACTGGGTTTCAAGAATCTGTAACTCAAAGGCTGGTCTGGATCATTTCAGTTCCCAAGGGATTGTTAGTCCTGAGCACATCCCTTGTCTAACATGATCCTTCTTATGTGTGTTATGCTTATGTACAAGTCAAAACATTTGAGACAAGGCATGCTGTATTCCATCAGACAAGCCTTGCTCAACAATGACAAAAACACATCTACGTTGTCAGTGCTGTGTTCAGTAGAAATCTAAAACATATCTCCATACCAGCCACTATGAAAAAAATTAACTCCATCCCAGCCAAAACCAGCACTCTATTGCAGAGATGACATTCACATAGACACTTCTGCAAAAGGCACCCAGAGTGAATTAAATGGAAATTTGAATAAATCATAGAGTCATAGAATGGTTTGGTTTGGAAGTGACCTAAATGATCATTCAGTTCCAAACCTGCCATGGGCAAGGACACCTTCTGCTACACCAAAGTCCTGTTCTATTGGAACCTGTTCCAGTGCTTGACCACCTTCAAAATCTTTCTTCCTAATATCTAATCTAAATTTTATCTCTTTCAAGTTAAAGCCATTTCTGTTTTTTCTATCAGATAACAATCAGATAATTAAACAAAAGATTTTTTAATTATCTTAAGCCATACTCAGAATTCCACTGGCTCAAAGCCAGCTTTTCAATCCCATTCCTAGCAGGATGAATTTAGCAGTTCTTCCACTGGGTTTGTTCACCAGGTCCTTCAAGTGAATCTTTAGCTTGTCTCTATGGGAAGACAACCAGGATGCACCAGCAACATGTGTCTGGTTTACATTCAAGCTGGTCTGAGTTGGCATCCTTCCCATTTTAGTTCCAGTAAAGTTTGGTTTGGGGTCTGACATTGTTACAGTGAGAACTGGAAAGATCATCAAGCACAAGTGGATTCACACTTCAATTAACAGTAACAACAAAAAAGCCATTAGCAACAAAGATTATCTTTCAATAATGGTAATTTAAAAAGCTGTCTCTGTTACTTCTAATTGTATTGCAGCCGTTATTTGTTTTTTAAAGCATTATCTCCTTGCTATAAATAAGTCAACAGACTGCAGCAGGTAATATCCCAACACAGTTAACTTCAAGGACCAATTTATCACAAGATTTAGGCAGAAGCCAATGATAAGGGAGAGGGAACCATTCTTCTCACAGTAGTCCCTTACGGATTAAATAAATTTGGCAGTACAAAGTTTGACCCTAAACATATGGCAACAACAGCTCTCTAAACTGACATTGTCTCCTTCAACTGCACAAACCCTGCAGCAACAGGAAGCTGGGTGAGAAATGCAGCACATCCACCTCAGCCTGCAACAACACTGGCCTGAATATCCATCAGTAATAAAAATTCCAGCAGACTGAATTTACTGGCATAAGGAAACAAGCATTATTGAATTCCCAGAATGTGGCAGGGAAAGGTTCAACTCTTGCTGTTGGCTGTGAAAGCAAAGAATCCAATGAGAAAGTTATATAACCTCTCTCAAAAGTGAATGAAAAGAGAGAGGCACTCAGACGTTGAAGCATGTCACCTGACTCAAACAGTCATCCTCAAAAAGGATGAAACATTCTCTTGAGATGTCTGCTCCTTTCTACTAACTATCAGAAGAGCATGGACAAATAGCTTTCAGGCTACTGCAATTCGACAATATGAATCCTACCAAAGATACCTGAGTAGAAAGATACAAAATCGTTTAATTCCATTTATGGTTTTCAGCTCTGATCCAACATCAATCTTCAACTCAGAAACACCCTTTGGTCTAAGCTATTAGAGTAATTTACCACAAAGTTTTAGCAGTAGTGACTAAAATTCTGCTGCACCATCCCACCTGTGTCATATTAGTACTGCAGCCTCTGACAGAGGTGTTGACTCTTCGGTGCCAAATCAGAGGGATTTTTACGGCAGATGTAGAACTAACATACAGTTAGAACTAATATGTGCTATCCACCTTGCTATCCACCCTGGAGGAACAATGCACAAGTCATTCCTATGGCAGTTTAGCCAAAGGAAGTCTTACCCACAGCTGGTGGATTGGGTTGACTGTGTGTAATCACTTTACAGTAAAAATGTCCTGTATTTCATCATCTCTGGAGCTTTAACATGTTGTAGCTTTATCTACTTCACTGTATAAAAAGACTGATACTTCAGGCTGAAAGAACACAGATTTATTTTTCAGAGTTTATACATATAGAAACAAACATATGTCTTATGCACATACCCAAATATATACACATATATGTGCATTTTATATAAAAATTCCTTAGTTTTCTAGAGTACAGACGAAGTTATAGCCAAACTGACAGTGAATAGTCATCACATAAGGCAATGAGTGGAGTTTAGGAACCTGACATCCCATGGACCTGCTGCTCAACAGACAAGAACAGCAAGTGACAAAAATCACCTTATCCAATTGAGCTACCTCACTCGAAAGATACCTTCCCTACCTCTGGCCAGGATTAGCAGCAGTACTCACAGTTCCCAAAATATACAGCATGCCAAAAAGTATTTTATGCAGAACTTAGAACTATTCTCCATCATTTTTGAAGTACATTAATACAGCAGAGCTTGCAACAATTTCCTAATTGCATTTTAAAGAACTTAATTAGTAATTTATCAAAAAGTAGCTCTTCAAGGTGTCAGAGTATTCCCACTGCTTTTGTTTTGCATCATAAACAAGCTTACTGCTTTGAAAAGGAATTTGGTATTTGGGTGTAACTTGTAGGGAACTTGATGGGATTAAATCACTAACCCTGCAATTTACTAACAAAAATAGCCCACCAGTTAAACCACACTGCATGTGTGTGGCACTGAGGAAGAAATATTCTTAACAGACTGGTACATTAGAATTCAATTCTGTTTGTTGACTTAGATTATTTAAAGGGAAAAAAAAATTCAGCAGCATTTACAAACTTCCACAGGAGAAAGGATGCACCACTTCATATTACCAAGAGATAAGAAAGAAAATCATTGTATCATTTGAGTTTGTACTCTAGTAATACCATGAATATCTCTGTTGCATAGAGATCATGCAACGTTTACAGGTATCACAGGTCTGTTCAACCAGATGCCCCACCCCTGGAAGGGTTCAAGACCAGGTTGGATGGAGTTCTGAGCAACTTGGAATAGTGGGAGATGCCCTTGTCCATGAAAAGGGAGTTGGAATGAGATGATCCCTTCTAACCCTGGCTATTCTATGATTTTATGATCTACCTATAGCTTCAAAATAAGCCAATAAAAATAAAATGCCCAGCTTTGCTTTGATCACACAAATAAATAATACAGGTTTCTAAAGACAGCTCAGCTGAACACGGAACTGGAAGCAATGGTTTCATCCTAGATCTTAAAAATAGGTGGTGCTGCCCATTTTGTTCAATGTAACACCTTATCTAGCTCTGAACACAGGTTTGGTCTTATGGTTCTGTTCTGTCTGTGCAATTGTTTCCAAAATCAGTTCAATTATCAGGTGATGCACTTAATTCAATACCATGAAAGGTCACAATTTTTCTGGTTAATCTATTTGAAGAGAAAGCTGAGTGTTTGTGCCAAACCTTTTCCCAGGTGTCAGAGGCAGACCATGACCAGCAACCACTGCATCCTTCTGTGAAATCCAGGACTTGCCATGGTACCTCCAAACTCCTTCATTAAGCCAAATCACAGGATCTGCAGCTCCCATTGCAGTTACTCCTCACAAGACTTTGAGGCTGGAATTTATGCAGCCAGGTGCAAAAAATAAACCCAACAACCCACCAGCCCTTATAGACCAAGCTCATCATTGCTATAGTGAGTTTACAGAAATACTCATTTTTATAAGAATCTGGGGGTTTCAGGAAGCCCATTGGGTTTTGGAAGTATAATATCTTATGATGGGACCTTTAATACATTGCATGGGTGTTGCATGCTCTGATACAGATTCAACTTTTTCTACACTTTTCTGTAAGTTCTACCAGGCCTATTAGGAAAACTGGGAATAAATCTCCATAGCACCTCCCCAGACTTTCTCTATCCTAAAAAGAACTACATCCCCAAATAGAGGGAGAGCAGAGGAAATCTTTAATTTGCAGGTGCACCTAACCACATTGGCAATCATCTATTCCATTTATAGATTGTGCTGGGATGTATCATGAGGTTTTGATGTAAATAGTCACATAAAGCATAAAATTAACCACAAAGCAGGCTTATTACACTAAGACTTTAAGTAACTGGTGTCCCTTTAGTTTGAGGTCAATTTAGGGGTTGTAAATGAACAAGGAAGAAAGGCCTGACTGTAAAAATCTGCTGAAATTAAAAGTATTTTAGATTTGTGAAGGCCACATGCCAAGGGCTTTCTACTCCTTGCTTTGTTTTTCTTGGACAGAAAAGCCTGCAACTAAACCTAAAGCCTCAGAGGTTTTTCAGTGCCTTGCCCTAGTCTCCTGCTGAGCATCTGGCCATCTTCAGAATGAGAAGAATCTTATTTTTCTGCTGAGCATTCCTCAGCAGTCCATCAGATAGCAAACACCAAGAGAAACAGTGCTGTGCCAAGGATGAGTTGTCTCTTTTACCCCATCATTTGGACTCCACTGGAGCAGACAGAAAGCCTCCTTCTGATAGCAGCTGGAGAAGTATTGGGCTCCACAGCTGAATATTGAAAGTGCTGAGCATCCACAGCTCCTGCAAAATCAATGTGGGCTGCAGACAGGGTTGAAAAACAAGCTACTTCAAGCACATAAGAGTATGTTTCAGCTTTTACCTGCTCCTATTTCCGTATTTCTCCTTCTCTTCTACATTATTTAGAAATGGCTTCCACAGTCATCACATTCCACCCCCCCTCTTTTTTTTCAAACAGCACATTACTTTTTCATAAAGCTCTGAGAACCATGCTTTTCCTGATTGTCTCAATATTTCTTTCTAAATCTGGGAGTTACTTTCATCTGAGTCTTTGTCTTTACAATTATTTTTACTGTACATCAAACATTGTTCATAGAGCTTTCTTGTCTGAAATGCAAGAAAACCTATTAAAATCTAGGGGAGATGTTATCATCCAGCCAGATTTTGTGATTTCAGAAAAGATGTTTTTGGCAGTTCAGAGATTCACTGCTTTACATAAAGTGATTGCCTGTGGTTTATGATGCTGCTATCTATTTGTCTGTAACTGCTAAAGAAAGAAGCTAGAGATAAGAAAGACAAGTGAAAAAGTTTAATTGATCTCATTTTATTATATTCCTATTTTCAGAGCCCCATATTAATATTCCCAGTGGTCTGTATGAAGTTGCAGGTTTGGAACAGGCTCTTTTTCTCACAAACTGCATCAAAGAAAGGAAGTAAAACCATTTTCTGCCACAGACTTATTTCTAAAACTCTGGGTTTTGAATGACTTTTGGATTCATATCTTTTCTCCCTCAGCAAAAATAAGAAATCAGGCCACAGGTGCTGAAATATCCTCATCACCTGAAGGCAATGTCTAAGACATTGCTTTTTCCAACATACAAGGGAATGAAAATAAATCAATAAATCATTCTCTGAAACTCTAACAGAGCTAACATCCGTTCTGGAGGAGAAAAGCTACCCGGGTGCACAGAAATATCAAAGTGCTGCCTAGAGGCATTGACAGACAGTCTGTGTCTAAGTGAAGGTGGTGGCAAGCTTGCACATCCCTCCCACCAGCAACTCCCAGCAAGATGCTCCCAGTCAGACACAGAATTTCTGAGGAGGGAACATTCTGCCATCCCTCCCTGAACCAACAGGAGCTGAGGCAGTAGTAAAACAGCAACAGTTATGTGTACTGGAAAGCCTGTTTAAGGAAAATGGGACAAGATCCTGAAGAGATCCATCTGCACTGGGATATTTTTGTTAAGCAAGCTGTGCTAGAGCCCAGGAGTGGAGTTAGAATGGGGGAAACCCACCTAGAAATCCACTTTATGCACAGTACAAGCCAGAGCACAACAGATCACAGGCTCAGGTCTGCACTGGGAGCACAGGAAGGATTTTCCTCAGTTTTCTGAAGTTATTAGCTAATGTTCGTCAAGCTGATATGAGCTAGCACTGCACCAAAGGACACAACCCAGGTCTTCTGCTCTTAGTTAGCTGCTCTCACCTTGTACCAGTTACTCCCCTGGGACAGCATGGTGGAGTAAATCTGAGTAAAAACTAATCTGGGAAAGGAAACAAAAATACTCATTGGCTTCCTGCTACAGTTGATGGTGGGGCCACATAAATGCATGTGGTGGCAGATGGGAGAAGGAAGTTAGGAAGATCAGATTTTCTTTTTTAGAAGTGGGGCTGGTCATAAAACAGCACTGTTGAAAATCTCAGAATAAACCTATTCATTTCAGAGTGCCAAGGAAAAATAAGAATTTATTTAGAATCATGGAATTGTTTAGGCTGGAAAAAGCCCTTAAGAACATTGAGTCCCAACCATTAACCTAGCACTGCTAGGTCCCCCATTAAACCATGTCCCCAAGTGTTACACCTACACATCTTTTAAATACCTCTAGGGATGGTGACTTCACCACTTCCCTGGAGAGCATTTTCCACTGCTTGACAATCCTTTCAGTGAAGACATTTTTCTTAATATCCAATCTAAACCTCCCCTGGTGAAACCTGAGGCCGTTTCTTCTTGTCCTATTCCTTGCTACCAGGGAGAAGAGAGAGATCCCCACCTGGCTATGATGCCTTGGAATGGCTACCTAGAACAGTAACTACACAGAGCTAGAAAATAAAGTAGGTATTTATTAAAGGCCTTCAGTAGATACACCTTGAGCAGTGCAAGAGCCTGGCAGAGGCTACACCCAAGGTGGACAGTGGTCATGAGCTTTTCAGACAAATAATAGTTTTGTCTATTTGCATATCATAGTTTAATTGTCCAATTAAAACTTCAGGTAATGAAGTCATATTCCTCCAGTTTGCTCTTTGTCCCAATTCACTTTTGTTTATACTTTTTGGGGCCCGAGGCCAAGGATGTCCTTGGATCTCAGGCCTGGAAGGATTGTCTTGTCTGACTGAAATGTGAGGAGAGCCTGCTAACACTCCATATGGAGTTCAGAGTTATGCACTAATACAGTACAGGATCTGAAAAATATAAAAGCTTAAGACATCATCCTTTGAGGGAGTTGTGGAGAGTGATAAGATGCCAACTCAGCCTGCTTTCCTCCAGGCTAAGCACTCCCAGCTCCCTCAGCCACCACTCAAAGGACTCATGATAAAGACCCTTCACCAGCTTTGATGCCCTTCTTTGGACATGCAATATTTAAATGATGTGGGGATTACACAGTGCCAGAACAGAGCTGTAACAGGGCTGTAGTTGTGATCTGGGAAAACAGTAGCTTCTGCATGATCTGTGGAGAAACTGAGGGACAACCAGCAGCCACAGCTCATTCACAGAGTTCAAAGTTGCCTGCCAGACACCAGCTGTGGAACCATTTCTCTCTAAGCTGGTGATGACCGGACCAAGTGGAAAATTAGATCTGAGCATTTCAGACATTTGATTTGAAAATAAAAAGTTCTGTAAGTGAAAAAGAATATCTGAATATCTCTGCTGTGCTTCCTGGAGCCAAAAGATACCAGACAGCCCTTTAATTAAATGGCAGAAGATCACCACTAAACAAACATTTTGTCTCCTCACATCCATGTAAAGTTGTTTGTTTTTGTTTTTTGGTTTTTTTTGTTTTTTTTTTTTTTTTTCATTTCAAGTAAAGGATACATCAGTTGGAAATTCTGTCATAGACCTTTCATGCATTCACAAGAAACTGCAATTAGCCAGCAAATGTGATGAAAGGATGAGTGATCCTGTCGTCTGTAACATGAGTGATTGCTGGAAGATGGAGATGTTACAGAGCTTGAGAAAGGCACCACAACAGCTGTGGGAGTGCAGCATCAAGAAGCAGTAGGACATATCAGAGGTGACATCGGCTGGGTCACTGCCCAGCTGCAGCTTTTTAAAAAGCAGAAGTTGTCTGCTGAGCACTTAACAGACTTCCAAAGCCATCTGAAAGTCACTAGATTTTCAAGTGATGGTCAAATTCTTAGTACCTGCACTTAATCTGGACATCTTCTTAAGCAGAAAAATGTGGAATATACCCTTAGGTGTTCCAATATTTCATTATTTTTGTGAAATTTTACTGTACTGATAAGTCTGTTAGGAAGTGTCAGCCAAGATATGGCAATTCAGATGCCCTATCCTTTGTCATGGTCTCTGTGCCTGAGATATTTTTAACACTAAAGGCCAAGAAGAAACAGCTTGCTGTTCTTCTGTGAATATATCATGAAACTGGGCAAAGGCAACCTCAAAAAAAAGACATTTCTGAAGCTTTCAGACTATCCTTTTGATGGATGCTGCTTTGAAGGCTGGAAGCCCTTTATCATCAGTAACAGAATAGTGGTAGCATATGTCTTATATTTTATGAACTTTATATACACTACCCAAAGTCAACAAAGACATGAAAAAAATAGAAATATAAATGTTATGAATCATCTGGACATGTGATTGCTTTCGATATCTTATCACAGATCTCACTAAATCAGCTGAAATTGGTACCAACCCATTATTGAAACAATTCAGCCTCATCTCCTCCTGTTTGCAAAGTATCTGAGCTTCATCTGATGACAGTCCTTCAGTCTAATATATTTTTAAATATTCCATAGCTGGCCGTTGTTATTCCTACAACATAAAAGCAGGAACTGTATTTAGGAAGCATGTAGCATCTCTGGAACTTTTAGCAGAATGTATCTCTCCTGCTTTCCTGTGAAAGCATCACCCATTCTTGCAGCCAACTATAGTCTAGAATGTAATGGAGATGTGTGGCAAAAATATCTCCCCCTGCCACAATGTCGTACTGAGCAGACATGCTATTTTTTGATTATGCTATGCTTACTGGCACAAGATCAAATGAGAGCTAAAACGCTATTAATGCACCCAATGACATCTTCTTAGCAATAAATCCAGTCAAATATAGCAAGATGGAATGACAGAGTCTAGGCCAGATGTCCAGGGACACCTGAGACAAGCGTTTGTGAACAGCTGCTGGCATGAAATCCATCATTTGCAACACTTCACGACCCTTCACATTTCAGTAGCAGCACCAGGACTGCAGGACTCATCAGAGGTCAGTACAAAAAAAAACTTCCTCCCATTTCCGCCCTTTGATTCATGTGTCTCCCTGGAGCTTACGTGGGATTATGTCTATGAAAACCAGGGCCTGGCTGTGCCAATATATGCTTTTGTCTCAGAATGTGCACAAAATAAACAGCAGCTTGGCATGTGCCCTGGTCACATTTTCCACCCACCCCATGGTTTGTATGTTCATGTTTTATGCAGAGCTGTCATTAAAACCACTGCAAGTTAACTGCAACAGCTGTTAAAAGTTTGATCTTCTAAACAGGTAGAAGGCCTTGCCATCACAGTGAGCTCCTTTCCTGTTCCCACTACATTAACATGGAATTTAAAAGTGGTATATGTACAAATAATCAATTGGTCCTGTTCTCCATCTCCATTGTCTCGTCCTCAAAAACAGTTCTACCTCACACATGCAGGTAACCAAACAATTAACTGATCTCTACCAGAATATTTCTGCTGGAGGTGGTCTCATTACCTAATCCTCTGCTTCAGCAAGATTTTCATGCTTTTTTAGACCTGATCTAAACATCATGCCTCTTAAAAGCTTTCTGTATGCAAAGCAATAAATTAAATAATTATGATTACACTGATTCTTCCAAAGAGCACTTTCCTTGTTTTAAATGTAGGGAGGAAAAATTTAGGGAAGTCTCTGGGATTGTGTATTTAAGGGCGAAAAGTTACTATGCAGGAGAAATAGCAGTGAGAGGTGAGAAGTGAGACTGTGAGAGAGGAATAGCCCTGCAGACACCAGTACAGAAGGAGGCTAAGGAGATGCTCCACATGCTGGTGCAGAGATTCCCCTGCAGCCCCTGCACAGCCCATGGAGAGGCAGCTGTGTCCCTGCAGCCCACAGGGGTCCGTGAGGGAGCAGAGATCCACCCGCAGCCTGGGGAGGACCCCACACCACAGCAGGTGGATGCCTGACCCAGCCCACACTGGAGAAAACTCCTGGAAGGACCCATGGACACATGGAGGGAGGAACTCCTGCCAGAGCAGAGAAAGAGTGTGAGGAGTCCTCCCCTCTAGTAGGAAGGAGCAGACGTGTGATGAACTGACCACAGCCCCCATTTCTCAGTGAGCTCTCCAGTGCAGGTAGAAACAAACACCTTGGAGAGTGGCTGTCATCATATTCAGGATGAAGAATGCTCCCAGTGATCCTTTGCAATCGAATAAGAAGTGTCATGCTGGCCCATGTTGACACAGGAAGGGTTAAAAGCCACAGCCAGATGGTGTTATACTCTGAGAGGCAGGTAAAAAATTTTTGAGCAGGCAACAAATGATGACCCAGGTACAAAGGAGAGTAAACACTTGCTTTGGAAAAGAAAAATACCAGAATTGCAAAGGAAAATCACATTTTTGGTGTTCAGCAGCTACAAGAGGAAGTTGTTTGAGTTGTTCAAGTGTGCCAATCAGAAGGGTTTACCATGTTGTATTAGAGCCCAGTTGTGTGTCTGATTGCATAAGATTTTCACAGAAAAAAACAAGCCCCTTCAGTCTGGATAGCTTACAGTCATTATTCCCCATGACTTCCATTTGTATGGGAATTACACCATCCATTAGCCATTTATGTTTAGGCTAAAAAAGTAGTAACATCTTGATATGGCTGGGTAATGTCAACTAGACTCTGCCTGCTTGAACTTGTCACTCTTTACAGACCCTACATAGCCCAGAGTCTTTTTCTTACAAAGGGAGGTCACAGAAAGCAGTAACAGATTTTCACAACATCAGCTTCAAGGCCTGTTCACAGCAATCACAACAAACACTGCAAAAAGCAGCAAAACCAGGCAGCTTTCACAAAGTCACTAAGAACAAGAGAGTGATTTATCAGTGGTGGAAGGAGAACAGGCTGTGTGATTGCTGTTCCTGTTAAAGTGCTGGGAGATACCAGGCACAACGGCATTCCCATCCTCTTCACCAAGGAGCTGGAAAATCAGGGTCATTTATGCAGTGCAAATCCCCCACACTTTTCTCCATTAGAAGTCATTCAAAACATCCACAGTGCTTATGCTGTTGGCAGCCAGAGCACTAGAGAACACCACTTGTCAGTAGAGTTGAGATGCTGAAAGGCAGAAAAGCACAAACATCCTTTTGCTTCCTTAAGGATCATTCCCAGCAGCACCCAGAGCATTCTCTTCACAGTACAATGCCAGAAAATAAGGGGGAAAATGAACCTATACAAAGTAAACCAAAATCTGGGTAAAAATAAGACATCACTATTCATATTCAGTAGTCAAAATTATTATGAAGTAATTGAACTATATCAGAGCCAACTCATGGTTTACTATGGAAGCTGATCTATAGTTAATACTGACTTGCCAGAAAAACCCATCACATCTCCTGTAGTAAAATCAAAGAATCATAACATCAGAGAATAGTTTGGGTTGGAAGGGACCTTAAAGATCCCCTGATTTCAAATCCCTGCCATGAGAAATACTCCACTAGATCAGGTTGCTGAAAGCTCCACCCAACCTGGCCTTGAGCAGTGATCTCTTACAGATTGGAACTGAGTAGAAGACATGAAAATAAAGAAGTACAAGGATGAAAGAAAACATACACAGCTTTCAATATCTGTATGCTAACTGAACATATTCTAACTGTGTAGAAAGAGAAGCTCTACTTACTCTCACAGAGACGCCTCCTCAGCTTCCCCCGAATTTTGTCGATGGCGTTGTAATCAGAGACATGAAACACATGAGCAGACTTGGGCTCTGAAGCAATCTCATCAAGTTCCTCTTTTAAGGCTTCTCCAACGCCCACAGCAAAAATCCTAATCCCAGCCTGATGGGCTGCAGTGGCTGGATCCAAGACAAAATCCTGGCTCCTTCCATCAGTCAAAAGGATGGCCACTTTTTTAACAGTTCGATCACTAAGTCTCCCACCAGCTTCTTTGGAAAAACTGTAGGTGGTGATGTACCTGAGAGCGTCTCCAGTGTTTGTGTTACCCCCATAATACTGAATCTTTCGAGCAGCCTCTTTGATTTCCTCACGGGTTTTGTACTTCCCCAGGTCGAACTCTGTGGCTGGATGATCGCTGTATCTCACCACACCCACACGGGTTTTGTCCGGGCCAATCTCAAAAGTTTCCACCAAATTAGACACCCACTGACGAACTTTCTCAAAATCTTCTTTTCCCACGCTGGAGGAGGCGTCCAAGAGGAAGACAAGGTCGTAGTGAACACTCTTGCAACCTGCAAGAGGGGCAGAAAACATTGTTAAGGGGAGATGAATGCAGAGGACCAGACATTACCAAATATTCCCTAACAGAGCTCCCCAGTGAGCAATATGGAAGAGGCAGCAAACCCTCTCCCTATCCTGCAGAGGAAGAGCAGATTCCCAGCTCTTCTTCCTTGTGATTCACCTCATCAACTTTAGGACATCTACAGAGCAGCACAGACTTTGCTTTGAAATGTAAACCCTTTCCCTTCCTTTGCTTCTAACTACCTCTGCTCAACCCTTCAGCTACACCCCCTGCATGTACATGAAGATATTTTTCTCTGACTTCATTGCAGTGCCTTTGCTCAGGTAGTGCTCTGAAATGACCTGGACAGATAAAAAGGCCTGTCCTGACCTTGCCTATGCCAATCCTGACCCTGAGTAATGAAGCTTTCCTGTCCCCTCTTGCATTAACCTTATGATTCATTTATGCTTAGCTAGAAGCAGTTCTTTTGCCCAGCATGATATGTTGATGTAGCAGGTCTATACAAGATTATTTCAATTTTGAGGTTTTCTGCCACTGACTATTGACTAAAGGATGACTTAACTGAATTTGGAATGTGTTCCACAACAACAAAGGGCAGCTACCTTGTAAGGGAGAAGTTCACTTATCCCCACAACCATCCCTTTGCCTCCAACCCTGATATTTGCAATGTGAGGCCTGTATAATCCAAAACACAAAGCTATTTTAATTGCAACTTGCTTGCCTCATATCAATCCAGACTGGTTGTATATTTGTCAGACACTTGCAAAAAAAAAGTAGATCTCTCAGGAGATGTCTTTAGCTGTTTCTGGACATGCAAGTCAAGAAGCAGTAGATCCATAAAAGTGCCACTGATGCCCAAGATTTATCAACATAATGCCCCAACTAGACAAAATGTGTGTGTGTATATATATATATAGTTATATTTATTTAAACCAGTAGTATAATCCCTAATAAATTATGAGTTTTAAGACTGAAAGCTACTCTACACAGTCAGTTTGGTCACAGCTGCCAACTATTGCTTCTCCAGCAGTTCTTGTCTCATGTTGTCTCAAAAGGTACAACTGCATATTTGAACCAGTGGTAAAATTACATATTTCCTACTGAATTCCCACATTTGAATCTACAGGAAGATCACAAAGTCCTCTCTCACACTCAGACTTTGACACAAATTAGCTCTGGCTCTTTTGCTCATCCCAGGTTTGGGACCCTGCCCAGAATGGAAGAATTCCAGAACAGCCCATGGCACTGGAAAGGAGGGAGTGGGTAGCTCAGCTTCACAGAGAGGAATTACCTTCAGAAAAGAGTGAAAGCATTATAAAAGAGTAGCTCAGTGCTCAAAGCATTGCATGATGACCATGAGAGTGACTGAATGTACACCTGGAGTGTGGCAGGTGATGAAAAATGAACATCACCAGCTGCTGTGTTGACTTCTGCAGCAGAGCACATCCCAGTAGATCCCAGGTGCCACAGGGCCTGTGGGAACAACCTCTGCACATGGGATTGGGATCACACTGGGATCAGCCCATCCATATGGGATCTCTTTTGAAACAACCTGTTGCTGTGGTTTAATCCCAGCTGGCAACTGAGCCCCTCACTAACTGGCCTCAGCAGGACTTGAGGGGAAGAGGACTGGAAAGGTCAAAGGGGGAAAACTCACGGGTTGAGAGAAGAAAGTTTAATAATGAAATGAAATGAGATGAAATGAAGTAAAATAAAACAAAATAAAATAAATAAGAAGTTGTAATGAAAAGCAAAATAACAAAGAAATATAAATAAAACCCAAAAAAGAGGAGTGATCCAAATGAAAACAGTTGCTCACCACTAACTGACTCACAGTCCTCAAGCAGGAGTCTCCAGCCAAGCATCCCCCCACAGTTTTATTTCTGAGCATGACACCACATGGTTTGGGATATCCCTTTGGTCAGCTGGGGGCAGCTGTCCCAACTTTGTCCCCTCCCAATTTCTTGTGCTCCCCCAGCCTCCTGGCTGGTGTGAGGAGAAATAAAAAAGGCCTTGGCTCAGTGTGAGCCCTGCTCAGCAGTAACAAAAACATCCCTATGTCATCAACCCTGTTTCCAGCACTAATCCAAAGCACAGTCCCAGAGCAGCTACTGTGAGGAAAATTAACTGTATCCAAGCCAAAACCTGCATGTGGGACTGTGTTCTGTGATGGCATCTTGTGAGTCAGGGAGTGCTTGTCTCTAACTCCAGAGCAAGAAAAGTCTGTCTGGGAAAACTCTCTTGGAGGCAATCTGAGAGTGGAGATGATGATTTATATCATTTTATATTATGGCATGCAAGTTACATTACATTGGTGTATATCAGCTGGACTCTCAAGGGCGGTTCTGCTTGATTTTTTGAGACTATAAAAGATTAACAGTAAAAGGTAAGAAAGAAGTTTACACTTCCCCTCCTCACCTCCTTCCTAAATTCACTATTATATTAATCTATTCTGGCTGAAAGAATGTTAATTAGGTGAGACTAACTAGAGAGCAAAACCCACAAGGTACAGATCTTCTTGTTACTTATTTTAATGACTCTCAGCAGGTGAGACAACAGCTATTTCAAAACAAACAGAACAGACAGAATGAATCCTGTCTGTGTTCAAGGGCAATGAGCCTTAAAACAAGTGGGAGTTAAGGTTTAAAAAGTGATGCCTATTCAAGGCTGTATTGCAGGGAGAAAAAACATGATTTTTCAGGATGATTTTTTTTTTGCCGTTGGTGATTCTTTGCTTACAGACCTGGTGGCAGTGAGATGAAATGCTGCAGGAATGCTTTTAGTAAATATTAATCATTTTTAGCACTCTAATGTCCACTGCTGGACAAAATTGATTGTTTTCCAAGAATGCCATAACAGTACTTTTTACTGGCAGAAACAATTCAGTTCATTTTAAGGGAATATGCAAGATAACTCACAGTAATCAAAATTTTAGTTTTGTAATTGCAGAAATGCTCTCTGGGAGCATGATTCAAGCAGTTGTGTTCATCTACTCAGACACTGAACCAACTGTTTTGCAATATTTCTTTTAAAAATAGTTCACAAGCAAGCCGTAAGCCCAAAATTATTTAAAGTAAGCACAGAATGAACATATAAATGGCTTCACTATATTCTGCCTGAGACAGGTCCAGAAGCAGAAAAAAAAAAAAAAAGTGAGATTTCACTTTGTTTGGTTACTAAGTATTTATTCCTGGTAAAATTCACCCCAAAAAAATAGAGACATCACATAGGAAAGCTGCAAAGCAGCTATTCCTTAAGCCAAAAGAAGGTCTAAAAAAGCCTTTTCTTTCTTATAAATTACCCAAGCCTACAGAATAGCAGCTTTTCTAGAAAAAGAGACAGAAAACCTCTATCTCAAAACGGTTTTGGACTCTTATTAAAAAAAACCGTGTGGATCTACAACCATTTTTAATTTGAGGTGTGATAATGATGTCAGATAACTCTTCTTGCTGCCACACAATAACCAACGTGTCATTGTCAAGGATCCCTATAAGAACAGTCCCTCAGCTACATCATCCTCTATGCAGTCAGTGCCATTTGGAGCAGAATGTTCATAAGCCCAGGCCAAAAGCTGTGCCAGAGACAGTAGAGAAACACAGAACCCTAGAGTCACTTAGGCTGGAAAAGAACTTTAAGATCATGAAGTTCAACCATTAGCCCGACAATTGTTAAGTCCATCACTAAACCATGTCCCTAAGCACCCCATCAATACATCCTTCAAATATCTTGAATCAAGGGAGGGTATGAACAGTGCCCTGGCCCTGTATAGCTCACAGGAAAGTCACAGCCAGGCAGAAGATACACCAGGTGTCATCTGACACCCACAGGAGGCGATGGGAGCAGTGACCACCATGCCAGTGTGGGGTAGATGGAGCACATCCAGAGCAAACTGTGGTGAGCTGCTCATCTTGCTGTGGGCAGCTGAGCTAAACCTTCTTAGCCTGCAACAGGACAGAAGACCCCAGGTAAATCACAGCCTTGACTCCTGAGCCTTCTCCATCCCTAAGGCCTGTTTTATGTATTTCTAGCAGTAAATGTCTTGAGTTGTTTATAGATTTCCTCCTAGAAGTGATGGCTCCCCAGGCACGGGAGAGCCCCAGCAGCTCCAGGGCATGAGGCAGTAAACTGAAGCCATACCTGCTCTTTGTGCCTCGGTTCTCTCCCCGCTGAACAGGAACGTGAGAAGAACCAAGAGACGGGGCACACGGCATCTTCCCATCATGGACATATCCATATCTCCTTTCTCACATCAGCTCGTCTTTTCTCCGTGGTGTGAAGCTTGCCGGAAATCCAACCCGCAGCCTAGAAAGGGAAATAAAGAGCAAGTGTTATCTCACAGCAACACAAACTGCAGTAATGATGCAAGTCATGAGAGCAATGTTTTGGAGAGTCGCCTCCTCTGCCTGTCATTTTACTTGACTAGACATAAACTGCTCAGACAAAGAGGCAGGAGTTCACCTACTTTTCAAAAGCCATACTCGTTCACTGGCTCTATTCACTGTGAAGCAGCTGAATGGAAACAGGAGAGAGATTACCAGATTATTATACTTTAATTGAGCCCACTGCCAACTACACAATCAGCGCACTGGAGTGGAAACCATTCCTGACCTGGCCCTCCCACGCATTCATCATTAGGAGATACACAAGGCAGAGCCCAGATACAAACCACTACAAATCGCACACACAACCCGTTGCCACTTCACCCATCACTGCTTTCAGTTCTGGAGCCCCAAAAAAGACAAATGCTAAAAACACACCACTGTTTTCCTGTACATATTTGTTGCGGCCACCAAACTCCTCCTTTTTTGTAGGAGTAAACTCAGCAGTTCCAAAGCCTATCTTTCCACTATTTAGCTTAAAGATGTGCAAAAGCTCAGGGTTATCTTCAATATAAGGCCTTTGGTTTGAGTTGACTTTGAGTGGAGTCACGAAAGGCAGAAGGTATTGTAAGAAGCCAGGCAAAGTGACTGGGCTGTTAAAGTTAAGCTGTGTTTTCTAACAGTAGATCAACACTTTTTAAAAGAAATCTGTTATTGCTCTCATTTTATTTTTTTTAATATCATGAAGTCATTGCAGTTCGATCTACTATTTGCACACCCAGAAGGTAGAAACCAGCTTCCCTGCTGCAGCTCCCACTGCCTGAGGCATTATTTTCAAAAACTTTTTCCCATCTCCTGATTATTTCTTTTCCTCTTTTAAAATTCTAATGATTTCTTTGTCCATTTTCTTGGGGAAGTTCTCAGTTTTTAACATGCACGTCTGCTTCTCACTGAAGAAGTCATGAAGGGGACACTGTCTGATGTAGTTCATTGCTGCAGAGTCAATTATGCCTTCTAGGGTATTTCTTTTCAAAGCAATAAGGTTCTGTGGGAATCACAGACAGGAAGAATGGTGGCGTCAGCATTTGTTCAAAACCCATTTTGATCAGTCAGATGTTGGGCCTATCTCCACCATGTATCTCAGCATGTTGTGCTGGTTTAGGAAATTAAAAAGGGGAAAAACCTTATGAAGTTGTCAAGATGTCACTATAAATCCTTATCCCCACAAAAAAAGTACAGGCTCTTTCCAAAAGATAAAACCCAGCTTATTTTCAGAAGTCCATATCATATGCAAACAAGGAGAAAAGCAATACATACAATAGACCCTGCTCTGCAAATAAAATTTGAAAGTATCTGCCAGCAGTGGAACATAAATACAATAAACATTTAATTTTTTTTAAAATCATATTTATTCCATGTACCAACCCTAAATACAAAGACCACAGTCAGGTGCTGTAGTTTACACCTCAGCCAGACGATGTCCCTACCAGACAGTGAGGTGTTCAGGTTTGAGCCAGCTAGAAAAAGCTGCAGGGTAAAAATGGCATGAAAATACCACTGTGCCCTACAGGAGTTAGAATTTCCTTCTAAATAAGTATGTTATTGAAATACCAATCAGGCAGCCGCCTGCAGAGGGATCAGGACAGGCATTACCTAAAATATCTGCAGGAGCCTTCAGCCCAAGGTTTTTGCTCCCCTGGATTTTTTTAGGAAACGCTGTTTTTGGGTACAAGTGATGGGACAGCAGGTCCATGGTATCAGCAAGAGCTGGGAAATCAGATCTGCCAAGCAACATCCTGCACTTCCAGTGCCGAGCTCAAAGCGTCCTTTCTCTGTGTCTGGGCTTGCACGGCTGTGAAGTTTTATAAATACATTCTTAAAAACAGTCCTGGCCAGCTGCTAACCTACATGAGGCCAGGATAAAAGCAGCAGAGCACCAGCTGGTGTCAGTCAGCAGAACAACCCTGCCTCTGCGAGCAGCAGATGCAGCTTGGTGGATGGGGCTCACTTGGTACACGTGGGATTCTACCCCAGCAGAAGGACTTCCTCCATGGCCAGGCCTGAGGGCTCTGCCTCTAAGGCCTCATTCATCTCCCCTCCTCGCCAAAACACTTCAGGAACTCATTTCTGCATTTTGAATGCTGTAAGGTGTCTCAGAACAGCCATTTAGGATAAAAATAGTGCCAGGAAAAAAAAAAAAAAAGCCACAAATCAAATCGGAACATCTGCTTAAAATCTATAATCATAACTTGTGGTGGCTTTAATACACATTTATGGTTCAATAATATTCTTGCATTCATGCCAAAATATATAATTTTGTCCATTTTTATACCACAAATAACTGAACCAAGTCTCTTAACTTGCAACTACTTTATGTACAAATATACCAGTGGCAGAAAATTGCCCCATTCACATCAACAGGACCCATGTCATGGCAACAAAGTCTTCAGAGGTGTTAGAAAAAAGGCTGAAAATAAAATATTTTTAGTGATGGGTTTTCCACACTTGTTTCTTTCCCACCTCAGTCAGCTACTTTGAGACTGAGCCCAGCAACTGATCACTATTTATTTCCCTTTCCAGAATAAATGGCCAAAAAGGAACCAAAATTGGGACAGTTTAGGTTTCAGAGTGATCCAAGACTGAAAGTCTCTTTATTTAACCCTATTTCCAAATGGCTCACATGATTTTTTTTACTATTATTTTTAGTTCAGCCTATCATGTGGGAATAATTTTGCTCAAAGAGGCCTAAGTCAATGTACATAATTTAAAAATACCTCCCCCATTTTATTTCACAAACATCACTTTGGGATTCCCTTGTGATGCATTAAGGGATATTGCAAAAAGAACTGACAAATCCTATCATGTCCAAGTTTATTACTGAACTGTGGACTCTGTGTCTGAGGCTCCGTTTTTAATAGTTTAATGGGAAAAAAAGAGGTGAATACTTCTGGCTACGTGCAAACATGATGTGGGAATGGCATCCTGGCTGAGGAGTCAGTGAATGTTAGAGTGAGCCCTCTACACTCAAAATACAAGCACAGCATAAAGCTATTCATACCATCTCACAGCTGAACAAACAATATGCAAAAGATAGGCATGAGTTCTATATAAATTTCAGCTTCAGAATGGCTTTTTGGGGAGGTTATTGTAGAGTTTTAGGTCAGTTAGAAGCCAAGGTAAGGTCTCTACGGTTTTGAGTAGTAAGTAAATATTCTTTGAGGAATGCAGGGCAAAAGAACATCAATGAGAAAAAAAAAGAGCCAAAGGAAAACTCGGATTTCTCATCTCAACACTGTGATTCGGAAAACAAGGATGAAAAACACATTTTGTGGAAAATGAGAAGCAAAATTATTTGTTTAGGAGTGGCATGTTGAAAAAATGAAAGGAAAAGACTCAGAGTGGGGGCAGACGCAGATAATGTGGCAGAGAAGAAAACTTCACAGCACTTCTAGGAGAAGCAATTTGCACTGGCTCCAGATATACCCCATCTCAGCCTCTCCAAACACTGCTCTTCTTTCCTGGTTTGAGAGATTCCACAAAGAGCAAAACCAATGTGAGTTAGAGAACAACAGAGAACACTTTCTGTGATCTTCTTCATTCTTCAGAGGAGTGAATCAGCCACAAATATTCGTAAAACAAAACAAAATAAACCCAGAGTCACAATAAGATGAGCATTTCAGGAGCATAATTTAATAAAACTTTTTCTACCTCATGTCAGCAAAAGTTCAGAGACCCTACAGGGACAGCACAAAGACCACTGAATCAAAGTTGAGTGTTAAAAGTATGCTCAGTTACGTATTTTAGATTCCTCATTAAAATATTCAAGGTCTTACAAGCCTTTTACTAAATTATACCACTGAACTGTTTGTCTTACTGTTAAATTCAAGGGGGGCTGATTCTATTATTGTGCTTGATTTCATCCATTCGTCTGCTGCCACTGAACATCACCATATGCCATATAAATGTTGTAACTATGCTGGCATTCATAATGTGATTTTAAATGTCTTTGGTATGCTCCTGTGAAGAAGAGGTTAGCCGGGGGTGAAAAAGACAGTGTCCAATTATACAGCTTTTCACACACACACAAAAAAGAAAAACAAGTATAAAACCCAGCACACTAATACATCTGACATCTTAGTAGAGTCAGCTTGTTGATTGTGCCTCTTCCAACTACTGAACTAAGCAATTTAATTATCTAAATTATTGCTGATATGAGCAGGAAGCCAACTGTATAAGAGATGGAACTTTCTTCCCTGCTGATCATCCCATGCGGTCATATATTTTTGTTCGATCATTTTTAAAGAAATCATCCAATTGCATTTCTGGAAGATGTGCATCTTCCCAGGCCTGATCCAAAGCCAACTGCAGTTAATGAAAAGAGGGACACTGATTTCAGTGGACATTGTTTAAAAACCCATGCAAATAATAGAGCAGAAAATTCTCTGCTAACACCTGAGCTATTCCTGAGGGATTTTACTCAAATACAACTGAGCCAACGTCTGCTGAAATCGAGGAGACTGTCAGCAGACCCACAGTGTGTTGGAGGAAGCTATTCATGCACCCTGTTAGCAAAATATTCTTCAATGTCTGCTCTAAGTTGCTAGTGAGGCTGCAGGGGGTGGGACATTTCTTCTCTTCATTTGCAATGACAGAATCACAGAATTGTTTGGGTTGGAAGGGACCTTCAATACGATCTCATTCACCCCCTGCCATAGGCAAGGACACCTTCCACTAGACCAGGATGCTCAGAGCCCTATCCAGCCTGGCCTTGAACACTTTCAGGGATGGGGCATCCAGAGCTTCTCTGGCTACATCACATTTTAAGAGCAGCTTCTATCCAACCCCCTAAAAAACTGGTCAGATGCAGAGAGATGGTTAACACGAATGTGAGCCAAAGCAATCTGTCAGCTTTATGGGAGATGAAATAGGGTGGTGGGAAAGATCAGCAGACCATTCCATCCCATCAATTTGTTTGCCTTAGCTGAACTCTATTACTGCCCTGAAGTACTTGGTGCCCAGTTCCAGTACTTGGAACTGCCCAGGCCCATGAATGATTATTATTGCTGCAATTGGAAGTGTTTGATTGTGCAAGAAATAAAGTTCATACTGATAATTTAGGAGGGTAAAAATAATGCAAAGCTGTTCCCTAAGTGACCGGTACCTGTCCAGGAGATGGAACAAAAGAGGAGTTGGGTGGAAAAAAATATCCTAAAAAGAAGCGTAACCAAGAGTCCTAAAGGGCCATGAAGCACACTCCAAAGATTAACTCAACATGGGCATTTCCTAATTTGCAGTCTGAGAAATGTTCCTTTAACCTCTGTGGTGCTGCACATGCACATACAAGGAACCCTGAGAGAAGGTCAGAATTAGAAATCAGCTACTCTTGACTCCTTAACCTATGCTTGGATCATGCATTCCACAAATTGATCCCTCATAAATGCATTTACCACAGACGCTTTACAAGAAGCCCTTACTGGTTGTCTGCCAAATCGTTGCTATTCTAAAACACCCTCACTGCTAGAAGAGGACTTTGCAGTGTATTTTTGCCTGCTGCAGCCACTCAGTGCCTGCAGGCTGAAACTTTGATGCAATATCCCCAAGTATAACTTTTCAGTGCTTTGCCCAGAGGAAGTAACTCCAGATTTAAATTTTACTTTTGCATATCAAGCTTAGAAATCTTTCATCTTATTGACTAAGAAAACCCCAAGGTAACCTGCAATCAAAATCTGTGTGACAGACTCTCTTTGGCTTTGACATCATTGACCAGACTGTCAGGAAATCTCCACTGCACCCTATGAATGCATGTGTTTATGGACCAGCCAAGTCCATAAAGGGTGACCCTTTCTCACTTCAGTTAACAAGGAGTTTGAAGTTAAAAAGAAGTTCTACATCTAAAAAGGCTGGTTTTGTATAAAACAGTAGCTCAAGCATCTTGGTAAGCCTGGCTGAAATAGTTATCAAGGCAAAGACCCATAGGAAGTGTCTCAAAGTATATGTGAGGTCAGAAGGATTAGAAAAGCTGATAAGGGGAAGCTGATAAGGGGAAGCTTTGCATATCTGATCTGGGAAAACAATGTCTGAAAACAGAGTTTGCCCAAGAACCAGGCACCAGCACCTGTAGCACCTGTACTGACAGCTTCTCTCACCATGTGTATTTACTCACTGACAAAGTCAGGAAGAATATCTTGAACTTGAAACTGATGCACTAGTTCAATACTTCTGGATGCCTTTTTTTGTATTTTTTATAGTAAAGAAGCCCCTCAGGACTGCATTATATTTGAACCAATTTTTTCCCCTTAATTGTTACTTACTTTCCTCTGCGAAGCTTTAGGCTGCACCTCTTTAGCATGGACCAGTGAACTAGCAACAGAATAGGACACTCAAATGTCAGTTGACTTGTCATAATCTCATTTGCACTATCCTCTTTGATCCCCAGAACATTCTCAAGTATATAATTCACATAGATTGCAAGTAAATTACAAAACATGTTGTTCCATATTCTGCCTCTGCAGTGGCTCATCTTTTGGGGTGCAAATTTATTTGAATCTTGTGGATATTAACACAGTAATATTATTAGACACACAAAAGTTTAGGAATGCTCTTTGGGGAAAACACACTCCAAACTACATAACCAAGTAGCAGGTGCACAGCTCACCCACCCCAATAATGACCATATTGCAAAAAGCCAAGTTAGAAAACTCTGCCCATACTTTTTTGTCTTCTTCTTTTAAACCTAGCACAATGCTGAATGGTCTCTCATGTTATTGCTGAAGCAGGGTTTGCAGCACGCAGACATCCTGGAAATTGAAAATCCATCACTTGAAGATAATACAAGGCACACTGGCTGTTTGGGGTAATAAATAACGTTATTCTCAGAGCCTCATACGTTTGAATTAACCTCCATATCTGTCTGCAGGATGTCCAGATTAAAGTACAGTGATACAAGCAAGACAAAGGCCAAAATGGTGTACAGAAACATTGTGGCAGGAATTGTTTGTGATGGAGTAGAAAATCCTGAGATTTTCCTTTAGTACTGCATGTTCAAACTCTCCTTAGTGTAGTATGTATGGAGCATGCTGATTTTGCACAGGGTCACAGAACACCAGTCCTTTGGCCTAAGCCCTGTAAACCTGTACTGGCAAAGTCCTACAAATCCCATTTCCTCTCAAGCAGAGGTCGAACTGTTCCAACCTACATTAGCTATTAGGAAGAAGCCTTTAACACTGAGCCCCTGAAGGCTATTCAATATGAGAGTGCTCCACTCTTACAGGGCCAATTTCCTGCTTTTTATATCCTCATGGAAGTTCTTACAGCTCTTGGAATGAAATTTAATATTTTCTTTTTTAATACAGTTGAGGATTATGTCAGTAAAAAGACCCATATGTCATGGCTTTGAATAGTTAGTGAGCAGAGCTGGAGCAAGGAATGGGGATGGGGTAACAGCCTAAATCTGTTTGGAAAATAGGCAACATACTTTCTAACAAAGAGGAGCCTGATGAACGCATTTCCCAGAACCCTTAACTGGGGCAAGGAAGAATTGCTTTGCATTCCTTGCTCTGCGCCTTATGATAATGGCCTGGATAACCAGAAATCCCTACAAACTCCAGAAATGAGCTCATACCCATTGTCTGTCACTCTCAGGGTTATTAAAAGGGCCATGCTAATGGGAGATGTACCACACACTCACCTACCACTTCCCAACATTTCTGCTGAACTATCCAAATGACAGAAAATTTCCCAAAATACAGGAATGTGAATGCCTCCTTCTTGAACCACATGGGTGAGTTCTTCCTCCATGTGTTCCAAAAAGATAATGGATATCTAAATGTAACGAGAGTTTGTTCAGAAACAACAAGTGCATGGATTAAGAGATTTAGTATTGCAGAGCCTTTCCACGGTCTAAATTTACGTGGTCTTGACTTTTGTAATGAAACCCAGAACTCTACTCTGGACACCAATACACCAGCAAAAGTGAAGGAGCTGTGAATAAAGGCCATGAAAATAAGAGCTATCTGTCATTACCTGGGGTGGTACAGACAGCAGGGTTGCATCCTCAGCTCTGAACTTTCCCTCTCCATCCAGCACTCACATTGTGTATCCATCCACTGCCTGAAACTCACCCAAGATGAGAATGTCCATGCTCTCCTTCACTGAAAACAAGCATGGCCATTTCTCTTTTAAAACACCAGAGTGAAAAAGGACAATTGAACAGATACAGGCAGCTTGCAGGGAACCCCTTCTCACCAGGTACTCTAGAAAGAGGTCAGTTTTATCTCCTGTTGTACCACAGCTCCAGAGTAGAAAGCAATTCACAGTTAGCTGACATGGCAACAAAGCATTTTGAGAACTGACCCGAAACAAAAGTTGGTACTGGAACAAATGTAGGATTGCCACTTAATTTCTCATAATTGTGTAACTCAAATCATTTAAGGCAAAGGCAAATCTTGGAAGCCCCAACACCAGAACCCTGAGGTTAGTTAGACACCTTACTCAGCTTAGGTTCTGCAAAGTGGGGAGATTGTGTGGAGAATTTAAGACTGAAAATCATGGAAGCGACTGCCTCCAGTCTCTTTTTAGCTCTGACCCGAAAGGTTTCTCTTCCTTATGAAAGGAGCTAGGCCAAGAGGAGGCAGGAAGAATCATCTCCTCTGACCACAAAGTTCTGCCTTGTGAATGTCTCCACCATCAACACAGACTCCTATTAAGCGAGAGAAATAAGACGCATGGCCTCAGTGCAGCACAGCTTTGAGTGAAGACAAGTTGGATCTTTGACGTCTCACCATCTCTGCCCACCATTGTGGCCACCATCAGCATGGGACAGGCAGTTTTAATCAGATTTTATTTGATAGCTGGAGAGAGGATATTTTGAAATGGATAAGGACATAGAGTGTTTTCAGGAAAATAATAACAAATGCAAAATTAGAAAATCTGGTGGAGGAGAAAGAATATGGAAAAGCTGTAGAAATGGAAAAGAGATCCCTACTTAGACAGCAGTGCTAGAACTTAAAACAAATTAAATCTGTGCCTTCCTGGACTGTAAAGCTTAGTTTCAAATAGTCTCACACTACACTCCTTTTCTTAAGACATAGCAGAGCTCTGGCTGGGATTTATCTCATTTGAGTTTAGGCTGTAGGTGTCTAAATTACATTTTACGTGGCTTTATACTTAAGCTCCTTTCAAGTTCATTGAGAGAAAAAAAATCCATACCCAGATTGATTTTATCTCTTTCTCATGAGGAAGAGTAAAATAAATTAACTACTCACAAGTAGGGCTTATTTTCCCCAGACAAAATAAAAGAAACTTAGACAAAGAGCAAAGATTTAGATATTTGTGTCCCAACAGATACCAATATTTCAGAAGATGTCTGTCTGGTCAAGGTGACATAGGAAATTCAGCCACAAGCAGCAACAGCTAAAGATGGTAAAGATAATGACAGGAAACTTTATCAAGTTCAGAGGCAGAGGATGAATAGACTTGAGTGCAAAGTCTTTGCATAATGGGGAACAGAAGAAGCACCTGACTTCTAAACAGATCCCCGTTCCTGAATGATGAAATTGTCCAAGAAAATCAAGTTTGGGAAGAAGAACCAAAATGGAGCTAGGAAAAGCAATGTCTTTTTTGAACTTTAACACTAGTTTCCACAGGGAGAGCTTAAGAACATTCTGTGCAGAGTTTAGTATAGTTTCTGTGTGAACTATAACAGATATGGGAACCAAATCTATGGGACACTCCTGGATTGCCTAAAGGGTTACACTTCACTCTGAGTTTTCTCCGTCCATGAATTGGATTGGATGAAGCCAGCCCTGAGGCTCAAGTGACCCAAATGCCAGCAGGTGATACTTTGCTCTCTTTGCCTGCAGGGAGGCTCAGGAGACCTCACCAGAAAAATAAAAGGTACAAAAAGGCCCTGAGCACTTTGGCCTTTCTACATCTGTTTTGGCACTAGACTTCCTGCTCCACTCAGCAGCAAGAAGGTACTTTGCTTTCTTTTCCTTTTGGTGCCAAGGAAAATACCAAAGTACTAATATATTGCCATGGGCAGACATGCACAAGAATTGGCATCATAGTCAGATAAGCAAATATTTTCAACACAGTTGCTGTCTGAAGAGTAACTGTTTTAATCTACCTGTTGCCAAATAAAAGAAATTTAAAAGGATGTGATTGTGCTTGTTTTGCTGTTTTGTCTTTGTTAGCAAGTCTGACAGCCTGTTCTTTAAGAGATAAAACAGGTGTTATAGCTTGTTTTCCATAGACACATATGAGATCTAATTTGATGTGTGAAAGTTTGTCATATTCATGTCAATGTATTCGAAGACTAACACCTTATTTATAGATTAGTACAGCTGAAAGAGACAATAACATGCAGTCTAATCTCCCAGCCAACATAAATTCAAAATTATTCTTAACAATCCCAGTACATCATCTATACCTAGCTCAAAGTTGCACTACTTGTCCTGATCTATGGAACTATTTGTTTTGATTTATGAGACAGAAAATTCTCTCACTAGGGCTAGAAAGCTGTTTGAGTGCTCAGCTACCATCTCCTGATGCACTTGATCTCTAAAATGAATGCATTCCTCTTCTGTTTGCAGTGTCATGTCTTAATCTGAAACCTTTCCCTGACTTCTAGGACTGGTGGTTAATCATGAAAAAATTATATTTTTCTCTATTAAGGTAAACATGAAAGCCCACAGTGCTATTAACGCTTTCTTGTTCTAAAAATAATCCCAAACAGAGAAATAAGTAAGAAATTAAAAAACACATTAGCTCAGCTACATCAACATTTCATTTGTGCAATAGAGAGAAAAAAAGAAAAAACATTTCAAGCCATTTGCCTTCTGCTTTGTACACAGCTGGTGCTTAACAGTGCCTGGTTAAATGGAGAGAAAACCAAATACAAGGTGATAGTGAATCCTCAAACTGAAAAAAACTTTGGTAGAACTACATAGCAAGTACCTCAAGAAGTTCTGCACAAAACCTCTCTGGTAGCTATAGCAACTGCATTCACTGTATTTTTACTGGGAAACACTTTTTGAAGCTATGTAAAAAAGTGCATTTTTCAGCCATTATCTGCACATCCAACTTCCAGGCTTTTTGATGCGCTCCTGCTCCCCATTCAGCCTCCACACCCCCTTTTCCACTTGGCATGCACGGCATGTGGGTTGCTGGGGTTACTCCCAAATTCAGGGAAGGAATTTTCTTTCAAAAATTCAGCAGGCTTAAGTCTAAACTGCTGAACTGTGCCTTTCATTTCCAGTGAAATGTCATGCCAGCACAAATACTTACATCTTTCAGGCAAATCAGACATCCAAGTGAATTACACTGCAAGCAATAACTGGTATATGCCCCAAAACACTATAAAGGGGATGGGAAAGGAAATAATCTATAAGAACCCTAATTTGCTAGGCCTGGAGAGATAAATTTTTACAAAGGCACACAATGACAGGACAAGGGGGTATGGCTTTAAGCTGAAGGAGGGTAGTTTTAGATCAGATATTAGAAAGAGGCCCTGGCACAGGTTTGCCCAGAGAAGCTGTGGCTGCCCCACCCCTGGAAGTGTTCCAGCTTGGATGGTGCTGTGAGCAACTTGGTCGAGTGGAAGGAATCCCTGTCCATGGCAAGGGATTGGAAACAGAGGATCTTGAAGGTAATCTTGCAACCTAAACCACTCTGGTATGAAGAACGACCATATGAAGAACAACCGAGGGAGCTGGAATTGTTTAGCCTAGAGAAAAGGAGACTCAGAGGTGACTTTATCACTCTCTATAACTTCCTGAAGGGTCTCTGTAGACAGCTGGGGGTTGGTCTCTTTCTCCATGCACCAACTGACAGAACGAGAGGACACAATCTCAGGCTGTGTCAAGGGAAATATAGGCTGGATATCAGGAAGAAGTTTTTCATGGAAAGAGTGATTAAATACTGGAATACTCTGCCCAGGAGGTGGTGGAGTCACCATCCCTGGATGTGTTTAAAAAAAGACTGGATGTGCCATTCAATGCCATTATATAGTTGAGGTGTTTGGGCTGGGTTGGACTCAATGATCATAAAGGTCTCTTCCAACCTACACATTCTGTGATTCTGTGGTATTCTGTGGTTTGCTGCATGGGAATTTTGGTCTTGCTGCATTTACTCACTGGCAAGTGCTGCAAAGCTACAAAACTTCAACATTACATGGGGTATGAAAGCTTTGGAAAGCAACTGTACTTAATCCATCTCACACAAATGATGCCTTTCCATGGCATAGTCTTCTCCATACAGCTGGCACCATACAGTACAACAGCCAGGTTTGACATTTATCTGTTGAAATACCTTTGAAATGTCCAAGTGAGACAGATAAGAGCAATGCTGGTTCCCTGTATTGCAGTCAACCCTCTGAGCAGAAGACTGGTGTGGGCTTAACTCTTCTCTCAGGTACTCCCATCCACATGAACCACAGCTTTGACTCTCAAGTCTGAGAGAAAACAGCACTATCTCCTCACATTTGGCCTCCCCTTTGAGAAGGCAGAGTTTTAGTTCCCTCTGAGGTGTGCAAAAAATAAATAAATATTGAGAGCATAATGAAGGTCTTCAGTCTTTATATTGAACTTCCACTTCTGAAGCCTTTGGAAAAATGTTTATGGCAGCAAATTGAAAAGCATATCCCGCCTCACACCCCCAAGTCTCTTCTCACTGACAATCGGCCACTTCTTGCTTTTCCACACCACTGCATTAGTTTGATGTATTGATTCGTTTATTCACATGAGGCAGCTTATCTACCTTGCCTCTAACTACATTATTTCTGAAAAGTTCACCATGGAAAACAAAACAAAATACACAAATAAATCCTTCATAGACTGTTGGTTTTTTTCCATGGGATTTGCTTTGGGATGCTTTCCATAAAAGCCAGTCTATTACTTTTCTAAAGTATTCAGTTTAGGTATGCCACTGGATATTCATAGGGCCACAGTTTTCCCTGTTTCTGTGTACTTCATGAGTAAAGTCCTTGTAAGGTCCAAAGTATTAGACAAAAATAAAGACATAAATAAATAATACATTAAAAGACATAAATAGTGTTAAAATCTAACCCAGAAGTTTCAGCATTAAAACTTTTGATGTTCACCATAGGCTAGAACAGAGCTGCAATTCAAGGCAACAGAAACACTATGTCACACATTGCTGTGATGTTATCACTAATGTTATTCAACATCCCAATATATTAAAGCATTATGATACCTGGAAAATATTCACAAGTTGTCATCTTGTTCCTAATAACATCCTAGGGGCAAAAAGGGTTTTTTTTTCCCCACATACCAATGTGCAAGAGTGTCAGCTTTATGATTCCTGCCTATGAATTACACCAGGAGGACTCAGTTTCATGGCAACAATTCAAACCCAAGAAAGTCAGGACAATGAAGTGACTTCAAAGGAACATGAGTTATTGGAAAGATCATGCAAGAGCAGGCTAAGTATTCAACCTTAACACGCTTCAGTTTCATCAGATTCCAAATTGCAGGAACCAATTACTTTTTTGTCGTGGCAAATCTTTCATATCTCAGAGCCTGGCCCCATCCTGATGTGCAGCTGCAACTCTATTAGTGTA
Organism: Sylvia atricapilla; assembly: GCF_009819655.1. Classification (NCBI taxonomy): domain Eukaryota; kingdom Metazoa; phylum Chordata; class Aves; order Passeriformes; family Sylviidae; genus Sylvia; species Sylvia atricapilla. Next base: position 148,026,443 of record NC_089140.1, read on the forward strand.
AATCAAAAAGAAAAAATGAAAACAAAACCAACAAACTACAGAAAATAATAATAAAAAAAAGCAAACCCAAACTCCAAGGGACATACACAAGTGCAAAGTAGGAATAAAGCCACACAGACCCTGATGCTGAGGCTGATCAACCTTTCTGCAGAGGACAAGCTCTTACAATAAATGCTACCAAAGCACTGAAATCCATTCAACAGTTACTCTAAGATGGTTCTAATGAGAGACTTCTCTTCAGCCACAGGTTATAAATAGAAGCATTGCTTTTGCATAGTGTGAATCTCACAGCAAAGGGAACATTTCTAGGGGAAATTCAGAGATTTAATCCAGGAATGGATTTTATCATTCCATTCTTGATTTTAGGAAAAGAATGAGAGGTGGGAAAAGTATTTTTCCCACCATGTGTCTCTGAGGCATGTTAAGACCTACCTTATTGCTGAGCTCTGTCCTGCAGCAGAGGATTGCCTTTAGGAATGCTTTTCCTGCAGGCTCCAGCCCTGCAAGTAAACAGGCAGGGACGGGCAGGATGTGGGCAGAACTTGGGAACTTCTCTACCCCTCCCAGGGACCAAAGTAGCCTCAGAGCCACCACAAATGCAGAAGAGAAGGATGGTAAGGAAGGGCTACCCCTGCCGTGGTTCCTCCCATGATTGCTGCCCTCAGCTCCTGCCTGGCCCAGGGGAACACATGGGCACTGTTAACATCCCTTTGCTGGCAGATCCACCAGAGCCTGCCCTGGTCCCAGTATCAGCACTCGTGGACTGGGGGATTCACTGGTGTTTGCAGACACCCATTTAATTCAGATTGCTGCCTGGCACTTGCAGGTCAGTGCCTTCTGGTCTGTGATTTCAAGTATTTCCTGATGAAGTTGCCCAGGAAGGATATGGCCAGAAATGTTCCAGATCACCTGGTTTGCCACAGAGAGCAGTCTGAGGGCATTATTCTTTCACAACATTGTCATATACAATTTTTAAAAACATGTAAAAATTTTAAAACTCCATGTTTGTACAATTATTGAAAGTATTAAAATATATGCATTTTAAAAGTTAGGAATTTTAAAATTATGCTTTTTCAGTAGTTCAGGTATTCCATCTGAATTCACCACATCAGTGGAATCCAACATAGACAATAACTTTTTAAATATCACACCCTGAGATATGTGATTTAGTCTTTGCTGGCTCTGCTGATTTAGTAGCACAGCTCACAGAAGGACTAATGTTCAGGCAATCCCACTGGTCTTTCAGCACACCTCTTAGCAGATTAAAGTACTCCATAATTTTTTATTGGAATGACAGAATCTGTCCCTAAATACAGACAACACAATAAGAGCATCAATAAATTTGGAGTCATTTTCCACTTAAGTCTGTAGAACATCAAAGACACTGATGAAACCTTAAATCACAGAAAATAATTGCTAGTGACAGAATTCTTCTTAGGCTTCATGGATTTATTCCCAAAAAGCATTAAACCCATGGGAAATATTACCTTTTTTTTTTATCACTAGTTCTCATTCTGCTTGTTTAAAACAAATCCAAAAGAATTGATTTCTACTACCTAATAAAGCATCAGTGTAAGCAATGTCAGACACCTTTCCCCAAATTCAAGTGGTAAAATGAAGGACCTTAGCAAAAGAATTTTTGAGCCCTAAATACAGAGTTGAATATAAAGTAATCCCAGAGTAATCCCTGAAAACATACCCACAGAGAAAATTACTTATTTTCATCAACAAGTTTTCTCATTAAAAGTTTGAAATTTGGGACCCTGCAGCATGGAAGCACTGAACCAGACACTCCTGCCATGTTTTGGGCACGGTCACCAAAGGGAGCTGTACTTTCAGTGCTTCATCCTACAATTTTCACTGGGGCAGCACCAGCGATGGGGAATTAGCTCAAATGGTAGAGCGCTCGCTTAGCATGCGAGAGGCAGCGGGATCGACGCCCGCATTCTCCAGTGTTTTTAGAATTTATTTTGTTATAAACCAGATGGCAGCATCTGAAATTATCCTGAGATGAGCTCAGAGATGAGCTCTGAGATGGCCAGAGCCTGGTGCTGACAACACCAAGGCTGTGGGTTCGATTCCTGTATGGGCCATTCACTGAAGAGCTCAACTCGATCCTTGGGGGTCCTTTCCAGCTCAGATATTCTGTGACCACTGATGTAAGATGTCAGATTTTACTCTCCTTCAGGTATCAGACTAATACTTTTTTTTTTTTTTTCATTTAATAAGAAATGAGTATCATATTTCTCCTTTCTCCTAGAAAATAATATCACAAACTCTTGAAATTTTGCCCCTGGTATCTAACACTTTACAAGCTCCTTCTGCAATTTTTAGCTTTTAACTCCCATTCCTTTTACCTTCTGTGATTTTCTGTTCCAGGGGATGAAATTCAGAGTGTTTTGTGATTCAATTTGACTTCTCTAAGGCGGCCAAAAGCTTGTTTTTTTGATAAATCATAAGCTAAAAAGAACCATCTCCTGTAAAAGAAAAGATTTCACAAGTCCTAGCACTTGTGAAAATGCTGCTTAGATGTGAATTAGGTGATTAAGATGATTATTAACCCAATAATCATTCAAATTTTTGGGAAGAAGACTGCTTTTGACTGCAGGCAACATACTTGAAAGAGCAGCAATTCCAGAAGCATGAAATGCTGATCACTGACCCTCTTTAAAACCCTGCAGGACAGTAGGGATCTGGTGTAAAACCTCTAAGACCCTCTGTCAGAGGTCCACTGCTCAGAAGTCCGGGTGCTGCTCTTGCCATTGTCTCGTCTCCCAGGCGATGGTGAGAAGCTGCCAAGATGGAGTTTTTCATGAAGAAAAGAGTTAGGCTATGAATAAAAAATGCAGACAGGTGGTGAAACAAATAGGGTTATAACTAGACTCTTCACCTGTCACCTTTAAAATGCCATTTTTTAGATGGGAATGGGGACTTGGGTGGATTTCAGATGAAGAAGTTGAGGATGCCCCATCCCTGGAAGTGTACAAGGATGGGCTGGATGGGGTTTGGAGCAACCAGGACTAGTGGAAGTTGTCCCTGACCATGGCAAGATGATCTTTGAGGTTCTCTCCACTCAAACCATTCTGTGATTTCTATGGTTTATTTTGTATAAAATTACTGTGACAGAGCCACAATTAAGCTCAGTTCAGCTGTCCAAGTCTTGCACCAAAAGCAAGGCCTTTCTGTCCTACATTATTTCAGCTGGGACAGGAGCACAGGGTGCTCTGTTTACCAGACTTGATCCTCATATGAAAAGGTTTACCTTGTAATAGACAGGATTTCACTAATCCCATGAGCCTACAGCACTGAAGGTGCAAAGGGGCTAATAGCCTCCTCAAATCTCCCATTCTTCCTGATGGTATTGAAGGAGAAAAACTCTTCTATGAGCTTTGCAGCCATCCAATTCAGCACCATGTCATAGAACAGAGAAGGGATTAGCACTTATCATTTGATCAGGCAAACAAGTTAGCCAAACAAGAAGAGCTGGTAATGAGGCAGAAAAGCTGTTTGCACAATGGCACAGATCCCCCCACCTAGGCATGAATTAAGAGTATTCATAATACTGCTATTTAATTGAAAGACTCCATAGATAAAGGCCAATTTTTAATTGAGACACTCGAGTAGATAAAGGCCAAGTTTTTGCAGACAGCATAGGACTGACAAAAGAAAAAATCCATGCTCTGTGGAGCTTCTTAATGACAAATCAGAATTAATAAACCTTGTCGTATTTGTAACAGAAATAAGCTAAATGATCATTTATGCAAGTGTCAGTTTCACAGGAAATTGTTGCCTGCCATGTTCCAGCGATTATTTGGGTTTCAATGCAGGAGAAACACTGGCTTCGTGTCAGAATTGTCTTAAAGTCACGCTAAATCAACCCAAAGGCTGCTGTGGGTATTCCCCAAAACCAGTGTAATCCCTCCCTCTTCCACGGGCTCTGGATGAGAGAGAGAAGAGGTTTTTAAGATAATGTGCACTCCAACAGCCTTATGCTCCCTCTATCATCTTTACAAGTGTTTGACAATCAGCTAGATGACATCACTGTCATATCACACATATCCTGAAAGATCCTAAACCTGACACCTGGGATAAAATGCACATCACCCCTCTACAGCTATTCCAGACCCTCCTGCTCACCCAAATTGCTTTTTTAATCAATACAAAAGTTCTCAATTTATTGACGGAGATGCCACTGAAATTGGGTCAACAGCCATGGTCACTCCAGGCTGCTGTAGGGAACCAGTCTTGCCAAGACTCTGCTGTGCTTTATTCAAATTATGAGGTTTCATCTGACCAAATACAGAGATTTAGTGTATAGTTGTCCATATCTGAGTAAACCACCTGCCAGCCCTCTATAATCCATAAAGACAAACACACACTTCTAGGGAGTAATTTATTTCAAACAGGTCAGACAAATTAATACCTTGAAAAACTTGGTATTTTTTCCACCATTTTTAAGGCAGTGAGGTATGTCTGGCTTAAAGTGATGGTCAACAGCAGACATCTAAAACTAGGTGAGATGAGCCAGCATGACATCTTGGGCAGGACAGGCCCATCTCCACACACACTCAGCCTCTCTGCTTGAGGCAGATAGACCCAAGAGATGTTAAATGCCACACAAACCAGTGGCACAGCATTTTGTCCCATGTTATGCCCATCCATGCCATGGGCCATCGCAATTATTTAAGGGAATTAAGCCCATGGTACGATGCATCTGCAAGTCATTAATGAGGAGAAGTACAAAGGCATAGAGCTAAGGGAAAAACTGACATTGGTCAAACCAGAATTACTCTTGCTTATTTCTGGGGAGATTTTTCTTGACTGTTTTGGTTTGGGTTTGCTGGGGGAGAGGTTGTTTGGATTTTTGTTTGGTGGGGTTTTTATGGGTTTGGGTATTTTTTGGTCGTTTTTTGTGGTTTTGTTAGTTTTTTTGTTTTTATTTTTCTTCTGAATCCTGAATATCTACAAAACTGTCAGCAACTCTTTCAACTAGGGGGACAGACTTCCCAGAACTCTCCAAAACTCAATGCACCCTCTGTGGCTTCCTTGGCTGGGCAGGACCTGCCTTAGAAGTTATTTTCTTCAAAAAACACTCTCTGGGAGAGACATAGGGAGCAGAACCATAGACATGGAAATGAGGAGAAATTGAAGCAAGAGTAAATAGGTTTAAGTTGTTTATCATAGCAGCAGAATCTGTTATAAGGGTACTTGATGCTTTATCTGTTTTCCTGCATGTTATCAGTCTTAGCTCAGAAAAGTGCTGGAGGAAACCAACAGCTCTTTGACTTTCCTGCGTAACCACATCCAAAATTAGCAACTTCATTTTGTAGCCCACTCGTAACTGCCACAGCCTGCCTGGGGTCATGGCCCATAGTCTGAGAACAGCTGCTAAGGGAAGTGAAAAGGATGCTAAGTGAAGAAAATATGGCAGTAGAAATATCTACTGAAAAGGAGAAAAAAAAATCAAAGGCAGCAATAAAAATAAATAAAGGCAGAACAGTGAATTTAAAAGAAGAAAAAAAAGTAGTCAAATACATACAAATAGTCTGAGTACAAACTGAACCGAAAAATGTACTCAGTAATAAACCCAAGCAATGGCAAAGGAAAAAAAATACATGCCCAGTTGCAAACTGTTTTAATTTCAGGAATCAATAAAAGTACTTATCCATATAATTAAGAAAAGCCTCCAGAAAACATAAAAACCACTCTCAGAAACACTCTAGAGGTGGTACCATAACTAAACACCGAAGCAGGACAAGGGAAGTTTCCTTGAAACAACTCAAGGTGGTTTATGAAATAACGCACTTGAACAAGGACTGTCAACCCATCTGTTGGGAAGGAGCAGCTCACTCCTGCCCCAGCCTCTCAGGGCAGCTGAACAGATTTATTATCTATGTTAGAGCACTGTCCTGTACAAAAGGAATGGGTTTTTTTTTTTTCCTTCTTCTTGCTGTAGGAACATGAAGTCACTGTCCATTGTAGAGCTACACCACCAGCACCCTGGGCTGTTCTGCTGCAGATCATGGAATTGAGGCAGATCTGAGACTTGTCAATGCTCACACAGGAACAGAAGAATTCCAGGTGCTACAGAAGAGCTGTGCCTTGCTGCCTCTTGGCAAGTGCTGAATTAATTTCCCAGTCAGAATTTAATACCTGTGCCTGACTGCCTTGTCTAGACCTAATCAATGGGGTTTGCTGCCCATTTTCTGGTATATATTGCAAAGATAAGCACTCAAAAACGTTTTTTTACCAAGCATTACAATGGACTGAAAATCACGTGTTCCTTTTCTTGTAGATTCATTAAGGTATTTAACTTACTGTGAAGAAAACCAGTCCTGCCACTGGAATGGATAAAGGTTTCAGGAATGCCCAGTACAAGTGCTGTAAAATAGTTACCAGCTGTTATTTCATTACTGAGAACTGCATTGGCAACCAAGACAGCCCATGTAGATTATTTGTAGTCTTTATCTGCTGATGAAATTGGAATTAGTGAAGTTCTGTCATATAAGAAGTAATTAGTTTTATACTAATCATGGAGCCAACAGAAATCCCCCAGTAGCTCTAAACTTTACAGCTCAAAGAAAATCTTTGCAATCAATATGCAGAATTATTCTTCCCATGGTAATCAATGTTAACCAGGTTGCTCTGGAAGGAAATACTTGGGTGCTGACAATGGCCACATATTTCAATATGGTTAAGCACTGAAAAAATTGCATTTGGGCAATAAATAGTCAAACCACAACCAAATGTTGGCTAAGCTTAGAAAAAAGACTATCAGTCCAAAAATATTTAATTCTGTCAGTGATTTAAACTTGCCCTCAAATGGAAGTGAAATATGGCAGTTTTGACATCTCTTATTAAAATCACTTAAGAATCAATATTCAGGACATAACAATAATCAAATCAAGTTGCTAAAACCAAACTCAAGGGATCCTTCTGTTCTGCAAAGAATCAAAAATTAATTTCTAAGGAACTGAATCGATGCAAAGTAAATAGATTCTGATGAGCTGGAGAAGGATAACTTACATCTACTGCATAGTAGATGAGCTCTGTGATAACAGCACTCCCTGAGCAGAGGAAATCTACACCACTGCATAATCAGGACTGACAGCACTTGCAAAACATGACCCATAACTCAGTTTCATTCATTTCTAATGAATAATCAAGGCTAACACAGCTTGGAGAAGCTTTGTGTTTGTGATCAGATCGGGTCCAGGTTTGGCACTTTTTGGCCAGCTCTGCAGCCCCACACACCCTGGAGTGGGATTTGTGACTCCTCAGGGCGCTCCCAGGACAGGTTGCTTCGCTTTTTTTGTAGAGCAAGAGTTTGCAAGTGAGCGCCAGAGCTCCCAGGTACCTGCCCAGTCTTTACTGCAGAATTTCCTCCATACTGGGGAAGAAATAGGAAGTTTTTAGAGAGAATCCATTCTGCTTTACAGAAAGAAGCCTTCTAAATCTAACATCCTTGTTAGTGTTCACAGAGATAGTAGGTAATTTCTATGAAAACCTCAATGTAATAAAGAATAGCAACTCAGCCCACTTTGATCTCCTAAGCAAACTTTTTTTTTAGCTTGCAGATAGCAGCACAAGGAATCAAAAGATATCTCACTACTTGCATCACCTGATTTATGACAGTAATTGTCCACCAAACAACCTATCTGTTGTCCATCAAAATTGGTTATTAGAGAGAAGGGTGTTTTCTTTTTTCCCCACTCCAGATTAAAACTCTAAGCTATAACACAAGTTCCACCTACTGCCAATACTGACGCAGTTTTCTCGGGGCATTAATAGTGTCTGCATTTTTCTTTCCTAGGTGAAGTAGGAGCTATTCAATTGACCTTTTAGAGATGTTGAAAAATAAATATTATCAGCCCACTCCCACCCTCATATTCAGACTTGAGAGGAATGAGCAACTTGTTCCACAAGCAGAGCTATCCCTCCTTTTTTGCGGCTCATATTCACATAATTTTTTTCAGCCTAGTTGGTGGAGCAGGACATGAGGAGTAAAGCAGGAAGAAGAAATCAGGGCATTCTCCCCTAATCCTTTGCCCCCAGCTCCTCTGCTGTGATTTCCAGCTCAGGGTTGGTAATTGCTGATCACAACCCCCATGGCAGCCTGCACCAGCAAGGGCAAAGGAGATCACAAAAAAGGAAAGTCCCAAGATAGAAAACAAGGGCTCTAGGGGTCTTGGGGATCCATTATTATCTTTGAATAGAAGACCTTTGAGGAGGCTGGTTTCTTCTCCCAGGTGAAAAGCATAGGACAAGAGGAAATGGCCTGAAGTTGCACCAGGAGAGGTTTAGATTGGAGATTATGAAGGATTTCTTTACTGAAAGGGTTGTCAAGCAATGGAACTGGCTGCCCAGGGAAGCTGTGGAGTCACCATCCCTGCAGGTGTTTAAAAATGCACATGGCACTTGGGGACAGGGTTTAGTGGTAGACATGACAGTGCTGGGTTAATGGATGGATGGTCCTAGGGGTCTTTTCCAAACTAAACAGTTCTATAATTCTCTGATTCTATGCTTCTCAAAATTCAGTTCCATCTAGTTTCTCTTCACCACTCAAATTCCAGAAATCCTGCCAATTGTTAGAGAATATATTATTCAATTAATAAGAAATCAGGATGCTTTGAAATTATATAAACCTGATTTGTTTGGGCTATTTTTAGGAACTTAAGGTCACAATTAATGTAAAACCTCCTTCTAGTCTTATCTCTTATCAATAGCAGGAAGAAAATGACAGATTCATGACTTGCCAAAGGCTGCCAGTGGAACATCCTCAACCCATTGTCCCTGACTACGAGTCAGTGGGCTGCAATTTTAAGACAAAAATCCATGACTTCATCTGTAATTTACTGACCCCTGATGACATTTATAAGTGAAGAACATTAGAACTAAGATCTCCTCTCCACTGAAAACCCCCCAAACCTAGCAGTATATTTTAAACAAAATTTGAAATCAAAAACTGTAAAATAAAAGTTATGATTGTTGACTTACGAATTTTCATACTTCCTTGCAAAGGAGAATGCAAGTCTTGAGTGTCTGAGCAGATCATTTCAAGACTTAAGACCTGCAAGTCTCCCAAAAGCACAACAGGAGATCTTTGCAGAAGTTTCTTTCTGCAGAAGACATTCCTCTGCTTGGCTCTGTTTACAGAGCTGGGACAGTCATCTCAGCCAACCTTTGCTCCTGCCAGCTCCAAAAGGCTGATGTGATTTCCACTCAAGGGGGTTACTAAACTTCCAGCAGCAACGGGAAGAAACCTCTAGGAAAACACCAAATAAAATGAGGCACATGATCAAGAAAATTGCCAGAATGAGTTTATGTCCAATGAGGACCAATTTCCAGTATGTCCATTTTTCTGGCTTTTTCCTGCTCTACCTACATATGCTACAAAAATTGAAAAAAAAAAAAAAAAAAAAAAAAGTTCCCAGCGCTCAATTACAGTTCAGTGATCTCTGTAGATGTTGTCTCCCCCTTTTCTGACTCCCCAAACTTGAGTTCTCAGTCTCCAAAACATCTTTTTAACAGTTGGCAGTGCCTAATACAAAGTGATCAGCACCCAGTAAGGACCCAAAATTCCTGGTTTTAGACTCAATTGGCCACAGAAAGATATGAAGGAATCAGTCTTCTCTAAAGAGGCAGTTTGAAAGGCAGTAATTCACCACCACATTTCCTTGCAATGGAAAAGAGGGTTAGGAAGCCTGGAAGGAGATATTTCAGTGTCATAGGAGACAATGCATAATTAATATTTTATGTAAATTAAAAGTTCCATTAAAGTAAGAATGACTGGGGAATTTGGCATTGCCTGAAGAGCTGAAATAGCCCAGTCCCACCTGTATCATTCAGGTGTGGCAGTACAGACAAGATGTTGATATAACCTAAGTTTTTTCTTAAAGGTTTTGCTCCTCATTGTGAGAAATGGGAAGAATTCAAGGATGATCTTTAAAAAGGAGGAATTGTGATCATCCAGCAATGATTAACCAAAACAAGTTTTAAAAGAAGGCGTTACAGTATGACAAATAGAAATATCCTTTGACACCAAGATAATTACGGAACAAATCTCAGGAATATATTTTAGCAAAAAAGTTATCACATGCTGGAAACAAAAGTATTCTTTTAGTCGTATTATTTTCAGTATCACAATCTCCAGAATCAAAAGCTAGTTCTGGCATGTAGCAAAGATGTTTGCCTTAAAAATGTATTAAATACAAGAAAAAGTAAGAAAATACTTATGTATATGTATAGGTGCTATAGACATGCTCACCCACACATTGTCTATGTCTCTGAGCTCATAAAAACCTTCCTACAGACCAAAAAAATAAACTAATCCTTCCACCTCATCCTTCCTCTGTTAGGTCCCCATTGGGGAGGTTTTCTTCCACCATAGTAACATGAGTCAGAGTAACATGAGTCAGACAGATACTTCCCTGCAATGAGTCCTCCATCAGATGTGCTTTTCCAACCCAAAGACTCATTCATGGCACAGGTCTCACTCAAATTTAAGAGACAACCATACAAAACAGAGAGAATAATATTTTCTGTTAAAATGAACAAGATTTGGCGCCAAACTGATCCCAGGAAAGAGAGGCACTGTCATCTGCTGTTTTAAAAGTCAAAAGACCTGGTTTCCTTCCTTTGCTCTGCAATGTGTTGAGGAGTGCCTTCCAGCAAGTTACTTGGAGTAATTCTCCACAAAACCAGATGACATTCATCAGTTGGTGGGCTGCCCATTCCTAAGCTCAGAATTGGACTCCTCCATTTCACCAGAGAGGATGTCGAAGCATCCAACTCTGGCTCTCAATAGAAGCAATAGAACACAACACATTTATTGAGGATGCACAGTGAATCCACAACACATACTCAGGAGTTTCTTGTGCAGTAATATTCTATAAACACTTAATTGATATAAAACCTATCTTCATGTATTTGATATGTCTAACTGAAAGTTACTCAGGACACTGTCCCAGCTGTCCAGATAATAGTATTTGTATATTCAGAATAGCAGCATCTTAATGGAAAATATGCATGATTGTTGGTAAGACAGAAATTTTAGTTAAAACTACAAAATGCCTACTCTTTAAGAAAAAAAAAGTCATATAGCTTTCGAAGTGGAATAAAATTTGCAATTGCCTCCTGACCTGTTTGGCAACACTTCTCCCTATTATTTTATCAACTAGTACCTATACAAACTCCCCCAAAACAGATGTCTAAACAGTTATTCATTAAAGAGAAAAAGGAGACTCAGGCATGCACCTAAAGTAATTCTGGTTGCTAATTGAGCACATGGTAACACAGACACATTTTGCAGGTGTATCTTCCTGAGAATGATCCCATTAGTGTCCACACTGCACAGATGGGCTGTGTTATTTTAAGGTTTTAATCAAAATACATGCAAACAGTCACAGCACCACATGCATGCTAATGCTGTGAAGTGTCAGCAGTCACTACACTCTTTTAAGAACTCTAGCTATGTAAAAACTCAGAACTGAAGGAATTGATGAATTAGGCACTTTAGAGGAAGGCTTAGAGGCTACAGCTAGAAGGTGACACACAGCATATTTGTAATAAATGTGGAGAAAACATCTTTTTAACACAGCAATGTATTCCTACATACTGATAGAAACTGCACCAACACAAAGACAGAATACAAGAAGGCATAAGGTCATCAAACTCCCAAGGTATTTATGTTAGGAGAACCAACTCTGAAAACAGTGATTATAGTGTAATCTTGACATCTGTCAACCTCCTGTCATTGCCTTTCCTCAGTGAAGGCATTACACATCCCTCAGCCACTGCTCTATCACCTGCAGTGAAGTCTTCTGCATCTGCTAATCCCAATTTGATGGCTCACCAGACCTGATTCAGGTGACCAACCCACCTAGCAGACTCTGGTCTGAAAACTTCGTTAACTAAATGAGAAATAAATAAATTTAGCTTAAGAATAATGGAACACAGTTTCTCCTATATTTCCTTTGTAAAACACAGACCCTGTTCCTGCATGTTTGCATAGTTAAAAAAAAAAAAAAAAAAAAAAAAATTAGTCCTCTGAATTTGATAGTCCTCCCTGCCAGGGGGAAAGATGAAAATAAAAAGACATAACAGAGGTTGTGTTCAGTTGCAGTGCCCCGGGTGCCAGGTTTGCACCCCAGCAATGTCCTCTTACCTGCACAGACACGGCCCCACCCGAGGCGGCACCTGGAGCCCGGCTCCTGACCCGGGGGCGCCCTGCGGAGCGCTCGGCCCGGCGGGGATGGGGCAGGGCAGGAGCGCCCGGACACACACACCGCCCCGAGGCCCCCTGCGCTCACAGGGACATGTCAGTGATGGGGATTGGCAAAACGCTGCATCCAACCCTGCAGGACGGGGAGAAGAAGAGAAAGAGCAGGACAAGAGCAGGACAAGAGCAGAAGAGAAGGAGAGGAGGATGGAGCGGAGGGCAGCAGCGGAGGGCAGCAGCAGCCGGCGGCAGCAGCGGGCTCGGAGCCGGGCCGGGCCGGCGGCGATGCCGGAGAGGGGCCGGAGAGGGGCCGGGCAGGGCGGGCTCGGGTTTAAGGAGCGAGGGGAGGGGAGGCGGTGGGCGGGGAGGGCCGCGGGCTCCTCTGAGGGCCGCGGGCGGGGGGAGCCGCGGCTGGGCCCGGGACTGACCGGCCGTGTGCGCTGGGGGACACGGGAGGTGTGAGCCATGAGGGACAGGCCCGGGGGAAGGACACTGGGGGTCCCGGCCCCAGGGGCAGGGAAAGGTGCTCCCCGAAGGGTAGAGAATAATCGGGGCAGCCGAGTCCCCGCCGTGTGGGGAGGAAACGCCCGTTCTGCCTTAGCAAACAGGTGGTTTCTGCTTTTGCCTCCTCCCTGAGCTCAGTGTCTAAAATAAAAAGCCCCCAGCTGAGATATTTTTGCTTGAATTTCAGCTGACTTGCGAGCTGGAGCCAGTCTTCCTTCACCCTTCCTCCAGACACATCCCCGGTCCCCTCTGCTGTCACACCCCACAGCTTCTGCCCCTTTCTGTGAAAGGTGGAAGCCTTTCACAGCTGAACTGATGTCTGCCCGAACCGAGGCTCCCAAAGCATGCCCAAGGGACACACAAAGCATGTCATCACTTCCCATGAACTCTTTTAGCGTGACTGTAAACATCTTTTCTCAGGTTGCCCAGAAAATGATGGGTGCCCCATCCCTGGAAGTGTTCAAGGCCAGGCTGGATGGGGCTCAGAGCAACCTGGGACAGGGGAAGGTGTCCCTGCCCAGGGCAGAGGGTGGAACTGGATGATCCTTAATGTGCCTTCCAACCCAAACTGTTCTGGTTCTGTTACAAACACAGCTGCATCTAGAGCAGATCAGTGGGTCAGGATCTAGACCAGGTTATTAAGATGTTCCTGTGTCTGCTGAAATTTCCCAGAGCAGGCCTGAGGCCTTAGGTGTCAGCAGGTTTGTGGCTGCTCAGATCCATGAAAACCCACACAGCTTTGGCGGCAGACGGCAGGTTTGATGGGCTTTTTTGTCTGTCTACGACGCGGTAGCAACAGATACAGATAGTTCTTTCTGTTGTGTGACAGCTCACCCTCAAGCTGAAGGAGCACTGCAGATACCTGTCCACAAAGTTTTCTGCTTTGCAAAGACAAATCGTTGACCAAATTCAGTTTGCTAAACTTCAGAGTTTTCCGGGAACATGCATTCAATATTATACATGTATTTAGTTGAAATATGCTTAAATGGAGTGGATTTCTACCCCCGTCAAGTAGCTGGAAAGGCAGGTCTCCAGTGTCTTCTCTAATCCCTCTTGCTAGTGACATGTTATTTTCACTCAGCTCAGCTTCATCCCTGCTACTGCCAGTTAGACAAAGTGTTATTTTGTTACCTTTTGTATGTTAACAAAACCGACTTTGCATTTCTTAAGAGACCTGTTAGTGTCTATTTTCCTCCATTTCTTGGACAGGACATGTTCTTCAACTTCTAAGTGGATGCCAAAAGATCATCACCTTTGCTTTTCCCTTTCAGGTTTCCTGCAGGGATCTCTGCCTTAATACAAGTTAGAGCCTGAGTCACCAAAACACTTTGCTGTGTTTACTGAATCAGGATTTGAGGTTTGTGTTCGTTGTGTGGCTGTTTAAAATTTCCTGACAGGACTGCATTTTAGGCACAGGTTATTAGACAATCCGTTCAGAGGCATGAAAGAAAATATCTATGAGTGCAGGAAGGTAAGTGGTTTCTTGAGGGCTCATGGCCTTGCTGACCTCTGCCCAGATTTAGGGGTGAATGCATGGTTTATTCACATCTCTGCCATCAGAATCAGCTAGAATCATTGGTCTATGAAAAACAGATAACCTATATAATGCTGCATATGCATCTATAAATCTGAGAAGGAATCCTGTCTCCAACTGATTCCATTTCAGCCCTCATAAATGGCATCAAAAGGGTGGGCAGGCACTGGAACAGACTGCCCAAGGATATGGTGGAATTACCATTCCTGAGAGTGTTCTTAAAATCTGTAGGTGTGGTGCTTATGGACACGGTTTAGTGGTGCATCTGGTGATGCTGAGTTAATGGTTTGACTCAGTTTTAGAAGTATTTTTTAACCTTATTGTTTCTATAAAAAGAAAAAGGAGGGCAGGGGTTTGCTTAGCTCCAGAATAAAGCAGCAAAGCAAGTCTTTTCCCATAACAGAGTGCTATGTTTTTATGCTGGCTTTTTGCATAAATTTTCCTCAGGCTGCTTCACTTTCCAACCCAATGTTTTATTAAATATTATCTTTACCTGATGGAAAAATGTTAAGCCTATGGGATGCTGGTGGTTTTCTCCCTGAAGTTTCACCTTCCCAAGAATATTTTGTCTCAAACAAGCATCTTCACACTGCCACATTAGCTTGATCTGTTGCAAGAAATTAAACCAAGTGGTGTATGGCAGATGAGTGTTGTTTACAATTAGGAAGAAAACCTAATATCCTCCCTTGGTCTGCAGTAGTGGCCTGGTTTGTATTTAGATCTTTCAGCAGTTAGTATTTCATCTACTGCACATAATAATCATCTGTCAACATTTTTACAGCAAGCTCAGTTGTTAAAGTTGTTGCTTCTCTTTACAGCGTACCAAGGTGATTAACAGAATCATTTCTCTTTGCAGATACTTTGCCTCCAATGATCTGGAAGAAGCATAAACATGTAGATGGCAATTCAAGCTGCTGTCTTATTAGGATTTCTGATGGAAACAGCACTGAATCAGCAGCTCAGAGGATTATGACAAACATTGATGCGCAGATACATAACTCAATTTCCCCTCATTTTTCAGTTCTTTCTGTTCTGATTGTGAGCCTTTGATTTCCATTTTCACCCTGGGGTTAGGAATATCAAAGAAGGATGTACTGCATGGGGAAGGTCTGTGGAGCCTGGTATCTTATCCCCAGGAACGGATGGCTCAGCAGGTGTGTAGGAAAACAGTAATCATTCCATAATGCTTCCCGAGAAGGGGGTCTCGGTCTGTGACGGTTGCACGAGGATTTCCTCACAAAGATGTGGGGTGTGACTTGACCTGCTCACAGTCCTTTCTTTAGTAAATTTACCAGCCACACAAATGTTTTATGGCAACGTGTCCTGCAATAGTTCACTCCCAGGAATTATGCAGTCTGTAAATCACAGTGCCTTTGCTTCCTGTAGCATCCAGTTTGATCACAAATATAACTGGTTTTCCTTCTGTCCAGTTAATGATGTCTCAGGGCTCTGATAGGTTTCTTGCACAAATTCCCTGAAAATTCTGATGCTGTCAAGGCTCAGAGCAGTAGCTGTGTGCTGGCAACTCATAAATTCTTAAGAAACAAGGATTTGCATCACTGGGGAATATTCTTGGGCCTTTTTTATCTTTATATATATTCTCTTGTGCACGTTGTGTTTTATAGTCCCTAAAGGCTTACATTTCAAGGCATGAAGCAGATCCAAATGATCTCTCTTAAGAAAAAGTCTACCTAGTAAAGAAATGTTCTCTTCCCTGCAGTGTAGAATTTTCTATGCCAAAACCCATTGAGAGCAATGAAAGGAAAAGACTAAATTCTGCAGAAGAATATGTTTTGTATTACTGTGCTGCATGTTACACTTTAGTTTCTATAGGTTTAAAGGACTCATGTATCATGAAAGTGTTCTGTTTTGGTCTTGTTCTTGTCTTACTTTGGTGTTTTTAGTGAATTACAGGATTTGTAATTCCTAAATCCTGGCACATATACGATTTCTGTTGGATGGGCATTGCATGCAGCCTTTCATTCAGTGCTGCAAATTACGAAGTCATGAATTATGGAATCCTCATAGCTTAGTGAAGAAAAGACTCATAAATTTAATTTAAAAACAAATAAAATTTCTTCTAATCCTACAGTAAGTTTTGGAATAACACCTTCAAGAGTAAAGAGAAATGGAAACAAAAATGGAAAAATATACCATCATCATGAGAAAAACTTTGGATATTTCATTCCTACTCTTAAGAAAAACCAGTTGACTCTTGAGACACATATAATTTGTTCCTCTATTGATAATTCCAGCTACACCTAAATCCCATTTAATATAAAATGGTTGTAAGAACAATTGTGACTCACACAAATAATTGTTATAAGTATTTCTTGTTTCCTGACTTATCTAAGGGTAATCTCATAGTTCTCCATCTCTCCAAAGCACAGTGTTCATGTTTACTCATCTCTCATTTACCAACTTCTGATTATTTTCACATTTTATGGTTTTTGTAATTTTTTTATAAAAATCACATTTTCTAAAATTTTCATCTTTGATTTTATAAGTTAATACTTAAACCATATTAAAAATGTAGTATTTCGTAAGACCCCTTTTGTCTTCTCCATGTAAAATGGTAGAGAAAAGGAGAAATCTTTCCTTATGGTGATCCAACCTTTTGAGACTCCTTTTGTAAAGCATAACTGTTTTAAGCAGTTCATTCAGCTGGCATATGAAGAGGATACATCATGGAACAAACTTCTCTATATGTAATAAATGTGATATATCATTTAGCTCCCTCCACAATAATCTGCAATAGCAATGTACAAGCCAAACGTATAATTTAGTTCTTGTTAGTTATATCAAAGAGGACAAAGTATCACATCCTTTCATAGGTCCCATTTATTTATTTCAAATTAGGACTACTGGTAGCTTCTGTCAATCCGACATCTGATCACTGGTGACATTAGAGAATCACAATATTCTGAGTTGGAAGGGACCCACCAGCATGGCTGAGTCCGGCTCATGACTGCTGACATCACCTGACTACTGACCTGACAACATTATCAGGTCTATAATTAAGTACTTTTTCTTCTCTCCTTATATAGGGTATAAACTTCTTTAATGGTGAGTTCTGGAGATGACAGTAGTGCACGTGGCACTTGAAATCAAGACAGTTTTAATGATTGATACAGTCAAAGGCTTTCTTTTGAATATGTGACTCAGTGGCTCAAATAGTCAATGAATTCCAAAGTGAAGCTTGTCTGATGGACTAGCATGGAACAGTTTTTTTCCTCTTTTTTGAAGTCTAGCTGAGGGCCTGGACTGCTCTTCAACTTCACATTTCCTTGCACTACAGGAAGTAGTAAATCAGTATTGATGCCTCTTTCCTGGATTTTCAGTGAAGCCAGACAAAGTGAAGCCAGACAAAGTGGGCAGGGCTGTGGTTGCTGAAAATAAAACCTAAATGTGTTGTTGAACACTTTTCTTCCCCTCTTCCACTTAACTTTTAATATTTTGACAATTATTAAGTAATCTGGAATTCCACAGTCCTAATTCATTTACAAACACCCTTCTCACTGAACTCAAAGCCTCACTTATGCTCAGGACAGAACTCAGTGTTGAACATCACCAATCCTTTGCTTTCTGCACTTCACTTTTAAACACGAACAGAGTGACTTTTTTCTCTCTCTTCTTCAGAATGTAATGCAGACAGTGAAAAGATACAGACTATACATTGCCTCTCCAGGTAATTTTACCTTTTTATATATATTGTCTATTTCTTTAAAGCTAATATTGCATTCAAATCAAAGTGTTATTCTTTAATTAGAGACAAGCAGAACAGAAGCAAGAATTAAAGAATCATAGAATAACAGAATCATTAAGTTGGAAAAGCTCTTTAAGATGAAGTCAAACCATTAACCCACCACTGTCAAGTTCACCACTAAATCATATCCCCAAATGCCACATCTATATGGCTATTAAGTACCACCAGGGATGGTGACACCACCACACTGGACAGCCTCTTCCAATGCTTGGCAACTTTGAGGAAAAAAAAGTTTTCTGAATATCCAATCTAAACTTACTGTGATACAACTTGATTTTTCTTTCCTCTGGTCCTGCCACTTTTACCTGGGAAAAGTGACCCAGAAGAAGAAAAGAGGAATATATTTATGAGTCTGGAGTAAAGGGTGCCAATGCATATATATAAGATTGACATTTTTGGAGGAGACAATTAACCAGTTCCATGTCCTTGTGTCCTGGCCTTCAAGGTCAGATTGGATGGAGCTCTGAGCAACCTGGTCTGATGAAAGATGTCCCTGTCCATGGCAGGGGGTTGGAACTGAATTATCTTTAAGCTCTCTCCCAAGCCAAGCCATTCCTGTGATTATGATCTTGACATCACTCATGACCTTGTAACAATACCTACAAGAACAGAAATTTATTCTGATTGCACACCCAGCACTGTGACCCCTATTTGTGCTGGAAGATTCTTTTCAAGCAGTTGGTCTGAAATGGTTTGTTCTCCAGCTTGAACTGTTTGGTTTATCCTGCAACAGCTCCACACCAGTTAGATGTTCTGGGCATCCCTGCCTGATTCCAGAGCCACACTGGAGATCTGAACTCACCCACAGCATGACAGCAATGAATCAGATATGGGAGCCTGTGCATGTCAGCCACAAAGGAGACACACAAGGGCGAGTGCTGCTGTGGGTGTCAAACCTTTCACTGTGCACAGTTGAGATGAGGGGATAACTCAAAATACAAAGAAATTGGGCAGCCCAAGCAAGGGGCTGATCATCCATCTCTTTTTTGCACTCTATTAGCCTGTCAGCTGATATGGTGTTATATGGTTAGAGGCTGGTGCTGTTTATTCTCTCTACCACAGTTTCCCATTCTTACACCACCCTTCTCTGCCCTTCTCTGTGAAACCATTTTAAAAGCCCAGAAATACTTCTGAAACATTTTTCTCCATATATTTTCAATGCAAAATAATATTTTCAGTGCAGAAATAACTTCCCACTGGGAACAATTTTGCATCTTGGTAGCTCCTAGGTCCATAAGTTATATTTTGTATCCCATTGAGAGGAAAAAAAATGACATTTTAACCAAAGATAAAGTGAAATTTCTTCTCCTATGACTTCCAGAATATAAAGTTCTGCAGATTTTTATATACAGAAGACAAGAATAATAACCCAGGCTGAATATGGCTTATTCATGGCCTCAAGCCAAGACAAATATAGAAGGAAACTTATAAGGATTAAATTTGAGAGATGAAGAAGAAATTCACAAATAAGAAAAATTTATTTTAAATGGTAACTTGACTGGTATTTTTCCTACATTTGAAATATTGCAATTAGTCTGGGAAGAAAGGTTAAAAGACATTAAGCTGGTGACATAGTCAAAGGGAAATAATATATGAATTTATTACATGGATATCCATAACACATTCATAGTATATTTACTAGGCAGAGACTATTTTTTTGTTTCCATCAGACTTCAAAACACAGAGAAAAGTCAGTGTCAGTGTTGATGGTAACATTTGCACCTAGCTGCTGTGAATTTACAGATTGAGCAACGTGGTCAAAAAAACCCTATGAAGTGGAAGTACATTTTTCAATTGAAAATATTGATGTATTTCTTTCTGGTGCCTTTAAAGAAATGCTAACACATTAGATTACATAATTTGAGAAGAGTCTTAAGGCGGAAAAAAAGGGACATTTTGAAAGAAAAGAGGCAGATGAAAGTGTTGTTCTGTCAGCAAAGAGGGATGAGCTAAGGTAAAAGCAGGGAGAAGAGCAATTTTGAAGATTTTTCTGTCCATATAAATGCACCACACAGCTGAGTGATTGACAGTGCAAGTTTGGTGTTCAGACACAATGTAAAATATGAACAGATGGAAAATTTGGGAAGAGAGAACAGATTTCTGAAGGAACACTTAAAGGAGCCTGAATTTCACAGAGCGGACGTCAGACACCTTAGGGCTGATGTCAGGGCACGATGGTAAGGTGACTTAGCAGCAGAGTGGCAAGCCAGAAGAATGATTTTACTGGTTGATTTTGGAGATTGTGGGATACTCTATGTGATTTAGAAATTGGAAGACTATAAGAAGAGCTCTACAGAGTTAGACCAATGTTGCACTTAGCCCCTAATTTTGACTTCATTAATAGCAGCTAATAAAACGCTCCTAGAGAAAAACAGTGAATCTACAATAAAGCTCTACAGAATAATCTCCCTTGCTCCAGTAATTTTTATTTTCGTTTGTTCCTAGATTAGAGGATGGTATTTAACAACCTTCAGTAGATTTCTCACTCATGAAATACACAATCCCTTTTTGAATTAACACAAGCTGATCCCAACAGCAAGTTTCAAAACTTTGCCACATTGTGAAAAAAAGAACAACTACTTCTACATATTTGGCACTTATTAATTTTACTTGATGACCATTAATACCCTTATTAGGCTAGAATGCAATCCTTCCTTGTTCTGACTGTCATAATCATCCATGATTTAATTAAGCCTCTATCATAGTCCTCTCCAGTCTTTATTTCTCGTAGGATGAGGTGTGGCTCATTTGCTTGTCCTTCATGGGAAAACCTCCTCAAAATTCTTATTATCCCTGCCAGTCTTCTCTGTGCTTTTGCAAATTTCAGTGTATTCATATTAGGGTGGGGAATGGTTTGGGAAGCAGCAAGGGCAGGAGTTATGATTTGCTCCTGCCATGATGTACACATGCTGCTACTTAGTTCTTACTGCTTGGTCTCAGCTCTTTTCCTCATAATTGCAACATGTTCTTGTCTTTGACTGCTACTGAGCATTTCATGGACCTGCCTACTGTAATCCCAATATCTGCTAATAAATGGACCAAAATTTATCATTCTGTGTATACATTTTTTACTTATCAATAAGGAATTTCATCTGCAGTTTTCTTTCCTCCTTCAGTGTCCTTAAGGGCTTCTGTCTCTATGTATAGTTGGTTGAGCTCTCTTCTAACATTAATGATTTACTATTATTAGGTAGTTTTGCCTTCTTGTTATCCAGTTAGTTTTCTAGGACAAGCTCTGCTTGCACCAACCCCAGTGAGACTCTACAGGTGATTTCTGATCACTGTGAAGCTCTGCTCTGAGCATTGTAGGAAACTCTAAGTAAGGTAAAAGGTTACCACTTGCAGTGGAGGGGGAGCCTGAAAAACAGGCATCATTTTCGAACTTTTGCTAAGTGTAGTTTCTTTCCAGAAAAGTGGCATGTATTGAAAAGACAATCTGCTCGTCAGGTTCCTGGTGTCATTTGTTGTTCTTGGAAATCTTTGCTTCTTCCCAAACTCTATATAGAATTTTTCCCTGAAATGCAGACTGAAAAAGCACAGGTACTGTTCAATGCAAAATACAAGTTCAGCAGGTAGAATAAGAGATCTTGCTCCTTTGGCTGGTCTGACAAGCTGCCCTTCCTCAGGGAGGTATCACTGAATCTCAGAATTGCAAAGACCCTTAGGAACATTGAGTCCAGTCATTAACCCAGCGCCACCAACTCCACAACTAAACCCTGTCCCTAAGTGACACATCCAGAAGCCTTTCAAGTACCTCCATGGATGGTGACTCAACACCTCCCCTGAGCAGCCTGTTCCAAAGGTTAAGAACATTTTCTGGGAAGAGATTTTTCCTAATATCCAATCTAAACCTCTCCTGGCACAACTTGAGGCCATTTCCTCTCCAACTCTTACTTGTTACTTGGGAGACTGACCACCTGTATTCACCCTCCTCTCAGGTATTGTGGAGGGTGATAAGGTCCTCCCTGATCCTCCTTTCCCAGGCTACATGTCCCCACCTCCCTCAACTTCTCCTCAACAGACTTTTGCTTCAGTCTCTTCACCAGGTCCCTGACCGTTCTGGACTCACTGCTCAGCAAAATCTGCTGCCTCACTGGGAGTCAGGCGAAAGATGTAATGAGAATACTTCCTACACTGGTAAAGCCCTTGGGTTGTTATCCATTGTTGGTGTTTTGTTGGTGATGAAGTTGCAATAAGAAGTCCAAGAGTGAACACGAGAGACTTCAAAATCTTTGCCCAAATCAACATCCAGTGTTCCAAATGAAACCATATGGGCTTTAATTGCAATGGAGTAATTGATTCTCCTGGCCATTAATACTTTCCAGAATGAGATTTTTCCTTTTCTGCAGTAGAATTCCAGCTTGTTGCCGGAAATCTACATCTGGGAGTTACCTGCAATAAATCAAATGTAAAATGCACCTTAGAAGAAGGTGGAAAAGGAAGGCAGTTTTGTTAGGGACATGCACATCCCCACTGACAGTCACTACACAAGAAAAGGTAAGGTAAGACAAGCCCAAGGAAATATAGAGGATAAACATTCCAACTACAGGCAAAAGAAGAAAGCAGTGATTTTCTGGATTAGACACCAATGTTTTGAACCACAGATGTGTGTATGAGGAGATTCATTCAATTGTCCTATTAAAAAAAAAAAGTAGAAATAATAAAATGAGGAAAGAAACTCATCAACATAAGGCGAAAAGCCTCACTCCAAGTATTTCCTGTGGAAAATTCCCTTTCTCACTCAGTATTTTTAATGTGAAAATTTTAAGGATTTTTAATAAAAGTTTACGTCAGGGAAAAATTTTGTGATGCAATGTTATCTCCTTTCTAGATCCTTCATGAAACGCAATTTTCAGAGTCCTCTAAGCTACCTCATGCACAGAATAACTGTCTGACCTTCAGGTTTTCCCAGTATACTCAGTCATGTATGAAGGAAGGAACTGCACTTGGGGACTTCTTGGGCAAGGCCAGACTCTTTTCTGCTAGTGACAAAAGTGGTAAGCACCAGACACAACAATCAATCATGATCAGTAAGTGCAGCTAAGAAATGGGAAGGCAGATTTGACCTTTACCACATCTTTGCCCTCCCAAATGTCAGAGCAGTTACAGAATTGCTCTTGTTTCATCAGATAGGACATTAATCTCTGCCTGGTCTTTTCAGCTTGTTGTGCTTCTTTACCGACGTAACAGTTTTGTGGGTCTGGTGAAAAGCCCCATCACAACACATTCTTCATGGGTTTTTTAATAGTTTTTTCACTAGTGATGAAAAGAAATATTACAATGGAGCAAAAAACTGATTCAATAATTTTGGTGAATTGTTCAGTATAGCTTCAAAAAATGTTTCCTCTGTAGGATCTAACTCATGGTATCAAAGGGAGCCTGAGACCTTCTCCTTCTTCCGTCAGTGCTGAGAGCTCCCCTCCCAAAATGAAAATCCTATTTAGGTCTTACAGCTTATGATGATTGTAGGAGGTCTCACCTTCACCCCAAACTAAGCAAAATGCCTTCAGTGAGCACAGCAGCACAGTTACATTCTCTTTTACACAGTCACAGGAAGAGTCTGCAGTGTCATTTCAGCTCCAAGGAGTGGCAATGCTACACAGTGCATCCATGAGCTTCCTTCCATGAATGTCACTAGCAAGGGTGTGCAGAACTCAACACGCTACAAAATTATGCATGTTGCCAGGACACTGAGACCAAAGAACCTTCGAGATTCTGAAGCTTCACTTGCTCATTGTCCATTTCCTTGTATTTTATAGCAACCATAAACTCCATGTGAATGGGTGACTGAAATCCATACAACTCAGGAAGCAAACCTTCTGTTCAGCTCCGGTAAAGTTACCATTTTAAGTCACTGATGCAATTATCTGTGGCTTAGTGTGACCAAGGTTTGAGGCAATAAACACCTTCATTAGGTGCTTCCATTAAGCAGAAAGTTTGGTGTCAAAATGACACAGACTGGCACCTGATGACTTGCCAGAAAAGCAAACATGGCTTACATGGATAAGGAAAAGTGTAAGGAAAATCTTGCTTGGCAAATGATTTATTTCTGAACTAATTACTCTATCAGAAGTTAGGATTCCTCTACAATTATCTCTCTACTCCACCCCATATCTGTATTATCTGGCCTCAGCTGCTTTCACAGGTGACTCAGTTTTGGAAGCTCCCTGGTGAGACAGTGTCACCGCATGTGAGTGATAGTCTCAGACAGCTGTTCTAGCTCAAGAAATGTCTTTAAGCTGCTCACATGACATTTACTGCTCCATCAGTCTTCTAGAGGAGTAAGACTAGTCTAGACTGTGGACTAGGTAAAACTGCCTCATGGGCTGGGTTTGCCCACAAACAGAACTTGATAACTCAGATCACCCCAGTGGAAGCCTGTTTAACCTGGATAATGATGACTGCCCTCAGAAATTTTTATTTTCTTAATACTTTAATTTTAAACTATTACTCCTAGACCTATGACAACATGCCCCACTAAAATGTTTGCCCTGAAGAGCATTATTGAGTTGCCCCTCAGTATTATTTCATATCCTCAAAAGCTTTTGCCAGCCTTACTACTTTTTTCACACCTAATTAGTCTAAGTCTGTCAGTAGCTGCACACAGTCATCCATTCATAAATAGATGTAAATAAAAATAATTTATTCAAATTTTTTTTCTCCTGGGTTAGCTCCACATTTACTAAAATTCACTCTCTTCCATCATCCAAGTTCTTTAATGAAGATATATCAGTAACTGTGGATTCAGTACAGGCTCTGCTATAAGCCTATTCAGCATCTCCATTCAAACTGACTAATACTTTGGGGAGTGATTTTCCAATCTGTCATCCACCTGTCATCTTTTGCTCATTGTGTGTGTCTGAAAATGTCACATCAGGCCTTACCAAAAGCCAGTATAAGTCATAAAGTACCATTATGTCACTTCCCCTGTATCTGCACATCCATTACTTCTTCAGGAAGTTGAATAAATTGTTTTAATGGGATGTCACAGACTTCTGGATCCCAAAATTTATCAATCTGAGAAGCTGATCAAGCTTCATGAGTGAGGATTATACCAGGCTTTTAAAAGAGGACATAATCTATCAGATTTAAAAGCATTAGCCAATCTTTTTCTCTCATAGGATTAAAACACTTTTCCGTGCCCACAGCATTCCACAGTGATTGTCTATGAGGTTAATGGGACCATCTTTACCAAAGATGACAACCATCAGACAGAAAATACCCCCTGGAGGACCTACGGGTCTGCTTTCCCTGAGGTGCAGATAGGATGTTAAAGAGAGCCTTCAAAACACTTTTAAGACTACATTTTTCAATCTCCTTTCATGGGTTTGTTCACATTCCAAATAAAAATTCCTAGAGAGTTACTTGTAATACAGGCAGATAGGTTTAAACCCTTCACCTCTTCACCTGGAGGGAGCATTACACTAAAAAAAGAAAAGTCCCTGTTGCACTGACAACAGCCACGTTGCAGAACAGGTGCTTTCATTTGCAGACTCAAAGTTGTTTATCCAGTACTCCTAAACACCAGCTTTTTACAACACTCAGAGCTGTGTCCTGCTCTGGGCTCCAGATTACAAGAATAAAGTGGCTGAGCTGGGCATTATTCAGAGAGCTGGATGAATGCTCAAAAGTCAGGAAAATATAACCTAAGCAAACAGATTGAAAGGAATGGATTGTTTAGCCTAGCAAAGAGGAAATTGAGGGTGGACATGGCAGAAATCCTGAAGTATGTAGGAGGTTGCTGAAAGGAGAAAGGCAGTAGATTTTCCTGCATACCCATCGGGGTTAGGTCAACAAGCAGTGGGTTACAGCTGTCTTTGGGGAGATAAACTGTCAGAACAAAAACAGAAAAGAAATAGTCACGAAATATTTATTCTTGAAAATATAGGTCGAGGGGGCATGGGGGTTAGAATTGGAAAAAGCACTACTAGGACATATTTGTATGAAGCAGAAACACGGACTAGGTGGGAGTCTCTCAAAGTCCATTAAACCCTGTTTTCTGTGACTCACCACACAGCTGTGGCTCGCTGGTTCTGAGTTCATCCCTTTATTGACTGCAGCAGCAAACATCGAATTGTCAGCTTAGTTATTGCAGAGGCAGCAGTGCTGGTACCATTGAGTTGGTTCTGGATGGGTGCGGCGGTGCCCGTGTCGCCAATCCCGGCCAGCTCTGGCACCCCAGCAACACAGTGGGCCTTGGCTTGCCAGGAGCGAAGCGTGGCTGTGGCAGGAGGAACAAAAGCAGGGACTCTCGAGGGGTAGATCCAAACGAGTTTATTGGAGGCTCCAGACGTGGAGTCCTCACCTCGGGACACCAGCCTCAGAGAGACCACGAGAGTCTTTGTGCAGCAACTTTCAACAGGGGGTGTTACACAGGGGAGGGTTCAACCAGGGGCCAATGGGGTACAGTAAGGGTGTGGCTCTTAACATAAACGACAGGTGAAACAACCACACAGGGGACAATGGGAGGGGGAAGCCTGGATCCAGCCCAATCACTCGACGCCTTCCCTGGAACTTTCTGGACGCAGGGAGAGGCCCCAGAGTGACAGACAGGAGCAGGAGGTTCTATAACAGATGATTGACATGTGACCGAGACTGGGGAAAACCATATAGGGACAAACATGGGGGGTTACAAAGAACGAACCATTACAGAAAATCATATTCAACAAATCATGAACATTAAACATAAATAGACACACCACCACAGATGGGCTTCCAGGTATGTCCTTTATGACTCTTGGACTCAGGGCCCTTTTTCCTCATTTCATTTCAAGAGTTGGGAAGAACTGGTAGTTACCTACTTTTGCATGCAGTGAGACTGAAAGATTATGAAGCTGAAATATTTCAGGGCACATTTGTGTTTGAAGCAACCTGAGTCCAACACCTTGCAGTTTTTGAAGGTTTGCTTTCTTTACTGTTGAGCACACTCATTCTAACTCATGTATCTAAATGCTCAAGAACTCTAAGATCATCTCATTTGACCATTCTTACTTATTCTTTCCTTCTCCTACTGAGACCAATCAAATCTGTTTGTTGAGATTCATTCGGCCTTCTCCCTTTGGTTCTAGGGAAATGGAACAGCACTAATTTTAGCACAACCCAAAAAGAATTTATCCAGAATAAAATTGTTAAGAACATGAACTTGGTCTGTTCAGCCTCCAAAAGAGGAGACTGAGGGGAGACCCCACTGCAGTTACAACTTCCCCATGGAGGGAAGAGGAGGGGCAGGCACTGATCTCTGCTCTGTGGTGACAGTGATGGGACCTGAGGGAATGGCCTGAAGTCGTGTCCAGGGAGGTTTTGGTTGGATATTTGGAAAAGGTTCTTCCCCCAGAGGATGTCTGGGCACTGGAAGAGGCTCCCCAGGGCAGTGATCACAGCATCAAGCCTGGCAGAGCTCAAGGAGTGCTTGGACAATTCTCTCAGGCACATGATGGGATTGTTGGGATTAGTGCTGTCTGTGCAGGGCCAGGAGTTGCACTCAGTGATCTTGTGGGCCCCTTTCAACTCAGGAGATCCTGAGGTTCTGTGATTAGCAGTACCAGTCCTTAAAAAGTAGAGTTGAACCAGGAATGGAGTTTTAGTGGCTTTTCTTTAGGGGATTGTGAATCTTTTCATGTCAGCAATTTGCTTTGCTTTGTCATACTTGTCTTCCTTGAGATCCACAGGGTTGTTTCCGTTAATGAATCCAGAGTGAAAAGAGAGCTGCTGTATTAATCAACAGTCAAAGGAAATAAATCTCTACTCTTTTCTGCAAATGTGCTGCTGCAGGTTCTATTTTCCTTGGGAAAGTTTTATTCCTGACAGAAGCCAGCCATCTGCTGGAGTGCTGCTGCAATAACCCTTTCTAGGGCTTCAGGACACAGCCACTTGCTGATGTTTGAAAAACTAAAAACCCAATTTATTCTTCAAACTTCGTGAAAAATAAGCAGGTTGGTAAAAAAAAAATTGGGAAACTATTTTAAAATAGATACCTTAAAATAGACCATTAGACAGATGCTAAATGCTGATGGAGGTGAAAACATCTATGATGAGCAAATGGAGCACAATATATTAAGCACAGATACAGCATCTCTCTGCATGTTAAAAACCTGAACAATGATACCGGAGTGATGAACAGATCTTCAAAGGAGGAGGACTGGAACATCAGCCTGGAATGGAGCCCACCAAGAGGAGCCAGCCACAGATATTCTGTCCACAGAAAGCCAAGCCACCTGAACAATTTGTTTGCATAAAGGGATATAAGTCTAATGTGGGAAAGTGCATTTTAAGATTTTGTAAAATTTATGATGTAAGACTTTAAGGGGATTATGTAAATGTGCAAAATTAATTATGGGATGATTAGGGGAAGAATTGAAAGTGGGAAAGGGGTGGTACAAAGCTGAACTGGGGAGAAAAAAGCCAGGAAACAAAGGAGAAAGGAGCTGGATATGTGTTACCATGTTACTGGTGAGTGGACAGTGCTTGATGACTACAATCTGTCCTACATCCTCATGAAATTCTGTTTCCAGCTGTCACCTTTATTCTAAATTCACATCTCAGTACCAGTGAGCTCCTGGGTGCGTTGGTTGGTGACTGGGATGAGAGATCTGGGTGCCAACACATGGAGAACACCAAGGTTCAGGGACTGCTTATGGAGTAGGAGGGAGGTCACAGACCAGCTGCTGGTGAGATGCACATTGTGGATGTGTATTTCAATAGCAGCCTTCAATCCTGATCAGCTAGAGGGGAGGAGAGGATTGAGGCATCTTTGCTCATGTTTCTGTGAGTTATAGGTGTGTTTGTGGGGATGTTAACCAAAAAGAAAAAAAAAAAATGTAATCTCTTTCTGCACTGATCTCTGTGTCTGGGCACATGTGGAGCCTGTAGTGTGTCTCTGTGTGTCTAAGACCAGCAGGGCAATTATCAAAATCAAAAACCACCCAAATTACTTCACTGCATATATTCAGTTTGCAAAAGTGACTGAAGGAGGAGGGAGGCAAGGTGGAACAAACTGGTCACCATGTTTAGCCTGGAAACTAGAGCTGTGTTTTTATCCTTTTCCGGATGGAATCTGTAGCTGTTGGTCCCATGCCTATATTTGCTTCTTGCCACTACAGTCAGGTGGAGAAGGAATCAGAGCTCACCCCGAGCACTCTGCTCTTTGTCCCTCAGTTCAAGCTGATTTTTAGTAACGGTGTAGGAAGTCATATCTCAGAAGCAAAAGGCTGAATATACTGCTTCAAGGCAAAGCTGATTAACATTTTTCCTTGGGCAGAGAGGTGTATCCCGTTAGCTAATGGGGCTGAAATAATAATGACTTGCTTAATAGTCTCTGGCAGTAACCTGCTGCAGCACTGCTTAGAAATGACAGCTTGATGATAGGACAAACTGGTTGATTTACCAAGTGAATTACCTCTGGAAGTGCACCCAGACCTCAAACTGTGATTTTTAACTTAACACCAAAGTTTTTTCCCACCCACACAATGCTGGCTTGCTTACATTTTCATTACCTTCCACTGACAGATCTCTAAAATGAAAAGCACACGAGCAGAGGAAACGTGATGATGGAGAAGCATTAATTGAATTAGAGGCATGAAAATACATGCTCACTATCAAGAGGTAAAACAGAAAAACCTTCCACCCCTCTTCCATGCAAGGTGTAGTGGTGGACTTGGCATGTCTGGGTTGATCTTTTGTTGGATTATCTTCAAGGTATTTTTCAACCTAAATGGTTTTGTGATCCTGTGATTCTCTGACCAGACCACAGATTACCTCTGCATTTGTGTCTATGGAAGTGTCAGGACTTCTCTCTGTGCATCCAGTGGCGTTGGTGTGGCCACTGGGACTTTTCATAGATGGAAAAAGACACTCACAGCTAAAAAGTGTCATCTGAGAAGACAGTAAATCCACAGTATGATCCCTTACCATCCATTTGGGCATGCCAGAAAAACTCTGGACTGTACTGGGTGTACCAGACATGCCCAGGAGCTGCTGCCATGGAGAGCCCCAAGGGGAGCAGCTGTCCCTGAGAGGCTGCAGCCCAGAAAGGGCCCAGCCTGGGGGAGGGAGGAAGGAAGAGTGTCCCAGAGGGGCTGAGAGGAACTGACTGCAGCCCTATCCCCACCCTTGTGCCCCACGGGGCAGAGGAGTTGGGAGTGAAGGGCAAGAGGAGGACTGAGAAAGACCCTTGGGTGGAGAGAAGATGTTGTTTGAATATTTGTGTCTTTGTTTCACTGTCAGAATCAATTTTAATCCCTTGGGTTTTTTCTCTGTTAAATCTATTTTGCCCTTGACGTAATTGGTAAGGGATTTTCCTTTCCTTACCTCAATGGACAAAGTGGAAATGCAAATGTAAAGGAAAATGCTCATCCCTAACTTCCATTTTGCAGCAAATTAAGAACAGGAATACCGCACTTCCTTCTCCACTAAGTAATTAATCATCAAGCAACTAGTTTTCAGTAATTTGTCCCCCATATTCTCATGCTAAGTCTTCGCCTACATCTTAAAATATGCAGACTGGATAAAACAACCACAAGCCAGAAATATCACCTAAAGTCAGTCAAGTCACCTAAAGCTGGCATTGTAGAGAGGATGTAGCTCACACAGCCTGAGTGAATTCCACCTAGGACATTCTGGGCTTTGCTTTTCAGGTGTTTTTAGTGCCTCCAGTCTGAGCTGAGGTCTCTTTCCCTGTGCATTTGACTCAACTCTAACATTTGGTGCAGTACTTTCAGAATAAATCCGTGTCCAGGTGTCTGCCAGGAGCTCAATAAGTGTAGCTGCAGGAGGAGTAAGTAAAAAGGTTACCTCAGAAATTCATTTAAGTCCGGCTAATTGATTCCCATCAGCTACAAAGCCACACAAAAAGTCTCGGTCCCACCAAGGCCTCTTGTACTCTTTGCTTATCTCAACTTTATTGGACTTCTTGGATCTTTCTTTCTCTGAAAATTTGGCTGATGCCTTCTTGCTGTTTTCTGTTCCTTATTGGGCCATTGGGCCAGGAATACTTAGAGGGCCTTTCATAGCTTCTGTCCCTCTTTTCACCAAGAATTAGCAGGAAAAGAAATATGAGGAAAAAGGAACTGTATGTTTTGTATCTCTATCAGCTCATTTGAGTTTGCTTCTGGGTTTAGCTGGCAGCTCCACATATTCTTTATTTTAACTGAACCAATTTCAACTTCCACTGTTAAAATAAATTTCAAGAGATAGAAGTGTCAGCAAGCTGCCTGGGTAGGAGACAATGTATTCACAGAACAAAGTTAAAAGTACTCCCTGCTAATGATTTTCGAGCACCGCTCCTTTTATTGACGTTCTTCTGCAATTGCCTGAAAGCATGTCACCCCGAGGGCCTCGGTGAATATTCAGAGGGAGCCATTATGTTTAAAATCATGTCTCTCACACACAGAAAATTAAGGCAACTTGTTGGCACAAACACCCTGAGAGCATTAGCACATGGATCTGAAAGGCACAGTGCCAGCTGGTTCCTGAAGTTGTAGGGCTGTTTTCCAGGGGTTTAGTGTGCCCAGGTTACACGAGCAGGAGCAATCAGAGACAGTGTTTATTTCCAGCCCCATACTGATAACTAGAAATCTCACTTAAGTTTAGCAGGTTTTTCCCTACGCCTTCGAATTGCTGAGCTCTTCTGGGAAGAGCTCTATGGCTGCTTAAACTCGAAGTCAGGCAGTACCAGTGGGATCACAGATTCCAGAGTGGGATCCTGCTCCCTGTGACTCACCCCAGAGAAATCCATGGACAGAGTCTGGTGTAGAGTTTTTGATTCATTGTTAGTGGGCCTGACTCAGGCTCCTCCACACTGGTACGAACTGCAAGATGGAGAATTTGGGCTTTTTAAAACTTCGAAATTTTACAATTTGAAGAGACAGGGGAAGTTTACAGCAAGCACTAATGGCAGACAGAATGAAGGCTGTCTCTGGAGTTCTTCTTGGGTTTGTGTTCCTGGTTCCTCCCTTTCTCTTCCTCTCATCTGTTGATGACTGTGTCGTCATTTCTTGTAATTTTCCACAAAATCCGCATGGCAATCCCTAAAAATGTAAAGGCAATTGCAAAGAGAATCTAGTAATAAGCAATAGTAAAGGTTAAAAAATATTTTTTTCTGTAAAAATGTATGCTGTTTCAGGTTCTCATGTCTAAAACCTTTTCTGATTCTCTTCTCTGTTGTTTTTCTCCCACCCAAGACTGAGTTATCCTGTTGCTGACTGAGACCAGAAAGAACTGCAAGCAAATACCCATGCAGTGTCTTCAGGGACATTTCTACATGTTTTAGGGGACAGCCAAGACATTTGGGTATTTCATAGTGTGCCCATCTGTTACAAGTCATGACTGGGATCCAGTTATCTCTGGGCTGTCCTCTTCACACTTCCAATGAGGGTCCATGTCTGGCTCTAGAGGTCAATGAATTAATCAAGAATTTACCCTTTTTTTTTTTCATCCCAACAAGTGTTATCCTGCTGTTCTGCGAAGCCTGTGAGACTCTGTGGGGGTGGAAGGTGCTGTTTGTGAAACATGCACTATTCCTAAATTAGATGATTGTGACATTACTTTTGTTCATGACTGATTTGGAAGGGATCTCACTATGCCACTTGTCTGCGTTTGTTGTGTCTGCCCACAACCTCTTTATTTTACATTGAGGCTAGAAAGTCTTTGGAGTGGAGACCATTTTTGTGTCCTGTTTTTCCACAGCCTAGGGGAAAGGGATAGAAATTAGTTTTGCATTACACAAATAAAATCTCCCACTGGGTTCCTGAGTTGCAAAAACGTTGGAAACAAGAGCAATGGAATATCCAATCAAAGAAGATTTCTCTTGGAAAAACCTACTGAACAGAGACATGGTTATGAATCCTTAAAGCACATTTATTCCTTTATTAGATTTATTTGCATAAGATTGGATCCCCCTCATTACTAAGTTGCTACATTTTTTTTCCTTTATACTCAATATTTGAGACTGTCTTTATGGATCAGTTAAATCTCAGCTCCACTGATTGCATCATTCACTGTTCAAACACTGTGATTTGAAGTTCCTGAGTCATTTTCTGATGTCAGCCTGAAGACGGAAGCAGATTAATTGACTCAAGTGACTGATATTCCATGTACAGCATTTAATTGGAAGCAGAGCTTGGTTCCCCTTCCAAGATACCCATCTTGACATGGCCAGAGTTAAGTTGAAAAAAAAAAAAGGTTTCTTTTGCCCTAATCTTGCCTTTTCAATGGGATTCTTCTGAAACTGAGTTTGCTCTTCAATTGTTATTTTATGTGTGCACAGTGCTGCTTTTTCATTTCTTGTTTTACATGCTAGTGAGCATTATGTAACATTGAATCACACCTATTTTTCTAGAAAAGGGCAATACTTTGGGAGCATCCTGGTCTTTGTATAGCTACCAGAGTTCCCCTGGTGTTTCAACATTGATCCAGTTTGTTGTTGCAGAAAACATGACTTCCATCACATTCCGCACTGAGCAGATTTAAGACCACAGTCAAGCAGAAAAATGAAGAGATCCAGAACAGATAGTGGAGGCACCAACACTGGACTTTAGGCATTTCTAAAGCAAAGCCACCATTATTCCTCAGTCTCAGAAGTCTGAGGGTGGAGCCCAGGTGTTTCAAGTATTTGTGTTGTGTCACAGAGCCCACTGTGACCCTCTGCACTTCGATACAGTAGTTTACTGCCTTTAGAGTATAATTTAGATACACTTCAGCATGGCAGAAGCCCAGGCAGTGACCAGAATGGATGTGTGCTTTCCTGTCCTTGTCCCCTTCATGCTGTCTCAAGCACCACTGAAACAACTCACTAAATCAAGCCTGGTGCAGATCCCAGTTGAATACTCATCTTTTGGGGGAATTTTCAATGTTAAATTCATTGTTCCAGATCACTGTGCTGCTGTTTGAGAAGCAGTGCCAGCATAAGAGGGTGGTGGGAAGGTCTAAGCAGCGCAAAGAGCCAGGGCAGAATGCATTTATATTGGACAGCAGCCTGAGTTAAAATGCTGAACCCAATTCCTACATGAATTTCTCAAGATTCAGCTTCTGCTAAATAATTTATATCTTATTTTTTTTCCTTCTTCCCAAATAACCTTTTACAAACTATAGCTCAAACTTCTTGCCTGTCTCATGGAAGTTAAGCTCCCCAGAATTTAGATTAGCCTCTGACACTTTTCCAGTAAGTGAAGATGCTCTTTGAAGCATGGGACAGAGAGCATGAAATTCCATGTAAAGCTGGATACTGAGTCCTGGAGATACCATTTCCTCAATGACCTTGCTGTGCTGGAGATGGAAAAGTTTTTTGTCCCTTTTCCCAATCAAAAGTCTTCTACTTGTGCATCCAACAACAAATTGTCATTGCAGCCATAAGATAAAGTTGGGACCATTAAGTTCTTTTCAGTCTCATTGGTTGACAGTTTTTAAAGAATTATCTGATCATTTGTTCCTTAAAAATTTGTTTTAAAGCATTTAATTGCATTAAGAGCTCAGTAAATGTGTGGAGGAATAGGAAGTCATTCTGACACCTGTAGTGGCCTTCCCACAGACAGCTGGAGGAGTTTTCATGCTGGTTGAGTTGTCACTGTATTTCCAAGGCAGGAGACTCACCAGGTGGCCTCAAACACCCATTGAGGAACCTTCTTACATCACAGCTCAACAAAAGGCAGCAGCTTCTGAGGTGAGCCAGGCCAAGCCTAACTCAGCTGTTCTCTCATGGCATCCCTCTTCTACTGAAAACTGCAAATCTTAGTAGCATTTTCTTTGGCTATCCCGTTAAGGCTGTCTGAAACACTTTCTGGCTGAGAATGTGTTAGATGCCAACAAAACACACAAGAATTGGAGTTTCACATTCACAATTCAGTAGCTGCAGTGAGTCAGAGATGCAGTTGAGTTTATTAGCTAAATTATTATTTTTCCTCACTGCCCAGGCCTCATATGGAGGACATACCTCTCACATTGTTTTGGTTTTATTGGGGTTTTTTTGTTGTTGTTGTTTTGTTTTGGGGTTTTTTGGGGGGGGGGGTTTGTGGTTTTTTTGTGGTTTTTTTGTGGTTTTTTTGTTTTTTTTTTTTTGTTTTTTTTTTTTTTTTTTTTTTTTTAATTCTGGCTTAACATCTCATTTTAATTCCAAGTTATGTATTCAACTACTAAAAAATCCTTATTCACCTTGAATTATCTGACCTGCATGGTTGTGAGTCCTCATTCCCCAGGTATTCCCAGCATGGGAAATTGACAGATAAAGGTGGTGGCAAGTCACAGGGTGACGGATTTGTATAAATACAGCCACTGCTGCTGTGACAAGCCTGGGCAGAGTTTCAATCCTGGCAATGTCTGTTTTCTCTTCAGCAAGAAACACTCAGGAACAAATTCCAAAAGTATCTCTGGCCTGTGGGTTTTGTTTTACTAAGAGAAAAATCAGGAAACAAACAATCCAAAAAAAGTTTCACATTTTCTGATATTTTTGGAATGCAGAAGAATACTTAAATATTTTTCAAGCTCTCTTTGCTCTGTCTTTGGCTGTCTTCATCATGTACATAGCAGAAAGAATTAGAGGCAAAAAAGGGCTCACCTCTTTTCTACACAAACAGATCTTCATTCTTCTTTTCTCATCTCCTACCAACACCAGCGTGTTTAAAGACTGAGTTCTGCTGCATCTACCCACCTTCTGTTTTTATAAGCATCCATGTATTTTTAAGAACTCTTGAGGGTTTTTTTAAGTCCAAGGTTTTTAAGTCCCAAGTTCTAAGACCATTTGACCATCTTTAACAAAAACAAATCAAGCAACCAAAGAAGTGAACTATCATTGAACATCTAATTCTTGCTGTAAAAATAATTAATTAAACAATTTTTATTGCCTGTTAATCTTATTAATAATATTTACACCATGCTAGAATCTCTGCCAAATTGTCATAATATCTGTCTTAAACACTATGAAATAGGTTTTGCTCCCTAAAGAGATTCTAAAGAGGACTAAGTTAAGACTGCATATGCTTGGTTTATCCCGTATTTCACATAAACCAAATATTCACTCTTTAAAAATTACTAAGATCTTAAAAAGTGAGCAAAGATGAAAAGGTAAAAAAGGCAACACAAAAAATATGATGAATTCTTCCTCCATTTACCAAGAAATTGTGAAACAACGAACAGAAATCTGAAGAAACTGAAGGCAAACAGCATCAGATGCTGCCTTCTGAAAAATTCAATGAATATCCTGGCATGAGCTGTAAGACAAGTAAGATGAACCAATGCAAAGTGAAAAGCTGCATTTATTGTACCTTTTTTGCACTACATGGCTTAGTAGCCCTTCAAGTGGACGACTGAAAAGATAGACCATATAATGTAAGAAAATTGAGATTGAAGGACATTACAGATCATCCAGTCCTTGTGTGTGAATGAAGGATTAATTCATCTGAAAACATCCTTGGCAGGTGTTTGCCTAATGCATTATTTAAAATTTCAGTGACAGAGATTCCCATATTGGTAAAACAATATTCTTCAGTGTTTGTTGTCCTTAAAAGTTTTTTCTCCTTTTCTAACTTGAATGTCTCTTGCTAAACTTACACTAATTGTTTTTTGTTCTGCCAACAGTAGATATGAAAAACATTTTAATCGTGTCTTTCTGAAACAAACTTGCCACAGCTGTGAGTGCAAGAGCAGTATTCTCTGGAGCAAAAAGCCACAGACACAGCATTTTCTAGGTTCTTCTTTTCCTCTTGATTCCCCCACCTAGTCCACAGACAGATATTTTCTGCATGGTCCATGTGTCTTGAAAAGTTATATTCCATGCTGGGCTCAGGATATCTGAGGCGTTTCTAGTGTTGGGCAGAGTAGAAGGTTATTTTCTCTGAGCCCCTTGTTTGAGCATCTTGGAAGTCACGGAGCTGTTTAACAGTATCGCTCTATTTTTACTTGGTGAATTACTAATGTCTCCGTGCCCTCTTCTGAAGATCCCTATCTAAGCAATCAGTTCAAAACATCTTCCTGGGTATCTGTGCTGTGACATTCAGTCATCATCCACCTGAATGATGTCTCCCAAGGCCATCCTTCGAATGGACTGCCTCCTCACAAGAGAGGCTTCATCCATTTCCCTTTGCTTTGCTCCTCGTTCCTTCTGCTTTTTGGACACATTTTCAATGAGCTTGCTGGCGTCACTGAGGGTTTTTTGTGTCCTCTGACTTGCAGTTTTCTTTGTGCCTTCTCCCACACTTAGATCCATGGCCTTTAAGGGTTTGGCTTTCCCACTGTCTTCCTGCTGCTCTTTCATGTGTCTTAATCTGAATCGGCGCTGAGAAACATTTTGGCAGGGATCAGGGATGGTCTCAGGGCTGTTGGACTCTCCGTGCACGTCAGACACCTGGAGGGTGGGGATCAATGGCTTACAGAGTGTCTTGGGAGCCTCCTCAGCACCTGCCTGTTTAGTCGACTTAGAACTTGTCTCTGAAGGCAAAATAATTTGGATTTCTCCAAGGGGCTTGTTGCTTTTAGGGGGTAGGGGATCATCTTTGTTCTCCAGAGCAGCCTTCTCATTGATCTTTATCTTTTGGAGGTTTCCCAGCTCCCCCTGAGCCAGATTCTTTACCCGTTTCACATGGGGTTCGTTGCGGATGGCATTGATCACCATCAGCTTCTGGGCAGCCATTTGGGCTTCTCTCTGGATGCTCATTATCTTTTGGAGCTGGGCTTCTTTTACTTCCACAGGGATCTCTAGAGGGGCCAACTTCACTGGTCTCTTGAGGGTAATGTTCTCTGTGCTACACAACTCATTTGCACGATGCAGGCTGGGAGACAAAACTCCCTCCTTTTTCACCTTTTCTGGACACAATTTTTTCTCTCCCTGGCATAGCTTTTTTTCTGAAATCCTTGGAGGAGGAGGCTGGAAACCAAGGTTTCTATGATCATTTCCTGGCTTCCCTCCCTCCAGGAGGAGAACTGGATTTTTCTCAGGCTGCAGGTTCACAATGGTGACTTCACTGCGAGTGCAGTTATACTTGGGCTTTTCTTCTGCCATTGGGGCACTCTGAAAGAAAACAGAGATGTGGAGATCACTCTCCTGCATTGTATTAATCCTTGGTTATGTTTTTATGCAATGTTTGGAAGTTTGAAAAGAGTGAAAACTTGATGTCTCTTAAGTGTACTCCTCATAACCTTAGATCCTAATCACTGTGCCCCTTAAACTGCCTTGCCCCAGGGTAATCCAAAATAAAGGACAAATTTAGACTCCATATCTAGAGAATAAGTTAACCTGACAGCTGAGGAAGCAGGGCTTGTCTCCTGCATGTCTGTCACCAGTGCAACTCAAACCTTACCAGTCCTCTTCCTACTCTGTCCCAAATACTGAGTCTTTTCTAAGCAGTGAGCAGGGCCAGACTGTACATTGCACTCACTAATTTAAAGGAAGTTTAGGGCCTCTAAAAAACATGGAAAATACCAGAGGATAAATTTTAGTTTGGGGAAGCTGCTGGGTGAGGTTCAGGCATGAACCTTCTCTTTTCCTCTGACATTATGTGATCTGGACTTTTGCATATACTGACATGTGGTCTATAGGGTAGAGTAAATTCCTTTATCTCCACCTGAATTCTGCCTAGTTTCACAAGGTACTTTTCCATAAAGAAGAGACCAACAAACTTACAATGATTTTGCTTGTGTCAATGAAAAATACCCTGAAATTTGCCAAGATTTGTTCAGAACACTGTGGATATTGTTCCATTTCAAAAACAATGTGTCTGGGATATTAACTAAAGACACTGCTAAATGGCAGATGTCGCAAACTTGGAGTTATTTACTTGCCCTTGTTCAGAGAAACTTTATGGCATGGTTGGGAAATATCATAAGAATCAATAACCAATGATCATTATTGTCAATAATTTAAGAATCTCATGGTAAATAGACCTTTGATGTTCAACTGCATCAACCAAGTCCTGCATAGGCAGTGACAGGGTCATGGGCAGCATAGCAGATGAGGTCTGCCCTTGCTTCTGCCAAAACAAAGAGGTCCTCTTCCCTAAGGTAACATTTTCATTCCCACTCTAGTCTTTGTACACACTGTACGTTTCATGGGAGAGACAAAAACAATATTCTTGGCTGTATCTCAGTATCTCAGACTTCTAGCCCTTATTATCACAAAGATATTTTATTAAATTATAGTATTAACCTGCTTTTTCTCTGGCAAATAAAGAACACGAGCTTCTTCCATCTCATCTAATTAAGTCTGCTTTGCTAATTCCTGTTCAGTGTTATTGGTGGAATATTTTTAAAGTGCCTAAGCTTAGTATCATTGCAAATAAAAATTATATACATCTTGCCCTTTCTGTTCCTTTCTGTTTTCCAGGAAAACACTTAAGGATGCACATGGCTCTGTAAATGTGAAGTGAAATAAAATAAACATAAATAAGCCCTTGTATTAGAATGTAGGCATATAAAGCAATGGGACATAATGAAAGCTTTAATGCAAATGGAGATATGGGAGTGGAAAGGAACAAAGGGCAAGCAATGCATTATCATTTTGAAAAGATTTTGGTTAAAGAGACTTTTATTTGCCTTTAAAAATCTAGTACTCATCTAAAACCCAGCCACCTAGCCAAGCCTATAGAACAACCTGCCTAGACAATGTGTCTTTCTACCCATGACCAATTTTTATTTTCATGCTGATTTCAGACAATAGTAGCCAAGTGATTGGTTCAATCTCTGCTGCACTCTTCTGAGGAAAATTCACACGTGTTAAGAAGGTTTGGAGAAATCTTACACACTACCTAAAATTGATTGGAGTCCTAATGTTAATACACTTAAAGCCCATCCAAGGCTAATGTGCAAGATGAGCTGCATCCTCTGTTCCCATGCACACATTACTCAGTACCTTCCAGAAATGTCCATCTGCTATGTATATACACCCACTTAAAATTTAATTAAGTAATTGGCCCAATCTTGTGTAGGTAATTGCTCTGTGCCCAAAATTCCCTTTGCAGTCAATGAGAGACCCATGCAAAGAATGACTGCCTCAGGTCCTCTGGATCAAAGTATTATGATAGTGATATTATCAAAGGGACCAACAGCCTTTATTTAGAAACCACAACCTTCATGTAATTTAAACATTTTCCTTCCTGGTCTCAGCTTGCTGATCCTTCTGATATAAACTGCACAGTAATGGGACAGCAGGAACAGAAGTGTCACAGTACATTACCACTATTTAACTAGATTTACAATATTCCCAGGGGCAAATTGCTATGGAGTGGTTTCAGATCTAGGAAACTCGGTCTCCCCTTTAAAAATAAATCTGATGTCCCATCTTAGTACCTAGATTTAGGTCCCTAGAGAGAGGTGCTTCTACTCTTTTTTATCTCATTTTGATTTCAGGAGTCTGCTCATTGCAGAGCAATAAACACTTGATTACAGGCTAAAAGTGAGATTTGGAATAGCCTTACAGAAACCTTGTACTTCAACTTGAGTGGATGGAGAGAAGGGATAGAGCTGAGGTTCCTTTGCAGTAATGGTTGCCACCTGTGTTGTTCTATGTCTGATGAAATCAGACAGATACAAAGCAGCCTCAGGCACCCTGAGGTGTCCTATTGGCATGCACCTGGCAAAAACAGGGAACCAAAGTGAGCCAAGCACATAGCATGAGTTTAGATAACCTGACAACCAGCTGGACTTTAGCCAGGAAGTCAATCTGTCAGCAGGGAAAAGAAGCAGTTTGTTGTGCTGTCACAAAGCTCTGCAGGGCTTGAGATCCAAACCACTACTTTATGCACGTCACTTCCCCGTATGGCTCCAAAATACTTCACCAATTCAGTCATGTTGTGGATACACCTGCCAGGAGGTAATATCTGGTTGGTGGCATACATGATTATACATACATCATGATTGAAGGGAATCATTTAAAAATCTGAAAGTGTTCAATGTCAGGTTTGGAGCTTTGAGAAATCTGTTCTGGCAAAGTTGTCCTTACCCACGGCAAGAGGGTTGGAATTGTCTTAAAGGTAACTTCCAACCCAAACCATTCTATGAATCTATGATCTTTGCTTCCTTTAAAAATCCCTGTTTCCTTAGTCACCTTCATGAGATTTCTTCTCCTTGCTCAATGAAACCAAATTATGGTGCATTTCATAAGAATTTAAAAAAAAAAGAAAGCAAGCACATGAGTGTGCACACACACACAGACACACACACAAAACCACCACTCTAAATCCCAAACTCTTCCTACATAACAAAAAGCTTTAATCTCATTGCTACAGGATAATCTGTAGTGATAAGCAGATGTTACACAACTCTGATGCTTTTCCTTCCTATCATCACGTGTATCAACTGATTGCTGCAGTTCAAAGGGGAGGACAGAAATACCTAAGAAAGGAAGTTCACAGATCAAATCCTCCAGCTTATCTGGCTGAAAGCTTCTCCCAGAGTGGATTTTATTTTAGTTCAGTTCTAAAATAAACACCAAGCCTTCAGTGTGCTTTAATTCTCCATGTGATGCCTGAAGCTCTGCCACTGAAAACCCCTTTGGCATGTGGAGATCCATTACGCATGCTGACATTCATCAGAGGAGAGAAACAATTCAGTTTAAACATCTAGGGATGAATGGCTTTGCTTCCACTGCAGATTGTGTACATACAGTAAATAGCTTGGGTCATCATGAATGAACAATGCAGAAAACAGAGCCAGCACCTGAATAATTCCCAGAAAAGCCTTAAATATGCAGCCTTGCACTTTGTCAGGTGGCATCATTATCACACCTGCAATGTCAGGGACTTAAATCATCACTTGCTGCGCTAGAAAAATTTAGATTGTATTGTCTGTGAGCCAGTGAGTCTGAGGAGGTCAGAGGGTCCATTGGGCTGAGAAAGGTAAAACATAACCGTGTTCATAATCATCAGTACTGAACACAGTGCTAACATAACACCTGGCTGTCTTGGATCCCAAAACAAACAGGTACCAAGGTGGACTGAGTACAGGGACTTCATACAAATAAATTCTTGCTGTATTTATCCTCAGTGTAGGATCCAGGGATAGTGTCTCATTCTGCCACAACTCCCTTTGTACCACTGGTACCTAAAAACAGCAGCGGCAGCAAGAAGATTTACAAAATAGAACAAAGAAAAGA
This sequence comes from Sylvia atricapilla, assembly GCF_009819655.1. Taxonomy (NCBI): domain Eukaryota; kingdom Metazoa; phylum Chordata; class Aves; order Passeriformes; family Sylviidae; genus Sylvia; species Sylvia atricapilla. Next base: position 148,068,537 of record NC_089140.1, read on the forward strand.
TATTTGAGTGCTCTGAAAACCAGCTCATTGTCAGGGAACCAGTTTCAAATCCCTTTTGAACCACAAGGTGCTCATAGGATGGCAGGGAAGAGGGTTTTTCCCTCTGTGTGTTTTTCACCTGTAAACTTGTACTGACTCCCTCTCCTGAACCATAGGGCACCAGAGAGTTTAAGCTACAGGGGAAATGATGTTACATTAGTTTCCAAAACGGGCTCAATTCCAGATAGTCTAAATTTCAGAAAACAAGTGCTCTATAAAAGGTGGTACCTGTTGAATAATCAAGGCCTGAAAAAAAACCCAACTATGATTACTTGAAAATTATTTCAAGTACAAGTTTTTCTTGTTGATGAGTTATTCTTACATTTTGGGTTTTATTTTGCAGGTGGATGAATGTTTGGGTTGTAACCCAGTATTTATAATCATTAACCTGAAAGAATGCATTGTGAAATCATTTCAAATTTGTTCATAAAATTTGGCAGATCTTAAGAGGAATTATCCAATTTTATACAATTTGGCACACTCTTATTCCTAATGTTATTATTACCTTTATAGCTCCTCCCTGAATTCATGAGAAGACCAGTTTGAATTCTAGGAAACCCACAGCACATTGTTCCTTGCAGACACACTCAATTTCCAAACCATGGAGTCTCCATATTTCCCATATGCCTCCCAAGCTTTACTGAGCAACCTCAGTCTTGGGAAGCTTCTTATTGGGATTTGCAATGCTGCAGGAAAGAAGAGGAAGAGCAGAACTTTAGTCCTAAGTCATGTAAACCAACTTTTCCAACTTCCACCTCTAAAAAGGGACATTGTTCCTTATTTAGAGCAAGACAAAAATTTATAAAAAATGAGCAACTAATATTAGACTTCTAAATTCAGATTTAAGATATAAATAAATGACCTGCTTTTCAACAGTAGTGCTGGATTTGACTCCTTAAATTCAGCCAACTTATTTAAGGACCTAGTCCTTAAATATCCAAAATTCTAGCTTCAGCTTCAAAAATCTTGTTGTCAGTTGTTAGAATAAGGAGACTGATTTCCTGAAGTTCTGAGCACCTCCAAATCCCTGCCATCTCAACAAGGCTGTGTGAGAAGTAAAGGCCTGTGCATGCAGTTGAACCACTGCTGACCAGGGGTAGTGTGTCTGACATCACAGCACAAGCCTAAATCTTCTCAGTGCTGTAAGGGAAGAGAAGCAGAAATGAAAAATGCAGCATCTCCTGCTAACTACCAGCTCTTGCTTATGCAACATGCCCACAAAGATCACAGCACAAGCAGGAGCTGCAGACAAAGAGACTGAGCTCTTCACTTCCTGTTTTTTGGGTTTTTTTTCCCTTAATTTCGGGCTTGGCACTGTAAAATCCAGAGTGATGGAGCTATCTGTTGTGGTGGAAGCTCATGCCTAGGAATTATTGTGGTACCCTGCCCTATCCCACTGATAACAGAGGCCAGCACCTTGGAGTCAGGGAGAGCAGCTCTGCCATCATTCAATCTGCTTCTTCTCTGGGTGCCACTCATCCATTGCACTCAGAAATACCCAGGGAGACAAGCACCTTTTTTCAGCTCTGCCAGGCAATATTTCATTCAGAACAGAAGAATGCGCATCCCTGTCTTCTGAAAAGGAGGTGTCAGTAGTGCCATTATTTTTCTCTAAAACATATGGGCTAGAAAATTCATTTCTTCAGAGACCCTCAAGCCCACATATCCCATCTCTCCACTGAACTAGGGTTCATGTCTCCTGCCAGAATTGTTCCTTTTGTTTGTTTGTTTTCTTTGGCCAATTAGGCCAGAAGTGAAAAAATTACATGACTGCATGGTCTGGTAGTAAGGGCAGTTTTGGATGCACCCTTTGACAAGGACAATTTATTACAACTGGCTTCACTGCCATAATCTTCTAGAATGTCCAGTTAATAAGGCTAAAAGCTCCTCTCTCACTTTCTTGCCCCTTGCTGCAACACATTTTTATCTCCACGTCTCTAACAGAAGGATTTGTGGTTGTTTCTAGCCCAGGATTTTCTCATGGTTTCATCAGGACATGTTCCCTATGGGCTGCTTCAGGTTTCGCTTCCTCTGAACTGTGGATTCCCTATAGCAGGAAAGGCTTTGGAGAGGCATTTGGGAGCTATTTGAAGGCTGTGAACAATGGACAGGAGACAGCTCTGCCTTCTTCAGCTGTTAGAATCCAGTCTGAGGTGGATGCCTGAGGCACCCTCCACAGTGCTGGATAATGACCAGCTCACAGCCTCTTAGAGCAGGTGCCTCAGACATCACCTCAGCTTTGGGGGGTGACTCATCTTCCAGGAGATCCTGTCCCACTTCAATGATTTGGTGGCTCCAGTGGCTAATGGCAAAGGAGAGAAGCTCAGACGAGGGAGCCAGCAGTGCTCTGGAGCCTGCAAAGGAGGCTCCAGCTCTTTAATGGCTGGGATGGGTCCTGAATTCTATCCTTTGTGATAATTTTCTTATCCACATTCTATGGCTATTACTCACTTCAGACTCTCACTCCTTAAATACATTTTTCACAAGTTTCTATTAAACTGTGGGTAGCATATAGTGTTATACCAGTATTGATGTTAAAGCAGAATTACCTGCTAGTCCTGCTAATCCACTGATGTTTTGACAGCAGGGATCTCACAAATAGAGATTCTTCATGAAAAAATGATTAAATATGACCTGAAAGGCTGCAAGCTTTCCAATTCCCTGAAAACTTAGTATTTCCTTGTTGAATGCCATAGCATTTAAGGCCAGAAGAATCAACGACAGCCCATCCTCTGATCCACTAATGACATGGATGTTGAAGGATTTTGATGTCACATTTTTTATCCTCAAGCCTATTATCTGGCTCTTCTGCCTTTCGCTCTTCAAACAGAGGCTGCTTTAGAGGGATTGCAGTGGGTGGGCAGGGAATGTAGGAACTGTTCTACTTTTTGTATGGACTTAGTCCACAGCCAGAGACAAGTTACTGAGTATCTCTGAGCCTCATAATCAAGGGATGTCCCTTAGATATTTTTTAGGAATTGGGAGTCTGTTAAATCTGCTGCACTGCTCGAGAAAATTGCTATAACCTCTTTGAACCTAAATTTACCTCTGGCTTCAGCAGGACTGTGTTTGGTGTTTTCCACTCTGCCCAGTGGTCCTAAAGTGCTGAAGTGTTGTTCAGTTCCTGTGCTCTGATCTGAGAAGGGCTACATTTCAATGACATGTGGATCCCTGCACCATTTGGAGACTGCTGTAGGACGTTCCAGATGGTAGGCAGAATTCATTAATCTATGTCATGAAAATTTAATTCATGTGAAGGTAGTAAATTGTTTATGTATAAAATAGGCAGGATTAATATATAAGCATTCAGGGCTGAATCACACCAGGATACAGGCACACGCAGCTCACAGTGAACTCAGCTTTTTGGCTGTTACAACAAGAATCAATTGAACAGAATTATTAAGTGCAGATACTATGTATTTGGGTAGAATATGCCAACACAATAGCTGCTTCACTGTTAAAACAACCCACCCCTCCCCATCATAATTTTAACTCAATCTTAAGAAGCTAGCAGTGATTGAAGAGAGAAAAAAAGCCATAATAATAGAGAGAGCATCTAACAGCCTGGGCTTGCTGCTGCATTTGCATTGACGTCAGAGCAAACAAGATTAAATGGAGGAAAGCACAGCTACAGAAATGTGACCTTAAACACAGCCTCAGAGCTGCAGATACTGCCAAAATCTTAGCTGTAACTCCACCTGGCTGGCTGGTGTAGGCACAGAGACAAAGGCTGTGAGATCCCAGCAGCAGCTGGCACGGTGAGAGCTCTGCTCACCACGGAGCTCAGGGCACTGGGCCACGGGCAGGAACCAGGGTGGGGCAGAAAGGATGGTGCTGACACCATCCTCCACAAGGCACCAGCGAAGCTGGCGGAATGTTCAGCAGTTTCTTACTGCTGGGGTCGCTTCAGTCTAGTCCAGGATTAGGGAAAAGATGGAAAAAGGCTTGATCTCATTTTCCCAGTTACTCGCTCTCCCTTTGCCCACTGTAACCTTGACACTTTTGAGATCCAGTATTGAAAAGCCAAAGTCACAGAGAGAACCAGGCCCCTGGGAACAATGATTAATGGCACCTTCAAAAAGCTAAGAACAATTGCAGCTAGAAGTTTGTTACCATAGGAGCAAAGACCATTCAAGTCTACTCAATCAAATAAAGCATGATTACATGGTGACATTGCCAAAATCTGAACCACTGTTCACTGAACAAAACCACAAAAAAATTATCTACAACCAATAAAAAAACTTCTCTGGCAAGAGAACATCCCTTCAAATATCCTAAGCAGGGAGATCCCAACCTTGCATGACACTATGATTTAGAGTAAATGAAGGTATTTTCTTTGAATTAAAGGATGGGATTACCTGCTGTGCATCATTTAAACCTCTCAAGACTAGGCTGACTTGTGGTATAGAAGATTTAATGACTTCACTGGGTCTGATTGCTCTTAGTATTACTTCTTTTTACATTTGCCACAGAAGAGATTCTATTTTCAACCTGTTGGGGTAAAGCACTTCTCTAAAGATTCAAATGGAATCAACCAGAACAGCAGTTTCAGGCTGCTTCCCCAGTTTGGAGAAGATAATCCAAACACAAAGATAAGTCTTTTTTATGTCTCTGTGCTGATGAGTTGCTCTGGAGTGGTTCAAGCACACAGGGAGAGCTTTGGCAGACAAGTTGTGTTGTAGGACCTTCCACAATCAATTTGTCTCAGCTGAAAAAAACTCAAGATAGTTTATCTACGAGCTACTGAGAATTAAATTCTTACCCCATTTGTTCCTTAAGGTATCTACAGAGAGCTGGGCAATTTTGTGTCACGTGTAGTTTAGAGTCCATAATAAAACCAAGTATGTTCCCTGGTGGGGGTAGAGATGCAATAATTAAACTTAGCCTAATAACTTAGCCTAATTACAGTCAGGGCCCAATCCAGATGCTCCTGTTATGGGCTAAGCAGAGTGCAATGAAGAGCCAAACAGCCTTTCAAAATGTTGTCCCTGTGGCATATAGGGCATGGGGGCTTGCTGTCTTTCTGGTCTGGTTTCAGGCACAATATTCAGCCAGAATTTTTGGGAAGTGCAGGAGCTTTGGAGAGCCTCTTGGATCAGATTTCAAGATCTTGTATCATTTATTGATGCCAGCGTGAAGAAAAGGAGAGAGTTGTTGTGTTATGATGTTTGGGTTTTTTCGTTTACCCATGAAGCTTTGTGGATACAAATACCTCTGCAGAGATATTTGGCTTGGATACTGATGGGTTTGTAAAATCCAGTTAATCTCTAATCCAATCAAATTTCACCAAGCAATTGTTCATCCTTAGGAGCCCAGGGATCTAAGCTGTATTATGCTACCTAGCTAATTACTGAAGGGTCACTGAAGACTCAATGGATCCTTCACTGCATTTCTTCTGTCCTCTCTTTAACATCTCAAAGAGCTGTTGTTGCAATAATTGCAACCAGTCCTGTATTAGGACCAAAAATCTTAGAATATCCCATGCAGAATTTGCTGATCCTGCCCACATGGATCACTGGTGCTGTCCTGGAGACACTTAATGTACCATTGAATGCCATAGAGCAGCAGTTTTTATTTCTTCTGAATCATGAGGTATGAGATCTTGGCACTTGTGCTTTTAAGCCTTTTCTAGTCCATCAGCCAAGAGTTGCCTTTTTGATTCAACACTTAGCAGCTGACTTTGCTTAATTTGGAAACACAAACAGACCCTTTGCCTCACTCGATGTGTTTAGCTCTTGGCCAAAAGACAACGAACTTCAAACCAGACAAAAGCTCCTTGAAAGTACAGCACTTCTGGCTTCCCACTCTGTCTCCTATGTACAAGAAACCAAGTTATTGGAACCAGGAGCACCTAATCCAACAAGCCTGGGAGCATCTGAATTTTTATGCGTTGCTGACGTTCCAGTGACCTCGCCAATGAACAGGACCCTTACTTGCAGATACCCCCATTACTCCAAGTGTTCATGTGGGAGGAAGATCTGCAAATTTCATTGTGGAATTTCTGAATTCAGCTTGCCACCTCCATAGGCATTTTGGTGACTATACTAATATCCCACTATTTTATTTATTTTTCTCCTTGTTATTACCGTTGCTTTGCACTCAGGAGTCAGGATGTAAAGGAAAACAGCTTTTCTCATGGAAGTTAAACACGTCTCACTATACAGTACAAAACATCCTGGAAAAAGAGTAGCTTTCCAGCACAATGCCAGGACCAAGGCAGCTGTGTGCTTCTCCAGGTAAGCTGCTGCCCCTCAAAGGCACAAGGACTGTCTCTGCTATGTGAGCTGGTCATGGAGACAATTTCAGCTCTTCTGGAGAGTATAACTTAAAGTTACAGCTTTTCCAGTGTGGTCCAGAACACCAATCCAGGTAATTATATTATCCATAGGTTTGAAGACCCTCCTAAAAATTTGGGTTTGTTTTGCCCTTGTGCTCAGAAATTCATCTCTCAGTGGAAATCTTCCTTGTTCACTTCAGTGGGTTTTAGAAGTAAACCAGCAAGGAAATCTTCAGTATTAGCCAGAGTAAGATGTCTGTACTGTACCACAGAGCTACACCCTGGGAAGTACTTCCAGATCCCAGAAGTCCTTGATTCTGCTCGCTTTTATAAATTAGTAATGCTGCTGCCCTTGATTTCAACAGAGGCAGAATAAAGATTGTTTCAAATCCACCAGGACAATTCCACAAGTTATTTGTAGTCTTCACTCCATTTTATGTGTGGTTAAGGAAAAGGGATACCTCCCTCATATATTCCTCTTGGGCATTCTGTATGTTCCTCAGCTGAGGGAGTCTGTTAAATCTGCTGCACTGCTACATATGTGAGCTCACTCACTACATATGTGCAAACAGCCCATTCAAGCATTCTTAAAAGTGGAGAAATGTGAATATCAAGTCTGTCCCTGTTCAAAATTCCATGCAAGGCCTCAAATTCAAGTGTTAGTAGAGTCCTGCTTCCTCCTGATTTTCTGAAAAAACATAGGGTTTTCCTCATCAGTAGAACTGTGAACTCATTAGTTACTGTAGGATGAACATCTTTGGTCTGTTAAAAATAACTCTGTCTATACCAACAGTTTTATTTTCAGCTTCAAAAGTCCCCCAAACCAGCCCTGTCTCCCAAAGATTCAGATTCTTTCTTCTCTTAGCACTGTTTAGCATCTCATCCTGGCCCTTGAGACTCAGGTCTGTGGGTTACCTTGCTTTGTCTCACCACAACTTCTGCTCCCCATCCCTGTAATTTACTTGAGAAGGAGACGATTTCTCCCTATAAGGCTTGGAAGGCTTTTGGGATTTGTTTTCTCTGATTAGAGGTACAGTGGGCTACCTTAGCCATCAAGATGGTGTGTCTTGGGACACCCACACATATTTTGTGAGCCTGTATTGGTTTTTCTAATTCAGCAGCCTACTGTCTTATCTAGTTGGAGTGCTTTGAAAGGCAAATCCTATCACAGCATAATGGGAAGGGAAGTTAAAGCTATTAACAGCAGATTCTTAGGGGGGCAGGGGGCAGAAGGGAAGCTCTCTAATCATCTTCAGATACATTTTCTTTCCTTTCCCATAGGCTTGAATAATAACTAAATATCAGCTCCTCTCAATAGCTTTAGATGCTATTAGCACATTCAATCAGTAACTCAGAAAAGGAGATAAAAGCCCAAATACATAGAATCACACAATCATAGAATCACAGAATGGTTTGGGTTGGAAGGGAACTTTCTACCCCCTGCCATGAGCAGGGACACTTTAGAGCAGCTGTCAAAGCCCCATGTGAACAGGCATGTGTCCTCCACCACCAGCAGCTGGGGAGGAGGACTGGCTTCTCATTCCCCATCCCCAGGAACATCTCCAGGGGAAGAGGCCCTCTCTCAACGGAGTCTTGTACTAGCTGTCCTTTCTGATAATTGTGTTTCTGCTAGAAAAGAGTCGAGGCATGGAGAAGCCTAGAGTGAGCCAGGGAGGGACATCATGCCTGTCAAAAGGAGGCCTCACTGAAACAAGATTTGTTTCATGATGTTACCTTCTGATCAAGTAACAGAGAGTCCTCCTCCTGCTCTCTGTCTCCTTCATGGCCTTGCACTGTATCCCCTGGCTGGGTTCCTCACCTGAGAAACTGTGTACCAAAGTGACAGGGAGGCATTTTTCCATGGCTACTGTCATTAATTACCTTGGTAATTTCCATCCTTAAACTTCAGGTCTGAATTATTACTCATCCTGCCCAGCCCATACCCTGTCTAGACATCTCATTTGGCAGCTAGACCGTATGAGTGTTGCTGCCTTGATTAAATAGTTGGTACAAAGTGTATCTTATTACCCTCAGTTAAGTCCCTGGTCAGGGTTGTTTTTGAGCATCTCCTTCCCAGGAATTGTTGAATCAAGGGCAATGGTATTCAAGAGAATGAGGGAAGGTTGTCAGCATCATTCAAGGTGATCTTCAGCCATTTTAGAGCAATAAACAACACCTTGTGTAGTGGAGATGTGTATAAACTCTATACTAAACTCAGGGATTTTAGTTCCTCTTGTCTATACCAGACCGATGTTGTGCTAAAGTCACACACACCCTTTACTTGTTTTAAATAATTAAAAATCAAGCCCTCTTGATGCCTTGCAGGACATTTGGCACACATCATCATGAAAAACTAAAAAAAAAAAAATCGAAGGAATTAACAAATGTCAGCTTTTAATCTCCAAATGCTTAGACTCAAGAGTATAAGGAGACTTAACATCTCTTGATATGTTCCCATATTGCAAGCAGACTAAATAAATATCTCTGTGGTCTTGAGGCTAACATCAAATCATCATCTCACAAAAATAAATGCTGACTGAAAAGTGTATGGATCATGGGGGAAGCTGTTCTTGCCTAATGGTCATACTTCTGTCACTTTGTGAGAAAACATTCCCAGAGCACCATTGGCATTGGTTATGTTGTGATAGCAGCACCACAGCCAATCTATTTTGGATTACCCAAGAATTCAGATGGTACCACACACCTGCAAAGCCACCAGCACCCCTCATCCCAGATGTGCAGGTTTCATCTCACAGCACGGTCCTGAAGAGCTTCTTTATGCTCACAAGCTGTGGAACGTTTGTGTAGTTCAGGCAGAGAACATGCTCTACGCCCTGTGCCACCCACAGATTCCCTCTCAGCATTGTGCCTCAGGCCTTTCACAGTATTTTGAGTCCTCTCCCAGTTGCTGGGAAAGCAGCATGACTGAAACTAGAATAGAAATGCCAGCTCTTTACCCATTACTCCAATAAGCCCCAGAAATACTTTTCTCATTTGGAAAACCACTCGGTAGGAACCCAAGTTTACAAAGTCCCTGTGCGTAATCACCTTTTTGTGGGATTTTCCTCCTTATTTGCATTTTTATATCGCAGAAATAAGACCAGTATTCTCATCTGTGTCCCATCAATTTCTTTGTTCAATTCATTGATCTTGGAGATCTCCTTAAGGAAATTAAGCAAATCAGCCTTAAACTTCTCATGAATCCTCTCCCTGATAGTGAAAAGCTGATGATGCTTATTATTAGCAGCTTGGCTTTAGAGTTATGTATATATTGGGATAAGCTGGTCTATTTTAGTAGCAATTTTCTAAACTCTCAGAAGATACTGGAGATCCCAAGACATATACATCATTAAAAGCTAAAAGCATGATTTACTTATAGAAAAATCCTAAGAAACGTAGTGAGAAAGGATACAGAACAGTCATAGATACATCTTTAAGATACACAGAGGTTAATAGAGCTCTCCTCAGTTTTGAACCCATCCTAGAGGACTGAATAGGAGGACTAGACAGTCATAGATTCATAGAATGGCTTGGAAAGGCCTTAAAGATCATCTTCTTCCAACCCTCTGCCATGGGCAAAGGCACCTTTCACTAGACCAGGTTGCTCAGAGCCCCCTTCAGCCTGGCCTCGAACACTTCCAGGGATAAGGGGAGTCCACAACCCATGAGCGACCTGCTTCTGCATCTCACTACCCTCATAGTAAAGAATTTCTCCTAATATCTAATATTCCTGACATCCAGGCTAAGTCTTCCCTCCTTCAGCTTTGTTGGCATTCAATGAAGCTGAGGGGAAATACCTTCCTTTCACACCTACAGGCCTCTTCCTCTAAAGGTGATACCAAGTGGTCCTTCAGAGAAAGATGCCAAATGATGGAAGATCATATTGTATAATGGGAGACAGTCTCTGTAGGTGAAGAAATCTGTAGAGCATAAGCATCCAGTTTCCAGCTGTGTGAAATTGTCATGCTGTTCATAATAACCAGAAGGATTGAGATTGCAAACTTATCTGGCTCTTTTTTTGCCAGTATAATTTTCAATTTTTGCTCCAAGGATCGCAGGTTCCTGTTCACAGCCCCTGTTAAATATCTTGAAATATATCTCTTCTAGAAAACTGTTCCGTTTGAGCCATTCTTTTAACTAGATGCTTCCACAAGGAGAGATTTTCAGCCCATTTTTGCTGTACAGTTCATTGTTTCTAATCTCTTCATTGCCATTGCTTTAGCAATCAAGTGCCTGTGAGATGCCTCAACTAGAAAATATCTTTTTTATTTCATTAGCTCCCAAGCTGAATCCTGTTACTTATTAATAACCTCATTCCACCCATGCTCTGCATTGATCCTTCTTATCAACACTGGCTCCTGCCGTCTTCTCAGCTTTCTCAATGTAATGTTTTCAAAGATAAAAATTTCCAGCCATCTCTCCAAGCAAGACTCCTGTGCAATCAATAAGAAGCTCATCACTTCCACACTTACCAGCCTCCCTGGCAGCTCTTGCTTTGCTCGTTGTTTCATCATTCCCAGAAGGGTCTCCTCCTCCTCTTCCTCCTCCTGATGAGATGGGTTCACTCGGTGGAACTCAGCCTGCTACAGCAGGGAACCAAGGGACCAGGTGCCTTGTTTGCTCAGGAGGACTGAAAGGCTTAGAAATCTTACAGAGAGATAAGTGGGAGATTAGGGTCAGCATTACTGCAGGCACCTAGGGACTGAACAGATTCCAGTGACAAAAAAGCACATGTGAATACATTGTATTCCACTCATTTCTTTAAAGGAAGGAGTATTTTTACTTTCAGTACTCATTTTTAAAGAATACCCCTCCTCCATCTATCTTTCTCCCATCATGCACTTTTTTGGATTCTTCTTGCTTCTCTTCTGTGCCTTGCTTGTCCTTTACCTTGCCTTTGCTCTCTTTTTACAGGGGAACATGACCCCAGAATTCTCACATCTTGCATGCCCCGAAATTTAAGTGTTGATTCCTAAAATAATGCCCCTACATTTATGTTTCAAAATCTGTCTTATTTTCTGCAGAACCAGGTATGGGGTTTCTGGGTATGTTTGGGTTCTGAAAGCCCAGTCACTTATGTTATATCCTAATTTGACTCCATGATGAGGGGCCTAAGTCCAGGGAAATCTGGTAGCCTCGAGTGAGGAATGTTGAGAGAAAGGTGCTTCAAGCCTTATCAAACTTTGCTCACCCAGATACACTACGAACATCCATTGCATGGAGTAGAAGAACTTTTCTAGGACCATGTTGAAAGTGCAGCAAGTTTTAACAGTTCTAATTCCATTGACAGCACTCCCAGCTCTGTGCCAAAAGGGAGCAAGGCAATGTGAGCAAGAAATGAAAGCCATGAGATCACCAAGCCTATGACATCTGGGAGATGGCAATAATGCAGGTGGGGGATAAATTTGTTAACAGAGATTACACTGCATTTTAAATTCATTGTATGTGTTCATTGGGTCAGGATCTCACTTGAAGGTGAATAGACTAAGCTCTAGAGGTGTGATTTTCACATTATAATGACCTAAGTTCATCTAAAGGACACATTTTTTGCTGATTTATACAACTTGCATAAAACTTATGGTACATTGCCAAACACAGCTTCTAGTGTCTAATTCTTGGTCTCTGTCCATGTTATCTCTTCACTTGTTTTAAAACCATTCTTCAACACCTTGCTGTTTGCCACTTTTCAGACTCTGTATAGTATTTACAGTTCTCTGTGATTCATTCTGCAAAATCTCTTCTTAAATCATTCATCTTTCACCACCAGCAGTCCTTACAGAGCACCAGTTGCAGGCATGATGTGAATCCCTGCTGTTGCTTGATAGCACTGCTGCAGCAAGACAGACACCTGAGTTTAGGCTGGTCCTTCCAATTTCTTAAACTAGACACAGTTTACTGTATTTTTGGCTGTTTATTTGGTGTTACATAACTGCCCTTCAGTGTCACATATGCCCAGCTCTTCTGCATTGTCCTGCCACCTCCAGACTTTCCTTTCCCATAACAGAGTCCCTTGGCAAGGTCATCAGAATTACATGGATCTACCAACAGTACACAGATGCTTTAGTTTGTGCTGCCTCACATCCATGAGTGGTTTTTTTTTTTTTTTTTTTTTTTTTTTTTAAGAAAAGCCTGATCTTCAGAATTTTTAAGGTTTTTTTTTCTTCTTTCCACTGATCCTCATTTGGAGTAGATGCAGATGTCTCCCATTTGGCCAACGCCTCCATGTATCCACTGACAGATGCTCAACAACATCAGTGCTTATTTCCAGCCTCTCCTCAGATGTACTGGTGTATGTTAGGTTTGCAGCAGTCGTGTCTCAAATATTTTTCTAAATCATAGCATTGTGACAAGAAATCCTATTCACAATTGCTGTCAACCAGTACCCACTAGCCTAAAGTCTATTTATTTTTGTTTCTGTCTTGAAGACCTGCAGAAGCTGAGCTTTTATCAGCACCAGCAGAAATAGATAAATTCAGTAGCAGACATCCAGCAAGGAAATATGAGAACTTCAGAAACATTCTGGAATTTAATCAGGCTAAATATACACTAATAAATTAAATATACTTGGGTACATTTTTTTTTTTTCCAAACTGAAGCCAGCTATTCAAAGTGCAACCTGCCAGGCCTGGATTGCTGATCACAATGGGACTGTACATGAAGAGAACTCAGTTATACAGCCAAGGACAATGTCTGTTGTCACTATTGCCACTAGGGAGACCAGTGCCCTCTCTCTTCTAGTTCGAAGAGTCCATGATCTTAATCTGAAGAGAGTTTATTGGTTTTGTAGGGGAGGGTTTTACAAGGAGATAAATGAATATCCAATGTTTTCCCTATACACTATTCTGAAAGGTCCATCATCTTCCCTGCAAACAAATAAAGGATATATCATCCCTCCTGCTATGGTATCTAACTTCCTCTTCCATCACTGGTTAGGAAGATTACTCTGCCATAGATATGGAAGCCAGGGGAGCTGCAAGAACCTCTGAGTAGCAGCAGATGAGCCTTGACTTTTAGCAATAACCCCAGTAAGTCACATCACTCCAAACAATGTGAGACAGTACCAACAGGACCCATAATATTCCTCAAATTATGACTCTGAAGAGTAACTTGCTTAAGTACATGTTCCTTCTGTCTGCATATCAATCTGGGAAAATCAGGGCTAATTACACTTCTGTTCTCAGATGTTTTCATCCAGGAATGAAAAATTCACAGCCGTTCCAAATTCTACAGTCCAGCTTCAGGCAGCTCACCCACCCAAACGTATAGAGCAAGAACAGCCTCAGAACCTGAATTTCCAGCTGTTGGCTGATGTAGGATGAGTGCCTGCACCCCACTTCCTGTGGTCAAGTTGGCCAGCAGGACTTCATGAAAGCTCCTGGGTCCCATCATGCTGGGCACAGTATAAATATCACTGAGCAACATCCCCTCAAACATTTACAACCCAAACAGAAAATGCAGTCTGAGGGAGGCTGCAAAGGCAGCAGAGGGGAGGTGATCCACAACAGTCTCAACAGGAGGTTAATTACAGTCATTTGGGCAGCCCAGCTGATGCAGACTTCCAGCTCCATGGCTGGTGAGGACTGTGTGTTTCTAACCCTTTGGACTCTGCTTATTTCTTGTCACAGAAGTATTTCTTTGGGTTTGGTTTTTTGGTTGTTTTTTGGGGGGGATTTTTATTCCTTTTTTTTTTTTTTTTTTTTTTTTTTTTTTTTTTTTTTTTTTTTTATCCCCGTTACTATTTTATCCTGACTGCTCTGGATGGCACATGATAACCTTGGAAAATACAATCCAGCCAGCCCTGTCTCCAACAAAGAGCTGATGCTCCTGAAGGCTCCCAGGGCTTTGCTCTCCCAGAAGGACCAGAGTGACTTCCCATGCTGTTTTAACAGATCCTTCCAGACAGCGACGTTTAATGGCTATAAAGATTCCACAGTCCCAGTGTCACTTGAAAAAAGCAACAAAACCAAGATATATGTGTTTTCCAGAAATAAAAATCAAATAAAATACTGCCTTTTGCTGTTAACATTATGATTTGGGCTAAGCACAGCACTATGGAAACTAGCTGTTTAAAAGAATATGTTCTTTGCTACAGGACTTTTTATTTACTGTGCCAGGGTCCTTTCCAACAGATAACAGTCTATAAGACAAGTTCTTCAACCCCTGTGAAAATGGGCTATTGATTTATATTTCATTTTAAATTACGTACTTTTTCATCTCTGATGTGTTTTCTGTTTTTTGTCCAGAGCTCACTAACTCACACTGAAGTGAATAGATGAGAGATATGTGCTTACACTTTGGCAGAGAATTGCTGAGGTGGGGAGTTTTCAATAGCAAAAAGAAAGATGGAAATGCCTAAGCAGTTATTTTAATCAATCGTTCTTTCTAATGAGAGCAGCTTGGGGGGCAAAGTAAGCAATTCAACATTATGTATTAATGTTTAAAATCCTCCTAAATCAAAGCTTGGAACAGATACTCTGGATTGGGAGTCAAACAAAAATAATTAAGATATGCCAATACATTTTAACCAAAATCTTTTGTGAAGCCCAGCATGTGTAAATTACCATGAGCGTGTAGATTAACACAGATGTGTTTATTAAAATGAATTATTTTTTAAAAACATAGGTTTAAAAATGTCAGAAAAACATCATGGAAACAGCAATCAACACCTCTGGATCAGTGCAGAGGGCTGCTGAAGGATTTACCTTTTTACATGCGCATAGTGGTAGACAAGGGGGAGATGTTCGGACTAGGTATTTGCTGGGTTGGGCTGGACCCAGACAGCACAAGATATTATGAAGAAATTATTTTCTGTGAGGGTGGCGAGACCCTGGCACAGGCTGCACAGAGAAGCTGTGGCTTCCCCATCCCTGGAAGTGTTCAAGGCCAGGAGCAACCTGGTCCAGTGAAAGCTGTCTCTGCCCATGGCAGAAGGGTTGGAATGAGATGAACTTTAAGATCTCTTCCAACCCAAAATATTTTATGATCCTTTGGTTACATGATTCTTGCTGACTCCTCTCAGCTCTTTCAGGAACATCAGCAGTAAACCCATGAGCTAACCACACACTCACTCTCTTGCTCATGCTTGTGTGGACACACACAGAGCAGCAACAAGAGCTCAGACATATTTCAGGCTCTCAAGCCAGTGCTCTGTCCTGGTTTTTTCACCAGGAAATTTTGCCTTTGAAAACTAAATATTCAGAAATTGCCTCAGGCACAAGTGGGTATGGCTCTCCAAAGATTACGTGGGGAGGAAAGAAAAGGCTTTAGCAAGACAAGTTAGAAAGCAAAAGAAAAAAAAAAAAAAAAAAAGCAGTTTTTCAAAAGAAACACTACACAAACTTGTTCTAAAGTATATGTGAGGGATAGCAAAAGACAAATTGCACTGAAGACTGAAATACAATGCAGATGAGGGTAATCAGCTTATGGGCTGCTTTCATACAATAGAGAAAACCATGCATAATTTCCAGTGACACCTTCAAATCTCACTGCCTTCAAATGACATCCTTATGTAAGTAGAGGCTCTTCAGAGGAGACCTCTTCTGTTTTCTGCCTTCATTTGCACCTTTATAGACATCAGTGACAAATTTGGTCAGAGTCCTCTATTCTCATGAAAATGAGAAATAATTTCACCTGCATCTGTTGCACACTGCATGTTAAATTACAGATTTGTTCCTGTGTGCACGAAAGAAATCTAGGTAACCTCATGCACCCACGTACAATAATTATGTTAACTATTATGATATATACACAAATTCTCTTTTCAAGTAAATTACAGAGTTTTTTTTATGTTGGTTTGACTTCATGAACTGCTTGCACAGGGAAGGGGCACTTATTCTCCTCCATTTTTAAAAGTCTTGCTCTTCCCTAAATGTTGCTGCAGACAGAAGTTGAGAACCTTGAAAGCAGGTGTGAAGAGGAAAAGCAGAGGGCATTCTCCTTTGCTAAAGTTCACACTTTTATGGTAAATAATAAATTAGGCAGGAAGGTAGCCAGAAATACCAAAGAGTGTCTGCAAAGGTAAATTTTTGCTGGCTAAGACTTCATACAATATATCCCCATTGCCCAGAACAGACAGATCAGATTTAATCTCCCATACAATCTCTCTCCAGACCCCTTCTTAACTCACACATCTCCAGTGTGAGGCCCAGGGAATTGGAAAAGAAAGAATCAGAAAGAAAGAAGCAGAATGCTCACTGGTACTTTTCATAGATTGATGATGGGCTTCTAAGCTGCCATACTCAGAGTCTTGCTATGGGCAAGGAGGGAAAATACCCCACAGGGACATGGAGTTCTATGAATCCATTGTTAATCCAGTCAAAGATTTAACAATTTAAACCAAAACAAAACTCCTTTTTTAATATTTGTGCTAATTCTTTCAATGCCTGTCTATCTCCTATGGTTGACCCTCTCATCCTTACTCAGGAAGAATGGGAGGTGGGTTGTGACATGTTGCCAGTATCCTGATATGTCTATCAAAGGCAAGATAATATTTGTGGTGAGGCTTTCTTCAACTTCTGCTTTGAGAGGTGTGTGAGGTCAATGCTGATACTTTGCTCTTCCTCAGCTTTGGGTTTGCTGGGGTTTCTTAAAACATTTTTTTTTCTAATTATGCTCATTATTCAGCTTTTCTCTTTTTGTTATCTCCAAAACCAGCCTTTACCTGAGCAGCATAGGGCTGCATTTCTGCAGGGACCACTGACTGACCTTTAAGATCTGTGCTTAAAGTTTGGGATTTCTGTTATCACCCCATGCCTGTAATCTTTCTCACCACGTTTTATTTCAAACTTACAGGCTGTTCAATTTGCACTGTAAGTCTTTTTTATCGCTGTGAACTGAAGCTGATCTCAAACATAATGCTGATCTCAACATGGACCATAATTACCTTACTGCTACACAACTGCTATTGTTAAAAAAAACAAAGATAAAATCCACTCAGCCTGGCCAAGATAAACTAGCCATCAGTCTGGACCAACTAGGCCTTGATAGTAAAGTGCAAAACCTTGTGCTCTAACTTGTATCAGCAGAAATCAGAATTAGCAGGCTGCAAAGTCTTCCTGCTCTACATATGTCAAGACCTGTCACAGAGAAGAAGACATTTCCTGGGATGTTGCCACTTGTAGGCCCCAACCATCTGATAAGCCCTGGCAGCTCCCATCAGCTCATCTGTGGTACCAAAGAATCCCTGAATTCACATCAGTTGGCTGCTCCTTGGCTGCTCTCTTGCTGCTTAGTTCCCAGCCACAGGATGAGCAGGAGAATTTTAAAATCTCCCGGTTTTCCAAGAGTATGTCTGCAGCCTTTAATCACCCCAGAAGACCCTCTCTAACCTAATGGATTAATCAGAAGGTTGGTTTGTCAGAACTTTATGCCACACTGCCATGCTGTCTTGAACTTATAGGACTGTTCTCAGCATCCTGTGTAACCACTTGCCTCTCATTGCGATACAATTCTGTGTTCTTCCTGCATTTTGATGTGCCAGTAAATCATAGAATCAAAAAAACCATGGCATGGGTTGGGTTGGAAGGGACCTCAAAGATCCTCTTGTTCCAGCCCTCTGCCATGGGCAGGGACACATTTCACTGTCCCAGGATGCTCAGCCCCATCCAACCTGGCCTTCAGCACTTCAAGGGACATCCACAGCTTCTCTTGGCAACCTGTGCCGGTGTTTCACCACTTTCACAGTAAAGAATTTCTTCCTTATCTCTAATCTGAACCTACCTTTCAGTTTAAACCATTCCTCCTCTCCTGTCACTACATGCCCATGTAAATTATACCTCTCCTTGTATTACAAACCTAATAAAAGAACACCTTATAATCCTCTAAACTAGCTCTTCCTTCTGTCTGTTTCTGTCTCACTGTGTTACTCCAGTCTTTGTGTGGGTGCAGGCTGCCATGAAGCAGACACTGACTTTTCAGCAGTTTCTTTCATTTCTATTCATAAATTTGAAAGTGTTACACAGAACAGCACCCAAAGTCTTTGACCAAGAAACTTCTCACTGAACTGAAAGGTTACACATCATGTACTTTGGCTCACTAACTGCATATGAATTCACAGAATCTCAGAATCAAAGAATAAGCTGAGTTGGAAGGGACCCACAAGGATCATCAAGTCCAGCTCCCAGCCCTGCACAGGACCACCCCCAAGAGTCACACCATGTGCCCAGGAGTATTGTCCAAATACTTCTTGAACTCCAAAAATTAAATTTTGTTTCCTGAACCTACTAAGGTCTTGGTATTTTTCTTCTGCTTTTATGAGAGAAAAGTCAAAGTATAAAAAAAAGATCCTTAAATGAGACTTCCCATGACACAGATCAAACCACAGAAACAAATAAGTAAATTAAAAAATCAAAGCAAGCTTGTGATTTGGAAGTTTCCCTGGAACTTTTTGATGAAGGTGCCCAGAATTACAGAATCACTGGTCTCTAGGGATCATCAGATCCAACCTCCCAGCTCCAGGCAGGGTCAGCTAGAGCAGCTTGCTCAAGGCTGCTTCACATCCCTGCACTGACTCACAGCACAGCTCAGAGCTGCAGGGCACTGGGCAGGCTGCTGTGCAGTTTGGCCATGGAAATCCTTCCATGAGGCAGCTCGTTGCAATGCTTGATGGCAGTGCCAATATTTAGTTTTATATAATCTTGTGTGGATACCAGCAGAATGCAGAAGGAGACTCAACACCTTTATGAATCTCTGGATGCCTTCACTCATCCTTTGGTGTGGGGCATGACCTTGCTGTTCCCCTCTGCCTAAGGACTGAGACCCTGCTGAGCCCAGAGCCTTGTGGCACAATGTCACTCTGATCTTCCTGTGCTGTGACTTCTTCTGACCTAACACTGCAGTTTGGTAACATAGCTCTGGACAAGTTCCTTCCTACTCTAAAAGAATGCTGTCTTTTGCAGTCAAAATGCCTGCAGGGCTCTCTGATGGCTGGTACAGTGTATTGATATACTCAGGAGATGGGCTGTTGTCCCCAGGCTTTCATTCTCTTACAGTGCTGCTTTAACTGGTGTGGTGATGTCTCATTTTACAGATGACAGTTTCCCCTTCAGTGGGTTCACTGGACCACATCACATTCTGTGTTTTGAGAAAGTAAAAGGATGTAAAAATTGGGCCTTCTTCTGTTTGGCATGTTACTGTGTTGTCTTTTGAAACTATTACTTGCTGCTAATTATCCTTAATGCTAATATTAAGATATCACACTCAAGCTAAGTAATTAAAGTAAGGAGAGCATCTATGTTCTTATTCACTAAACCAGCTAACAAGCACAAGCAGATGCTCACTTGTTCCAGCTTTCTCCTGTTTCCTGCAATTTACCTGTTCAAATGCTGTTTGGCAGCCTCCAGGGCACACTGGACTGAAGCTGAACCCTCATCTTTCCATCTGAGTGCCCTTTCAATGTTCACACTGAGAGTACTCACTCACCTATCCTCCACCAAATTTCCCACACAGAAGGAGGACTTTGGGACTGTATGAGCTGACACAAAAAACATCTCCGTCCAAAGTCATTATTGATGAGTGTGCAAACAGCAGTAAAATCACTGTGGGGATCCTTGAAGATCTGTAACATGCCTCATGTTCCACATCCAGCTATTAAGATCTTTCTTAGTACTATCTCAAACACATCTTCTCTGATGGCAGTTATCTGCTGGAGCTATTTTCCTTATCTTTTGTGGAGGGTTGGAGTAGCTGGACATCTAAGGATGCATCTATATCTGATCTTTGGTCAGATCTCGAACCATAGCTGCTCATCAACAGGCATAAACAAACTTCTCCATTTCCTGGAGATGAAAAGTGCATTTATTATTAATTGTACTCTGGTTCTCAAAATCAGAAATCCATCTTCTTCATCAATATTTTTTTACTCCACTAGAAT
The DNA here is from genome assembly GCF_009819655.1 of Sylvia atricapilla. Taxonomy (NCBI): domain Eukaryota; kingdom Metazoa; phylum Chordata; class Aves; order Passeriformes; family Sylviidae; genus Sylvia; species Sylvia atricapilla. Next base: position 148,088,723 of record NC_089140.1, read on the forward strand.
GAATGGATTAACCTCCAGGTAACCTGCGTGCCTATCTCAAAAGACCTGAGAAATCTGTATTGCAGCTTTTCTCCTCTTAGCAATCTCAATACCTCCAGCAGCCTGCTTTATGATTCTAGAGCTTTATCTTTATGTGATTGTGCTTCTCACCTGTTTTCTCCTTTTCCTGAGTCTAGCTTAAACTGAGTTTTGCTTATGTTTTCTCATCCAATTTACATTCTTAGCCAGACTACTTCTTTTTTCCATCTCCTCTGCTTCCTTCAGCCTGAGCCTCTGCATTCATTCCTCATTGCTTGTTGTTTTTCACATTGCTTAGACAAAATGCCCAAGGTCTGATCCCTTACCAACTCGATTCTGTTATCAGGACAACAGTAGACCAACAATTGATCCAGCTGTAGTTGAATATAAAGAGCTCTTGGCATCTCCATCATTTCCCCCCCTGCCCCTAACCTCTGCTTTTCTAATTCAAGCCAAATCTCTGCTGTCTCAGGAGATGCATAAAACTCCCTTCACAAACTCCTGCACTTTCTATACAGAGAAATACACTCTATCCATCTTTGAAATTGAAATTACAGATGAAAATCACTATCCATTCCCATTGGACCATTACAGGATTGATTGTTGCACAGAATATTATCTAATCTGACCAAAAAGAACACAAATGACAGGTGGCTTAAAGCTTTTCCTGGGAGACTGTGGCACATCCTGATCAGTGTCTTTGTAAGGAGTTTGTGATGATAATCAAATGCATGTTATCAGTTTTAAATTCAACCTGTTACTCTGAGTTATTTTCTGTTGTACGATCCTTAGTCAATTCATCATTATTATTGTTGCTGTTTACATAATGAAGTAAGGAGAGGAAATTTTTGGCTCCAGTAGAATGTTTGCTGGTTTATAAGTGTCTAATAAAAGTCTACCTTGCACTGAAGAGTTTATAATCTCTGTAGGATTTAAGATGAGGCTGTTGCACTGAGGACTCATAGCACAAGGACAGCAAATTTGTATCATGAACCCGGCTCAAAACCAGGCAAATTAATCTTCTGAAACCTGATGTGTATTAATTAATTATGAAAATATTTAGAATATTTAAAAAATTTAATTCTATTATTTTCCAGGGCCAAAACTGCTATCCTTTTCTATTTACACCTAGACAGTCTCTCCCTAAAGAAGTCCACAGTGTAACTAAAGGGATAATCAAAGATACAGAGATACTCCAGCCTCAAGTGGAACTTTCTTCAGTATTACCTTTGAGTCTTTATGAAACAAACAAATCAGTTTTAAATATCTTAATGAGGAAGTCAATCTGGTGTCTAACAGAGTGATCCACATTGAAGGAAAACACAGTTGGGCAACTGTGGATTTTTGGAACTAGATGATCCTTGAGGTCCTTCCAACACAAACCCCTTTGTGATTCTATGATTTCCAGTTATAACTATGTATGATTAGTGAGAGTGATGCAAGATCACTGCTTCTGTCCTTCTTGCAATGTCCATTACATGAAAAGTCACCCTACACATATGCAATTTTATCAGTCTAAGCTCTTAGCTGGGCTCTCCCTGGATTTCAGTCCCATGGTGAGTAGGTGAAGGGCTTGACTCCTTCCTCATCTCCCTGAAATGCTCCTGAAAAAACAATGGCATTGCTTTTCCAGGCATCCTTCTCCAGCCCAAAATCTTTCTCAGAGCCTGCAAGTTCTCATTTTGTCTGCTTAAATAGGTCCATCAAGTACTTGGACCCTGTAAAATTGCCTTTTAGCTTCCTATGGCTGCGTAGATCCACAGCGACAAAAGCAACTGCTTTCAGCACAAAACATTATTTACTTATACCTTTAAGGTACAAAGCTTTCAGAACAAAGTCTGACAACCACAGTCAGGCTAAGTGCAAGGGTATTAAGTTCACATTCATAAATTCACATCCTTTCTTCCTTTAGAGGTAGAAATCTCACTCTGTCAACACACCTTTGTGTCCCTGACTTTCTGTGAGACAGGGAAACTGTCAGCCTTTTGCTTACTCCCATTAGCCTCACTTACCCAAGCTCCTCCCTTCTCTTCAAGCACTTTTAAAATCTTAGACCTACTTTGATTTTTATGTCATTTTCAGCTTTGTAAGAGTAACACTTTCCAGCTGAATGGAACCATCTAAGCTGGGGAGAATTTCTCCCTCTAATTCATTACCAGCTGTTGCTATGTAAGTCCCTAACCTGAGCTGCTTCCTCTATGTGATGCTTTTATCTTTCTTACTTGGTACAGTGCCTTTTTCCTTCAACCAGACTAGAAAAAAGGAAAAAAGAAAAAAATAACCCCAAAACCCATCTACAACCAGATTATCAATTTAATTGAAATTAATGGTGCAGGGAAAGAAGAGCAGGTCAGCATAAGTTAGATAATATCTGAGTAAGTGGAATGCCTGGAAGCCTGGGGGGACTGGTGAGCTGTGCTGTAGGGTACATCTTCAGCTACCAAAAGGAATCACTGAATGATAAGGAATTTTCTTTAAGATCTTGTGGAAGAAAAGTAGCAGAAGAGAAAAAAAGAGCAAGCAATGCTGTCATGGAAAGAAAGGTGAAATCCAGATGAGTCAGCCTATCTTTGATGCTTGGAAAGAAAATGGACCAAATAATGAAATAGGTACCTCAAGAAAAGTGATAAAGAAACATCCAACATTGATTTGTCAAAACCAGGTTGCTTCCACCCAGCCAAAGACAGGAAAATGTTACTTAGTAAGAGGACGCACAAATCTTTGTTATTTCTCACAAATATGCTCCACCATCATTGTTAAAGTTGTAACTTCTCCAACTTCTCACACTGTAGAAATGTAGCTGCATGACTTTCAGCAACCTCCTCTGGGTAGACTGTAACTTTTTCATTTAGTTTAAATTTTAATGATTTTTTTTTCTTTTAACATTTGTAGCCTAATTTCCCAGATTATTGCAGTTCTGAGTTAATGTAATGGTGATTAAAGTACCGGTGCTGCTTCCTTGAGATCTACCTGTTTACCCAGTCAGTGGTGCCAAGGGAATGATACAGCCTCAGCATTATAAATAACTCTGAAACAGATGCATTTCTTGGAAGGAGAACATTTCCTTGTGCACAGAGAAAAAACATGCACATATTCCTGGACAGAAAAACACCCAGAGGCATCTCAAACCACGCTTATCCTGCATGTATGGACAAGGGAGCTGAGCCCTGGGTATCCTGTGGAGAATCAACCAGTACAGTGACAGAGCAGAGCAAATGGGGGAATTACTCATTGTCCATGGGGCTGTGCATATTTTTAGCACTTGTGTGAAGCTCTGTGATCTGTAAACTGCAGATTGCTGTTGCCAGGCAAGGGAATCAAGGGCATCTCAAAGGGAGGCAGATTTCAGTAAAGGCATGTGCTGGAGGCACCTCCATCAGCTAAATTAAATGTAATCTCAGAAATCTAACTTTCACAATAGCAGAAACACCTCCACAGGACTCCATGGCTCCTTAGTCAACACAGTCTGTGGCTCCTGGCAAGAGATTCAACTCACCTTACAGCAGACACCAGGGTTCAGCTCAGTTGTACCCAGAGACACAAAACAGAACCTAATGAAAATCTTGAATGCTGGAACTGGTGTCCAGTGGTGAGGTGACATTCCCTGGGCAGCTTTAACAGTCCTGAGTGGCTTTCTTTAGGCACTCAGTCTTTGCCATACCTCTGGAGTGGCTAAATTAAGACACCCTTGCTGACAGGCAGACAGCTGTCTGTGGGCTCCAAAAGGTAGGACTTCATCTGGGCTGAATTCCACCTTTGTTCACAGTTTCACCTTTGAATGAAATCAGGCATTTGCTGTTAATGCAAGCCTGGAGAGTCCCTGCAGGGAAGTGTTGTGAAGAAGCCAGAGTATCATTCACAGAAACAGATTTCACAATGCCTGTGTTCTGAGTTCTGTGACACTGCTGCAAACAAGGCACTGGCACTCAGGGACTTCTTAAACACCATCATTTGCCTAGGGTCCCTGGGGGAATTATTCACTGAACCTGGCAGGGTGGAGGCTCTAGCAAGAGAACTGTGTCTAGTGTTCTGCACTGCTCTGTGGGAAAGACTTTGACAATTTGGAGGGAGCCCAGAGCAACAGGAGTGATTCAGGTGCTGGAAAATATGGATGATGAATAAAGAATGAAATCATTTGGTCTGTGACTGTGTGTTAATCATCTTCAAGTGTCTAAAAGGTTGATATCAAGATAATTCTGATTCATTGCTCCCAGTGTCCATGGAGGGAAAGAAAATCTGAGTGGTTTTGAGCACAGAGGTAAGCCAGCTAACAGGAAAGGGAAAACAGCTAATATTTTTTTTAATATGAAGAACAGTGGAGTTCTTACACAGGTTGCCCCAGGAGGCAGTGGATTACAAGCTAAGAAGCATCTAAGACGTTAGGCAAAATTCTGCTAGTAGTGGTCAGATTTTAATTTTTCTGTAGTGTGGAAAGGTGAATTCTTCTCATCCATCCCTTCTCATTCTGCTTATTTTATAAATGTATTTCAAGCCTAGTTTCTAAAAATTTAATTTTGAGTTAGACAGATGAGAACAGAGAACTGACCAGGGAAATGGGAGTGTGCTCCTGTGTTTCATCCAAAATAAGAACATCATGTTTCCAGTTTAATGGTCTTTCATACAGACCCAATCATCCTTAGTACAATTTAGTGAACTCTTGATAGCACCTATAAATTCCTCTGGTGAAGTTGTCTTACAGACAGGTAAGACATCAGGGAAATGCATGGGCAGGGGAAAGAAGAAGAGGAATAAACAAAAAAAGTTAAACTGGGTAGTAAAAAAAGAAGGAATTGGTGGAAGGAGAGGTGATATGGAGATGCAGAGTAAACAGTGCAATGCAAAAGATGGTAACAACAAGAAATACCGTGTGACAAAAGAAAGCAGAGAGAAAGAAAACTGTAGAACAAGCAGGTCAGGGATGTTGCATCAGAACAATTCAGTGTATTTCCCTTGACAGGGAGGGAAACAGGAAATTAAGTACTTTTTTTCCATTCAAAACAGGCGCTGTGTACCTGGCCATCCACTGCTTTATTGAGCTAGACAAAGTCTACAGATGAAAAGTTGTCACTGGTTCAAATGAGAGAGGAATAGGAGAGTGGGAGAGAGTAGGGAAAGTTTAACTATCACATGAAGAAAGGAGCACAGTGGGGTGCCAAGAAGGCAGTGCAGGTGCCTGAGCTTGCTTCAAGGCCCTCACGGGTCTCCTTGAAGCATAGGACAACCTGACTGCCCAGTGTATAATCCAGCACCAGCCTGACACCAAACTCACAAACCTGTGGCAAGAGAGGATTTTTTTTTCTCCTGTAACTGGTGAGGACACTCATTTCTGTCAGGCAGAAATCATTCATCTCAGCTCCGTGGTTTATATTGCAGCAAGCACTGCCTCTCTCCAGGGCAAGCATGATTACAGGGTGCACCATTCCCATATGCTTTTCAGAAACACATTCATTTTTCCAGGAAATTATGATGCCTGAAAACCCAGCCTGTATTGCTGCCTGGTGCAGGGTGCAGCAGCAGCCAAAAGGCAAATTGAAAAGGTGGCTGGAAAAGAATGATAACAGGCTGTTACCTTCTGTATAATGAGATGTCGTCAACAGGTTTGCAAGTCCCTCTCCCAAGGCTACGTTAAGAAAAAAAAAATAGAAAAAGGAAACACTATGACAAAGAAATCTCCAACTTGCTATTCAGAGATGGAGCAGTAAGTAGGGGCATGGAAGGTTGTGGTCACCCTCCTCTGCAAAAGTCTTGAGAGGAGAAGTATCAGCACATGAAAAGTCTCGTAACTCTATTGGAAACTATGCAGAAACACAATCTTCATTCTCAAACATTATCCTGCTGTGTGTGTATACTGATCTCCCACTCATGGCAGTATTTCTGTATCAGGCATATGGATAGTACCCGATCATTCTCAATGACTCAGTATTTACGTGCAAAATGTCATGAACATCTGAGAGTGTTTTACACCTGGAATGCTATATTTGGCAGCACTGAGTGACTCAATTTTGCCAGCAATGTTAGCAACAGTGAGAAAAATAAATGGCAATTTTAATTACATTTTATAGATATTTTACAGTAAGAATTTTTATTTTGGCAAATAAAGACATCTGGAGTCTAAATATTTTACCTTCTCTGCTCCCACTGCTTTAACATGGCAGGGAAGGGATTCTATACATTGCTGCTCCCATATGTATTTGCTTTGCTATTCACAGAGACATCAGAAGTGTAACTCCAGTCAGAAACAACAGCAGCTCTGTACAGTAGTCCCAGGATCTGCTGAAGGCAGGGGATGCTGCAGAGGTGTTTTTTAGGGTGAGGTTAAGATGTGCACAAGACAAGGAGGACTCATCCACTGTATATGATCATTTTTGCCTTCCACAGTCTCCAGTGACAAGGCACAAAAAGAAAAAGAAAAGAAAAAAGCTATGGTTTTGGGCTTTATTTAAACCACGGTCTTTCTAAAAGAAGAGCTCACAATTTTTCTCTCCTTCGTTGCTAAACATACTGAGTACTGTAAAAAAAAAGTCATTCTGTGTGCTGGAGACTATCCATAAGGGACATTACTTTAAATGCTTTCTCCATCGTTGCAGTAAAGAAGTCATTAGATCTCACTGCAGAGCAGGGAGGGACACCACCTCCTCTCCTGAATTTATGATCTGGGAGCTAATGCTCTGTCTAATAGAAATGGTTAGTGACTAATGAAAAAATAGAGAATGCAGACAAACTTGGCTATACATTGGGATGTTCATCAATATGCATTTTCCCATAATGCTCAAAGATATTTCCCATAAGAAGGCAAGAATTAGGCTGGAAGATACGAAGACATGAAGCATATATCCTCACCCCATTTACCCTGAATACTCACCATCACAAAGTATCCCTGGACACTCCAGAAATCATAACTCATACTTTAAAGTCTGAACCTGGAATAAATATTTCATCATCCTCCTAGAACTTCTACTCTAGCTTCAGTGAAGCTGTACTTCAAAATCTGAGATATCAGATTTCACATGGGAAAAAACCCTTCCCTTTGGAGATGTGGATATATAGGTTCATTTGCTTTTCATTTGCTTTAATAAATGAACTTTTATGTGGATGTGGGAAGAAGTAGGTCTGCTTATACAGAATAATTTTTTGCAGCTAGTTATGAAATGGGAGACTGATTTTAGCAATGTTCAACAAACTGTGTTAAAGGACTAAACAAATAAATAAAATACACTGTTCCCAGCATTCAATTAACTGAAATTGGGAGAAGAGACACACATGAATAGCAGAGCAACTAATTTACTCCCATTTAGCTGAGTCAAAGCCCCAGCAGCATCCTGTGTGTCATTTACCTGGCTTGGTGTTGCTAGGAAGCCTTTGGCTAAACTCAAATTTCGGCTGAAAGGTTTAGAAAGCACATCAGGTCACATAATAGAAAGAACTTGAGTTGAGCAGGGATAAGTTAAAGTCTTTAATTTGATCATCTTTCCCCCAATTTAACTTTTCCTTAAGCAAAAGCAGGTCAACCAAAGCAGGTCAACCAAACCTGGAATATGTGAACTAGGAGTCATATATTAAAAAAAATAAAAACAAAAAACCAAAAAAAAAAACCCCAACAAAAACAAAAACAACAAAAACAACAACAACAAAACAAAACAAACCACAAACAAACACACAAACAAAAAAAAAAACCTGAGTATAGAGCCTTGATTACCCGCCTGTACACTCAAATTCTCCCTGTCCAGCCCAGATAGATTCCCAGATTTGGAGACTATCCAGCACCACACAGCTGAACCCAAAGCTTCTTGTTACCTTCTATGTGGAGGTTTTCACACACACACAAACAATACCAGAGCATGGTGCAAAGGCTCCAGGCTGAGTGTGAGGTGAAGGTCTGTATCTGCCAGAGGCTTTAGTAAATAGGTCACCAATTATCTCCATTGCAATAAAAAGTCCTCTGGGTTTGGATCTCATGCAAAAGATGCTGAAGACCAACAGACCACCCCACATTTGCAGGGCTAAAATGAACATGGCCTTGGCAAAGACTTGAACACTGCCCATCCCTGTTTACTTGTTGCCATCATGACCACCAGAATTTTGACAGGCCTTTCCCAGTCAAAGCTGTGCTGACTTTGGAGCTAGCAGGAGCAAGGGATACTTCCAGTGAGCAGTTTGGACATGGCCGCCCTGCTCACCCACAGATGCAAAGCTCAGCCACTCACCAGAAAGCCAGAAATAGCCCTTGGCTCCTTCTACTTGCTGACAGGGATGGAGCTAAGGAGGATGACTGGTCAGACCAGAGAGTTAGGACAGGATCACTTTTAATCTTCAGTCTGGTAAATCATAAATTAAAACTGTGTCTCTTCTCTCATAGGATGCTGTCAGGAGGCCTCTGGTGTTCCAAATTCCAAGCTTTGGTGTCTCAGCCAGCAGATCTTCCCCCACCATCCACTTCTGGTGCCTCTCTTTCCAAGCCTTCTATCAGGGGAAGCATTAGCACATTGCAGTGCCACATTCAGAATCAAAAATGAGGGCTCAGGGAGTGGAAAGAAGGAGGAAACTACTCTGATGTGACTGGCCTGGATGGAAACTGGTAAAACAAAACCTAATCAATCTTCTGAAAGGTATAGTTGCAGGTAGAGGTGGGTTAGTGCCAGAGTAGAATAAATCTGCGTAATTTCTCATGCCTTTGCAAAATATTCTCCAAAGGTGCTTAGGGGCTTGCACAGACCCTGACTGGAGCCAGTCTGGTGCCAAGCAGGCAAAGACCTGCTGTGGGGTTCAAGTTGCTCTGGGCTGTGTTTCTCCCAGCCATTTTCCAGAGGAAGGTTTCAAAGTCAAAGCAATCAGAGCATTGAAAAGTGCCATTAGTGCAGAAATATTCCTGGGATTCTGTGAACTGCTGCTCTGCACACTGACTCTCCACCACCTTCTAGAGACACTTGCACTGCACACAGAGAAACAGAGGGAACTGGGAGATGAACTCTGTGTGAAACCCCACACTCCAGACATCACAGCTCCTCGAAGGGTATGCTGCTGTTTTTAAATTTATTCAATAACCAAGGTAGCAGGGGAATCTATCAAAAAAAGGAGGGTTTTTATATATACAGATGAACTCTTCATTGCATGTGACTTTAGCACAAGTGGCCCAGATGCATCAATATGCATAACTGGACATGCAACTTCTGGGGCTCACTGAGCCCCTTAGCAGGATAAACCTGCAAGGCAGGAGCTTGTGCTGAATGCAGATACTCTGTCAAAACACCAGATCAGCCAAAAATAATGGAAATGCAATCAGCCTTGCTAAGATCCTCCCTGCTCTTCCACCACATTTACACTGGGCACAGAATTGATTCAAGCCCATTATTTTCAAGCATCATTAAGAGTACAATGAAGAGCGATAAATTATTATTTTAATGGGAATATAATGGCATAAAGACACTTTTGAAGTAATTAGATTCTCAGTCTTCAGAGTTTGGAGTGTCTTTTTCCTGTCAGGCTCATGCAATGCTAACAGTAGTGAGGCTTGGGACGTGCCAAGGGGGATTGAGTGCTGCCTGAAGGAATATTGGCAGAGAAAAGACCAGCTCCCAAAGAGGGAGGAGCTGTCTTCAGGATTTCTGCTTGGTCACTGCACAAAAAGAGCTTGGGATTGGCAGGAGGGGAGAGCAGAGAGCAAAGTCTTGGTTATAGTGTTGGTTAAGTGTTTACTGCCTGTGACTATCAGGCCCTAAAACTGTTCCTTGTTATTTTCACAGTTCCCTTTGCCTTTCCTGCCACAAAAATCATGGGAACAGGTTTCTGAAGTGAGGTGCCCATGGCTTTAAACCCTATTGCCTGCCTAAAACAGAGATGCTTATGACATCCTACTGAGCACAGGTTAGTTACCGGGAACCATGCTCGTGTGCCTCAGTTTACTAAAAGCAGTGGATGAGACCCTCTAAAATCTTTGCACATACACACTCAAGAACATTAAACCTAGAGTATTCCTGCACATGAAATGCTCTTCACACTCTCCAGCAACCACAAATCCCAATAACAACCTTGGGTTCTCCTGAGATCCTCAAAGGAAGGTCTGAGCACAGGGCAGAGTCTCCCAACAAAAACAAGGCAAGCAGCTCATTCCAATACCTCTCAGGCCCTGGATTCTGCACTGGGAGAGAGATAGTGCCTGGGTAGCCAGAAGCCAGGCTGCTTTGGAGTCAGCATGAACAAATATGGTAAATAACCTGAGTTCAGGGTGCTGGTGTCACCACATGGTCCTGCTGAAGAACCTCTGCTTTTCTATTTAAACAGGATGAGAGCATCAATCAAGTCAGGGATGGGAAAACATAAAACTCGTCTCAGTAAATGGCTCCAGAGCAGACACCTTGTACAAAGATAGGAGATGTTCAATAAGAAGGTGCTGTTATAGAAAAACAAAGTATTTTGAAAAAATTGTTCAGCTGTGGGGATTCAGGACACCAAATTGAGTTCCTTCTTTCTCAGTCCAAATTATTGTGAACAGACCTCTGGATTTGACCAAGAATTTCTTGTGAGTTTTAAATCTTAAAAAAAAAATCAACTGCTTTTCTCGTTACACAGTGATTTATACAAGGATTATCTCCTCTCATTAGTCTCTCATGATGATTAAAGACTAAAGTAATGACCACTAACTCTGGGATTAAAGCTTAAATGTCACTGCCTGAAACCAAAGATGGCAAAAGGTGGCTGCAGGAATACTGGTGTGTCACTCTAATGAAAATGAGGGAGTAGCAGCCAGACAGTGATTAGGACATGATATGAGGAGTGTTCTGGGTGGACACCAGAAGGGACCATGTGCCAATTAATTTAAAATTAGATTGAAGAAGGCTTGAGCTGCAATCTCTTTTCTGTAAGTACAGCAACTGGTTGGCTGAGGAGAAACAGCTGACGTTGCATTAGGGCTAGAGTTTTTCTGACGCAGAGTCTCTCAAGAGCAGCTAATGCAGTTCACTTTTGATGGGATGTTTAGTCAGAAGCAAAGCCATTTGTGAGCCTGCATAGAGAGGTTTCCCTACAGTGTAGGCATAGTATAGCTACTTTGCACCCTTGCAGCCTTACAGATTGTAAGAGCAATGAACTGCAAAACAATTAAACCTGTCTTAGAAGTCTAGAAAGGTATTTGTCCAGGTGTCCCTCTGTCCTCAACAGAAAGAAAAGAGATTCAAAATTTAGGATGAGCTTAATTGCCCCTTAGAAATCTCTGTACCTTGCAACTGAATTCTCTCCTAGAAGTTCACTTAAGGTTTTAGATGGTCCTTGAACTTAATGGAAAAATGTCATAGTTGCTGCTTTCATAGAGATTCCACCTATGGATGCTAAAGGGAACCTCACTAAATTTAAAATTGTAGCCATATAATTCTCGATAGTCACATGTTAAGCTCTCAAAAGCAAAATGGGATGGAGCTGGTGATGTTATGGTGAAGTAACAGGAGAGAGGGGTTTGCCATGTAGCGCTGGCTAAAGAAAGTGCAAAAGAATGTCCACAGTGCCCAGAGCCTGTCCAGGGCCCCACCAAATCCTCAGGGGTCAGCTCAACCAGATTCCCTGAGCTGAAGTCAGTCCCTAAACTATCTGACTCAGAGTTACAGCAGCACCTGCAGACTGCAATGCCACTTCCTATAAACCCTCTGGGACAGTCTGAGCTCTGCAAAACCTGGCACAGAGGGGTCTTGGTCTGTAACTGAGGGTTTTCACTTGCTGCAGTGATGTAGAGATCTCCCAATGATAGTTTGTTTGGCAAACATGATGTGACAGACAGTTTTGTATATCTATTGTCCTGCAGTACACAGTACACAGTACATAGCAAGGTCCATAGTGCAGAGGTTGTCCTCTTAAATAACACTTTCACCAGTGGGAGACACAATCTTTGCTGTGGAGATCACTCTCACCTGCCCACACAGAGAGGACCTTCCCAGTCTTGCTGCTTGGCCCTGTGCTGGAGATGTTGTTTCTTCATAAGGGAACTAGGGGCTTGGGACACAGTTTTTCTCTGGCAAAACCATCTTTTTCTGGACACATGCCCTTTGGAACTACTTAATAAATACAACAGAGCCCTGTCATCTGGTACATTCAAACTATTGCTTCCTCAGAGGGATCTTTATTAGCCAGAGCTATAAGAACATCTCTAGCAATGAAGGATGACAAATTAATTGTATTAACATTTTCAAAGTGCCTGAAAGTACCTGCTTTATATGTTCAAGTAAATTAATATTTAATATGATCTAGAAGAAGAGACAAATGTCACCACAGGCCAGGGCATTTTAGAGTCCCACTCCTTCTTCCCTGACACTCATGATCATCATTTCAGTGGTGATCACCCAACTGGATGTGCACACACTGTTGGATTTCCTGGTGATGCTGATCACTGGAGATTGTCCTTTTGTACAAAATTGAATGGTTCCAATGACAGGTACAAAATGGAATGGTTCCAATGACAGGGACAGGGAGATGTTAAAGAGAAACACGGTTTGATTTTTGTTGGGGTTGATTTTGGTTTTTTGGTTGGTTGGTTGGGGTTTTTATGTATTTAATGCAGGAAACCAATGTAAAACTTTGAAGGGAATGTAGCAGACAAGTTCAAGACAGTTGAATTTTGTATGGAAGATACTGCAAGAGTTAGTAAAGGTTAGTACATGGGGCTGGAAGAACTGGGAGGAGAATGAAAAGCTTGAGACAAACATGTTCAACAGTGCAGAGAGAAGCAGCCAGAGCAGGTACGAGCAAGAGCTGTGACTACGCATACAGCGAGGCAAACAGAGCCTTCTCTTTGCTCAGATGTAACTCCCTGCACAGCCCTTGGCAGGAGGAAGACACATGATCAGCCTTCCATTTCACTCTGCACACATCATTTTCCCCATCTGCAACATGACAGAAATGAATATTCCCCTGTGGCTGAAAAACTGAATTTTTGATTGCTGGAGGATGTTACAGGAATGCAAAGTGGGTTGCTATGAACTCTGTGTTTATTTTGTGCCTGACACACTTTCCCCAGACAAGGCAAAGGAGAGGTGACTGGGTGAGATGTAGGACCAGAGCACAACAGATATTTTCAAACCAGATCAATGCTGCCACATTTTGCTGACTGCTGTCACCGAGGAGGGTGGGCCAGATGCCCATCGAGGGCACAGCATCCTCCTTTCCCTTCCAGAGAAGTGCCTCACTCCTGGAACTTTGTACTTCCCAGGAATTTTCCACCTGCCCAAGTTGCTGGAGCATACACAGAAAAGAGGTATTATGGAGAGTTGCTAAATCAGGATGGGGAGTCAGAAGATTTATAATCCCTGTTAGGAAACCTTTTTAGTGGCTCTATGAAACAGTTTACAGAGCCATAGGGATTGACTCTCTCCCAGGGCTCTGCACTCCAGGGTGGCATCAAAGGGTTTGGTGGATTAGATACTTCTTGTGGCCTGGAGCAGACCCTGTGGTGTCCAACAGGAAAAACATTTTGGGTAATTATAATATTGTGTTTTATACTCTGGGAGCATCAAAGACACACACATTAAAGGGATCACAGACACACTGTGCCCATGAAAGGCTGCTCTATGGACCACAAACTTACAGGATCTTCTGAAAATGAGGGCCCACCCTCACCATCCTGGTGCAGTACTTCTGGAGTTTTCTGAACCTTGTATTTCTGACTAGGGAAATCCTTCAATTTTTTGAGTGTTTCTCCCCGTCTTCCTGCTTTCTGTGCACAGGGTGCCCCAACCTGACCAGGGCTCTGCAGGGAGAAATCCCTGACCAGCTCTCAGCCTTTTGGGCTACCAAAAGACCTTTCAGTAGGACAAAGAAAATGCACTTATTCAGATTTATATGGCATTAAGGACAGCTTTAGGTGTCTTTGCCATCCAGATTAGAAAGAGTGGAGAACCTTTGAAATGGAGAATTGGTTTGGCAGCAGCTCAGGTCTGTGGAGATATGTGGAGGGAACAGGAAGAGCCAGACCAAAAGGTAAAAATCTGAATCAATAACCTTCCTCCCCTCCTCTCAGTCAATACTTCCCTCCCCAAAGACATCACCTGGCATTTTTCAGCTTCTTTTTCAACATCACAAATCAATTCCCAACTTCTGCCTGACTCCTAACAGGAATCTCAGAGGTTTTTAGACACAAGGCAGAGAGGTGGCTTTGGAAAAGGAGCTGATTTGCAACAGCTCCTGCTGAACAGGCACGTGGGCAGCAGCTAATGCTCTTTTCCAGTGAGCAACTGCACTCTGCTTTTGCTCCTGCCAAAAGGCTGCACTCTCCCCTACATGGAGATTTATAGCAGGGCTCAGATAAATGGACATGAGTGCTTTTATTATCTGTAGGAAACCATGCAAATTCAGAGTGCAGGTTACAAGGTGATGGGAAAAACCTTCATTTAATGAGACAGAAGAGCCAGGTCAGGAGTAAATAAAGTGTTGGCACTTTCCCTTGTAGATATGGTGATAGAGGGGGTGGATAATTTCCACCTGTGAATGTGATTTCCAGAACTGGCAGTAAAAGACCCCAGAGAAATGTAATTGCAGAAGTCTCATCAGAAAAAACAGGAAGACTTTAAATAAAAAACAATGGAAAATGGAAAGATACAGTTCAACCCCTGGAGCCCCTCTGACCGTGGTTAAAAGTTTGTGTTGAAGTTAAGTACCGAGGCTCACATTAAGATAAAAAAAAAAAAAAAAAAAAAAAAAAAAAAAAAAAAAAAAAAAAAAAAAAAAAAAAAAGAGAGAGAGAGAATCAGTCAGACTCTGAGACTCTGAGGAATCAGACAATCCAATTAGATAAAGGTATTTCTGCCAATTCTCTGTATTACAGATCAAGAGATGGCAGATACTACCCAGGCTTTCTGAAAGATAAGATGGAACTTGCCCATCCAGGAAGGCCTGGGAACTGAAAAAACTCATGATCTCTGGCATTTATCCAACACAAAATAAGTACCCCCAGGAACCCCTGGAGGAAGAAGGCTGGTGAAATGACCAATGCTTCTTATGAAAATCAAGAGCACATTCTTTTGTAGCTGTAGACTGAGAACCCAAAAACCAGATTGCATTTGGAAGGAAGGCTGTGGAAGGATAAGACCTGGAAGTTTGTTCCTGGAAGCAAGGCTCATAGAAGTCAGTGACTTCAGCAGGACTGGCTATGTTGAATAATCAGTACTCACATACATGGAGGTAAGTTCCTGGCTGGATAAAAAACAGGTTAAATATAGCATTTGTCAGGGTGAAGAAACTGAGATTAATTAAATTTAATCTAAAACAATTTTGTATCCAGTTAAGGGGCAAGAATACATCTCTACTGGCAATTTCCCAGAAATGTCATCAGCAGGGTAGTAGTTTAAGAGATTCATATGATATTATCTTTAGACATAAATAAAGTGTTTAAGGTTTTTAATGAAAATTAAGGCATGGTCAGGGACATGAATGAAGACTCTTGACTCTTGTTGACTTCAGCAAGTCATTAATGCTCAGCACCCAGACCTTGGTGTGCAATGGGATCACATCCTCCTGAGGCAAAAGCCAAAAAGTAAATTGCCAGCTGAGTAGACACACTAATGATTAACTCCTATTAATGTAGTTAGTTGTGATGTTATTAGCAAAAATGCCCAGAATGTCTTAGTCTGGCACTTTTAAAGGTAATCCTTGGAGCCAAACACCAAATTGCTTTGTAAATTGGGAGATTTAGCTATAGAAAATAAATGTATAATCCATGTATAATCCATATCTCCTCCTTAAAGCAGGATTGGGTGCACATAAACTATTCCCACTCAGTATTTGTTCACACTGTTCCCATCTTTCCCAGTTCTTTATTATCCTTACTGTTAGAAAACACCTTCATCATCTAAAATTTTTCTCTACCTCTTGCCCTGTACCCTTGGAAGGGGAGTAGTATATTCTGCTACTTTCTGCAGCAAGAGAAATTTCTATTTTCAGATTCACTGTCTCCAAGATGAGAAAACCCAGTCCAATTTTTTTTTTTTCCTACTGTCCCCAGAGGAAAAATGTAACTTAGAGGAATATGGTCATTTCTAGAATAAAATATTTTTCAATTTTTTTTTTCAAAATCAGTGGTAAATGAAGAGCAGTAAGAATAGATTTGCCATCATCTTTGTGGCCTCATTGTCTTCTCCCCTCTAAGACAACTCCATGGAAATTGGCTCCTCACTCATTTCCTGTCCTGCTGTCCTGTCCTCACACACCAGTGCAACCACGGCTGTGCCCTGGACTCAGAATTGGGGAACTTCCAGCAGTGCAGAGCTGCTGCTCCCCATTTTTGTTTGCTGCCATTGGATCAACCCTTAAAGCAAATTCCATCAATAATGTGGGCTTGGCTCAGCACTTGTGTCCTGGGCACTGTCTGACCTCCAGTATTTCACCACTAAGCAGCACAAAGCAAACAGGTGTTACTGGAGCACAGACAAACCTAGTTTAACCATTTGCAATGAAGTGCTGACAGAATGAGACTCTGCTCAGCACTAATGGCATTTTTCACAAGCATTGTTAAACGTTCATCTATAAAGGAACTCAGGTTATTCCAGATTTTCCTTTATTCTGTTCTATTTTACCTATTTTGTCATTTTTTCCCTCCCCTTTTTGCATGCTTCTAGCAGAAGATTTTAATCCATGGAGGTGAGACAGAAAATATTCAGCTGAAAATAAGAGATTTCAATACTTTAAATTTATGAAAAGGTAACAATGGTTTCTGTATTTTATAAGCTAAACATGTCTCTGAGCAAATTTACAACCACATTTACCTCCCTGATTTGCTGCTACAATGAGTTTAATAAAAAAACCCAAACAGCCAAAGCAATGGAAAGTAAGAAAATATATGACACCTTTTATATGGCCCTGTGTGGGCTTGCTGAAGTACTAATGTTTTTAATTACCTTCACCTAGGCTGACTTGATTCATTATGTGCTCGTGATAGCTCAGAAACAGGTCATGATGTCATCAGTAATCCTTCAGGAGCAAGAGAAAAAACAACACTTAATTTTTATAGACTGAGGACCAGTACTAATTGTTTGCTTCAGTGTTGAGACTCCCAGGCCAGCCACAACATCCTTTGTGCTGCACCATGCACACAGACATAGACTGTCCCATGACTCTGGTGTGCAGGTGTTTGGTCTCACAGCCCTGAGGTGGGACAGGGTGGGTCTACCAGACACCAGATGTGGAACAAAGCCCATTCCCAGTGCCTGGGGAGAGGTTCTCACATTTCTTGTTGAATTTCATCTTGGTGCAGCAATACTTAAACACCCCAAACCATAAAATGATATAATCCAAGAATGATTTGGGTTGCAAGGGACCCTAAAGATCATCTTGTTCTAAGCCTCCTGCTGTGGACTGGGACACCTTCCACTAGATCAGGTTGTTCAAAGCCCATCCAGCCTGATCTCAGAATGAGAACAAAAGTTTATTGGGCTAGAGAGTGTATGGACACACGAGAAAAGATGCAGTGTAGCCCAAACAGGCAGAAGGAACAATTAACCTCTATATTTCATTACAGGGAAACAACACCTAGCCCAGAGCGGCAGAGGGATCCTGGAACTATTGCCACCATAAGCCTGCCCTTTTGTGAGCAGGACATCTCAGACCCACAAACTGACAGAGTTCATTTTCCCACCTCTCTGGGCTGCAGCCCACACCAGCTCCTGAGGGATTTGCTCCTGCCTAGAGCAGTGCAGAGCAGTGGATCTCCACCATGTCACAGACATTTCCCTGATGCAGTTACAAGTGGGGAACATAGCCCAAGCACCATCAGACTTGTTGACTCCACTTTCTTTGTTGGGTTTGTGCTCACCAACCTGGCACTGTGGAGCAGAGAATTCTGACTAATTCAAGGAAGCATCATCAGGCACAATTTATCACCTTGGGGAGAGCACGGGTGCAGCCAAGCCTCCACAGTAGGGGTGTGCAGAGGAGGCACTGACATCAAGGAATTCATTTTCTCATATGAATTGTTGGTATAAAGAGACTCCTACACTGCCAAGGACCTGAGAGGAGAACCACAAGCATGATGACAGCTCCTCTGTTATTCCCCAAGGGTGCCATGTCTGCATGGCCAGCACTCACACTGCTGCTTCTGCAATGAAAGCACAGCCCGAGACTGGCATTTGCCAGCAGCTGTCTTATATGGATATGCTTGGCTTGATCACTTGCACAGTCAGCCTAAGAATAGCTTCCTCTCTAACATCTGATTTCTCTTAAAGGATAAAAATAAAACAATCAGAGCCTGGATATAAAAGAGCAAACCGCTGAACACTGCACTGCATGCATCTATGTTTAATGAAGGAAAAATTCACTTTACAAGGGGCATGAGTTATTTGTGTCAACCATATTTGGCCTCAAGATCAGTATCCAAGTTGCCACTTCTTCTGGTCTGACAGCTAAATTACTTTTCATATTAGAGAGCACTTCAGTGCTCCAATCATCCCAGGCAGTTCAACATTTATCACAACCCCAGTGGGCTTGCAGCCTGTGACAAGCTCTCCTAGCCAGTGCCCAGGAAGGATGCAGAGACCATCACAGCCAGGATCACGTTGGAACAGCTTTTCAGAGGCAGGCATGTGTCTCAGAGCATGGTTTGTGCCACGTGCTTGACCTCAGTGGCCAACAACAGACCTTGGCTGGTGTTAGTTGTAGCTTGAGAGTCCTGTGGCCATGTCAGGCAGCCTGAGAAAGCTGCTTTGTTTAGACATACAAAGGTCATGATGTATCTGTTCAAGAGCACTGTGGATAGCCCAGCTTAGGCTTTCCAGTCCAAGTGCCAAGGTTCACTGCCACTGGACACAATTAGTCACAATACTTAGCCCAGATGAATTGAATGTAAGCTATAAATAGCACTTGGTCCCTCTCCTTCCCCCCTCCCTATTTACAATCTGAATTCTATAAGCATTTCTCCCATAATTGAATCCTTACGGGACATGAAGTACGTAATATCACTTATAAAATAGATTATTTTTCTCTTCAGAAACAAACAAAAAAGCCTAAAAACCAAACCAGTGGGAAATCAAATGTGATCACCATTTTTCCAAGGATACTAAGACTGGAGGATTCTCAAAATAAGGAGGAAATGCTGAAATCAAGATAAATTTTTATTGTTTGGGATTTTTTTTTATGCTACAAACAACAGACCTGTCTCTGCTCTGCCAGACCACCTGTCACTTTAATAAGACATGTCTCCTGGTTCAAAAATAGAATAGAGCCTGCTGAAGTCAGACGCGAATTAGCATGTATGCTGAACAACATGATTAAAGTCAAACCTTCTACCAACTGCTGGGGGCTGCTGTGCAAAAATCTGAGTGTTGAGAGCAGGATATATTAGTGCCAGGCTCCTGACAAAACCTGGTCCTGCCATGTGCTCCCTGGCAGCAGTGACGTCAGGAAGGGGTGAGAGCCCTGAAGGACAACCAGCAGTGCAGGTCAGCAGCCCAGCATCAGTCCAAGCTGTGATGCTACAAGACAGGTTTCTGAATATATTAAATATGAATAAAGCTCACTTTTTGCCCCACCAAACCACAAGAAAGGTGCTTCTAATCTTACCAACTCCTGGTCCTGAGCCTCCTACACATTTGCCAGCAAAAGCAATCAAAATCAGCAAGACTTTCCAAAGGCGGGAGAAGGGAATTGTTGTCATCTCCACTTCATTTCTGAGAAACTGGACACCAATAAGCAATTTGACAGATGTCACATGAATTATTTGTGTCAAAACTGGGGCCTCAGTGAACTCCTCCTGAGTGCCAGCCTGACCCCCTCAGCAAGGGCCTGGTTGTATCCCTTGAAACGTGTTCTGTGGCAGATGAGTTTTAGCTTGATTTTGGCTGGCATTTCTTCTCCTATTCTTCTCTTTCCCTCTTCTTAATTACACTTGATTTTTCTTCAGAAGAGAATTCTTTTCCACGGTCATATTTTTATGGGAATTTTAATGAGTCACTTGGCATGACATTAATCACTGAAGTTTTAAAGTGTCTTCAAATTGTATTTTCCTTCCTCTTGAATACCAGACACACATTTTTGTTTACAGTGAAATGATAGGGAAAAAAAATCTTTCAGCCTATTTTCCTCAGTACTAATTGGGGGTTTATTATTGCTTCATTTGCTTACAATTGAATCAAACAGAAACCTCCATCCCTTTTTCATGGCGCTGCTAATTGAATTGAGTGGGTTATAATGATATTACTGTACATACACAAATGAACATTTTTTAAATAAATAAATGAACATTAAAAGTATGTCTCTAAGGACAGAGATTAACTAGTTGTCTGCATACTTTTCTGAAAACTTTTTTTATCTTTCCTCAAATAAATGTCCACAGCGCTCTTCATTCAGCTTAACACAGAAATCAGCCAAAAGTAGTACTGCTGTAGAGTATGGAATTTTCCAGACAACCAAGGAAGTTGAAATGCCTATTTGCAATAGAATTCTATTGGGATTTTGGCATTTAATTTCCACAGATCTCAGGGAACAGCACTGCAGCTGACTTTACAACTGGCTGATGTGAACAGCCACAGATGGGACCTCAGGCTTTACCTTATCAGTTCAGCACTTCTCATTAGTTATAAACTCAAGATTTATTTTGTAAAACTGCTATTTCAAACAGTAAGAGTTGCCAAAAACAATTTATGGTATCTGGTGATGATTCATGGAGCATGTTTTTCAAGGTTCTTATCAATGTAGCCCAAAACAGCATCTTGATGCTTCATCTACATCAAGATGAACCATTGATGCTGATCTCTCAGGTTCCTCTGTAGAGTGTTGAGGGGTGGGGGGAGGCAGGGGGTTTCATGTTTCTTTTGATCTGTAAAATTTTTTGTTCAGCTGATGTGATTTAGAGGCAACAATTTTTGCAAATTCATGGTCTTATTTAATCCCCACTTAACTGTAGTGTTCTTACTTAGACTCTATTATCAAGATATTTAAAGCAGGAATATGATAAAGACATCACCTCTTTAGGGGTGAAAAATTGTGCCCATAGCCATCTTTCCATTTGGTAAAGCACTTCTTGGAGAAAACCTATTTTTATCTGTAAGTGCACTGCAGCTATTTCATGGACAATCAGTGCCTCATGTCATCTCCTTTAAACTCCCAAGAACTCCAGCAACAGCAAGAGGAATGCTTGAATTATACAAGAATACACATTTAACAGAAGAAAAAATTGGATTGCCCAGGCTGGAAAAGAAAAAGTTTTCTAGAGGAGATCTTGTGGTATCCTAGCAGTCCCTAAAGAGGCCACAGGAGAGATGGGGAAGGATTTTTGATAAGGACCTGGTGAGACAGGACAAGAGGGACTGGCTTTAAACAGAAAGATGGTCGATTTAAATTGGATATTAGGAAGTAATTCTTTATCCAGAGGGTGGTGAGGCACTGGAACAGGTTTCACAGAAATCTGTGGATGGCCCATCCCTGGAAGTGTTCCAGGCCGGGTTGGATGGGGCTTTGAAAAACCTGGGACAATGGAAAGTGTCCCTGCCCAAGGCAGAGGGTTTGGAAGGAGAAGTTGTTGAAAGCCCATTCCAACCCAAATCAGTCTGTTTCAATGATTCTATGAAATGTGACACTTGAAGGAAAAAAAAAAAAAAAAAAAAAAAAAAAAAAGCCAAAACAAAACTCATGAATGGGTAGGATAAAAGTAATTGGTAGTGTGTATTTCTGTTTCTCATTGTACAGGGATTAAAACCACCACCTGAAGTGCTCAAGCAGCAGACTTAAAGCCAACCAGTGCAGGTATTTCTTCAGAAAGGCTCATAACTAAATGACCAGCTTATTGCCATAGGACATAGCTGTACCTAACATTGGGAAAATGTCCATATGGGTTTTACAGATATTTACAGGGAATACATGAAGCTGTTGAGAACAATGATCTGGATGAAGTCAGTCAGGTTATTGACTGCTGCACATGAGGAGGGAAAGACTCCCTTGGCACTAGTTATGTTTGAAATATCCTTTCTCTGAACTTCCCTGGGGCCATGAACCAGGCAGCCCTTTGTTGTGGTGATTCTTATGTGTGCTCTCACATAGTCCTTATCTTTAAACACAATAGATGAAGGGCACTCCCTTGAAGCTTATTTAAATGCAGAGGTTCTAGGTCAGTAGCTATCTAATCCAGTCCTCCTGAGAGATTAAGTGTTGAGTTGGTTGGGTTGTTTTTTTTGGTTTTTTGTTTTTTGTTTTTTTCCTCTTTGAAAGATGCAGCATATTTGCAAAAATGTACCTTGAATATAAATGAAAAATATCATGTTAAATAAATTGCAAGAGGATTTGCTTCATTGAGTTTGTTTGTAATTTACTATGGAATTACTACTGGAGCAAATCTATCAGTGACACTTTATATTTCACAGGAACAGCAAACTAAATAGGATGCAATACAGTACATTGAATTTTTATGTGCTTACCTGTAGTTGGATAATAAAGCATGAATTATGACATGAGTGTACTTCTGTACTGTAGTTAATAGTCAATCATGTCAATTTTAATAACATGCTCCATAGAAAGATGCAGCCTGAATGTTTTTTAAATTAAAGTATGTTTAACCTAATGTTCACATATTAATTCCCTAAAAGCTTGTCACTAACTTATTACAAGCCTTCTTTCCTTGGGTACATATGTAAATTGTTGTTTAGTTATTGAAAGGGCTGCCCATCACAAGTGCAATGCCGCAGACATTAAAGTTTCTTTTATACCTGCACAAAAACATTTATTTAAAGGTAGTTATGTGCATTTACAATTCATAACAGTTTGGAGAAGAAACATATTTATGCCATAGGATAAAGACACATATATTTTGCTCCTGGTTTTGTCCTATCTGGGACCGTAGGAACCCAAATCATAGAATCACAGAATGGTTTGGGTTAAAAAGGACCCTAAATATCACCCAGTTCCAGCTTCCAGTGTGGGCAGGAACAGCACCTACTTGACCAGGTTGCTCAAAGCCCCATCCAACCTGCCTTGAACTGAATTGCCCAGAGAAAGGGCCTTGCTGTCCCTGTTGGTCAAGGAGTGAAGACAGGAATAAAGGGGGAGCAGGTATGAAGCCTCTGCACCCTCAAGGCTTTGCTTCTACCTAGAGGCACAATTTCCCCAAACCTTCCCTGGAAGGGACAGAGAGAAAACCAGGCCTTACCTCAAGCAGCAGATGTCCAGTCTCGAAGGCCACTCCAGGATGTGGTTGTTGCAGCCTCTGCTTCTGTTCACCAAAATGTTGTGTTTCTTCCTAAGCATGATGAATGAGCTGTATTAGTGATACAGAAATGTCACATAGGTAGGAAAGCCTTTACATTGCTCATGCCTACTCCAGTGGTAATTATTTCATCCAGCAGACAAAAGCTGCACAGAAAGCTTTTTCACACTTTTCTTCAAATGATATGAAGCTGGAGCTGCACAAAGCCAAGGCACAGAGCTGGTGACACAGGTGCTGCTGGCAGGAGGTCCCAGGCACCAGCTGAGCAACTTTTGCTGTACTCTTTTGAAGAAAAGATGCTGTCTCATTTGTTTTCACCTCCCTTTGCTAAGACTAAACGGTTTCATTTTCTAAGGCACCAAGACTCCCTGGCTCCTACTGACTTCAGCTGGAACAACATCTGTGTCTCCCTTCTGGGGTTACAGTGTCACTTCACCAAGGCAGAAAACTAACTTCAGGCACAGGGATACACCAATTCTTTCCTTAGTCTCTCTTCCACTGAAAATATCAGGCCACTGAAAATATCACTCCTTATGATCTTTCCTTCCTGCAACTGACACTAAGTTAACCTGAACGTTAATCACATTAATATTTGTTCCTTTGAGTACAGAGCTCTAAGACAGAGAATTGATCATTTGCTAAAACCTCTGGCCTGGCATGGGGACCCTGGCACAATGGCCTGGTTACAGACATTTGGTGTGACATGGATTTAATCACAGTGAACATACCTGTCTTGTCAGCTAACTTGATTTCCCCTTGGAAACTATTGCACTGTTTATACAGATAGCAGGGTCTGCTTGGGGACACTGTGGGTGGCTGGTGACAACACTGCTGACCATCTCCTTTTTCCTGTTGCTTGTAGCAGAAATCCATAACTTTGTGAGCTCCAGGTACCAAACACCTGCACACAGACATAGCTTCCCTTGATTCTTTGATCATTCAGTAGATCCAGAATAGTTCCTCTATTGGCTGCAGTGCCAACAGAGTGTGGGGTTCAGTGTGACCTCATCAGATCCCTTTGCTAAACATTGCTCCTAGCAAAACCACCACCTCCCCAAGAACAAACTGAAGATGCCATTAGTGTAATCAAAGCTGCAACCAGCAGCTCACTGTGGCTCAGGGCCTTGTCACATTTAGCAACACAAAGCAGACAGATTAGGTGCTATGTTTAAATACAAGGAGATATATATGAATAAAGAAAATCATTAGTAGCCAAGGCAACTAATTGTGATGGAACTTTTTGTTCATAACAAATACCAAAATAAACCAAAGAAGGGGAGAAACAAAAACAAACAAACAAAAAAAAAAAAAAAACACAAAAAAAAAAAAAAAAAAAAAAAAAAAACACCAAAAAAACACCCCCCCCCAAAAAAACCAGCCACAAAAACACAAAGAACACTGTTTAGTAAAAACATTCCTTATAAGTACTTGAAGTGTCACATTTCAACCTACACACAGAAACACTAGGAAATTGAAATATATATGGACAGCCACGTTGTTCATGGCAAGGGCCTAGCTAGCAGTGGCAGGATAAAAACACAGACACAGAGCCTGTGTATCCACCTCATTTCTGATCACTGTCCTGGCTCCCACTAGTTCCTTGATAAGGGGGATTCATCTGCATAGACAATAATTTTCATTAACAGATGGCTGAAGAATGTTAAGAGCAAACCCCCTTGGAGCTCTAATGGTCTTTTGTCCTTCCCTTCCCTTCCCTTCCCTTCCCTTCCCTTCCCTTCCCTTCCCTTCCCTTCCCTTCCCTTCCCTTCCCTTCCCTTCCCTTCCCTTCCCTTCCCTTCCCTTCCCTTCCCTTCCCTTCCCTTCCCTTCCCTTCCCTTCCCTTCCCTTCCCTTCCCTTCCCTTCCCTTCCCTTCCCTTCCCTTCCCTTCCCTTCCCTTCCCTTCCCTTCCCTTCCCTTCCCTTCCCTTCCCTTCCCTTCCCTTCCCTTCCCTTCCCTTCCCTTCCCTTCCCTTCCCTTCCCTTCCCTTCCCTTCCCTTCCCTTCCCTTCCCTTCCCTTCCCCTTCCCCTTCCCCTTCCCCTTCCCTTCCCCTTCCCTCTTTCCCTTTCCCCTTTCCCCTTCCCCTTCCCCTTCCCTTTCCCTTTCCTCTTTTCGTTCTTCTCCTCTTTCTATTCTATTCTATTCTATTCTATTCTATTCTATTCTATTCTATTCTATTCTATTCTATTCTATTCTATTCTATTCTGTTCTGTTCTGTTCTGTTCTGTTCTGTTCTGTTCTGTTCTGTTCTGTTCTGTTCTGTTCTTACTTCCAAGCTTTTTTCCCTTGAACCCATGCAGATTTGCACACAAGCACCCCTCATAGGGAATTGTGCAGGTCTCCTATCATTCCATGAAGAATCATTTCCCATTGATTTTACTCTGTTTCCCATGATCCTCACCTGATGGCCTGTTCTTTTATGGGAAGAGGATGACGAGCCAATTGCTCTGTTATTTACTCTTTTATAGCAAATTCTCTGCATGTTCCGAGGTTTTAACCTTTCTTTGAGGATATGTGGGTGTGAATAGGAATGACACAAGGCTGCTGTGAAGGAGGTTATAGTGCATATCACACAGAGACACAAAACCATGTGCAAGGTGCAGGCGGGATATGTCAGCTCTGAAACAGTGCAAGGGGACAAATGGCATAATGATGAGAAGGGTGATTTGCACCTCTGAATGGGTCCTGCACAATTATCATCCAAAATGGGAGGTAATGAGATTATTAGGAGGTTCGGGTGAAGGGCTCATGGTACTTCAGAGGAGATGCCTTCAGAAACCCAGGGACCTGCTGCCCAACTTGTGGCTCATTGCTTTAACTCTGTGAGACCCCATTGGGCTCTGGAGTTTCTTAAGTTTGAGTGTAAATACCAGTCAAATGAGCCAGGAACCCAGTTCCATGTGTTATTAGGCAAGTGCTTGTGTCTGTTTTTGATACTGCCAGTCCCACTAAATCACAGAAATACAGAATATGCCAAGTTGGAAAGGACCCACAAGAATCATCGAGTCCATCTCCTGGTCCTGCACAGAGCAGCCTCAAGAGTCACATCATGTGACTGAGATTGTTGTCCAAATCCTCCTTGAACTCTGCCAGGCTTGGTGCTGTGACCACTGCCCAGGGAAGCCTGTTCCAGTGCCCAACCACCCTCTGGGGGAAGAACATTTTTGCAATATCCAACCTAAACCTTCCCCAACACAACTTCAGGCCATTCCCTTGGGTCCTGTCACTGTCACCACTGAGCAGAGATCAGTGTCTGCCCCTCCTCTTCCCCTCACAAGGAAGCTGTAACTGCAATGAGGTTTCCCCTCAGTCTCCTCCAGGCAGAACAGACCAAGTGTCCTCAGTCACTCCTCATGTGGCTTCACCTCCAGACCCTTCACCATCTTCACTACACTCCTTTGGACCTCTCTAATAAGTTTAATGTCTTTTTTCATAGTGGTATTCACAGTATTCAAGGTGAGGCTCTCCCAGCTCAGTGTAGAACAGGCAATCCCCGCTGTCGCCCAGCTGGTGGTGATGCCCCTGATGCCCCCCAGGACAGGGTTTGCCCTTCTGGCTGCCAGGGCACTGCTGACTCACATTCAACTTGCCATCAACCAGGACCTCCAGTTCCATTCCCACAGCTGATTTTCAGCCTCTCATTCCCCAGCCTGTCATATATCCATGGCTGCCCCATCCCGCCTGCAGAATCTGGTACTTGCCCTTGTTGAATTTCATTTGGTTGGTGATTGCCCATCTCTCTGATTTGTCAAGGTTTCTCTATTAAACATGAAAGAAATGCCCAGAAACTCTGTTTTCCATTTCTCTTGGAGGTCCTCATTCTTTTTTCCTCCCCTCAGCAGATTGAAAACTGCTGCTGCCCAAGAAGGGGATCTGATATAAGATGGTGGTGAGCAATGTGAATGCTTAAAGCAGCTTCGTTCTTTTCACCTGCCTTAAAATATCTGCTGCCAGACCTAGACACAATCACAACTGAGTACAAGGCTTCCTGAAAAGGAAAAATAACACAGAAGAATATCACCCCTGTTTGCAACTATCTGAAAAGGGCTGTTTTCCAGTGGGAAAAAGGGGTAGGAACAGTTCAAAAGAGGAAGGTTGCTCCATCATTGCTTATCGCACTGAGACTTGATTCCATCAGACACCAATCCCAGATTTCACTGACTTCTGCCTGCTTTCCCACATAATAATTCCTGTTATTCATCCAGTTCTTCTGCTCTGAACATGTATTCCTTCAAATTTGGCTGTACACAGTGTTTTCAGACAGTATCTCACCAGTGTTTTAAGTCATAGGGTTTGCATCTGGCTATGGTGAATTAATCCCCTCTTCTGACTAATATGTCTTATCAGGTGTTTGCTTTTCCATGGCCACATCAAATTGTCGACTTGTAGCCAAGCTTTACTAGTCAGAGCCTTTTTCTCCTCAACAGGCACTCGAATTCTTCGTTTTCTTGCTCCTACCTCTCACTTTTTCTCCTTAAAATCCACACTGTATCTATAAATGCAGCTCCAAAGGTGAACCTGAAGCAAACCAGCCACGCTCAAAGCAAGTGCATTTCTATATTTAGCAGCAAACATTTCGGTTGTGCTGCTGCAGAGTCTTTTTGAAGAGCTGCACCTTCAAAGAGGTCTTCACAGAGCCACTGAGCCAGAAAGTATTGAAGGGGTGTTGTCTACAACTCTGCGTTTCAAGCTTTTAATTCTTAAGCTTATAGCCGGAGGCAGAGCACAGGGACATTTGCATGGTTATATCTGTTTCTTTTCTTCCTAGAAATTGAAAAGAAGGAACACAGGGTGAAAAATTAATGCCAGAGCTAAAAAAAGCACAGTGCCTGTCTGTAATAGCACTCTCTCTCTCTCTCTTTCCCATATATGATTTTTAAATAAGCACCGAGACACATTTCGTGTCCATTGCTAGGACTGGTAGCTTTTAACACCATTTTGAGTCTTTTTTTCCCCAAATAGATGTGAAAATCTATATCCATCCTACTTATAGCAATATAACCACATTCAATTGAATTCTGCTCACTTAAAACTGCTCCTGACTCTTCTGTTGGTGAGACCAGACTTCATATTCATTCCTGACTGATCTCACTGAAAGTGCACCATAAGCCCAGCCAAACCCTCTCAGGAGAGGCTGTAGACGTTGAAAGATGTGTCCTTGACATGTGCAGTGTACAAACAGGTTTATAAACCCTGCCCTTCACAATTATCAATTTCAATATGGTTTATTAATTTTATCACCATCCATGGGGTGTTCTTTTTGAAGATACCTTGTCTGATGTGAGTCCATGAAATTTTGGGTTCACTATTCTGCAGATATAAACAGGACAGTTCTAAAACAACATTAAAAACATGTAATGGCCTCAGCACACTCCACATTGAATAAGATGGAGGGGGAAAGTGGGAATTAAAATATTTTTAATTCTGGAGAAATTCATAGTACAGAAGGTTTTAATTCTCCAGTGGTTTTAATGTAGATAAACATTTGTGTATTGCCAATTATTTGTGTGGCTGTTGTGTATGTCAGACACAAAGAGCATAACCGACTGTCTAATTCCTCTGAAAAGTAAATAATTTTATATTTACAAGTTAACAGCTAATTAAAGAGAACAAATTTTATATTTTCAAGTAAACTTTCTGAGGTTTCTCATAAAGATAGGAATTTGCCTTTTAAGTATCACATATATTTCTTTTTTCTAATTTTATTCTGCCATTTAGTATTTGAACCATTTTTTATTTCCCTTTCAACAGCCACCTCAAATGTGGCTGGATTTTCAGCAGAATAAAGATATTTTTACTTTTCCCATATCCCAGTGAAGTACCATTTTTGACTAAGTGGCCATCGATGTCAATGAGACCTTTGCCTGGGTGAGGATTTCACTGACATCCCAGGATTTGTTTCACAGCTGGCAAGATACTCCAGAGGCTTTGCAGGCAAGTAGCAGTGCCACCACAAAGCCAGGATTATTGGCTCAAACACCCCTTTGTCAAGGAAAAGACTGTTTCCCTGGGTGTAAGAGCTTTGAGGAGATTTCAGGGTCTTCTGACCCATTTTTAGCTTTTGCCATGGTTAAAGTGAGGAATGTACCACTCATGATTGTTGAGAAGTCTTCCAGCAGGAGAATGGTGTATTTGGGGTCACATGCCAGCAAACCAGCCCAGATATGTCAATATTCTTACCCATTCCCAGTTGCTTGTCTCAGGTGATGGATCATTCCAGGAGCAATGGAGAATGGGTCGTGCCAGCAAAGTGATTTCCATGGTTCCTGTTTCAGAGAAGCCCTGTTAATACCCAGCTGTTCTTCATTTTCCTGTCCTGTTTTCATATGTAAGTCAATGGGTAGAGAAGGCAGGAGGAAATTTCCCTGTTGTCATATGGATGATTTGTGGCTCTTTCATCTTAAAACCTTCACTCGACCCCCTAAAACAAAGAGAATATTAAGCTTGATGAGCCAATGCTCTAAGCTGACCTATGTTGTTCTGCAAATAGAGGAATTTGTTGGTATTTTCAAATGCAGAAACATCTGCAGAAGTGGGTGGAAGGGAAGTGCTTTGGGTGCACAGATAATTATTGGGATTGTTACATGATAGATGGGGTTATTTTCTCAGTTCTGTGTACGAGTTCATAATGAGTCTAATTCCCTGAAGTGATGTGACAACCAGTTACTGCAAGTAAAACGAAACACCGCTGCTGCCTGACTGTCAGACAGAGGATTCAATGGCCTTTTCACTCCAGAGAGGAAAACAAGAATTTTTTATTCAGTATTAATTTCTTTTTCCCTGCCCTGTAAAAGATAAGGATCAACACCAGTAAATTTCTGTTTACAAGATGAAGTAGGTGCTGGATAGGATTTAGGTGGCTACACCACACCCTTGTGATTCCAGTGTGTGGCTCTTCAAATCATTTCATAAACACTTCAGTTTCAAAGAAGGTTTATTTTCCTTTGTTTCAAGACTTTCTTTCTTTTTTTTTTTTTTGTATGATGACTCTCATATATTTTAAAAAGTAATTTGAAAAAATATATAATGTTTTAATTGATTTGGTACTCAGTGGAAGGACACGCATACAGAGTGTACTTCAAATCCATTAAAAGTGAGGGAGGAAAAATGAGAATTTTCTCCCTATCATAGATCAATATTTTGAGTTCATTGTCCTTGACTTTGTTAAAATGCTTTTAATCTCCTATTACCTGGCCTTTATGCTTGGAATGAGGCATTATTTCTGAAATTCAAGTAGATAAAGTTATTGAGTGTACCCAGTCTAAGTGGAGAGCATAATAGCAAACTATAAAAGTAGAAAATCTGTTTATATGAGTTATGTCACAGCTCCCCCCCTATCCTCCACCCCTTCTGGAGGACAGCACCAGCTCCAGATTATATCACTCTGCTGAATGTACTTGAGCCCACTCATGGTTATAGGGTGCTTGTTCTCCTCCATCTTGTGTTACTGACGTGTTGCACTGGCATATTTCTGGCATATTCTGTGTCCTATGATTGCTTGGAATTTAAGAAGAGGATTGAGTCAGGCATGTTAATAAAAATGTCCAGCAGTTTCACTGCAAATTCAATTAAATTGACATTTGTTGCACCAAGTTTCATAATCAACTCCAGCTCCTCTACAGTAGTTCCAGGTCAATAGTTCTGTTAGGAATTGCTTTAGAACACCAAAAAAACCCTGTTGCAGCAGAACTCCCACATGTTCTTGACTTAGAACCTGTGCCCTCTCTTGCCACTTTCCCATTTAAGTTACATAATTTTGATGAGGAACCAGTTACATGTCATAATGTTCTGGTTTAACCCCAGCTGGCAACTCAGCCCCTCACAGCTGCTCCCTCACTCCTCCACAGTGAGATGGAGGAGAGAACTGGGAGGGTAAAAGTGAGAAAACTCGTGGGTTGAGGTAAATACAGTTTAATAGGTAAAGTAAAAGCCTCATGTACAAAGTAAAGCAAATCAAAATAAGTAATTAATTTACCCCTTCCCATGGGCAGGCAGGTGTTCAGTCATTCCCAGGAAAGCCAGGCTCCATCAGACCTAATAGGAACTGGGGAAGACAAACGGGATCATTCTGAGCATCTCTCCTTCCCATTACCTTTATCTCATTGAAGGCAGATTGCTGAGTGGTGGCTCCTGATGTCTGACGTGGGACTTGGAAATATTATCCATGCATTTTTTCACAGATATTACTGCAATTCTTCATGGGACTATTTGTCAAGGCTGTCCACAGCTGTAACGATCTGAAGCCTCTGGGAAGTATTTTCAGCATGCCTTGTAAATCAAAAGCATTTTTTCGGTTATTTCTGGAGAGAAATCTTTCAGATTTAAAAACCCTTTGTAAGTCTCTTCCCATAAAAAAGATACACAACATCAGTGTTTTATCCAGTAGAACTGATCAGGGATCCTGGTGAAATTCTGGCTTAGCCAGGTGTAATTGTCACTGAATCTTGACTGTTTCACCTCTTTCATCTAAGCAGAGAAGCTCCAAGAGACACCTCATCCATGACTATGGCTCAGATTTGCCTTCAGACAAGGTAACAGATAGAAAGAGCAGGTTTATGTCGCTTTCAGCATTCTCTCTTATCTCCCTAAGACCCAGAAGAGCAAGAGCTTCATGCTTTCTCTCATTGGCTGTAAATAACTCCCTGAAATTTAGCAGGTCAAAGATATATTTGAAAGTTAAAGTTACTACACAATCAGGTAGAATGTCCTTGAATGTACAGTTCCCAGATTATTTTGCATTAAGGCTCCACTACTGTGACACCCATAATTTCAAAATTGCTTCCCCACTTTGGAAATGGTGTGCTCAGATGTAACTAAAGGCCACATATAAGGGTTTTAGCTAGGTACAATGCTAAAATTTCAATTCCTGCCCTGCTTATATTCAGCTATGAATAAATCATATATTTCTTAGAAAATAAATCCTACATGGGAGCACAATCTTCCCCCTTAAATCTATGAGCATCCTCTTAGATCAGAGGGAAGTCTGCTACAGAAAAGTTTGCTTGAGCCTGCATGGCTCAAAAGCTCTTACTTAGTATGCACCTCATGCACAGAATTTCCTTCTGCTGAGGAGTACATGGAGCATAGGCTGTATCTGGTTTTAAATTGTTTGATAGCACTTGCATTGTTCAAAAAAAGATTTTATGACATCTCCTTTTGCTCTGGTGATGATTTGTTGTTCTCTCATGTTTCATTAAGCTATTATTTGTAAAGTGTTTTGTGATGCATTGCATGAAAGCTGCAATCCAAGCAATTTTATGGGCTGAAGTGACAATTCAGGTATCAACAGGCACGGATTAATGATGCTAATTATTCAAAACAATTGTTTCTTTCTTTAAGTATTTTGTTTAGGGGGAGGGATAAATTGAAATAAGTGAGTGGATGTTGTGTATAAGAGGTGTAAAGGTTTCTGCTGATGAAAGATAAAAGAGTAAATCGAAGAACATGAAAAATAGCTCCAAATAATATCTATTGGAATACAACTCCTATATGTCATCTAAATTACTCAATAAAATAGGACTGTGCAAGCTACAGAGCAAAACTAATAACACGTCCAATAATCCATTTGCCAAATATGTAAAAAGGTGTAAAATAATGCATCCTTTATCACCTTCACCACTGACTAAACTGCAGCAGGATTGCTGAAGTGGACTGTGCTATCCTAAGATTTTCAGATGGAGGATCATGTCTACTGAACCCAGCTCTGTTCAGAGCAATCTGTTGAAGTATTAGCCCAGTGAAGAAAATATATAGTTGAAAAATACATGGTTGAAAAATATCCAAGAGGTTTCCTGTCTCTGGGACAGGGACAGGCTCTCCAGGACCAATATTACATTGTAATCCATAATCCTGGATAATCACTGTGTCTCCTTCACAGCAGCTTGATACCTCCATGTTAAGTAAAAAACTTCCAGCATCAAGTGCCACTCAAATATAAGATCAAATATGGTTTATTTTTCTGCTTCTGCTTTGCTTTGAGGTACAGGATGCTCTTGTTTGTGCTGTTGTTTATTCTTGATGGTAAGATCCCGTTTCTATCAAATCCCTTTTTGTCTTGAGAATGTAATTTTTTAATGTTTGTTAATAATGGATTTAGTAGATTTTTACCTAAAAGTGCCGATTCTCTAATTTCCTACAAAAGAGTTCACATGTAGCTGCAGAAACCTGACAAAGCAAATGACTTCCAGTTACCACATGAGGAACTATTTACAAGATTAGGACTAAAATAAGCAGCCACCAAGCAGCAGAGGAATCTCTTTTTACTGATCTACCTGCTTTTCTCCCTGTGATATCCCCTAAGAATTTAGATGCTCACCCAACTTTATGACAGAGGAGCTCATGCTCATACATTTCAGTACAGAAAAAAAGTGCACAAGAGAAAACTTTTTAGCTGTGAGGGCAGTCAGAAAGGAAACAGGGACAGGCTGTCTGAAGATGCTGAGCAGTCTTCATCCCTAGAGATATTCAGAACCAAATCAGACATGGTCCTGGGCACCTGCTCCTCTTCAGCAGAGGAGCTGGAGGAGATCTCAAGAGGTCCTTCTTCATTTCAGCCATTCTGTGATTCTGTGAAATGTCATTTGAAGGATCTCAGTCTTTAGTGACCTGATTTGACTGGTGGGCTGTGGGGTGCCCAGGATTCCACAGCTCAGACATTTATATTGTTGGATGTTGTGATTTAACCACAGCGGGCAGCTGAGCACCACACAGACACACACTCAGTGTTTTGCTCTGTGCAATGGGGGACCGAATTGAAAGGGTAAAACTGCAAGGACTGGTGGGTTGAGATAATTTCAAGCAAATATAACAAAATCCAGAAGAATAATCCATATTTTTTAAAGTTTTAGATAATGTGTATTTTGGATTCCAATGTCTGGCCCTTTGGAAATGCTCACCAGGAGCATTACCTTTTTTTTTTTTTTTTTAACCTTCTTGTCATCTGGAATGAGTTCTACATGTATTGTTTCTTTACATGAGAAAACAAGGATAGATGCCACACTGAACTACAATCTACTTTGTCATTCAAACTTCACATTCCCCTGCAGTGGTTTTTACCTGTGATGATCTTAAGGCAAATGAATCTACACTATATCAGGCTATAGGACAGTAATCTTTCAGAATCAAGTGCAAGTCCCCACTCCTTTTTCTGTTTACCTCACCTCACCAAGGTCCTCTGCAGAAGGGAAATGTTTGCTCAGAGGATCCCTGTTGCACTGGCTGCTGTATCATGCCCTGTACTGCCACTAGGATTAGCAGGTGGAGAAAACATGAAGCACTTTTTCTGTCAGACTGTAACTTTAGAAAGCCAAAAGGTGTTTAAGTGAAGTGCCTTCTCCTTGTGGCTTTATTTATTGCCTATGTTAACCAGATTTGGGGAGACAGCTTGGGGAGGTAAGCACAAACTTTCTGTATTAACCTACTTCACTCATACTTTTTCTCTCTCCTGCTACTTCCCCAGGCAAGAGATTTTTCTTTACTGGTAACTGCAGCTAAGAACATCAACCTGCAAGAAATGTAAATCTTCTTTACCTAAAAGAATGCCTTCAGCAAAGACATGTAAGTTTTCATGGAACTGGGCTTCCAGTTTCACCTGTTTACCCCCTGCTTCCCAAGCATGCATAAGAGTCTCTCTATTTCTGTGCTGTCATGAGGATGATTTGTTCACATTGCTCATTGGTGACTAAATCCTAGACAAAACTGAACAAGTTGTGGCGATGACAAATCCAGAGAGAACACAAAGTGAAGCCCCTGTTTCCTTTCTGTAGCCTTCACATGGGAAAAGAAGATTCTGCTCCATAAGGTAATGAATCCAAAGCATGACCTCTGTGTCTGTGATGTTCCACTTTTCTTGTCTCCTGCTAGGGCAGAAAGAAAATAAGAGTTGAGCTGAGGGACACACAAAGGTCTGACACTGGTGGTTAATTGCCTGCCCTGCTTTCCCCAGCAGCTGTGGGCTCAGCTTGGATATCTGTGAAGCACTGCTGCCTTTTGGAAACCAAGGTAAGTCATAGCTCGTGGGTGCAGGGCCATGGACCAAAGCATGACCTGGTTACTAATAAAATCAGGTAATTATTCCCTGATGGTTAGTGTGTATTCATTATAATGTGTATCTAATGCAAATTATTCAAAAGATTTTAATTGTGTTCTCTCCTCCCTACGCACACTTAACTCCCATTTACAGGGAGATGAGAACAGACCCCCTCCTCTTTCACTCATTAGCAAGTGTTACAAGGATTATTCTGGTCGAGGAAGGTTTCTGGTGCTGTGCAATGATGTGTCTGACTCATCCCCTATTGTAGCAAGTAGGGAAGGTTATTTTTGCAGTGTTAATATGGAAAAGCATGTGGAAAATGTAATACTTCAAAGAGGTGCCTTCTGTGGGAAGTCATTGCTAATTAGGTGGTATGTGGGTGTCATCTGGGTCTCAATAAACTATAGGTCATGCCAATATTTGAAGCCTCTGAAGATTTTAGTGTAATTAGGGGGAAATAATTAGCATTTCACCTTTCATTGGGAAATTGTGATTAACTGTTTACTAATATTTTTAATATTCAGGTTTTATCGAACTGCTAAGTTCCTTGCTGCTTTCAAAGCTGTTTGCCTAATGACAACCCAAGGGCATGTGGAAATCTTATTAACTATCACAAAGGGTCTCCATTGCTCTGATCCAGACAATTACTGTCATCATCTCTTTATGCTGAAATATCTTATGCTGAAATGTCTTTATCCACCTGAGATCTGAATCATATTGTGCTAAGATCTGCATCTCAATACAGAAAGACAGGTGCCCTGTCTAACACAAGCAAAAATTGGAAGGGAAATTGGGAGTTTTAACTATTTTGCAGAGAGCCACTTACATGATAAAGAAGATTCAGGACTAGAGAACTGAAGGTATCAGACTGACAGCACTGTTCCTCCCAGCCAGAAATGTAAAGAGTATCTTACTCTCTTCCCAGTGGGTTTTAGAGAGATTAATCCCAGGATGCCACACGACTTCTTTTGATGGAGATACACAGTCCACACAGACATGGTGAGTACAGCAGGGGACAGGTATGTGAGCAAACTCTAAACCAGATAACTTAGGTACTAATTACACCATACTCATAACTCAATCCCCCTGGGGCTCTGGAGTCATCTCATGCTGAACTCCTTGATGCTATTCAATCAAATGCTCTTTTAGGTATGTGCCCAGAGCCACAGTCACACTTTTGATTGATACATCTTATACCCACATTATGAAGCTTTTCAGTTCTTGCTATTTTGGGGTTGTGTGCAATACGAACCAACCCCAGCAGAGCTTTCCTCTGAGGCTGCTATTCCCTCACAGGGTATCTGTCCCTGTGCTTGTGTTATGGACATTGTTGTCTCGTGATCAGCTGTGGAATGCAACTTTGGAATAAAAATTCCCTGAGTTTGGCAGACTTATGCTTCATGTGAGAGGAGTACAGAATCAGATAATTTTCATGGAATAGCAAAGTACTTTTTTGCCCTGAACCCAAATGGACAGAAATTGAGCCACCAAGGACATCTGCCAAGCCATGCAAGGGGTTCATCCATGATCCAGACAAGAATCTAGGACTCACTGCTCTCCCTGATAGACCCTTGAATATCAATTCCATTAGAGCCAGGCGACAAAGCCTCACCACATTTAAAATGAGGTTTTTCTATAACATATCTGAGAGCATCCTAACATATCCGAGGGTAAGCATTTGGAGCACCTGAAACTCCAAGGCATGGCTGTTTTTCTGGGATTCATGAACTGTGGACCGGTCTAATAGTCCTCTTGCATCCTAAGTGGACAGAGAGTTTTATTTCCTGCTTTGATGTGCAAAACTGACAGACACTCAGCAGGAATACTTGTCCCAAAGTAGGATGTGACTGTCATTCTGCAAGAAAATGGCACTGCCCTGATCATGCTCGACCATGGCTTCCCTCTTCTCATCTGCAGGCACAGAAAATACATCATCCTCAGGTGTCATATTTCCATTAGAAACACAGCCTGGATCCCAAAGGCCTTTGATGAAGTGGTGTGAAGAGGGACAGAGTGAAGCCTCAGTATTTTTGATTTCCTGATGACTTCACTGCCTTTTGGGCTGACTGTGGGATGCCCTCTTTGGGGCACTCCAAGGCACTTTGCTGGGTGATGTTTCAGCTGGTGCCAGCCAGCAGGACCAGACAAGGCTGGAGTGGCAGTGGGGGACCTGCAGCCATCTCCTGTCCAAGGCTCTCTGCAAGCACCAAGGACCATATGTTGTTCCTGGCAGGTGCAGTCAGCAAGACTGAACACGGAATCTGGCAGTGCCCTGCCCTCCCTGAAGCACCACAGAAAGCGGGGGAGTTGCCAGCCATTGACAGGCAGGAGATTGGGCCCAGAGCCATCTGTCCACACTTCCTTTCTGCTGCTGCTGCTGCTGCTGCTGCCCAGCAAGTTCCCACAGCCTGCATAATGAACCATGCTTGACCTCGCAGAGAAAGCTGGTGCTGAGAGGGAAATGTGACAAGAAGCTTGGAACTTTCTGTTTTCAAAAAGAGGTATGGATGTAGGAGAAAATTAAGGAGAAGAGGAAGAACAGCCGGACCACCTACCTTGCTGGAACAGAGATATGTGTCACCATATGTGCAGGCTGCAGGGCCTCAGGGGCACTGTGCTTGGAAGAGAGGCGACATTGTCATCCAAAAAATTAATAATAGCGGTGCAGATAAAGACTGTGGTATAATTACTCACATTAAAAGCTCAGCAGAGAAGGTGAGTGCTGAAAGTGACATGACAGGTTCTGCTGGCCTACCTGGTTTAGACATGATTTTGTCTAAAACACGTCACTGGACTTCTGAGCAATGTGCATCAACACATGTGTACACTAGGGGCTGGAATAACGCTGAGGGAAGTTTGCAGGATGTGCTGGAAGTTCCCATACAGTAAATCCCCCTTTAAAATAAATGCATGGAGGCAAGCCTCCTTTTCCAGCAGCCTGAAATCCTGACTTTCAGATCAGCTTGGCAAAGCAACTCCAAATAGTCAGACTTGAGAGAGCAGGATTTCAAAGGGATGAGGGAAAGTGAAAGATCAACATTTACATTATAAATTTGTAAATTTTGTGATCCATGATAACAAGACAAAGCAAATCACCCCCAAATGCCAGAGAAGCAGCCAGTGACTGGAACCATTCCCAGAGGTGGTTGCAGCCCAGGCCAGCTCCACGGATCCACCTTCCTTCTCTCCACTCAATGTGTCTGTGGGTTTGTGAGGAAATCTCTGAGCCATATGGGAGCAGGAAGGGGACGCTGGGCTCAAACGGGCTGTAATTGTTGCCGAGGGACACTAGATGGAGAAACGCCTTTAGGGATAGAGAGTAGGTGAGGGGCTGTGTCACCATTCTTACAGGAAAACAACACAGGGAGTAAAGTGCCCTCCACTCACCATTATTGATGCTGTTGGCTTTAAGTTTTGCTTAAAAGCTTTCTGTTTTCGGATCCCATTACAGCTCCATGCAGGCCATTAGTTAATTAAGTTATTCCACCAGAGTCTGTCAAAGCTTGGATCTGTTATTACTGTCAGCTCTCCCAGGTTTTCCCTCACCTCTCTCCCCTTCACCCCTCATCACTGGCAGATTGCAAAATATAATAAAAAAGCAAAACTGAGTAGATTAAAGAAATTATTTTATCCTTTATGAGGCTGAGACGACATATTTTCCCTGTGCTAAGTATGTCACATCATTATTTCCACACAATTGTGCAACAAGTTTTCAAAAAAACTTACCAGAAACATCATCAGAAGTCCTTGCCTATTTTTTGTCCCTCCCAAGCATGTTTCTTCCTCCTCATGACACATCTCCTAGGAGCAGGAGTTTACTTATAACAAGAGAAACCCTTGATATGGAGCAGCCAAGCCATTTGTGCATTGTAGCAACAAGGCACAGACATCCTCCAAGACATACAGAGGAGAAAACTAATTGGAAAAGCCAAAAAATTACTGTCCTCACCTCTGTTTGCTCCTGTTCCACCCTGTGTGCCAACACCAATAGTTTTGGCTTGGAAACAATCTGCTATGGAACCCATAAATTCTTGCTTGAACTCTAGAATGTCTCATGGTGTCTGAGCTGATGGAGCTCAGAGTAACTCCAAAAGTGAAAATTATGAACATGTTGAACAGAAATTTTTCGCACTGTGCCCTAATGGTGTGGGTCCCAAGACTTTTATGATATTTGTGTTCTGCACTGTCGTTGCACCAGTCTGGCTCTACTCTTGGTTTCTGTACATCCCCCTGCCCAGCCCTCTTTGTGTTTGATGGCCCTAAGGAGCAACTTGTTGATGCTCTAGACTGACTGTCCCAGTGACAGCCTGGTAATTAAAATCAAAACCAAGAGAATTTGGTTCATGAGTAGGTATCTGTACGTAAAACATGCAGATGGTACTGGTG
Organism: Sylvia atricapilla; assembly: GCF_009819655.1. Classification (NCBI taxonomy): domain Eukaryota; kingdom Metazoa; phylum Chordata; class Aves; order Passeriformes; family Sylviidae; genus Sylvia; species Sylvia atricapilla. The sequence goes on from NC_089140.1 coordinate 148,128,315, forward strand.
GCATCTGAAGATCATCTGGGATGCAGCCCCCTAAAGAAGGGACACAAAGTGCTCTGATGCATATGATGCTGTGTGGAAAAGTGTGATGGGCTGGAGTTTCAAGGCCTGAATAAAGAAATCAGGACTGTTTATTATCATGTGATGCACTCAAACAATTTTTATGTTTTTATGGAGAGTCATATGCAGAGGGTTCTGAGTATCAAATCAGTCTTAGAACAAGACTAGGTTACTTTGATCAAGGAACAGTTGTTAATACAGAGAAGAGTCAATGCAAATGTTGAATCTTGTACTTGACATGGGCAAAATTTGACTCTTAGTGTCACAGGTTTTAGAGTCATCACAACATCTTCCCAATTCTGAAATAATCCATACAGCTATTCATCTTGCTCCTGCTAGCTGCAGATTTTACAGCTGATAAAACCATGCTGCTGTACTTTTCACATGCAGCAGGCTGTTTGTTTTTCAACAGAAGGGGCAAGGTACAGTCATCACCAAGTGATCCAGGTCTCATTTTATCCAGTGCAAAAGCAGAAGCCAAAGGCTGCTCAGCAAAAAGAAGAAGCAAACTGCTTTTGACAGGGGACAACATTCTGTATTTAGACTTCTTATCAGAACATGTAACAGTTTGGGAATTTGCTTCTTACATTTTCTAAGAATGTATTTTTAGCCTCACTGACTAAATTAGCTATCCTTTTTTCCTTTCTTAATGTCTTCATGGCAAGCCATAGACAGCAAGGATGCAGGATAATCCAGAATTCTCCCCGTGTTGGATGCAGGTCAGGGTCCTCTTCATCCAACACCATCCAAGGTGTGGAAGCTTTATCAGTTAACTGGCCTTACAAAGTCATGAAACTAATAACTTGTGGCTGTAGAGCAGTTCCTCCAAAAGCAGAAAAAATACTCTGTGTGGGTGTGTTTGAGCAGGAGTGGAAAGCTGGGAAAGTCAAGAGGGTAAGCAACAATTTTCTTGCTTTTCCCAGAGCCAAGAAGTTTTTTATTAGCAGATACTGGGACTATGTCAAGTAGACTGAATTACAGACAGGTCAGTGAACAAGGTCTGAACGTAACTGAAAACATAGAGGAGGAAACAAGATGAAAATTGAAAGTGGCAACAGGGACTCTAAATCCAGCTGCATTAAAACTCAGTTCAGTATTCCAAAGGACCCTAAAATTCCTCAAGAGTTGGCCATGAAGTTGAGAGCAACCATTGCTGCAGTCATAAATGGTTAACTGAGCTTGTGATACCTTGTGTTTAAAGAAATAGTGAAAAGCAAACCAGTTTGGAAGTAATCCTTAAATAAAGCTCTTGCAGTGCTTTAGGACAGATTCTTCTTATGTGAAACTACTGAGACTTATCATCTTCTTTCTTGTGGAAAAAAGGGGGCAAAATGCAGAAGGTCATGTAGTCTTTCTCCCTGCCCTCAGACAGCATATGGTCTGCCTAAAATAACATCAGGCAGATTTGCAAGAGGGAAAAGCCTGAAAAGCGAACACTAAAACTCTGAAACCTGTAGACTTAAAATTAAGCACTGCATTCACTCTATAGACACCACATCTTAAAGCTGTCAGAGTTGGGTGGTATTCAGTGCCTGGACATAAGCAAAGGCACTTTAACTTTTGATTCTTAGCACCTTCTGCATGGCTGCCAGCTGAAATGGCAACAGTAGAAGTCTAGGAATCAGCAAGGAGTGCCTCATCAACACATTTGTCTTACAGTACTGGAAGGAAACGTCTAGAAAGAGGCAGCTGGACAGAATTTAGCCCAAAGGATTGGACTTGTAGCAAGAAAAAGTAGAAGAAGAAGCACTCAAGTTCCAACACCCCAAAGACACAGCAGCTTGTTCCCAGCAGTTCCCTATTCAGGACCATGGAGTATCCAAGCTGAGTATTTTCTTTTTCTGTTGATTTGGCCCCATTTGCACTGCTTTGAGTACAATCAGCCTTGTGGCACTGGGATAGCAATGGAGCTGCAGATGTGGAGACCCACCCACATGGCCACACCAATGGTTGTTGCCCTGATTTTTCAGCCTTCTGATGTTTTCATTCTTGCACTGGAGCTTTCTCATGAATTGTAAGGAAAACAAAGACTGATGTTTGGTAAATAATACATTCCTTCCAGGGGGAAGGACAAACTGATGGACTTCTAAGTTGACCACTGGAGTCAGAGAGATGTTACTCTCATCCCCCCATCCCTGATCAAATTCCAAACCCTATTTAAACCCCAAACCAAAATAAACTCTTTCTCTTCTCACTTCTCAGCTTGATGGGTGAGTGTGGTTCTTTTGTGTCCTCTAGCAACAAATGGTCACAGCAGATTGGGCACATTCTGGGGAATGATTCACTGTGGTCCCACATGAGAGTGGCCACAGATCATTGCTTCTACCCCTCCACAGAAAAGCCAAATGTATTTCTGGTCCTTTAAGGTGGTGGTATGACCCATTCATTAGTGGATCAAAATGGCAGACTTGACTGAGTAGGAGAAGACACAAGTTCTGCTTCTCACTTTGCCAGACAAACAACTCAACCCTTTTGCTTCTATTACTCTTTCCAATTTTTTTCAACTTCAAAAGTTGCTCTTCTGGAACAGGAGCTGTTTTTCAAGACAGTATCACTGGTGTAATGTGGTGCTCACCAGCTTCCACTTGTCTCCTTTCCTCCCTGAGGGAAACCACATTTCTCTCCCAGTACTTCTCCAGCTATGTCTTGATGCCACCATTCAACTGTTCCCATACAGCAAAGAGGGAATGGTGGAGCTGGGCTGTGCCAAAGCATCTCCTCCCCTTTCCTTTTGTTGTTCCCTGGTGTTTGGCACATTTTTACTGTGAAACCCCAGAAACAGCTGGGGGGAATGGGGCACTGGTGGCCCAAAAGGTCAAGTCCAGGAGGGGCAGAAGGAAGAGAGGTGGTTGGAGGGTTCTGCTGCATGGGTGTAACTGTGCTCCCACTGTGTCTGCAGGGCCTGGCCCCAGGGCCTGGCTGAAATCTAATCTGGTTCTACTAGTTATTAAAGTGGAGTGATGGGCTATGACAGACATTAAGCCCACGAGCACATTGATGCTCAGCATGCAAAGCCTCTCTCTCTGAGATGGGTTTTCTCAGGCCACTGTGAAAAACCTGACTGATCTGAGAGTGCTCTGATGTCACCCCAGCCAACCTGACCCCAAATGCTTGCGGAACAAGCACCAAGCGCCCTATTTTGCATTGCCTGTAACATCCCAAAACAGTGTCTGACTTCTCAATTAGTCTGAGAGAGGACTGCAAACTTGAAATCCAAACTGATGGACTGTGAAATCCATATCACATTGTCACCCACAGCACACTTTCCCTGCTCTGCACTGAGCTATAAATAGACTTTCATTATTAGCAAGCAGACAAAGGCAGCCTTGGAGATGTTCCACGCCAGCACTACTCCTGGCTTATGGATTTTTTGTTTTCACCTTGGTATAGGAGTGAAGATGGGGACAAGTAGGGAGGGGCTGATCAACAGCAACAGTACTGAAATCACTTCTTCCCCTAACCAAGATTATTTCTGGACTTTGTTTGGGGTTTTGGTTTGTTTTTTCTTTTTTGTTTTTTAACATTCTCTCCCCTAGAGCCAAGAGGCTCAGAATACATTACCCAGTACTACTGAATGCATTACACCCGCCTCCTCTCTTAGGTCATCCATTTAAGCTCCTGGAATCTCACTATCAACTCTGAAACAATGCAGTCATTAAGCCCATAATATTTTCTTTCTCCAAGTTTTGTTAAAAAAAAAAAAGGAAGTTGATTTTTTGCTTTAACCATTTCAATGTCTTAGAGGAGCTATTAACTTGGAAAAAATGGAAAGGACTTGAATTTTCTGGGAGGAGGAAAACCCTGACATGTCTGTCTCTATCATGAATTCCATCTTTGTTAAGAAAGAACTTGTATGTGCCTTTCCTAAAAAAATTAAATCCACTGCAAAAGTGTCTGATCACAAACACTCATGAGACAGAGAAGCTGTGACCCAGAGACATAAACTCAAAGATTTGTATTTTTTAACCACTATACGTAGATACCCTTGGTGCACCTGTTTTTCCATGGTCCTTCCTTCTTTCACAAAAAAGGAATTCACATCAGTAGCTGAGATGAGGAAGATGGTTTGATTTTCCTGCTCATTCATACTTTGAGTCTCTGCCCTTCCCATGTCCCGGTCCCCTCTGACATGCAGCAGCTCAATTTCTGCTTGGTTCCTTGGCATTTACAACAAGGTCAATTAAACAAGACACTGGCTGTCCATTATTTGTACAGTAGGAATTTATTCCCGGACTAACAGAATGAAACGGCTTGGCAGAAAACCCAGGAGGGTTTAGTTTTGGATCACAGCAGACTGAAGTTCTGAGATAACTGGTTGTGTTCATTTGCTCTGCAAGCCGCCCCTTTGTATCTCATCTTTATTTGAAAATGAAGCAAACCCCCAAATGTCCATAACCCTTGCATGCTGTGCCTGTGAAGAAAATCTCACTCACAGGGCTGTGTGTGAGGGTGTTGTTCCATTAATTTTTCTTTCCCAGAGCAGAGAAGTTAGCATCTTCCCAGTCCCCTTTGAGTCCTGCTGGCCTTTTCTTCCCCATGGCAGTTTTCAACTCCACAGCTTCTGCTGAGCTGCTAAAATAGTTTGCAAGGCTCTGCTGGAAATTGGTTCTTTGGGCAATGGGAGCAGAGGAGTACGTTGAAGCCAAATCACTCTACTTAGCCCACCTGTATAAAATAATCAAAGTTCTAAAAGTTTGGGGTTCAGTGACTCAGTTTAATTTATGTCCCACAGTGGTAACATTGTAAAGGGACAGGACACTGCATCTTGGGAGCATGGACATGGAATTTTGACACTGAAGGAGCTGAAAAGAAAACGTCAGGTATTACCAGAGCTACAGCCCTGAACAGGCTTGGAACAACAGCTTTGAGAGAAGTAACCTGTCCAGTCATTTTCAGAAAGTCCTTCCTGAGTGGTTAATAACCATATAATCAAGATAATTCTGATTCTTCCTGCTACAGAGATGTGGGGGGTCACACATCTATGGGTGACACCTTCTGTGGGATGCCTCAGGGAGCAGTGAAGGGAAATGCAGCTAAGAACCTATTATATACACTTATTCAAATGTTTCCCCAAAAACTAAATTCAAAGACCGTAACAAAATGCAGAAGTATACCATTGAAACCTGCACTCCACCTTTGCTTTTTTTGTTGTTTATTATTTCTGGTTTTTCTATTCTACTATTCCTGAATTTCCACAATAGATGAAAACAAGTTTCCTAGTTTCTGAAGGTGTACAAAGCCATGACCAACCATAATAACTTTAATTTGCCTAACCCTTTTCAAGAAAAACTGAAGTCTAATTAAAGTTCATGTGATACAAAGACACTGGAGAACTCTACAGCGCACACTTGCTGTGTAATGAAATTAATATGACAATAAGGAATATTACCAGAAAAACAGATGCTCCTGATTCATAATAACAGCTGTAAAAAAGAGAAGATACTGGATATTTTAAATCTATCTAGTGCTTTTGCTTTGTGTATTGACACAGGTAATGAGTTCTACAGAAAGAAAGCTACACTTGAAAGCCTTTAACACTAAAAGCTTAATTTAGTGTACAATGAATAATACAGGGAGCCCATTCATGGGTCGATCAAAATGGGATGAGAGAGCACCAAAGGAGCAGACAGATCATGTTAATAGGAAGCTTGAAACTTATTTAAAAATCTATACTGTAGTTAAAATTAGAACACAGATTGGAACTTGGCATTCTGTTGCTCAGGAAATTGGTAATGGGATACTTAAGCCTTGCACTTCTCTCTGTCTGGGCCTGCTTGAAAGAGGACAAAGGCGATGACAGCCACAATGTCGTTTACTGCAGGGAGTCATTAAAGAAAGTACTAACAGAAAGAAATCAGCCTTTTCCAGCTATTCACAGTGTGCTGTGTGCTGTATTCCTCTATTAGTCCAAGTGTAGAAAAATATGGGTCAAAATATAGAAGCAGATGTTATTATCTTCTTCATGACTATTTCAAGGATTGATGATAATTTTGACATTTTTTTCTTTAGAGGCGAATTCAAAAATACCATTCAGCCTTCTGGATCAGATACACCCTTGAGATTTGGGTTAAAGAGCTTTTGGGTGAGCATGATGGTGCCCAGTGTCCCTACCAATCAGAGACAAAGGTCAGTGGGCAGGGTTTGTCTCTTTCCCAGCAGTAAACTGGGAAAGTGGTACACCTAAGCCCATCCTTACAGTCAGGCAACATTTATCAGGACAGATCCTCAAAGCTGATGTGTGAGAAGGAGAAGAAAACTCTCTTTAGGAGGGATAATGCCTTTGACTTAAGGCAGAGCTACCATCCAGGGGCAAATATCTCACTTCACTGTTATACCTTTCATAATCTTGTACTGAGACTCTGTGGCTCTTTCCAAGCCACCAACTTCACTATATCTGAACCGCAAGCCCTGGAAGCAGAAAACAGGAAAAAGACCTTGTAAAACCCAATATTTAGAAAAAATAATACAGCGGACAGCAGTCTCAAAGGCACTCATCACAAAGGGACCAGACTGGCCAGGTGACTTCCCCCTATAATTTAACACCCAGGAGAATGATCCCACAGGGAGATCTCAGGAGAAGATGACCATCAGGTGGATTTACATCCTGGAGGAAAAGGTGCCTGGAGATTCTAGGAAACACTCCTGGAGTTAATTTTGGAAATAAACCACAGTAAGGAAATTACCAGTAATTCTTAGGATAATTGTTTCCCAGAGTCACAGGAGTAATGGAGAGTGGTTAAATAACTTCTTGTTATTTTAAAACATATTAAAAGTAATTTTAAAAAAATTAAAATCTGTGTTCTGAGCAATGCCTTACACAAACATAATGATTTTAAAAAAATTATAGGCTTAACTTGAGGAATAGTCACATTTTTTTTTTTGCCATTGTTTGATTGCATATTTTTTTCCTAATAAAGCCTGACCTCCCTGTCTGACAATTTAATTATTAGGGTAATGTGAGGGATAAAGGGACTTGCTCTGGAGTGCCTCCCACTTGCTAAACATTTGCTTGCAATCACAGCTGCAAAAAATGCCACAGTTCCTCAAAGCAAAGATAATAATTTTCTTGTTGTCAGTGTCCTTAACACTTACTATATGAACTTTAAAAAAAACCTCATCCATCACTAAGTGCATCTTATGGGAGTCAGAGCCATATGAGGCTGCAGATTACTGAAAGTACCAGCCTTGAGCTGCTCTTGAGTGGCCACACATAAAACCAATCTCTTCTACTTCACAGGGATTACTTGAGAGGTTCCAGAAAAGCACTTCAAGGATTTTGATCACAGGTCTACAGTGCCTACAAGTAGGATCTGCTCCAAATCAATTTTTTTAGACTGTTTGATTAAAAAAAAAAAAAAAAAAAAAAAAAAAAAAGAAGAAGAAGAAGTCAGAAGATGTGAGGCTCCAGAACAACCACATAATCAATAAAGACAAAACTGCACAATCAATAGAGACGGCGGCTGACTAGAGATGAAAAATCTTGAGCAATAGAACAACAAACTTTACTGCAGATGTGATATTACATGCTGTCATAAAAAATGCAAAACATTGCAGAATGATCTTCTGATGCTGGGAGAGAAACTGGAAAATAAGTTTCTGTGTCAATAAATATATATATAAAAAAATAGCATGATGGGTCTAGAAAAAAAACCCCAAAACTCACACCTTTGCTACTTGTATTAGGTTTCTGGTCATCCCATCTAAGAAAGGTACAGAAGAATGTGAATTACTAAGGAAAAAGTCAAGAGAGGGGATCAAACCTAGATAACATCTCTGACCCATGAAAGAGTCTTTAGCCTTGAAAAGCAAGAGATGTGGAGATGCTGTAATAGAATTGGACTCAGCATGGAGTCATTACACAGGAACTAGTGAGTACCAAATGAGATGATCAGCCAGAAGATTTACATAAAGAAGTGCTTGCTCACACAGTGCATAATTAAATCATGGAATTCATCACAATAAGATGTTCTGGAAGTTATAAATAGGGTCAAGAAGCAATTAGGCACTGTGTGGAAGAAAGGACTATCAGGGCCTGTTAAAACTCAAAGCAGCATGGGAAAACCCCAAGCTGGAATCTGCCTGAAGGTAGAGGAAAATGCCACAGAAATAGGGCAATATCAGCCTATTCCTGCTTTATTTTGCTATTCTTTCATTAGCATCTTCCATGAGCATGGGTAGATGCAGGTTATTGGGCTGAAAGAACCACCATCTGAGGCAGAAGAATCTTTGGCATCTCAGCTCCAGTCCTGGAACCTCAAACACAACTGCCCATGAGATGTTACACCAAGAAAGTCCCATTTCAGGCCTCCTTGAGCAAGAAAATTGGAATATGTTTACAGTAGGAACAGCATGTTCTGGAACGACAGGAAGGAAAGAGTAATTTGTATTTTGTGCCAAAACTTGAATTTCCCAAGAAGTTCAGAAGTGATGCAGGTTTGCTGCTGTCTCCATGTGAGGGAGAGTAATGGAAGGAGATGTGTTTTCTGTGGACTGTGAATACCTGAAGGAGAGCTTGTAGTGTCAATAAGGAGTATCAAGTGCCCAAATATTTGCTGGGAGAGCATGGTGAGTTCAAACTATCTGTAACATTCTTGAAATGAATCAATAAAATATCAATCAGTAAAGGAAATTATAAAGTGACAAAGTGGTTTGGATTTGGTTCTGTCTAGTAGAGAGGAACTGGGAAAGAATCTGAAAAGGGGAGGTGAAAGGTGTAAGGGCTGTAACTCACTATTCTTAGAAAAAAAGGGAAAGAGTCGGAGAAAGAAGAGTAAGGATAATGGACTTCCAAAAAAAAAAAAAAATTAAAAATAGAAAATTTCAGCAAGCCCAGGGAACGCATCTAAAGGGTCTCTTGGGAAGGTAATTTAAGGGATAAAGGAGGGCAGAGGAGCTGGCAGTTACAGTTAGAGACTGTATTAAAGGCACAATAGCAGCCTATCTTGATACAGGGGAAGGACAGAGAGCACAGTGAGAAGCCATTACAACTGCATCAGGAGTACTTTAAGGGCCCGAAAATAAACTAAGAAGAAGAAATAATGACACAAAAGGGGAAAAAAGTCTATCATTAAGGACAAGGGATGAAAACCTCAGTGAGGGTTTCGGATTAAATGGGTTGTGGGTTGAAAGGATCATAAAGAGCAACACAAAAAGGTCTTAAAAATACATTGAAAGTAGGAAAAAACGCTAGGAAATTACTGGTCCATTACTTTACAGGGAATAATAATAAATAGTACATGATCCAAAGAAGACTGAAGAATTCACTGCTTTGCTGCAGACTATGTTAAAAAATCATGAACAGCTACTTAAGCCAATTAATTTTAAAAAGACGATAAGAGGACAAAGCTCAAACAGAAAATTAGTAGGTTAAAGACTATGTAGATAAGATAGAGTTATTGAAATTCATAAGGTGTCATGTAATTCAAAGGACTTTGAAGGACTTCACCAAAATAATCTTTGAACCACTTGCAATTACCTCTGAAGACTTGGGGAAGACACAAGAGGCCAGAGTACTGAAGAAGAGAAAGGAGAGAACAGAAAGAACTCAGAACCATGAGGCCAGGCAGTCTCACCTTTATCCTTAGGCTGCCTCTGGAAGGAGTCACTGAACAATCTACAGGCACTTTGGTAAGAAACAGTCGATGGGAAGCAGCCATCAGGGATTTGAAAACAACGTATCATGTCAGATCAACCAAATTTCCTCTTTGACAAGGCAGCCCAAGCTTTGGATGAGAAGACAGTGGTAGATATGTGCTCAGCTGACTTCACTGAGGCTTTCTTACAGTCTCATGTAACATCCTACAAGCAGTTGTGAGGAAGACAGGACAGAGAATATTTCCAAAATGTTTTTGCATCATTGTGAACATATTTATCCACACTCCAGATGCTATTTTTTCTGCCCTGAGAATGTCAAGCATTCAAAATTTGTTTAGTTGGTCTACCTTAGCTTTGAGGACAGACAGCAAGACACAAAGCTGCCATGCAGTAGCTGCTCATAAAACCTGACCTTTTCCCACTGATAAATGTGAGGCAGCTGAAGGTGCCTCACCCCTTTATTAAAGAGGAGATATTTATCATCTTTGGCCTTGGATGAGAACACATAATTTCTTTCTTTCCAACGACAGATAAGAAGACACAAAACACAAACAAACAAAACAAAACACAAAAAACCCCTCCAAACCTCCCTTGTCTCTCCCTCTGTATGTAGGAACTGGCTACTGCTCTGGTGAAGTTAATGAGTTGTGTCTAGTCATTAAACCTTTCTCTTTAATGAACCCTGTGCACAAGGGTGAAGCTGAGATTACAGATGTGTCTTAGATTCAGGTAACTGCAGCATTACAGCTGTAAATTGCAGCTTGCTATCAAACTCAGAGAGCATTACAAGGGCTCCTCTGGGGGTCTTTCATGTATGTGGCTTATTCAATACTACCTGTAATACTTTGGATGATACTACAGAAAAGACACATAAAATTTGCTGATAAAGCCAAGCTGAGAGGACTTGCAGGGACCCCAGGGGGCAGGATGACAAACAAAAATGGTCTTGGCATATTGAGAAATTGCTCTGATATAAACAAAATCAATAAATAAGTGTTCTGCTTAGGAAGGAGAATGCCAATGTAAAATAAGAAATAACTGGCAAAGCAGCAATGCTGCAGAAAAGAAGTCAGGGGGAGACCTGAGCACTAAGTGGGACTCAACAATGTGCTGCTCTAGCAGAAAAAGCACATCTCACTCCTGACTGAATTGACATATGGAAGACACAGGAGGTAATTAGGATTATTCCCCTTTATCTTGGTGGTGAGACATCAGCTGGAGTGTTGTGTCTAGGATTGGGCATCCCACTAAGATGTAGAAAGATTGGAGAGAGTCCAGAGGAAAATAGCAAGGATAGCAAGTTTAAAAATGGCCTGTGGGAAAACTGGCTTTCTTTTTCTTTAGGAAATCATGATATGATTTATTAATGATAAAGAGAGATATATCAGTGGTATCCCAGCCCATATACGGTTATGGAAGAGGTCTATCAAGGAAGAAAAATTTGCAGAGTAAATGTTTTGCATCAGATTGTGCTAATGAAGGGCACAGAAATCCCTCAGAAAATTCAGAGTTCCTCCTACAGAGCTTTTAAAGAACAGGTTAGACAGATACAGATCATTGGTGAGATAAAGATGAGCCTAATCCTGACCTGTGTAGGAATAAATATCCTTCCAGCCCCCCAACCCTGGGTGAAGAAAGGTCCTTTACCTTCTTTCTCTCTTGTGTCCAAAAGTTCTATTCCTGCATTTGAGAGGGAACTCTGTAAATCAAAATGGAGAAACCAGAAAGACATCACCTGCCTGAGCAAAATGAAAAGCCAGGAAGGAGATGTACTTTCAAGGAATGTCTGAAGGCTGGATTCAGAGGGAACAGAGGTGCCTCTTTGCAGCTCTGAATCAAGCAATGGATAGCCAAGATTTTGAAGCCCCTTTTGTCAGCATCTTCTGGCTTGCTCTGGACAGCTGCATGCTGCGCACAGGGAAGACAGACCCCTCCTCACTCAGCATGTTTTGGACACTCCTCTAATATTTCGTATTTTTGTATGTTGTATTTTTGTGTAACTTTTTGAATTATTGTATGTGGTCATGAGAAATGGATCATTTCTGCACCACACTCATCCTTTATTCTTTGAATTCAAGTCTCATCAACTTTTTCCTACCCTGTGGCTCAAAGAGTTAGTAAAAATGGGAGAAGGTAATGAAAGTTTTCACACACACAATTGTCAGAAAATAACACAAAACAAAATTCAGCATTCAACAGATATTACCTGAAAATGTAATTTTTACTCTGTTAGTAAAGAATTCCTTATTTCTGAGTGCATACTAAACATATTTTTTATGAAGTTTGTCACCATGTCAACTGCTGCTCCTGTCAGATTCCCTCATTTCACGTCCCGTCTCCTCCCCAAATTATCTACTTAAGGAGCAAGTATAACCCATTTCCTGTAGGTTTCATCTTGTCAGCAGAACAGGCTGATTTAAATCATGTGCATGAATGGCTATTGCAGTGCTTTAAAGCTGTCCCAGCTCCTTCCTCCCAAGCACAAACCAGAGGGTATGTTACCATAATATCTGCTTTCTAAAAAGCGAGAGGGGCGCTTCTGACTTGCTGTTTTTGCTCTTGTATCTTACCCCAAGAAAAGAAAGGAATATGTCAGTGCAAAATTTAGTTTTAAATGTTTTCCTTCCCTGAAAAGCCCATCTTTCATTCTGGAATATACTTAGAAAACTAAATGTCACCAAAGAAAACATTCCTTGAAAAGACAGTTCCAAACTAGCAAGCTTTGGTGAAATCAGCTTCCCTCAGATTTCTCAGACTTTGGGACATGCCAGTTCACTCCTTGATAGAGTCAAACTTCAGGAAAAGATAAAACCAATTGTAGTATCTAATGTAGCTGCTCTCCTAGCAGCACATATTGTGTTATTTTAACCATGCATGGAAGAGAGGGGGAGTCTGGCTTGAAGACTAATCTGGGGCTCCTGCCTAACACCTAATTCCTGCCTAACAACATCCTAACTCTTGCTTTGCATTGCCTTACTGAATCAACATTTGCTTTTACAGCTTCATGCCCTTTGCCACCACCATGGTGGTTCAGCAGGACCACAAGACTGATCCCTGGCTCCCCAGGACTCCTGCAGCTGAGGATGGAGTTGTCCAGCAGTGGAGGAGTACAATAGTTCAGGAGATGGAAAATCTTGTCTGGATGGTTGGACTTGATGATCTTAGACATCTTTTCTAACCTTGCTGATCTATGATTCTATGATTGTTGCATCGCAACACCCATGAAAGTGCCCAAGGGTGCTCAAAAGGGATCATGGCTGCATGGACAAAGAGGATTGGTGTATCATCCACTGCTCTAGGACCATTCAGGTTTAGCCCTGGGATAACCAGAGCTTTCATGGTCAACTCTTCTATAGTTCTGAAGAAAATTCAAATTATTGAATAACAAGTGAACAAGAAACTAAAAGAAGCAATTACCCTTGTTCCACACTTCTGATTCAAGATATTCTATGAAATAACTGAGATTAACATAGCAGACTTGCAAGCTGCACTTGAGTGAAGCAAAAAGCTTGGCCAGGGTAATGAGCTCTTCAGAAAACAAAACACAGTTCAAAACAGTGGCTGGCAAGAGTTGCAATCAATGTGAAAGAAGTAACTGCATTTCCCACTCAGCAAATCCCTTCAGTAAACACTGGCAAGAACATAGTTTACTCAGAGCAACCAGATTCCAAAGAAACACTTGCTTAGGCAGAATTGGGAATGTCAAATAAATCAGAGAGGAGCTGATTCACCTCTTATACATCACACCAGTGCAAAAACACTGCAGAAACTTGGAAAGTGTTTGTAAACCAGGTGATGAGAATATTAGGTGCATGAGAAAACTGAAATCAGGGGTTCTGAAAGAGAAAGAATCAGATCTTAAATAAGTAGCTCAGGACTTGATTTTTTTCAAAGCAGGTTTTATATTAATAAGTTAGGTTTAGCTGGATTTCAATATTATGAACTCATTGCCATGACAATGATTTGCAGTAGTATCCTTATTCTGCAAGGTAACACACAAGTAAAAAAACAAATAAGGCTAAAGCTTAACCTTCCTGAAGCAGCTGGACATCCCAGGAGAGCTCAGACCCACAAACACAGCACAGAGCCAGCACGGTCCTGCTGGCTGCAGATCTGAGGCAGCTCTGGCAGGTCTGACCTCACTGGTTTGCAGCCACAGCAGAGTTAATCCATGTCCTGTGTAATCCCCTCACAGGTAATTAAGAATCGACCATATCCTGGAACTGCCTGAGAAAGGTCCATGACACCCTGCTCATAGCAAGCCTAATTCTGAAAATTCAGCCACAGAGACATGTGTCCTCACTGCAAGGTGTTTCACTGGGGACCAGAACATGCAAAGAGAAGAGAGGGTAGCCACTCTCCAAATCTAGAAAATTCTCTTTTGGGTGGGGTTAAACTGGGTGGCAGACAGGTCTACAGGGTACCTTTAATTTGCTTTTATTCAGGTGTTCTGCATGAGAAATAACAAGTGTGTCCATTGATGCTGTGTGTTCTCTGCATGGTGTTATGTAAAAGACAAATATGTATATATCTCTCACACAGCTGGGAAACTTCAATAAGACATGATGAAGAAACTGCAATTAATATTTAATATGGAATAAACCAGGTCAATAACTCTGTAAATTTTTGCTGGCACATTTACTGTTCGATGGATTAAGCTCATACAGAAGAAATATTACAGCAGTTACCCAATACCGGATTAATTATACAGAGTCTTACATTCCTTGATTCTATATTTTGAACATCAGTGCCTTTACTGAGCAAAGAATCACGGGAGATTCTGAGTTGGAAGGGCCCCACAATATTCACTGAGTTTGACTCTAAAGTGAATGGCCGGAACAGGGACTGAACCCACAACCTTGGTGCTATTAGCATAATTTTCAAAGGCAAAGACCAAAGAGTTCCAGAAATGAACAACTCTAGCATGTCAACTTTCTGGACACTCAATCTGCGGTCTTTCAAAAAGGTCTTGCATTTCCCCAATGTATTGAGTGTGCTCACACCTGAGAACAAATCAGGAGTTCCCACTCCAGACATGGTTTCAACCAATAAAGTGAAGCACCAAAATTATTAGAATTTTGGAAATAATCAGGACCTAATATAAATAGGCTTAAAAATCAGAAAGAGGAAAACAAAAACTGGCAAACAAAGCCGAACTCAAGTATCATCTTTTTTCCAAGTGTGTGTCTGTGTGAGTTTCTTTCTGGAGAGGGGAGGTTTTTTTCTTGCTCTGATCTGATTCTCGGCACTTAGGAAAGCTGCCAACAGCTGAGGAGCAGCCACGTTTCACATGCTTACCTTGAACTTCATTTGATAGGGCCCAAACCACTGCTCTCTTTGATTGGATTAGGAGCAGTGCACTGCAGCATTGCATCATTACCAGGATTTAGCTCGCCTCTGGGAAAACCTACTTCTGATGTCCCCATCAGTCTGGCCTCATGTTTTATAGCTCAGGCAGGAGAGATGCTGAGGGAAGCTCCAAGACAGCAGCCCAAGCCAAGCCTCTGTGCAGGATCTGTCCCCTGAGTGCAGAGAGCCCAGGCAGTGACCTGCTTGCGTGACTTCTGCAGCCACTTGACTTTGCACAAGGTGACTGGCCCCAGCACGGGAGAGGGGAGCTGAACCGGGAATAACACAGCCACGCAATGTGCTGAGAGGCACAGGAGGAGGATGGAGGAGGGAGAGGAGGCTGTTGGACTGTGAAGCTATTTTTCAAACATGTGAGAGGATTCTTTTCTCTTTTTTTATACATTTTTCCCCTTAGATTCTCAAACAACATCCATTTATCAATGTATGAGGGAGATTGATTATAAAAGAAATATCCAGTCCACAAGAAGATGAGGCTGAAGCCACTGCAGGCACTCAAAACATGCAAGGACACCTTGATTTTCCACACCCTACAGCTTTGGTCTCATAATCAAGGACACCAGAAAGAGGTCCTAATCCCTGCCCATTCCATGTAAGCATAGAAGTTTAGGAGTTCCACTTGAGAGAAATCCTGCGTTACAGGGGAGAGACAGTCACAGAATGGTTTGGGTTGGAAGGGACCTTAAAGATATTTTCATTCCAACCCCCTGCCATGGGCAAGGACACCTTCCATTAGACCAGGCTGCTTAAAGCCCCATCCAGCCTGGCCTTGAACACTTCCAGGAATGGGGCATCCATAGCTCCTCTGGGCAGCCTGTGCCAGGGCCTCACAACCCTCACAGAGAGTTAAAGAATCACTGGAAAAAGCTACTGTCCTTTTCCCATGGGTGTGTCTGTGCTGAATTCCCTTTCTGGATGTGAGCAAGTGGGTGACCTTAGCATGAGACTAAATTAAATCTATCAATGCTTTTGGTTGTGCCTATCAATCAGCCTATCAATGATTTTGGTTGTGGCAGAAGGCATTTTGGGCTAGATCTGTAGGTGAGTTTGGTTTGGTATTCTTTGTGCTTTTCAGTTTGATGTATTTGGGGGAGACAGGCAGGACAGCATTGTTTCTAAACAGTCTCATGGCTCGGTTTTAATACAGAAACAAATGGTTGTTATGGAATAGGTTCACAATAGCGCAGGCAGACTCAAATTATTTTGTGAAACCCTCAGTTTAGATAATTGATGTGCTATCTATGTCATGAAAATATTTTACTTTTTTAAACCCTTTTTAAAAATTCTGGCAGCAGATTTATGTTTTGGACTGAGTTCGTCACATGCCCCTTTGAATGGGATTGAGGAGTGAGCTGAGCATTTGTCTAAGTCTGTGTCAATCAAAGGCTTTGGTTGTGGCAGAAGGATTCTTGGGACAGACCTCTAGTTGGGATTGGTTTGGGTTCCTCTTTTAAGAGAACTTTATTTTTTTCCTCCTGTGATTGAATTCTTTGCACTTGCTTTGCTGTCGTGAGATTTTTGTTTATTTAGGACAATTCCTGAGTTTCACAGGGAGGCGTGGGTCAGGTGGAGCTGGTTGCAGTGAGGGAGCACAGAAAGGGCAAAGGATTATTTCCATTTCTCACTTTCTGAGTGGTGCAGTGCCATATGGGAAGGCCAGAGCTGTTCCTTTCTCTCCAGACCAAGACTTCAACTATGTCAACCCCAAAATCTGCATAGGATGCACAACTCCAAAGAGCTCCATTGCAAATTTTCACAGGACTCCCAGTCCCAGGACAGCTCAGAGCTCATACAGCCAACTTTGATCTGAAATTGGCTACAAACCAGAGCCTTTGCAGATATTTTCATGGTCAGACAAAGAAGAAATATAGAGGAATTACCCCAAACCCTTGTAATGCTCATTTTGAAAATACATGTAGTCAAAAATTCCTTGAAGATTACCCATAAAGGGTTAATTTATAACTTATCTTTTAATAAGCATTCTGAAATTAGCTTTTAGAAAGCCCAGCAGCCCAATATGTTGCCCACTCCAGTTTTTCATAATTAAAAAGTGCTTCTTATCCGGTGCTAGTGTCTGTAAGATGCTTATAGAAGCAATTAATTATTTACTAAACCTTTAGCTGTTTATAATGAAAAATTCATGGAAAGTGTGACCATAAACAGACTGAACTAGCAAATGCTTCAGTAGATGAAGAAAAAAAAGAAAACTAAAAGCCTTATGACTTCAGGCAGTCTAAGTGCCTTTTCACCCAGCAGATCATGGTGGAGAATGGAGAAGTTCTTTTGTTCCTACACCAGTGTATAGGATGCTGCTTGACATGGAAGAGGGACACATGCCACCTCTTTGACAGCACATTCTTGAGTGCATTAGATAAATTTGCGTGCAGCAGTCAGCCCTGAACAATGTTTAGAACTATTTCAACAGCTTGTCACACAGCCAGCAATATCCTGACACCATGGTGTGCAAGAACTTTCTCTTACAAAGGAACTTCCCATACTGAGAGAGTGCTCCCAGGTACCCTCATTTTTGCAGAGGGTAAAGGTGTTTCACTCTTCCCCATGACACCACCTAACCAACTGATTTTTGTAACCCTCAGCATTACCACTTAGTGGGCTCAGGGCGATAGTTTTGTTGGGGATCATGTATTCAAAATCAACAAAAGGTATCAAAAGCATAAAAACACTGGGTTTGTCTCTGAGAAAAGTATTCTTTTTCTCCTGAAATGTGGGTGTGCTATCGATTCTTCTGTACCATAACCCAGAAGTAACAAGCTACTGTTAAAGCTTTGCTTGACTGCCTTCATCATCAAATCTGATTTTTGTCATTGGCATTGTCTGAAAAAAGCATCTACACCACATGGGGCAGCCCTAAATGAACACATCAGTGGAAAGCTGCTGAAAAATTTGTAAGGCTGCTACGAGAAATAGAAAACAAAAATGTAGGAGGTATGTGCAACAGCAAATGCATTTAAAAAA
The DNA here is from genome assembly GCF_009819655.1 of Sylvia atricapilla. Lineage (NCBI taxonomy): Eukaryota > Metazoa > Chordata > Aves > Passeriformes > Sylviidae > Sylvia > Sylvia atricapilla. The sequence continues at coordinate 148,146,309 of NC_089140.1, forward strand.
TAAAGGTAATCTTCTGAAAAATACTCTTTTTCTACCCTGATCATCAGGCAAGAGAGATATAAATTCCACTATGAACTTGGTCGATAGCTTTTATAAGAAAATGAAGGTTTCTTTGTCTCATGTTCTTCAAAGGCTGCCAAATTGAAGCTGACCTGACAACAACCATCCAGCATCTCTCAGTTGCACCCAAGATAAAAAGGGGAAAGAAAGGCACAGGAATCTGACGGATGTTGAAGTACTGACGGTATGTACAAGGAATGCCATCAAGTTTAACCACCATGGAATCATAGAATCATTAAGGTTGGAAAAGGTCAACTCTGACCTTTCACTAAATACCACCATGTCTAGTGACCAATACCATTAAATGTCCCATGCAGCTGTTTCTTGAACACTTCAGGGATGGTAACTCCTTGTTCCAATGAAAACTCTAACACCTCCCTGTTCCAATTTCATGCAGTGAAAAAAATCTTCCTGATATCACACTTGAACCTCCCTCAAGGCACAGCTTGAGGGCATTTCCTCCCTTCCTGCTGTCTGTCACTGGTTGTCAGGGAAAGAGATCAACCCCCACCTTACTACAAACTCCCTGCAGGAGCTGTAGAGAGCAGCAAGGTCTGCCCTGAGCCTCCTTTTCTCCAGGCTAAACACCCCCAGCTGCCTCAGCTCCTCCCCATAGGACTCCAGACCCTTCCCCAGCTCCACTGCTCTTTGGACTCGCTCCAGCACCCCAAGATCTTTCTTTAAGTGAGGAGCCCAGAAATGCACACAACACTCGAGGTGTGGCCTCCCCAGTGCCCAGCACAAGGGGACAATCCCAGCCTTGGTCCTGCTGGTCACACCATTGATGATACAGAGGCCAGAAGGCCACCAGCCTCCTTGCCCACCTGGGCACATGCTGGCTCACATTTGGCCACTGTCAGCCAGCACTGCCAGGGCCTTTTTCTCAGCTGTGCCATCTGGTAGATGCACTCTGTCCCAATCTCTCACTGACTCATGCTCCCAAAGAGTTGGCTTTCACAGCAATCGTGATTTTACATCTGATTCTCCCCAAAATGTTAATCAAGGGCTGCATGTTGATGTAAGTTTTACATGACCTTATTTAGTCGACTACCCTAAATGTGCAAACTACCTTATTTGTTCTGCCCTTCAGTTTATCTTCTGCAAAGGTATTCACAGTTCTCCAGGCAATGTACCAAGGCACTGGGAGGTACAACTGGCACATGAAACACTGATATTTAAAGCAGTATCACTCTGACTAACTTGTATTCTGCTATTTAGTTTCTTTTTTAAGCCCATGTTCTTCATTTGTGAAAAAGAGTCAGCAAACAGAAGTTGCTGATATTTCTGCAGGTGGCTGGAAAGTCTCCATGAATTATACTCTCTCTCTCTTTTTCTTAGAAATTCTTCTTTAAGAATGAAAGACACGTTCTGTGACAGAAGGCAGCCCTTCCCACAGATATCTTTATTTTCCATGGATGAATAAATTTGTAATGTAACCAATTTGTAACCCAGGTGTAAATGAAGAAACCTGGCTCAAGAAAACTGTACTCATGTGGCTGTATCTTCTCAAGTGTTAAAGCTCTACTTCAAGTGAACGTAGGCTCTTCACCTTCTCTGGAGATGCCCTCCTCAGGGCCTTGTGTGGTTATTTGGGACAGAGTAATTTCATTTACTTCTGTCGACACTGCTCTGCTTTGCATAGCTTGAACTAAGACCTAATGAGCAAGAGAAAATGGGAATTTCTCCACAATACAGTACTTTGGGCATTCACCTGGGATGCTGGACACTTTCTCCTAATTCCTGCTCCAATGAATAATTAATTATTTATGTTAAAATGGAACAGCTTCAATATGAGTAAATGAGAGAGTCACATCTTCATTACTGGAGAGGCTGAAGTAGCTGCTGGAGAAGGTTGTAAAGAAAACGCAAGCGAGGCACATTCACAGCAGTTTGCCAGGAATCTGCAATAATCTGCCAGCTGTAGTTTGGCTGGATCTTCCCTTTATGCTTTTGTTTTGGACTTCAGTCCAAGAACTGTAACGACTACAGCAGGAGGAAGACAGTCCAACTCTGTGCAAATCTCTAATGGCACGAGATTTTTTTTTTCTTCTTTTAATGAATATGCTTTATTCTTTCTCATTTTCTTTGCTTTTAATGCTATTGTTTTACTATGTATTTTGGAACATTATTGTACAAGGACAGAATTAAGATTTTTTTTCCATTTCTATATAGATGATTGTAAACTTCCTTTGATATAAACAGCTCCTCCTAATTTATTTTTACTATTGTCCCTTTCAAGGGCTTTTCAGACACTTCTCCTGATTCAAGGTCTACCATCCCTATCCTCACCCCATGCCTTCTCTTCCACAGCCCTTGATTAGTGTGCCATAAAGTTTTATTCTCATTTTTCTTTGTGAAAGCTCTAATCTTGACTCACATTTCACACTGTCCTAGCTCCTGGCCATATCCTTGCTAACAGTTTTAAATCAGTCTGGTCGTTAATGATGACTAGTTCAACATAATAGATAACAACCTTCCTTAGATGTCTCTTTGGACACCGAGCTTTCTTTGAAGTTGGAAAATATTATTCCTTCTATTTTTGTTCCTGCATAAAATGCTGTAATACTGTGAACAGGTAGCACTGCTTTCCCAGGCAGCCAGATTAGGCTCCACAGCTTCACCAGAACAAGCTGCACATCCTTCTTCTCTCTGCATCTCTCTCTTCTATGATTCTTTGAAACCTTCTGTCAATTGATGAGATATACTTTGCTCTATTTCTTTTCAGACTCCCTTCTCATCTGACTCCAAAGCCCTCAGGATTGTCCAAGTACTTTCTAAAAGCCCTTTATACCATCCTCATTCCCTCTCCTGCCATTTTTGCTCCCCTATTCACTGGGAATGACAATAAAACCAAATGGAAACTCACAGCTCTGTTGGTTTTTGAGAGTCGAATGTTTGCAGAAGACCAGATGAGGCTCTTTCTGCAATCTGGTTCCCCATTCAAATTCAGGATTGTCTCTCTTTCCATGGCACTGAGCCGGTCTGCAGATGCTGCTGTTTATTCCTTGTCTCCTTTGTGACTTTGGCACTCAGATCCCATGTTCTACCAGTTTTGTGCCCCTATTCATGCAGCATTCTCATCAATATGAGCTACAAATTCTATTTCCTCCATGTACCTGAAAAATACTTGGCATCCCCTGGCCCAAATTTAGAAAAAAACTAATGCTAAAAGCCTTTCTTGAAATTTTGAAATTTTCAAGACTTTTGTTCATGTTTTTTAACTTTTTTTAAGCTTCTTGGGTTTTTTTTGGTTTTTGGGGGTGGGGGGGGTGTTGGGTTTTTTGGTGTGTTTTTGTTTGTTTGTTTGTTTGTTTGTTTTAATTTCTTTTACTTCTGGACATGCTTATCATTCCTTTTAATACTCTTCATGTCTCTAAAGATGAAAAATATTCAGCCATTTTTTCCAAAGTTCACCAGAAAAATACAGAAGAAAACCAGAAGATGCAAACTCCCATTTCTTTTCCCTTATATTTTTATGCTTTTTTGACTACTTCAGGAAATGTATTTATTACTTTGCTTTTTTTTTTTTTTTTTGTCTATATCCCATAGAGCAAAATACATGGACTGAACTGCAGCCCTATGCTCTGCACACCAATCTTTCACTGTGGCCAGGTAAAGATTGGCAGGAATGATAGATGAGAGCAGCAATCTCTGTATGGAGACACATGGAGTCAATCTCTGTATGGAGACATGGATGGAGTCTCCATTAAAACAGGACCTAGACATGCATTCATTTTCTCTCCAGATGAAAACAATTTAGTCAACGTTGATCCACTTCACATTTGAACATGCTCTTCAAAAGAGAAAAGGTGATGGAGCTTACAGGACATCCTCTTAGTTTTCTATCTTTGAAAAATTATTTAACTAGTTAGTTCCCTTTTTGAGCCAGTTGTTTGCTCAATTCCCCATGGATCTGGCTGAGGAAGGTGGATATAAGGACAGGCTACAGCAACCCAAACACCCTACATACAAATACATGGGGCTCTGTTTGTCTTCTTGCCTCAGGCCTTATCTCATGGCATCTGTCAAAAAGAAAACCTTTCCTCAAGCATATCCTGACATGGTGAATGGACCAACATGGCTTTGTTTTTAGAGTGATTCATTGCTCTTCTCATGCACAGAGCATAGGATGGAGTCAATACCAGGTACTATGGCATTTCCTGCTGGTGTGGATACCTTACTCCATGCATACATGATGATTTTCCAGTGTTATCAATAGACAGTGTAAACTCAGAGGATTTTGCATTTTTGTGCTGCAGGTCAGAAATCAGACATTGGAAAAAACCCTTTTGTTCTCTTCTTTCTAAATCAGAGTTTCCCCACTCTGTCCTAAATGAGAAATCAGTAACCTTCACAGTGCTGGCAGTCAAGCCTGATGGGCAAATTATGTCAGATATTATACTGCACTCACTATTTATTTTTTTATATGTATATGTGTTCATGTCCACATTCCCAATCCCTATACACGCACATGTACCCATGGTAGTAAAACAGTAAAACACCCAGAGTGCTACAAAGTCAAGCACTGAAAAATGAGCAACTGTCAGAAGTGAAGGTTTATATACAACCATAATTTCATACAAAATCACAGAGATTAGTTGAAGTTGGAAGGTGAGAGGAACCTCTGGAGATGATCTGGTCCAATCGATCTGCTCAGAGTGGGGACCAGTAAAGCAGGTCACTCAAGGACATGTCCAGTTGGGGGTTGAATATCTCCATGGGTAGAGGCTCAACCACCTCTTTGTGCAAACTGTTTCTGCACTCAACCACCTTCATAGTACAAAGTTTCATTCTTCTTTCCAGCTTCAGTCATTTTCCTCCCATCCCCACCTAGTTGTTACTAAATCCTTAAATTCTATGTTTTTTAGCATTTTTTTCTATAGCAAGCTACTTAGTTATTAGTGGTTTTGCCAACCATCCCAGCCACCATGCAGTTATTACATCAATACCATTAATGACACCATCAACACTGCGTGCCATATTCAGACTGTGGAGCAGATTAATAATGCTATTTTTGTTTTAAAAAAATTAATTTACCTTAATTCACTAAAAATTAATTAAAAATTTGGGTGCTCATTGCCCAAAGCAAGTTAGCATGAAATTCAATTTATGCTCATCTGCTTCAGACTGGCAGAGTGTAAGACAGTGCCTGAAAATTCTAATAAAGTCTGCTGGTGCCTCCCATTGTTTGCATTGAGGTTATTCTTTGTGTCCCAGCAGTGTCTGAAGGATCCAGTGACACTCCATATTAATATGCACATTGAGCACTTACTACAGCATTAAAATACCCAAGTGTTGGTTTTCTTCTTAGATCTGAGCTGAATTATTGAAAACTTTTGCATCTGCTCTGGCAATTCCTCCAGGACACATCTTTCTTCAGAGTCCACACAACTAGCAGGTGTCCAGGTGCACATTTCCCTTATCTCAGAAAAGTTTTCTCTTTGTCTACCAAAACCTCACCTCCACAGCTGTGTTCAAGGTGCTGCTGTTGAAGTTTTCCTCCTGCTCTGTGACTGAATATGTCACCTCCTTCTCTCCCTCCTCAGTAAGACAGGCCTTGGAAGGATCTCTTCAGCCTCCAGTTCCACAAACCTCCTGCAGTAGGACACACACATCATCTAATCCATTCTGGAATCTGTTCTGGAATCCGTTCTGGAAATGGATCAATCTCCCTTTTGAAATTAGTTACTTCTCCTTTTCATACAACCCACATTCATCCCCAGTATATTCAATTTCTTAACATTTTACAATGCATGTGTCAGTTCTCAATCTTTCTTTCTTCATTAGAAAACTTTGACACTATCAATTCAATCACTACTGAAATCCAGAAGAAGAAAATAGGCTTTCTCTTATCAAGAAGGAAACCATCAGGGTTTGGCATGCCTTAGGTGCAGATAAAGCTGCTTGGCATTCATATTTTACACTGGCATCCTTGTCTAATTAGTCTTTCCTTTGAATTTTAGAGTGTGATTAATCAGGTAAAGAGTTATTCTTCCATTAGCACTTTCATATTCCATTCATCAAAGCAACAAAATACGAACCCATGTAATATGCTGAAAATATCCAGAAATAAAAGAAAGCAAAGATTTTAAGATCAAGAGACTGATGCTTAGCTGATACTGAGAGCATAAATGAATGAATGAAAAGAGGAATAAATGTATGAGTAAATGACTACAGTAAATGTTTAGGTAAAGTGGTGAGAAAAATTACTTAACATTAAACTCATTAATTCCCTGCCTAACCAGCTCCTGCTATACAGGGTGACCAATTACAGTTATTTTCCAGTTCTTAATAGATGATTAATTACATTTTAGTCTGACTATGAAGCTATTATACCATTATAGACTCCCCTGGTATAACACAGTCATGCTATTTAACTGGCAAATGCAGCCTGAGGCTACAATTTCTAGTTGTGTTAGGTCTGGTAGACCTAAAATGTTATTGAAAAGTAAGGTCATAGAGTAAATAAAACACTGAACTGTGGAAGACAGCATAACACTTTTCATTCCGATAGTCTATTCCAGAAATTCCATGGCATGACAAATGATTTGAATAGGTGTGTCATGTAACCTTTATAACTTTCATTATTTGAAATTACCTTTTTTATGAAACTTTCTAGACATGGTGGAGCAAAGAGCCCCATCAAGCATTACTGGGGCCAGATGGGAGGTACTGCAGTTAGTCATTCACAAAATATATTAAGAACAAAAACACGACAGCTCTAATTATTATAAATGGATCATTAAATCCTTTTCAGTTGCAATGTGAAATACAATCTCTGAATAGCAAGCATCTCACGGAAAATAATCATTTCTCTGAAGTCAAAAAGAAAAGATCCATTCTCATCTGAATGTGAGAATGTGATAGAAGGTGAAGTGCATTTTCCTAGTGAATGCCAGCGTTATTACAATATTAATAGCTGGTAATGGGGGGAGGTCTGGGATGAGAGAAATAATACTTACAGAAAAGGTAATCTGCAGAAAGGAAAGACAGCCATGGATTGTCATATTTCAGAGGCAGATTTTACAGCATTAAAACTCTTGTGAGCAAGGATGAACAAGGTGACCTTAGGGAAATTTCCAGTCATGTTCTGAAAGTCACTGCTTGGAGAGGAGGACTCCTCTTCCACACTCTCAAGGGGGCTGCTGGAAGTTCCTTCCCCAAGCACACTTGAGAAGACATGACTGTGTACATAAACATCAGCCCTTTCAAATAACAAAGGAAAAACAGCATAAAAGGAAAAGAGCCCAAAGGGAGGAACTGAAGATGCAGAAAGCAGCAATAATTCCCAAAATGCTATAATAAACCTTTTATTTCAGCTATTCTGTTCCAAACTTCGAGCACTAGACTGAGACGTATTACACAAAGGAAAGACAGAGAATGTCTAGTGGAAGTGACAGCACATGCCAGAGCTCCTGCTTTAGTACAACTTATACAACATTCCCACACTTAATGTGGACTGATGAAGCAGTTATACAATGGTTCACATGAACTAATACAACATAACGGCATTAAATAGATTTTTCTGTAATAGGGAATATTTGAGGCCAAAATCTAGACCTGATCTGTAATAGCAAGGTAAAAGAAATGGTCAAATTAAAGAGTAGACATCAATGAGAGGTAAAAATGACTGTTGCCACAAACCATTTTGAATGCAAGCAGTGGTGGGAACAAGTCATTTTCATACACAATTTAAATCCACATTATTCAACTTTCTTGTATTATTCTTACATAAATGAGAAGGGTTATTCTTCCTCTATGCATGTCTTCTGGACTGTTCAACACCGTTAATTGGGATGGAACATAAAAAGAAGGGCTATAGATAATTAATGCAGTGTGACAGACATGGTGAAATGTTCCCTAAACCTCTAAGTGGAGTTCTGTTTCAGGAATAACTACCAATTCCTAGTGGTGTTTATATATATACTTACAGTTACTGAATGCCTCTGGTGAGAGATGGTCAAAGCAAGCAGGAGCTTTGCAGAATGCACATTTGACACTGATATGGAATGACCTGTGATACACACACAGTCTGAGTGCCCAGTTCTGCCTTTCCTGAAAAAAGCTGAAGTCCTTCACCACTGGCTTTGTGTTGATCAGAAGCAGCACTAGTGGTACCTGGAACCAAAAATAGTTGTTGAATCATGCCTTGATTATCTTCTCTCCTACCTGAGAAAATATCAAGCCTGCTTAGTCTCAGAATGTGTCTTTGAGGAGCTGTAGCGATGGGGAACAAAGCAACAAGGACCTGCTTATGCATCTGAAGAAGACCTCTTTATTGCAGGAATTGTCCCTTCTTTATATCTTTAATCTCCACCATAACTGAAACCAAACTGAAGCCTAAAAGAACTCAACAGAAGAAGGGCACCCATTGGCTGGCTCAGCCAGAAGAAGGGTGCCCATTGGCTGGCTCAGCTGCAGCACTGCTGTCCGCACCTTCTATCACCCAATCAGCTTCCTGTTCATATGCTGCCCACATGTTCCTCCAGCCAATCACAATCTCACTTTAACAATCTAAACAAAAAGTTAAACACTAACAAATTTGTTAAACTTTGACAGATATCACCCCATATTCCACAAGGAACTCTGTTAATAACACCAAACATTGTCATTGCAACCAGTTAGTTCTCTGCAAGCTCTTTAAATACTACAGCCATCTCCATTTCTACCATTATCATGCTAATTTACATTTAAAAACTTTGGCAAATACACTACACTGTTGATGCCCAGTTTTCTCATTAGAAAACTACTACAAGAAAACTTGAAACAATCTTAAACTCAAATCCAGATTGCATTCTTCATTTCTCACCATTTATTCACCCTTCATTCACCTTTTCCTTTGAAATCTATTTAGAACTTGAGGTTAGACCTTGCTCCTCTTATTCTTTTCTTATTTGTTGCTACTCTTCAGACACTTAATTCAAGAAGAAGCATGCTGCAAAAAACATGAATGTGCAAAAAACACAAAAGGACAAATGTGAGTGCAAGACATAAAATCCGTAGTTCTCATTGTAAGAGAGTAGGAAATTGTAAGAAAGTAGGAAATCCAGCCACTTAAATCACTACCAGGAATACACAGGAGAGGAATAAAATTGCGAGGACTGGAAGAAATAGTGGGGAGATTTTGCCATGTTCTGTCTGATTTCTCGAGAAAACACGGCTAAAGCCAATGTGCTGTGTAAATGAATACAAGCACAAATTTGTGCCTCAATTGCCTGACTGTCCAGAAGGCCTTTGAATGAGACCCTGCCTACTGATCATTGCAATATGACCTCACTCATACTAAAAACTAAGGAATACACTTTACCTTTCTAATCCACTGGAAACTAGCCTTTATTGTTCATCTGCTCATGAAAAAAGTTAATTTGAGAACTAATGAAGTTCCAGTGCCATCACGTTGATGTGAGTGAGGTCATGCTGGAAGAAACACCCCATAAAAGTGGAGAATGCTGTACTTCAGCTAAGTTTAAATTTGCCTCTGATTGCCCTTGAGCTATGAGTTCATACCTCAGTGCCATGAAGGACATCAGAAAAAGTCAGGCTGACAATTACTTCCAAGTGAATAATTTATTCAACAAATTTAGATACTTCCCTTTCATGAAGTGTTCCCTGTGAATACAGAAGAACTCCATTTTAATTCTTTATGTTAAAAATTTTGCTGCATAATTTCCGCAAATAGTTTCTAACGTGAAAAATGAGGACATTGTTTCAACAGTCCAGTAATCACAGTGACCACGATTATCTCATGATCACCAGGTAACATTCCTCCTGTCTTTGTTGTATCCTTTGCTTGTTTTATTCCAAGATTGCTAAAAGCATCAATCTTCTCTTGTTTTAACTTCATGCATGATTTAATACAATGGAGCTGAGCACTCTACATCTCACTGTAATATGAATAATAATTCAGGGTATGATCTCTTTTGTCAACACACATCAATCTCAGCTATTATACAGCTCCTCTAAGACAGGCAGCAAAGCACCTCATGGTATCCTAATAACATCCATTAGACACAGGAATTTTAAAATACCCACTTATTGCTGTGGAAGAAAGGGCCATGTATAAAATGATTACTTTGGGCATCCATTGTAATGCTTAACAAGAGCAGAATATTTTCAACCATCTAAGTTAGGCAGAAGTCAAGTCAGTGCAGGTCAACAGAGAGGATTAAACACCTCATAAGGGAAGCTCAGAGTCAGGTACAGCACTCATGTCTCTGCAGTGATGCTTTTGGGACAATGCATGGCTGTTGATGTATCATTCCCAACTGGGAGGAGTTTTCAGAACCGTTCATTGCCGATGAAAAATACGCCTCTCCCTTCCTCTCTGCCCCAGGCCAGAGAGGTAAGAGGTATGAGGTGGTGGGAGCAGACAAACTAAAAAACCATCAAAGAAAACCTCATAGTGAACCAGAATAAAGGTGGAAATCCAATAGGAAGTTTCGTTTTCCTGCATGCATTCCTATATATTTCACTATGTTAGCAGGCAGGCTGGGTCAGGGATATTTGTGGATGGGCTAGGTGCTCATTGTAGATCCCTCACTTATGAGTGAAACAGTCTATTCTATTCTACTTTAATCTGTAAAGGCTCACAAATTATGGGAGGGGAGAAAAAGTGGCTTTGAAAGCAAACTCTAAGTAGCCAGTAAGAATTATTGAGCAGGACTCTACCTCCTCTGAACCATTCCCAGTGTCAGCCACACATATGACTAGAAGCAAAGTCCCAATGCCAAGCTGAAAGAAGTTGTGGAAAGAAGGGGGGGGATTTATTAGGAAATTCTGCACAGAATGGAGCAAGCCCAACACCAAAACAGAATCAACCCACAGGTACCAAAGGCTAGTCCTCATCAAGAGATGGGACAAAGCAACAGGCACAAAAAAGATGCAACTGGAGATCATAAAATGTCACTTTGAAATGCAATTGAAGACACAAAACCTCCCTTTCCTCAACAAGACATATCACAGAAATTTAAAAAAAGTAAAAAAAATGGGTAGTAAGCAACAAACAAACCCAGATCCATCTTAAGACCAGGCAGAAAAACTGACATTCAGGTCCAAGTTAAATAGGTTTGTGGTTCTTTGCAAATGCTAAAGTGCCTCTTAAGTGTCAATATTGAGTTAAAAGAAACTTAGGAGAGAAATGTCATCCTGTAACAAGGTGGTGATATGCTTATTCCCTGAAAGGTCTGCCAAAGCAAACACAAAAGGGGATGATCACAGCAGAAGTGAATTCAGCACTTTCTTTCCCCAGTAAATGTGTTGAACTCGGGTCCTGCAAGTACTTAGTAGTATTAATACTTCTAAAACTCCAGTAGAGCCTCTGCAAAGCTGCAAAAAACTACTCCTAAAGCACGGTCCTTGGGCTTCCCATTCCATATATATGGGGACCCATAATATATGTTCAAGACCTGGCAGTTTCCTCAAGATATTCCCAAATTGATTCCTATCTCCAGCTCTCATAAAAAGTAGAGTGATAAAATGAAATTATTTCTTGCCACACAGAACACGTATAATTCTGTTTTCACCAGAACATACCAGATGAAGGCTCCAAAAAAGAGCAATTTAGGTTTTGTAGTTTGCTTTTTAACGTGGAATAAACCCCCTTTCCTTATTTCCTGCAGAAAGAGTCATTTTGCTAGTTGGTCCTGGCAGCTCCAGTCAGAACCACCTACATTCCTCTGCTCTATCCCACATAATTTCATGAGCCATCAACAAAGTGCTGCTCCTCACTTTGTATTGGCAGCAAAGTGCTAATTACAGTCAGGCAGCCCAAACCTTCTGCTGCCACGGTGGGAAGAAGAGCACACAGGGGTTTAAGGGTTGCCTCAGAGAAGAGAGGGCAAATGTACTTCTGTCTTCCTTAGAGGAGGATTATTATTGCAGTCAGCTCCAGACCTTAAGGACATCTTTCCTGCACTTCCTGCAAGCCTGTGGTCCTGCCAAAAGCTGCACACAGAGGTAATGGCTACAGGAGGCAGATCAGGGAGCCTAAAGGCATGGCTGTCCCTGTGCAGGAGCACATTGTGGCTATCCTGTCCCTGCTTGATGAAAAGCAAGTTTGGGAACGATCTCAGCCAACCTCAGCCCTCCCTCTTCCAAGCTTCCCATCCATTCTCCCCTCAAGCTCTGCACACAGCTTGGAGGCCACCCAAGGACAGCCAGATTGCATGGGTATAAAACCCAGCTCAAACTGATCTAAAGAGTTTGTTTCCCTAGGTGAACAAGAGCTCTACCACCAGCTAATGCTCTATCAGAGGCATTCACTACATGAAATGTTGTTATCACTTTGCATATAATAAATATTCAAGCCACATGTCTCTAAGGCACTAGGTTAGGGTGCTTAACATTTGAGTACACATCACTGAAAAAGCAGGTTGGTACTTTGGTACTAACTCATCTCTATTTTTAGTCTTAACACAGCTATAACATCCCCAGAAGCCTGACCACCCTGCTGTGATTAAATATCATACTTGTACAGTGAACTGCTGCCTAGTTTTTAGAGCAGGTACATTTATTTTATACCTCTGATCAGCACACCCTTATTTTCATTCTAGGCTCTTAAAACAGCAGTGCCATTCTGCTCCTTTTTCATATGTAACCATGCAAAGAAATGCCCAATGGTGATTTAGGTTTTTATTGTAATTAGTGGAAAGACATAGAATTAATTGGGAGTTTTCATGCCTGTCACATCATTGAAAGTTACTAGGACAATGAGGAAAAGTAAGCTTGAAGTGCTAAAATATGGTGAGGGGACAAAGATAAGTCTTCTACAAATTTAAGATCTGAAATAGCCAGACACATCAGGGTTTCATTTGAGAGTTTACATTTTGAAGCATGTTGTACATCACGTTAAACATCATAACAGGACCTCCCCAGATATTTATGCCCCACAATGTTCTGGCTCCTCTCTAAACACCACTAGACAATCAAAAGTCTCCCATCAAAAGTCTCCTATCAGCCCTGATGTCTTACATGCTGGGGGGGGGGGGGGGGGGGGGCTTCATGCAGCCAAAGAATTTTGCTGTGACTCAGTTACTCTCATCATAAAATTCATTTTCCCAAACACAACCTCCTGAGTCACTTTGGGTGCTGTGGATCATCCTGCTGCTGCTCCAGAACAGAGCAGCTCCTCTGCCAGTCAGATTTGGTGGAACACATTTCCTGCCTGCAGCTACAGTCTGTTCATGTTCTTAACACACAGTGATTTAACCAAACCTGAACTCTAGCAAAGACAAAATGCAATGGATTTAGAGGTGCACACAGTCAACTACCAGAGTTCCAAGGACTTGCAATAATCCATTATGCAGTGCTAGGTCTGACCATTTCCATCTCCCTGAAAACAATGAAGTGGTCCAGCCCAAATGACTCCATTTCCTCAGCTTCTGCACCGTCTGGCCTCAAGCACTCTCCAAAGTGGCACAAATCCTGCAAAAAGGCAGGCTGTGAGAAAAAACTGTATGAGGCTGTGAAATTCATGGCTATCACATCAGAGATTGCCTATGCAGTAAACTGGAGCTGGTGTTGATTTCTGCCACCAACAGACTGAAAATTGAGCACACAGCTGGGATGTATTATTCAGCTTGTGATAGCCAAAAGCTTTTCCTTTTCCCTTCCATCTAGTTCTCCTGTTTGTGTCAGCCAACTTTTATGTCTCATCCATCAAGAAAGAAGTCAGAACCACTTACATGGCTCTGAGTGGGTACAACAATTTACTTTGTGCAACTGGCATGACTGCAGATGAGATATCTGAACACAGACTCTCTATATATCAGCTATCACTGGTGGTTGCCCCAGGCACTGTCCAACCACAAGTATCTCCAACCAGCAGTGTTCCCAGGTGGCCAAGAAGGGCCATGGCATCCTGGTTTGTATCAGCAACAGTGGGACCAGCAGGACCAGCGATCAACCCCCTGCACTTGGAGCTGGTGAGGCCACATCTTAAATCCCGAGTTCACTTCTGAGCCCCTCAGTTCAAGAGAGACTTTGTGGTGCTGGAGCATGTCCAAAGAAGGGCAACAGAGCTGGGAAGGGACAGAGAGAATCCGAGGGTGCACAGAGTGTTTAGCCTGGAGAAAAGGATGCTTGTGGGGGATGTTATTGCTCTCTACAACCCCCTGAAAGGAGGCTGTAGCCCAGATAGGTGTTGGCCTCTTCTCCCAAGTAACAAGAGATAGGGCAAGAGGAGTTGAGATCCAGCTGTGACAGGGGAGCTATTGACTAGATACTGGGAAAGATTTCATCCCTGAAAGTGTTGTCAAGCATTGGAAGAGGCTGCCCAGGGAGGTGGTTGAGTGACCATTCCTGGAGCTATTTAGAAGATATGCAAATGTGGCAATTATGGACATGGTTTTATAGCTGGTTTGGCAATGCTGGGTTAGCAGCTGGACTTGATGTTCCTAAAGGTCTTTTCCAACCTAAGCTATTCTATGATGTTTCTATGATTTTAACTAGGAATTAATAAACACTGGACAAAGCTTTGGGAATATTTTAAACACCAGCTGTATCTTTTTTTTTTTTTTTTTTTTTTTTTTTTTTTTTTTTTTTTTTTTTCTAGTAACCCTACCTAAGCTGTCTTCCTTTGTTCTACACCTTAAAAATACAATGCAGCTCCAGTGCTGGACAGAGGGTGGCTTGTGTGACAGGAGTCCTCTGACTTTCTCATTCTGTTGCAGATGTTCAGGTCAAATATATAAGCCAGAATTCTAGGGGCAGTTTGGAGGCCAAAAACAATTATAAAATAATAAAACTCTCTGATTTTTCGGTTTCAAGATATCAATCAACACTAAAATACTGGCCCGGTCATAGTGGCTTGGCAGAAGCTCTTCCCCTTGTGTGTCTGCATTACAAGCAAATGGTTGGTAATGATTTGTGTGCATGCAACACTTCTAAGTAATTAAAACAAACTTCTGTCTACTGCAGAATGCAAATGTGCCAACAGACTAACCCAAACAACCAACTTTGCCCAGGCTCAGTAAATCCAATGCAGTGAATATTCCCTTGTAATAGCCAATTGCTAGAAAGCCAGATGGACATCCACTTCTTTAAGGACAAGTAACTGGCTGAGATAACCCTATGTGTTACCTGCTGTAGTGTCAGTGCTTGACATATGGGGCATAAGAATGAGTTTTACATTGATTCTATCCATCAATTATTGCTTGTGAGGGAAATGGAAATACTAACATGAGTGGATGTAGCAACAGTACCTTGTACATCTCTACTCAATTCCTTCGTCTCTAAAATGACAAAATCCTCAAATTTTCTTCACTGGAAGGAAGAGTGATATAGTGAGACATCCCTTTTGATGATCAGAACATGAAGTTTGTGATTTTTAACCTTCTTGGTGAGAAAAGCTCACTCAACAATGAGGTATTACTACTTCAGCTGGGACTACACAGAGTTTGTGACAAGGTGAGGACAACTGTAGAAGGCAATGGTAGAAGTTTTATTTGCTGTCTTTTGACACCTGACACAAGAGACAACCACCACTGTGAGCATCTGCCTTGGGAGAAGGTAACAGCTGGTATCAGTATTTCAGCCCAGAGATATCAGTAGTTCTTCAATTGTAATGGTTTGCATAAGGTCAGTGTGGGAGGTTAGGAATATGCAGATGAAGTTCTAGAAGAAGCAAAAAGACAAAGGGCATAGATGTGTGACAAATATTTTCAAAGTAGCTTTGAACTGACTTTTGGTCACAGCTAAGAAAAGAACACTTCCAGGCAAACAACTCCCTGCAGAAATTAAATAGAATTCTTTCATCTGCATGGTATGGCAGGAACAATACATTTAATGATCTTTGCTAAGAATCACTATTCCTTTACACAAGAAAGAAACATTTTCCATTTCTTTGGTATTTGCTATTGATCTTGCCCCTTGTCTTTTTGCCCAATTTGGCATGCATTTGAAATTGTTCATTCGTGTGTCTCAAAGCTTTGATGTCTATGTGGTTTGGAGGAAATTGCAAATCACTGTTGTAAGTGCACTTTCTGTATTGTAGTGATTGCCTCTAATAGGGTAGGGGAAAGGGGCTTCAATCCATCCCACGAGTTGGATGCCAGTGCCAGCAGGAGATTCCCAGAGAATGCAGAGGTCAACAGAAGGGCCCCTGAAGAGCAGCACAAAGGAATTCCAGCCACTGCAGCCAGTGAGCTGGCACAGGGAATAAACAAGAGGGGTTAGAGCTGTGCACAAGCCTCTAGGGCTGCGATTTCTTGGCACCACAGGGACATGGTGGGATGACTCCTATGTCAATGGAGTGTTAGAATGGAGGGATACAGGCTCTTTAGGAGGAACAGGCAGGGGAGATGAGGAGGCAGTGTTCCCCTCTATGCAAATCACCTGCTGGAGTGTGTGGAGCTCACCTGGATGGTGAGGAGTTAAGTGAGAGCTACAGGACAGGACTAATGGGAAGGCAGGGACAGGTGATATTATAGTGGGATCTGCTACAGGCCACCCAAACAGAAAGATCAAGTAGATGTAGGAGAAGCCTCATGTTCACGAGCCCTGGTCCTCATGGAGGGCTTCAAACACTCTGATATCTGTTGGAGGGACAACACAGCAGGGCATAAGCAGTGCAGGAGCTTGCTGGAGTGCTTTGGAGGGGCTGATGCGGAATGTGAAGCTCAAGAACAGCCTTGGCTGCAATGACCAGGAAACTGTGGAGTTCAAGACCCTTAGGGCAGCATGGAGAGTGCACGAGCTCACTGCCATGGACCTCTGGGGAGAAGACTTTGGCCTCTTCAGGAATCTGCTTAGTAGAGTATCATGAGATAAAACCCTGGGGGGAAGAGGAGCCCAAGAAAGCTTGTGAGCATTTAAGGTTCACGTTGTCCAAACCTGGGAGTAACACATCCCAATGAAGAAGTTGGGCAAAAATGCCGGGACACCTGCATGGATCAACGAGATACTCCTGGACAAACTTAAACACAAACAGGGAGCCTGCAGAAGGTTGGAGTACAGGTAACCTGGAAAGAATACCTAGAAATTTTCCAAGCAGCCAGGAGTTAGATTAGAAATAGTAATGCCCTTATAGAAATAATTCTGGCCAGAAATGTTAAGGGCTATAAGAATCACAGAATCATCATAGAATGGTTTGGATTGGAAAGGAACTTAAAAACCATTCCAACCATCCTGCCATGGGCAGCGACACCTTCCACTAGACCAGGTTGCTCAAAGCCCCATCCAGCCTGGCCTTGAACACTTACAGGGATAAGGCATCCTCAGCTTACTGGGCAACATTTTCCTGTGTCACCATGCTCACAGTGGTATTTTTTCTTAATGTCCAATCTCAACATATTCTCTTTTAGTCTAATTCTATCACCTATTGTTGTACCCCTATATGCCCATGTCAGAAGTCCCTTTCCATGCCTCTTGAAGACCCCTTCAAGCACCCCAGAGAAGTTGGAACCCAATGATCCTTATGGTCTCTTCCAATACAACCCATAATTCTATTAATACACCAGAAGACAAATTTCAGAATTTTGAAGAATTCAGCACCCAGATTAACATTAGAAACAAGTATGGATTTAGAGCAAATGTGGTAAAGGACAGTCAGTTGGTCCAAAACATAAATTCTTAAAATATATATATAAACTTTCATTTCTCCTCAGACCAAATTTATTGAAAATTAGGTAGCAACAGCTTTGTAACTTTAAGAAACATTGAAAGAAAATTAGAAAAGAATGATTTTCTTAAACTTAGATTAAGTGTTCACCTTTCAACTCTTCCAACACACATCTTTATCAGAACTTCTCTGAGGCACCCACTGCAATTATCAATTCACTTCTATTGCCAAGGAAATAACTTGCAAATGTAATTTATATGTTGAATAAATATCAAGGTTATTATAAAACTACAGAAATTAGGTTAAATCACTGCCCTATTTTTTCCTCTCTGTAGAAGAATTTCTCACATCTCCTTCTCTATCTTCTCATTTATTCACACATTTTCCTTCAGATATGGCAAGATCCATTTAAACTACAGCCACTGAAAATCTAGGCTTGTAAGATTGCCTTTTATGTTCTTGCTATTTTCAACAAAGAAAGACTTAGAAAAAGATAATTCTCTTCAAAAGATAACTCACAGAATCATAGAATCACAGAATGGTTGTGGTTGAAAAAGACCTCAAAGATCACCTAAACCAACCCACTTGTTAAGCAGATTCATCTAGAGCAGGTTACACAGGACAAATACCCTAGTTTTATATGCTGCTGTTTTGGTGGAATTAATTGCCCTTTGAAAGTGCTGATTCCCCTGTGTTGTCTACAGGGTGGTCATAAAAGACTCTCTTAAGCTATATATCTACCTCCTAAATGGATAAATTAATTCCAGTCTTTGTCTTTCTCTCTATCCAGGCCCCAATTCTATGTGCTGCTTGGCTTTTTCCCTTTTCTCTCCAACAATTATCTATCCACTTAGGAACTGATCTCATGGGTAATCAGTTCCAGCCCTCAATCATCACAGGAAGTCATGCCATATCACACTAGTCATGCATTTATCAAACTCCTTCTTAAAATTAGTTATGTGATCTGTATGTACTACTCCTAGAGCTGATCTGCATTAATCTCCTTCCTCCAAGGCTGCTTCTAATTCTCTGCCTAACCATATTTATGGTCAATTTATTCTCCATTTGTCCTTTGGTTTTTATCTCTTCCTGGAATTTACCTGCTTGTAGATATTTATAAGCAATAATTACATCCCCTTCTAGCTTTCATTTTTCTAGTCAAAAGAAGAGATGATTTTAGATACTTTTTTAACATAATATCTCTATTCTTGCATTCTAGTAACCATATTCTACATTTAATATCTCTCTTGAATAAATCTTGGAAGAGATATAAATTGTATTCCAGGTCAGTTGCAATTGCACTAAAATTTCCCTCTGGATATGGAGAAATCCCACCTAAAACACTCCAGTATGTTTTCTCCGGGCAGCCTGGCTCTGGTGGGCCACAATCATTGTGAGACAATTAAAGGGGTGTGTCTTCCCTCTCTTGTTTTCTGATGAGAAGACTTGGTTTTACAATAGACCTTTAAAACTTCTAAACCTTTCTCCAAATTTCATCCTGTGGTAGTTTTTCATCTTATGGCAGTTTTTCTAGTCTTCGTGAGAAGAAAATCCTTTTGTATTTTAATCCAATACTTCTCTACCTTGATAATGAACCCAGTTATTTTGTCATCACTTATTCTGCTGATGTGATCTTATTTTTTTTTTTCTTTCGTGAAAATAACAGATGCAATGAGCTGTAAGAATTAGCTTGGAATAGCTACATAAATAATCTTCTTAATGTAATGATTCTCTTTTAATCATAAAGCATAAGCTATGACTTTTAATTATAAATTATAAAGTTCTCAAATTCCATTGCAATCATTTCCTAGACTATTAGTTCCTTCAAAAATCTTTACCTCCCCTTCAGAGTTTTGTATCCAGACTTCTCAAATATCTCCCTGAGGTTCTCTTCTGGAAAGAATCAGGCCTTTGAGAATACCAAACCATGTTTACTAATTAGATAAATTCATAGAAAAGTTTTTGCAATATTTTAAATTAATTATGCACTGAATTTTTTTAGGATAAAAACTTTAACTGTAGCCTATAGCCACTTTATAAAGGTTCCTGGATTTTTTACGTGCTATTCCAGAGAAAAAAGTTCATCTATATGACATAGGAACTCTGACCTTCCCAGTGTGTGACACAGCCCAATTCATTTAGTTGAGCAGATGTTTTTGTTGAAATATTTTCCTGTTCTGGTGACTGGAATAAGAAAAAATGAATTAATTTGTCACTAGTCATCCAAAACAAGTTTGGATTTATATCTTTCACAGCAAAGAATAAGTCTGCTAGCTTAGATCCAAATTCTTGCTCTCACACTCTGCTCACTATCACCAAAAGGCTTTCTGAGAAAAAAGAACTACTTCCCTATTAATAATCTTTATATTGCCTCCTTTTATCATCAAAAGGAGGCCAGGAGTGAAATCCACTCATTTTTAATATCTCTTGAACAATTTAAATCTCATAATTTTCTTATTAATTTTAAAGTATAAGGATTGAGACAATCCATCCATGTCTTTTCTACAGAAGAGTTAATTTGCTTTCCTTTGCATTTAGGGCAAAGGCTGCTGAGTTCTTCCCCTCCAAACTAAATAATACAGTTAATCTACTTTTGGAAACAACTTTATATTAACATTATCCCAGCTGACCTACAGGAAATAAAGTATCACAGAATCACGGGGTAATTTGATTTGGGAAGGTCCTCTGGATGTCCCTAATCCAACCTCCTACTCAACAATGGTTAAGCTAGACCAGGTTGTTCACGTCAAGTCAAGTTTTGAATGATTTCAAGCTTCTTCTACCTATCGTGGCCCATGGGATCTTTGAGATGCCCTATTCAGTGAATCTCAAATAAAAGCATAGTCATTAGCTAAATAAACAAAGAATCAAAAGAAAAAAAAAACAAAATCCAAGGAAAAAAACCACATTTGCAGAAATTCAGAGGATGCCAGGACAGAGGAGGGTCAGTCTGACTGTCTTGAATATAACAATTGAATATAACTTGAATATAACAATTATGTATGCACTTATCACACGCATTGTGTGTATATGTATATAAAAATTACAAGAGGGAGATAGATAATTGAGTGGAAATGTGAGGTAGAAAAAAAATTGAATCACTGCTACTCTGCACCTAAAATAGATTTTGCAAAGTTGATTGACTTAAAGCACATATGCCACAGAAACCCTTCCTAAATGTGCATGCACCAGAATCATGAATCTCTCTCCCTTGTGCTGCATTAAGTATAGGATTTTTTTATGATCTATCATTTTTTTTAAGTCTTCATTTTACCTTTCATTAAACATTACAAAATGTGCCTCATCAGAAAGCATTGCTTTTTATGGCAGCGTTTCAAGCTAAGTAGCTGAGACTTTATTCTGCATCTGAACATGATTTCCATTTTTCTTTTAATGAACTATTTTTATAGTGCAAGTGCATAAACAAATAAGAAAGTGTGTGGGCAAAGATGCTTAAGGTGCTTTCATAGGAACAAACTTGATTAATTTCCAGCTTTCAAGAGAAGCAATTTGAAACCTGTGTAAATGTTTTATTTGCAGACATTAAGAAGAAACTATAGGGCAATTAGCAAGACCTTGGTTCTGGAAAGATAACTTCGAGTCTATTGCATTAGTTTGAAATTAAGCCTTCCATCAATAATTTCTTCCACGTACCTGTTTAGGGGAGGGTTTTTGCAATAACAGCAACAATTAAAAACAAAACAAAACAAAACAAAACAAAAAACAACACTGAAACCCAGCTACAAAATTTGTTTAAAGCTGATGACCCCATGTGCTCCTGCTCAGGATGCAACAAGAGTGTCTTTCAAGGAATGCCTTGTCTTCCTCATCTGAGCAAACAGAGAAAGAAGGAGGGGATCTACAGTTTCTACCATCATTACAACCTTTACTGACGTTGAGTTGAGTCCTCCGGTGGCTCACAAAGTCTGATGTGGCTTTCTCTGCATATCCCAACACAAGTGTTTGTTAACAGCCCTGCAGATCTCATTTTTCTCCTTCAGCATCCAAAGAAGGAGATACAAATATGGTGAAGGGCCTTGAGGGGAATCCCCAGGGGGAGCAGCTGAGGTCAGTTGGTCTGTTCAGCCTGAAGAAAAGGAGACTGAGGGGAGAGCTTGCAGCAGACAAGAGCTTCCTAACAAAGAAAAGAGGAGGAGCAGCATTGATCTGTCCTCTCTGGTGACCAGGGATAGGAATCCAAGGAGTCCAATCCTGGCAATGAAGGTTTAGGTTGGATATTAGGGAAAGGCTCTTTACCCAGAGGGTGGTTGTGTGCTGGAACAGGTTCCCCAGGGCAGTGATCACAGCACCAAGCTTGACAGAGATCAAGAAGTGTTTGGATTATGCTCTCAGGCACATGGTGGGACTCTTTGGGACTGTCCTGTGCAGGGCCAGGAGTTGGACTTGGATGATCCTTGTGGGGCCCTTCCAAATTAGAATATTCTATAATTCTATGATTCTATAATTTATATAATTTCCCAAGAAACTATTTTGAAAAGGAGACATTTTTTCCTTGTTAGCATATGATTCATATGTAATAAATTCCTCTCTCTTAATAGGAAGGGTTTCTTTGAATAACTTTGAGTCCCATTTCTTTTATTATTTTGTGGTGAAGTAGCCTCATTGTACTACAAAGAGCAGCTTTGACTGCCGTGGTCCTTAGCTTTTCTCTCCAAGCTTTGCTCATCATCCAGAACAGTCATTTCACTAAATTATCAGTTTCTGTTATTCTTCTACTTGGCATCAGAATAACTCTTTTTTTTCAGTAACTAAAAATTTAACTGATCAAATGAAAACACTGAGACAATTATTTTAAAAGAATAACCAAAGATGCCAATAAAATCTGGGCTATAGCAATCAAATCATGAAGCAAGTTGACTCCCAAGATATGACTGCATTAGCTTATATAGGAAGAAAATATTTTCAATATTAATTACTGGTGCTTTTTAACAAACTTGGCAGTAAATCCAATTTTAACAATAACTAACTGCACAGTCATTAATTCTGGAACTTAAGCCAAATGTAGTCTTCCATACTGAGGACATCTGTGATTGTGTCCTTTGGAATTTGTTCCTGTGCATCTTATATAAGTGCGTCAGAAATATTCCAACTCTCATCCCTTTGTTTTATTTACAGGACATGAGAAAGCAGGCTTGGAAACCTATCAACTGAAGCTGAGAGGGAACAGTGAAGGGTAAAAAATAAATTTTAAAAATAGTTCTGATTAACTTGTTTCACTGGGAAAAAAAAAGGAATAGGAAAAAAAGGAATAATCTTTGTAGTCTTCAGTTGTACGTGAATAAAACAGAAGACACAAACATGCAGAATACATTCAGAGAAAAAAGCTGCAAACAAGGATTTGCTAATTGCTGGGTACTGAGGTTTATTGGAGCAATATGAGTCTCCAAATTCTCTGCTCCTTGCAATTCAAAGAGCCACTTCCTAAAATAGTGTTTCTTCCCCAAAGCTACACAAATCCCCTTCCACTTCCAAGAAACCACCCCCAGCTCACAGCTTCCTTGAACACAGCCCAGATCCTTGGTTATGTATGTCAGTACATACCGATTTATTTGGATATTTTCATTCTGAAAAAGAAGAGCTACCTCTGCTTTCATGCTGGCTTACCTTGCCCTCATCATGCCTGGCTTAACGGTGAAGCAAAGGAATATTTTTAGGTACTGAGGAAATGAACAAAGAAATGAACAAAGTGAAAGAATATGCAGGATTTCCACATTATTCCTTCCGGAGTTAATGCCTAAGTGCTTCTCAGAAGCCTGCATAGATCAAGGTTTTCCACTTACACTTCTGCTTTTATATCTTCTATTTACTAGAGTATATATAGTTATTGCCACCAAAAAAAAGTGCAAGGCATCCAACTTCAAGCGGCCCCCTTAAATGGTGCTGACTGTGTACTTTACTTGCAGAAACCACAAAGTGGAACAAATAAAAAAAGCTGTTGTAAGACTTGCTAAAGAGGTTCAGGTACTTGCCATAATCATTTGGCAGATGGAGATAAGACTGAAAGAACATTAAAGTTTCACAGCAGAGATGTGATGTGGAGTTGATTGTGTCAAAAGGTTAAAAACCTTTTGGGGTTTTTTTGCTTATATTTTTTGAGAGTAGGTCGTGAAATATGTATAAATCATTCATATTCTATTAAAATAGAGCCCTGATTCGCTTCTTGAGGATTTCAACAGATTACCATACCAAAGCACATTTTCTGTCCAGCTTCCACTCTTCAGCTATGTGTCTTTTGTACTCTGTATCATCCTCTTCAGTATGATCTCCACATCATTTTTGAAACCTCAGCACTTCATAACTTTCATTTTCTGGCACTATAATCTCTTCCTTCTTTTCAAGCAACTGTCAAAACAAAATTCTTCCCTTCTGAAATCCTTTCCCTAGTTTTTTGTTACAGAATTTCTACACAAACTGCTTTTGTGAAGAAAAAAATTGCAAAAGCACTGCATAAGTACAGTTCTTTTCATAACTGAGTAAATTTAAATTTCTTCAAACAAACACATTTGGTATTCCACATTATTGCCATCACAAAATTATTACATCAGAAACACTTGTGCAATTTATTAATGAAATTAAATGACTGAAAGATAATGAAAATCAACAAAACTCAATTACATCATTATGTCTTAAGAAAATTATGATTTCAAATAATAAACACCTTCATATTTTAGATTGATTTTGATTGAAATTAATAACTTTGAGAAGGTATCATTTAAAACAAATTCAGAGCATCATATTGAGAATCGAGGAACTTGGGTCCAGTTCTGGTATTCTGTGAAAGAGTAGTTGGGGAAAATTTGGATGTGGTCAGACAATCCTTATTTTAAACCTAACATAAGTGAGAAAGACACTCACATGTTTCGTTGCTGTTGGATTTTGGGTCTTCAAGCACATTCACTGGTAAAGATTATGCATCTCTGTGGTGTCAGGTATGGCAATAATGGAAAGTGCTGGTATTGTCCCAGGGCATAATATGAATTCAGAGAGAAATCCAACCACATAAAGTCTCTGCAATTATTCATACTGAACACTGAAGTTATTTCTATCTTGGATCAGGCCTACTTTTTTAAATATTTCACTGCGTACTTTTCACTAAGTAAAATATTCATGAATGTATTTCAGAATAATTGAATATCATTTAGATTCTAACTTAGAGCTCTTCTATTCAACAGGTCTCTTCTCCTGCTTATTTGTGAATTGGAGAACTGTTTACCAATCTGAAAATATTTCTGAATGTTAAACAGATTGCACTGAAGAAATAGTGCTCATTATTTTCCTATGAATGTGTCTCAGGCATCCAAGCAGGTTGCAAAGAACCAGACCACGTGAGCTTACACATATGATGAATAGTGATGATTTGAAAGGAACAGTTTGCAAACAGTACACAGATTGAGAAGTTTTTCATCAGCGGTATCTAGTGAAAGCTTATAAATAACACAGATATTCATGAAAGTCAGGAAACACATCTGAATTAAAATGGGATTTAAACACATGAAGCTTTCAGCTGGAATCTCATCTTTAAATGGTTGTACCTTTAACATTGTGAGATCTCTGTGCTCTTTGTGGTGACTAAATATTATCATTTCATGCCAAAGGGTTAATTTCCTTTTGTGTATAATATAGGGGAAATGAGAGTGATTGTACAATGTGGAATATCCCAACACTGTGGTATTGAACACCTGCTTTTCTAATAGAAAGCACATGAACCTCCTAAATGCCAACAGAAGGGAACAAATCAGAGCAAAAAGGCAGTATGCATTACAGGTTTGTGTAGCCTGGATTTTCATAGAATCTCAGAACCATAGAACCATTAAGGATGGGAAAGATCTCCAGCATCATCAAGCCCAAATCATGGCACTAAGTGACATGTCCAGTCATTTTTTGGGTGACTGACCACACTTCTTCCCTGGGCAGTTCATTCCAGTGCTTGATAATCTTTTCAGTGAAAAAATTCTTCTTGATGTCCAACCTGAGCTTCCCCTGGCACAGCCTGAGGACATTTCCTCTTGTTCTTTCACTGGTTGTCTGGGAGAAGAGGCCAGCCCCCAGCTGGCTACAGCCTCCTGTCAGAGAGTTGTAGAGAGTGACCAGGCTATGTGAATTTAAAGCAGTGTCAGGAGCCAGCCATGATAACACTGCAACAGGCAGCAATTCTGAGCACCCACAAGACCCCTTTAATTTTAGAGATCACTTCATTGCTTTAAACAGACCACTGAGGTTGAAAAACAGATGAGTGAAGGTAAACAGCAGCCTGAGATACCACAAGACATAAGTTTTGGTATCTCTTTCATGTTCAATTTTGCTGTGCTCTCCCCCAGGCCTGATGCTGAGGAGGCAGGATCAGGCCAAAGTGCCAACTCCAGCATCAGAGACATCCAGGAAGCAATTAGGCACTGTGAAAAAGCTGCAACAAACAGCTGGTTTCAGCAGTTTTCCAGCTTGACTTTCATTTCAAGGTGGAAGTACTTGGCTCTGTCACAACTGACTTCAGTTTGGTTTTACAACCATGTGGGGACTGATGTGACAACAGTAATGCTAGCAGTAAAACTGGTAAAACATTCAAGGGCTTCTAACATTGTCACAGTTTGCATCTAGAGCCCATATTAATTCTTACCAGCTGATCAGAAAATACTCTGATTTTTTATTAGGCTTGGATCATTAAAAACAGACTGTAAATGTGTACCATCAGCTGAGCAGACTGATGGATGCACCTGACCCCCTTCACCAAACAAGGTATTTTGGTACAGGCTCCAAAGGAGGTAAGGCCTCAACCAGACACAACCAGGAGACACAACCAGGCAAATAACTCTAAGAAACTCACAGAAGAGATCCAGAGAGCATGGATGTATATGAGCTTGGAGCACTGATCCTGAGATTAACACATGAACAGCAGGGGCAGTCCTCATTTATCAAGGAACAAAGACAGTTGTGGGTACAAGGAATCTCATGGATAACTTTCCACTGCATACAGTTTGAGCACAACCCAACCAGTTTATTCCATAAATATGACAGCCTTCACAAAGACAGCAAAAAACCCCTAGGAAAGCTCAAAGTTTTAATCGATGGATGGAATTTGCCTAAGGCAATAGAAGGAGTCAGTGTCAAAGCTGGCATAAGAGCATATCTGTGGAAAAAATGTTAAGAACTTCTTTCAATAGAAATTTGCCATAGAAATTGTCAGAGAACTCAGCAGGAAACTTTGAATGGGTTACTTTCTCTGCAGACTGGGACATAAATGGTACAACATTGCCATAAGTTTTCCCTTAATTCATTCTATACACCTTGTTGTGGTAGTTTCTCTCTGCACATGAGTACATTTATTTTCCTCATGTTTTTTTATATCACTGTTGGCCTCACGTGCTTGAGGCTTCAAATCATTATTTATGTGACATTTTTCAATTTAAAATTAAAATTTACAGAGCAAATTATACACTGGATGAATACCTCCTGCTTCCAGAAAGACCTTCAATAGATACATACATATGTGCACATTTACAGGTGGTAGGAATTAACTTGGCCTCTGCTAAACTGGTTAATTTAAAATGCATAAAACATTCCAGAAGCTCTGGAGAGAGCAACCTAATGAATGTGGTATTATATGCTCAGTTTCACTCTTCATCAATATTTATTTGCTTTCTCTACCCCATCTTCTCTGACTAAAAGACTTTTAAAAGGTTTGTTTGGGGTTTTTTTAATTATTATTTCAAAGATTAATCTGAACCAAATTCCCACCACAAATGAGAATCTCTTTCCTGCATCTATCTTGAACGTTGCTGTCCTTCATTGCACAGAGGAAAGTCAGTGGAATGTCTGTTGGAGACATTCTAGTAAAATCAATTTAGCTCACATAGAGTGGTTGCAATAAAATAAATATTTGTTTGTGCTGTCAAAGGATCCATGAGGAATTGTGTCTTTAATTTTCTCACTATTTGCAGTGTGGCAGCGTGTTTTTCCTTAAACATATTTTTGTAAACCCTTTTGAATGGTTGTTCCTATTTCTCCCCTCTGGTGGATGACTTTACCCAAAGTTTTCTCCTCCCTCACTCAGTTGTCATTCGTTCCCTAGACCCGCCTTTTACTCCATCTACATAAATGTCAATCCTCCCTAATTGTTTTGGAATGTCCCCTGTCAGTCCTTGTTGTCCCAACCCCCTGCCCAAACTCCTCCCAGGGAATTCCCCTATTCCAGGAGGTCCCATTGGCCCGTGTGACCCTTTCCGCTCTCATTTTACATTCATGATAATCCACCACACCAAACCCATCGTCTTTCCTATCAGTTCTCATATTGCCAGCCCCTCGGTAATCTCCTCCCTGTTGTATCCCTGATTGGTTGAAGAATTGTACCCTCCCCTGTACCTCTCCCGTTTAAAATACTGTGCCCAATGCTGATTTGGGGCTTGTCATCACTGCCCCTCCTCGGGGAATGAGCTGCTTTGGGAAGCACACGGGAGGCTCCTCCCTGTTCTTTGCCCGGGTCCCAGACAGGGTACAGCCATGTACCTGTTGAGACCAGCAGCCACCCTGCTCTGCCCCACTCCTCGGGTCACAGCCACACCTCTGCTCCTGGCAGGGCCAGAGAGTGAGGGCTGGCTCAGAGAACATCTGAACTTCTCCCTCTGGATTAGCACACTTCATACCACAGTCACTTCTTGTGAGCATGAAAGCTTCTGATCTTCAGCGCCTGTGTCCTGCCTGGTCCTGTCCTCCCCTCTGCTCACCTGCTTGAGGCCAAATAACCTCCACCTCTATGTTTTATATGTTTCTCATCCCTCAAGCTAAGTTTGCATTGATACAACTGCAATCAGGTTTTACAACTGGAGATACTGTTTCATGTTCTGTCCATACATTTATGATGATTCCCATATCCCGAGAATCTGTATGGCAAAGACTGTCTTATATTTTCATATCATCACCACAGATTTTGGAGTCCACAGTGAAGCTCTTTCTGCAATAGTTTTGCATCAAGTTAGAAGAAGATTTCTTATATGCCCGTCCCATATGAGTCATGGTATTTGGGGACTGCACCTCCAATTGCTTTCTCCACCAATATTTGCACAAGGCCTGATGTCTTGCCAGTCTGGGGCTTGACTTTCATGCCCAAGCCCTACCTGTAGGTTTGGGCTTTATGTTTCCCATGGACTGAGTCCAGACTTCAAACTCATCAAGCTGGTAAAAATCTGTAAAAAAGAAGTGAGACCAAGACCACGTAAATCAGACCAGTGCCTTTACAGACATTTTGAGAGGAAGATGTCTCTTGTTTCTGAGCCAGTGGCTCAGGATGGTCTTAACACCCACCTTTTCCCTCTTCTGGGAGCACATAGCAGGAACTTCCTAAACTGAGAAACTTGGAGCATAACTCATGCTTCAAACAGGACACGCACTCAAAGAGATATGAGATTTTCCAAGCAGCAATTAAATAACCTTTTTACTCCATAAAGCGACACTTCCCTTATACTCTGCTTATATTACACTCCTTTCTTTTCACTGCTTATAATTTAAGGACGGCAAAAAAAATCTGTTGTCCTGGAAAAGATTTTCATGGCAGAGTGAAATCTCAGACAGAAAACAAATTTCAGACATCTCTCCATTCAGTGTTCTGTAGCATTCAGAAAAAGGAGAACATTAACATTTATCAGCATTATCAGAACATTTATAAATTGGCTTTTCTGATAAGGTTACTAATGGTTACAGCCACCTTGTAATGAAGGTGTCAGCTCTTCCACTACGGAGAGCAGCCATAAAGCCTTTTGAAGGCCTCTTGCTGGATGAAGGAGGACAGTTTGACAGACCTTCACTCCAGATAAGTTCAGGTTTATAAAAGGAGAGGTCACCCCGAGTCCTCCAAGGAATGAATTGAAATTAAAGCTCTGGGATGCCGTCACTCTGAATTAACCAAATTATCTCAAGCAAAATCACAACATGATGTGTATGATGAAGGGGAAAAGTCATCATAGAAACAAATTCTGAGACAATTCATCATAGAAATAAACTGCAGAACTTTTCCTTGTTTCATAGGTTTTGGTTACAAGTTTTACATCTTCTGTCCATTTTCAGAAGCTTAATAGGAAAAAGCTTCACAAAAAAGGGCATAATTCTCTCTCTAAAAGATAAGGGGGTTTTCACTGTTAAAATATTAAATAATTAACTGATGGCATAAAAACCCCTGACTAATTTCTCCCATAGTAGGTGTTGTACAGCAATCTCTGGAAAAAGTCTGAAGTACACAAAAAAAAATTAAAAAATTAAAATACACTGAATGAAAAAAATCTGATTACTATTCTTCTAGGAAAACTCTCCTTTACTCCTCTCACAAGCACAGCAATGCTTCAGAGAGAAGTCTATTGTGTAATGAGTCACTTGCCAGCACCAGAAATGTCTCTCAAAGCAGGAAAAAAATCCAATCCTCTGGGATTTTAGGTCAAGAAACTTCTATTTTTTCTTTTTAATGATTCCTAGGATTTCTTTTAAAACAAAGGAATGAAAGGGGGGAAAAGCAAAAGAGAAGCCAGGCAAACTGTTGTCTGATCCTCACTGGTACACTTGTGCCTCAGCTTAGCCTGATACCTCCCTGCCATGCCTTGGTGATGCTGCTGGCACCAGCCTGTTTGCTTCTGGGTGCCTTCCCAAACACATTCTGCCAAGGTGAGATGGAGCCTGGATACTGTCTTCACAGGTTTTCTTTCCAGCTACTAAGGCTGGTTACATTCAGCTGCATTAACTCCTCTGTCTTGTCTGTTTCTTGAATGCATCCAGAGCCCTTGGGTGATGTTTTATAATTTCAAGAGGCTGTGAAAAAGGAAACAATTTTCTTGTCTCCCATCTAGGAATCACAAATTTTCAGGAAATATTTAAAAGCCAAAGAATGCAAATTTTGACTGAGTTTCTCGGATGATTTTTGAAGGTCACAGTAACACCTTTCTCTATCCATGGTGTCTCCAAGCACCCTAAAAAAGAGCAATCATCCCAGGTATTCGCACTGGGAGGATTATATAGGAGCAAAAGTCCTCAGAGGGACTGAAACAGCTGCAAATTGCAAATCTGCAGCTGCAGATGTTTAAAAACATCCTTCCTGATCAGAACTGCTCTTGGAAGTTGGTGTCATCCAAACTGGTGTTCCCAACCTAGAGTACAGACACCTCACCCAGACCCTGTTTGTATACGTCACTTTACAGGTGGAGAGGAGAGGCCAACAGGTCAGAGTGAGGGACAACTCTGCCATTTCCTCTCTTTGCTTCAGGTGCACTAAACCTGCACTTCCCACCATAGAATCAGTCTCTACACCTGCTCTATCATTTTTTTCCCCTGGAAAATATCACCGATCATATTCCACAACAGGAATTTCACTGGTGCTGAAACTAGTCACAGGTGTTATTGTTATGACACAGGAGTAGTGGGGTGGAAGAAGAACAAAAAAATCTGAGCCACTGATAAGACAGTTTTTGCTTCCAAAGATGAAACCTAATGAGAAAACTGCAGTCACCAACAGGACAGCCTCTCCTCCAGATTTCTGAAAGGAGATGACATACTGGAGTCTGCAGCTCCCGTCACACCACTGTAAAACAAGCCATTTATTCTATAATATCCTCAAACTTTAATTCCTTTAATAACCAAATTGCCAGCAAAATTAAGTATGACAGGTCCGTTTCCAACCCCTTTAATGATCCTCCTGTTTTGCCATCTGCAGTTGCCTGCCTTTATCACTTTCTCCCTTGAACCTTGGCTTTGACACCTACAAGCCTCAAAGGCTTTATTTATGTTAATTATCAAGGAAGTTTCATTCTAAGTGAATAGCTGGATTATCTGGCTCTTGATTTAATGGAAGAGTCAGCTTTACACACTGTGATTTACTGTTAAAAAATATGATCTAAGAGAAAACTGGTCTTCTGAAGTGCATGAGCTGACAGCAGTGCCACTCTGAGCTGGTGTTTTTCAATGCTGGCTGATGTCACACACTTGAAGCAGGTACTGCAGCTTTGCAGTAACCACCATTAACTTTTCCCACTCCAGATTTCCTCTGCAGTCCCAGCTTTCTTTGTGGCATTGCTCATTTTTTTTTTCTCCAGAGAGTAACTTAAGGATCCAGCTTGCCCCAGAGACAAGATGCAAAATGCAGCTGATGCAATTGTGTTTGGAACACAGCAGAAAGAGAAAGAAGCTTGACAAAGTCACTTACTCTGAATTTTATTGAGGGACATATTATAGGTTTAGCCAAGCTTGGCCCTCTCATGGCCCGGGGTGTTTCCTATATGCTATTTGCACGTACTTCACAGTACATGCTAGAGGTAGAGGGAGGATCTGAATAGTTAAAGGGGAAGCTCAGAAGTAGGTTGAAAGCTGAAGGCACATATTAAAGGTCTCCACAAAGACTCAACATGCATAAATCCAGACGCTGTAATTAAGCCAGCGTGCAGTTACTCATCCATTAGTCACTCACTGGCTTCTCCAAATATATCATTGCTGAAAGCCCCTTCATTCCCCTTGTATAGGAAACTATGCACCACTGATGTATGTTCAAGGTTTTTCTGCTGCCTTCTACAACTCAGCCATACTAAAAAACTCAGCCTTATTTCCTAGGCAGGTCAGTGAAGGTGGAGGTTCTTATTTGTTTGGACCCATTTTTAACATGTGAGACCCCATCTTATTCTCAGTCATATGTACAACCCTGACATTTCCTTCTCATCCCTCTATGTCCCTCGCACACCCAGCTGGTCCTGAACAACAGCCTTCTGAATCATCTGTAGAAGCAGCACCAATTAACACCAAGACCTGGAAGTAAAGCTCCAGCAAATTAGTTAAGAACATTGTGAAGGGCAATGTATGTGACAACTTCTGTGCTCACCTCCCTCATCTTCCACCCAGGACCAAAACCATCTTGATGAATTTTCAGCACAACATTAAGGCATGGTAGCCAGGTTCTCTGGTGATGAACACTGGTCAGGTGTCCAGTACATTCATCCAAGTCTGCTTTTCATGCTGCTGCTACAGACAGTGTCATTGTTTCTGTTCCCCTTGCTTGACTTGTATTCCTACGTATATATCTGGGAATTTCTATGAGGAACATGTCATTGGTGTACAGGAACCTCTACAATGGAGGCCACAGTAACTGTTTACCAGAAAAGGAGGCTGCACGAATGCAGGATGTCTCCAGGAAATTCCAGCACACATCTGCAATGCCTGTTGGGAGTGGGTGGAAAAGATGAAATATCAGAGATATGGTCACCCTGAACATTTCTTGCTTAACAAATAACATTATCTTCATTTATCACACTATCAAGCAACATTAGAGATTCCAGCTTCTCCTAGTGGTGCATCTCAGCACAATCTGTGCTTTTCTGAACCGCTCACAGAGAGGTCATTGCCAGTGGACAGAAAATAGGCATTAGTAATTCCGAACATTTTAGCAGCCTCTCACAGAAGTGCTGCATAAGTCAAACAATGACCTGTTTAGCTGTGCTGTGCCCCTGCATGAGACAAGCACCAACAAACTGGAACATCAGTGCTTGGAATAACAGAATAACTTTTTAATGATTTATGATTCGAGCTAGGAAACTTGCTAGCCAGATGGATCTGCAACTGAGCAAACCAAGGCTGACCTGAGGCTACAGAACCTGTGTCAGCACACTGCAGAGGTTTTGCTGGAGATTGATTGTATTATTTCATTGCCATAAAGTCATCCGGTTAATTCTTAAGATTTTTTTTTCTTAATTATCGCTCAATCCACACATACTCTCTTCACTTTCTTATCTGGAGCTCATATATCAGCTCTTGGAGTTCAAGACTTTTAATAACTTGCCTCAAGATATTAAGCTTTGTTAGGTATTTTTTGCTTTTGTGAACAGCAGGCAATCTTTGCAAAATTATGGTAGACATGTAGCAGACTAAAAATACCAATCATAGGATCACAGAATCATAGAATGCTTTATGTTGGAAAAAAAACTTTAAGATCATTTCGTCCAACTGTTATACCAGCTCTGCCAACCCCACCTCTAAACCATTTCCCTGAGAGCCACACCTACACAACATTAAATACCTGCAGCAATGATGACTGGGCAGCTGCTTCCAGTGGTTGACAACCCTTTCAGGGAAGGAGTTTCTTCTTAAATCTAAACCTCTCCTGGCACAACTTGAGGCCATGTCCTCTTGTCCTGGAATGTGTAGGCAAAAGGGACCATATCCTTCCTCACTAGTGTGTTCCCTGATAAATAAGGTTTTTATTTTTTCATATGGAATCCTTCAAATCAGTGATTTTATTTCCGCATTACTCTATTTACTTTTACCCTGCTGGTACATTGTACCGTTTTGTGTCTAAGTAATGAAAATTTCAGATGAAAAAGTGTCAAATGGCAAACCCAATGCAATTGTCTAACTTTCTGGGCAAAGACACTGCTTTACTCACAAATCCTATTTTACTTTCCTGAATATGGTCATCTAAATGAAGACCCATTTAATTACTATTCACAAGCATTTTGTATTATAAGACGATGCTTTTAGGTAAACAGAGATTCACTGGAAAACTTGCAATCATTTTTTTGGCAGATTCAGGGTGTGGAATCCCAGATACCCATGTCTGGTAAACACTGGACCATAATGTGAATTCATATCTTCTTTGCTAGAAGTAGGCTAAAATGTTTGGGTTTTGGTGGATTGTAACACATCACCAAATTTTCAGGAACTTCAGCACTTTCTCCTACTTCAGATATTCAGTTTTCATCATGTAAACCTCTCATACCATGATGTCCTCACCAAGAAGAATTTCCTCCTACTTGCTTTCCATTCCCTAATGTCCATCTAGGCTGTCCTTATCAAGGTCAACTTTAATTAGTGAACTAAAGATTGAGCACTTTCATTAATTATCTAGAAAAGGGAGCAAACATCATATTAATGCAGTGGATTGTTGATACTAGGATGGAAGAGGTCACACCCAAGGGAGAAGGAGAATTAAATGCTAAGGAGGACAAAGAAATCATTTGTCTTCATGAAAAACATCCCTTTTTAACTCTTCTCCAACCTTTTCTATCTACTTTATTTCCTAGCTTTATTTTCTAAATCATAAGTGTCTTTTTAGGCATAGGTCATACTTTACTTTTTATCCTGAAACACAATATTTATAATCCTGAACTCTAATCTGGATCCATTATGAGTTTTTTTGAGAACAGTGAAGCCACTGGCACGGTATTTCACATAACCAAGTAACCTCTCCTGGAGGGAGGTTAAAATGCAAATTGGTCTCATTTTGCCCCATTTTTAATGCAGATGCCAAGACAGATCAGACTTATGGGGAAAAATGGGTTCAAAGCAGAATGGCAAGACAAGTTGAAAGCAAAGCTTTTGGAGCACCTTTGTTTCCCTTATAGTGAACTTATTCATAACATTTTAAAGCAGATGTAACATTTTAACACACCAAATTTGTTTGTAGCTTTTCACACAGACCTTACAGAGAAGATACAAACTGGGGAACACAGAAGAATTGAGTCTAACATATTTCACATATCACCTGGAAATACAACCAATCTTCCCTTGGAATGAAAAACTACATGAAAAATGTTGCTGCTACTACATTTATTCCTTCCTGTATTTCAACTTCAGCACCAAATTTCTATGCAGACTATCATAACTAATTATATTCTATCAAGCCAATGAGAAACAAATACATTACCTCTTTAGTCTTCAAAAGAGGCCATCTTTGGAGACCTTCTAGAAAACAAAGCACAGAAGATGAAGGGAGTGTTTTACACTTGTAAATGAATGTGCAAGAACAGGTCAGGATTTTTTAATGGTCTGTTTTGTACAGTTACTCTTCAATAATGTTTTCCAGGTCTCAGTTTTGAGTCAGTGGGTAAACACAGAGGTATTGTATCAGGGTAGAAGTGAGACAAAGGGGGAACATTACTAGATAACTAATTGCTTGGTGGGTAAGAAATTCACTGTAAATGTAAATGAAGCTGCAATTTATTGCTGTAGCCAAGCTGATATTCTAAGATGCATCTCTTTCATACATTCCTTTGAGAGAAATTTATAAAAGACTGGTTTTCAAAAGGCTGCAGAAAAGAAAGCCATGAGATCCTTGACACATTGTGACTCACGGTTTTTATATTGCAGCCAGGCCTTCATTTTCCTTCTACCCTTCCCACATCACAGCACATGTGTTTTGAAGGGGTCTCAGAAATAAGAGAGGAAAAGATAGGAGAACAACTACTAAATTTCAGGTTTATATTAATAAGATTGGAGACACGCAGGCTTGCCATTCATCCATTCAAAAGTCTCCTTCTCATGTCAAAAGTAGATTATCTGTGTATTACACTGCTAAGTATTTCACAGATTCATCAAGCAACCACAAAATCCTTATGACTGATGCTGTCCCACTTCTTCTCCCTGTCCATCTCTCCTTGGTGTAGTTAGAATTACTTTCTGGCAACAACATCCCTAAGTATTTTAGAGGACACCCAGTATTTCCATGGCATCTCCAGAGATCTTCCCTTTCGTGCTTGGCTTAGACTTCCCACCAACTTCTGCTGGGAATATATTCATGGATCTTACTTCAGTAAAAGCTGTTGTGTAACTTGATAGTTGGAAAGATATTTTCATTGATCTCATTGTTTATCCAATTTTCTGCTCAATACAATGACTGGTCTGTGCTCCATCAGGCTCACTGCAGTGAAGTGCCTAAAGATTTGTTGACCCCTGCAGCCCTCCCAGCTGGAGGTAGGTTTGATTTGGAATGAAAGGCAATTAGTGAAGAGAGTTCCACCCAGCTTTACCACAGATGGTTGGATAAAGAAAACAAAAAATGCTATTGCAAAAATGTTGCTTGTTTGTATTTTACTTGTTATTTACAATAAACTAATGGAAGGAATGTAGATCCTCATCCTATTTACACAAAAATTAATTGGTGCAACACTACAGCCCCCTGCAGAATGGCTCATGAGCTCTCTCAGAGAGGAACTGGGCAGGTAGAACCTGTTCCACCACAAACTACTTAGACAGCAATACAGCTGAAATCCCTGACATGCAGCAACCCTAGGTATTTTTCATGGAAATACCCCAAAAATGTATTGAGAGGACTTTCCTTCAACACACAATTCCTAAATAAACATTGTCCTTTCCACACCATTCTTCTCAACTGTGAGAAGTTTGGAATGGGCATTTACTGTTAGTTTGTTTTTATTTTTTTCCTGTTTGTGTTGGTTTTGTTTTATTCCCATATGTCTTTGAAATGTCTTGGTACCTATGCTTATTCAAAATATAATTTTGGCTGATGCCAGAAATGACATATCAGAGCATTCTGGAGAATGTCCATTACCATGTGATATCCTAATAGCAGCCTGAAAATGTGAAGGCCAAGACTCATATGTAGCTCCAAAGGCAGAAAGGAACTTTTTAATGCTCCTCCTGCCTTTTATAGTACCTTTTATAAAGTATAATACATTTAACATTTGTAGCTAGAGGAGGCCTAGACATGACATTTCAGAAGTATTTAAAGCCAGACCCACAGAACTATCCTGCATGCAGTGGATAACCTCTTGCTGGAGTGAAAACCACAAAGGAATGTGTATCACAAGTTCACAAGGGAGAAGATGAACATCTAAGATCAAGCTTGAAAGATTCATCTCAGGCTTCATATGATTTATGGAGAATTTCAATAGATACTTCTGTGGCCTTGTAGAAACTCTGAAAACCCCTGTGCTTGAAGATGATAGTTTTCCAAGTTACTTGTTTTTGAGCATTATCAGATACAATCAGGTCCTTAAAGCATTAGCTAATACTGTCTGAACTTTTAATTTGATTCTACTGTTACTGCAATTTAAAATTATGAACTCAGTGTAAATTAAAATAACATCCTTTATTTGCTAACTGGCACAGGATAAAAGCCAAACACTTTGCAGCATGAGTCTTCAGATATTCCCTTTTTTTTTTTTTTTTTTTTCTGGATGCTAAAAATCTTTATTCCCTTTAATTTTTTTTATTTTCATTAGCAAGATAAAATACAAGTTTTGATGTGCAGCTGGGCATTACAGAGACCAAGCACTTTTTGCTTTCTCGGCATAAAATAAGTTTGTGACTCATTTCATGTTTGCTCTGTTTAGAAAGCACAACCTGGCAACAGAGGCACAGCCTTGGATGCCTGGTGGCAAATAAATATGTGTCAGTATTGCCCATTTTATGACCTGTTTCAAACCCTAATGAAGGACTGATTTACACAAAAGTAGGAGAATATTACACCCTCTTACTGCTTTTGTTGTCTTGTATCTCTCGTCCTTTTGGAAATCTTTGGATGCTCTATTGACAGAAGAAAGCTTCTTAGAATCAAGATATGCCAAAATGAAAGAGGTAGAGAGTCCAGACACACAAATTATCTTCTTACTTTTAATTAGATCATTAATTGTTTTAAATATTATACAAAATTCCTGTGGGGAATCATAGAATCACAGAATGGTTAGGGTTAAAACGGGCCTTAAAGCCCATCTCATTCCAAACTCCTGTCATGGGCAGGGACACCTTCCACTAGACCAGGCTGCTCCTCATCCTCATCCAACCTGGCCTAGAACACTTCCAGGGATGGGGCAGCCACAGCTTCTCTGGGCAACCTGTCCCAGGGCTTCCCCACCCTTACAGGGAAGAATTTCATCCTAATATCCAATTTAATCCTACTCAGTGGAAACCCATTCCCCTTTGTCCTATTCCTCCATGCCCTTGTCAAAAGTCCCTCTCCACCCTTAAGGTGAGTCTCACCTGGGTGAAGCAGAGGGGCACAATCCCTTCTCTCACCTGCCCATGGTGCCTTGGATGCAGCCCAGGACATGGCTGGATTTCTGGGCTACAGTAGCATGGCTTACTTTGCTGATGATGACCTCAGTCTTGAAAGTGATATATTTGGAGCATTTAAAAGAACTTTCTGGGTCTTTTAACCTCTCACATAACCACTTCCAGACCATTAAGCTACACGGCATAGGACTCCTTGCTTTAATTTTCCCATTTTCCAGCATCCCAATTGCTCTCTTCTACACTTTTTTCAATCAAGAGGGGATGTATTCAACAGAAAAGTTCTTGTATGTACAAATCACTTAATTGCAGTTCCCAGTACTTAGGGGAATAGGCAAATTACAAAAGCATAACTGTCCTTTCTAAGCTTAAAAATTGAGAACTAAGAAGTTTGTGAACACCTGGTAAAATTCATAGTTGTGGCTGCTTTGGGGAGTCACAGTACTTTACTTGCAATATTGGAAAAAATGTTGTATCTAATATTTCAAACATTCTTCTTTTCCAGCTGAGTACTAATCTTTCTCACCTGTAGTGATGGGTAGGAATTGAACATGTTTGTGGATAATGAGATCTTTAATCATGCAGACAAGTATAGGCTGAGACCCACCATTAAAGTCCAGAAAGATTGGAATAGCAATTATAGAGGATCCTAAAGCACTTACAGCAAAATCACAGTGACCTGGAAACTATATTATCTTCTTCTAAAACAGATAAATTCCAAGAGGTCCATAGGTGTGTACTACTCCACAGGACAGGCCACCTGAACATAATAATGGTTCCTTTGGATGTTTTTATCCTGGAATCTGTGAGCCTGCAGTTGATCCTGTTCCTCATAATAAGGTATAAATGCATAAGTTTAGCTCCCTGTACACTACAGTGCATTATTAAATCAGAAAAGTTAGTTATGCTGCATGCAGCTGTGGTACTGGAAGGGGAGAAAA
The DNA here is from genome assembly GCF_009819655.1 of Sylvia atricapilla. Taxonomy (NCBI): domain Eukaryota; kingdom Metazoa; phylum Chordata; class Aves; order Passeriformes; family Sylviidae; genus Sylvia; species Sylvia atricapilla. Next base: position 148,185,648 of record NC_089140.1, read on the forward strand.
TTCAGCCTGTGAGATTCAAAGCATGGTCAAAGAAAGAAGAGATGTTCTCCACCAGCAGGAAAGTCAGTAATTTGAATTTACTCTGAATCCTTCATTGATTACTACATAACTTATTTCACTTTCTAAGGACACAAATATGATTGGGAAAAAGTTAAGTTAGGATTCCTCTGGAAAGTGTTGTGTTGTCCTGTTCCTCTGCCTTGGTAAATGGATCTAATTCTGTTTTTTAGAACTTTTATAATTGAAATCCCTTTCTATCCTGAAAGATAAAGCAAATTTGAATTACTACTTAGCAGAACTGTTATAAGAGTGGCATGAATTTCTCTTCCACTGAGTATGAGACTGAAAAAATGAGCTGCCATTTATAGGAAGGATGTTACTTAATTTGAAATACAAGTGATTATAATTGGTTAGACTATGATGTTATTACTTCTACAGTGACCCTCCAAAGTGTTAAAATTCCTTTTTTCATCCAGTCGGGTGAATCTGTTGGAAGAGGAACTTTTAGGACACAGACTCATACAATTAATAACTCTGATGTACCGTGTTTGGATGAACTGCTCCTTAGTGTTATTCTCCAAGCATATCTAGGCAGTGCTTACCAATATGTTCCCATAAAGGACACAAAACTTCAAGCTGAAGGAAGCATCATCTTCACCCCAGATACTCAATCTCTTCAAAGAAAAATGTATTCTATTATACCAATGCCAAGGTGGTCTCCACAATCAGACTGAAATCCCTTCAGTCAGGAGAAATAAATGTTTTCCCCTAACAATTGCTTTAAAAGTACTATGAATGGAACACCCCTAAACAGTGTACACTGCTCTCCTTTCCAGCAGTGAAAACATGATGGGCACCAAGCAACATTTAGACACATTGTGCACTGTGAGTTTTGAGGTCACATAGAGACAGTGACTCATTAGAAGCTCACCTATTAGTCCTCTTTAACTCTGTTTTCCAGCAAGTGCAAAGTCATTTACAATGAGGAAAAAAAATCTCATTAGTGACAACCAAAGCAGGATAAGTGACTTATCCTTGGCCTTTTGTCCTTATAAGCATAGGTGCTCCAAACAGCTTTCAACTGTTTTCAAAATATCTGTGAAAAAGTAACCATTCCAGAGTCTATTTTTGAAATCTTTGGCTCCACAAAAAAAAATTAGCTGCATCCTGCTTTCAGTGCCTTTGTAGCTGAAGCTAATGGTGTATTATGAAATGAAGGTTGTCATCAGTTTTGGGGAACATCAAGATGACAATCTCTCCAGTCAGTAAAGGGTATCAACAAGTTCCTTTCCAAACAGCATATTTTATGCTCTTTGGTTCCTGACTAGTTATAAAAGGAAGGAAGGAATTTTGTAGAATGAAAAAGATAACTATAAAATATTCCTGGGTAGCTGATGTGCAAACTATTAATATAAAAAATTACAGTAATAGGCATTTAAATGCTTTCAACTAGGATATGAATTATTGTCAGAGAGTAAGATAGAATTACAGAAAACTTCCCATCATCGAAAAGAGGCTATTATAGTTAAAATTATACAGAATATTGTTTCGAATTACATTAAATTATACTGAAATCTTTAAATAATTTTTCTTTTACATTAAATTTATGTCTTACACATTCCGATATGTAATTTTTGGAAGTACAGCTTTTAAGAAAAGAGGATATTGCAAGCTGAAGAGGACTAAATTTTAAAAGGCATGATATGTGCAGATATTTCATTTTCACTGGTGGCAGCTGTTCCAGGAAGTGAAAGGCTGATCAAGCCTGTAAGGAAAATAAAACAGTCATGGAATGCACCTCAGTGCCATGGCAGGGAGAGAACAAAGCAAAAGACTCTGAGTCGGATGAGCCTCAAGTGGCCCCTGCTGTAAACATAGATTTAAGTAAGCTGTATGAAATGGGGAGCTATTCCCTCCTCTCACCAAAGCAAGAAGTAAGTGTACCAAAAGTGTGTTTAAGCTTACAGAATTTTTCAGGCTCCCCATTGTTCTGGCCTGCATCTAACCACTCTACCTTTTATTAGGACATTAACCTGCAGTTTCTGCCTTATTCGTACATGACTTGTTTCAGGGATCAGGAAGGACCTGGTGTGAGCAAACCCATTCCTTTCACCAGGAGTCAATGCCTGAAGGCCACCATGTAACAATCCTTTTTCCACTTCCTCTGACTCCAATGTACAAAACAAAGTTAGCAAAGCTCCAGGTCAGAACCAGTGTGAAGCTTTCCCACAGAACAGAGAGTACAGATTAAACCTAACAGCTAAGGTAGGGACCAGAACTGAAGACACTGGTAGCTTTTGTGGACACCTGGATTCTGTTTCATTCAGGCCCTAATTGAAAAATTAATCACAGTTCATTAAATGTCTTTGAACTGATATTTGTCAAACATTCTTGTTCCCTGAATTTTCCACTTGTCATTGTTTAAAAATTTTCATTTCTTTTTTGACTGGTTGCCACCAGAGAAAGATAAATGACTGGCCCTGGAGGAGGATCCCATGGTACACCGCATGCTGGGACTTTCGCAGCAAGTTTCTGCTCCAGGGATCATGGCAGACAGAGTGAGCTGTAGTTATTGATGGCATGTCTCTACCTCCCCTTATGTGTTCCCTCTACAGAGTTATCGACAGATATTTGGCATTCTCCATCCCCCTACCTCCTGGTTCTGTACCAACAGAAAGGGCTTTCCACCCCTACAAAGATGATTGTCATGCTTGGCACCTGCTCCACACTACCATGAACCAAACAGATTTACTCATTCTGAAATCTAATTAGGTCTCTTAACTGTCTTATTGGATGAATAATTTCATTTTTTAGTGACTTGTCCTAAGATTTCTGCAGATCCTTCTAATCCAGAGAGACAAATAAACCAACAAACAAAAAAGCATGGAAACCAAAGTACTGGCACTGAAATTTTGGGCTCAGTTTGAGCAAGTGTCTTGTAATCTGACCTTGGAAAATTGTAAGAAATCTGCCATTCCCTCAGCCTCGTCCCATGATCCAACAGGGAATTTGGGAAGGTGATCCCAAATCCCTTTTTCATGACAGTGAAGGTATGACTCAAATTCAGTCAAATTCATACAAATGTTCAATTTCAATTTCGTGCTTTGGGATTGGGCCCAGATGAAGACGAACCAAGAAAGAAGTCCCAAAAACAGTAACACTGTTGTGGTATAATTACCACTCGAGTCTGGAATCTGTTTGAGTTTTATTTTGTTGGGGTTTTTTTTAGGTTTACTTGGGTTTTCTTATATCCTGAGTTAGAAAGCACCCACAAAATTCATCGAGTCCCACTCCTTGCCCTACACAGCACCATTCCCAAGAATCCCACCATGTGCCTGAGAGCACTGTCCAAACATTTCTTGAACTCTGTCAGGATTGATGCAGTGACCACTTCCCTGGGGAGCCTGTTCTAGTGCCCATCCACCCTCTGGGTAAAAAAATCCCTTCCTATTAACCAACCTAAGCCTTCCTTGATGATGCTTCTTGGCCGTCTTCCTGTCCTGTCACTGGTCAGCAGAGAGAAGAGGTCAGTGCTGCCCCTCTGCTTCCTTTGTGAGGAAGTTGTACCCACTATGAGATCTCCCCTCAGTCTTCTCTTTTTCAGGCTGAACAGACCTAGTGACCTGAAGTGCTTGTCATCTGGCTTCTTTACTCTTCCCCACAGTGCTGCTATGAGAAAAACATGGAATCAGACACCTGGGAACAGCCCACCTTGGAAAGAGCCCACCTTTCCTTGCAATTGTCACATAGATAAGTTTTTTGGGAATTGCCAACTATGTTGACTTAGCTTCAATCATGTGCACAAAAAACCAATAAACAGACTAATTCCAGAATTACTATGAAATTTGCATTTTCTACTCATACAGTGTAATTTTTTAATCTTGGGGTTTTTTCACATCTTTTAAGATGTGAAGTCTAGAATGATGTGTTTTTCTCAAAATTTACAATCATATTGAGCTGCCTTTTTTTGGAGTTTGTAGTTGTTGTTGTTTTGGTTTGGTTTGTTTTTCATTGCACCTCTCCATATCATATCATTAAGACCTTCCCTGTAACTAGTCATTTCCATTTCAATAATTTCTTTATAGAATTTCAAATCAATCATCCACTTGCCTCAGCAGTTCTTTCACTCAGAGCCTTTCCTCCTCACTACTACTATTCCCCATGGAATATGGTAGCTCTTCCGTGGCAGCAACCTGAACTCCCTATGTATCTTCTGCTTCTCCTTTCCAAGCCACATTGTGATCTGGGAAATGCTTCTTAGGTCTCAGCCTCGAAAAACAGCATTTCCCTGGGCTCAGCTTTTCCTGAGCATAGCAGGAACACCCAGGAACTGCTGCTGTCTAACCAGCATTGTTTTCCTTATGAACAGCCTTGGAAAATATTTTTCTTGCCTGAATGTCATAACATTTCTGTTGTCACCTTTTCCTAGAAAGTGTCAACCCAAACTGTGGCCAGGATGAAACATTTTAATGACTAAAAGCCCAGTCTCTTGTGACCCTATAAAGAGTGGCCCAAAAATGAGGCCTTTTGAGATCTCCTGGGCTGTGACCAGCACGTCCCTCTGAGTGAGGTGTCTCAGAGCCAGTGAACTCTCAAGTTTGCTATACTTGGAGGATCTCCAAAAAAACGATGAGTCCTGGGCCGATACCTCACTTCTCAAGGCCAGATCCTTTACGTGTGAGGAAATGCAAAATATCTGAGTATCTGACCATTTTGCTGACCTCCAAGGCGAATTTTTCACAGGTACCTTGTTTGCACTGACTTTTTATGTCTGTGCACATAAACTTGTGCATGTGTTATAGCAAATCTGTGAGAAATCCTCCTTTCTTCAATGTTTAAGTACCCTGGATATTGAAGCACGTTAGGCCGGTGAGAAAGCTTGTGACTTATGACTTAACCTTACTTAGATGCTGCAAGGTGTTGTTCTTTTGCTAAGTTGTTAAATTCAACATAAGCTATAAGTTAAGTCCTGCTAAGTGTTGTTTTTTTGTTAAGTACTAAGTTTGACTTTGAAGTCTTAGGTTAAGTGCTGTTAAGTGTTATTCATTTGTTAAATTGTTAAGTCATAAGTTAGGTATAAGGTAAGTTGTTTCTTTGTTGAATTGTTAGGCTTAAGGTATAAATTAGGTTAAAGTACTAAATTAGGTTAAGTACTGTTAAGTCTCAGTGCTTTTAAGCTTTTAGGCCACATTCTTTTTTATCCTTATTCTCACTGTCCTTTTGTCATAGGCACCTAAACACATACACACTCAGGTATATACACACATCCCTAGATAGTTCTCAGTTAATTTCTGTTTTGATTGCCTGAATTTTATTTGGTTTTGTTCTTGCTGGTTTTTCCTCAGTGTGCCTTAACTGTGCGTTAAGTTGAGTGAACTTCATTGTGCTGTTGCTTAATATTAAATCTGATTTTTGCTCATACCCTTGCCAATGATTTTTTAAATGATCTCAAACACTCAGTTGTAACACTCAGTCCAATTCAATATAGACCTCCCTGTGTCCCCTGTGACCTCTCACATCCAACCTTAGCTACAAATTCTTTCCACCGCTACTCTAAATTTACCTATTTTTTACTTTTTTCTTTTTCAAGACCAGGTGTCTTCCCTTAGCATTATGGAATATAATTTATATAAAGCCAAAAGTTTCTTTAAAGTTATGCCCAATTTTTTTCATTTTTGAGTATGCGGGTGTTTTATGCCCGGAAGCTCATGATTTGAGGATGGATGTAGTTTAAAAGAGATAAAGAGAGGCAGGCACACAGCGAGATTTAGCTTACTTTTGAGAGCAGACACTTGTACTTAATGTCAAGTTTTTGGACTAGATATGAACAGGATCAGACTTTTTAACCTAGCAAATTTCAGTGAGGTATATTCTCTACCAAAAAATAAATGCTTGCTGCACCTAATATCTCAGTTAGAAATTGTCTACTTTATCAAATTGTGAAGGCTTTGCCTGGGCAAAGCATATTTAAATCAGTTGAGAGTAAGTAATACAACAAAAAGGAGTTTTTAAGATGTGGATGTAAGTTAGGCCATTTGTATAGAGGGCCTATATTTGGTAGAGCTCATGGGCAACAGTGGGATTTTGATCAACAGCCTGACAAAACCAGAAGCATGGGCCGAGGGAAGAGAGGTCGTGGGGGTGAGAAAGAGTGAGAATCTAGAAATGAGGGACTTTAAACCAAAACTTCTGCAGAGCTTTGAAGAGAATTAACATGCTGGACTGCTGATTCAGGAGCTGACAGCCATCTCTGTTGAACAGGTTTGTATTGTACTTTCTCTTCATTTTCAGCAACAGTTGTTACAGTTCATCCTTGACACTGTAGTGCTATAAAAAGTTAAATATGATTATCTAAATATAGAGGGAGGAGGGGAAATCAGACAGGTTTAGAAATCCACTGTTATAGAACCAGAGAAGCAGTGCTGGAGAGAGACCCTACAGGGGAAATTGTTCCCAACTGCACAAAAGGCTCCACCTCTGTCATCTCATCCCACTTGAATTCTTTCTCTCCAGCTTAAACAGAGCCATTATAGGGAGATATATAAACATTATATAAACATATATATATATATATATATATGCATGAAAGGTTCATTTAGGTAATGCTGCACCATCATCCTCATAGCTGTTTAGAAGCACAGAGTATCAGTCAAATATAACACAGGAAAGGAGATGATCTGAGGATAACGCATTAAATAGATAATACAATTGCAAAGCTGTTGGGACTTCATTATGGGATGCAAGCAACCACTGCATCTGCACCACAGCCACCTGGGAACACAGCAAAATGAATAATTTTCCATGTGCATGTCATATTGATGACTCTTTTCTATTGACACTCTTGATACTGGCAGAAAATTAGACTTTTCCCATTCCAGCACATGCTAACGGAAAGGTGATTTCAAGTCTGCATATTCACAGACTAAGCTACAATCTGGCAGCTTCAAACAAAGGAAGAAGAGAAGAACAAAGCTTTTGGCTTTTTTTAAATGCTACTGGCTTCCTTGTGCAACAGACTGTTAAATCCTATTAGTAAAGTTTCCCCAGGAGTAGCTACAATAATTGAGGAATGTGGCACTCTTGATTCCCATGATGCTTAAATATCCAAACATTTTGTTTGAGGACAATATTTTTAACTTTTTTTTGGATAAAATCGTGGGAAGACAAACTGTACCACCCTTGGGGCCTCTGAAGCCACCAAGTCAGACCAAACCTTTTGGTAGAGTTTGGATGCTCTTGTGGTAACAGAGCCTGATCCAGACATCGGGGATGTCAATGGAAAGTGTTGCCTGACAGGCTTTCAACAAAGCTTCGCCACATTTGAGTTCACTTGTTATTTAACCTGCTTGGGAGATGGCAAGGCCCTGACAGAGGAACACCAGGTAAGGAGAGACTCTCTGTGCACAAAAAGTTATGTTTCTTGTGTTGATATGTGAGCAAAGAAAATCCCTTCTCACTGGTGATCACTTTCGTAGAATTGACATATGCCTGTGTTTTGGAGGTCGTTTTAGTTGTAAACAGTGAATCACACAAGGAAACTCTTTATTCAGCTCTTGACTTGTTTCAACTATGACCTGAGCTCTTCTGTTTCAGTACAAAAAAATTCAACATTTTTTAAAGGAGTGGCTTGGCTTTAGCTCCATCTCTAGGAAAAAAAAAAAAAAAAAAAAAAAAAAAAAAGGGTGGGGAAACAAACCAAATGTTATCCATTAAAAAAAAAAAAAAATTTCTTACTGACCAATTCAGTTCTTCAGCACCAGAAAGATATGATTTTAAAAAAAGGTTTTCATATGTGCTCAAGCTGAAGTCAACTCTCTGCTTGTAAATTCGATTTCTCTAAGTAGGGAGATAGTCATAAAGATTAAGTAAGAGATGGTGCATAAAGATCACTGTAGACATATAACCCCACTTCAGCATCATAGTGACATTAACAGCTACTCATTGAACTGGGGATATTGAAGCAGCTCTTAACTTTCCTCAATCTAAAAGTCTTCCTTGTATAAAAACAAACAAAAAGAAAGGCAACAAGAAATTTAGCCTGATTATTTTCCAATACCTATGAATTCAAAAAAGCATAACATCTAATAATATTGTGTTGGAAGAGCTGAGCTAAATTGCTTAAAAAGATGAAGTGCTGCTTAGCGAGTAAAGGGGTTTTTGGTGGCCTATCCTTTTGTGCTAGTTTAGCTCAACCTCACTTAGTTTAGAGAGCTGCCAAAACTCAGTTTGGCAGTGATGTTACTGTGTTTGATAAGTTCTTCTTTTTCCTTAGGCCTTTTAATTTCCTATAATTCACTGATCATTTCTTCTAATGTGACAAGCTTAAAAATTAAGTATTTTCCAGCAATGCATATGAAGGAAAAAAATTAAATACTGATTACTTGCAAATATAAAACAAAGAATAGTCAGGCAAGGGCATGAGAAAGAAGAGAGAGCAACTGTTTTGTTGTATTAGAAGAAACCTATATAATTTACCTAAGCTGTATTTGACGGAAACACAGGATGGTTTGGATTGGAAGGGACCTTTAGAGATCATCTCATTCCAACTATCCTGGCATGGGCAGGGACATTTTTCATTAGATCAAGATGCACAGAGCCCCATTCAATCTGGCCTTGACCAGCTGCAGGGACAGGACATTCACAACTTCTCTGGACAACCTGTGCCAGGGCCTCATCCACCTGATGGTAACAAAGTCTGTCAAACATCACCTCTTTAAATATGTTTAAAATATTATAGGACCTTATGGTATAATCTGAGTTAGAAGTCACCCACAATAATCATCAAGTCCAACTTCTGGCCCACACAGGAGACCCCAGGAATCCCACCATGTGCCCAGGAGCATTGTCCAAAGGCTCTTCAAGCTCTGTCAGGCTCTGGGTTGTGACCATTCCCTGGGAGCCTGTTCAGGGCCTAGACACCCTCTGAGTGAAGAACCTTTCTCTAATATTCAACCTAAATCTCTCCTGACACTACTGCAGGCCAGTGAGTGTCTCTCCCACTGCAAAGTTATACTTAGTTTCTGTAGTGTATAATTATAATCAAAATAACTGCTTGCAGACATTGTTTTTCCATTGCATGCTTTTATAACATCATTGTTCTCGACTTTTCAGTATTTTTTCAGACAATTTTAAGTATTTTATACACACCATTAGTGTGTTTGAACCTCATTGCACGTTCCAAGTTTTTTTCACAAAGTATATTACTGATAGCTGTAATTAGTAAATTTTGTTTAGTCTTCCAGAAAATCCATCTACCATCCATCTACTTTGGATATCTATACCCAAAATACACCAGCACCTCTGAAGGCAGGCATGTGCAGGAAAGACCCATCAGAAGGCAAATGAATATGTAATATCTCCATTAAATATTATTTGTATGAATGATAAAATGCTCAAAGAGCAAAGTTTGAACTTGAGCAGAATCCCAAGCACAATATGAGTTTCTAAGGAAATGTTTTCCTCCAAAGACAAAGAAGATCAAGACCTCAATCAATGAAAGCAATTTGGAATACTTCAGCCTTGCTGTGAGTTTTTATCACAGCTGGGAGAGCTGAGCAAGTGGGATGAAACAGTGAATCTCTTGAAGGTGAATAAATATATGCACAGTCATAGAAGGACACCTTCATTTCCTATATTGTTACTATGTAAATTATGAATTCCATCATTACATATATCCTCAAACTTTACTCTAACAGCTGCCTGGGTTTGAGGGTTTGCAAGAACCAAGCTGGACAGACAAAGTTTTCCAAAAAGACCTGCAAAACTAGAAATGGGGGGGAATTCTTCACCCCATATCGAATCAAGAGATGTCAGAGGTGTGCTCCTCAACTGGGAGTGTAGGCTGGGGCCCAGTGAGACATTATTAGCCAGGGCATGGGAAAACTGAATCCCTCTGAACGTTGTGACAGTCCCTTTGTTTAAACAGGTATCATTCAAATGTGTCCTTGTAAAGTCTTCAGCACAGCCTGGAGATGTTGCTCATTTTTGGTGTGTGCCTCAGTTTTGTTGACACTGGAAGACAGCCATAGTGAGAAAGAAAAATATCTGCATTTTAACCTGTCTGATAGCCCTCTGTCTTATTACAGCCCTCAGGAATTTCTGATCATTGCAATGAATCATTTTCTGATTATTTTTTAACACTGGTAAATGGTGACCAAAGACACACTTCAGACAGGGAATATCTAGCAAATTAAGGCAGATATGAGATGTTATCTAGAGCTCATAGGTTAAGACTTTTTATTTTAAAAGGACTATATGCTTCATTGCAGCCCTTCAATAATACACAGACACAAATCAGGCAAATCAATCCCTAATGTGCTGGAATTATGCCAGTAATTAATCTGTTTAACTACTGGGACTGAAAGAACAGTTGAGAAAATGCATCCCTTTTCACCTGAAATAGCAGTGTTGTATCTTAAGTTCACAAGGCTCTAACAGCTCTGTAAATATTATTCTGTAATTTAGTCATGACATCTGTAATTCTAGTCTTTGTACCTGAATGTCTTGGCTATTGTAACCAAAAATATGTTTATTCTATTCCATCTGTTGAAACCCAGCTGGGGAGGTGTTTTTTTTTCTTTATCTGTAGTAAATCCAGGAGGGATGGGGTGGCTGCCTTCTCTGATAACAAGCCATCTGTTTAAAATGGGTGGGGCATTGTTTCTTATCTCTGTTCACCCTCCCATTATGTCCACGGGGATATCTTAATGGGCCATGAAAGCTCACCAATGACATGACACATTGCATCATCTCATTGTGAGATGCTCTACCCAGGGAGGAGGAGCCAAACCATTTCCACCTAGATAAAAAGGAGCCACAAGTGTCACCAGACATCCAGTGTTCCCATGGGATTCCTGAAGGAAGACCAAACCCAGCTCTGGACCCTTTTCTCCACAGGACCATCTCTACTTCCAACAGGACCACATCTGCCACTCCAGGAGGGGTTACTTTTGGATGTTTCAAACACCCTGAGCATCAGGGTGTCAGGCTGTATTTCTGACTCTGTCAGGGTTTTCTAGGATTTCTTGTTTGTTTCTTTGTTTGCTTATTCTTTTGTACTACAACATTTGTATTTCTGATATCCCTGGTGAAGAGGTAAAGAACTGCTATACCTATTCCCAAAATCATTGCCTGAAAGGCTTTTAATTGCAAATTTATAATAATTTGGAAAAGTGGCAGGGGGAGGCTTACATTCTCCATTCCAAGGGAGACTCCAATCTTCCCAGGCAGATACCTGTCTGTCTAAACCAAGACACTGACATCTTCCACAACATGGGATGATTAAGTCCTTTTTGAGATGAGAAGAAAAGGCATTTGTGACTGTTTAGCCTGGAGAAGAGAAGGCTTCCTATTAATGTATGTAAATACCTGAAGGAAGGGTCCCATAAAGGATTTAGCCAGGCTTGTTTCAATGGTGCCCAGTGTCAGACTCAGGAACAATGGCACAAACTGAAACACAGGGGGTTCTCTCTGACCGTAAGAATACATCATTCTTACTGTGAGGGTGATCAAGCACGAGCACAAGATGCCCAGGCAGTCTGTGGAATCTCCATCCTTGGAATTACTCAAAAGTTGATTGGACATTTGCTATTCTGGTCCACTAGATCTTGGGAGACCTGTTTGACCTATGGAGTTGGACAACATGATAGTCAAAGGCTCCTTCCAACATCAAAGATTCTGTGAAAAAAGAGAGAAAGACAGGGAGAGAGAGAGAGAGAGGGGGGAGAAGGAGAAGGAGAAGGAGAAGGAGAAGGAGAAGGAGAAGGAGAAGGAGAAGGAGAAGGAGAAGGAGAAGGAGAAGGAGAAGGAGAAGGAGAAGGAGAAGGAGAAGGAGAAGGAGAAGGAGAAGGAGAAGGAGAAGGAGAAGGAGAAGGAGAAGGAGAAGGAGAAGGAGAAGGAGAAGGAGAAGGAGAAGGAGAAGGAGAAGGAGGGCTAGTTTCTAAAGACACAATCAAGGACAAATGCTCAGTTGGTCTAAATCAATCAGAGGAACTCGTCTAATAGTACCTATTTATTTTCTCTTCAGCAAACACATTCCCTGTCACATCATGTGGGAGCTCCCACGCAGTTCCACGTTTCTCCTATCCTGATCAAGGATGTATCTCTCTTTGCTTATACAAGGCACTGACTCTCTTCAAGAATCTAAGCAACCAAAGAGAAAACAAATGATTAAATGGATCTGCTGAAGTAAAAAAAGAAACATTACATTTAGGAACATCTGACCCTCCATCTCCTAGTAGTTGGGACACACTAACTATTGAAAACTCAGTCTAGTGGCTAGACCAGATGATCTCTGCTCCCTATGTTCTCTCAGAAATTAAAGTGTACATCCTGCAAACCAGACATTCATCACCTACCATTTAAAACCCTATTACTTTATTCTGATTTATACTTGATCAATAAAATAAAAAAGTACATTAACAATGAAAAAACACATAAATGTCTATTAATTTCCTATTAGCCCACAGCTGTAAGAAAGTACATCAAACTGTAGGCTATTCCTAATGAAAAAAGCATTAGGAATACAGAGAAATATAGCAGAACACCTGGTCATTAAACCATGATGATTACAAACTATTAATGCCATAATGACCCATCTTCTTTGGCATTGAAGAATGATATGGATGTTAATTCATCTATCCAAAGAGATTATACTTAAAAGCTAGGAATGGTTAAGTTATTAATATACATAGAAGCATTATTGGTTTGGGTACATTTTTGGAATGTGAACTACAAAATTAAAACATTTTCAATCTCTTGGTTCATATTTGTTGCTTCCAACCTTCTTAATAGAGATGTTTGACCAAGCATTGTTGTATTTAGTTCAAAAAACATTTTAGAATACAGGGAAAATTTGAATTAACTAGAGTAAAATTCATATGACCCCATATTTTAAAAGAAAAATGGGAGTATAGTAATTGCAGCACTAAATATTTTTGGCTGATATCTAGCCTGGGGGAAAAAAAAATAGCCTGAACAATATGTGAACTGATTAATCAGGAATTTAAATGGCAATAAGTAAATTAGAGCTCCATCACAGAATCATAGTTTAATCTGAGCTGGAAGGGGCCCACAAGGGTCATCAAGTCCAGCCCCTGGCCCTGCACAGGACAGCCTTAAGAGTCACAGCATGTGTCTGAGGGAGTTGCCCAAACTCTTCTTGTACTCTGCCAGGCTTGGTGCTGTGACCAGTGCCCTGGGGAGCCTGTTCAGTGCCCAACCTCCCTCTTGGGGAAGAACCTTTTTCTAAGTGTGATAATAGATGTTTTAAAATAATATAGTGTATTTTTTTTTTTTTTTAAGACGACAGGCTTGGATGAAAGACAATAATGTCAAAACAGTAGAAATCACTATGGTATTTGACTTTACACCAGAAACAACTTGTACAAGAACTAGGAGGATATGAAACAAATATGTAGATGTTGAACTTTATACAACCCATTGACTGATAGTTTTTGACATGAAATTGCAAACAGAGTGTATATTTAGTTGAGTTTCTAAGCAGAAAATGCTGAAAAGAGAGGTTACTGAGACACACAAAAAGTGTGCTTTTATCAACTGTCAAGTTATTTATGAAAGAATAAAAAATAATATATTGGCCCCTTTCTTCTTGGAAATTAGTGACTTTGGAAAAATTCATGGCTTTTGAGTGTAACATAGTTAGAAATGATATTATGACTGTTGGATACATAAATTTGAGGATTTTTTGAATGTGTGAACAGAAAATACACAGGCTCTATATTTGGTAAAGTATCACAGCTGTAGGATTGCTCCTTCTTCAGGTCCTAGGACCTAGTTCAGGTCTCTACTCATCCATTTTCATCAGAATATTAGAAAGATCACATGGGTAACTTACACTGCCCCCTGGTTATCACATACAGATCTGAAAAGTGAATTAAAGATTCCTCTATCTTTCAGGTAATCACGCAGAAAGATCTAACCTAGACTAAAAAGCTCAGACAGGAAATAAGTCATGAACCGTCAACAGGCAAGGTACTTAACCATCAGAACAACTTATCAAAAGCTATGATGGATTTTATCTCCCTGGAAAATTATAAATAAATATTGAATGTTTTTCTGAAAGCTCCTTCACAATTCAAGGAGAATTAATGGTCTTGAAAAAGGAATGAGTTAAAGCATGTCCTATGGCTTGGTTCATCCATTTTACACTGGATAATTACTATAGCTTTTCCTGTCTTTAAAAGCTGCTACAGCAGAAAAAAAAAAGCATGATATTCCAGAGGTGTAACTAGGGTTTGAGGGCTAGAATTTAGCATTTTTCTATTTAATACTCAAATGGATGACTTGGGTGTCCATGATGTGACAGTGACTTGTGAATTCTGTCATAGCATGTTTCCAGTATGTTTAGATAGGGAAATCTATCACTGTTTAAGCTTATTTTACATTACTAACCTGATGCTGAATTTTTGTGAAGGCTGGAAACTAGAATCCTTAGTTTCACAGAGAATCTTGACTATAATGTGAAGTCATGGTCCTTCAGCTTCCCATTGAAAGTTGTGAACATGGTCAAGGGAAAGCTTAACCATCTGCTAAAGGCAGACATTTGCTAAAGACAGCTCTGCTTTTCCAAAACAGCTCCCTGCTGTCCAGTCATTACCACTCCAAGCCAACTAAACCTTGTGAAATCTGGATGCTTAACTCATCCTTATCATATAATTTGGATCTTTTTCCCAAGTAGCCACTTCTGGTTTCCACAAATATCCTCTGAGACCATGAGGAAAAGGTAATTGTATATTCTCTGCTACAAATACCCAGCTGTTTATCCAAAGTCATTTCACACAACTTCTACCTGTTTATCATTACTATTGGAATGGTAAGGTCTTGGCTGTAAAGACAAATTAATCAATCAACCAATGCAGGATTTTCTTACTGTGAGGACCCTGACTTCATTAATAGACTCCTAACATTGTTTAAGTTGGAGGGGACGTTAATTTCATTCCAAGCCCTCTACCATGGGCAGGGACATCTTCCACTAGACCAGGTTGCTTTAAGCCTCATCCAGCCTGGCCTTGAGCTCTCCCAGGGATGGGGCATCTACATCTTTGGGCAGCCTGTGCCAGGTCCTCACCACCCTCACAGGGAAGAATTTCTTCCTTATATCCAATCTAAGTCTATCCTCTCACAGTTTAAAGCCAATCTCTCTTGTCCTATCATTACATTCCCTTGCCAAAAGTCTCTCCAGAAAACTTGTGGGCATCCTATAAGAGCTGGCAGGATGAAAAAAGGTCTCCCTGGAGCCTTATTTTCTCCAGGCTGGATAACCCCAGGTCTCTCAGCCTGTCTTTACAGAAGTTCTCCAGCCCTCTGACAATCTCATGGCCTCCTCTGGACTCACCCCAGTAAGTCAATGTCATTCCTATGCTGAGGACCCAGGTGGCGTCTCACTGGGACAGAATATTGGGGGAGAATCATTTCCCACAGCATGCTGGTCACCCTTCCTCTGCTGCAGCCCAGCATTCAGTTGGCTTTCTGGGCTGCAAGTGCACGTTGTTGTTTTGTTGTATTGCCAAGCATCAGTAATTTAACAAAGATCTCAGGAAGTTCACAGAACTCACACTGTGAGAAATAACGCAGAGCACATTAACGTATCTTTTCTCCATCATATATTCATTTCAATCAAACAAATACACTCTAAAGCCTAATTTTGACTCTGTCAGACATCTTTTATTATGTCATTATGATCACATGTAGCGGCATGAAATCAGTGATGTAAATCTATACATAACACGCTAGTTAATGGTTTTCCGAGTGCATTGAAAACTCAGTCTGCTTCCAGAGGTTTACAGTGCCTCAACCTTTAAATCCATATCAAACCATCCTTCCCATAAGGAGTTTCACGATGACCAATTTAGTCAAACTTTGTCTCCTCTACGGTGCTTAATGTATTCTAAAAAGCCAAGAATAGGGCAAACAGAAATTATTGAATATCACCAACCTAGATGCAAAAAAAGCTTTACAGGGTTTAATAAAACTACAAGGGTAATAAAGCAAAACCTTTCAACTCCTGGGAAAATAATAATCCCTTTGATAACATTTCTGATATTTAGGGTTATTGAGGCTGGAATTACTTTATCTTAGTTATTGATTTCCAAGCCTTCATGATTACTGTTCTTTAAACATTGCAGAGTCATACTGTGCTTTGCTGAAGACTCTAAACCAACAAGAAGCACTGGAGTCCCAAAATCACAACATTGCATGTGAGGTCTTTTTTTCCATCTTCAACTGACACATGAAACCTCTGTTTGGCCTCCTTTCTTTACCAAAAGAAAAATTACAATCCCACCTACCTCCCTTCCTCCCTCCCTCCCTCCTTCCAACTTGCTATTCAGTGGTTAACAACAGTCTTTGTAGATAATTATTTCTCTCTTTACATTAATCACTAGGAGCAGAGTGACTCACTCCACAAACAAACAAATGAAAGTGCTGCTAGGTCATCTACCCCTCCCTCCACTGGAGCAGAAGGTATAAGCCTATGCTCAATTGGCTCAATTCTTGGTGCTCAAATATCTCTATCTCCTCTTTTTTTCAGCCCAATAGGGAAGTTAACAGTGAATTTTCTCCTTAACTGGTGATTTGGAAGCTCTCATTTTCACTTCTAGAAATAGATAAATGAGGATTTCAGAGAATCATGATTTCAAGTAGATGAAAACTACACTGATGAAAGACCCGTCCATATTGCCAGGGTAGTCTCAAAGACAGTTTTGGTCTGTCTTTTCAGCACAGTAAGTCAGGCTCAGAAATCTAAAATCATTATGACATCCATTAGGACCTGGTACTCACAAAGCCAGAGGCCCCAGCCTGGCATGTACAGGGACCATGATGCCCATTTGGAGCAGGGAGCTGCACCAGCATCCTGCACACACAGAGACATGGAGAACATGGCACAGAGAATAAAAGTTACAGAACAGCATCCAACACTTTTTCTTGTACAGAAAGCAAGAGTTTGCCATCTACAAGGCAAGAATGCATGGAATTCCAGCTGTGTTCTTCCCATCGCCCTTCAAACTTGAGAAAAAGGAGATTTTTGTTTGTTCTCCTTCAAGAGCTATTCTCTTGATTAAGCAGCTCCTTCACCTGCCCTGAATGAGACTGCACTTGGACAGCAGGTAAGGGGAGACTGATTTTACATGAAGCCTGTGATGGGGAGATCCTTGGCCAAAGGGGGCATAGAAAGACCTTAATAATGACTATATTCTTTTCAGTGGTCATCACACACATAGAAGAGAAGAGAGGAAACTGTGATATATCTAATATGGTAGAAAGGAAACTGAAGCCATTACAGATATCTTAATTTCTGCTCAGTATTTAGCAGAAGAGTCGCACCACGCTTCAGCCTCTCAGTTGGGAGAAATTACAATGCCCTATGAATAATAGATGAAGTGCTATTTTGATGATGTAAATTAGTATTAATGCAGAAGATTATTTTAATAGTGTGCATAAATGGAATTTTCAGTGCTGAAAGGAACCCTAATTAAATCTGATTCTTTCAACCATTCGCTGCTACGCCACTCAGTGTTTTGGCAGGGGGGAGGCTGTTTGTTTTCTCTAATACTTATTTCTGTCTCCTCTTTAAATCATTTATTGTTATATTTAGTCACTACAATCAAAAAGTAAAATAAAACCCTAATGATAAAGTCAAACAAGAAGCCTTTATTAATGCAGAGCACGCTGTACCAGAAGGAAAACATGCCAGTACCTAGGGAGAGTCATCCTGGGGACAGGCATGCTTTAATGCTAGGAAGCTGCAGAAACTACTTTCCATTCTTCTTGCTTGTTTGTAACAAAACTTTGGAATTTCATCAGCACAGAACAGTCAAGAGCTGTTCCTGCAGAAAGCCCAAGGGATTTTGCTGCCTTGACCTTTGCTTTGCCCGTTGCACACAACATATACAATGTGCACTGCTCGGTGATATACATTCACCATTACCACGTAATTGGAACACTGCATTAGATCTGGCTTGGAAAAAACAGCCACTCACATCACATCTTCCAAAGGTTTTTTGTCCCACAGGAATTTCCCATTCACCAGGCATCTACCCAAAGCCTGCTCACATAAAAGTGACTTCCCTCTTTGGACTGACCTTCTGCAAGCCCAAGTACTTCTAAATAATGTTTTCTAATCCATATGCAGGAAAAGAATTATATCAATGAGATTACTGTACAACCTGTCACGTGCTGTGCTAGCCTTTTGGGCAATATTTATGACCATGTATTGTGCTATAAAGCATAATGAACAATGACAAAATATCAATGGCATATTCATCTGAAGAATCATTATTTTTATGTTTTATGACAGGGCTGTTCCATAATTTATTGTAAAGCTGCTTGGTGTTGTAAATACATTGTGTAATAGTTTCTAATATATGTTCACAATACATTATTGCAGCACTGAGATTAAAATCAGGTGTTTATTAGTGAGGCATTTTTAATCTGGTACAAATTATAAAGGAGAAGCCAGGAGTGACTGACCCGCTTGGAAGAAATTTGAGTTAATGAAATACTTATATGAGAACAATACTTGCTGTCAAACTGGAAGGCCATTGACAACAGACTGCAGAGCTTCTGCATTCAGAACACCATGTGAGGCTTACTTCTAGTTCATTTCATTTGCTTTTGTTCTGGTGATGTTGATACAGATATAAATGTCTGTTTACAGATAAAAAAATAGTTTTTTAAATCACTCCTCTGGATAAAGAAAGCCGTGAGGAGTGTAAGCTTTTTTTGTTCTCCTGCGACCTTCAATAACATCTCTCTCAGGCAGGGATAGAGGTGCCTGACATGCATCACCCCTGCGTGTCCAGGCTTTGCTCCTCCACAGGTGCCACTGGTTCCTCAAAGCTGTCAGCAGAGCAGATGGCATCAGTGCACCTCAACCAAGTCCTGAAGAATTTATATAATTACACACCCAGGCCATGGAAAAAAGCAAATAGGGGAAAAAAACCCACTGTGATCAAGGCACAGGAATTTCTGCTGTATAAATCTATCCTCCAATCAAGTCATACCTGTTTCTCCTCCTGAATCACGTATTTCTACTAAAGAAAACGTAATTTTGAAGTGTGCGGTCACCATTTGTGTCTTCTCCAGATCCATCCCACCTTTTCAAGGATGCTCACAAAACATGCCGATGCCCAGTTCAGCTTGCTCTGGGAAGGCAGCACTACTCACTTGACTGACTCTCCACAGCACAGGTTTTCGGGCCTTCCCTCCACCATCCCCTTGATGGAATCTAACCGTAGAATTAGAGTAGGAGAATAAACAAATTAATTGTCCAAGTGACACCTGGGTCAGACTTGGGTGTAAACACAGCCTAAAATGTATTTCAGAAAAAAGGTTTCCTGAGCAAACCAGTTAAATTCACAAACCTCAGTGGGCTTGGGGAAATGTCAGTTCAGGTCCATCACCAATAAATCTATTTCAACACTAATGTCTGTGGTCACATTTAATCTTCTTCTATGACTTGTGTTGTATGACTGGGTTGTGCTTCCTCTGTGCTGTTCTTCAAGAGCCAGCACCAGGGTGAGACTTTTCAGTAAGACCTGCACCTTGCACAAAAATGGGAGGTTAAAATAATATGTGGCTAATAATTAACTCATCTTCTCATAATTTTAAATTCCTCATAACACTATATTAAAAAATATAGTGCAGTCATAGACCTAAAGGTATATCATTGCCATCAGTGTCATAAAAATTGCTCTCAGAGAAGCAATAATGAGAACTCCAGCATTGCATATTCTCAGCCAACTTTCAGGGCTTGTAATGTGTCACTGCTACTTGTCTGCAGTCATTAAGGAGGTCATCTGACAAGACAGACCTGAACTTGGACTTCAATATTTTCATCATGGAAATTTAAGCTTCACTCAGATGCGTTGACCTGAAAGAGGCACTTAATCAAAAGGGATCTCAGCTCAGAAAGGGAAAGATGAGTTTTTTTTCAGTAATGGCTAAAAATATGGTTGTCGTGGCTGTGCATTTAATTGCACATCTGTTTGCAAGGTTATGATTTCCATTCCAGTTCAGTGACACTTATTTTCAAGACACTTCCAATCTGATTAGAAATTCTGCATATAAGTCTAGCAGCCACAAAACTAGGAAAGAGGTGTGTTGTAGCTAAAGATAAAAAGTGACATCTTAAAATGCCCCTTAACATTTTCCAAATACTCTGAGTATGTCATAGGAAAGTTTTTTCTTCTTTGACTTTCTTTTGAAATGTAGAAAAAATAATTTTTTTGAACTAGGCTAAGTTCAAGCTTCATTCCTAATGCAGTAATGATTAAATAATTTGTGTCCGTTTTAATTTCACCTTGAATTTCAAGATTAAAGTCTTTATATTTTGATGTCAGCTCAAAAATTAAAGCCAAAAACCAGATGTGTGTGGAGGACCACTGAGTCCTTTGTACTGTCACCTCTCCCATCCAAGTAGTGGCATATTTCTGGAAGAAGATTTTGATATCTTGTCAGTGTTTTTTGTTGCAGTATGGTGTGGAGAAGGCAGAAAGCAGTAATGTGCACTATTAAGACATAATTTTGAAAATGTAAGTAATGGAATCTGACAGGGATGAAATTTTCTGTTCTTAGGATGGTATGTGGTACCAAAGGAGTGCCGCTAACATTAGCAGGGAATTAGGGGCCCTGGAAAGATAACTCTTCCCACTGCAGTACCCTCATCACTCAGGCAAGGGAAAACCACCAGCTGCTGCTATTGAAACAAGTCCAGGAATGAGCACTTTCATGTCTTCCATCTACCTTGTGAATAGCAAGAAAATGTTTCTTCCCAATGGTTTCTTTTGTTAGAGTTTTATCCCAATTCCATGGACATCATTCAAGTGAGTTCTGGGCTGTGTTGACAGCAGCTGCTGACTTGTCCAAGAAGAGGACAGTAAGCTTGGAGCTTCCAACTTTTTTCAATTTCTCCTCAAATTTTCTTCTTACAACTTCAATTTACGTTGCTGTCATACTCCCAGAAATCTGAATACCATGCATAAAAAGCAGATAGTTTTCAGACAATAAGTTTGCTGTTGCAAGGTGGCCCTCTTCTACCAACTCAGTATCTTCATCTCATTCCTTTTTGGAGATTTCTGGTGGAAGATGTTGCAGCTTCAGGTTAGATTCATAAACATGAGTAGGACCAACACCAGCCTCAGATCTGGGGGTTATTTCCAGCAGTTCTTCCACATTGGCTGGCCTCCTGCTTAAAGAACCTTCCTTTCAACACATCTTGGTCTTCCAAACAGCTCAGAATGATGCCACCTTCTTCCTTCATCATGTAAAGTGGCAGGGCAGGGGGCACAGACGCCCAGATTTTCATCTCCTGACATCCAAACTGGAAATGTTTATTGTGTTTTTCCAGATCTCTTTCTTTGGCCTTATTTGTGCACTTTCTGTCAAAAGAATGCTGAACAAGCCTCTGTAAAAACAAAAAGTAGGTATCCTGAAGTAGGCACATTGAAGGATACTTTGGAAATTACTTGTCTTTTTCTATCTGCATTTCTACAATTCAAATAATGATTGTTACTTACCTTGAGGGTATATGAGGAAGATTAATTCATTAACTGTGTTCAGAAAGCAGAACAGTATCTTTTGGCTCCTGATTTAAATTCAGTAGCCAATGCAAAGTTCCTAAATCAATATGTAAAAATGTGAATGAAAAAGATTTGTCTTTCAAAGGAGTTTGTGTTCATTCATCTCTCAGCAAGAACTCTCCTACTCTCTCTACTTTTAATTGACTCAGTTGAGAATTGGAAACCAAACCTCTGACCATTATGATCTATATTTTTGTTTGTCAGAGTAAAAATCCAGCTTAAATAATGTGGTTATCGTACTCTCCAGAGCAGCAGCTATCCATGATTAAAGTGTTATTCTCATTAACTTCATTATAAGCCTCTGCAATCAGAAGGTACTTCACTAATGGGAACTTTCTGAGACTGCCTCTACTCTGATTAAATGTCTTTTGTGCATATTTGCAATTGCAAACTTACATACACACATATAAACATTTCAAATGTCCCTGCCATACTCTCACCTCTGCAGAACCATGGGGTAATTTAATCTCCTCATAAAACAGACAGTATGTTGCCTTTTACTTTCCTTTTCTTTCTTTTTCTTTTATTTCCTCCCTATTTCATGGATCATCTGACCATAGTATTTTCATATTATAGGAGGAGTGGAGAGGATGTGGACCTGCATAACAAATGGAAGTTTTCCCACTCCTCTTACCCTCTAACTTCTGTTTCCATGTCAAATTAATTCCTTTCAACTTCCTCTGAAATATCTGATGCTGTCAGGTGATGTCATTGGTTTGAACATGAAGACTAAATTGTTAAATATAAAATCATTATTATCCTTCACAGTTTCTACCAGTTTCCTAGAGGTGTGATGAGAGAACTCTTTCCTTCTTAGGTATAATTTGTCCCATGGAATGTTTCAGAGGAAGATTTAGCCTCTCTCTGAATCACTCCAGATTGCTAGAAACAAACATAGGTGATAAGTGATCCCAAACTCATAGAATCACATAATCAATTAGGTTGGAAAAGATCTCTAAGATTAACAAGTCCAAATTTTGACTGAATACCAACAAGTGGCACTGAGTGCCACGTCCAGTGATGAAAACTCCACCACCTCTCTGAGCAGCCCATTCAAATGTTTGACAACCCTTTCTGGGAAGAAATTTCTCCTGAAGTCCAATCTGAACCTCCCCAGGGGCAGCTTGAGGCCATTTGCTCTGGTCCTGTCAGTGGTTGCCTGAGAGAAGAGACTGATCCTGCCCAGCTCCTGTCAGGGAGTTGTAGAGAGTCATAAGATCTCCCCTTACTATCCTTTTCCCCAGGCTGAGCCCCTCCAGCTCCCTTCAGCTTCTCCTCATCAGACTTGTCCTCCAGCCCCTTCCCCAGCTCCGTTGCCCTTCTCTGGACATGCTCCAGCACTTCAATGTCCTTCCTTAACTGAGGGTCCCAGAACTGGACTCAGGATTGGGGGTGTGACCTCCCCAGTGCCCAGCACAGAGGGATAATCACTGCCCTGGTCCTGCTGGCCACACCATTGCTGACACAGAAGGCCAGGAGTCCACCAGCCTGCTTGCCCAGCTGGGACATGCTGGCTCATGTTCAGAATGCCCCATACATCAGAGTGGTGCAGAGTGCTGGAATGGGATTTTTGCCTTTGTTCATATAATTTTGCCCTCCCTTCCCCTGTGAGTACTGGAGGATATCATGGCAGAGCCTTTGGTCTTCTCTGCATGCCTTACTATAGCACTGGCCATTGATTTTTTATTATAAGTCTTATCACAGACTGTTATAAATGCTTTATTGGCCTGTGAAGGCATGTGGAATAAATTTTTATAGACTTTTCTGTACTACACATTTATTATACATTTGTTAATAATTGTAAGAAATTGAACTTGTTGAACCAACTAATCCAGTCCAGCATTTGCATGTTCACTTCGGTGTGACCAGTTCTTTAATCAGCCAAACACTTTGAATGGATTCTTCAACTCTCCTGCAATTGATTTGTGTGCAAATACAACAATCTGGACAAGTCCAAGTGGTAACCACTTGTTGAAGTGGTGAACTTGCAGTACGGTCTGTGCTTAGCTTTGCCACTTGAGTCCAGCTGTGGAAACAATCCCATTTCAGGGAAGCATTTTACCACACAGAATAATTGCTTGAGATGACTGGGATTATGATGGATTTGCAAGGATTTCCAAGACAAATAGGACACTGGGATAATGCAGTCAAGGCCTCTCATGTTTAGAGTTAATGGAGCACCAAGGAACTGTGTGACCAAAACATCTCCCAGATACATCAGAACATAGGAAACTCATTAAGCAACCAGGCATAGATTTACTAAGTGGAAAAGGAAAAGCACGACCTTGGAAAGCATTTGTACTCCTGGCTGTAACTCTAGGTTATAATCTGAGCTAATAATTTTACAACACAGACGGATCTGGCCTCACCCCCGGTCACTTCCAGCTGTGTTGGGGTTTTACATACTCATCCTGAAAGATTTTTCATTTCTATGGGTTCCATAATGCTAAAGGTCCACCAGCTTGAAGAATGGTCTTATTTTTTCCCCACTGTGTGATACCATGGCAAGTCTCTTTAGTTTCTTTCAATTCTTTTTTCTACACTATGAAATAGCAAAAAAACTCCACCCACCACCAAGCTGTGGTAAAAACAAAGATGTTTGTAAGAGTAAAAGTCACTTTTGTTTCTAAATACTCCCACACTTTATGTATTGTGGAGGGGAAATGGAAATTAATATACCAGGGTTTTTTCTTGGTATCCGCTAAGATTTTTATACTGGTTTTAACCCTTTAAGATACTGGATTAATACCTGGGCAATGTCTGGAGTCTCCAGTGGGGCGTTTGAACCCACAGCACTATTAGAATGAAGTGTAGCTCACTTTACCAGAAAACAGAAATTATTGAGGAGCAGACAGGGCACAAGCAGGACTAACCTTTTTATACTCCTTTAGTGCCAAAATATTGTCCTTGTAACATCTTTCTCATGCTCCTCTTTATTCCCTCTTGGGTGGTCAACAGCAGTAGCCCAGAGTGCAAGTCAGGTGATAAGAAGATTTCTCAGCAGGGTCTGAAGTCAAAAAAAATCCAGAATCACTGGAGCCAAAGCTGTGAAGATCTGCCAAATCTGTGCTTATCCCAGCTCTGCTACAGGAAATTATTACCTGCCCTTACACCCTGCTTTCCATCTGGCTTCCCTTTGGTTCCCTAACCAAAATAAAAAAAAAGTAAAAGTTCTTCATTTATAACCATATAAGCAAGATGTCAATGGCACTCTGAGAATTATACTGTATTAAGTAGTTCACAGACTCCTCAACAAAGTGGCTGAGAGAAAAGATCTTGAAAGGCTTTGTATTAAATAAGTGAAGACATGAGGAACACATCACACTAGACACTCTGATAAACAAACAAAAGCCTTATCTGAACATATGTCTATAACCATTGTCAAATGATTAAAGAATCACCATTTTTTTACTTTGGAAGAATGGATAAATAAGTGATGTTTAAAGTTTTAAACAGTAAGACCTGTGGTCTCACCTTTTATTGATTCAGGTGATTATATATCTCCACGTATATTTCCTTACAACTAAACAAAAATGGTTCCTGTTATACTTTATTCCTTTCAGAAAAAAAAAATATAACATATCCTGCCAGGGAGGAAAGCCAAAATGTTGAAAAGATATGATGAATGACTGTAGACATTAGCTGAAGCAGGAACACTGAACAAAAAATGCCAGGCATGGGCATGATACTGTTTTTATTGTCACTAGAGAATCTGAAGGCTGCCACTTGTTAAAAGACTTTTTTTTTTTTTAATACTTAATTCTGCACAGACTGTATGCTGGCTATTTTTAATTAAATGTCTATCTCTGTCACACCAGTCGCCAAACAAACAGGCTGGAAACCAAAAAAATACAGGGGCTGTTGTTGGTTGGTTCCTGAGATGCACAAGGGAGTTGCTCCATGCTGGCTCCCAAAATAGGGAGCAAACATTTTCTTCTTCCCTATGCAAGTTGAAATCTGCAGTCAAGAGAGGGCAATGGAAACCTTTTCCTCACTGGAGAATTTTCCTGGGTCACAAATCCCTTAGTCATTCAAAACTCGGCTCCAAAATACGACAGAGATTTTTGGTGATGTTTCCATAAAACTTCAGGGTTTTTTCAGTTCTGAAAACATTGTGAAATACCCCACCATGTCCTTGACATCCAGAGGTGTCCTGGGGGAGACTCACAACCCAATAGAGACCAGGTGGGATGTGCCAAAAAGTCTAAGATGGTGCTAAGTACTGAAGTTTAAGCAGTGGCCCCTAAGTGAATTATGAGCAGTTTTGTCATGATCCCTTCACACTGCCAGTTCCAAAGAAAATGCAGTTCCTTCCATCATATGGCAGTTAACAAAATCTGCTCTGTCCTGCTCAAATTTTCCTTTGTACAAATCTATTGCCAGGTAAAGATGCACAGTTGTACTGGTATAGTGCTGCAGCAAGAAAATCAGTCTCCAGATAAATCCATTGGCTTGCTCATAGATCCTGAATCTAACGCACATGTGGCCAGTTTGATGTCCAGCCAGTGTCAGCTGGGCTCTCCCTGTATTAACTGCAGACATTTCCTGTAAGAGCTGTGTGCCTGGAGCAGAGAACAAATTCCTGCTCACCTTTAATCTCAAAACTTCAAGTCTGAGCTTGGGTGACACCTGTTAATATCAAAGCTTCTGGAAAAACTTAGGTGGATCTGCAGGCACACAAATATCTCAAGCTTGCTGTGTGCTCTCTCAGCAGCCTCTGTGTCTCCGTGTCAACTACAACAGTACCTGGGTAGCCTGGGTACTTTTCCTTGCTCTTGCCTTCCACCCCAGCTCCTCCAAGGAGTCACTCATTGCTATAATCTCATTTATCTGCCCTTTATGCAAATAAGAGATGTGTTTTGCAGAAGCACCTTGTTTACAGAAGCACCCTGTTCCCCCTTATTTATGGAGTGCCTTAACAGCATTATGTTTAGACAGTTTTCCATAAGAAGGATGTCCCCCCAATGAAGTGTGAGAAATGGAAAAGCTAATGAGACTAAACTATAGGGCTTTTAAAGCATGCATTTCTGCTCAGACTGAAAGATGCATATAGGTTATAGCTATAAACAGAGCTCTTCCTGAGCTTGTGCAGAGCTCAGGGCTGATCTGACTCCTCTGCAGTTCTTTCAAAAGACATGGCAGGAGATCTCTCTGCCAAAAGTATCCTACTCAATTAGAAAGGGGATTTATCCCTTTAAAAAAAATTATCCCACCGTCAAGGGGATAAATTGATTTTCTGTTGGTCTATGTTTTGTTTTTATCAGCACTGTATCAGAGGAAAAAAAAAAAACCAAAAAAACAAAACAAAACAAAAAACAAAACAAAACAAAAAAAAAAAAAAAAAAAAAAAAAAAAAAAACCACCAGGTGAAGAACTTCTCTTAGGATTTAAACCAGAGTGTGCAGAATAACGCATGGGACTCAACACAAGTCAGAAAGAAAAAAATGGTGAGGCTTTAAGATCTCTGGCTCCACTGAAACCCCAGGAGCTGCTCCTGCATACCTGTGCAGGGTTATTTATAAGGCCAACATGTCCAGAGCTATTTCAGCTGATGCCTGAACTGCAGAATCACTTGTCAGCTCCATGACCAATGTGGCCCCTGATAGCAGACTCAGCTCAGGCACACTTAGCTCACTGTCTGGGATGCATTTAGGCTCTTTGTTTTCTTTATGAGATGAGGATTTGCCAGCCTTAGTACTTCTATATACTGACAGCTTAGCTGCTGATGTCAGATTTTGCTGAGAAATGAGTTAATTTATGATTGCATGAAATGTTTGTCAAAAAGACAAAACACTTGGATCTGTTGGCAGTATATAAAACTATAAATACTAGAGAACATTGTGGCAGGAGCCAACATTTATTAAATTTATGGCCTGTAATGTTTTCAATAACCTCTTTCATTTGATTATTATTATTATTTTGCATTGGGAGGTTTCTAAAAGTGTGTGATCCAGGCAGGCAGAGCATGCCTAGAATACAGGTGGGCAGCAACTTCCAGCAAGAAGGAGTCAGAAAAGGGAACAAGTAGAGGTGGTGGAGAAGTCTGTGATCCCACCTAGTCAAACTTCTCCACAGGTAAGTTCCACCACTCTTTCTGATAGAGGTGCTGCTCCTAATCCAGTGACTTTCTGATGTATTTACTGCAGATTCTTGGGTAGTAATCATGCTGGAGTGACACTAGGAAAGTGAAGAGTAAGCTGTCTTCCTCCTGACCTTCTGAAGCCACTCTGCAGAACTGAACCCTTCTGGGTTTTTGCCAAGGGTCACTGATGCAGTTGCCAGCCCCAGACAACTCCTGATCCATGAAGTCATAAGGGATTTTGGTGCACTGAACAAGAGACGCACCATTTACAACAAGCTGTTCTTGTTCACTCCCACCCTCCTCCTGCTTGTTTTGGATCCCAGACCACTCTAAGATAGGCCTCTCTTCAGCTGTGCTCTGTCCTTGCTATTTGTGTCGCTGATCAGGACTCTGATGGGCCAGTCCTCAGACAGATACACAAGAGGAGCCTTGCTGTAGTGAATCTCACACCTAAAGGCCCTTAAATAAGGGTCAGAAAAGGAATTAGATGTCTAAGGAAACCAAGTAATTTACTTGAGAGGAAATTATGGCTGAACTGCTGACAGATCTTAGGTGTCCCAACATAAAACTTAGCTCCATGCCCACTAATCCTGCCACTTAATCTTTTTCTCCCTGACTTCACTTGTCTTCCATATTCATTCCTGTTGTATACTTTTACCTGGGCCTTTCTCTCACTCCTAAGGAAATTTCCTGGACCACATGCTCTTCTACCTGTTCTCTGCTTCACTAAAGTATTTTCCTGCTACTGGATCCCAGCAAAAATAATACTTTGGATTTTATTTCCTCACGTTTTCTTTAGAGTTTGCATGTCTCAAATGTCTCAAGCTGCTCTTGACCATTCCTGTTGTAGTGTTTGAAAGCAAAACCAGTGAGACACTCCAAGTCAGAAATACAATTTAATAGGAAGAGGGAAAAAAAAAGTAAAATAAAATAAATGCAATAATACAAGAGACCACTAACAGAGTCAGAATACAACCTGACACCCTGTTGTTCAGGATGTTGGAAACAGTCCAAAAGTAAGCCCTCCTAGAGTGGCAGATGTGGCCCTGTTGGAAGTAGAGATGGTCCCGTAGACAAAAGGGTCCAGGGATGGACCCAATCTTCCTTCAGGAGTCAAGTGGGAACACTGGATCTCTGGTGACATTTATGCCTCCTTTTTATCTAGGTGGAAATGGTTTGGCTCCTCCTCCCTGGGTAGAGCATCTCACAATGGGATGATGTAATGTGTCGTGTCATTGGTGAGCTTTAATGGCCCATTTACAGAAGATACCCCCATGGGGGTAGTGGAAGACTGAACAGAGACAAGAAACAATGCCCCACTCGATTTTAACAGGTGGCTTGTTATCAGAAAGGCAGTTACCCCCTCCCCAACCAGATTTCAACAGATGGAATAGAATAAATATTTTTTTTGTTAAAAAAACCAAGACACCTGTCCAGAGTGCAGCCAAGGAAAGAACCACCAGTATGAGACTGGCAAAATTCAGACAGCACAGCACAGTTAATCCAGTGTCAATGCATGAGCCTTTCCATAGTGTTTGCTCCAATTGTCTATTTGTCTTGATTGCTAATAGATTGCCCAATTATTCCTTTGAGGGACGATAGCCTGTTGCTCAGCACTAGTCCTTTGTCATGTATTGACAGAATCCTCTTTCCATGAAATATGCAACTCCAGTCAGGCTCCTCTCAAATCACATTCATGGCAATGTCATGAAGATATTTCAATAATTGAAGTTGCTATGAATTTGGTATTGAACAATACTAACCTCCTCTGTTAATCTCAACATTAGCAAAAGCTTAGACAATTATTTCCTTTACACTAAAATTTTGAAGCATGAGTTCTGGGGAAAGCCTGAGTGGAAGATATATATACATACATACATAAATACATACATATATATATATATATTTTACATTTTGAATGTTTGGGCTCAATTCAATTGCCCAAAACGTGTGTAGCGACTTTTAAGATGCCATTGACATCCAAGATTGC
Source organism: Sylvia atricapilla (assembly GCF_009819655.1). Taxonomy (NCBI): domain Eukaryota; kingdom Metazoa; phylum Chordata; class Aves; order Passeriformes; family Sylviidae; genus Sylvia; species Sylvia atricapilla. The sequence continues at coordinate 148,215,319 of NC_089140.1, forward strand.
TGCACAGGTGTGCTCCAGGAGCTAGAGGACAGGCAGGATTGGTTAGGAACTCTGAAGTGGTCCTAGATGTTTTTCATCAGGCATGGTGTCCCCTTTTCTGCTGAACCTAAAACAGGAGTGCAGCAGGGCAAAATTTCAAGCTTAGCTTATCATATTTCCCAGGCTGTTATCTCCTGCATAGTTGGCAGAGAACAAACTGACATCACTGAGTCAGTCACTCTGCCCCTTAGATCCGCAGTTGTTCTTAACTTCTACTGCAGAAGAGGAGCAAAAACTCAGATTTTAAAACATCTTCTTTAATCTATACAGCCAACTGGGGTAGAGATCTAAGCAAAAAAAAGTGTTCTGACAGAATGTTTTCTAGGCCTTTCAGGAGTTCTTACCATCACAGATCCTTTTCTGGCTTGTAAGGAAAAATTAGTGAGATAAATGGCCAATATAATGATGTGGTCCCTTGATCTTGCAAGCATGAGCAGTCAAGTAAAAAAATTGCATTAGCATGAAACAGAGAGGGCTGCAGCAGTTCCAGTCCTTGGAGGGTCACAGTAATGCTAAATATGCTCTCCTACTGGAAATATTGTCATGAAAGGTCACTGAAGACATTACAGAATTTGTAAGATTCCCAGAGACAGTCAGACCCGTCAGGTCCTATGGGGTGTGTCAGTCACTCATGTTTTCAAAAGCATTTGTGATGATAAATGTTTCTCAAGAGGTCTGGGTGTCTCTCTACACAAGCTGCTTTACCAGCAAACTTTCACTTTTCCTGGGGCTTTTACCTTAGTACAACAATGATCTCCAGTCATTCCATCTCACAGCACTGAGGAGGAGATGGGCTTTTGCTGCCAACAGAAGAGCCATGACTGAGCAATTCTACTGGAGCTGTCCACACACAATCAAAACGAAAGATATTGCCTAAGAAGCAAAGAAAATTAATAGGTGCTTTTAATTACATGATCTGTCATGATGTGTCAGATTAGCCCTGGCTAAGGGCTGAAATTCCACCATGTTGCTCACTCCTGCTCTGCCACTGCTGCCTTTGGCCCTTTCCAGAACTTGTTTTCCCCCCAGCAGCCCCAGACTGGCTGAGGTGGAGCCATTGGAGCCCCCTGGGACCATCTGTGTCCAATACAGGGCAGCCCTCAGAGAGACCCCCCTGCAGCCCCGGAGCCAGCACCTGGACATGGGCACCTGGTACACACGAGAAGAAAAATCCTAAAATAGAGCTAAGGCATTTCAAGTGTAAGGAGAACTACGTATCTGGTTGAGCTTTAAAATCAATTATAAGAATACAATAGTAGCAGAACAAACTGAAGAAAAATTATATAAGTAGAGGAAATAATAATTTTGTGGCTCTTACAGGATATTCATAACTTCGTCGTTTAAAGACAGGACTGTGGGCTAGGTTCAATTTCATCTCTTCAAACTGTGGTCTCACAGAGATGAACTCCAGAGGTGCCTTGTGGAGTAGAAAGGGCAGTGGCAGAGCTCTGACCATCTTCAGCAGGTGAAGGTCACGAAAAATCCATGTGAGCTTTAAGCAGACATAAACAAGTTTTCTTCTTAACTGGGAAAGGAGCCTGCTGCCCATTATTAACCCCATGAAGCCCAGCATCAGAGTATGGCAATGAGGCAACTACTGCATATCAAGTCCTTCTCCAAATGTGGACAAAGATTCCTGAGCCAAGCCAGGAGGGTCAGTCATAACCTCTCAGCTTGCTCCCCGGAGCAGCTGTGAGTCACACCCTTAATTTGGTTTGCCCAATGCTGGTTCCTGCTGTGTTGCTGGGGCTCACCTGAGTCAGATGCATGGCAAGTGGCTGAAGCAGGAGAAAAAGCAAGTTTAAAACACGGCAGAGTGAAGAACACACCTTTGACAGTAGATCTGTGGCTCCTCTTGAACCTTGAAGCCCTATTTGATGAGAGGTAACAGATTGGCAGAACACTTTAATATCACAGTTAGACAAGCTGGGTGTCATCGAGAAAGATTCCAGATGCTGAAAGCAGAAGGAAGGAAAATGTAGCAATGAAGTAAATAGCCCAGCAATGTCTCCTTCCTCCCTCACAGTTCTGACAATAAGGAAATTAGCTTTGAAGGTTTTCAATACCATGATACGACTGAAACTCAAAGAAAACAACTTTCCTCTGAAATTTATCACAGTGCTTGCAAATTCCTTGCCCTGGATAGGGCAGGCTTCATCTGCCTGCTCTTTTATCTGTCTCCCATACAACTGTGGATATAAATTCTGTTTAAAAAAAAATAATAAGTGTTTTAGAACTTGTACTTCAGCCAAGATTCAATGTACTTTTCAACGTCAGCAAATTGGAAAATCTCAGTGTAAGTTGAAAGTTGAAATAAATGAGCTCTGAGATCTCTGCTTCGGTGGGAGGATTTGTTTTGCCTTTTCTTTTTCTTGGCTGCTTGTATTTTTTTTTTTTTTTCCCTGAGATTTCTTGCCTCTTTCCTTACAGAGTCATAAGCATAAAAACATTTGATGATGCCATCTGTTAAGGAAGATGGAGAGGAGGGCAAACTGATTGCCAAGGTAAAGGCATCAGAGATAGACACCTTCTAGTGAAAAAGGTGGGAAAGATCCAGCTGCCTCTGCAGGTGTCAGATCCAAGGACTCATTTCCAGACACAGGAGCCTGGACTGCTTGCAGAGACTGCATTGTGAAGAGAAGGCATTAAATTCTATGAGGCTGCCCATAGGAAAACCAGATTACTTCCCACTCCCTCTGCACTGACCCTCTGTCTCCAGCCAGGACCTCCCAAAGGTTCATTCAGCCGCTGTGAGAATGAGAATGGCAAATCCTGTTTTGGTGGGTGGTTTTATAGTAGAAACCTTTCACTTGGGAAAGTGCTCAGGGTGTCAGCACAGGGAAAGGGTTTTTCTGAAAGGGATCTATAAAAGCCACACATGAAAGCCAAGAGCACACATGCTAGGAGATGGGAAATGCCAAAGGCAGATTAATCCCTCTCATCTTCAGGATCTAAGTGTCTGTGCAATACTGACATAACCACCCTCCTTTAGACAGCAGCCACCTTTCAAAGAGATTGCTGGAAGTGCAAGGCTCAGCCTGGAATGCAGATGTGGAACCACACATACAAAACCTCTGGGAATGCAAGCCAAGGTGGATCCTAACAATTGTATGACCCTGTGAGCCATTTTTTCTCAGTACAGTCTTGTCCCGTACTGTTCCCCTCTTATGAAAGGTGAAGAGCCCTGACTGGGGCAGCAGCCAGGATTATGGAGTTAACACCAGGCTGAGCAACATGAAAATCTTATCAACTGCTCCAGCAATAAGAGGATGTTATTTTGAAACTGGGGATGGGGTGGGGGGCGGGGGGGGGAACAGACATGGAAAAACAAGTGATGGTAATGAATTTCAAGAAGTAACTTTATGCTACTTATAACAGGGGAGCATAATCACTCAGATTGATGAACATAAATTAAGAGTAATTTATGAATAATAATTTAATCTAAATAGCCTGTGTGCATGTGTGTGTGTGTTTGTGCAAATAGTGAATCTGCCTTGGCTCTTGGTGATCCTGTGAGTGCTTCAGCAAGGGCGCTAATGCACCATGAAGTACAGAGATCCAATTGTCTGACAATGCTTCAAAATAAGACCAGGAAACAAAGTGTAAAAAAGGGACAGGGTATGAATGCATTAATGCATTAAATGTTGCTTGTTTTTCTGCACTCACATGAGAAGGGTAAGCCTCCAATGAGTGGAATTGTACCCGGCAGCACCAGAGGTGTTTCAGATGCATTCTTTGATCAGTCATGCTCCCGAAGCAGAGGAGATTTTGTCTTGCCTTAGTTTTAAGGATCACACACCAAATTCCTTGTTGCAAGATTATTAAAAATATTTTTATCTGTCATAGCAAAAGTTATGAATTCCCTGAGAGGAAAAATACAGAGAAACAAATCCCTCCTATGATCTGTTGTAAAGCAGCGGTTGCAGACCCAGCATCAAGTTTTTATATATTTTTGTTCCTGGCTCTTATCTCTTAAACAAGTGTTTCTAAGGAGTATTAGATTTATAGTGCCGATAATGTGTGGAGCAATGCTTCTTGGAAAATTGCAGAAGGAAACAAAGGAAGAAAACATAGTAGGTTTCATTTCTTTCTTTCTTTGTAAGGAACACTCATTAAGAATTTTGCTGAAAAATTACAATGGTTTGGTTGGTGTATCTTTTTTTTTTCTCCACTCAGATACAAGATGTACTCATATGAGAACATAAATAGCAGTAGAAGTGAAGAACTGCGTATTTTTTACTTACACTGGAGGAACCACTACTGCAGTGCTGAGTGCAGTTTTCTTGTCTGCTTTCTAGGATAACTAGAACAGGGGCTAACAGATATGACATGGAGAAACACCACAAGAGAACATCTAGGGTGGGCTTGGAAGTCAGGAGAGGCTTCTGTACAGGTTACATAAAGACTCATCCCACCTTCTTTTACCTTTGCTTCATCATCAACATCTCCTACCTTCTTTTTCTAGTAGCTTGGGAACATCCTCTTCCACTTTCTTCCACAGAAATCACTTGCACCCTCTGGTTGCTCTAGATCTGTCCTTCAGCCATTTATCTTTTTGTGACCATGTGATTTGTTTATTTCTTCCCAAAAAGACTTTCAACCCAGCTTCTTACAAAATAGCCTCTGGCAACATACTCACAGCCACACTCAAGTTCCAGTGCAACATCCAGCAAGGATTCCTGTGGCCCTTCACTCCTCTCAGAGCTGTCCAACCTTTCCTCACTTTCCACCTTCAGAGCCATCAGAGCACTTTTGCCAGGCTGAGCTTGCTCAGCTGTACAGGGGCAGAAGAACATGGAAATGGGAAGAATATCTTGGGTTAACCCCAGCAGGCATCTGAGCACCACAGAGACACTCAGCCACTCCCTTGCAGTGGGATGGGGGAGAGAATCAGAAGGGTGAAAGTAAGAAAATTTGTAGGTCAAGATAAATACAGCTCAACAGACAAACAGACAAAAACTGCGTGCACAGGCAGAGCACAATAAAGGATTTGTATGCTAACTCACATCAACAGGCAAATTTTTGAATCTCAGAATCACAGAATATTGTGAGTTGGAAGGGACCCACAAGAACATCAAGTCCAACTCTTAAGTGAATGGTCCACATATGGATCAAACCCACAACCTTGGTGTTATGAGCACAAGGCTCTGGCCAGCTGAGCTCATCTCAGCCAGTTCTAGGAGAGCACAGCTTCATCTCACATAATGGTGATGGAGGAAAACAAATGTCATAACTCCAAATGTCTTTTCCTTCCTCCATTTTCTTTCGAGCTTTATATGCTGAGCACAACCCCATATAGTATAGAATATTCCTTTGGACAATTCATAAAATCATGGAATCATTCAGGTTGGAAAATACCTTCAAGGTCATCAAGTCCAAACTTTGAGCAAACACCACCTTGTCAACCAAACCGGAGAACTGAGTGCTACATCCAGTCTTTCCTTAAACATCTCCAGGGACAGTGACTCCACCACCTCCCTGGGCAGCCCATTCCAATGCATGCCATTCCACCCTTCCAGTGGAAAAATTTCTCCCTGATGTCCAACCTGAACTTCTCCTGCTGCAGTTTGAGGCCATCTCCTCTCATTCTTTCACTTGCTGCCCAAGAGACAAGCCCACCCCTCCTCCTTTCAAAAGGCTGTAAAAAGTGATAGTTGGGTTCATCTGTCCTGGAAGTTTAATATCTTATACAGCTACTGTGAAGAAAACTGACTCCAAAGCAGCACAGAGCAGAATAAAGAGGTTTCAGCCTCTCTTCCCAATAAAATGTCATTGATGTTACATGGATGTGGAAGAGGAATAAGTTTTGAGGGAGGTAAACAGAATAAAAAGTCGATTAAAAATGCAAAACCCACAAGGACTTTCATCACAGAAGGCCTCTACACGTTCCATAGAGCACAAGAGGAACAGGTTTTTTTACTTGTAACTTAATGCTTGAAAATCATTAGGCTAAAGAAACATCTACTAACCTTTCTTTCCTTAAAAGGTGTAACTAGGTAGCTTCTCAAGACTTTATTTTGCATTGTTTTCAATTATTTTGCTTCGGTTTGCTTTGGGTTTTTTTTCCGTGTAGGAGACTCAGGCAGCTGCATAAAGAGAAACAGACAAATGCAATAATAAATCTGACCTCTCCACTTAGTCCTCTATCTAGAGTTACTTTCCTGCATAAAATCAATCAAAACATTTTTGGCAAACTGATTGACTTTACCAAGTAATCATAATATGAGTAACTCAGATTTATTTCAAGCCACATTCTTCTTTACAGCTGTAGAAAAAGATGAGAAACGAGGAAAGGCTATATACATCAAACTGTTCACATACAGTAGCTCATGGTACTCAGCAGTAGCATCTAAAAATAGCCCACAGAAGGGGCTATTTTTAATATATATTATATATATATAATTTATATATATAATATAGTTTTATATATTTACATATCATATATTTTATATAATATAAATATATTGTTTAAATATTATGTATATATTTTATATAATATATAGATATATATACAGATGCATAGATATATCTAAAGCTTCTGAAAAAAATTATTCTGGTATTTCAAATAATGCATCTGGGAGGGAAAAAAAAAAGGATGCACCTACATGATTTTTGGATTCAGATGTCCCAAAAGTAGAGAACAGTTGAGTTCTGAAGTGCTCATTTTTAAAGAGGAGTAAGAAATAGAAGTGCCATGATGAGAAGATGTCATAGAAAGAGGCCTCAGTGGCTGGGTACAGGCTTGGAATTGTGTTGGATAAAGTGAGAGACAGCTCATACCACACTGACCACAGAAGATACACAGGGAATGGTCAGTATTAGCAATGCCCTGGTGCTGTGCTTTCCCTAAAGGTCTGCTGGCATTAGTGGGATGATAAAGCAGTTTGCAGAATGAAAATTCTTCTGGGGAAATACTGATCAAAAGCATCTGCTGTTCTCATTGCTGATTGCTAAAAACAGCTGCCTGCTTTGTAACCAAGCAAAGGAATTTGGTGAATACAGGATTGCATAAGGTTTGCAAAGGCATATTAAATGTGGGATAGGTACTCAGTATGATCTGCAAAAAACGCTAAAAAGATAATTGTAAAGGATTAGGCACTCATCCTTCTTTGGTCCTTTTACAACTACTGTGTGGCACCCTTACTCATCTCTGTTTGCAGAAATCTCTTAAGAAACGCCCCAAGCTCTAATCACAATCCTTTAAATGACATTTGAACCTTTGATTTCAAGTTTCAAGCACAAAAATTTTCCCTTCACTTCTCAGCTCCTCTACAAACCTTCCCCTCCTCCACCTCAACATCCTCAGTGAGACACAGGCTGTAATTGCAGAGAAAAAAAAAGGCACCTTTCGTTTTCTGGAGGAAAGCATACAGAAGTGAGCCATCGAGGCAGGACAGAATGTGTTAACTGATCTCTTCTCTTTGTCCCTTGTATTTCTGCTGCAGCCTTCTCTGTTTGTCCTCAACTTTCACAGAGAGCAACAGAAAGTCTCTTACCACACCCTGTTATTTGCAAACAGCAAGCTTGCAATGTTTAAACATTTTCCCTTAAATGTGTACTCTGGTTGTGGAAAAGCAGGGTCCTTAGAAAATTTCAGGAAAATTGCTTGTGCTGTTTGAAGGAATAAAATGAAGGGAAGAAGCAGATATGAAGTAATTTTGAGTAAATCTGGGGAAGTAAACCTTCCATAGACTTAAATTATTTCACTGTTTTCAAGGCAATTCTCTAGCACCCTCATGCTCACCTCCACGCTTCACTTACCAGCAGTATCCTGTCCACTCTCCTTGTGCCTGGCGAGCTGCAGTTTCAGCAGAGTATATTGCACAAAGTCTCTCGGTCCTTCTAGAACTTCCACTCTAGCAAGGACACTCCATCCCACATTTTGAGCCAAATTTTTCCTGAGGTTGCTTCTTTTGGCTGGTAGGGGCAATTATGGGACTGAAAATAGGTTTGCACCCAGGCAGCCAAGAGGAGCAGAAGGGCCCAGAACCCAGCTAGGATTGAAAATGTGATGAGGAGCCAGAGCACTGTAAGGAAGGAGAAGAGAAAAGCACTGGGATGAGTAGAGAATTGATTTCAGGCAGTGCCACAGTCCCCAGAACAGCAAATACAATTCCCTGAGCTATAGGATTGCCCTGGGATCCTACAGCTTGCTGTCATAGTCCCACTGAAAATGGGACAGAAGGGAAAACACACAGCCCACCTACCACATCACCACCTGCAGAGCCCTCACAGGAGGATGCAGGCTGGTTCTCTGCCATCCCACACAGCCAAAGGTGAATCTCTCTCTTCTTCTGCCAGACAGAAGGTAGACAACTGCAAGAAATATGTCCTATGGGCTTCTGGCAAATTACAAATGAAGTTTTCAGATTGACAAGTCTGTAAGAGACACACACACAGTCTTGTGCTGGGAGAGAATGGCAATAAAAAGCAATCATGCTTTTATACTGCTGCGCAGAGGCAGTAGGCATTAAAAAAATTGTTCAGCCAGCAAACTGAAACAGCAACAGCAAAACACCACGTTTTTTTGTCAAAATTCAAACCACCTCAAGGAGTAAATTAACACTAACCAGTCCTGAGCTCCTCACCCCATCAGACATCCCATCAGACATGGCAGTGTTGCCATATTTATTGTTCCAGCAAGTTGCAAATGCTGGAATAGGGACCCCTTAAAAGAAACCAGAGAATTTCAAGATGTGGCAGTTGTAAGTGCATAGTTGTGTAGATGGGGAGTTTTTTGCCTGAGCTATTTTTAAACACCATCAGAATTACTCATCTATAGTTAGCACTGCTAGAAACATTATCTGTCCAGTATATTTCAGACATAAAGTCTAAAAAGGGAACTGAGCACCATGGAGAAAGTAATGAGTGCTATTTTGTACTCCACTCTGTGTTTCAATCTAATATTTTATCCCACCTAGTTCAGTGACCAGTGAGAATAAAGATTTCTTAGTTACGCTTTGAAATCTCAAGACTTGAGACTGGTAAGTTATGATTGTACTCACCATGAAGAAGGGTAAAAAGAAGCCCTGAAGAACCACATTGCCAATTCCAGAATTGAAAATAAAGATTGATGTCCAGATGTTCTGCCTGTGGGTGAGCCTCAATAACTCTGCCTTCAATATGCACTTTAAAAAGCCAAAAGAGCTGGTTTACTCTTATTATCCCAAGAAGCACATGCTTGATCAAGTGCAGGTTTTGTGAAAGAGCCTTATATTGAAAACGAATATCACCAAACAGTCAGAGGTGCTGCAGGAAGAGCAAGTGTGTGCCAAAGTCCTTCTTTCACCTTCTTATGTGATCTGAATGGAGGTTCCTGCTTCCGTCCTTGAAAACACATCAACTTAGCATTCCTGCTTTTCTTACTTGTTATGGATCATTACTGAGACTTACCAGTGTAGGAAGAGACCTGGGGCACTTTTTAGTCAACACACAACATTCAAGTTCCTTAATGAGTATGCTGATTTGGGCTGGGACAGAATTAATGTTCTTCATAGTAGGAAACGTGATGATAGATTTATGGTGAAAATGGTGTTGATAACACAGGGATATTTTAGCTATTGCAGAGTAGTGATTACACAACATCAGGGGGTTTTCTGCTTCTCCTGTTGTCCTGCCAGTGAGTAGGCTGGAGTGCACAGGAAGCTGGGATGGGACACAGCTAGGACAGTGGACCACAGCTGACCAAAGGAGTGTCCCACACCTTATGGCTTCATGTTCAGTAAGCAGCACCAGATGGAGGAAGAATCTTAGAGCCATGGAATCACAGAATATGCTGAGCTGGAAGGGACCCATCAGGATCATCAAGTCCAACTCCTGGCCTTATTCAGGACAGCCCAGGGGTCACACCATGTGCCTAAGAGCATTGTCCAAATACTTCTCAAATTCTGTCAGGCTTGGGGATGATGCTTCTCTGGGGAGCTTGTTCCAGTACCCAACCCTCTGCGTAAAAAATTTCCTGCCATCCAACATAAAGTCCCCTGACTCAGCTTTGTGCTGCTCCCTCGAGTCTTTTTACTGGTCAAGAGAGTGAGGTAATCAGCTTTACCCCTCCACTTCCCCTTGTGAGGATGTTGAAGGCCATAATGGAGTCTCATCTCAGTGTCCTTTCTCCACGCTGAAGAGACCAAGCAACTCCAGTCATTCCTCATACATCTTCTCTTCCAGACCCTTCACCATCCTCCTCTGGACACTCTTTAATAGCTTAATGTCTTTTTTATATTGTGGTGCCCAACGCTGCACACAGGACTCAAGGTGAGGCTACACCTCACAGAAGAAGGAAAAGAATTTGGCCATCAGGTTAAAATTTATAGAGGTTAGGGGATATTGACTAACAGTCAGTGTGCCCACACAGCCATTTTCCTACTCACTTCAGTATAAAATCAGACTAAAAATTAATAAAAGGTGTCACGATTTCTATCCATTTTTCTCATTCTAATTTAGAGAAACTATTTTTCTCAGGACACAGAAGCTATCATCACTAGTATCCAAGATCCCCAGGGTATCTTTTAGAGAAGAGTAACTGCAAACATCTGTATTTGGCATCCCTGGAGACTTAGAGTCCCACAAAAGTCAATTCCCAATTCTCAACCTGTGTGATCAAATTACTCATTAGAAGCTAACCAAAAAGGCAAGCCATGGACCTAACGAGCCATGAACACCTTTCCAGATTGTGTGGGAAGAACAGCCACAGGACAGACACTTCTGGTTTTGTTTACAAATTTCTTCCAGTTTGCCCTATACCAAAAAAAAAAAAAAAAAAATACAATCAATAAACAAATCCAAAACAAAACAGCAGCAAATTTAGTTTACTTTGTATGCACAGGCCAGTGGAATGAGGAAAACACTAGGAGGCATCTACCCTACTAACAGTGCTGCTCACAAAGAAATGACTCTGTTCTCAGAAGATTATGAGCTTGGCTTTTAATAACAGCTTTTATGAAGTGCTGGCCCCTCTTCCCACAGGAAGGACCTTCATTCATGTAAACTTTACTTCACAACAGCATGTGCTAAGAGTATTTTATTTCATCTTCTGTTTTGCCCTTTCAAATGAAGGCTGAGGATGTCAAGTCATTGCTGTTGATTCTGTCAGCTGGGAGCTGCTCTAAGAAAAGTCAACTAATAATGTGACTCACAACTGTGTAACAAAACTTCACAGGAATACCAGCGCTGCCCTTCCAGCCTGCTTTGTTCAAATGGACAGACCTTTTCTGAAGACATTGGGAAGATATGTTTTCTTCCTGTGCCTCCATTTACCCTAAATCAGAGCAGACAAGGACTACATCCTGCCATTCTGCATCCAGTTTTTACAATACGGTCACCTGGTTACCCCATGCCTGAAGCACATTTTATTACCAAGGAAGACACATCTCCTTGACCCAAATACAGAAAATATTCAAGTAACTGTGTATTAGCTCTGCTGAAGCTTTTGATTAGGCAATTCATGATGCTCTTAGCAAAAAGACCCATCAGTGTGTTCTTGTCAAAGAGCTGCCAGTCCAAATCCTTGCTTTCATAGTCCTCTTGTGTTATAGAGGTCTTGAAAGCTTTCTGTCATATCCAGCATTAGAATTCACAAGATCTTCCTAGATTTAAAAAATGTATTAGTACTAATCTCTCTCTTTCCATTTCAGTCTCTCTTTCTCCCCACCTGTGCAGTTAGCCAGATGGTAACTAAGGCAACCTGGATTTATAGTGGGATGTGCAGACCATAAAGTCTTTTATAACTCTCTACCTCATAATATTTCTGTATGAATCTGTACATAAACAAACCAGGAGGATAAGAACCATTTATGAATAATACAGCTACCTTGAACTTCTCCATGAAATCTTTACTGGGTTAAGTGGAATCTCCAAATCTTCCTCCAGATAGAGACTTCACATCTCCCATCTCCAGAGACAGCCTTACTTCAGGTTTAATAATTTCACCTTATTCTGCCTTTAAACAATGGCTTCATCTCCAACTTATTTATTCCCAAAATTCTATTTTATCATTCTCAAGGAAATATTTTTGGAGGAATCAAATCTGCTTGCCATAAAAATTAAACCCCCTAAAACTTGGGATTTTATCACATTGTTACTTATTATTGGACAAGACTTTCTGCAAGAGGTAGTTTGAAGTCTGATGTCTTGCACAGCACTAACACTAGAAGACGGAGGTGGGATCTGCAGAAGGTAGGGAAGTCATCCTTGCAGGGATTCATACAGTTGTGGATAATATGAATAAATTTGGTCTCATGAGCAGAATACGTCACTCCCATGTCCTGGAGCAGTGGAGTATAAACACCCCATGAATGCCACAAGGGCAGTGCCCAAAGCAAAGGAAGACAAATTCATGTCAGGAGCGCACTTGAGGCAAAAAAATTTTCATTCTGCTCTTCTCCTCCTCAATGCAGCTCTTTTTGAGACCTGTTTCAATAGATCTTATAACCCACAACCAGATGAGCAGAAACAAATCATGTGGTTTCTATTATGTATCTGGACTGTGTCAGCCTAGAACTAGAAACACTTGTTGTCTTTTCAGATTGCAAAATGAAAAGACTCAAAAGCAGGCAGAGAGCAGTCTGGGAAAGGTTATTGAAGGTTGTCCAGCTTTGGAGAAGGAGGTTGTTTGTGCAAAATATTGCAATGTCCTAGCAGCAAATCTAGTGTCTATCTGAAGCTTAGGCAGCCACTGAACTCAGCTGAGCAGTGCCTGCAGGTGACTGCACACAGTAATGTGAGAGGGCCCTGAACTCCTGCAGAGCCTCATACAATCCTAGGATTCCTGGGTGCAGCAGAGCTCACATTCAACCCAAATCTCCAGAACAGCCTCAGTCTTTCTTCGTTTGTCTGCCCCCGCCTCCTGCTTTATAGTCACAAGGTCTTTATTGCCAAATATATTTGGTGATGCCTTGCAGGGCCAAGTGTTGCTTCCTGTTTATACAATACAGATTTTGCATTTCCTTGCCCTGGAGAAAATTCCTTTGAGACCTGAAAAATGTGTGCAGTGCCAGGGCATGTCTGTGTAGACAGCCTTAGCCAAAATTTATCTGCTGCCCTTCCAGATTGTTTCCAGGGTCACTGTTACCACAGGAGCTTGTAGACCAGCAAGGGTCATCTTGTTCCAACTCTCCTGCCGTGGACTTCTTCCACTGTATGACATTGCCTAGACCCTCATCCAGCCTGGTCTTGCTTCTCAGTTATCAGAAACTCTCCACCAGCAATATATTCCCTCCCAGGCAAATGTGTCAGCACCTGCTGACAGCAAGAGACAGTGCAGGTCATCACCAGCACACTGAGGCAGTCTTCCAGATGTTTGACCAATGTGCTAACCAAAGTGTGTGTATGGATGCCTGAATGATTCCCATTAATGCATGAGAACAACACTTTACAGAAAATACTGAAACAAAAACCCTGCGGTCAAGAAGCCTCATGAAAACTCATGAATGTGACAATATCCTTGCTGTTCAAAAAAACCCTTGGCTGCATTTTGTTTGCAGAGACACCAGAGCTGGACAAAGCTTTGAACTCTGAGATGCCAATCGACGTCAGCAAATGTTTGATGACGAAGGCTGCAGCTGTGATGCTCTGTAAACCAGGAAAATAAACCTTCTGGGATCAGGCATAGAAATGAAGCTGAGAAGTTGCTTGAGAAGTGGAGCAGTCAGTAGTGTAATGATTTGAAAGCCTGAGGATCATGCAAGCAATGATGTCTATGCTACACAAAAGGAATCCAATCCCTTTTCTCAAATAAAGGCCCTTGACTGTAGCCCTACATTATGGACAGAGAGATATTGTGCATCTGGTGCCTTCTCTTTTACTGAAGTCCAGGATTTTGAGCTGTAAGTCATTAAGCCCACTTTAGATAAACATCACTTTAAAATCGGATTATAATTTGCAGAGGCACAACATGTTCAGGGCAAAACCAAGTCAGGCACCAAGATAAGGAGGCTCTGCTGCATGGTAGCTTTGCAGACAAGGAACCAGGGTACTGGGAACGTTGTAGTAACACATGAACTGACAGCCGCCCTTTTTAATTCAGCTTGAGACAAAGGTGAGCTATTAGACTTCCCAAGGCAATTACCACAGAGAACTGGGGAAAGCTGTGCAACACGCAGCTCTTCATGGTTGCTCATGCTGATTTTGCACACATATACATTATTAATGCTGCTGTTTTTAAGTTTTATTTTCCCTTGTGCTGTGTGGAAAGCTACGCCATTTTCCACTGTGCCAGTGACTGTCCTTTGAACATATTTTCATTTCCCATTTTCCCACATGAGGTATTTGCCTATGTCCAGCAGAACAAATCAAGAGAAGAGCTGCCAGCTGTGACTCAGAGGGGTGGGGGATGCCACAGGCAGCTTCCCACAGGAAGCAAAGGTGAACCTTTCTCTCGCACACCATGCAGGCGGTCTCAGGCATTCCTCGCCAGCTTCACAGAAATTCTGGAATATTAATGAAAGAAATGCAGGTCTCCCTCCTGCCCTGCTTTTCTCAGAGATGTCGATGAATGAGTCAGTGATGAGCTGCTGCTGTGTCATCCCTGTAATCACTGGGGAGAATCTCAAGAGTCACAGGGAGAAGGTTAAGCCAAGGAGTGCTGAGGCGGGCAGGGCAGGATGACATTCAGCACTGGCCCCAGAAGCAATTCCCTTGTAGGATTAAGCTGCTTTGAAGAGGAGGTCTTCCCTTCCCCTGCAGGCCTTTCCTTGCCAACCTTTGCATCCACAGCCTGCAAGAGAGTTCTGACTGTGGCATTTAAGACTCTGGAGCCATTGAAAAAGAAGGATGAAGGTGCACAGACTCACAACACTGGTTCAGTTTTATGTCCAGCCAGATGTGCAAACACAGGAAGATACTGGAAGATTTGGATCTAGTTATTGGCTCTGCCAGAGCTTTGATTGACTTAGTTAAACCAATGGCACTCATTTCTTCTTAGAATGAGAATCACAGAATCATCAGAATTGAAAAAAACCTTGTCAATTAAACCATGGCACTAAGTACCACATTCAGTCATTTCTTGAACACCTGCAGGGTTGGTGACCTCACCACCACCCTGGGCAGCCCATTCCAATGCTTGCCAACTCTTTCCATAAAGAAATTCTTCATGATGTCCAGCACAAAGCTCTCCTGGTGCAGCTTGAGGCCATGTCCCCTTGTCCTCTCACTAGTTATCTGGAAGAAGAGGCTGACACCACATGGCCACAGCCTCCATTCAGGTGTTTGTAGAGAGTGATAAGGTCTCCCCTGAGTGTCCTTTTCTCCAGGCTATTGAATGTGTTTGCAGAGGTCTTCATGACTTCCCTTAATGGATGAGAACACCATTTTGCAGAATACTGAAAAAAAAATTGTCATAGAGAAGCCTCCTGTTGTTATGACTGTGACAATATCCTTTCTATTCAAAAACCCCCTTGGCTGAGTGTTGTTTGCAGAGACACCAGAGCTGGGTGGAGCTTTGAGATGTCGATGTCAGCAATAATTTGATGATGAAGACTGCAGCTGTGATGCTTTGTGAACCAGGGATAAACCTCCTGGGATCCTCCTCCTTTGTTTCCTGGGAAACAAAGCTGTAGAAGATAGCAGATACTTCTTCCTACCCTTGCAAGCACTTTTAACTATGATTCAATCATCAGCATACTGAGAACCACTGATCAGGCCTCACCTAACCTGTGTGCCTTGGGAAGATAAGTTTCCTCCAGAGACATGTTCCAAGAAACCCGGTATTTGTCCATCACCTTCAGCTGGTGAGCCATCCACAGAGATATGCCAAAGCAAGACTATGGAACTGGTGTCTGAATCCAGATTTGTCCTGTTCATCTTATCAGTAGGTTTGAAGTCTGGTATGGTGTTATCTTTTTGAAAGTCTTATGGCACAGGAACAGTGGTGAATGTTTAGGGCTTTTTGTAGGTACAAAGGAGAAGGGAAGAGGAACATAATTGGCATCATCTGCATATTTCTAAACTCCATGGAATTATTCTGTGGAGCAGGAGACTCCTCTTTCTGGTATTCTGGTGTCTTGTATTCCTCAGAGGAAATGCTCAAGGACTTATTATCTAACTAAGACTTTTTCTTATTATTTGATTCTTTTCCTTGACCTGAGTCCTATTTCACTTTGGCACCTGCACTTCACTATTGAATTTTTCAAGGATCCTCCATTTCTGTTGATTGATGAGATGAGAGGGAGTGACAAGCCTGACTAATCACTGTGTATCTCAGTCTACGACATCAAACTTTCAGAAAGGTCAAGGAGGCCATGAGAGTCATGGTCCCTGAAGAATGATTTTGACATGGAAACTGAATTTATATTAGCCAGCCCCACTTACAGCAGCATGAATTTCTGCCTGTTTCAGTTTCTAGCCTTCTGGTCCACCAGCGAGCACAGATCCACTGTAGTCAGTCTTTCTTCAAATTGTTCCTGAATGAAAAAACCTCCTGTTTCAGTTCATTGCCTAAAGCCAGTTTCTTCTACAGGGGCATCAGAGTCCTGAAGTTTCCTGGGCCATCATAAGCAAAAAGAAGACACAGTGGGGTTTGCTGTGGCCCAGTCTCCCACTCCGTGTGAGGGAAATGCTAATCCTTAGCCTTAGGGTAGTGTGAGGGTTCATTAACTCTTGTTTACATAGTGCTAGGCATTAATTATTAAGTCAAGCTGCCATTGAAGGGAACAAAAGGCCTTGGCTTTCTGAATAATAGGGCAAGCATTTCTTGGAAGACTCCCACTGCCTCTTTGACAGATGCACAGTGTGACATGGCATGTGGGAAACTGCAGCCGTGTTTTCCTTTAAGTCACATAACTAATTAAACTCATGAGATAGCTCAAGCTTCACTGAGTAGTGTGATGTTTTGGAAGGAATACTGCAAAGCTTTGTGAATAGCTGAAACTCTGAAGGTGAGGATTGACTGATGAAGAGTAGAAAGACAACATCCCTAGGAAGCAAATGGTGAGTATTTTTCTTCCAGCAATTGTTTTTTAGTGTCAAAAAAGAGAAGACACAGAGAAGTCAACATTTCACTTTCGTGAAAAAACCCTAAATAAAATTAGGACTCCACTGAAGAATTTACTAAGCAATAAAAAAATGCAGCCCCTTTCAGTAGGAAATCAGTGCCTTCACTCTGCAGCTGAGGAGAGCATGGCTGAAGGTTTCAATTTGTTTCACAGATACCTTATAACATCAGTGGTGGATGAAACCCTCTCATGACCAAGAACACCTCTTTAGCCTAAAATTTTCTGTTACGTTCGTAATTAACAGAAACAACTGGGACTGGGCCATAGCAGTAGCTACCATTACTGCCCATCTCCTTTAAATCAGTGTCAGGGCTCAGAAAAGATCCTGACCTGGCCGTTCTACATATGCACAATGCCTCAGCACAACAGGTGACTCAGAATACTGTAAATGCCAATATTTTACAAAACAGGACTCTATTTCAACTTGGAAACACAGGAAGCTACTAAGTAATGGCCTTTGTGGGCATCCTTTCTGCTCTGAAAATTTTAAGTGTTCTTCAGAGACATATTGTACATCTTTGTGAACATGGCTGTGGTCACAATTTTATCACAAACTCTATGCTTTGATCCAATTGCTTACAGCCCCAGCACCACCTGTCCCATCAGGTGATTTATCTTCACACACCCCCCTCTCTACCCTCTTCAACCTCATTTTAAAGCCAACCCCACAGCAAAGTGACACCCCCAGAAACCCCTGCATGGATAAACCACAGTCATCAAAGGTCAGATGGTGCTGGGTATTCAGTGCCCTTTTTTTTATTCTTGCCAGGGGGGTTTTAGTGCTCAGGAATAATGTGGGAAATGTATTTACTGTGATTATTCCTTGTTGCTTTTACCACTAGCACCTACTGGTTATGCTGTATCATCTATAGTAGTGGTAGAATTGGGAGTAGTAGTAACAATAGCAAAAGGAGCATTATTTTTAGTAACCAGAGTAATGACTTCAGCTTTTATCTGAAAAATAAATCTCTTAAGGGATTTCAGTTTAGTTGCACTGGCAAAGCCAGTTCAGTCTGGGGAGGAAGGCTTGCTGGTGATGCATGTCTTCTTGAAACTACTGTGGCATCCCTGGTACATTTCTCATAAGTACCAGGACACTATCAAACAGCAACAGCACTTAGTCAGAACTAACCCAGCAACATCAGAAATGGAAAAACAAAATGCACTCCAAGGAGTAAGGGAGGAGCACAAGGAGACCCTCATTTGAGGTGTACAGGCTCTGCTCAGATTTACTGTCACCAGTTAACTGGTTCTGTAAGGCAACCACTTATGTGTAACTGAGAGGTAGTAAAAAGAATTATTTGATGATTATCCCATTGCCTTTCCATTACTGGCCTGACCTGATAAGAAGCAGCTCCCCTATCCATCACAGCTGTGACCGTTCTAACTGAACTCATTTTTCAGACCACTATCAGTCAGCCTCAGCTATTTTTACTCCTAGATTTATGGGGCAAATTCATCCCCTAAATTCAATTTTCTTTGATGAAAGCTCTTCAGATTTTTTTTTTTTTTATCCTTTCTCCATTGTCTGTGAGTTATGCTTTACCTTCTCTGTCCCAGGTGTAAGTCCCAGAAGGTTATCTGCACCTGCAGGGATATTGCATTGCCTTCCTATATTTCTTTTTAACTACTGAAGTTATTATTTTCAAAAATAATATTTTTCATTCAAATGTCACTGTAAGCTCCAGGAAGCCCTAAAACAAGGCGGAATCTATGTTTGTGTGTTTAGGTGAGTTTTCCTCCTCCCCAGTAGACCTTGGACCAGCTGGTGATCTGTGAGTTTCTGCAGAATTGAGGACATCAGTCAATTATAAGCTGGAGGAGGCTCCCATTCACTTCCATTACTGCTTCAATTATCCATTAATACTTGCAGCAGGCTTGGATACTCATATCTATGTTAGGCACTTTGCATCAGTTTAAATAGCAAGTGAAAAAATAACTTCCACTGAAAGGAAGGGAGTGCTTAGGGAAAAGAAATTCAATTCCCCAATAATTCAAACACCTACTCAGTCAGAAAGGTCCCATCCTCCTCACCCCTGTCAGCCCAATGCAGGGATGTTACTGCAAGCCCATTTCCCAAAGTTTGGCTCTTTGGGGAAAATTAATCCACCGACTGGTGCAGAAGCTGAAAATTTATCTTACAGAAGGGAGATAAGCAAGGTAAAAATACACAGGTCTGGGTGAGGCACATGATACTCCTTGGACAACCTGTATTGCACTTAACAAACTAGACCAAATCCTGGCTAGGTAAAAAAAAAAAAAGAAAAAAAAAAAAAAAAAAATTGCGTTAGAAAACTCAGCTCTACCATAAAATACTTACTGAGGGAGCAAAATCTAACACAGTTCAGAATTCTACATGTCCAGACACCCAAAATTTGGGTTTAGCTATGAGGTCTTGGTTTTAGCTCCCCTCTGCTAGCAGTGCTGCTTGAATTATTAACTTAAAGTGCTTTAATGATTTTGAGTCTTGCATTTTACTCCTCTCAAGCAGCTAAATCTCAGCTGCTTCAGTAGTTCAACAAGCATTGAAGGTAAATCACCTCTCTAAACACCCTTTGCACCACATAATAAAGTGGGGAAACTGAGGAGAGATGGTATCCAGTGCTGCCAACCCTGGCATTCAACAGTTTGGAGCCAGACCTGACTCCAGGGAACAGGCTGCTGAATCTCCTCTGCTATTTGCCCCTATGGATGCAGTAACTTGAAACATAGGGGTAGATCAGGAGGCTTCAGTCCCTGTAGAGACCCACAAAAATCATGCCAGACATAGAATTTGTGACTTAGGAGTTCCCTGACACCAAGGAATGCCTCTGGCCATTGACTCTGCAGCTGGTGTTTGGGGTGGATGGAGTGTTTGGGGTGGATGGAGACCCTCAGCAGTGCTGGATTCTGTGTGAGGGAACAAGAGCATTGTCTGTGCCCCAGGAGATCTGGCTTTGCCTTTTCTTCAGCAGAGTACAGACATTCAAAACCAAAGGAGCCCATGTGGTTTCAGGGGAAGCCTGTAAGGTAGAGATTTATCCCCTCAGTTCCAAGTTTTAAAATAGTTCATGTAGCTTTTTTTCGCCACAAAGGAGTAGCTTTTGTCTTGATTTTAAACACCACAACTGCCTTTAAAGGAACAAATCTCAAAAAAAAAAAAAAAACCCACAAAGTAATATTTCTCTACACTGGCCAGATACTTCCTACTTCCATAGCAGATCTTAATTCTTCATAAAACTCATTCTCCAGCCCTGAGTGGTGGCAGAAGACAGCAGTAGAGCACCACCCCAAGCAGACACTGATGATACTGTGTCATCATAGCATACTGCTGTGCTGAAAGACAAGAATCCCCCCAAATCCTCTCCCAGCTCCCAACAAGATGTGGCCACAAAATAGACCTGACTTAAAACATTTAGAAGGGTCACACGTGTTATGCTGACTCCCCTCCTCCCCATGGCAGCAATTTAATGGGGAAAGCAGTGATTTTGAAGGCAGCTGGTGGATGTGGGATATGAGAAGAGCAGGAACCATTTTGCTAGAGGGCACAGGTAGGTGTTAATTAATACCACACACTAAGAAAAGGCTGGAAATAAAAGCTTTTCAGTGCTGGATCAAGCCCTTGCACAAAGCCCCCTCTCCCCTGCTCCTTCTCCTTCCATCCCAGCAGTGCAGAGCAAGGCTGGGTTGTCCCCCAAGGAGTCTCCTGAGCAGAGCCTACCCAGCTGCCCTGGCAGTGAGCTGTTTCCCACCCAGACAGTGGATACTCTGGGTCTGGTACATCCCTCCCTTGTCTCACCCCCACTCATCACCCTGTGTGCTGAGTTCCACCCACCCTGCCCTGTGTGAGGACAGACAGACATCCAGCCATAACCGTGACCATAATTCATAACCTCTCCAGTGCTCCATTTCCCTAGGGAATACTGCTCAAGGGAATAATTCTCTGTGCCAGGACATTTGGTTCACTACAGGGACAGTTATCTGCACATCTCCTGGAAACGATGGGAGCTCGTTTCTCTGTTCTGCAGTCCTTTGCTAGGACTAATCCTCTGCACTGCACTGATCTGTTTCTCACTGAATTGGCTTTGACTGATTAAGGATGTAACTGTTTCTCACATGACCCTCAACCTTCTTAACCTTGGCACCAAGAAATGTACAGAGACACTCAGGGAAAAAGCTGAAAGTCTCATAGCATATGCACCCATAATAATGTCTGATATATCCAACTACTTTTGTTTTAGTGGTAAGAGAATCTGCTCCAAAAGTGCCTTATGGAAAAGCAGGGCTGTTCCTGTGGCAGGTGCTGCACTCACTAACATTTTTTTCTCAGGCAAATTGAAATAAATTAACTGCAGCCTCCTGAAACCCAGACTATTCATGGGCTGCTCCTGCTCCTTGGGCTCTGGGCCAAGCTACTCTTCCCAGGAGAGGACCATGTTCTCAGGACACTGTCTTAGTGGAATGGGTCTCTTCCTGCTGTATCAGCCTGTTTCCTATGTCCCTGCAGTGTTACCTTAGAGCCCTTGCAGACTCTGGTCCCAACACAAAGCTCTTGGGTCTCCCGCAGTCCAAAGACCTTCTGGCTCACTGATGGCCATGAGAAGATTCTCCTTTCTCCTGTGCCAGGCAGCCTGGGCAGGTGAGGGGGGGCTACATTCTCATTTGCTTGGGATTTTTCATGAATTGAGTACTGCTAGATCATCTCAGTATTTTCATTTTAAGGCCTGGCATGACGAAAGGATAGAAAGTCTTGGCATTAGCCCATTATCTCTAAATCTCTTCATTTCAAGCTGCACTAAGGTAAGAACAAATAGTAGTAATACCAGACATAGTGTGCAGTGCAGGAATAGATAATGCAGTTCACAGAGACGTTTCTATAAATATGCTACTTTCTAGTCTAGCAGGTTTCAAAGTTTCTTTCACACTCTGTGATTCAGCTAATAAGCTGAAAGATGCTTCTCAGGCTTCTTATTCAAGGACTTGCACAACCCATTCACCATCTGGCTGCCTCACAAAAGGCAACCCATGCATAGATCCCTTTGCTCTTTCATAATTTAAGTTTGCAATTCCTTCAGATCCAACAATTTCTTACTCCATGAAGAAGAGTGTTGCAGCATCCCATCCTCACACCATGGCCTGGCCCCACTAGTGTTTGATAGAGTAATGTCTTTTGGGTATAGCCTAGTGTAACTCCTGTATGCCCACTGGACAATACAGTTATTTAATGAATAGCCCTCTGGTCAGGGGATACATTATTAAGTCACTGTAAAAGAAAATTATCTCCCTCCCCCTGCCACAACTGCTGTAGTCAAATGCCAGAGTGAAGCCTCATCATTCCTCTCCAGATCCCATAGGGCCATGTGAATTGACAACCACATTTTATTCAGCCAAATAAATGTTACTGATGTGTGTGGCCTACAGTTGCATTTTGATCAAGACTGCACTGAGCTGTTAAGGAATTTGTGATTAAATGATCCATGAATTCTAGTTTTGAGGGAAATCAGCAGAACCATTCAGGTCCCTCTCACCCCCTCCAATCACATGGCAGCCCAGCTGGTGACATTCTTTATGGCAAAAATATGAGAATGTCATGAGAAAATACTGTGTCTGAAGAGAAACTTTGACCAGGACTCTCACTGGGCAGACATTCAGATCTTTGAACACTGAGTGTAGAGTAGCCCATTACTGTTTCTGTGGTCATTACTCCTTCTTTTGGCATATAATTTCAAATGGGAAGCTTATCTCTCACCTCTTTCAAAGTGTATTCTCTAAAATCTTGGACTTCATGTCCATTTGTATTTTCAAAAGCTCGTTTCTCTAAGTCCATACGATTGTGCATCATGATGCGGGAGGAATTTGCTCAGGGCCAAGTCCCTTCAGATTTTGAATACCTCCAAGGATAGAGACTCCACGGACCCACTGGGTGACCTGTTACAGAGTCTGTGCTCCCTCAACTTCCCTCTCTCCAAGAGAAATGTTTTCTCTTACACTTAAATGGAAATTCCTCTATTTCAGTTCCTGTCATTTCCATTTGTCCTGTCACTAGACACCACTAAGGACATCTTGGACACTGCAAGATGGCTCCATCTTCTTTATTTCCCCTCATCAAATATTTATACACATCAGCAAGATTCCCCTGACCCTTCTCTTCTCAAGGATGAATATGTCTCTCAGTTTCTGCTCATGTGTCAGGTGCTCCAACACCTGGCCCATCATTGTGGCCCTTTACTGGACTCTCTCCAGCATGTCCATGTCTCTGCTCTGCTGAGGAGCACAGCACTGACACAGCTCCTGGAGGTTCCCATCAGAGCTGGATGGAGGTGAAGAACCACCTCCCTTGATCTGCTGGCACTGCCAGTGGACAAGACGGAGAGCAACAAATGTGAAAGCAGCTCCAACTGAACCTACTGGGATCCTTCCACACTAAACAAAACTATAAAAGGTCTCTTAACACCTAACTCAGGTGCTAAAACAAACAAAATACCACCCTTATTCAGTTACTCACATGCCTCTGTGTCAGATCTGAGGATTCTTGGGCTCTGATACCCTCTGAACCCCAGCTGTGGCCCCTTGGGAATGCTGGTGAGAGTGGAGGGGCAGGAGCTGGGTGTTCCTCTGGTCCAGGCGTTTTCCAGATGCCTTGCCATCCCAGCGGAGTCACCAAAACCTGATGCCTGGAGAGGCTGCCTAGAACAGAGCCAGACAGTGTTAAAGAATAAAGTAGGTATTTATTAAAAGGCCTTCAAAGGATGGACCTTGGGCAGTACAAGAGCCTGGCTGAGGCTGCACCCAAGATGGACAATGGGTCACGAGTTTTCACACTTTTATAAGTTTTGGTCCATTTACACATTGGGATTAATTGTCCCGTTACAGCCTCAGGTCATGAAGTCCCATCCCCCCAGACTGCTCTCCTCAACTCTCTGTTGTTACTTTTTGGGCCTGAAGCTGCAATGGTGTCCTTGGTTCTGGGGCTGGAAAAGGATTGTTTTGTCTAACCACACTGTGAGAAGAACTTGCTACCACTTCATATGAAGTTCAGAGTTCTATACTAATGCAGTGCAGAATCTGGAAAATATGAAAGTTAAAACTTGAGGCATCAGCAACACACTTTAGCACTGGAGGCTGTTGTTTTTTTCTTTTTGCTGCAAGGGCACATTTCCACCTCCTGTGCAAATTGTGCACCAGGACCTCTGTGGTTTTTTCTGCAAAGCTGCTTTCCAGTCACTTGCTCCTGGTGCCTGGGATTATTCCCCCCAAGGGGTAGGAATTGGTATTCCCTTTGTTGAAATTCATGAAGCTCTGTCAGCCCATTTCTTCAGCCTGCTGAGGTCACTCTAAAAGGCAGCAGAACCCTCTGTTGTCTCAAATATAACTCACAGTTTTGTGTACATAATGTAGGACACCTGTATATCTCAAGCAGGACTTCTCAGTTCTACTCTTAGAGCCAGAAGAGTGAAAATTAGATATCCCACGAGGTAACTTCAGGAGTCTAAATTCCTTATTAGTTGTGGTTCTGAGAACTGCTCTCCCTGTCATATCTCATTATCCTCCACTGCTCACTGAAAAGACCATATTTAAATATCAAAGCTCTGGTGCACACATTTTATTTCAGTCTCTGTGTGTGTTAATATTATTAATATTGAAATTCTGAGATTTCAGCAGAGATGGCAAAGGTGTCTCTCTGCCTCACACTGCACAGCCCTCCACTCACAGGTCATTGCTTCTGCAAATATGAAAGCTCCATCCCAGTCCTTCACATGCCACAAAAATATACCCACAATGAACTTTGAAAACAAGCCACCTTGGAGCTCATGCCTTTTTTTAAAACTGTTTGGGTTTGTAATTGTCTAATTGGCTTGGCTCACTGAATGGGATTAATCTCTGCAAGGAGGAAGTGAGATTCTCCTTCCCCCTTTACAGCTGGAGGACAGCACAAGGGCAGATGAGCACTTTTGTGAATCTAGGACACATTTCTCTCCCTCTGCCCTTTGCAGGAGCTCCTCTGGAAGGACCTCATTAGGAATTCTTACTCATGGCAGCTTCAAGCCATCTGTTGCTACAGAAGAAAGTGTTTGCTGCAAGCATTTATTTTCCTAAATAGTTACAGAACAGTTGGTGCTGTCTGGTGTTTGGGGTGCTCCTGGAGGGTGGTCAGTGTTCAGACAGGACTTGTCTAGCCAGATACTTCCAGACCTTTTGCTAAAACACACACAGCCTCTGGATCTGGATGGATCACAGTGAATGTCACCTGAATCTACAAATTCAGGTGAACAAGACTTGGGCTCTTTCTAAGTTTCTTCTCAACAACTGAAGTGGTCTCAATCAAATCATCTGCAGAATTCAGATATTGCCAGTGACATGGATCCCTGCCTACTTCAAAAGCTGTGTTTTCCTTTTGCACTACAGATGAAGACACAGTTCCTTTATCATGAGATGGAGCTGTGCCAAGTGGCTTTCAGTCTCTCTTTTCTCAGGGGTCATTCTAAAGGCCAAGAATTTGTTTTGTCCTCCCTGAGCTTTAGACCCATGGGTATCCTTTAGTGCTTCCTGTGATGGGTTAAAAGGCTTAGCAGGACCTCAGACCCCCGCTAGTGCCTCCCTCTCTGGAAAAGGAAGCTCAGATTAAACTTAAACTACTCACCATAATCAATGTCATCATTTGTTTTAGATCCCCTCACAAAAGGAAACATTCCCAGCCTGTGTCAGCCCTTAGGTAGAAGCACAGGGAAGGTGGGAACATCCCAAACAGCTCTCTTCCAGGAGTAACTAAAGAAGGAAACAAGCTCAGTGATCAGAGTCACTGTTCAAAGCACAAAGCAGTGGCTGTTCCATGAGGGGCTGATGGGAATACAGCAATGAAAACATAAATGTAATAAATTAAGTACAGTAAGAACAAGAACAAAGGGAATGCACCAGACTTCTTGGGAACCACAGCAGGACAGACTTTGACTTGAAAATTCAGAAAATCGGCTACTTTTCCTCTTGGTAGCCAGTTCAGTTGTTATAAAAGGTGGCCTGTCACTACAGGTGACCTTGTAAGGGCTGAGTAAGAGCTGATCCAAGGACTTCAATGTGAGGAGAGAGCTACAGATTGCTTCACATTGTTCTGTGGAGATTTTCAATCATTCATTCGCCACCACATTAACAGCAGGGATAATGTTACTGAAGTCTTGGCCACTTGAAATCTTGGCCCAGCTCAAAAGTTGGGGAAAAAATACATAATCATGGGTTTGACCCATTTAAACAATAACCTTCAGGTTTATTTCATGCAACAAGTTAAAAAGAGATCTCAACTTCTTTTCCTAAGTCACAGGCAAAATCCTCTTCTTAAATCTTCCCCACTGTAGGATCCTAATGTTTTGTGAATGCTGCTGGGGCAAACCTGCCCCTCAGAGAACAAAAACTACCATTAGAGAGAAGGGTGTTCTTAGGTGTGAGGAACTGGCCTGGGATTGAGGGCAGTGTGAATGTTTCCCAGCTGTGTGATCAGGATGCATACTTCAGAAATGTCATGTAATTTGTGATTTTGTAAAATCAGTATTCCACTATACTTGTTTTAGTGTCCATTTTGTTTACTTCCCCACCTAGATTGTAACAAGGAATATTTTTCTGTCTAAAGGCTCAGGACTTCAATGCATACTACTACCACTACCACCACCACCAGATCACTACATATATTTTCAGTGTTATTAGAGAAAACAATCCAATGCCTGTTATAACTCTGATCCTCTGATTTGTTGATTCTACTCCACACCCTTCCCTGAATCAGTGAGTCTGAATAAATCAACTTTCACCATGTCCTGTTCCAGGCACAAGGCTGGACTGGATGATCTCCTAAGGTCCCTTCCAAAGTGAATTATCATATGATCCTGTTATATTGCTCAGCTGGCTAATGGTGCTTGGGTGACACATCCTATCTGAAGAGGTGGCACATCTCTGGTTTTTGTGGTATCAAAGGCCTCCAATTACTGAAGTAAACAGTAAATACAGAGCTCAGTCAGGTGCATTCTGATGTGTCAGCCAAGGGCAATGTTAAATCTGAGGAGAAGGGAGCAGTGGAGAAATTTGGCTTTCCTACTCATTATAAACAAAATCTATGAAACAGAATGATCTGGAAAAAGGTGCAACAAAAGTAGGATAATTTAATCTACCTTTCCTACAGACTAGGCTAAATGCAGAGTGTGAAAGGGAAAAGGAAGCTTCTTGAAGTGCCCATGACAGGGAAACATAAAATAATGGAACAATTTAGAGTGGAAATGGAACTTAATCATCTAACCTCTGAATAAAGCAGGGCCAACTTCAAAATTAGATCAAGCTGCTGAAGAGCTTTTCCAGTCAGACTTTGATTATTTCAAGGTTAGCACTGGGGCAACCTGTTCCAGGATTTGACCATTCTCCTTGTGATGCCTTTTTCCTTGGATTTCACTTTCTTCTGTTCATGTCTGTTGCTGTTCATCCTTTTGCTGCACAACTCCAGCTGGAATCTGGCTCCATCCGACCACCCATACCACATGGGAATGGCCACATCTTTTTTGTGCTGGTACAGCTCTACAGAAAATCAGTTGAATTGCCCTGGGCTAAAACAAAGAGACAAATCTACCTTTTCCTTCTGTGGAAATTTTGAAATTGCCTCCTCCTCTGTGTATTAATTCTACAGTGCCCCCATGTCATTCCCAACTCACTTGTCTTTATGCATGGATCTCAGCATTGCCTTTCATGATGCAGAGAGAAAGAACTGTTTAATACCTCATATCCCAGTATCTACTCCTGGTACCTCACTGGGATATTGCCATGGAAACAGGGGAAGTTTGAAATAAAAGCAAATACACTCGCTTTTCTTATTTTTCAGTAGGGACTTCAAAATTTACTGCAGTATAAAAAAAGCTGTGTGCCATCTGCTTATTGAAAATTGAATGCAAATATTTCTTTTCTTTCTTCTGGAGCAATAAATCACTGCCACGGTGTATCCCCTCAGAAGCATCCCTAGAGGTGGTGCATGCATTTTTGTGTAGTTTCCTGTCTAGAAGTTAAGGTGATAAGAAACCTCCTTGTCCTTCAGCGAGGGATGGCACAGATAAAGAACAGACTGAACCCAAATGGAAGGCAACGTGTACTGGAGACAAGCAGAACTGTGAAACCTGCTGCTGGAACAGAATTTAGGCTCTATAATTCACACAACTTCCCAGCTATTTTTGGGGAAAGGTGATTTTTTACATATGATAGGACTATGTAGGAAAGTCTTCACAAACACTCCAGTATCATTTTTCCCTCTGTGGTCATTTCTTCTGTGGATCAATTGAGTCAAGCACCACTGCACTGGAGGGCTGAGTCCTCTGTTTGCAGCAGGATGAGGCTCTCAGCACATGTGCCTGTGATTTATTCACACTGCCTTCTAATAAGGGGCACCAGAGTATGGTTCCTGATAAAGTCAATGGAGATAAGGAGCTATATCATCTAACTCAGCTAGTTGGAGGAGATGATGGGTCTGTGTAAGGCACCATTTCTTCCTACTGAGATCTGTACAGGATCTCAGATTCCCTTCGTGTTATGTGCCACAGCAGAGACCTAAGTCCATGTCAGGAGGTGGCTTAAAGGAAAATCATCTCTTTTCACATTCTTGAACTCTCTTATTTTATTGAGATATCTGCTGAGGGAAACTTTTGTCATAATTTTGAATATTAGTTTTATGACCCAGACACTTGCCTGCCAACAACCTGTCTCTCTGAGGTGGGGCTTTGCTCTCTGCACTGGCATCAGTGTTTTGCTACTGAAGGAAATTTGCTGTCACCAGGGGAGATAGTCCAGACACACCACTGAATCTCTGACAGGTTTCCAGGGGGGAGATGTGGAAATGTGGCATTGCATGTGGCAGTGCTGGTGAGTGCAGCTCTTTCTTTGCCCCTGATCTCAACAGCCCTTTCCACAATCAGTGGTTAAAGAGCTTATATCTCTGTGAATTTCCACAGGCTCAGGTTGGCCAGGAGAGGCTGACTCACAACTTTTCTTTAGGAACAGGGTCACCACTTCCTCTAGAAGCAGAGGGAGCAGCACAGCTTCCTAGGTCTTGCACTCTGCACATAAATCTGCTTCACAGGCAGCTCACGGGGCTGCAGCCTTTGCAGAGCCATCCATCTCCTGTCTGCCTTTGCCTCTCCCAGAGCTGTTGCAGGGAAAAGGTGCTCAGGAAGCAGTTGCAACCAGATTGTGTCTTCTGTTGCTGTTTCTCTGGTAATCAGACAGCTACACCAATAATCATGTCCTTACAGCCCCGGCTCCTGCTTATCACAGGCTTGTCTGGGAAGGAGAGCCTGCTGTGCCCTGTTCACTGAGCCATCTGTCACTTGGCCATCCTCAATCATTAATGCCTCCCTACCTGAGCCTGCACAGCTTTCCCTGGGAGGCACTGGAGCTGCTGCATGTGCAACGTTTTGGGCCCACTGGATGACGGGTATGGATGATCATTACTAGGTAAGTCCAGGGTGCTATGAAAATGTCCATGAGTGACTAAAATTTACACAAGATTTCTTTTAAGTGTGTTTAGATTATGCTTCATTTAAGCTTCCTCCTCATTCACAGACACCAGATCAAATCTTCCACTGTGTTCATCTGAAGAGACAGAACCATTGTGTCTGGAGAAGTGATCTTGATACTGAGAGACTGTATTTAAGTCACTGCTATTATATCTACGGGGAAAGTCTTGATTGCAGGTGTCTGCTTTGTGTTACGCTGATTCAAACACAGAGTCACAGTCCTGTTCAGGCTGGGAGGTACTTCAGGATGTCTCTAGCCTAGATTCCTGTTTAAAACTGGAACAATACTAAAGTCAGACCAAGTTATTTACAGCTGTTTCCACATGGATGCTGTGGTGGGTTAACCTTAGCTAGGAGACAGACTCCTACTCAGCTGCTCTTCTACTTTTCAACACAACACAATGGGGGAAAAAATAAAAAGCCAAATCCAAAGACCAGAAATCTTGTGGATTGAGATAATGACAGGGAGATCACTTATCTGTTGCTGTCATGGGCAAAGTAGACTCAAACCAAGGTGACTAATTTATTGCAAATTAGAGTAAATTTTGATTACAAGAAACAAACTGAAACAGGAACTTACCCCCCCCCCCCCCCCCCATACCTTTCCTAGTTCTGCCTTCACCTCTTTATTCCCACCTCCTGGAGAGGAGAGGAATGGGATGAGGCTGAGATCAGTCCATCACAGCCTCTTTTAGTCACCCTTCTCTCACAATTCCCTGCTAGGAACCTGCTGGGTTGGTTATACTGTCTTTGGGTTTTGAACTTGTGTAAGGATTTGCCCTGCAGAAAGGTCTTTGAAAGAGTATAATTTTTAAACACCAATTTCCTACAGATGATTTTCTGTAGCTCCCCAGAAAATCTGAGGTAGAATAAATGCCTCTAAGTATTTGACCAGAAACACACACTCCATCAGAACTGACTGGAAACTCCACACGGCATGGCCATGGGCTGAGAAGAGACATGAGTCTTGGTTTTACAGCTCACCTGCTACACAACAGCTCCGTAAGACCCTGACCTCATGATGGATGTGAACTCTTCTACTGTCTCTCCAGCTGTGGGATGTCTGGAGGGAGCTCAGGAACATCTCCAGATCATCACTTCCTTCAGCTGTTCCACTAAAAACCAAGATATACAAAATATAATGTTGTTTTTTTTTTTTTTTTTATTTCAAGATGGCTGAATCCTTCTGTCTCTACAACTCATTCAGCCTTGGACCATGTCAGATTATCTAATGAAGCACAGGGAAAAAATGGCAAATTTGAAAATTCATCTGCTAAAAGAAACTACATGGTCACTTAATGTTGAGACCCTTGCTCTCACTATCAACACAGGATGGATTTAAATGGTCAGAGGTGGACCAAAAATCCTCTTGAAATTATTCAAGTGCAATCAATTGTTTTTGGGATTCCATTGCCCAAGGGGACTCCCAGAGCTCTCTCTTTCACTTAAACATCCTCTGGTCACCTCTTGTCTTCTTGTTACCAGATCTGCCAGATTTGATTGACTTGTTTGCATTAGGAATCCTGACAAGACCAAGGCTGGCAAAGCCCTTCTGGCCTACAGGCTGTTGCAAGGAGGTGGAGAATGTCCAAAGGACAACAAACACATGTGATTTGCTGTGATTTGTGTTCTAGATTCCTCCCTCTCTCCATCCCTCTCCCTTGGGGGAGCAGACACTAATCATTGCCTGCAGTGCTGGGTGATTAATTCAAATGATTTAGCACCTGGGGATTAACCTTCACACAGAGATCGATGTTTTGGCTGTTTCCTACATTATTACCCTTACAGCAATTACCTCCCACAGATACTTGCTCTTGTACTAATGAGCCAGAAGCTATTAGCATCCACATCCACTATCAACATGTTTATAGTTGCAGGAGGGTTCTTCCTTGATGACCACAACTTCTGGACAGGTAAATTTACAACATGAGTAGAAAAGACTCTTCTGAAGACATTTCTGGAAGGAGAAAATAATAGGGAAAATTGTATTAGCATTATGAAGAGAAGCGTGTCATGAGCATGAAATCAGAGCCAAGGAGAAGAGAATCAGACTGGTAATTGCTGCCCTACCCTCCTCTTTCTTTTTCACCACATTCAGCTGAGTTCTATGTCAGTAGTTTTGGCTTTTACACTACCACCCAGCAGTTTATCCCATAGCACCCCACAGGCTTTTTCACCAAAATATGGATTATTTTAACCCATCAGTCCAAACATTCCTCTTGCTTACAGTAATATAAATTGAATGAGTTGCTGTCAGAATAATTGTGAAATGCAGAGTCCATACTATGTTAGTCAGAGCCCATGCACAGCTTAGAGACAGAATAACACACGAATACAAACTGAGATCACTTCTACTGTGCAACGTTTCACAATGGCAACATGAATGTAGAATTGAGAATTCCTGCTTCATCTCTGCTCCTTGTCTCCTTTTGTCTCTTGGCAAAGTTATTTCAACTGTCTTAGCAGCTCCCTTTTTATACATGGAATTTCTTATATTTTATGAAGTAGAAATGACAAAAGCACAGCAATAGCTGAGCTCACTAAATATGAACCACCAAGAGGCATAACTCATAGTTTGAGATCAAAGTCACTTGGGTCATGAGTCGGACTTTTCCCCTCTCATTTCTGTGTACAACACAGCAAACCTGTCCTAAAACTCCACAGATGTCAGCATCTTGCAGTTTGCCTCTGCATCCCACAATTCAAAATGCAGCTGGTAACACTCATCAGACATTACAACAGTGAAACAAATAGAAGCTGTTTCCTCTGATCCACTGGGCAGCACAGGACACCAGAGGATGTAGTAAACTCTTCTTCCTTGAAAAATCACCTGCTGTCTTTTGTGGAGAGAAGAACCACAACATACCTTATGTTTTCCTTTTATTCAAACCTAAATTTCAATATCACAGCTGTTGGTTGCTTCCTTTGGAAATACCAAGTACATTCATATGACCTGAACTTTCAGAGTGAATCTGGGGTCTATTGTGACACAAGACCATCAGTGTAGGAGGTATGTAGAAGCAAAATTGATATTAGAGAGTTTTTTCCTGCCTCTCAACCTTGACTAGAAGGTAGAAGGGAAAGATTAGCTCAGCATGGATTGGGGTGGTATGGGTAAATAGTTTCTATCTCTAACACTCGTCTCTTAAAAACCAAGTGACACATTCCCACCTTAGCCAGACCTGGGAAATACAACCCCAGACCTAAGTCAGGACAGGTCATCTGCATCCATGACAAGGGTTAAAGCCATGAGTTTTCATCAACAGCCACAATGAAATGGCACAATACATTGGCTTAATCTACAAGAACATTTTCTTCCTTTTCTTCAAGTCAACATTTCCCAGCAGTAAAATGATGGAGGCCAGGATAGTCTGAATATAATCATAAAATCATGATTTCGTTTGGGTTTGAAGGCACCTTAAAGATCATCTAACTCCATCTAATACCCCCTCAACATGGGCAGGGACACCTTCCACTACCCCAGGTTGCTCCAAGCCCCATCCACCCTGGCCTTGAACACTTCCAGGGAAGGGACATCCAGACCTTCTTCTGGGAAGCCTGTTATGAACTGGTATAAACTCAGAAGAGCAAAGAAAGCTAAGCCTCTGTGAATAAAAAGGATCAGACCCAGAAAGATTTGAAATATACCCAAAAACTATCATTGAAACCAAATGAAGTCAGATGTTGGTTCAAAAAAAATTATATATTTTATTTAATAGTAAAAGAAGCAAAGAGAAAGAAAGAGGAAAAAAAAAAAGAGGGAAAGAAGTGTGCATGGGGAGTGGGGGGACAGAGAGGGAGTGACAGGGGTTAGGTGGAAGCAAATCACCCATCCAAGGGTCCAGAGATGTCTCGATGCTCCTCTCCACCGGGTCTTCTTGGTGGTGAGGGTCCCCTGTCGCTGCTGCTGCACCACACTGTGAAACATAGAATCCCCTGGATCACTATGCCTTTGGGGCAGGTAGGAACACCCAGGTGCCTCCCTTAAGGGGGCTGGGTGTGACACTGCTCCCTTGCAGTGCTGAGGGTCTGTTGCATTGTCTGCAGTGCTCTGGTGCAGGGTCTGGGGACACCTTTGGAGGGGCCATTGATGGCCCATGACAGCCCCTCTGCTGTGGATAAGCTTTTCCCTGGGGTGAAGGGACCCCTGCAGCTGGGCTGGTGGGCTCAGGGGAGGGTGAGTGGTCACTGCACCTCTCCCCAAAGGCTTTTTCAAAGCCTGAAACCTCCTCCCCTCACCCTTTGACCAAGGGTCTGTGGCAGCCAGCAGCTGATTGCCCAGAGGCTGGGGTCCCCACCCCAAAGGTGCTGAGACTGTGCTCTGTGGATGCATTCTTCTCCCCCAGCCCTGAGTTACTTTATCTCCATCAGCCAGCAGGTCAGGGCCTCATTCAGAAGGCCTGTGCAGGGTGTGGTGGTCTTCTCTGCAGCTTTTGGAATACAGTTTTGCTATCATAGGCAAAAGTCCTTCATGGAGATGTTTAAGCCATAAATTATAACATTCAGTCTCTGACACAACATGTGCTAGGGCCTCATCACCCTCATGGTAAAAAATTTCCTCCTGATATCAGTTTAAATCTCTTTCAGTTTAAAGCCATTCCTCCTTGTCCTGTCACCTGTTCCTCTCCAGCTCTCCTGGTAGCCCCTTTAGGTCTGGAAGAGGCACTAAATCTCCTGGGAGCCTTTTCTGCCCAGGCTGAACCACCCCAAGTCCCTCAAACTGAATTCACAGCAGAGGTGTTCCAGCCCTTTGATCATCTTTGTGTCTCCTCAGGACTCACTCTTTCTTATGCTGGGGGCTGCGGAGCTGGGCACAGAGCTCTAGCTGGGGTCCATGAGAGCAGAGTGGAGGGGCAGAATCATGTCCTAGCCACAAAATAGTCTTTTATACCTCTTTCAGTGGCTGAATTCAGGCTGACACACTGATTCCAGGTCTTCCAGAGCTTTTGTGTTCTGCATTTTAATCAAATAACAGGTTTTTTCCTGGCTCTGAAGATCCTAGAAATATGCTTTTTTTTTTTCTAAACTTTTTTTTTTAACAACAGAAATAAAAATATTTTCTTCTCTCAGTTCTAAATGTTTTAGTTTCTTTTTAATTGGATATTGCTTTGTCCCAGGAGAGTGAGAGAGCACAACAGGGAAGAGCTCATTTACCTCTTCTGTACTGCTCATTATTTTGTACACTTCCAGCACAATTCCCTCATTTGTTCCCCCTCAAAAGTCACTGTTTTTACAATGGGCAAGTTGAACTAAAGATATTGCCTTAGGTGAGAAAGATACAGAGATTTGGTCACAGCATGATTACAGACACAAACCTGTTTTCAGTGACTGAAATGTGTGGTTTGATGTCAACTAAACAAAACTATGTACTGAGCAGACTCTTGCATTTTGCTACAGGGTGCTTAATTCCTTTCCTCCTCTAAGACAGGACTCATGCAAATGGCAGCAGCCAAACCATAAAAAATAATTTTGATTCAAATTTATGACGATATCTATAGCCTATAGATGAAATATCGAAGGTTTTTTTCCTTCATTTTTACTCCCATCCCCTGAAATTCCTGTGGTAGCTAACTCAGCATGCAAAATCTTCTTCAAATTCTCCTGCACTACCTGGAGCCCTTTAAAATGTTCTCTTCTAGTCTATATTATTGATTGCTTAAATAATTACTCTGAAAGGTTTTTGGAAAAGGAGCAAATGGAGTTCAACAACACTTAAGCTTTTCTGTGCATGATAAAGTATTCTTTCAAATACCACTCCAAAAAGAAAGAAATAGTTGATCTTAACTGGTAATAGAGATGTTCATAGAAATAATAGACTCATTTGGTTTGAAAAGGATCTTAAAAGACACCTAGTTCCAACCTCCTGCCATGGGCAGGAATGCCATTCCCTAGACCAGGTTGCTCAGACCTCCATGCAGTCTGGCCTTGAACATTTCCAGGGCTGGGGCATCCACAGCTTCTCTGGGCAACTTGTGCCACTCACTACCCTCCCAGTAAAGAATTTTATTTGATGCAGCCCAAAAAACATGTGAGATTGCTAGGGTATCTTTCTCTCTGTGCTTACTGCTGTTTTTCTCCTTTCTGTGCCATAAGTACTCATGTCTTCACCAGAAAATGAAGATGTCACATGCTTCTTTTTTTTTAATTGTTTTTATTCAGGTCAGGCACTAAATAAAGATGTGTAGAACACTGACTGTGTAGCAATACACAGAACTTCTTGGCTCTTCATTCATTTGTAACTGAGACTCATACACAGCAAGAGCAGCTGAAGGCTATGACAACAAACTCATCTCAGTGTTGCTGTAATGTCTTGTTATAGTTGGTGGTGAGATCCTGGCACAGGGTGCCCAGGGAATGTGGATGCCACATCCCTGGAAGTGCTCAAGGCCAGGCTGGATGAGTCTTGAAGCAGCCTGGTCTAGTGGAAGGTGTCCCTGCCCATGGAAGGGGACTGGAATGAGATGATCTTTAAGATCCCTTCCAATCCAAATGATTCCATGATTATATTGTAACACATAGTTGGTCTATGTTTTATCACTGCATGTCATGGTAAATTTGCTGCAACCAGCTTTTTATTCTCATGGTTACTTATTCCACTGTTCATGCAGATGTTTCCTTTCATTCAGGCTGATGGAAGGAAATATAGAGCCTCTCACTCTCTGTCACTGTGCAGCTGGGACCAGCTTCTGGCCCACAGCATCAACAAGAAGGAAGAAAGAAGGGATTCTTTCCATTAGTGAGATGATTTTTAAATGTAAAGTATTTTACAACTTTTACAATCCTTCCATTACTTGCAAGGTGTGGTGAAACCTGCGTAGGAGCAGTTGTGGTGGTGCCTCTTCCCCTAGACCACATTATAATCTGAGAAAAGCTCATTAGGCCTGAGCATTGATGAACAGCACCCAGGCTGAACCCCTCGAGTTGATCAGAAAGACCGTGCTCCCAGGAAATGGTGCTGTCTAATGAGCTCCTGTTTTTTTCTTCATGAACAGCCTTGGAAATGTTCCTTTGCCTGGATAACAATGCAAATGGGTTGATATTTTTGTTCTCAAACTTTCAAAAAGAGCTAGAGACCTGAATTGCAGTCAGGATGAAACATTGTTATGACCAAAGCCCAAGACTCTCTTGTGGCCCAAAGTGAGACCCTTTGAGCTCTCCTGGACCACAGAGGGCTGTGACCAGCACATTGCTCTGAGCAGACACCTCTGAAACAGAGACTTCTCGAGTTTGCTGTACTGGGGGGGGATTACTGAACAGATCCTCAACCCTTCACCTGCTGAGAACATACAAAGGCATCTGAAGTGAGTATTTTGCTACCTTTAAGGGGAATTTTTCACAGGTACCTTGTACAGACTCTTCATGTCTGTCCACTTGCAAGTGGGCATATGCCATAGCAAATGTGGAAGTGCTGCTCGCCTGGATTCTTGACACTTTGGATTTGTAGGTGAGGCCTGTAAGTAAGTTACTGTTGTGGCACAGTAAATTGTATGTGAATGCTTTGCTGAGTTGTTTAATATAAGTTATGAGTTAAGGTGCTAAGGTGCTGTTAAGTTTAATTTAATACTGTTAAGCTTAAATAGTGTTAAATGCTGTTGGGCCTTCAGGCATATTCCTTTTTATCCCTACCCTTTCTATCCCTTTGTGTCACCCCCCACCCCACCTCCACATGGATAGTTTTGGCTTTATTTTGGTTTAGATTGTTCAACTCTGGGATTTTTTGTTTGCTTTCCTTCAGTGTGCTTTAACCATCTAGGAAGTGGTAGGCTGAATCTTGCCAATGAACTTTGTCATGCTGTCATTTGATATCAATCCTGTCTTTACTGATAACTTTGATGGTGATTCTTTAAGTGATCTTAAAACATTCATTTGTACAAAATCACATCATTAGGACGAAGTGAGGGCCTGTCCTTGGCTTCCCTTGTGATTTCACTGGATGGCAACAACAGCACAAGCTGCTCAATGCTCCATCCCAAACAAGGAATCATGCCTTTTCCTCAAGGCAGTATCTGCCAGCTAAAATTAGCATTGAGACCCACTTCCCCTCTGTTATTAGGCAGCAGTGGATTAATCATTTCATGAATGGAACTCTGATCTCCTCAAGTCAGGAGAAGCTTTTCAGTTTGATACCCTAAGATCCTGCCCTTCAGCTCCACAAAGTTAGGATGGGGGAAACCTCAACAGCTGACTGTGCCCTTATTCCTCCTCTAAGCAGTTTACTTTTGCTTATTCTGAACTGCAGTCATTTGGGAACAGCATCGTTGGGTATTTGATGAAGGTTCATACTTCACTCTGCACGTACTTTTGTCAAAAAAGCTTTTATTGCAATGCAAAATATCTTCTGTATATGACATCTTTCTGCCCCCCAACCCCCTCAAATTTAATGAGTAATCCTTTCTGGGTTTGTACATTGTGATTCTTGTGTGTATGTATGAATATATATACATATCTATATATCTATCAATCTATAGATATTATATCAATACAATCATATATAAATCTGGACCTATATCATTTTATATATACACATATCACTGGATATATGTGTGTGTGTGCATATACATATGCATACATTACATATACACTATATACACATATATGCACACACATACATATTGTATAATCATAAACATCTGTTGGTTGTCAAGGGACTTTTCTTTAACAAAATAAGTTCCATCAGTGGATTTTACTTCTGTAGTGCAATTTTACAGGAAGTTAACATTTCCACATTCAATATAAAAGAAACAATATACATTTGAAAACGTGCCATAGGATTTTTAATGAAAAAATTAGAAAAGTGCATTATTTTACAACACTACAGTAAATGATTCTTTTTTTTTCTCTGTAAAGACATTGTAAAATATATACAGGGTTGCGTAGTGCATTCATTACAAAAAAAAGATGCAATCCCTTGCATAAATTACATATTGTACAGGGGTTCGCTGTCTACTTGGACTTGTAAACATTTGTGTGATACAGTTTTCATTCTTTAAGTAAGCTGCAATACATCTTATTTTCATTTGACTGTTGTTGCATTCTGACTCCAGTACGGCATTCTAAGGCCATGTGTGAAGGCATCCTCTCCCATGACGGAGAAGGCCAGGAAAAGAAATGAAAACACAAAAGAGTCTTTAATTTGGTTCTTTGTAATCAAGTTATCACTGGTTTAACAAATCACATCTTGATGCTTATGACCTGATCACTCTTGTTTTCTAGGACCAGCTCAACAACTATGTTGAAGTTTAGAGGTCTGAAATGAGCAGAGAAAACAGCTTCCAGGAGGTAAATTCCAAGTGCAGTCTCCACAGCCAAGCAGCTCCTCTTTCTAGATGACCATGCCCCTAATGCTCTGTGTGCTGCACAGAAAATGTTATCAACCAGGGTAGAAATTTAGATTTTTGCTCTATCTCAGGCTGTTGAGGGCCTTTAGAATGCCGTCAATACACCGTCGGTAAGTTCGCATATGCACATTCAAAGAAGTACAAAAATGCACCAAAAAGTGTCAAGAGATCCAAAAGAGACACAGCATCAACACACACTCACAAACACACACATACACTCACACTTCTTTCTGAGCAGGAAGGCTCAGTCTCCAAAGTAGGATTCACAATTTAATTTCAACATGTATGTGTGTTTGGAAGAAATCCAAGAATTTCCATATAAACTCCTAAGGTCCCAAATTGAACACTTTTATCCCTGTTTCTCATAGATGAACAGTTTGTTGAAGTAAGAAATTGCACCTTGAAGAGACAGTATCCACATTCTTTTGGCCTACTGGAAACAATTGTTATGCCCCCCTCCCTTTCCCCATTGACCTATCCAGCTCCAATTAATTTCCTTTGCTGTCATGTCACTAGGATCAAAAGTTTTACTTGATACTCCTCAATGGCAACAAACAACCACACAAATCTTAACAAGTCAAGGGAATAGGAAAAAAAAAAGCTGTTTTTTGATTCCACAATTCACTCCTGACCTTGCAAAAAAAAAAAAAAAAAAAAAAAAAAACCAAAAAAACAAAAAAACAACCAAAAAAGGAACAGATGGATTATTGGTTGTATTATAGAAAATGTGCATTCTGAAAGACAGATTAGGTTTGCATTCTAAAGAGAGAGCCATTGCCTCATATTTTCTGCTTATTTCTTAATTTTCAAAGGTTTGTAGTACAGAGGACTCTTTCTGAAGCATATATTAGCTTTTTTTTTTTTTTTCAGAGAAGGTCAACCCAACAGTACTTACACCCAAACTAACTTCGTGTGCATTAACCAAATTTGTCAAAGTCCAAAAAGCAGTGCTCAGAGTGGTACCCAAGAAATTGCTTAATAAACCCAACTGCTAGATTAACTGTCTTAAACCTCCTGTGACCTGGACACTGCAAATCCTCTCTTGCTATGCAGGTATTACACTTGTCCTCCAATCAGCTAAATAATATTCCCGCACTAAGAATTTATACAGAAAGTATCTGTCCCAATGTATATCTAGCTGAACAGTTGAAAAGGAGGGAAATTGTCACGAGAAGATCATTAAGTTGTGTTGAGCAAACCAGTTGTGTTGGTCAGTGGTGACCACACAGAATTCTGCTCTTCCCAAGAGAATTAAAGGGGCACAATATTAACAAATTACAAATCACAAAGGGCACAATATTACAAATCAAGAGTAATTTCCCACTGCTGCCTCTGACTGCACTGTCTCTCCATGTTGGGCATTGAGAAGATAGGCTAAAAAGGATCTTTTCTGGAAAACATACATGGCAGTAATGAATTCTTCCAAGAAAAGAGAAATTGCATGGAAATATCAGTCGCCATAGAGCAGCTGGAGCTTCAGTGCTGAAGAACTTAAAAGGAATGTAGAGTGAAGATAAAAAACACAACTAATTGCATTGCTAGAAGGATCTCACATACATGTCTTTTTCCCCACTTGGCCAACCTTTTGGGAAGACAGCAGCTGCCAGAGAAATCGGAAGAATTTGGCAACGTTTTGGGGGTCACAACCACAATGAAATCCTGTGACCTGGTCCCCCAATCCATTTGGATGACTGGCATAATGAAGACAATGATATGTGCCCACTGCTGCATGCTGAACAAGAAACTTCAAGCCACCCATTTCACCATTCAGAAGGGGTTCTTAGAAGAGCTTCAAATCAGAGAAGTGAGATAAATGTGGTGGATAATTCACAGGAAGCAGTAAAAGAAACAGCTGTAGATCTATCTGAAGGCACTGCCATCTAAGTTCCATGTCCTGGTTTCTAAGCAGAAACCAGCCCTGAGCTCTTGCCCAGTGTGCAAGTCAGATATCAGCCCTGAATTCAATGGGAATTAAGAGCCTCAATGCATTGGTGCTGAGCTAAAATCCCTTCCCCAGATTCTTCCAACACCAGCTCCAGTCAAGATGCCAAGATGATGCTTGTCAATAGGGCAGCTGAGGCATGACCTCCATGTCAGAAGTGGTATTATCAAATAGGCCTTTTTGGAAATCATTTTGTAGAGTTGCAGTTTCAGACTCTGGGAGGACAAAATCACTTATACTGTCTACTTCAGATAGTCTAATTAGATACTTTTATCAGATTAATTATCCTCTGAACAATAATTATGATTAAGGAGCTTCATACCCATTCTGCAGGGAGAGCCAGCAATCATGAATAAATGTTACTTCTCTAAAGGTCAGTTTTGATGGCATTTTGACATGTAGAAACTATCCAAACACAGTCAGTATGAAGAGGTTTCTTTGCTAGATTGTGACCTCGTGAACTCATCTAGAGAAGCTTAAAATGTCCCACATATTCCTATGGCTATGGGGCGGTGCTATCAAAGATGGACAAGGATACCACAGTTCAGGTCTTCTGCATTTGCTGCAGCAGTAGAAGGGTTGGTGTAACTGATTTCTTCCATGGAATAGGAGAAGGAAGTTGCTCTAGGAGACACAAGTTTCCCTACTTTCACTTTGACACCTGTGTTTGTAAGGTAGTCTCACCACTCCACTATCAACCAGCTCTGGTCCATCCTTTCCACACCTCCTGCCACTCCTGTGTGGGAAGATGCTGGCAGATGACTAGAAAATAAACTAAAGCCAGAAGCCCATGACTCTTTTTTAATCTGAAACTATGCCATGGACCTCACCAACAATCTAAAGACAGTGAGCCAAACCACTGTGGCTCTTCACCTGCTTATATAATTTGTGCTGGCCATTCTCCTGATGACCTTGTCCCAGACAAACACACTCCAAAGTTCTCCTCATAGGCTAATGCATTGCATCCCAGCCAGGGAAGAAATGGATCTCACCCATTCAAGGTTATGCACATTACATTTCCTACTTAATTCCCTATATATTGCTTTTAATCAATCTGTAGATTTCTTTTGTCAGTTGTAATTAGAGAGGAACATTTCCTTCCCCAGGGTGTAGTTGTGTAGGATAATGCCTTTCATTAATGGATGAAGGGGCAGAGTATAGAATGTGGCCATCTTGGGCCTGAACATACATCCATGAAATGGCAAGCTAATGAGTTAATCTCTGAGTGGGAAAGGGGGGAGAGAGTGTAGAGAAAGCCAGAGGGTGGCTGTCTGTGAAATGGATTCTCTCTTCTAGCCTCAAGTGTAGTGCTCTGGATTCAGCAATTACTGCAAGCTGTTCCACAGGCCAGATAAACAATGAATCAAAGCCAGGATGGTGGTATCAGAACTCATGCATGAGGAAGATGCATTATGGAGCATAGTTTCAATTATTATATTTGCCAGCTCCACTTGTGAATTTGCCAGCTATGATAAATGTTATCATCCTGTTGTTTGCTCTGCATTTCTCAAAGTGAACTAAAAGACAACGCAGCTTGGAACTGTGAATATTAATTACCAATAAAATTGCAGCATTAATCTTTCCCCCTCTACCCCTCCTTTTTTTTTTTTTTCCCCAATCTGTTGTGGGTGTTAATACATGGCAGCACTTCTTAGCATGTCAGAAAGCAAGGTGAAGGAGGGCTTTGGGATATTTCTTAATTACAATATTCACAGAAGGAGAGACAAATGAAAGCTGAAGGCTCCAGGGATAGTATTTCCAATGTAAAAATTTTAGGCAGGTAGATTTGAGTGACTGGATTCTATAAAGCAAAATATAGCTACATAAAATATACAGGTTGACTGTTGGTTTTAGGTCTTACTGCTTTCCCTTAGGTTTAGGAGAGACTGTTCATGATGAGGAGTAGTTGGAGTAGTTGGAGGCACTGGTACAGTAACGAGGAAAAAAGTTCATATTCCAGTCTCAGTAAAATGGTATAAATCAGGACTCACTGTATGGCACCCAAATCAGTTGGCTTCAGAGGAAGGCCCTGCCTACCCAGGCCTTAGACAAGGAGGGAATTTGCTCATGTCCTCTTGCACTTGGGAGCACTTGGGAGCACCAGGTTGAGGAATAGCATCACTAACATATGTTATCGCTATATGCATATATGCTAACAATAGCATCCCAGAGAGGAGCACTGCTTAGGATGGGCTGGCTGAATAAAATCTTGGTTTAAATGAAGACAGCAGCAAAAGCCTGACTGGAGAGTCAGGAACTCCATGAATCTCCCCGTCAGCAGTTATCAGTGGAACACTGGGGTAGGCCTTGACTGAGCTGAGGACAGTCAGCCTCCCAGACTGATTCTACACAGATGAAAGCTCAGCAGCCCTTCAGCATCACCTCACAGCCATTTCAACTGGAAATAACAGTACTCTTGCTTCTGGGAACAATTTCTTTGTTCCCAACTTTTTTTTTTTCCTTCCTACTACTTTTTTTGGGGTGAGAGTGACTTTGCCATACTCATTATATGCACCGTAAAGAAATGAAAACTGCAAAGGGTTTCATCAGTGTTTCATGGTTTTAATTCAGCCTCTGAGCTCAGACTAACTGGCATTAGATCCCCAGGGCACCTTCCATCAGTAATCAATTTCTCTGTGTCCAATGTCATTATTCCATTTGTTTCAATTTTGGTGAATTGTTATGATAGCCAATCCTTTTTCTACAATTTATCTTGCTGGACTTCCCAAAATAAAGTTTTATATAAAAGTTAGATGACAGCAGGCTGGTCAGAAAGGTATTATTTTCTTTTTCAGTTCTCTGGATGTTACACATCTCTGGTTGATGAAGGTAGCACTGGTGCAATTCTCATTGTAATTTGTGCAATATTCCAGTCAGTAATAGTGTCCTGTTGAAATATGCATGAAAAAGTCCATAACATTAGTGTAATGGACACACTCCAACACATCTCTCTCATCCGGCTTCCTCATAAAGATTTTAAATGACTGTCTTAATTAGATCTTAATATTAACGGGAATATTACATAAAGCTAAATGAGGACATAAACTTCAGCTGAAAGCTACTTCTACCCAAACCCCTGCCCTCTGGTCTGCACACACCAAATAGTTTTGGAACGTTTTCATTTCTATCTTGGTTCAACTGACTGCTCCTTTTTAAGCTTTTAGCAACAAATCAAGTTTTATTTTTTCTTAACAAAAACTTCCAAATCTGCCAGAGAAAAAAAGGAATTACCTTGCTTAGGTCGGATTCGCAACAATCTTGATTACTGCCCTGGCATTTCATTGATCAAAGCACTAGGGAACTAATGAGAAAATGTACAATACAGTAGATTATTTTGGTCACTTCCTTATTTTTCTTTTTCTTTTTATTTTTTTCTTTTTCTTTTTTTCTTTTTCTTTTTCTTTTTCTTTTTCTTTTTCTTTTCTTTTTTCTTTTTCTTTTTCTTTTTCTTTTTCTTTTTCTTTTTTCTTTTTCTTTTTCTTTTTCTTTTTCTTTTTCTTTTTCTTTTTCTTTTCTTTTTCTTTTTCTTTTTCTTTTTTATCTTTTCTTTTTCTTTTTCTTTTTCTTTTTTTTTTTTTTTTAAATACTGTCTATTTCATCCTAATGAGCTGTTACAGAGAGTTCAAACAGAAGCTTATTGCTGAAGGTTACTGTACATCTCCTTTCATTAACAACCAAGAAGCTATTTTGGACTCTCGAAGGAACAACCAAGCACCCCTTCTAGGGCTGCCCCACT
This sequence comes from Sylvia atricapilla, assembly GCF_009819655.1. Taxonomy (NCBI): domain Eukaryota; kingdom Metazoa; phylum Chordata; class Aves; order Passeriformes; family Sylviidae; genus Sylvia; species Sylvia atricapilla. The sequence continues at coordinate 148,259,871 of NC_089140.1, forward strand.
ACAGGCATCCCTGTAAAGCAGGTACATGTACAAAGTTCTGGCAAAGCAATGCCTGTTAGATCAGTTAAAATATTCCTCACACAGTAATGAAGACCAAGTGTAAACTTGTGCCTGCATTGTTCTATTAAGTTTCCTCTTGTTTCCATATCACAGCATGCTCAGTCAAAGCTATTTTGGTGCTTCACTGATCAAACTGATTTTTCCCTTTGATGATAATATGAAATATTATAGGATAATAGGGTTGTTATATAATCAAAGTCGACAGCAGGGAGCTAAATTTGTGTTGTTTTGATGAAGAGCACATTAGTGTGACATAAATAGACTAATCTGATTTATTATTATTATTTCTAATGCTTAATAATAGGGAAGGGTAGGGGAAATGAGACTCTGGGGAATGAGAGTGCATCACAAAGTGATAGCAGACATTAGGATGTCTAATCATAAGCAGAACCACTACTATCTGTTCGTAGCTGAATTTCAAAAGAGTGAGTAGTGAGCAAGAGAAATTGTTCTGAAAGGGATAATACCTTAAGTGGAATAAACCAAATAATGTACTAGCGAAAATATCCTGTGAAAAGCAGTGTTGTGAGAAGAAAACATGTAGGGCAATAAGAAGTCAGAGACAGAACTGACAAAAGTCAGCTCACCTTTCACTGACTGAGTTTTCATGTTTAACTGAAAAGCTGGGATTAATCTTGGACAAAAGCTTCCCTTTCATGATTCAGTCTGTTCCAGTTCAAGACAGCCCAAGCCATTATTCACACATCAGCCAAGAGACATGAGAACAGCTAAAGAGACAGGCAGATTTTGCCTCCTGTTCTGATGTGCACACGTGAGAGTTCTTGTGTCTGGCTGCTCACAAAGCAAAGTCCTGCAAGAGTTCCCTTGCAAATGAAACATCCTGCTACTTCAAAATCCCATGTGTGGCAAAAATACCGGCTGGACAGAATTGTGGGCTCTTCAGCCAGAAAATAAAATAAATAGGCATATTTGAAAATCCCAAGGAATGCAGATACACTCAAGTAAAACACTTTCCCACATACACAGTCATTATAGCTTTTAAATTTAAAAGTATGGCTACAGACATCTATTCTGGCTCCTTCATATCAACATACACAGATTTCTTCAACTACATCTACAAACTTCAACTAAGCTAAAGAAGAGCTATTACAAAGCCATTGAATTTTAATGCAAGGACTCTAAGTGGCAGATAACCCATGACATGCTGAGGTAAGTTTCTCCCCTGATTAAACACCCTGTGTATTAAAATTTACTCATCATTTATGGTTCCAGACGGAAGATTTAGTAACAAATCAGCTAGAGTATTAAAGTTTTCAACCTCTCCAGTTCAACATGTTTTATAGGACATTTAAAGATGATTTTTATATGCAGTAGAAATAATAGTTTCTTCTTTTCTTAAAGGAAAAGAGGGGGAAAAATCTATGCAATGTTTTATAAGATGCAACTGGTTTTTTCTTCTTAAAGGTTTTACTGAAAATCCTGTTATCAAAATTCTCATTTGCCAGGCACAGAATTCAACTCAAATTCTGCAAAACCCCAAAATTTTCTTGCTTTTCTCCAGTGTCAAATACACCCAGCTGTTGCACATGATATAGAGGTGTGTCTTTTGGGCATACTTCTTATTTCCATAGCAGGAAAAGAGACACTTAATTTGCACTTCTGGGATAACAAGCAAAGATGAAAAAAGTGAATTTGGAGATCACTGTAAACCCTGTGGGCTGTCTGGGAAACAGCTTCATGGTGTCAAACACTGAGGTGGTTTAACACATCCTGAAACTGCTTTTTTAGGTATCCTTGCTTCGATCTTTCTGCCATCAGGATTTGCCCTAGGACATGGTACTGGCAGCACAGCACTGATGCACCCAGTACGTCCCACACATTACTCTGAAAAAGTCCATCCTCATCCATCCTTATTAAGAATCCTGTTAGTTCTTCACCAATCTTAATGGAGGATTTTATGCCACAGCAATTGCTACACTGAGAGGAAGCTGCCTAAAAGAGTAAAAGTCATGGATAACTTGCTTGTCATTTACTTACTGAAAGACAGATCTGGAGAACATGAGCACATTTGATAGTTAATAATTTAAAGCCAAGGAGAAGACAACAGAGGAGGAATGACATTCCTTATTTCTCCCTATTAATGCTCTTTATAGATGCCTCTTTGAGAGGGTATCAACATCCATCAGCACACAGAGCTCAGAGCTGGGCACACACCATCCAGTTTTAAAGGTAAAAAAAGGATTATTGCTTTTACACTGAGAGCACAAAATGGTAGAATCAGCAGGAGGTGATTAGTGCCAAAGAGAAATGGGTTTTGTACGGCAAATTAACACAGAAAGTGATTTAAAAGATAGAATTAAATCAGAGACAAAGGTGCAGGTTCATAAAACTCCCAGTCCTACCCTTGTAAAATCAAAGATAAATCTCCAAAAGCACTAAATCCCATATAATCACTGAAAATTCCTATTCTCTTAAAAGGGAGCTGGATTAGGCCTCTAATTATGTTCTGTAAAGTCTGTTTGGTCCAGATGAACTACCGAGAGATGGACAATGTCCAAGGAACAACTCTATGACATGGTCTCAACATCCTCCACTACAACTTGCCAACACAACTGCTCCCGCTGTTACTCTCCAAACACTGGAGTAAAGCTATTTTTGCCTGTTACTGCTAAATGCATTTTGCCTTTGCCTAGCAAAAAAAAAAGCAGTATCACATCTAATCTCACAAGTTCCCAGTGAGCCAAACACAAGATACTGTCCCTTGAATTCTTCCTGAGACCAACAAAGGCTTTCCATTATTTACAAATCAAAAGCATTTAGAGACAATCATCTTTATTTTTTTATTTAAAACAAGGAATGCCCTGTCACTATTATATAAGAAAAAATATACATCCTCCTATTTATACCCATCTTAACCAAGCATTCCAAAAAGTATAAGTCCATGCAGGTAATTGCTGCATAAAATAATAATAATAATAATAATAATAATAATAATAATAATAATAATAATAATAATTTATAAATAAAATTAAAACAATAAAATACACTTTCCTGTTCCAACAATTCTCCCAATTTATCCTAGAAATTTTGTTTGCAAATTGTTGGAACAGTTGAAAATTATAAAATTAAATATAATTAAATTAATATGATTATTTGCTTTTGATTATTGATTCCATTGCTAGTTTTTCTTGTGTTTTTATTATGCATACCAGTTTTACAAAGTGCATGCTTTATTTATTTTTTTTTAATTTTGAACTGGCAAGCTAAAATGATCCATCTTCTCCTGCCTTTTTTTTTTTTTAATGTTAATACAATCTAAAATCTAGCATTAAAAAATTTACCATGATACACCTGGTATATTGACTGCTTATGGCGCATGCTTATCTTGGCAAAAAAACAAAACCAAAACAAATTGGCTCCCCTCCCACCCTCCCCGTTCCTTTTGGAAGCAATCTAAAAAAGCAGGCTGGAACACAACTGCTTCAAGGGCAAAAGAAAAATGATACCTGATGCTTTAATTTTTGTCAGATGGCACTGGTTGTGGAATTGCACGCGCACACACACGCACACGCACCCGGCACTCACACAGGCATACGCACACACACTGCAACCTGCTCGTGAGGAAAAAAGTTTGTTAGGTCAGGAGTGCCTGTGGCACATGAAGGCTCCCAGCTGTGTGTGCAACTTTGGATTTGGTACCCACTTCACGTCACCTTGAATCCTCTGACATCCACCAAGGGGGTAATGTAAGGCATACTTTGCTGGAACAGTAATAATCCATGCTTCATGCTGAAGAGCTGAGTCTCAGAGGAGGACTGGCTTGCTCTACTCCCTTTGGCCTCGCTCTGTCTCACTCAAGGAACAGAAAACCCAAAACAACAAAGAACTGGGAAAAACAAGGAAAGCAAAATAAGACAAATCCCTTTAAATGGACTTTCGCCGTTTCATCAGCCTGTGGTTATCTGTAAAGCTGTGCAACCCAGGTGAGATGGAGCTGACAGGAGATGGGAAAAGGCTGTTTTTTAATGTGCTTGGCGAGATCTCCTCTATCTTGTAAGAGATGGAGTGAAAGTACTGGGGGTTCAGCTTCGAGCTGAACGAATTTTGGTGGGACACCACCCGGCTGGTGTACTCGTGGGACCTGTAACACATGCAGGAACAAACTGACTGAAGGTCTGTTACTTCGGCCTTGTACCGTGGCCGACCATGCTGGGAGTCCTCTTGGATGTGGATAATCATGCTGTTGCGGTTCCCTGCCAGGGACGCCCGTTCCTCGGCATCCCTCCTCTCATCCTCACTGTTCATGGTCAAGAACCTGAGAACAACCAGATTTAGAAATGCCCCGATGACTGTCAACCCCACTAGAATGTACATAAAGCTAAAAGCCACGTAGAGAGGCTTCTTTTGAAGGGCCCCTTTGGTCTGCAGGGCCACATAGTCTCCAAACCCTATCGTAGTCAATGTTATAAAGCAGTAATAGTAAGCGTGGAAAAAGCTCCATTCCTCGTACTGGGAAAAGGCTGCTGCTCCAATGCAGAGTGTCCCCATGCAGGAGAAGAAACCCACAGTGACCATGTTTTCCATGGAGACCTCGGTGCTCCTCATGCCACAGCACTTTTTGATGCGTTTCAAGAGGTACTTGACGAAGGTGTTCATGCGCTCGCCCAGGCTCTGGAACATGACGAGTGTCAGTGGGATCCCCAGGACTGCGTAGAACATGCAGAAAGCCTTCCCTGCATCCGTGCCTGGGGCAGCATGTCCGTAACCTGGGAGGGGACATGGGAACACAGGACAGTCAGCAGGGCAGGTGATGGCCACCGTTCCCCCGTCACGCAAGCCATGCAAACCACTCTGACGCCACAGACAGGTCCAAAGCTGCAGAGACACTGCAATCACACCATCTTCCCATATCTCCCCACCCACACCCTGTGCCTGAAGTATGTAAGGCACATAACAACAACACGCACACAGGAGTAGGAAAGGTGAAAGAATGGGCAACCCATTCTACCTCAAACAATGTTGAGTCTCCTAAACAAGGTTTTATTGCATTAATTAACTGAAGAAACTTCATGTCTGTTCAGTGTCACAGGCAAAAGTGGAAACTTTGGAAATAGATGGACTTTCCCAGAGCATTTTTGAGAGTAGTTGGTGTTAATCTGTCCCAAAACCAGAGTATAGTGTTGGCATTCAAATTTTATGTCTGCTGACAGCATGGAGTTAACAACATCCACAGGCCCACCAGCCAAAGAAATTCCTTTTCAAACTTTCCCATACTGAATAAGCCTTTTTCCTAATGAAAGTGACTCATTTCTGGAACGCCATAGGAATTCAGGGGGTTAATGCCCATTCTATCTTTACTTACTGGAAGAATAAACAATTTACTAGCTTGTGCTATAGTTTTACAGCTTTGACAGTTAGTATGGCAAAGGCAATTTCATCAGGATGTTAAACTAATCCGAGGCTAGAGGATGTACCACGTTTCACAGCACGGTTTTCAGATGGTAAAATCATGGCTAAGTCTTTATTCTAAATCAAACCATACACAAGGGGCTGTTTTGATATTATAATTACACCTATTGAGATAACATTGTTTTTAAAATCTACATTTCTTACAGCTGAGATTTTAAGAGAGTGTATACCAAAGTCTCAAAAATGAGATGGCAGGGACCCACTTGGCCATCGTGTCCATTCACCACGTGGGTACCACTGTCTAGAGTCCCTTTACAGCCAGTGAGTAGAACTATGTACTTCACAGGGGCAGTTTCTGTCATGTACACAGAGGTGTCTAAAGCAGGTCAGTGAGTTATTCTCAGGAGACAACTATTTCTCTACCATCATTATAACAAAAATCTTGGGACAGAACTCTGTTCAAGATTAATATACCTACATTTATACATCTGCATGTGTTCTATGTGTCCAAATTCCCATTACAGTCAACAAAAACTTTATGAAAATGGGAAGTAGTGAGTTATTTCACTGACCATCCCATGTCTGGCAAGATTAAATGACCGTTCTGACTGTTCATTGATCATGTTCATTAGGCCCCCATTAGGCTGACTAGACATCTGTTGACTGCAGAAGTATTTAGACACCCACAGCACTGGCAGACTGTAAACAGCCAAATGAAGATAGTCATGATAGTCACCTTGAGTGACTGTCTCCAGTGTAGGTGTCTGCATTGGAGATATTGAGGGTTTAAATCAGTTTTCCAGAAAGAATCATCTTGTTTATAGCAGACCCCTGAGACATCAGGATACCCATAGATGGCTGGCAGATAAAACACAGGGCATTCAGCAGACCCACACTCTTACAGATCTGAAGCTGGAGGACAGACTTGATGTGAGATACCACTGAGGCAGCACCACTGAGGAGCCCTGCGCATCACCTTCAGAGGCAGGTCATGGACCTGCTGCTCTGAATTTGTCTAATTCTTTTTTGAAACTGTTGACACTGCACACCTCCTCAATCCCCTGTGGCAACAAATTCCAGAAGTTCACTATCTGCTATGTAATAAGGTATCTTTTGATTTCAAGGATATCTCCTTGTTTCAGCTAGAACACCTTAGTTACAGAATTAAAGTTCTAAATCTTCCTTATCTACCACCTTCCTGTTTTCAGCTAAACTCAGCTTTATCGCTGCTCTCAGCTTTTTCCTGTCTAAACTGAAGTCACAGCCTTTTTAACTCATACAGCAGAAGTCACATTTCCTTGATCATTTCCATGTTCTCTGGACCTTCTGTAGCTCTGCCAAACCAGTGCTGAGGTGCAGAACCCAGAATTCTGCCTTCCTCTCAGGATGGGGCTGCATCTCAGATCCCACACTTTTATTAGAACTAAAATATAAACACCAGGCAACCTTTAACATGTAAAGCAAGAGTAGACAAGGAAAATAAAAATCAAGAAAACCAGCAAGAATCCCCTTTAAAAAGCACCAGGTTTATTCTTAGGTCAGTTGGTATTTGTTGATGGATGGGTCATAAAAACCACTTTACCAAAGAAGCACAAACCTCAAAATAGGTGGTTCTTTTCCAGGTTATAAAGGATAGAGATTCATCTGTTTTACTGAGCCAAGTAATCTGTTCATCATAAAAAGCAGTGGAAAGGGAAGTGTCTTCACCAGATTGATGCTGGGTTAGTTCCACCTGACTGTCCCTCAATAAAGGCTATAATTGCCTCTCATTACTAAGATCAGCTTTAGAACTACAGGGGTGTGAATTAAACCAGGGACGTCTTCCTATTTTATAGCTTTAGTTACAGATGATAAAGAGAAGGAAAGCTTCAGAAAATGCGATTTTCCAGATGGTTGCAGAGATGGCATTTTGGTAGAAAAAGCTTTTGCTTCAGGTTCTAAAAAAAATATTTGGGGTGACAAAAGGTTTCTTTTGATCTCACTTTGTCCTTCTCATTAAAGATATCCCCAAGAAACACTTTAGGGACATCATAAAACATTAATACTATGTGCTTACATGCTATATCACAGTTGAATTCCTAAGATTTGTCACAGACTTTGTAATTATATATCCCATAAGATACAAATATATCCATATCCCTGTTTCACAGATAGAGAAGCACAGGCTTTAGTTTCCCTCCAATTCACACAGGTAGATAGAAAATCCAGAAATTCTGACTTCTGACTATTCAACCCCAAATCATACTCACGTTCCACAATACCAGATAAGTGTCTCTTACTGTATTTTCACCATTAATTTGGGGTAAAGAAAGTTCTTTATTCATGAAGTTGGAATAAGACTTTACAAATAAATTATGGTATAGAGGATTAGAGTCACATATTTGTCCTATACAAAGTGGCTTTAGGGAATAGACACCCTAGCCATTGCCTCAAACACTCTGAAACAAGGAGTGTGAAAATACACCAAAGACAGACCTAACTTTCCATTACTTAAGCATTGCAAAATCTACTCAGACCTTACAGACTAATACATGGAAAGCAAACTGCAGCAGTGCATGTTCTCTGAAATTCAGTATTTTTCAAATCTAAATCAAACCACTGTCTTCTTAACATCAGAGACTACCTCTGGGGAAAAGGGGAAGGTGAATAATTGCCAGAGGAAGAGGGCCACAACGGAGCAATAATGCTGGGAAAGGACACAGGTCACAGTGTAGGTCTCCAGATTGTTGGGTTTTACTTGCATCAAGTAAAGGCAGAAGCAACTGCCTTGGTAGCATATTCCAGCTACCAAAATTCTTCCTGATTTCCTCTACACGAATGTCACTGCCCTTTAGCAGAGCATAAAGAGGCGACTTTGTGTCATCATGAAGAAACACAAGGCTTAAAGAAAAATGGAAACGTTAATGATGGCATCAGGGCTTCTCTCTCTTCCGTGGTGAAGGAGAAAGATGGAACAGAAGATCTTAGTGCTGGGTACAGGAAATGCATCCCTTAATGAGCCACAGAGGTGAGATAAGAGTGAGGAAGGTATAGATGGAGCTTTACATGGACCACACCTAAGCAAACACTGCCCATCCTATTCTAGTATAGTAGCTGGTTTGCCGAGGTACCACAATACAGCAATGTGACCACAGCAGGCAGCTTTGTCTGTTTTTAATGAGACACTATTTGAATGATCAAGGAATGTCTAAATAACTCTCACCCCAATTGGAAGCAATATTATTAGCACTCTCCCTCACTTTCAAACCCCTCCCAGCTGCTTAGGCTTTCAAGACAGAGCTCATCTGGGCTGGCACCAAGAAAAATAGCTTGGCACGAAGAAATGTTATGTTTCAGTGCTACTCCAGTTCTGGACTGCGAAGCACCAATACTCCACAAAATCCATCTCCTCCCAGTTGTGGGACAGTTGGGATACAGACACTAAGCAGAACTGCAGGAAGATGTAGCCAAGGGAAGAAAAGAATCACACTGTAAGGGCTGGCACTAAAACAACTACTTTGTTGAGGTCTTCCCTGCCTTTGGTTTTTCCAGGCCTTTTCCATTCTCTGATGAAAAACTCTCAAAGAACATATGCACCTACATGTAATTCTAGAAGAAAAAAGGAATTCTATTTTCTTGTTTGCCAGAGTGTACCTATAAAGGTCTGAGAAAAAAAGAAGACTTAGAGCCTTCTTCAACACTTATTTTTCAATGGTGCCTTTCAGATGAGACACAGACAGAAACTACTCCTTAAAATCTCTATGAGGTCCAGCTGGGGACAGCCCCAGTATTTTCCTCTGGGTTGTAAAGAGATATTGTCCTGGTTTACCAGTCCACAACCAGAACGTGCAGAGGAACTCTGTGCACAGCTACCCTGAATCCAACAGCAACCACAAGCAGATGACTGAGGAAGGGCACAGGAATGCTATAATTATGTGTGAGTTTTCCCCCAAGAATTCGTGTACAGCTTCGTTATTTGGTACTCAGGGATTTCCTAAGCCAGTTTTTGCTGTGTTTAGTAACATAAAATGGATTTCTCTTACATGAACTTGGGCATGATCCCTTCAATGTCTTTAACATCCTGTGGCCAGAAGGTTCATAGAACAACCATATGTTCTTTAAAATAATTGCCATTGCTCCTTTACTTCCCTTTCATTACTATAATTTGATGGCAATGGTATCTGCCCCACTTTGGAAGAGACCAGGAACAGTCAGTCCCCATTCCCCTTCTTTGTGTCACTCATGATTTTATAAACCTTTTATCCACAAAAATGCCATGTTGCATTCAGGCCCCAAGCAAGTATCTCTGACACTTTGCAGCCTCATGTGGACAGAGCAGCTTGCTTAGATCTACATCAGTGATTTCTGCACCACAATCAGCTGCAGGGCACAGACAGGTCTGGAACATCTGTCCTGTCCTCCAACACAAATTCTCTGAAATAACACTTTGCTTCTAGGGCAAAAAGAGTCTTAAACAAATTCATGCTATTGTAATGGTACAGATCACTTGGAATAAGTAAATCCACAACCAAAAAAAAAAAAAAAACAAACAAAAAACATTATGGGAAAAAATCCTGAATATATTCAGCGTGTTGCATCTACATAGTAGCTATCTCCAAAACTACAAGGCAGTATCTACTCTAGCAAACTAAACTAAGTTCAAGTTCTGCTAGGGGAGCTTTAGGTTAGATATCACAGAAAAAAAATTATGAAAAGGAATGTAAAGCATTGGAAGAGATTGCCCAGGGAAGCAGTCGAGTGTTCAGAAAACATGGGAATATGACACTTGAGGACATGGTTTAATGGTGAACATGGTATTGATGCTGGGTTAACCATTGGACTTGATATTAAATGTCTTTTACAGCCTTAACAGATCTGTGATTCTGAGGATGAATTCCACCACCAGCCCATGATGTGCACACTCTATCATCAGCCCAGCCCATTATGGCTTCCCCCTGGAATAATCAGCACTGTCCTAGGCAAAGCCCATGCCTGGTCCACACATGGAGATTAACACTGGCCAGGGTCCACTGGAACTAAGCACCCTCCTGGTGCAGTACAGGTGTTTATCTATTTCTGGTACTCAGTGTGTCATCTCTGTGTCCTACAAAACACAGGTCCTGCTTCACTTACTAACACAGATAGAGCCTGCATGGGCTTTCTGAGTATTTTTCTGTGTTGGGCTCTGTCAGAGATTGAGAAAGGATTGTCTCTAGATGTGCATTGGTACCAGGCCAAGTACATGGCCAGTGTTAAAAAGTAAGAACTGTAGTGCAGGTGAGTTTGTTATAGGTCGTGCTCAGGCCAGAGTGTAGCTGCAGAGCAGCTGAGCCTCATTCACATTCCCATTCAATGTGCAACAAGTCCTAGATATCTTGAATCTCAAAGCAATACTCTACATTATTCATGAGGGATGCTTTATTTCTCTTAAGAGGACTTTTCTCCCCTCATTCATCTACACATCACTCATCCCTGCGATGGGCATTTGGGCCAGGCTGTCTCTGACAACACTCCCCGGAAAGGAATTAACTTCTCCATCCCTGTGACTCAAACCCTTCTTACTCATGCTGGCAGCAGCCCAGGCCAGGAGATAATGAAGAGAGGATAATGGCACCTGTTCTTCAGATGGACACGTGTAATTCAGATTAACACATCTTCCTGATGTCACACACTTCATTTCAGAGGTTCATCTACGTCAGAGAAACCACCACAAGGATCAGGCTGTGTCTTTGGTGGACTTGCTGCTTGTGCTTTCAGCTTTCACCAGGGAGAAGAAACAACGTGGCCTTTGTGGTGCAGATGAAAGAGATTTTCAGGAGAGGTCAGGGAGATACTTCATCTAACTAACTGGTAGTAACTCATCCACCAGGACAAAGACTATCTCCTGTAAGAACTGCTGTTACCTGGATGAGAGCTGATGTGTAACTACAGCACCCTCCTGGCTCATGGGCACTGCTGACTGCTCCCTCTTCTCTCTCCCCTGTCTGGTCTCTCCCTGCATCCTGCTGCCTTTCTCATCAAATATCTCCAGGACCTCTTTTTCCTTTTATCTCCTTGATCTCACTATAGACTTCAGCTGAACAATCTCTCTTAGTTTTGCACATCCCTTTCCACCCTCAAAGATATCCTCCCCTTCCATGCCCAAAAGACAGTCTTTAATGTCAGGATAAAGCATGGCACATGTCTCCCTACAGGACCACATAGCAATACATGATAATATCATCTCCTGTTGTGGAGACAGGGGCATCACAGGAGAGGAAAAATAATCTGACATGCCCAAATTTTGCAACCTCAAATCCTAAATCCCTCAAGAAGCTTGGCATGGTCTCTCATCCTGGCTCATCCTTGGTCTGTAACAACTGCTTCCAGGTCCTGGCTGCAGAAGTAAGGTCATGCCACCTTGCAGATTGCACTCACTGCTTTGTTTTATATCAAACTTGCAGAAGACCTCCTATTCTGGGTGGCAGGGATGCAACAGGTTTCTACTGTTTTTTTTTTCTCCCCACCACAAGGACACATTTCTTTTCTTCTTGATCTTCCAAGATGTTCAGCAAAAGCAGCTTCAAACGCAGCTCTGAGGGGAGAGGCAGGCACAGGCAACGTGCAGCAAGGAAATGAGGAGGAAAAGGAAGAAATGGCTTCTCTCTGTGATCTCTGGGATCTGCTGAGCAGCAGGTGAAGACACACCCAAAGCCAGACTTGCAGGGGGAAAGCCACTCATGCACTTTGTGGTGAGGACAAACAAGTGTCTGGCCTCAGGAACTGCCTCTGCAGTGGTTCCTGTAACTCACCAGGGATGCTGAATCTACTGCCTGTCAACACTCCCAGCAGCAGACGTGAAGGACTCATCCAAAACTGATGAGACTGATAACTACTGCTGCCACTCATTCCTCTGCCACATTTCCTCACTCCCTCTACTGTTCTGGTCTGCAGCCATCCCACATTATCTCCTTCCTTATGGAACCTGAACCTCCCACTCTGGAGCATCAGTGATAACAATTTTTCCCATAGCTTCTCTTCCAGCCACACCAAGTTGCAGTAAGTACTGGCATGGTGAATGCTCTGCATCACCCAAAATGCCTGTTGGCATCAATTCCCAGCCCTGACCATTACCAGATGTGGCTAAACCGTGTTCCATCGGAAGATTCAACTATAGGAAAAGTACCAGGAGTGCTTGGGCAACTGCTTAAGAACACAGCCCTGAATCCTTACAGCCTCATGGAGCAGGAACTGAAGCTATCAACTGTAACAGCATCCTGGGTAGTCCTCTTGTGGGTGGCACTTGGGAAGACAGTTAAGTTGCTCACACAGACTGAAATTATAGGGATCCAAAGGCAGAAATTTAGTGAAACACAGCCATTTGTGATTCAGGTAGGACTCAGGACTTCTGGTTTGGCTGGTTTCAGCTGGAGATCACATGCAATACAGCCTCATCTGGGTGTTCTCTGTAAGAAATCAACCCTCTTGCAGAGACTTCCTTTGGATTCTCAGAGGACCAAGGCAAATTATGTGTCCCAGTCCCTGCAAAGCTCTCAGTAAGGTCATGTTCATGAGACACATTGGAGAATTGTGTTTTAGAGGCTCTCAGACTGCTTAGACTGCACTTTCCTCCTCGTTCCCTGCCCAGACTCCACCACCAGCATGTACAAGGGATGGCCTCTCCTCCCCCCTGCTGGATGCCTCCCTGGAGAGGTGAGGACACAAATCTATTCAGTTCCTTGGGGCAGAACAGTTGGAGGTGCTGCTTATTCAGCTCTCCTCCTGTCAGAGGCTTGTGCCCAGGTAGTTTCATCACTCCCCCAGGTGGAAAGACCTGTGGACTTCTTTGCTCCCCCTAGAAAAGATCTTGTATTTGTCCTGGACTGGGACCCCAGCAGGACACAGCTCCTCTTTTGAGAGCTATTGTTTCTGCATAATGCAAAAACATAGACTTGGTCACATTTGGCCTTTTCAAATACCCACTGGGTTATGGCAAGTAAGGAATAGGTTTATGAGTTTAAACCAAGGCATAAAAAAACCTTTCCTTTTTCTAATTAGTTCTGTGTTTTTCTCATTTCTTGGTAAGGATGAGCCATCTATATCCGTATCTCTGCCCATCTGTTTTTCCTCCACGATAACTTTGATGCTGCTCACCAATTTCCACCACTTAGAAGAAACTGTAATGTGAACTTGATAGTGATCTGTTCTGCTGGGCCTGCCATCTGGCCAATCTGTGAATACACATAAAAGGGCCTAAAAATCAACACACACATAGTGTGAGCTCAGCTGCAGCTGGGATCAGCTCCTTCTCTGGCCACTTACTGGAAAGAAACAGGAGCTAGAGGTCCTGCAAGGAGGGTGAGATGTAGAGGTATGGGAGAGAAATGCAGAGGTCTCCATCACCTTAAAACAGCCTGTAGTGGAATATCTATCTGCCTGCAAGGATGAAGATGCAAATCAGGGTTCAAGAGAACTGGAGATGTTTTTGAGTTCACAGTAAACCAGGCTTGACCACTGCTGCTCATCAAGGAGCATCTTGTTTTAACAAAAGACAAAATTTGGAAGATGTTGCTTTAAAAAAAACACAAATAGTTGAGACTTCTGTATTTGCTTGTGTTTGTTATTGTTTTTTCTTTGAATGTGAATATTTCCCATTTTTTTCCTCTTTAAGATTTACACAATAAAGGGGTTTACTAAAAAAGTAAATGAGAGAAAGTGGAAAACTTCAAATGGCCCCATGAAATCCCAATCTTCCTGCTCATCTATCTGACACAGAAGATCTGATTATCTCAAACCTACTCTTGTTGAACTTAGCCTCTCTTTTTACTGCTTAGATAGGAGATGTCTGCAGGGCCTGGCAGTTCTTTTGAATAAGGTAGCAGAGCAGCTGAGGTAATTTCCACCTGGTTTACCACCTCCCAAGAAATCAAGGATGCCAACACTTACCAGTTCATTTTGTACTGATAGAGCAGTATCTCAGCTCATCCCTAAAATTTCCTCTGCTTCAGAAAAGAGACTGGAAAGAGAGGAGAGGTTCCTCTCCAGCTCTGTGAGGAGACAACCATTTAAACAGCAGTGATTCTGGTATGCCAGATTTGTGTCTGGTGTACCATTCCTGACTCCTCCCAAAACCAACAGCAGCTCTGTGCTGGATTTCCAGCTGGGCAGCAGTTGACAGTTGACTTCTGAGTCAATATTTTCCCATGAGCTCTATTTTTGACTGTCCCTGAACTCTTTTCCTCCCCTTCCTCCTCTCTGCTTGGTTCTCCAAATCAATCAGAGGACTGACCTGAGGCTCACATCATATCTAGTCCCAAGACAAATCATGCCCAGTACAAGTTCTCAATCTGAAGAGAATCATCACAACCACTGGGAAAAGACTTTATCAGGTCATGTTATCCATTCCCAGGGGATGGCATATGATTCTTCCTCATAATACATTCTCCAGGGCTTTGTCCAGTTTCGTTTAAATGATTGAAATAACAGGGTTTCTGCTCTTACCCTTAGGAAATTGTTGCCCTGTCCAGTAGATCCAGCTATTAGGAAGTTCTTTTTTGATACACAGTCTGTACTTTTTTTTGTTCTTTGCTGCCTTTTATCACACTGTTCTATTGTAGCCCTCAATCCAACACCCCCATTTCTCTCCATCATTGCTCACTCCTTTAACCTTCTTGGAGATAGTCACAGCTTCATTCCTTAGTTAATATTAGTTATAAACAGAGCTCTTGGAGGCAGAGTCCTGCAGCAAGAAAGACAAGAGGCGTTCTACAGCATATACATGTGTACATATACGATTCAGATTCTTTCTCTTTAGAAGGAGCTCCTTATACGATCACTTTTATTGTAACTGTCTGAGATCACTCTCACTCTTCAAAAACTTTCAGGACCTTTGTTAGAGCTGTGCACAGCCCTTCTAGCTGCAGAACTGTGGTATCAGGGTTATCACTTGCCTGGACTGCAAAATATTATCCTTTTTTGCATATGTAGATGTGACTGATCATCACTATAATATTATGTCCTCACTGCATAGGAAACCTTTCCTGATGCTGTCATTTCTTTACATCACAAAAGCTTTTGTACTCCATGGATGTGATTGCAATAAGCAATTTTTCCTTATTATAAATTGACTTTTTGGGCAATTTTAACAGTTATCTGTAATTGATTTTTGTTGCCCACAGTTTATTGGCAATGACCTTAGTCTTCTCCATGAGGGAGGAAGATGAAGGACTCAGCACCTGCAGAGCTGGCAGGATGATCCAAACAGCACTCATCTGGGATCAGGAGGAAATATATCAGGAAGAAGCATAGAGAATCATGTCTTAACAAAAGACCAAAAATTAATGGTTTTTTTTTTCTATGCTGTGATGATAAAAAAGAAGCATGAGAAACTTCTGATTCCACTTTATTCAATGAGTTAGTTCTTTTCAAACTCCCAGGTCTGAGTCTTCGCAGGGTTAACAGGGTCCTGCTCTCAGCTCTCACCTGACCCTGCCAGGGCTTGAGAAGCTGTATCTGAACAAAAGCCCTATTAAACAAGTATTAGACTGTTTAGGGCAGCACAGAGCAGAGTGACTGAGATCATTAATGACGTAGCACCCACGTCCTCTGGAGCTCTGATGTCAGTGTCCAGTGCAGTTCAGAGCAATGTTCATAAATCCGTGTGACATCAAATGCTGTCAGGGCTGGGCTGGTAAAACACAGCACACCCAGCAAGAGACATGGGGTGACACTCAAGAAAGTGGTTCAGATGTGTTTGCACTGAAGTAATCACATTTTTCCTCTTACAACTTTACCCTTTGTGCAGCTTAGAGGCACACAAGAGCACAGACAACTTGCCATGAGTTTGCTCATGAATCTGTTTCAATTTTGTGCTGTTTCTACAGCAGATTTTTCCCATGTAGAAGATAAAAAAAAGTATTTTTTCCAACTTTTAAAACTATTAGCAGGTCTATGGTATTTTAGGCAGATTCTCCTTTCTGCTGTTGAGAAACCAGGAGTTTCCCCAGCCTAAAGGGCAGCTAAAGGGAGGGTTAGTTATTCCCATTGTGCTCAGATTCAGTCCCTGCTGGAAAAGCATGCCAGCAAATCAATTTAGAGACATAAATTTGACTAAAACAGAGAAAGCTCTGATCTAGACAAAGTCATACAGATACAAAATTGCTTCTTCCAAGGAAGTCTCTGTGTGGGCAGGTGAACAGCCAAGTGTGGAAGAACCAAAAATTCCTTTTCCCCCTCCTTTGCTTGTGCTTCTCTGTCCCCTAATGACAACAATAAGAAATTAGCCAGAACAACACAAGTTTTCCTGCTTCTAGAACTTTGCAATCATAGACTTCTTTACATCAGTTACAGCATTTATTGTATCCTTCTCTGAAGAAAATCATCTCCAAACATATCTTCTGAATCTGGCTGACTGCAGTTTTGGCCAAGGTTATTTTCCCTGCAGACACTCTAATTTTGCAGCAGTTTTATTAATTGAAACCTGGCTTCAATGATTTAACAGCAAAAGTCAGTGGAATCTGTCATAATCTGGCCCACCATATCACATATATGCTGAGCAGTGATTTAATTGGATTTATAGATAGATTGGACATTGAACGCAGTACATGGATTTCATTAAAAATAAAGAAAAAATAATGCTCAAATAAGTTCAGTTTCTTTTTAAAATGTGCATGGTCTTTTATTTCTCTTGCTATTGTTCCCCCCCAAAAATCCTTATGCTTGCAAATACAAGCCTCAATTATCCTCTACAAATTTAAAGTATGTTCTGTCAATTATCTTTGAAAAACTGAAATAATTCAATCAAAACTTCTGTGAAGGGAGAAGTTCAATTGTGATGGAGAAAGCTTTTTTTGAAGCTGAAGCCAAGAAAGTTAATGGAAATCTACAGCCCAATGGTACTGTCCTGTCCAGCTTTCCACTGAGCCAGTACTAACTTTGAGGCACATCTGTCCTCGTACTTTGAAGACAGAAGAGCTGAGCTAAAACATGAAGGTCAAAGTTTTGCAACGTTGTTCAGCTTTGGCTATGGGAAGATTTGCTGGAATTGCTGTATCAGGGTAATTACACCAGCCTAACTCACTGGGCTGGCACTTTCAAATGAAGCAACCTCATACAATTTTCTGATAGCAACTTTGATCTCTTAGAAGCAAGGACACCCCAGAAGCTTGGAGACCTTGGTACCTTTCCCCAACAAGACAAAGCCAGAAGCATTTCTCATGGGATGCTGTTCCAGCCATCAGAAACTGCCCAAGGAAATCAGGAAATTGAGCCTAAGAGATATTAAATCCAGAACTTGAACTCATTGTGCATTGAAAATCACCTCCATAAAAAGATCGAGGTACATCTCAGTTTGGGCTTCCATCTCCACTAATCAAGCTGTAAGGCTGTCCCTAAACTCACTGCTATTACAGCTAAAAGTTTTCCTGTTTTCAATCCGAACTTGATCAAGGTCTGATTCTTCCCATGAGAGTTCCTAGCTCAAACAGCAACCCACCCAGTTTGCCTTTCCTACAGACGAATAAAGATCAGCCATATCTCACCAGCCTGGTTTGTTTGCTTGTTTGTTTTTCCCAAGGAGGAATAAACCAGTCACAGCTAGTCTGTTGCATTAGACAGGGTCACTTTGATAGCATTTTGCACCTTTCCAGCTTGAATTCAATTTTCTTGTACATCAACAACCCAAATTTAGATACAGAGCCACAGAAATTCAATGCTGCATTTGTACAGACTTTGAATTGTATTTCATCCAACTTTAGACAGCTCCTGTATACAGCACTGACACAAACCCCAAAATGAAGTACTGCATCTCAAACCTACCTGTCCTTGATTCGTAGCTAAAAATCCATAAGATCTTATTTTGTCTCACACTGATGAAAATAGAGTAATTTTTCTTGGTGTCTGTGAATTCACAGCACTGTAACTCAAGTACATATGAGTTCATGATTTAACCAGAGACGAGCATGTGAGCTAAGTTCCATGTAGCATTAAACAGATGGATGCTAAAAAGAAACTTTCCATATACTGCAAGCATCTCTCCCATGAAATGACCCATGAAAAGCAGGACGGGGCTCATGTGCGCTACCGAGCCTTGAAGCTGACAGACATATCCCAATTAGTTATTCTAAAAGTGGATCTGTTCAAACTCCTTAACATATTTCCAGTGCCCAGAAAATCCTTTTGCTGAGACAAATCTGAGCTCTTTCACCTCCCCTTTTATTTTCTTATTGTTTACAGACATCTACCTTTTCCCCACCAGCCCTGATAAGCACAGCAAGCATCGAGATTGCAGGAGGCAGTAGAGTGAGACACCATTTAATGCACCTGACTAGGCATAATCAGAGCCATCCATCATTTCAGTTTTCTATTCCCAGCCAACAGGAATAGTCAAACTGAGTGGGAAGAAATGGGAACTCACTTAGAAAAACTTCTTCAATCCCGTCACCATTTATCTTCTGCTGGGTGGAAAACAATGACCTACTATATTATTTTAATATCATAACCAGTGTTTTTCATTTTATTTCATAGCTGAACTCCTCCATACAAGGTGGCTCAATAAATCAGACTGACAAAGTACTTCATGGAAGATTTCTGAGCAGTCATAAACATCATTTGCACAGTTTTTATACCTGAGAACCTCCATTGTGGTCCAAGACCCTGCAGTGGCAGGGGCTATATAAATGACACATGAGATCGTCCCTAAGTATTCAAAATTCTGCTCTGACACATAGAATTACCATCTGCACTTTCCAAGCATGGATACCAGAGAGGCATAAGGCCTAGTCATGAAGAATCATATTCAGACTAAGAGTTTAATATCCCCCCCAGAAAAGGCTTTGCAATGAGAGAAGCTATCAGTCTATTCAACACAAGATAAAAACCACTTAGAGGGATTATTTCATAAAATCACGGAATGGTTTGGGTGGGAAGGGACCTTAAAGATCATTTCATTCCAATCCCCTGCCATGGTCAGGGACACCTTCCACTAGATCAGGTTGCTCAGGACCCCATCAAACCTGGCCTTCAACACTTCCAGGAATGGAGGATCCACAGCTTCTCTGGACAACCTCTTCCAGTTCCTTACCACTCACAGTGAAATCTTTCTTACTGATATCTAATTTAATCTATTCTCTTTCAGTTTAAAGCCATTCTCTCTCATCCTATTTAAAACTTCTTCAAATAAAACATCCTCCAGCACTATTCCTGTTGTGATTTAAGTCTCTATTTCAGCTTCACTTGCAGGCTTTGAAGCTTATATACAAAAGGAGCAGCACTGCTGAAGATCTACTGGAGACCTAAAAGAAATAACGTTCCTTCACTTGTCCCATGCATCTACAAGGGGCCTGTGTTTACAGCAGGATTTATTTATCATCTCAGGCTCGTCAGTCTGGGATTTGAGCTGCAAACACATGCTCAGTTTTGGACTCTCAGTAAATTTTATTAGAAGAGTTTTGTGGAAGTCAAGTTTCCTCAACTACATATTTCTGGGAATGTAGTGGTTTGAAAGTAAAACGAGTGAGAGGCTCCAAGTCAGAAATACAATTTAATGAGAAGAAAAGGGAAAAAAAGGCAAAATAAAATAAATGCAATAATACAAACAGACCACTGACAGAGTCAGAGTATAACCTGAGCAGAGTGATGGAAGCAGTCCAGATGAGGTGGTCTTCCTGAAGCAGTGATCCCATAGAAAGATCTGGTAGGTCTGGTCCTCTGGGAATCCAGTGGGTGAGGGCTGCCTGTACTGTCCCCAAAACCCAGCTTATATTCAGGTGGGAATGCTTGGCTCCTCCCCCTGGGTGGAGCATCTCACAATGGGATGATGAGTCATACAGGGGGTCCTTGATGGCCCATTAAAGAGAGATAGCCCCGGAGGGAGTTATCTGTGAGTCATGGCAAGGCATTGATGGGCCATTAACAGAAGGCACCCCAGAGGGAGGGGGCCTGGGAAGAGCACTGCTCCAACAATTGGCTTCATCAGTTCATGAAGATGGTGATAGAATACATCCTATACTACAACCCAGGACGGGGAATCAATATATATTATCACGTGGTGGGTTGACCTTGGCTGGCCACAAAGTTGCTTTCTAACTTCTCTTCAACAGAATAAAGAGAAAAATTAGGATTGAAAAATTTGTGGGGACAAGCTGATTGATCAACAGTTACCATCCATGGGCAAAACACACTCAACTTGGGGAACAGTAATTCATTGGTTGCCATTTACTCTCTGAGGAGGTCAGTAAGAAAAAAAGGCAAAACCAAAACCCCCTTATCCCTACTTTTCCCTTCTTCCCGTTCTCAACTTCAGTTCTTCATTCTCAACACTTCTCCTCCTCCTCTCCCAGTTTGACATGAGGGATGAGAATTGGGGGTTGTGGTCAGTCCATAGCACTTTGTCCCTGCCACAACTTCTTGCCCTTGCCCCAGCACAACGTCCCTCCCATGGGATTCAGTCCTTACCAAACTGCCCCAGCATGGATCCTTTCTCTGGGCTGCAGTTCTTCAAGAACTGCTACAATGTGCATGCTTTCCACAGGGCACAGTCCTTCAGGAACAGACTGCTCCAAAGTGGGCTCCCATGGGCGACAGGTCCTGCCAGCAAACCTGCTCCAGCATGGGCTCCTTTCCATGAGCTGCCATTCCTGCCAGGAATTCCTGCACCTGGGTGTGCCTGCCAAGGGCTACAGCTTCCTTCAGGGCAAATCCTTCTGCTCCAGAACAGGGTGCTCTGAAGTCTTCAGGGTGGGTTATTGGCTCTGGGGTGGTTCTCCAGGGGCTGTTCCCTGCTCCCCCATGGACATCCATGGCTTGCATCAGGGGAATCTCAGCTCCGGCACCTGGAGCACTTCCTTTCCATCCTTCTGCACTGACTTTGGTGTCTGCAGAGCTGCTCCTCTCTCATATTCTCACTCCTCTCTCAAAGATGCTGTCTGGAATTTTTAACCCTTTCTTATACCAAGGAGAGGTCACCAGCATTGCTGATGGGCTCAGCTTTGGCCGTGGTGGGTTCCATGTTGGAGCTGGCTGGAGCTGACTCTGTCCAACACGAGGACAGCTTCCCGTGGTCTCTCACAGAAGCCACCCCTGCAGCCAAAACTTTTCTACATAAACCAAACATAGATCAATAGCTATTTCCTATTTGCTTGCTTGGTTTCTTGCAGCTCTTGGAAGTAACAGATTCACTTTTAGACTTGCTACCTCATTCATTCACAGGTCTCAATTTGCCTTGCAGACAATGAACAGTTTGATAGAGCTGTTGTCAGCAGCTTCAAGTGCTCACACTGAGTCTGAAGCTGTTCCTGAGTCCTGAAGACCTCTCACTCCCCAGCTGTGTAGCAGCAGCAGCAGCATTATAAACCTGGCAAGGTTTCATTTATCTCTGCAGAGGACCAGCTCTCAGCTTCAAAGAACCTGTCCCAGGGAGAAGACTCCAGGAAGCACCAGCACAGCTACTGGGTAATCAAGCTGCTTTTCTCACCAGGCAGAGAAGGACATGGTCTAAAGACAGAAGCTGAAAATTTCCTTCAAAACAATAACAAAAAAGTCTTTGACTACACTGAATCTCAGGCTTCTGTACTCACTGGCCTGATCTTCCCATCAGCTCCTTTCAATTTCTCTTCCACATTTCTCCCATTTTGTTGGTCATACCCATTCCTCTTCCTTGCCTGCTCCACCAATAGATCACTCCATTGCTGCTCTCGAGCCTTCACTCTACTTGTTTTCATTTGCTGTTATCACCTTTTTTGGCTCCAGTTTCCCCCTCTCTCTCACCCACTTTCTTTCATTCCAATCTGCCTCTTTTTCATTCTCCTCTGACTGCCTACAGCAAACACCTGCCTCCAAAGGCAACGCACAATACTTAAGAGAACTCCATAACCCGTAACCACCCTATGCAACAGTTCTCCTGTGATGATAATTGCCAACTATAAACCATCAGCCTTATCTTGGCCATCAAGATTCATTCTGGCATGGGGCATTATAAAATTAGCCCTTCTTGGCAAAGCTGCTGGCCTTTCGTTTCCACAAGAACACAATTAAATGGTATTTGTGCAGCCAAGCTACAGCAAAGCTGAAAGCAGACAGACATCAGGAAGTTATTAGATTAGGAGGTAAAACAACTACTCCTTGGTTAGATCAAGCATTCAAACACATTATATAATATTTCAAAGGCAATACAGGCAAAACAAGACCTCTCAGGCACTTTGCTTCCTTCCCTC
Source organism: Sylvia atricapilla (assembly GCF_009819655.1). Classification (NCBI taxonomy): domain Eukaryota; kingdom Metazoa; phylum Chordata; class Aves; order Passeriformes; family Sylviidae; genus Sylvia; species Sylvia atricapilla. The sequence goes on from NC_089140.1 coordinate 148,282,469, forward strand.
CCTCCTTATCTGGGCTGTGAGGAAGCACATATCATAATAGTAAATGAGGAAAGTCATTACCAGACCTCCAGATTTTGGGTTTGTTCACAAGGTTACTTGTGCCATGCTGGGTTAACTCAGTGGGGACTCCAGAGCACAAACACAGCTTGAAATCCTTCCTAATTAAATACACACACATACACCATAATCAGAGCTCTTTCTTCACCCCAGGGCAGGATCTTTGGCTCATATAAGTCAGCAGAATGCCCTGAAGGAGCTACTTTGATTTATATTGGCTAAAAATCCAGACCCAGAGCCTCTGTGTATAGGAGGATGTTTAAGAATAACTGGTGAGTATCTGGCCTTAAAGAAGCCTTCTCACATACAGATTTACATCCTGAAGACAGGCACTTGTATGTGCATCCGTGGTATTTCAAGTTTTACCCCTTCTCCAAATCAGCTTTTGATTAGAGAAGGGCAGTGCTCTGAAGCTGGTGTCCACAAGCTCCATCCTGCTGGTGCAATCATCCCCTCATGCAGTGATACAGTCCAAAGGAAACAGAACCAAACAAATTTGCTGGGCATGCCCTACCTTGTCTTCACAGATGTCCCCCTAATCATTGCATTTCGCGTGATTTTGGAGGAAAGCTATAAAACATAAACCAGTTTCTACTCACGTATATTTCCCCTCAGAAGTTGTGACAGGGTTTGCTCATGTAAATTAGAAAAGTTAAACAATTGCTCAGCACCTTCTAAACACCTGCACAGTGTCAAAAGTTAAGCATTAATATCCCCATCAGGGAAACAGGGATCCTAATGAGGTTCTTTGTTAAAGGAAAGGAAGCGAGAGACATCAGCTTTAGGGTAGGATCTGCAGTCCTTTGGAGTCTGTCAAGGCCAAGTGTCCTAGGCACTCAAATCATTACACAGTGAAAACACATCCTCTGGGAACCAGGTTCAACTTTTGACAACCCACACAAGGTTTATGTGTGAATCCTGCTCAGCAAAGCTCTGTTTCTCCACCCACCCACAGCCAAAGGAGCAGACAGGCTTAATTTACTGCTCTTTAAAAACAGATGCTGGCCTTCAATTTATCTCCATCAAGAGAAAAAAATACCCAAGCTCCTCAAATGAAATGCCCTGCAGGATTTTGCCTGAGCAAATGTGAGATGGAGATTTGACAATAAAAAAGACATTTCATTTGTCTTATTAGTGGCTGACTACTGTGGAAGGTGTTCAATCAGTTAGACTGATCTTGGCCTCCTGAAATATTGATAGAGAGAGCTGGATTACACTCTAAAATGCTTTTAGTTTAATTGCCCGACCCATCATTGCTTCATTTTCCTTTTCTTATGTATATAAATTCGTTGTTGTTGTTGTTTTGTTATTTAAGCAAAGCAGTTTGCCAGCAGCTGACTCTGGCACTTTGCTGCTGTTGGAGGGAGCGATGCTGAGTCTCCGAGGGTGCAGCGGGCAGGGAACAGTGCCAGCATCCCCAGAGTGGAACCTGGGGGCAGGACAGTGGCTTCTGTAGGATTGACCCTTTGCTGACCCAGAGATGGGGCAACTGAGAGGCGTTTTAAAAACTTTTATTTCATTTTCAGTCTCACGTGAAGGGTAAGACAATACAGATGTTACAATTCACGCCATCAAAAGCCAACTATTTCCTAATTACAGTACATTATAAGCATTTCTTGGCCTATCAGCTTTTGCCACACAATGCTGTTAATGCCTTAAAGCCAATCATCTAAAACTACCCCTCATGGGTCCCACTACAATGCAACTTTCATGGTTCTACTTCTCCAAAATATCTAGTCTTATTTGCAAGGCCATGGTTTGAAACTTGTTTCCAGTTCCATTTCTCTCTCAACAATGTCCATCCTATTCCATGGCATTTCTAAGTCAGCATTTCTTGTCTCAAGGTTTGCATACAGATGCACATTATATGAGCCTTCTGTCAGGCTTTGAGAATTCTCTACAAATCCATTTCCCACATTTCCCTCTCTCTCTTGAATGGAAAAGTCTTCTTTGATGGCCTTGTTCAGTGTTCACCGTGCACAGTGAAGTACACAAGGCATTATCACTAAAATTATCACTGAAACAATCAATACATATACACCTATTTTGCAAACCACAGCTTCCCATGATGAGAGAGACATTTGGGCAGCCAGGGGGGCTCCTCCTTCACCTCATGCCCATTCTGTGCATATTATAACTCTTGGTCCTTTCCCATTCCTTTATCTTCATACACTGGCTCCTCTTCACTTTCTGTCCACTTTCCTTCCCTTGCCTTGCATGCAGAATCACAGAATTATCGATCTTGGAAAAGATTAAGTCCAACCTTCAACTAAATACCACGATGCCCAGTAAACCCAACCACAAAGTGACAATTCTACTCATTTTCTGAACACTTCCAGGAATGGTGACTCCACCACTTCCCTGGGCAGCCTGTTCCAGTGCTCGACCATTCTTTCAGTGAAGAAATTTGTAAAAATATTCAATTTGAATGTCCCCCTGGTGCAACTTAAAGCCACTTCCCCTCATCCTATCACTGGTTGTGTGGGAGAAGAGCCCAGCTCCCACCTGGAATGCAATAGAGCACAGCACTGTCTTTGCCATGGCACCATCCCCAGCACCATCTGGGTGCCCAAATGGCTCTTCTTGCCCCAACCCAACCATAATGGTTCTTTCAAAAATTTCTTAACTTTCTTTGCTCCTTATCCTTTTCCACCATCAATATCTTCCAGCCTCTTCTCAAGCCCCATTCCTCATCAGCTCTTAGACACTGCCCTCCATTTCACAGGCTGTGCACATCATCTCCTGCTGAGGCACCTCAGGACAGGACATGAGCAGAGACAGAATCACTGTGTTCAAGAGTGCTCCACATTTATAGAATAAGAAAAGGTTAAATGGCTTTAAAGCATGATTCTCTGCTACTCCTTTGCAGGAGTAAAGTAGTGAGAGAAGCACAAATGGAGCTATAAAAACATGGAAGTTTTTTCGCAGTTGGAGAAGAAAAAGGAAAAGGAGGGTGGGGAAAGAGCAAAATGAGATGAGATGGGAAAGGATATAAAAAAGACGTTAAATGGGCAGAGCAAAGAGGGGAGAAAGAAAAAAGAGGATATTAAGAAAGAGGGAAAAAAGGGAAAATATGAAGGAAATAAAAAGATGAGGGAATCTTGCCCACTGAAAATGGCAGATACACAATATGAATGCTTGGAAGGACAAGAATTCTGGATACCAGCTGTGAAAGAGTATTTTTGTGACAACAGGAAGATGATATGGTCAGTATGCAGGGCTGAGGGAAATAATCTGAGAAGGAAATAAAGACAGTAACCACAAAGCTGCAGAGCAGGTGAATAGCACAGTATCTCATACAAGTTTAAAAGATGAGACCATGCACACAACAGGATCCATCTGAACATAATTTATTTTCCAGGAAGTCATTGCAGATCTCTGCCACTGGATCCAGACTTGACATGAGATCTCTTGGAAACTGTTTGGAATATAAATTCTGGGAAATGTTCATTTTGCATTTTTCTAGATGGAAGGTGAAGAATTACTGTTATGAGTGAGACTTTAGCTCAGCCCTTCATGGATGTGGTAGACAATAGATATTTTTTCCCCTAAAACAGCATTAGAACCTGCAAAAAGCGATTTCATTTTAGACTTGGTTTAGATCAACAGTGAGGACACTATGGAAAAGTGTTTGATCAGATGTTCACTACTATTGTTGAAATTAAAAGAAGGATAAGCAAAAACAGGTATCAAAGTCCTCAAATTCTTAGCACGAGGGTGAAGAATTAAAGGGATTAGTAACTGAGTCACTTGATATTAAGAATGCTGAGATGGTAACAAAGGAATGTGAGATTTCTCCATAACAAATTCACAAAGAATACCAAGATTAGAGTATAATAATGCTTATTACAACACATCTTGCAACTTATTGCAAGATTACAGTAATACTTATTGCAAGGCAAGAATTGTCAGGGACATCGAAGAGGAGTGGGAAAAGGATAAATCAACAAATCCATATCCAAGTTTTTATATGCAGGAATAATATGGCAATGGCCCAAGAAATATTAAAACAACAGGATTCTTTAGATATGTAAGGAAATAAAGCAGCTGGGTTACGAGGGTAGGATGAGTATGAGCTATACATTAGAATAAAGTCATGCTTTTGTTTCCAGCAGAAAGAAATTTAATTATTGCTGGTAACAAGTCCTGAAAAACTCCCCATGTTCTCAAATGTATAAACCAAGTATCTCTATAAAAGACAAGACAGAAAGAAAGAGAGAGAGAGAAAGAAAGAGAGAGAGAGAAAGAGAGAGAGAGAGAAAGAGAAAAAGAGAAAGAAAGAGAGAGAGAGAGAAAGAGAAAAAGAAAAAGAAAGAAAGAAAGAAAGAAAGAAAGAAAGAAAGAAAGAAAGAAAGAAAGAAAGAAAGAGAGAAAGAGAGAGAGAGAAAGAGAAAAAGAAGAAAGAAAGAAAGAAAGAAAGAAAGAAAGAAAGAAAGAAAGAAAGAAAGAAAGAAAGAAAGAAAGAAAGAAAGAAAGAAAGAAAGGGAGAAAGAGAGAAAGAGAAAAAGAGAGAGAAAGAGAAAAAGAGAGAGAAGGGAGGGAGAGAGAGAGAGAAAGAAAGAAAGAAAAAGAAAGAAAGAAAGAAAGAAAGAAAGAAAGAAAGAAAGAAAGAAAGAAAGAAAGAAAGAGAGAGAGAAAGAGAGAAAGAGAGAGAGAGAAAGAAAGAAAGAAAGAAAGAAAGAAAGAAAGAAAGAAAGAAAGAGAGAGAGAATTGCAGGTGTGTTTCTTATTGTACTTCAGTGAGATTAATTAATATGCTCCACAGGGAATCCCTCAAGAAAATGAGGAATCTCAGATCTCAGCAGGCTGCAGACAAGGGACAGTAGTTGGGCAACTGGCAGAAGTGCCAAAGCCTTGCAGGAAAGAGGTGCCATCTCTGCAAACACATGTGGAGTTACTCACAGTGGGGCTGATTTTAATTAATATTTCCATTACTGGGACAGAAGCAGGATGGCAGGGATAAGACGAGCCAGATAGCAAGCCATCAATACATGTGCAGTAAAGGAGGGGTCTGTGTCTGATATCACCAAAAGCGAAGCTGGAGCACTGGGGAAGTTTGCCTGGTCACCAAGCACCCCTGAGCATACAGAAGGTGTGTTTGGGGGCTGCCAGCCCCTTTCCAGGGGGTTCCCATTCTGCTGCCACAAAGAGACAAATTGTGCGGGAACAAGGAGGTGCTTTGCTTACATCAAAGCATCCCAGAGAAGGATTTCATTCACAGTAAAACTCCTTTCTCAGCAGCGGCAATTGCAAGGGCCTGGGCTGCTCTTGCATTTAATTCCCCTGATTGCCATTAGTCCCATTTTACCCCTTTTTAAGCACAGAACTGAGTTCAAATGTCCTTTGAAACTGCTTCACTGTCTCTTCCTGTCTAAACTTATCTCTGCCTGAGTCTGATCAGTGCTAGGACCCATCCTGAGAGATTCAATCTCACACTACACTGACCTTGGTCACTGCCTTGGGCCAAAGAACATACACCCTGGCAACACCACCAGACTTGGGTTAGCTCAGTCTTTGTGGCCCTGTTAGACCCCAAGGGCTGGTGCATGTTCAGGTCTCAGATCCTGGTGTATTCCCAATTTCATACCTTCCTCATGGCAGAAGTGCAGAGATGCAAACTGCCTTGTCATCACGAAACTTCCTGGAAACAGAACAGTCTCTGCATTCTGAATTTGAGGGAGGAGTGCAGATGTCTGTGGGGCTAAAGCCATTTGAAATTTTGGGGAAATATTACATTACAGAATATCAGATATATAATACACATATAATATATAGCATATCACATCAATTATATATAATAGATAATATACTATATAGATTTGGGTATAGTATATCATCACTTGGACAGATGTGCTCTTTTCTGGGTAAAATATTGACCAGATGGCCAGGCCCAGAGAGTGGTGCTGAATGGAGTCACACCCAGTTGGCATCTGGTCACTAGCACAATTCCTCAAGGCTCAGAACGGGGGCCAGTCCTGTTTAATATCTTTATCAATGATCTGGACAAGGAGATTGAGTGTACCCTCAGTAGGTTTGCAGATAAAACCCCATTGGGCAGGAATGTTGATGTGAAGGAAGGCAGGAGGGATCTGCACAGGGATCTGGACAGGCTGGATTGATGGGTCAAGGCCCACAGAATGAGGCTCTGTCCTTGTTTCAGCTAAGATACATCTCATTTTCTTTCTAATAGCTGGGGGATTGCTGTGTTTTGGATTTAGTATGAGAATAATGTTGCTAACACGCTTATGTTTCAGTGCTGTCAAACAGTGCTTGTCCCAAGTCAAGGACCTTTCAGTGCTTCCTGCTCTGCCAGGAGCAGTGCACAAGAAGCTGGAAGGGAGCATAACCAGAACCAGTGACCTGAACTGGCCAGAGGAATATTCCACAATATAGAACATCACACCCAGTTTATTAATTGGGAGAGACTGGCTGTGAGCACTGGTTGCTGCTCAGGCACTGGCTGGGCATCACTCAGTGGGTGGTGAGCAATGTTGTTACACATCACTTATTTATATTGAGTGCTATTTCTCTCTTCCTCTCCATTTCATTACAATTAACAATTATAATAATTGCAACTTCATTACAATTTTTATTATTATTGTAGTTCTTCTTATAATTAGTGCTATTATTATGTTTTATTTTGTTTCAGTTAGTAAAGTGTTCTTATCTCAACCCATGAGGTTTACCTTTTTTCCTTGATTCTCCTCCCCACTGGGGTGGCAGGAGCTGGGGGTAATGAGCAGTAAGCTGTGGTATTTAGTTGCCAAATGGGGTTGAAAAATGACAAGGCTTAACGAGGCCAAGTGCCAGGCCCTTCAGTTACAAGAGACCCCTGCAGTGTCCCAGGCTGGGGGCAGAGTGGCTGGAAAGATGCCCAGCAGAAAAGCCTCAGGGGCGCTGGCTGAGAGTGGCTGAACGTGAGCCGGTGTGTGCCCAGGTGGGCAAGCAGGCTGGTGGCAGCCTGGCCTTTTGTGTCAGCAATGGTGTGGCCAGGAGGACCAAGGCTGTGACTGTCCCTCTGTGCTGGGCACTGGGGAGGTCACACCCCAAATTTTCGGTTCAGTTTTGGGCCCATCAGGACAAGAAAGACATTGAGGTGCTGGAGCTTGTCCAGAGAAGGGAACAGAGCTGTGAAGGGTCTGGAGCACAAGACTGATGAGGAGCTGCTGAGGGAGATGGGGTTGTTCCACCTGGAGTAAAACAGGCTCAGGAAAAACCTTCTGACTCTCTACAAATCTTTGACGGGGGTTGTAGCCAAGTGAGGGTCAGTCTCTTCTTCCAACTAACAAGTGACAGGAGGAAAGGAAGTGGCCTCAAGCTGCATCATGGTGGGTTTAGGTTGGGCATTAGGGGGCATTTCTTCAGTGAAAGGGTGGTCAGGCATTGGAAGAGACTGCCCAGGGCACTGGTTGGGTAACCATGCCTGGAGGTGTAGATGTGGCACTTGGGGAAATGGTTTAGTGTTGGGACTTGTCAGTGTCGGATTAATGGTTGGATCCAATGATGGTACAGGTCTTTTCCAACTTAAATGACCCTATGATTCTATTAATCTAGTGATAAGTAAGAACCTGAATGAATAAATGCATGTTTGGTTAAAAATTACGCAAGCATTTTTTTTTAAATTGGGCTTTAAAGAAAATGAACCACATTCCCCCGAGCATCTTTCAGAATCGAGTAGGACTCCCTTCTTACTGCTTTGGGGTTGAATCATTTTTTATCATGGGGGAATCCACACACAAATATACTTATTTTTTTAGCATTCAATTTGCAAACCAAAGCCCTAATTTTGGCACAGTGCTTCTGCAGAGTTCACTAAAGGATCCCTCTGCAAACCCAGGTGTAATAACTGCAGCTTGGTGTCACCGCGTGGCAGTGCAGCCCTGCCACTGAAACACCTCCTTACAGACGGAGCACCCCAAACACCCATATCCACACTCTTATCCTGAGAGCACACACCTAAACTCCTCCTTGTGCTCAAAATATCAGTGCAGTTATGCAGGAGAGCTTTTCATACACAGAGCTACTGCCAAGCATTTTCCAACGCATATCTTCATATTATTTAAACTGTGATGGCCATGACCCAAGGCATTTCCTGGGGCTCAGAGAACAGCTGAATGTGCTGAGCACACAGACCATTAAGCCCAGATTGATAATGGTCAGTTTGAGCATCACAGCATACAAGATTCCCTACATCCTTGGTCAGGGTCTCTGGCTGCTACCACAGTATATATAAATACTGCAAAAGCTCCTTTTGCATGAGCAAACACAGAAGAAAAAAAAAAACAGAGGGAAAAAAATGGGAAAAAAATAAACAGCCTCTAGTCCTTGTGGGGAAAATGAGGGATATACACTGGATTGGCATTGGAAAAATGGTGCAAAGAGACATCAGGACTCTGGGGAAGGCCCAGGATTTTTTTCAACACCCATTCCTCTGCTCTCTCACAGCTTTGTGCATCACCCTCCTGGGATGCTGAGGGAAGCAGGTGTGTGCCATGAATGGGAGCCACCTGGGACTATGCTGGGCTGTGCTCCTTCAGCTTAATAGTCCCTGTCACTGCAGTGCCTGGATGGGAAAGCTGAGTTTGATAAAGTCCCAGTGGCTGAGATGAGGTCTTCTCCTGCCAGCCTTGGATTTTTCACTCACCCTCAAAGTAGATAAGTGGAAATATCAGAGAAGTGAATCTCTTACCTGCTCTGCTCAATGAGGCTTTTATGATATTCCCTGTTCCCCTTGGAGAGATGCTTAGTACACTCTGGAGTGTTGAGATACATTCATTTCCATTTCCAATTCTCTTTTATTTCCCATCCATCTCCTGGATGCTATAAGCACACTCTCTCTTCTTTCTGAAAAAAAAAGCTTTCCTCCCCAGCCATTTCTTCACAAAATGCCTTTCAGTGACCCCCAGCTGGCTGCTCCAAGTTTCATCAGCACACCTGGGGTAGAAATGTAACTTTTCAGATTCCTCTTCCTCTCCTCCATCACCTCAAACAACCTTGCACCTACTTGTACTGGAGCACCTTGTGTCTCCAGAAAACTGCTTCCAGCCCCCTTTTCAACAGAGACATGGTTTATTGTCCCCTAAGTAGCCCTTCACAGTTCCTCTTCTCAATCAGCACTGGGTAATGGTTTCCTAGGGATCATAATACTTAGCAGCACAGTAATTGAATGATATTATTAACAGCAGTAGCATCTGTGTTGTCTGTTTAATTAACTGGAGAGCAAATGAGGCCCTAAGAGTCATTAGTCTGATCCTTTATTGTTTTTCTAATGATGTGCTGCTTCTTACTTGATAATTGGCTAAGGATCCCCTTTACCAAAAAATACACTTTTATTAAAATAATACAAAACAACTCTCTACACTCCTGAATGACATACATTACTTTCAAGCTACAGATCAGATAATTGTAAACTTCTGCTCTAAATACTCCAAGTCCACCACCTCTACTACTCCCTGAGCATCAGAAAGGAAAGAGGAGACACAATCCCATGTTTCAAGGAATGAAAGAACAAAGCTCTAAACGTATTTCTACTGCTGAGAACCTGATAACAAAAGCAAAGCTCACCCTGCAGTCATGCCTGGAGACTCTGTAGGGGCTGAAGGATGAAAGACCACCTTTAGAGATTGCTAAAAGGAGTTAAAATATCCCAGAACTGATTACATTTCATTCCACCTCTGCACTGAAAGTGATGAGGACCAAAGGAAGCAGACATCCTCTCTATCCACAATCAGGCTGAATTAATGGGCAATCTGACAGCAGCAGCTCCCATTTTTCCACTTGGAATCTTCTGGCACAGGTGGGGCAGTCACTCCACAGCAGTCCCACCACTCATGGAGCCCTGTACCCTGTCACCACACAGAGGCAGAAGTCAGATGTGGATGTGGAGTCATCATTCCCTCCACATCCATTTCACAGCCATCCTGGTTGGATGTTTGGGCTGCGGTTCATTGTTTGACAGCTGGTTATTGGCTTCTCTGCAAGGGGCAGGTGGAAATATCCATGAAGATGATCCCAACTGCAGTTATTCAGCTTATCAGGAAGCACGGGCAATTGGCATTAACCAAATCAGGAAAAATCCCATCTCAGACAGGAAGGAGATCTTGCTCCTTGATATTTGCTCCTGCAAAGTCTGTAGGTTAAGATGAGTATTAAAGGATGTCAGATTCAGCCACGTACAGATCTGGGGACATGGAGATGTGTGTTACAGAGCCTCTTCAACAGCCAGGTCTGAGAGTCTTAACACTATGTAGCTTTCCTTCAACTTCACCTTGTGCAGCTTGTGAAGCCCTGCTCGGGTGGCCACAACACCAACCACCAACCCTCCCCTGCTCATGGAGGCTGCAAATGAACATCTGTCTGTCTTCACACCAGCAACACACTACCACCTTTGTATCCTCATGGGCTTGGGGCCCTGTCTCTGCAGCTGCTAATCTGGAGACCACTGTGCTCAAACATGGGCCTTAGGGAAGAGAGATACTGCCTCCTTTGATGAATCAGCTCCACCCGGATGGAGAGGAAGGGCTTGCTCTGTGGTTTGGTTCAGGTTTAGGCGTGGTGCTTGGGAAGTTCTTTTCTACTGACATTTGTGGATCTGGGAATCAACATGGGATCTCTGAACATCAAGTCTGTGCTTTGTTCCAAGTCCAAAGTGCATCTCAGTGCACAACACCATCAGTACTGGGAGGCCCATGAATGTCACACACGAGTGTCCCTCAATGTGCAAAGTGCTCCAAGATGACCCCACCTGAGCAGGGAGGTTGGACCAGATGATACCACTGGGGCTCCTTTCAACATCAATCACTCTGCAATTGTATCTTTAGGACCAAGGATGAGACTTTGAGTGCAGCTATAGAAGGAGAAATGCCTGTAACTCCATGATCTCAATACAAAATCCTCCGAGTCATTGCCTACTTATCTGAGTTGTCATTAAGGAGAAAAATAAACCCATTTTCTCCTCTGATGGCCTCATTCAGTTCAGTAGTATGTTTCATCAACCAACTTCTTCTTGCACATATTAAATAAATACAGAATGAAGAATGAGCAGAAATGGATCCTGGGGTGTTAGAGAGATTGGGAAAATGACTGTGGCTAAGAATAAACAGGCACATCAAATGAGCGAGGAAAGAAAAGAAAATGTAATGTCTCTTGTCACCACTGGACCTATCCATCTCAGGACAAATTCACAGCTACTCTAAGATTTGCAGATTTAAAATGGTTTTATTTCCTGGGAAATTTCTCTGGAGCTCCAGGCTGACTCTTCATGAAACCAACTTTCTAGTTAGGGGCTACTTTTTTTAACAGTTACAGATATTTCTGTCTCTGACTTGTTCACCTGGAAATTTTGCTTCTTGTTCACAAGGGACTTATTTGTAATCCCTGATTTGCTGCCATTCTCTCTCTCCCTGAATTGTGGTGCAACAGCTGTTGGCTGACTCCTGCTCAGTGCATGAATGAAAAATAAATGAATGAACACATGAACTTGTGGCTTCCTGTAAATTTAGAATACAGCAGCTCCTTCATGCTGATTATAACAACAGGCACCACAAAAAGCCAAGAAAGCTGCTGTTTGGTTGAAGCTGCCAAAGTGACTGCTGAAGGGACCTCAGACATTTCTTCATTTGAGTCTCCAGAACCATTACAACAACAAATATTTTTGAAAAAGTGTTTTAAAATATTTCCAGAGCTGTGAAGTAAATTTGACAGGTACAGTATCTCTCATGATTCAGATGGAGATCTCCAACCATGAGAAAGCTTCCCAGCAACACTTTGGGCACAGCAGGTTCCAGTAGTCATTGGAAAAGATACAAAGGAAAAGGATATAAATTGTATATGTATATATGAACTTCAGAGATGCTACACTTCAGACAAAAGCCTAAATGATAAGAATAATTTTTTTCAAGTCAGTCACTAACCAACTAATTGACTACAGAGAGTCTTGCCTGTCTAAGTCTTCTCTTTATTGTCTCCATAAATTAAGAAGAGTGGTGTCTGTCCATCAGTAAGCAAAAATAGTTGTGGGATCTCTGAACAGCAAGCATTGCACATAAAAATGCTCAGATAAACCCTGCTGATTTGTGATTTTTCTCATAAGAATCCTCCTTGCAATAGCTGCTTGGAAAACCACCCCACTGGATTCTCCCAGCTCTTCTATCCATACTATTTATGGTACAAATTACCCAGTAGGTACAAAATACCCAGAAGGTGTTCTCACAACACACCTTCACATGCCCTCATATCCCACCAGACTTACTCACAGATTTCTTTCTCCAGATGTCCATTTGCCCTTGTCCCTTCTGTGCACATACTTAGTCACAAACTGCCAACCAAGTGCCACACATCTCCACGTGAGCTTATTCTCCACAGTAACACATCTGACTACAGATTTCTCTTATACTAAGTCTGTTTTTGTTTGAAACCTTCCACAATTTCCTCTCCCATTTAGCCAAATCATTCCCCTCTTTCTTTGGTTTTTATACTCATTAATTGCAGTTAGGTAGCACAAACCTTTTAACTCATCCCTGGGACATGCTCTCCAGATTTAACCCCTAACCAGTATTTTACAGTGCCTTCCCAGTTGGTTTTTTGTTCATTTCCTGGTAATTCAGGGGGGTTTTTTTCATGGTAATGACAAAAGGAGGTCCAAATATCTGCCCTTACTAGAACTAAGTGAGGAACTCCCTTTCTTAATGTGGTACAACACCTTCAGTCTCATCTTTTTTTCTTCCCAATACCTATACTGGTCATTTCTTCTCCCCCCTCTGCCTGTGCCTGCAGAGAGTGTAGCACATTTTATATCCTGCTCTGAAGCCATCTACTTCTTTCTCAGCACCTACAGCATAGTGGGAGGTCATACCAAGAGTCCAGGGGGACTCAGACACAAGCTGGAACCTCTAAGTTCATCTGTGTATCTTTCCAGTTGCTTTCTGCAGAATTAAAGATGAAAGTGTATAATGAATACAGGAAAGGAATAAACAGGAAATAATCCAGCTCTGTGGGAGGGATCCAGGACAGTCTCCTAGGAAGGTGCATTCAAAGGAAGCCCCAGTTTCCTACTAAAAAAGGAAACAGGTGGCCATGCCACACACTGTGGAAGAGCCCAGCCATTGCCAACAGGCAGTGCAGGGAACCAGAAATCCTGGCTCACAGTCTCTGCTCTCCACATGAAGCCACTGAGCAAAACTACATAATCCACTTAAGCACAAGTCTCATTTCATGATCTCTGGATGTAACAAGGTAGAGATCAGTGGCCTCATGGCCCATTTTCGAAAGGTGCATGGGGAACAGCTGACTGACTGGGTTTTAAAAGGTATTCCTTGCTGCATTGAAAGTGGTCATAATTGAAATGAGGAGAGAGCAATTCGCAACACAAGAAATACATTAGGCACCATAAGCACTATACTGGAATCTGCGGGACTTTACCCAGCTGGAGGTTGAATTTTAGGTAATTGATTTCCTGAGAACCTGTCCTTTGCCAAAATTACTATTTCAGTGGCTGTTATAGGCAAACAGATAATTCAGCATATTTAGCAGATCCTTTCTGGTATGTCTGTGGGCAAGAGGATCAATAGGAAATAAGCACCCACTGATGCAGCTCAGGGCTGAGCCCCTAACAGTGGCTGTGCCACAGGGTGTCACCTCCCATTCCTCATGTCACCAGAGCTCTTCCCAGCTGACAAATTAGGGCCAGTGTTCTTGCATTTCCTTGTGTTCCAGCTGGAGGACCATGTCACATTCCTTGTTGCTCCCGGCCATGCAGGACACGGCTGTCACAGCCTGTCGAGCCCTTCACTCTCTGCCTCCTGGCAGTCTGATCTTCTCTGTCTATCTACAGAGGGGCTCAAAACCAAGTGAGGACAAAGTCTGACTCTGGGCAGGGAAGGTCAGCCCATGTCATGCCATGCTGATGACGCTGTGCTGAAGGCTCCTGGGATGACATTAAATCAATCAGCTTCCTATTTTATTTGTCTTTCCGGGGAGAAATGTCTGCCAAGGGATAGCAAGGATGTTTTGATGACTGAGCATGATCTCTGTTTCCTCCTGGCATGTTCTGGCTAGCAGGTTTGGCCACCACTGATTCCAAGTCTGGCCTGCGTTTGCCCTATCCATTTTCTCCCTCCTGTCTCTTTGTTTTCCATCTGTCCCTCCCTTTCCCTTCCCCTTTTCACAGCAAGCTGCGTGCTCCTAGAGAGCTTTCCATGCACACAAGACAAGCACAAGTGACTTTGAGCTTCCTGAGGTTACTGTCCAAAAGGTTTCAGCCCCTCCAAGATGCTGCAGGAAAACTGGCCACTTCCAAAGACCAGTGGTAGCCCCTGTGCCCCTGAGCTGTACTGGCCCCTGGGCTTGCTTGGGAAAACCCTGAATCTCCTCACATGCAGAACACTGACTGAGATACTTCGGCATAAAACCTTGAGGCAAATACTGCCCTTTGAGTAGATGATTGATCTATTTCCCCAATAGGGCTGTGTCACATCCCAGGGAATTTCAAAAGGACCACCATTCTGCTGGATGACCACAATGGGCTGATTTCTCTACCCAAAAGATCACCAACTCCTTCTTTACAACAATTTGTTTTTATAAAGCAGGCACTCCCAGCTTTTCTTTTAGGCTGGTGGAGACCCTGGTGCAGCTTCCCCCAAGTTCTCTGCATGGCCAGCCAAAGACACCAGGAGAGATCAGGGTGAAGAAGATGAGGCTACAGCTACATTCCTATTCCTGCCTCCTCTAACACCTCCAAAAAAGCATTTCCAAGTCTGTGGTAACCAGAGACAGAGATGACAACCTTACAGCTACACATACCTACGTTCTTAGCTGTATAAATATGTATTTATATATACATACATATATATATATATATACATATATATATATACATATATATCTAAAAATGTATATATATACACATATATACATAAATAGCTATAGATATTGTAGGAACCAGCCTTGCCACCAGCATCCTCCTCTCAGCAAAGACATGACTGGTTTTGCAATGAGCCCCAAGTCTATAGTAAAACCTTTTGCTGCCCATACAGCCACCCTGTATCTCAGCAGCTCTGAAGCAGGAACAAGGCTGTGCAGGGGGAAGCATTGACAGTGAATGAAGGAGTCTGAGAGCTTGTGGCAGAGTCAGGAGCAGAACCCCAATCTGACAATTTTGCTAGCATTTAAATCACACAAGAATTTCCTTTCACTCAGCCACAGACTAATCGTCTACTAAGCCTTGCTTTTTGCCCATGTCCTGACTGCAGGTGACTGTCTCTTGCACAAAGCAACAGCATCTATCCAGCTTGCCCTCAGCTTGCCTCATCTGTGCTGCTCTTCAGGCTGCTCTCAGTGACTGCTGATCTCACTCAGATTTACCAAATAATTTCGTAATACTGAGTGCCCCTTGTTTGGTAACCTTACTGCTGTCTTGGTGGGAACAGATTCAGGCCCTTAATCATTGCTGAAACACAAGCAATATTTTTCTAAGCCAAATGCAATGAACCCTGTAGTCAGGTACCAGCCCCCAGGTTCTTTACAACAGAAGAAATGTCTCTCCAGTGAAAAGCAATCAGTTTGCACATAAAGTCCCCCTAGAACTTAGCTGTATGTTACCATAAGGCAGATTTGGATTTCTACTGTGCCTCTACACAGGAAAAGCTCTAGTCACCTCTCTCCAGTCTACCTGCTTAGGTACCTGTTAGCACTGTCTGTGCCACTTACTACATCAAGGGTGGCCATAAGACAAAACCCTCAATGCTCAGCATTCTTGCCAAAATCTGCCAAATATTGGAATTAACAGCCATGGAGGCCCATGGCATACATGCTGACACTTTTAGTCATTTGTTTAGCAATGGTTCTCCAAAAGCCACAGGCATAATAAGCCAAGGCCCTTTAGGCCTGGGGCTGTGAGTGCTAGAGTGTGGCATACTGTGGATTAAAACACATAAACTGTGACTGGCACACACTGACACATGTTGGCAGATAAGTAAAGAAATGAATACTGTTTTCAGAGGAGGAGATATATTTTCCTGCTTTTAGAAAACTTGGGTCAGCTAAATCAGTCACCAGCAGTGCTGGCTGTGTGTGAACTTGAATCACAGAATCACAGATTCACAGAATGATTTGGGTTGGAAGGGGCCTTACAGCTCATCTTGTTCCAGCTCCCATGCCGCAGGCAGGGACACCTTCCACTAGACCAAGGTGGTCCACTCCTTATTAGCCTGGCCTTGAACAGCTCCATCATTAGAGATATAAGAAGGGTTTGGGGAGCATTATTGCTGACTGAATGTTAAGCACAGGACTTCACTTGCCTGGGCTGACACATTCCCATCACGTTTTTGGACTTTGATAAGTGTTGTCACATGTTCACAGGGAAGTAGAGACACAGTATTCACATACTGGCACAGAACTAAATGATTTGTAAACAGGATCAAGCCCCACTAGGCTGTAAACTGGGTGACCCCTCCTCAAACCTATGGAAGTCAAAATTTTGCACAAAACAGGAAAAAAAAAAAGGCAGATATGCTTCATTAACATGCTTCTAGTAGCACCATTATCTGATAGTACTGAGAAGCTGTCTTTATGTAAAAACACTTCCATAATGGGTAATCAATATTCTATCTGGTAAGTTGTTTTTCTTTATTTATGGAGAAAACATTTTATGTTCCAAAATTGAGTTGTGGATGCCCCATGCCTTGAAGTGTTCAAGGGCCAGGTTGGACAGGGCTCTGAGAAACCTGGGATAATGGAAGGTGTCCCTGCCTATGGCAGGGGGTTGGAACTAGATGATCTTGAAAGTCTTCTCTAACACAAATCATTCTATGATTTTATGATAGATTCATAACCAGAAATGTTTTTGCTGGCCTAGAAATTAGTCAGTTATAACTCTAAAACCTGACCTCATCCACTGAGCAACAGGCTGTTCTGCATGCTCATCAAAAGATGTAACAAGAACTAACAGATCGATTTCAGCACCTACCATGACAAGAGGACAACATTTAATTTCCCTGACCTCTGATGAGCCAGATTTCTTTCCCTGTCACATAATCTGCAATAAATAACCCATCAATCCTTTTGCTGGGTGCCTGCTGCAGAGATGCCCAGTTTAACATATGGACTTTACTGTCCCTGTTGTATCATTTCACATTAGTCTACATTTAAACCATGTTTTCCATTGAAAATCTCACTTGGAAAAAAAAATCCCTCACATCTCGAAATCTACATTAGCCACCGTCACCACTGACTCATCCCCCTGAGGCAAACACAAACTTGTCCTGGATAATCCTGCCTCATCTCCCTTTCATCTCCATCACTGTGCTCCCCTGCCCTTCTTGTTAACCTCTTCACTGCTGCCCTCAGAGTTAATTTCTGAGTGTTAGATTGAACGGACTCTCGAAGCTAGCTGAAGGGTTGCATGAGTCAAAATAAAAAGTCAAAATTTGGTTATTTCAACAGAGGAAAGGAGTATCATGCATTCACCATGCATTCACCAGTTCATTGTAGACCTACAGAATGGTTTGGGGTTGGAAGGGTCCTTAAAGATGATTTCATTCCGACACACCTGCCAAAGGCAAGGACACCTTCCTCAGAGCCCTATTCAGCCTGGCTTTCAATACTTCCAAGGATGTCACCAAAGTGAAAACCAGAAGCAGATGCTCTAAGTACTGCTCTAGGTAGTGCACAAGGAAGGCTGTGCTTGTTTTTTACCAGGAAAAAGAAACAGTCTTTTTGTTTGTTTGTTGGGGGTTTTTGGGCACTTTTTTGGCACCTTTGAGCAGCTTTCAGGACACACATATATCAGCATTTTGGAATCCAAAACCCACTGCTGCATTTCTATCACCTTTAATTTATTGAATATTATTGTTTTATTAGAATAGAAGTATAGAAGTATAGAATGAAATTGCCATATGATCAGAAATAGAGATATTTAACTTCTTCTGAAACAGGGAAGATACTTTTTTATCACTTGCACTTAGCAACCTAATCAGTGCTGAGAGTAATCCAGGTTCCCTGCCAGGCAACCCACTGAATTTGCCTCTAAACACAATCTAATTTCATACCAAAATTAAATATGACTTGACTATATTTGAACAGAAACTTGAGTCAAGTTTCTGTTTCAAGCCTGCAACAGATGAGGAGAAAGTGGTGGATGAGCAGCTCTACCTTCCACAGACCCCTTCAGCAGATCACTTATCTCACACTGCAGCAAAGCAAAGATGGCAAAGCACCCACATTTCCCTGCAGGCATCAGATGCTTCCTCCAGCCCCTGGAGCCCTCCCTGGCCAGAGCAAGGAGGTGAGGAGGAGTGGGGAGATGTGCTCTCCTTTCTGGGCACAAACTGAAAAAAGCCTCCTGGCAGATGACTACATTAGTGAAGCACAACTTACCAAGCAGGGGAAATGCTTCGCTGAGATAAATGCAATGTCCCTGAACCTTCCCTGAGAGTAAAGCAGCCAACATCAGGAACAGCTGTTCACACCAAAATGTTTTCCACCTCTACCCTTGGTAACCTCTGGGTGATCACTGAATCTTGCCTTGGTACTGAGATTGGATGTCAGGGCCAGGTCCAGTACATTGTGCTCTACATGACTGATAAGAGACTTCCAAATTGCTTAAAGTAGTAATTTGATGATACAAATCCTAATAATATCCTGCTCCCTTCAACCTCAATACACTATAATCTTATTTAACACATTGGGTGGAGGAAAAAAAAGAAAGAAATCTCGTAGTGAGCAGGCAGCAGTGGGAATGTGGGCTAGGAAAGGATATTACAGTATCACTTCGGAGAGCACCATAAATAAATCTTCACCCGAGATCGGTGGGCAGATCAGCACAGTGCTCCACACAAAATTGCACTGCTCTACAAGACAGTGACTCATCAACTTCTCCACTTCTGATAATCATTCCAACCAAGCTTTCACTGCAGCAAGGAGGAGAAGCCAGAGGAGGGAACCATCTCCAAGCCTGGCTAGAAAGCATGGTCTGACTGTCAGAGCAGAGAGCTGGGACACACAGGTCTGGATCCTGCCTCCTTTGATCATTTCCTGAGGGACAATGTGGATGGAGTCCAAAGGACAGTGCCTGTGGCCAAGCTCTCCAAGGCTAGGCTCCACAATATGAGAGAGACATGGAAATACTGGAGTGAGTCCATTAAAGCACCATAAAGGATAGGAGTATCTGGCACAGAAGAAGAGGCTGGGAAAGCTGAGATTGTTCAGCTTTCAAGAAGAGAAGGGTCAGGCAGAATCTTATCTCTGTGTATCAATATTTGACAGGAGAATGCAAAGAAGACAAAGGCAGACTCTTCTCAGTGGTGCCCACTCAGAGGGCAATAGGGTGGCAAATGGGAAATGCCATTTTAACTTCTCTACTATGAGAATGGTCACCCCTAGAACAAGTTGCTCAAAGACTCTTGGAGAGAGTCCCTTCCTTGGAGATATTTAACTTATGTCTGAATGCGGCAGTCAGGAATCACTGTCTGGTTGGCCCTGCTTGAGCTGGGGACTAGGTGATCTCCCAAGGTCCCTTCAAACCTCCATGACTCTGACTCCACCGATCTCATCCCTGTTCAAGATTCTTGATATCACCTACATATGGAATTAGCTGCTTAAAAGCAGATACGAGTTCAAATACCTGGTAGGCCTCACTAAATGCAATATTCCAGTGTATTTACTCAGGAGTCCATAAGTTTCTGAGTTAAAGTCTAGCCAGAAAAGCTGCAGAGGTTGGATGTGTAAAGTTCATTTTTATTTCTCTCAAAATATATTAACTCAGCATAAGAATCAAAGGTTCCCAGTGAGGACCCACTAGTCCCTGTAGGGGTGTTCTCTGGAGGCTCTCCATCTGGCAGAGACACCCTCTCAGACCATCAGTCTCCTCACTGGATTACAAATTGTCAAGGATTCCATATGAACACTTTCTATAGTGCCTATCACCATAGTAACCAGGCATTGTTCAGGAATATATGTGCAAAGCAGCCCCCTCACTATACATCATGGACCACTCTGATTTTCTGCTGTAGTTATAGAATGCACCAGGTATAAGATACATTCACAGAGAACCAGGTAGATTCAAGACTCCCAAGACAACCTGTTTGCTTTTAATTTATTGCCAACTTGGCTCTGCTCCCTCCTGTACAGCTTGAACAGATCTCAATTCTTTGACTCTACACTAGGAAGTTTTTAGTTGCTTTTTTTAAAATTTATTCTCCTTTACCTTCTGACTAATGAATCTACCATCTCCTTGTAGAACTGGGGATGCCTCCTCTGCTCCTTGGACTATTTTACATTGATTTTAAACTCAGGTTTGGATAGGACTGCAACAGGCAGAGCCAAGACTTTAATCTTCTGCCTTTGCAGACTCCTCTGTGCAACTCCCCTGAATTCATTATTTGGGTTGGTTTGTTTGTCTGTTTGTTTAAGTCATTTCCCTTAAGAGAAACATCACTCTTTTGTCTCTCCACAAGCCTGGACGGGTAATTGCAGCTCCACAGAGCCCAGGATAAATGTGCGTTCTGCAGCTTTGTCATCATTTTGTTTTCCTACTTCTACAACCTTCTGTTTGCTTAGAACAAAGAGACACTGAAGCCAGTTGGAGGCTTCCTATTGATTTCCAAGGCCACTGGGTTAGGCCTCCATTTCCCAACAAACTCCACAGTCCAACTCCAAAGCACCTCCTCAGGCTGAGAGCAAAATCCAATCAGCCTTTCCCTATTTGTCTTTTCTTCCTTTTTCTCCCCCAAGATGACAACTTTGCAATTAGCCTGCCAGAAAAGGACATCAGGCAGCCAGCCCTTTAATTGGCAGCTTTTCTTCCTCAGAAGCAGCATTGACCCCAAGGCTCAGGAGGTTCTTGGGAGGAGCTGTGCTCTGTGGATTAAGGGGAAAGCTAAAACTAGGGCCAGCCACTCTGTTTATAAGCATCTGTTGGCTAAATCCCAGCACCCTAGCAGGGTGAGGGAGTTTCGTGTTATCCATGCTTCCCTTAAAATGTCTCTTGGATGCAGCACCCTGTATTCACCACCTAGAACCACCCTGTGGGGCATTTTATGGCAATAGGACCACAAACCAGGGCTTTGGCTGCAGTGAATCCTCTGAGCTCAGCTGAGGTCACACAGTTCTGCCACCCCACACCAGCTGAAGACCGCTTAGATTTTAGTGTGGCCTTAAAAATAATTGCTCTACTTCACACTGGCAAAATTATTTCTCTGTGATGCGAGTTGCTAGGATAACACTGAGGATTAGAAAAACACAGATTCATTGTGATGTTACCCCTTCACCACCTTATCTGGACACCTCCCATGATTATCACAGATTATTGTTTTTTGAATTTTCCATACACTGTTTATTTCCATTTTTTCTGTCTCCCACACAGCATTTCTTCTCTCTTGCTCATCTGCACCTTCTACTAAATGGAGAAGGAGAATCTGACCAGGCAGAAGCACGTAACACAAACCCTGCCACTCCTGCTGCCATGCTCCTCAGAAGAAGAATAGGGTAATTAATACCCAGGGAAAGAGAGAGCTAAGAACAGCAGTACATATCACTTGTTCTGGAAATTAGGAGCAGCATTTATACATGCAGAACAGCTATTTAAGGATGTTCACAGAAGCTTTATGGTTGTCTCCAAGCTCAGGACAGCTCAAGTCATGATAAGTAAAGCACCTGGATTTCCAGGTGGGAGGATGCTAGCCTAAATCCAATTTTAATAACTTACAGCTCTCTATAATGTTTGCAGAACAACTTCTCTGTAAGAAAGCACGTTCAGAATGAAATTTAGATAATGGGACAGGAAGAATTCCTCAACAGACATTTACCTTCTGCAGCTCTTAGGCCCATGCAATGCTTAACCCATGGCTCCCCCAAACAGCATCACTGTCTCTTGCATTCTATAGGACCACCTTGGATCTTGCATAATATCCAAATCAGGATTATCAAAGGATAATTTTCAGTCAAATTACCCCAAATTAACTTTGCTAGTTAAAGGTTCTCTTTGTCAAAGACAGGGAGACAACAGGTGGAGAGAAGACCCAGGCAGAGAACCCACATGAACCCCAGGGACAGCAGCACCAGGCACGGGGAACTGAGCCACAAAAGGATGGAGACAAGAATGTGGCACTGCTCAGGAATGATCTACAGGCTCTGTGCAGCACAAAGCAGCACATGGAAAGCCAAGGAGCAGCTGCTGTTCAGCAGCAGCAAAGCACTGCAGCATCAGTTGGGCTGTCCCAAGGGATAAGGGGAAGGAGGATGACCATCATGGTACACTGATGTTGAAGGAAGCAGTTTCATGTCACATCTCCAGAGGTAAATCCAGTTTAAAAGATTTCCATGCCTCCATCCCATATTTCTGCCTGTCTGCCTCCGTCCCTTTTGCTGCTACAAGATACACACAGTTCCTCTGTTCTAGCACCCACGCTTTCAGGAGGATAAGTAAACAAACATGTTTATAAAAACAAGTCAATCACACCACATGACTTAACCATAACCTACTTACCTTTCCCTCACCTTTAAACATAGGCATATGCATTTTTAAGCTAACTTTAGCTAAAAGCTAAAGCTATAAAAAAGCTATATATTAAAAGCTAAAGCTATGTAAGCTTTCCTATATCTTATTTATTAAAAACTACCATTCCAGTGATCCAAGCACTGAGACCACATCCAACCAACACTGGACAGCTAGAAGAGCAGTAAATTTCCACATTCAGCTCTTGGTCTGGATGTTCACTGGCCTCTTGCTTTTGAGTAGTGTGTATCCAGATCATCAGCGTTTCAGACAAGGAGCTTTCTCCTCACATCACCATGAAACTCACTCGCCCTTCAGCAGGAGCCCAAAGGGAAGCTCTAACTCACAGTTATGGGTCTGCAATACGAGGCCATGTCTCCCCTGTTGACATTCTTGTAAACGCCAGAGAGAACTTACATTATCACAGAGCAAGAGTTCAACCCTAATGCTGCATTGCCATGTAGGGATCTTGCATCTGTCCATGGGAAAAGCCAAAATCAGCTGCTCATGATGGATATTTAGTGTAATCATGCTGCAGGAGCAGGAAGGGTCTCGGGCACTGCACATTGAGACAAGCTCTCAATTCCTGGTGAAACACATTCCAGAAAGGAATAAAGGTTTTCTGTTGGTAATTCCACACCTTCCTTCTTCTGACTTACCAAACATATGTTGGTAAAATAAGTACTGCACAGGTGGTCAGGGCATCCTATGGGAGAAGTATGAATCAAAGTGCCAGGAACTCCTGAGTGTAACTGTGCCTCCCTGAAATAGAACTGAACTTTCTCAATGTCAGCATTCTAAGGAAAAAAATCTATGCTTTTTTTTATCTCTAGGTTGGCAGAATGAAGGACTAGGAGAAGGACTAGGACTAGGTAAGGAAAGACCAATATTAGATGAAAGTTTTACATTCCTGACAGTGAGGGCACAGGCACATGTGGCACATGTGTGACTGTTCATGTCTCTCTGGTCTGGCTCAGAGTTTTGTCCCCTCTCAGGGTCCAAGCACTTCGAGGCAAGCATCTCCAGCCAGATATTTCCAGGATCCCTCCACTGACTCTACACAGTGCCTCTAGGACAGACTATGCTGCTCGTTTTTCTTCTAGTCTTATTCAGCAGGCTCACAACAGCTTTATGCCCAATTAGCAAAGAAATACTTCTGCAAGGCAGCGTGGCCCAGTATTACTTCCCCTGGCTTTCTGGTTTTGCACCATTTCCTGCAGCTCAGAGTTGTCTTTCAGAGTAGTTCAAAGGCCAGGGGTATGCTGAAAGTCCCTGCCCAAGGTGTTTCCAGG
Source organism: Sylvia atricapilla (assembly GCF_009819655.1). Lineage (NCBI taxonomy): Eukaryota > Metazoa > Chordata > Aves > Passeriformes > Sylviidae > Sylvia > Sylvia atricapilla. Next base: position 148,306,307 of record NC_089140.1, read on the forward strand.
GTGCTCTCTTGTGGGTCCAAAACCACTGCTTCCTGGCTGGCTCCTGTGGCTGCTCCAGAAACCCCCCAGAGGTGCAGTAGAATGGAAGGAGAGGTGCAGTTTCAAAATGTCCCATCTCCCAGGGACTCATCATCTGTGGGTCACTGACATGGTCATTACAGCTTATCAAGTCAGTGCATGCCTAAGGGAAGCTCTGAGCCACACATCCACACACGAGTGAAATCTGCAGACAAAAACCATCTTGATGTGATTAAGGCTGAAGACCAGTGACTGCCTTCACCAAGACTCTCTTTTTTTCCTAAGATTTTCAAATTACACACAATATTTCCAAAGGGGATATATTAAAAGGAGAGACTGATGCCTTTTAAAAACATATTGTAGGGACATTAGAAAGTCCTTATCATTACTAAGAGAATCATACATTGGAAAAGAATGTGCTTGATTCATTTTAGAAATTACCCATGATTAAGGATTACTATTTTTGGATCATTGCTGATATGAATTTGCATCAAAGCCCTGAAGTAAGGCTTATTCCCCACAGAGCACCCCAGAAACACCTGACCTGTCCACAGCACATGTGGATGTTAATGCTAAGCACAACACAGTGAGACACAATGACAAACAGGCAGGAGGGGGAAAAACAGCCTCTTTGAAGGATTCTGCTCTACAGCCAAGGCTGGACTCCAGGAAAGCTGGAATCAGTTGCTGCCACTGAATTTCTTCATGGTGTGACCAGGAAATTTTCTGTGCCTCAGCTCCCCAGTGATAATTAAAGGCTGGAACACTTCCCTGCCTTCTCAAGCAAAGGGGAGATCTGATCCCTGTGTCACATTTGATCATGGTATTAAGTGCTTATTTAGCATCCAGATAGCTCTTTCTTGTCCTGCTAGCTACCTCTGCCATTAAGAGGGCTGCAGAAAAAGGAAGTAAGGCAAATAGACAGCAGGTGACTTCTCAGCACCAGCTGGAGGACTCCAATTAGTGTAGGGATAGGCCAGCAAGCACCATTATGGGAAAACAGGGAGATCAGGTGCCCCAGGTGGCCACATCTTAACATGCACATCAAGTGATCTCAGAAAAAAAGAGAAGACTAGAGAGTACATGTTCAGTTCTCCAACAACTGATCCCCGTTGATGGCACAGGGCTCTGACATCTCCCTCACAGCAGCAGCCCTACCCATCAGCAAGCACCTCACAGCTGCCTGGAGGTTGCTGTCTCTCCCAGATCAGCCCATGTGTGTGCACAGCGACATCCCAGCCTGTGGCATCACACCCAGGAGTGCCAGGTCACAGGCAATTTTTCATGGCATTCTTCAGCTTTGCAGGGATTTGATTTCACTTCACAATTCCTTAAAAAAAAAATAGATGTGGAATTCTGCCACCCAAGAGCTGGAATGAACAGACCTGCCCATGTTTCATTCCCAGTTTCAAATGCTTCAGACTGAATGAAAACTGCAGCCTTTGACAGGCAAAGCCTCACACCCCTGCCCAAGCAAGTGTCTGGGACACCACATGGGCCAACTTCAAGACAGCCTAACCTAGAGCCCCAAGCTGCCAACAAATCTGAACCCTGTACAGTTTGGAAAGAGACAACCAATGTTACAATCACTGCAGAGTGAAAGTGATTTTGTGCAGAGCTGAACTTGTGAGCAGGGTGGTATTTCCATGGCATGACATCCCTTTCCACTCCCAGTTTGAGATCAGTATGTACCTTGAATGTTCACAGCCCAAGACATTTCCTTTCCTTTAGAGTACTAAAATTCTAGATCCTGAAAGTACTACATCCTTAATTAAATATATATATATATACACAGACATAGATATATATATGTGCTCATACATTACAAAAGCATACAGCTGCCACCAAGAAATACTTCCCCCACTGAGGTCCACAAACTTGAAATGCAGCTTCTGTCATGCAGCTTCTGAACAGTTCTCCTTTCTGAAACAAACTGCCTTTTACTCTCTGTAGCTCTCTGTACTCATTACTTCATAAAAAGGATTAAAATACAAAAAGCAAACCCAGAAAGTGGCAGACAAGCTCTTCCTTTTGAGTATTAACCCTGTAAAATATGTCAGTTCTGACTTATCTTCTTTCCCTATGGATTAAATTGCAAAATTTTCCCTCAAGCCTGTAAAGAAAAACTACATGCTCCTGATCGCTGTCATTTTTTTCCTATTTGCAGAAGCAGGATCCAGGGAATGTCAGCCTGACTTCAGTGCCAGGGAAGATTATGGAGATGTCCATCTGGAGTGCCATCATGTGACATGTACAGGATGAGCAGGTGATCAGGCCAGGCAGCATGGGATTATGAAAGACAGGTCCTGCATGACCAACCTGATCTGCTTCTATGATCAAGTGACTGCCTGGTAGCTGAGGGAAGGGCTGTGTCTACCTAGACCTTAGTAAAGCCTCTGACACCATTTCCCACAGCATCATCCTGCAGAAACTGGATTCCCATGGCTTGGATGGACATTGTCTACACTGGGTGAAAACTGTCTGGGTGCTCAAGCCCAGAGAATGGTGGTGAATGGTGCTACACCCATTTGACAGCCACTCACTCTTGGTTCCTGGTCCCCAGGGCTCAGGGTTTGGGCCAGTCTTCTTTAAAATCTTTACTGGTGATCTGGACGAGGGGATCAAGGGCACCTTCAGTCAGTTCACAGAGGGCACCCAGCTGGACAGGAGTGTGCTGGAGGGCAGGAAGACTCTGTGGGGGTATGTGGCCAGGCTGGATTGATGGTGTGAGACCACTGGGGTGAGGTTCAAGAAGAGCAAGTCTGGGTGCTGCCTTTGCGTGCCAAGAGACCCCTGCAGTGTCCCAGGCTGGGGGCAGAGTGGCTGGAAAGATGCCCAGCAGAAAAGCCTCAGGGGCGCTGGCTGAGAGTGGCTGAACGTGAGCCGGTGTGTGCCCAGGTGGGCAAGCAGGCTGGTGGCAGCCTGGCCTTTTGTGTCAGCAATGGTGTGGCCAGGAGGACCAAGGCTGTGACTGTCCCTCTGTGCTGGGCACTGGGGAGGTCACACCTCAAATTCTCGGTTCAGTTTTGGGCCCATCAGGACAAGAAAGACATTGAGGTGCTGGAGCTTGTCCAGAGAAGGGAACAGAGCTGTGAAGGGTCTGGAGCACAAGACTGATGAGGAGCTGCTGAGGGAGATGGGGTTGTTCCACCTGGAGTAAAACAGGCTCAGGAAGGACCTTCTGACTCCCTACAACTACCCGACAGGAGGTTGTAGCTGTAGGTTGGTCTCTTCTTCCAACTAAAAAGTGTCAGAACAAGAGGACATAGCCTCAAACTGTGCCAGGGAAAGTTTAGGTTGGGTATTAGGAAACATTTCTTCAGTGAAAGTGTGGTCAGGAATTGGAAGAGACTGTCCAGGGCAATGACTGAGTCAACACCCCTCTGGAGGTATTTAGGAGGCATTTAAAAGACATGTAGATGTGGCACTTGGGGACATGGTTTGGTGTTGGGCCTTGGCAGTTCTGGGTCAATAGTTGGGCTCAGTGCTCTCAAAGGTATTTTCCAACTTTAAATTTCATGATTCTTTGATTCTACCATTTATTTTTTTTTCTCAACAAAAGGTTGATCAGACTCAATACATCAGGTGGCACAGATGAAGCATTAGTTCATTGGATGTCATTAGACTCATCATTATTATTGGACACAGCTTCCTCCACCCATTCCTTAACTCAGGTGAGCAGGCTTTGCACTGTTGCAAGCTCTGCTGTGTACTGCCTGAATCCCTTCCTTCAGTTGCTAGCAACTATGTCCCAGTGTCTAGAGGGTTAAATTGAATGCAGAAATCATCAGTGTGTATCAAACCTTTGAATCAGTCCTTTTGAGCAGTCCTTTTTGCCTTCTGCTCGGTTTTACTGAAATTCATGTTGGCAATTTTTATGGTTTATTAGGCTTTTATAGAGTTGTTTTTATTCCTCACAAATCTTCATGAACCTGATTCTGGGTGGAACTTGTTATTAACCTCTTCCCATGCTGAGAATTGAACTCTGCCCTTGTCTTTCTGTCCCTCCTCACCAGTGCTGGAGCTATGCCTCTGCCTTCCTTCTCCCTCTATACTCACCAAATCCCATTAATAGCTTCCTGTAATGTGTTGGTTTTTTTTTTAAAGCATCTTGAAAAATCTAAATTAACTGTATTTGCCAGTCATCCATTATCTGCTCTGCTCTTAATCTTCCCAAAGAAATTGAGGGGTTATTAACATCAGACACACAACATTATTTGCATTCAGGTGCTGCAGCCTTCAAAGACATCACCAAAGATTAGGTGGCAATGTGCTAAGCTCTGCTTACACCAAGTGAAAACCCACATCTCTGTGCATGATCTTAGCAGATGCAGAAATGCCAGTGAAAGGAGTAATCCCTACCTTGACCAGAAAATGTGAATGGAAGCATGCATGATGTTACCCTTAAAATCAATGGAGTTTTGCTACTTTCAACTTATATTTGCCCTGGTGTTTTATTGCCTGTTCTTTAATTAATTTCTCAGTTGTTCTTTCAGCAACTGAAATAAGACTAAGAGGTCTATGATTTTTTGGATCACCCATAGTTCATATTAAATAGATGGATACATTGGCCTCTCTCCAGTTCTCCCTAGTCAAATTATTCATCATAAATATTATTTATTATGAATAAAGCTCCATTTTGGTTAGCAGAATGTTTGGGAACCATCCTGATTTTCTTTAAATGCATTGATTTTTTTATAAGCACTTGGCAAATAGACTTAAAGATACTTGCAAATAATTTCTTTTTACTCTTTACTTTTAATAGTTTCTTCCTAGTTGATTCCCAGTGCTCACAATCTTTTGTTACAGTTTTATTAGAGAAGCAACAAACTACAGTGGAAAAATCATTGATCAATGATACATTGATTTGAAATCATTTAAATTGATAAACTGAAGATATCTGGAAGATATCTTTCCTAAATCCTTTGGGGGTCTCAGCATACTTGCAACCAACATTAAGCAAAGCACAGTGAAATCAAGAGCTCAGTCACAAAAACCCAATCCCAGTATTTTAACTGCAGCATTACTCTGTTTTTCCAGCTGCTTTTGATGCACAGTTGTGCATTTTCTATGTGATACTGAACTGTTCAGCTCTTTCAAAACACATTGATTTTCCCCACTGCCCTGACGTGTGCCTCTTTTCTGGGACCTAGTCTTTAGGAACCAAAGCTCCACACAGCCAACTTCACTGGGGTACAAAAGAGAAGTTCCTATGATGTGTTCCCTCTTGAGCAGCAGCCTTAAAATCCCAATTTGTTCCAGTGCCATATTGATTTTGGCTCCCTTTCTCAGTCCCTCTGTTGCCCTCCCCCTCTAATTATCCTATTGGCAAAGCGTGAGCAAAGAAGGAAAAATTCTCCAAAATGGGATCCTGGATTACCTGCAGCCCCAGTGTCACGAAAGTCTTTTATTTGCTCTGATGTCATGCACTCAGAGGAGAGACACTGTGTCAGAAACACTCTGCCTCACAGAGCTCTACTTGTGGGAATAGTTCAATGACACTCAGAAATTAAAACTCAGAAGAGGAAAGGGATTCCCTCCCACACATCTCTTCTCACCCTGTCACCCAAACCCTTCTCAGTATGAACACAGCTTTGGAGTGAAGACTGATGCAAACAAGTGATTGAACTCCTCTGCAGCCTGTGTACTGCCCATGGTCGCCTCCCTCTCACCTTGACAATCTAGTATTTAGAGTCACCACAACCAGTCTGGAACTGGGAAGAAGGAGATGAATCGAGTGTTTATTAACCCAAGCAAGAAAGGAATTTGAAAATGATGCATCTCTTGGAAGCCTGCAAAGCTTTATGAGAAGCCTGATCACCTCTGCATGAATGAAGCCAGTAGGAGGGGCCCCCACTGCAATGAAAAAGGGACCTGTAGTTTCTGGCTGCCTCGCAACAACACTCCAAGTCAGCAGCAGGAAGATTGCATTTCACATTCATTTTTATACATGAATTCCCCGATAAATTGGGGAGCATATTACCACCTTCGATTTATTGTTATCGTAAATTTTGAGGCTGCAGAATGGAACAAAACACAACAGTCTGGGACTTCATCTTAGGAAAAGTGATGTTGTGCATCCTCCCTCAGTACTCCCTTATGGCAAAGCACAAAAGCTGAAGGGAGAGGGGGAGAGAAAGAAATATGGAAGAAGGGGAGATACTTGGTCCTGTTTCCATGCTGTTCACTGCCCCATTAAATCTAAAATCCTTTCAGGCTCTGATTTATTGATATTTTATGTGCCCAAGTTTTCCCCTGACTTCCAGCAGTAAAATCTTTAAGGTTCCTGGCTGCACAGTTCAACAGGAGCTAGACAATCCATGCTTTTATTAGCCAATACTCAATCAGCATGTGTTAGAGGAGAATTTTCAGCTGGATATCTCACAACTAGCTGTCTGATTTACCCTGCAAGCAGACACTCCATCTTTCACAAGACAAACACCTGCCTGACCATTATGAGGGTTGGAGGCCACTAATCAGATCCCAGTTGGCTTGGGCTCTATCATTTTCACCCATTTACCCTTCTGTCAGGAAGCATGACCCAAATCTCCAGTGCCAGTGCCTTGCACACTGTTGAAGGACACCAAATTCTCAGCGCTGACAAGTTTAAGTTGCCAGCTTTGGCCCCAAAGCACTGTCTGGGTTTGGCTTTTTGTGTCCCAGCTTGGCAACGCGCAGAAAAGACAGTGCATGGTGGAGAGGTGGAAACAACCTGTGTGTCCAAGAGCACAGGGAAAGGTGGGCCCAGAGGTGTGAGACAAGAAACTCCCATTATTGCTACTTTCATTCTATCATGGAGAAAAGGGATGCCCAGGGGCCAAGCTCTGAAGAACCTGCTCAGGTTTTACTCCTTACTTACTTACAATGTCTTCAAACTGGAAATCTAGATAGGTGTGGGGGTGGGGGGGTCAGCTCTCCTCATGTCTCTCTCTCTCTCTGTGCTTTTGTATAACCAATTTTCTATCAGATTAGGTTTAAAATAAGACTGGCATTTGGTTGTGATGAGGGTTACAGCTCGCACGGGATGGTGGGTTGTTGAAGGAGTGAAATAGCACCGAGCCTTTCACTGGAGGACTTCCAATTTCTATAAACACCAGGCAACCAGACCTTCTGACACCAGGGAGGCAGTGAGCTGCTTTGGAGGGGGAAAAAAAGCACCTCTACAACCATCAGGGCAAGTCAGGATCAGAAGTGAGAGGAGGACACAGCTGAGATAATTTTTAGCCTGGTGCTACAACCAGTTTTTCCTCTTTGGGACTGACATGTTGGGAGACTCCCAGTTTTCCATTGGGGACATCACCCAGGGCTTTATACATGGGTATAAAACCTGTATCCTCACAGGAATTTTTTAACTTTTTAGGTTAGTATTCACCCAATAGAGAAGAGCTAAAATATTCTCCTCCTTCAGACAAAAAGAAGCAAAGTCAGCAATTTTATGAAGAAGGAAAAGCATCAGTGAAGAGAATGAAATGCTGAACAGTTACAAGGCCACTGCTATGCCAAAGAGACCCCTACCTGATGTGAAACTGGACAGATTAAGGACCTTTTCAGATTAGATTCATTCTTCATGTTTCCAGTGAAGCCCACAGCTCAGTAGAGAAACAGCCAGTCCCCAAACTCCTGCCAACCCTCCAGTGAGGCTTCAGCTCTGCATTTTCAGGGCAAACAGATCCGACACCCAGCCGTGCTCAGGATGGCACCGAGTGTGATGCAGAGATCAGCAGATCCTAAAAGAACACTGCAGGGAAAGCTGACTGGCCATCAGCACACAACCTCATCTTCTGCAGAGACCCAGTGTCCCCTGCCTGGCCATGGCATGAGAGGCCTAGAGGACTGAGGCCAATGTTTTGCAGTCTGACAGTGGCTCAGGACGTCAGCTTGTGAATTTTCCATGGCCTATCAGCACCTCCACCATCAACACTTCACTGGCCTGGCCTGCAGTAACCTCTTCACCTAAAATGGACTTTTGTCTTTACTGTTATGTTCCTTCCCTTCAAAACTCATTTCCCATTATTCCACTGCACTACATGGTGTCAGTAGTTCAGATCTCTCCAGGAGACATCACTGGAATTGCAGATATTATTAAGCCACTGCTGGGTCAACTGCAACGCTGCACAGTGTTTCAGTGGTGCAGAAAATGAGTCAGACATGTTGTGCTGCTATTTTGGGTACACTGCAAAGCTCCAAGCAAGTCCACATGGGATGGAGGTTGAGTCTGTCCCTCGGATAAGGACATTGCCACTACCCAACCTGAGGTGCTGCCAGGTTCCCTCACTGCAGAGAACTCCTCTGTCAAAGCCCATTTACAGGAGAAAGCACAGTGAAACATCACTTCAGAGAGCCTGTAGCTCATCTCCACCCTGCACATCCTCATCTTGTAGTCTGGACTAGCTTCATGTTTCCATGGAACTGAAAAAGCTCTGGAAATGGTTCAGCTCTCGAACCTGAGATATCCTCTACCAGAGACTTCCTGTAGAGAAAAATATTGGTGTGGCCATACACGCCTGCAGTTAGATAGATGTAATTCCTTTTGCTAAACTGAAGCCTTAGTTTTACAAAGAATCATAGAATGGTGGAGGTGGGAAGGGATTTCTGCAGGTCATACTGCCTCCTCCCTTCACAGGAGCACCCTGAGCCAGCTGCCTAGACCACTGGCTTTTGAACATCTCCAAGGATGGAGACTCCACAACCACACAGGCAGGACTTTGTCAGCATCACAGTAATAAAAGTATTTTGTGATGTGCAGATAGACCCTCCTATGGTCCTGTCACTGGGCACCACTGAAAAGAGCTTGGCTCTGTCCTCTCTATATCCTCCCTTCTGGTATTTATACACCTTGGTGAGATTCTCCCAGAGCTCCCAGCTTTCTCAGCCTCCTCATAGGAGAGAAGCTCCAGTCCCTTAATGAAAATTGTGGTCCTTCTCTGGACTTTCTCCAATATATCTGTGCCTGTCTTGTACTGGGGAGACCAAAAATAGACACAGGACCCCTGAAACTACCCAGGACTCCAGATCAGCCCATTTGATTACCCAGCAAATGAGCAACTGAACCCTAAGTGATCACCATGATTTCCCACTGTAAACTACTCCTAAATCTTTCTATCCCTTCATCTCTTAGAGACAATGCTACATCCTGTGGCTCACAGGCTTTGCAGAATATTTTGGTATGTGAGTCAGAGGATTAGAAAATTCTCTTGCCCCCATCCTGTACCTCCAAGAGAAGCTGAAGTTTCTGAAGCAGATTCAGGCATCTTTGTGCTTTGCATTTACCAGTTTCTTAGAGTCAGTCACTTTAATTTTGCTGGCTGAGACCTTGGCTTTGTTGTGGGTACCAATTCTTGCACAGATGCTTCTTTTAAATAAAAGGGCACCCAAGACGTTGGCAAGTCTATAATTCCGTCACCTGACATTTAAATCAAAATCAATCTTTCTCTTCGCTCGTTAAACAAAGATAAACAGAAAAGTGCCAAGGTTCTCCAAGTTTCTAACCTAGGTGGGAGGAGGAAAAATCATGCCTATCCTCATTTTCAGGAGCATCAGCTAACATTTCCCACTCCAGTGCTGGCAAACTTTCCTCTACCCGAGGAGGCAGAGGTATGACTTTAATACTGAACCCACCCCAGGCACTTCCTGGAGCCACAGGCAAGGCTGAACATATGGACTGGATGCTGTTTTCACGTTAGCACACATGAGGATCAACCTCACCAAGGTCACAGAAAACCTGAGCTCCAGCAGTCACCTCCATGCAGTTATTTGATGTGATACCTAAAGCACCAGGAGAAATTACAGCACAACAGGACACTGGGTGTCCTACGGGTGAGGCAAACCCTTCCCAGAGCCATTTCAGCATAAGAAGGGATGAGGCAGCCACAAGCTTCAGTCACAGGCACCAGTCTGTTCATTTTTGCACTGGATTGGGTTCAAGTCTTGGTAGGGATGAAGCTATGTCTGATTTAGACTTCTCTCACTTTGTCATGCCAGAGAAAAGCAAAATAATTAACACTTAGGACTGTGCAATGAAATGCTAGTCACAGGACAAAAACCAGTATAGCTGCCATGATGGCTGCTTTCAATTTTTCCTGTCCAGAACACTGGTAAAATGCTATTAAAACAAACCAGCTCTCTGACTTATACCACCTTTTGTGCCTGTGAAAATCATGGTACAAGGTGAGAACCAGGTTGCCATGAACTGATTCAGAAAGAATTCTCCCTTGATTGCACAAAAGATGGGAAGCTGCTCACAAACATTGCACTAATCAACACCCATCAGATTTATTAGTGTCTCTGAAGGGTCTCACCATGCATTTCACATTTCCCTTTTTCCTGGAATCCTAAAGCATCCAAGAGTATTACCTGTCACTCACCTGGCATCTATTTCCCCATAATTCATGGCTTGTTCTGTGCTTTCCTGTAACCCCAGGTAGTTCAAGATTGAATTCTATAATAACTCTTCTCTGGTTTAAACACATCTGACACCTTAGTGTTGGTCCCAGGTTGGTTATGTCTGAATAAAAATGTGTTCAGGCACATTACAAAAAGGGAGAATTTGTGAAAAATACATGAAGTCTAGAACAATGACATTTGGGGGTATGTTAATGAACTGGTCTGATAGCAGGAGACCCCACTGAATTCTTGTGAAATCCATGAAAACAATTGTGTTATTGCAGAACTATCTTCTCAGCAAGCAAGCACCTCTCTGCTGTAAGTAACAAAATGAGACACTTTACATATTCCCAGAAGTTTGAGGCTCACCAATATCCTGTAGTTCTACCCCTTACCTAGACATCTGACCCTCTTGGGGTTTATAAGGATTTTCAGTATTTCTTTTTTCATGTGAAAAATATTACAGATTCTAAAGAAAAACACTGTTTCACAGAACAACCCAAATTCTCCTGTCCAAAAAGCAAAGGCAAACCCAAGGCAGCAGATGACAGTCTGCAGAAATGTTTCCTTCCATGGAAGCATTTTTTGATATATTCTTAAAGATATCATGGGGTCTCTGAGGCTCAGGACTAAATTTGTCTATCTCCAGAGGATCCCACAGTAGACTCCTGGCTGCTGAGGATGTCTTTTGTCAAACCTACCAACAGAAACACAGGGCTGAAGGCATTTTTGAAGGTGTTTTTTAAAGGCATTTTAAGAGGTGTTTACTGAGCAGAAATCCAGGGGAATTGACTCCAAGTAACAGGCACAAGATTTGTGCCTTAGGATCTCCAAGTGTAATCCTTACAGAGATGGACTAACCAGGCACCTCTGGCAGTAAGGAGGCAGAAAAAAATGGCCAGAGATGCATAACATGCTAGAACTTGAGTATTTATTTATCCAAGAGTAAAATCCAGGAGTAAAAACATAGGGTCCTAGTACAGATCTCAACAGCAGGCTCCAAAATTAATACATGTGTCATACTTACCTTATTAAGGAAAACAGATAAACTATTCTCTCCTGGTCTGTCTCTCTCACATATGCTATTTCTTCTTACACGATAACAGGGAATAATCTTATTATGACATTTCGACTGAGAGCCTGCAGATCTCACAATCTCTAGTTACAGAGTGTCAGCAATTAAAAAATGGCATTCAGTTGCTCTGAATATCTTTTACACATACTGAACACAGAACAAAAAAAATTATTTGGCTGTAGGAAGTAATTCTGTGAGGGTAAACAGCCCCTTTTCTCAGCACCAACTCTGCTCTGGAGTGTGTCAGAGCTGGTCCTGGGTTGGTAAGGCAGCACTTAGGGAAGACTTGGATCAGGAGAATTTCTTTATGGCAGACCTTGCTCTCCAACAGCAAAAGATTTAATTCAGCTTCAAGCCTTCCCTTGGAGCTCAATTAAATCTTCGCAGCCTGAAGCAGATGAACTGCTCCATTTGCCCAAAAGTGTAGCTGTGACAACATCCTTAAAATCTTTACAGCAACTGTTCTTGAAAGAACAGACCATGTCTGGCCTCAGATTACCAGGGGGGATGAGCTGTGGGCCTAATCCCTTTTTTGTACCAGCAGCCAGAGGGCTGAGACTACTGGAGCCCCATCACAGGGGTCACCTCACAGTGGCTTGAAAGGGCTGGTAACAGAGAAAACCCACTGTGCAGGTTCCTCTGGTCAGGAGCCAAGCTGGAGCTCTTCCAGAGAGCACTGTGCAGAAAGCAGGGGCAAGATGGGAGTAAGGAGGAGGATTTTGGGGGAAAGGGCCACAGACCAACCTTGCTACTCTTGCCCCAGGCAAATAACAGAGGTGGTTAATGCTGCTGAGTACAGCCAAACCCCTGAATACAGTCAAAACCCCAGTTCCCAAACCTCTGCCCTGTCTTCAAAGGACAATAAATCCCACCTTCAAGCTGGAACAACCTCTGCCCATGCTTGCAGCCATGCAGCCAGAGGAATGGGAGCTGGAGACACGATGGAAAAGCCACTTAAATAGAATAAATATCATTAATATGCAAAGGAAATGGCTGGCAGGCTCCAAACAGGAGAGGCGTTCTCGTGTGGTAATTGGGCTTGGCTGCAGCTCACAGCATCACACCCAGCCTGCCTTGCTAACAGAGGCTTTGCTGGTGCAGATTTAATGCCTTCACTGTGCAACACGTAACAATACCCCAGGCTCATCATTCAATGGCTGATAAACCCAGCTATGCAGGGCCATGGAGTGAAATGTTCTGAACATCAGCTGATTTTGCCACTGGCCAATTCATCCAAATGCAAAATTATTGTGCACAATTATTGTACACACAACAGCATTTCATCACTTGAGTTAACAATTAGCACTTCTGGAGGTATTTCTTCACTCCCACCATTAACAATCCTCAGCAAGGATTCAGGGAGGCAGGCAGTGGGTACTGGCACAGTTGGAGAAGGAAAGCAGGCAGCTGTTTTAAGCCAGTTGTCTGCAATGACCCAATAAAACAAAGGAAAGGAGCTAAACGAGAAGGATTTCCATCCCAAATCTACCCACTGAACCAGACTGTCAGGTCAGAGTTTGACCTTTCAGCAAGGTTTGCCTGTCCCTCTAAATGTTTATAAAGGGAAAGATAAAGAAAGGCAGGACAATACCAGTGTGGCTACTCTGGCAGTTCTGACATCTCACATGGCTTCCAGGAGAAACCTTCTCCGTTCAGATTTTGACAACAAGTTTTAATTTTGCTGCAGGTGCAGGAGGATCTTTTTATAGGGAGGGACAGATTTACTGGAGTACAGAGCAGCTCTGGCTGCCCACAGTCTCCTTTCCCAGTCCTGCAGTCCAGAGAGAGGACTCCATGGGATGCAGTTGTAAGGCCTGCAAGGCTTCCTGGGCTTGGCAGGTAGTGCCAAAACAAAGATGACAAAGTAACAATGCATTAGTCACCCATTTGTGTAAAAAGCCATTATTATTGTAAATATAAACTGGGGGATAAGAGGGAGCAGCTCTGCAGAAAGAGACTTGGGCTGGTGGCAAATTGAATGTGAGGCAGCAGTGTGTCCTGGCAGCCAAAAGGTCCTTCATGGACAGGGTGGTCAATCATGGAACAGGTTTCCCAGGGAAGTGGTCATGGCACCAACCTAGGTCAAGGAGTTCAAGGAGTGTCTGGACAATGATCTTTCTCATATGGTTCAGGTTTTGATAGTCCTGAGAGGAGCAAGGAGTTGGAATCAATGGCCTTTATGAGTCCTTTCATAACTGAGATAGTCTTGAGTTTATCCTAAGATTCTGTGCCAGTGCAGTTACTTCTAGAACTATTGATCCCACGTGTGGGACTGGTTCCTACTGAGAACTTGTGGTGGAAGTTAGAACATGACTCACTGATACTCCTAATTCAAAGAGCAAACTGCAAGATTGGTTTCAATTTCAAACACCATAATTTTCACCTAACATTGTAGTAGCACCCTTACTAGAAGGGAAAAAAAAAAAAAGAAAAAGAAAAATATCAAGCCTCTTTGTTTGTCTTTGCTAGGATTCACTATTTAATTTCCTCTTCCCACCAAACATCGTTTTGCTGAAGATACTAAAAATTGTCTCTTATGATTATGATAAAGTAGTGGCACTTCTGAATAGTCAAATCAAAGGAGAAAAAGATGAGAAATGAATCTGTTGATGAAAAATTGAATGATTCAGACAAGGGAATTGATTATTTAAGTCAATTCCATCAGAATGTGAATGTCACTGTTGTTCTTCAATTTTGCTTTCTTTTATTGAAAACTTATTGTCTGTAAAGAAAAAAAAATCATTACCCTAACAAAATATCAATCAGGACTTAATTCTGCATCATTCCTGTGGAATTCTTTGGTAATTCTGAACACGTTTTTTACAACATACTTAAAAGAAGTATTTCAACATATATTTTCTCATGATTCTTGTACTAAAACCTCCTTGAGTTAGAAGAGTGTGTCTATCTAAAACACGTATTTTTCACAGTGTTTTATGTTTTTTACAGTCTTTGAGATGAAAGTATTAAAGCATCATTTTCTTATCCTGTTTCATTAAACACCTTTTAACCAGAATAAACATGATTTGTACCTACACATTCAATGAGGTACAGGAGTTGGGAGTTTTTTTCACAGTCATTACACAGGCCAAGTTTAACTAGATACTGGCTAATGAATAGCACTTTTTGAAGGTAATATATTATCGTGAATGAGATCCATGCATACTGAAAAGATTTTACTTGGTATCATTGTCCTTTTAATCTTACACAGCATTGCTGATTATGATATTTGGATGACTTCACCATAATCTATTTATTTCTTGTTTACACATCACTGCCTGAAAGTCTGTTAATTTTTTATCATTTACCAAAAATTTTAGAAAATATATAAAGAAGAAAAAGCAAGGCATTCCAAATCCATCCCCACTGAGCTCCATGGTTACAGAGAAGGAGGTGGGTAAGAAATGCCAGACCAGCCAAATTCAGATCAGTTCTGCTCCAGTAGATGTTTTCCTGCAACAGATGTCCAAGCCTCTCTGATGTCCATTAGTATTATTCTGCTGTCCAGTAGCTGCAGTGACCCCAGGGCGCAGCCTTCAGGGGGCTGAACTGACATCAAAAGTATGTGTCTGAAGAACATGCTCCAGCACTCAAAATTCCTCCATAACTCCCACTGATTGGAAAAAACATCATGTGTCTACTCTTTCCTCTCATGCTGATAGAGAACCTCCTGAGAGCATCTTGGAGATTTGGCTTGGGTGGCACATACAGCACAGAGCTCCACCAGAAAATATCTGCTTGCCACATGGAACAGGCAAGTGTCCTGAGAACATTTTCATTGACAGGGTTACTCATCACAGCTTGAGCTCAGGCTCCCCAGATGGTCTCACACTGGTTCCCACTCTGCCTCAAACTTAGATTAAATAAATTTACTATCAAATGAAGAAACTCCTCACTGGACAAGAAGAAACCCCCCCAAATGCTACTCCCTGCCCATTAAAAGCATTTAAATGACTTAAATCACATTGGGTTAGGGATTTCAAGCCTGTGCTCAAGCAAGGTACAGTCAGACTGCATAAAATGGAGAGGGAAATACCGGAAAATAAACCTTGGTAAGTACACAGTCCATTGTAAAAATCTAGCCCAGGTGCCAAAAACAAATCCAATAGAGAATCCATCAGTCTGTGCATGTCCCAGCTGAATACATAACACATTAAAAAGGAGGGAAGGCTGTCTACAGCAAAGCAAATAGAAGCTGAGAAAGGAAAATATCACCATTTTGAAATGGGAGCTCTTTACAAATAAATTGACACCCCCACAGCTCCCCAGCTGCAGATTGCTTTCTGTTCACTGACATACCAGGACTTGACCAAGGCCCTGCTGACAACATAAAGATTTCTCTCTTCTCCTTCATCTCAGCAAGGCCAATGACTCCATCTAAATGTCACTCTAATGTTAACCAAACACAGTAACACAGGCTTGGGAGATGAAGTCTGACCATGGATTAGCACCTCCTCCTATAATCCTTCACAAGAAATCTGTGTAATTTGAAGACCCCCTACAAAACACCACTTTAAGTGGCTGTATCATCCCTCTCCTCCACAGCACCCACTGGGTTGCCCTAAAAAAACCCTCAAGGCTGACCCTACAGTCCCCACACTGCAGTGTAAATTATATTGCTATTCTCTGCAGCTTGCTTTTCTTTACCAAAATAACCCACCCTTTTGGGGAAGAAGGGAAGAGGAGTGGGATGGTAGGAGGAATTGATCCAAAATTCCCCAGCAAAACCAGAAGAAAAACACAGGCCTAATCAATCACATCCCTCAAACCTGCAGAAATCCTAACAACCCAGCCAGAAATAAGCGTTACCTAGAAACATGAGAATGCACTCCCAAGAAGTGGGAGTTTGGTTTGGCCAGGAATCCAGAGTTAATAGGAACATCCAACAGGAGGATGCACAAAAGGATTAAGCACAAATGTCCCTCCTGCCTTCTACACCCTCCCTCCAGTGATGGCTTGCACTCAACCAGGCAGCCTAATTGACAAGTGTCTACACTCTCAGCCACAGGCAAATCTCTTTTAACCTGAAGGTTCTCCTACAAAAGCCAACACCAAAAATAGAGCAGACGAAATTGTTTAAGATACAGTTTGAGAGGTTTTATTTCCTTTCCTGTTTTGTGTTTGAGTTTTTGTTTGGTTGGGGATTTTTTTTATGTTATCCCAGAGTCCACAGCAGATTTAACAACTGGTTGACCAGAGAGAACCTGGGGCTGCAGGTTTTTTTTTTTTTGCATTGGAGGTGGTAATGGACACCTTATTCTGCAAATAAAACTCAAATTAATCCACAAAAAAATTCTACAAAGCGCCTATAGAGAGGGGAAATGGAAGAGGGGGCATATTTGTGCTGAAGATAAGAAAATCTTTGCTTACCTATGGCTTTACTGGGGAGAGAAGGAGAGGGGAAAGAGGAGTAAAAATAAGAAAAGAGGTTTTGAGAGGCTGCCAGTAGGGGCACGGAACGGGATGGGGGCACAGAGAAGGATGGGGACAGGGAGCAGGATGGGGACACGGAGCGGGATGGGGGCACGGAGTGGGATGGGGGCAGGAAGTGGGATGAGGGGCACGGAGCGGGATGAGGGGCACGGAGCGGGATGCATGCAGGGAGCGGGATGCTAACAGGGAGCGGGATGGGGGCACGGAGTGGGATGAGGGCAGGAAGCGGGATGAGGGGCACGGAGCGGGATGAGGGCACGGAGCGGGATGCTGGCACGGAGCGGGATGCGGGCACGGAGCGGGATGGGGGCACGGAGTGGGATGAGGGCACGGAGCGGGATGCTAACAGGGAGCGGGATGCGGGCACGGAGCGGGATGCGGGCACGGAGCGGGATGAGGGCACGGAGCGGGATGCTAACAGGGAGCGGGATGCGGGCACGGAGCGGGATGAGGGCACGGAGCGGGATGCGGGCAGGGAGCGGGATGAGGACACGGAGCGGGATGCGGGCACGGAGCGGGATGAGGGCACGGAGCGGGATGCGGGCACGGAGCGGGATGCTAACAGGGAGCGGGATGCGGGCACGGAGCGGGATGAGGGCACGGAGCGGGATGCGGGCACGGAGCGGGATGCTAACAGGGAGCGGGATGAGTGCACGGAGTGGGATGAGGGCACGGAGCGGGATGCTAACAGGGAGCGGGATGCTAACAGGGAGCGGGATGCTAACAGGGAGCGGGATGCGGGCACGGAGCGGGATGCGGGCAGGGAGCGGGATGCCGGCGTACCTCTGGGGGGAGCTCGGGAACCGCGGTTCCCCCCCCCACGGGGCCATCTCCACCTCGCCGTCTCTGCCGTGAAATTAGGAAAGGAGGGGAACGCAGCCTTCTCCCCCTTTGTCTATTGCTCGATTAAAAAAAAAAAAAAAAAAAAAAAAAAAAAAAAAAAAAAAAAAAAAAGTCTTCTTCCCCTGAAAATTCACTTCGCAAATTCAGGTATCTGCCTGACAGCGTTTTGTCAGCTTGTTTGAAATAAATAGAAAAAGGAGGGCTGAGCAAACCCCATTCTGCCCCTACAATGTTGCTCTCAACAACAGGGTCTCTTTTGGGTCGCACCAGTTGTGCCTTTGATTGAGATCATGCACACGAGGACTAAGGCTCCCCAAGGCACCCCAAGGCATCCCAAGTACTTTCATGAGTACCAGCAGTGGCACTGAAGTTGGTGGCACATTATCCGCCAGCTCCGGTGTTATCTCTCAGAGCCTCGGGAATTTTGAACAGCTTCTGAATTAATCAATCTCAAAATCTTCTTTCCTCATCACTCAGCACCCATCCCATCTAATTCCATCAGTACTGTCACTGAGGACTAGAGGAGCGTGTTCATTTGCCTCGGTGACACAAAGTTCCTTGAACACCTCTTGCTCAGAAAAGTCTACAGCGAATATGCATTAAGCATCCCCTCACAGAAAGGGAGAGGCAAATCTGTGACCCTTCTATCCCCAAAGTCCTTGCCAGTCTGTGGGATTTAACTCTGATGGTCCTCGATGTCAGTTAAGCTGAGTTTGGGAAAAGCCATGCTTCCCAAAAGCAGAGAAAAAAACAGGTAGAATGTTCCTCCTCCACTTCAGCTCCAGCTACAGATGTGGCTTTTGGTTCCAGAAGTCCCCCATTCATTGTGGCATTTTCTGATGTAATTGCGCCACTCTTACACTCTCACTTTCATCAGGAAAGGCAAAATTAAAAACTTAAATCACTGATGAAATATAATCAGCATGAATGTCCTGGTGAAAAAATTAGAGGCAAAATGCTCACTTGTGATTGTTTTTCCAGAGTACTCCCTGGCCCAGAAAGGGAGGATAACAAATTGAATGAGATAAGGAACTCCAAAGAAAGGCACGAGAAATTATTTCAGTGTTGGAAAGAACTAGCTAACAAGAGGAGATTAAATCAGCCAATTACAAATATTCTTGGACTAAATATAACCTATGCTGAGGACTTCATAGCAGCCTCTAAATATCGGAAAGATGCAAACACTTTACTAGAGACAGTAAAACTACCAAGAACTGATGGAATTTATGAGATACCAAAGGCCAGCTAAAAATTAGGAGCTGTCTCCCAACTCTGGGTTTATGCATAAGCAGAACAGTCTGTCGAGGAAAGCGATCTTTCCCAGAAAAAGCAAAGATTTAATTTAATGAAAACGTAGACTCCAAGAACAGTCTGACATCTGCGAGGATTCAGCCGGAATCAGCGGAGGAACCTTCAGACTCCGGCGTGCAGCTTCACACTAACTGCTTAACATAGCATGTTTGCAAATTGTAATGCTGCTGTTACAACTGATACTGTGCAATTTTTCAGCAGCTCTACGCTAAGGGAGGAAAAAAAGAAAAAAACATCGTTCCAGCTACAAAAGGAAGCATCAGTGACAGATCCCTCGCTGAAGGCTTTTCATTCTTTTTTTTAAATAACATTCATCGAGATGGATTCACAGTCCCTTTCTCTTGCCCTTATGATCCTCTGGAAGGGAAAGGGTTGCAGACAGTCATTAGGGGTCTGAAAACTCTTGTGGCTGGTAAGGATGCAGCTTTTCAGAAAAGAATCTGGGGTCCTGGTGGACAGCAAGTTGAAGAGGAGCCAGCCCATGCAGCAGCCAGAGTTGACTACACCAATTGCATTAGTGAGAGCATAAGGGGACGGTCAAGAGAAGGGAGAGCTGTGTACCCAGAGGTGCACTGCAAAATGGGAGGCAAAGGTGACAAATTTCAGACAGAGAAACTCAAGTTTAAGGATCAAATCTTTACAACAAACACTTGACGGGCAGAGAAGCTGTGCCGTCTCAGCTGGGTAAAAATCTGCCTTGGAGATGATCAAAACACCCCTGGATAAGGATCCAACCTAACTCAAGACTTGGGCTAATTGGAGGAGAGGCTTGGACTGATGTCCAACAGAGAGACCTTCCATCTTAAGTCATTCTGTGGTTGTACATAAGGAACTTACTCAAACCAAAACACAGCAAAATCAGGACCAAGTGTACTCAGAAGCACAAAATTGATTTAGAACTACATCAGAAACAGCCCCTAAGAAATCAGTCTCTTTCCCCTCCCCATAAGAGAGTTAAAGACCCCAATATCCACCCAAAATCTCAGAGGCACAAATAGAAATCTAATGCCACCTTTGCATGCTCACCTTTGAAATCACTCTTTGAGCTGCTGCCTTCAGGACAGAGCACTTCCCAGGCTAAGAATTCTGCATTGTACAAGTGGGAATTCCACACAACCCTCAAAAAAGAAGAATAATACCTACAGACATACATACAGGAGCTTTCCTTCTTCTTCACCACAAAATAGGCACAGATGCATCAGCTTCCTAACACAGTGATCTTTAAATATGAGTGCAGGAGCCAGGAAAAAGCAGGTAAGTCAACAGTTAGCATTCTATCAAAGTGCAAAACAATCCCTTTGTCAAAGTGGCATGTGCCCAAATTAATTCTTCTGATTTTGTTCAGAGAGACAAGTTTTTACTGTCCTGAGCAGAGTAAGGTCACTGTGGGGGGGAATGAACCAGCATCTAAGCTGGCTCACGTATCACCAAAAAAGATGCTTCCCATGTGCTGATTGCAGGATATTACTGGAGGCAACAGTTGTGGGGGAGAAAACACTGCTTTATTTCCAGAACCCAGCTAAGTTTATGTGGTTGGCAGTAGGGGAAAATAGCATCACCACTGTTGCCTTGAAAACAGAGCAAACCCAGCCTAGAAGTCATTGAGGGGGAATAAACTTATAGTCCCAAGATGCCTTTTATAGAAGCACTTTATCATGGATAAACACACTTTGGAATGAGGCACTTTTCCCACTCCACCTTCTTTGTGTCAATGTTATGTTTCTACCAGGAATAAGGAGCTTCTTGTGGAGGTGGGTGGAGCCCCGGCTGCTCTGCCCTGGAGGGAGCCAAGCTGAGGAGTCAAGGAAGAATTTCGCAACTTCAGCCAGAGCACCTAAGACAAAGACAAACCTCCTAGCCACGGTGACCTGGCTGGAGACCCACAAGCCCCCTCGGGATTTTATGTAGATCTGTTACAATTGATTGGTTCTGTACCCTTTTCCTCCCACCCTGGTGTCCCATAAAAACCCCTGAGTGTCCTCTGGTCGGCAGAGGTTCCTCGTCCCTGGATCCCTTTCGCTGGTACCCTCTCAATAAAGTACCACCTGCGGAAATTCCATACGAGACCTCTCTCTCTCTCACCACGGCCGGCTAAAAGAGGGGCTAACTCACAAGGGCATGAGCTAAGAGCACTGGGCTGAAATCACTGAGAGCTGAAATCACTGAGCTGAAAAATCACTGCTCTGCCCGATGCTGAGAAGCCCCTCTACCCAGCTGAGGAGTGCCCTGACCCCCCAAGGAGCTGTTTCTAGCGAGACTTCCTTTGGGGTGGCTGTGGCTCTCTGGGTCCCAAGCGGCGGACCCCATCCACCAGCTGACATAGCTTCTCATGTATTTTTTTTTTTTTTTGGGGGGGGTGGTTCAGTTAGAGAAGAACCAGCTTTTGCTGAGTGCCTTCATCCCTACCTCACCAGGGACATTTCTAGAGTCCTTATGGCTTGAAAGCCAACTAAGAGTAAATGACTCCATATCATAACCTGGTCCCAACCCATCAGAGAAATGAACTGTCAGGCTCGTTCGAGTTGGCTGAGTCACAACATCATTGCTTTCATCTTTGTGATGAATATCAGGGATAAAAGAAAAAGCACTACAGTTACATTATTCCTGCTCACAGAATATTGGAAAATGTATTAAATTACTTCGCACTGGCTGAAACAGAGTACTTGGCTCCCTGGAGTTTTTTGTAATGAAGTTCCTACTTCAATAGCCGTGGGGATGTTCTGGGGGAGCCCTAATCTGCTCATCAGGTCCCACCTGCCAGCTGCCTCCCTCCGTGTTCAGGATTCCTGCCATTGGATCCACAGCTTTTAAAACAATTTCTTAGGCTCCTTTCAGAGTTGCCCTGGATTACAAGTGGTCATAAAAGGTAACTTCCTCGAGCAGATGTAATAATGATACAGATATTCAGATTACTTTCTGGGGCTGTCCAGCAGTAACAAGTCTTCCAAGAGCAGTCATTGTCCTGCTTATACACTTCTAAAACAAATTTGTGAGGACAGACCTGTTTCCATCACTTGAGCTATACAAGGCATTCACTCTTTTCTCCTTCTCTTCACCTGCTTAGATTTTACCAAAGAATGCAGAACTCAGGGTGCACTTCTGAATTCCCACTGCATTTTCTGGCACATATTAAGGAGCCTTCACTAATTTTAGGAACAAAATTGACTGCACTGGGATTGTACTTAACTTCAGCTCTAGAATGAGTTGCTGCTTCTGCAGGGAAACACACAGGACACACAGCTGGATTGCCTTGCAACAACAAGGACAGATATTGAATATACAGCCATTTCACAGTATATTTTAGTTAAACTCTGAGTTCAGTCCTTGCTCCCCTGCTTAAGAGCACATCACTTTTGTCATAGAGCATTCCTTTGGACCAGGACGAAATGTCAGGCTGAAAAGCACCATCATTAGATTGAATTCCATTCACAAAGGGCTTGATCCCACCATCAAGCTACCATCAAGCTTCCAAAACCACTATTTCCTTCCCTGTCCTTTGAACTTGGTCCTCGCTTTGCATCTTAGTGAGCCATTAGCAGAGTGATAACATGAATTTCACCCAAGTCTGTCTTCACTACCAGACTAGTCCCTCCACTCCTGTTCTCCTTGGAGCAATGACAGGTACAAAGAAGGGCCATGCCAGAAAAAGAGACTGATATGAAAACCAAGAGACACTCATGCAAACACCATCACGACTGTGCTGTTAAACCCAAGGAGCCACATCCTGCCACAGTCCTATTAAAGCTCTGCCATGGTCTTCGTTACTCAGGAATCATTTCACACGGTAGGAGAAGCATTCTCTTATGCTAGGATTAAATACCCTCAGTTTTCTGTGAATCCTGAAGCCCAAGTTTTTCTGGGAATATTATGAATGTCTCAGGCTAGTGGCCAATTTTAGAGGCTACTGAATAGTTCAGGCAAGCATTAACTGGCATTTATTTATAGCCTCCACTGTTTACCTACTGTGTGCTGCATTAACCCTTCAGCATCAGAGCCCAGGTGAAAATTTTATGAAATTCATGCAACACAGGCTAAGGATCAAAAAGGCAGACTGGGGCAGTGGAGGGCTGGGAGGGTTAGAAAGGGAGCAGTTAGCTTGAGATATAGTTTATAAACAAACAAACAAAAAAAAATATATATGCATGGGGAATGAGTCTAATTAGTGAGTGCTACAGCAAGAAAAAACAGCCTGCAGACCACAAGGCTACTTTTTTTTTGGCTCAGACCACTCTACAACTCCTGCTCTACAAACTACAGATTCTTTCCTTTGTGCCTTGTTAAGTAGGCTGATTTTTATGCTGTTTCATTCCTGACCCACAAGCCAGCATAAAGAATAACTGACAATAAGCTATCCTTTTGATTATTCAGTTGTATGAGCTAGAGCTACTATAAAACAAATGCCACTTGCAGCCTGTTTGTGGCCACATGAGACACCAGGCATTTCTCTGATGCAAGAAAGATTCCACCAGGCTCTCATGCAGAAGACCACCATTACTGCCTAGCACATAATGGGGCATTTCTGGTTCTACCTGATACCAATCAGCTGCTATTCCAGACCAGCTGCTTCCTCACAGCTCAAAGCACTTTGTAGTGTAAGCACTAACACAGTAGAGCAATAACTTGAGATGATAATTTAGGTTGCTGCTCTTTCTTAAGTGCCTGGATTTTTACAGGCTGTCTGCCTTAATTCTCTCTTTCCCATTAAAACCTCTTTGGGGAGAATGAGCATGAATCTGTACAAAAAAAAAAAAAAAAAAAAAAAAAAAAAAAAAAAAAAAAGGAAAAAAACCAGGAATTTGGAGAACAATAACAGGTGCATAGAGAAATTGAAATAACACATTAGTTCACTGGATTTGAGCTGGGCTTTTAAATCCCCAGCCAAGCATCTATATATTATGTGCTCCAAAAATGCAGCAAAAGACAAGGAAAGGATTCATTTTGAGGGCAGACTGCACATGCAGGGGAAGATGGAGGCACTAATAACTGTATCACTTGTAGGAAACTGAGACATGGTCAAATCAAGAGTAGAAGCAGACTGGTCTTGGGGCACCAAGTATAGCAAGGTACATACTTTTTGTCAGAGTAAAACTCAAAACCTTTCCTCAGGGGCTTGGAAGATATAGTTGCCATGACTGTCACATTATTTTATTCAAATTAAAGAGAACCTGAGAATCAGTTCAGGGAACAAAAAACATCAAAGACTTCCTCCTCATCTGATCACCATTCTATAGCATCCCTGCTCCCTCCCTTCTCCTCTCTCTTTTTGGATCCTTGCTGATAGAATGGCTCACTTTTAACAGCAAACAGAGAAAGTGCCCATTCCCCACCTTCTCCTGCTCCAAGTAACTTCTATTTATGATCCTGGGCAGGCCTAATGTGTGTTAGGTGTTGAGTTGATAAAAGAGTGTTGGCTTGGCTCTGCACACATTCCAAACTGCAGCTGTTGTGACTGGAAGAGCTGAAAAATTCACAAAAATTCAAGGAAAAAGAAATGAAACAGCAAAGGCACCCAAAGAGTGTAGGTAAACTTGAGCACCAAAGAGAGCCAGCCCCAAACAGGAGACACATCACCTATAACTCAAACAAGCAAGTGCAAGGACATGTTGATTTGTCTTTATGGCAGATGGGAGCTGGGAAAGGGAACTTGTTGGGACACCCTCATTTTCCAGGGGTATTATGCTCCAGTTCTGGACCCAAGCTCTCAGAGAGTTGTTCCAAACCTACTCAACCCTCAGGGCTGAATGAATATTGAATTTAATTGTACTGTTCCACCCACAGCATCTCCAAGTCCAGGAGAAGAGCAAGCACACACCTTGTGTGTTTCCTCGATGAGTCCCATAACTAATGTGTTCCCTAAAGAGTCTCTTTTCCCTTTTCCTTCACATTTCCATTGCAGCTGGCCATGTGCCACAACATGGAAAAGCAGCACAGGCAGCAGCACACCGAGGCAGCCCAGAGCCTGTGACAAATCACTGCAGAAGCAACACAGCCCTGAGATGCCAGTCAGCTCTGCCATCTCCAGACAAAAGCAACAAGGAAGACAAGCACTGAGATATTTCCATTCCCCTTTTGAGTTAGCCCTGGGCACTGCAGACTCCTCAGGGACTCAGAGAGATTGTTCTCTCCCTTATCAGCAACAGGACTCATCTTTCCAAGCTAGTCAGCCTGGTGTACCTTTGTCAACAATAACATCACTAAAGCAATTAACATTTCCTCTTGAAGTTTTTGAGTCAAGGTAAAAGCACTCAGCCTGAAGAGTGTGGCTGCCATCAGAAAGGGCTGTTGTGTTCTCAAGGGGCAAAGAGGATCCTTAAAGTAGCTGAATACATGCAGGCATAGCAAAGGCTTTGTAAGTAACTCACACGGCGAGGTTTGGAAGGCAGCACATTAACAGGACCAGATTGAGGATCCTGGCAATGGACATCCTAGAAAAAAGTGAAAGGGGCCAGCAACAAGCCATGGATTTTCCACCCAGGAGCTGAAAAGGAAATTGTAAAGTCCAGGCAGTACAAATTAACAATCTATTTTTGAGCTGCTAAATTTGTTGCAAGCCCTGAAGCTTTTTGCCTGTAACAAAACAGAGCCAGGTATAAGAAAGGTGGAGAAGCACTGTGCTGCAACACCCCAGATGAACTCCAGGTCCTGATACATTTGGCAGAGAGGCCCCGGGAGAGGTGCAGCCATGCCATGGTCCTGTCAGGAGACACTGCTGTGCCTTCTAGCTGGCCTCTTTTCAGCACGATGAAAAGATGATGCCAATGCCAGGCAAAACCAGTCATGTGGATAGCTAAAAGTGTCTAACACATGGGGATCACATGGAGTGGGATGCAAAGGAGCAGCTACACTGGGGAGAATCAAGAACATGGCCAACCCTACCCTCCATGTGCAGGGCTGACAGAAGACACACAATGGAACATGAGGGACTCTCCATCTCTGCAGAAGATGCTAAGGTGGGATCACGGGAGGAATAGATAAAGAGCCCTTGGCACGAGCCTTGGAGGGGGGCTGGGTGAGAGGGTGACTTTGAGCGATGTGAAAACCTGTCTGCCAGAAGTTGGACTGAGATCCACCAACTCATTCCACACAGCTCCCCAAACAGACACACTTCCTTTTCTTAGAAGCACAGATGCCTATATATATTTAAATCACTGCTCTAGTCAGGGGTTGTACTAGCTGTAAATTTTGAAACTGGGGGGAGGGGGAAGACACTAAAGATTCCAGTATGTAATTTTCTTTTTTTTCTCTTATTAGATTATACCCTTGTTTAAGAACTAACTGTTCTTTTACTTGGTGTCCTTTTGGCAACCATCTCTACCTAGCAAGACGTGGGTGTGTGCACTCCCCCAAGTTCCCCTGTACTTGCATAGCAAGTTCAGATGAAATACAGCACAGAAATTGTACTCCTGCAGTCCAGGAGCAGGAGTATTTAGAGCAATTAATCACTAAAATGAAGAAAAGGCAATGACTGGCACTGTAGAGGAAGAGAAAAAAAATGTCAACTTAGAGCACTACTGAAACGTGCTCAAAATACACAATCCTGGGAGGAAGCAGCACGTCTGCCTCAGCATTGCACTGACAGCAGCTGAACATCACAGGCACTTTGGAGTTGTGCTGCTCACAATCAAAATTCTTCTCCGGGGCGGTGCAGCCACGAGAGCGGATTTGGCCGGTTCCTTCTTCCCCAAGGTAATTCAGCTCTCTCCGGTCACACAAGAAACAGTGACAACATTTTAGTGCTCCCCAAGCGTGGTTTAACCTAGAGAACAGCTCCAGAATGGTTTGCGTGGCCCTGCCCCAGGCTGAAGACAGAAGCATCAGCGTGTCTGCCACATATTGCAGCAGCAGCTTCCCTCCTTAGAGATCTGTTTCGAAACACCCAGAGCTGGAAGGTGTCCACAAATTCAGGTGAAGTCATTAAGAAACCTCTGAGCTTGGAAAATTAGGATTGCAGATTATTGATCGATAGCTTTAATGACACAGCTCTAGCATTTCTACATTATCTAATCCTGCTGAGGTATAACTGTTCCCACAGCCAAATACCTCTACAGGTCAGAACAGCACAAAGAGTTTTATGACTCTCCCATCAGAGTTTTAACCCCAAAGTTCGCTAAAGTGTTAGTAATCATTAAAAAAGAGCTGTGCTACTAATGAGGCTCATGCTAAAATCAGTGCAAAGAGCACATAAAGCCAGTAGGTTCAGGCAAAACAGTGCTGGGATTCTTCAATCCTGCCTGTATTGGAAGTCTGTGAGCTGTGTGAACCTCTTATGTTGTATGAGACCATGATACAGATAGTTGTGCAGTGCAAATGGGGACACATGGTCGTGTGTATCTCTGGAGGCTTAAAGAATAAAATACATAGCTTCAGACTCTTTCAGAAAGGACAGTGCATCCTGCATCCAGATCCTTACAATCATACAAGCATAAAGAAAACCCTCAGCCAAGTCCAATTACTACCAGCATCCCAGGGAAGGTTAATCAAGTTGTGTTTATACTGCACCTGCATAAGCTGGCATGTTTTATAGCTGCAGGCTACTCTGTTCGGGGGGGAATATCTTTTTAAAGAAAAAACTTTAAAGCAAACCAAGGCCAAGACTTCTATTCTGAGCAGCACAAAACCTCAAGAACTTTTCCCTTTCCTCTCTACTAACTTCTCCATTTCCCACATCTTCAAGCTTTTCATGACCACATAACCCTGTCCCATCTTTCCCAGTTCTCTTTTCTCATCACCCACTTCTCCATCTGCAATGTCATTTGTGCCAGCTGTGACTACAATTCTTTCACTTCTTCAAAACACATCTCCAGGCATTTTTCCTCACAGCATGTTGAATGCAAAACATGTCCCTGAACTAACCCACAAGCCCAGTATCTTTCTTGGGATAAATTCTTCATTTGATCAGGGATGGTGGCAACTAGGAGCAAACAGCAGAATATGACTGTTATTATTTTCCTCTCCCTTCATCCTACCACTTGTTACACTCATTTGTGACCTGTCTCAAAGCAAAGGAAATTTCTCTGAAGCATAGACTTACTCCTGTGTTTTACAGGCATTCATCAAGTGAGAATCAATGTGGGTCAGTACCTCATGAGTCAGCAGGAAGAAAGAGCAGCTTTAATGTCCATGTACAAGAGATGGTAGCTTTCATTTATAGTCCACATAGTGACTAACTTCCTCAGGTGTAACAGGAGAGAAAAATCTTCCAAGGAATGTTTGTGTGACAGATAGCTGAAGAAGTGGATTACCAAAGGATTTGGAGTTACCAGGCACCTATACTCCTTTTTGTATAAACTGTCCTGAAAGACATATTTTTCTCATGTTCTTCAATGACTTCACATTCCAACCAACCTGTTTTCTAAACGCATATTTGGCAGGTATGAGGTTCCCTGGCTTGGAAAGCAGCCTCCTAAGTGCAAAAGCTACTTTTGAAAATGGAGCTTTAGTTCTGTGGTCTTCTAGACACTTTTTTGAAATTACTCTGAATTTCATGCTGGTACGGAGCCCAGTGCAGCAGGGCTTGAATCCAAGGACAGGACCAATCATCATGACTGGCTCTCAGTTTCAAAGAGTGGCAAATCAGAAGAAAACTGACATCAAATCCAATTGCACATATAGCTGTGCTATTGTCACTGCCAAGTGGTGAGGTACATGATTCAGCACACAGAAGTTCACCTTCTTCCCAGGTGGGTCTTACAGTCTGTGCTGAATGTGAACCACACCAGCAGCAACCCACTTCACAGGGCTAAATCTAGCAGAGGAATGGCTGCAGTAGGCTGTGATTTTGGAGTGCAGGTGCACTCTGGCACCTGGAAGGCTTCAGAAAAGAGCAGACAGACACAAAGGACAAGGTTTCACGTAAGGTGGGCATCTTCACTGAGTTCCCCATGTCAGTGGCCCCCAACCTTTTTGAAGGAACCATCAGTGACACCAGATTTGGTGTCACTGTCTCACCTCCCCTATCCCATGCTAAACTCCAGGCCATTGCATCCCTGCTTCCCTACCCTGTCCTGAAACTACTGTGTTGAAGGGATGTCACAGCTTGAGCTCAGCTGAAATGGGTGGTGGGTGAAAAAGAGGTGGCACCACACACACAGCAGGGTGACAGCTTCTGCCCTGACACACCCTGCCATTATTGCTGTCATGGTCACGGCCACCAGCCAAACTGAAACAGCTGGCCCCTGACTCCTATTCCTGTTGCACTGGGACCAAAGGAGAACCAGCAGCCAAAACTACACCCCTTCCATATCCTGAGTGCTGTCAGCTCTCTGCCAAGCCCTTGTGCCCAACATAGCCCCCAGACACCTGGAGGCCTGAGCCTTGTGACTGTGCTCAGCTCCAGTCTTCCCAAATACATGCCAAGTCCCTTGTACACCAGCCATGACTATCTCCTTATCCCCAAACATTCTCAACAAATTTTCCCAAATGAATATCTTGCAGTCTCAGTGAAGAGGCATCTTCTAACAAAAATACTTCACCCCCAGACCTCCATTCAGCTGTGAAAAGCAGATTTACTGATTTCAAAATGCATGTACTGTTGTCCAGCTGGATGTATAGAGTAGGCTGATCTTGGCACATGATTTGCCCCTTGCTAGGACACATATTTCAGATTGGTAAGTGGACTCAGTCATCAGTCCATTCTCCTTGGCCCCTGTTTTTTTTTTTTTTTTTTTTTTTTTTTTTTTCTTTTTGTTTTGTTTTTGTTTTTTGTTTTTGTTTTTTTTTTTGTTTTTGGTTTTTTTTTTCTAGTTATTTTAATCCTCTGCTTCAGTACAACAAAGGAAGAGAGTGGAAATTTTCCACTACCCCAGTGTCTGGTCCTGAGCTTGAAGTCATCAGAGTGACATGAAGATTGGAGGATGCTTTGCAGCTGAACAGAGATCTCTGTTCAAGCAAAGGTTGGTCCTTCATTAGAGCAGCCCACGGGTGAAATGAAAGTGTGGTGACATTCGTGAACACCCTACTAGAAGCAAAGAAAAGACTGCAGACCCACAGATGAGTCACGAAATCTGTCTGTTCCAGTGCTCTAATTACATTGCTCATCCAAGAAAAGCCTCTTTTGGAGCCATTAGGTCAGAATCTGTTCTCCCCTAGCTGTAAATCCCTCATAACTCGGTGAAGTCAATCGATTTGTATTGGTGTAAGCAAAATCAAGCACAGTGCACTTGCACAGCCTTTGATCTTTCTGCCTCCCTCTCTGAACACAAGCTCACAGAATGCCATTAAAGAGACAAGAAACCCAGGCCCCTGGGTCTCGTGCATGCTGCAGGCACTCTGAGCAGTGAGATCAACATCAAGCACTGCACGGAGGTGGAATAGAAGGCAGAGGAGAGACAAGAGCCTTCTGTGTCCCCTGCAGTATGAAAGGCTGTGGACCTCCCAGAGGGCAAATGGACACTTGTTAAAGGGTTGGAGCACTTCACATTAAAAGAAAAATTATCTACCCATCAATCAATCAGTCAATCAATCAATCTATGTTTCAAGTAATATTATCTTTCTAATGGAAAAGCAAACACAGGGAGACACAGCTTCTGTGACTCTCCAGCACACTCAGTGAGCATGCACAGCTTTGCTGATACTCAGTGCACAGCTTTGCTGATACATGGCACTAAAACTCCAGAAGACCAAAGACCACCAAAACCAAACATTTCTCCCTCAGGAAATCACCTGAATGCAGGATTCCAAGCAATGGTCCATTTTGTCCTAATAGTTGCTTCCAGCTTCTTCCTCTTCTTCAAAGCCTGTACCAATGTCCTGTGCAGGAAATCTTGCCACTCTCTCCTTGGCAAAGAGCTCTGCACTGTGAATGGAAGCAAAAGTCACCATCCAAAAGACATAGGATGTTCCCTCAATATTAAGTGTATTAGACAGGTAACCAAAGAATGAAACTGGGTCACAGGAGCATTCCCTCCTGCTAAATCTCACACAGCTTCTACTGGGATGTGCTCCTCTGGTTAGGAAGAGCATCAACCACCTGCTTAGTCTGCACACTCGATCTTGCTTCCTGGATAAATAAGAGTACCAAATTCTCAAGGCAACAGGAGAAGAGAAAATGCTTACAGCAGCCAAGAGCAGCCTGGCTTGAAGGAATTCAATATGGAAGCCCACAAGATTAGCTTGAATACTACTGATTGTGTTGGAAGACATGAAGAGTAAAGGAAGGCCATGAGGCAAAGGCTGGAAAGCATTAGGGTATTTCTCTCTCTCAGATTCCCTCCAAGCAGAAGAGCAGCTAAGGAAGAAAAAGCTTCTAGAATGCAGAAAGCTGAAAGGCTGTCCCCTCTTCTTGGACATCCTGAATCTAACATTAATTCTCACAAATTGATTTCTTTTAGTTAGTGGAGATGACAAAAAAAAAAAAAAAAAAAGTTTTCAAGGAGTTTTTTCTATTAATGTTGTAACACCAATTAATATATATTAGTTTTGTAAATATATTTACATTTCTTTGACTCAGTTAATGCTCTTCTGGGGGGTTCAAGGGGAAAATCTCTTCTGCTATTTAATATAAATCTCTTCCAGGCCTTCTATCCTAGGCCTTGCATTCAATACACCATCTCCAAGTTCTGAAATTAGGTCCCCTGGGTTCTACATTTTCCACAGCACTGAAATGTTGCACAGTATGATGTAGACAAAGACAGAGATATCTGTAATGGCTAATATGGAACTGTATTGATTTTCTTGGTTATATGATGTTTGTTTACTTTTTAAGCCCTGTTTGAGAACATTTTTTATTCTTTTCGGGCTACTGACATATTTTCCATTTGCTACAGGAGCTAATATCGATGCTACACCATGTGTGTGTTAATTTGTTGGGTGAGTAGGAGGAGATGCTTCCTTCAAAATACAGGCTCTCCAGACCACAGTCTGCACACATTTATCTTAGTTTAAAGTCAACAAATACACCAAAACAACCAAGTTTTGCAGGATTTACTGTGATCAGAATCTGTTCCAGTCTGTCAGGATCCACCATTTTTGTCTGTTGGGAAAGCTGTGGGTGTTCTTTCCCACTCTCTGTTGTTTGAAGGGGGTGGGAACACAATACCACATGGGAATAAAAAAGCAGCTTTACGGTGAACTGATATATGAACAGGAATTAGCAGGGTGGTGGGAAGGGGATGAATCAGCCAGTCCCAGGAAAGACAAAGAAAATTTTCAGACACTACCCTGGATCTCACCCACTCAGACACAGCATCTTTTCTTGGCCCCCGTGATACATCACTTCTTCCTCTCATAAAAACGTAGTATTGCAGGATCAAGCAAACCTATGGAAATGGCCTTGCTAGAAGCAAATCAACTGATCCTACACCCAGCCAGTGCTGCACAGTCAGTACATGAGTGCCAAGTCAGCCCAAGGCATGCAGAATTGCTTCTGTGTAAATGAAGTTCAGACCAACCCTGAAATCTAGAAAATATGAAACCCGACAAAGGTTTGGGCATGTGCACTTCCAGCATTAGGGAAGTGCATTTATTTCAACCTATGGAACATGGAAAAAATACGTGGTCATGATCTCTGACGTTATTTCAACAGCGGGTATCTATGCCACTCTTATGGTAAAAGACCCAGATTTGAAGGCCATGGAGTTGGAACAGATTTTGAAATGCAAAAATGGAGACTGTACAAAGTCTTAGAGGGTTCTTCTGGAAAAAATAGTGCATTTGGGCTTAAATCTGTGTGGTGAATTATCTGTTCTCCCCCTGGTGCAGGCAAGTAATTCCTCTCACTTTAATGGACAATTTTATGGCTGCTAATAACATTTGTAGCTTAGATAATGACAAGGATAATCAAATCTCATGCTTGAGGGCATAAACTGATTGCTGCAGGGGTTAGCAACAAAATCGCCATTGCCATATATTGCACAGGTGTATTATGGGATAGATTTCCTTCCTCCAATGTAGAAAGGCATTGGTGTCTGCCAAGATAACAGATTGGATGATTGTCTGTGCTATGGAAATTGCTGGTTTGTATGCATGGGATTTAGGGAAAGAGGAGGAACCTCTTTGTTTCAGCATGACAGAATATGCAACCAAAAATGCCAAGTGAGCAGGGGCTGCAAGATGAATATTGATGCCTGTCCTAGCAGAACAGCTCTCTTAAAGCCAAATTCAGCCTTGACCATCACAAAGTCCACTGTCAGACAGCAAATGTTGCTGTACATTCAGCAGAGCATTTAGAAACATCCACTGAGTGCATAATCCCAGAAGCTGAGGGTTGGGAAAAACCTCAATAAACCATTTGACCTGTTGCAAGATGCTCAATTCTTCAGTCCATCACTTAGGGGTTATTCCACTCAGCAGGCAGCTCCTGTAGAGCAGCTCTCAGCCACCCATTCCTTGGAATACATGGCTGGAGGGGCATCAAAAGGTAACTGAGCCCATTCAGAACTGAGGCAGGCTGAAGTGTCCCAAACCTATGTGTTTTGGACAATTGTTTAACCTCTTCAGACAAATATCCCACTACTAGCACTCTGGATGTTCCTTACAGATCATGTTACAGCTGTTTTCGCAGCTGGTGATCAACCTACATCTGGGTATGTATGCAGAAAACACTCATCAATGTCCTCTTTACAACTACCTTTCCCATGTTCAAAGCTGTTATTATTCCCCCTTCTTTTAGTATTTCACATAGACCAAACAACCTCTGTCCACTTCACACTGAATACAGGTCAATTTTTCTTTCAGCATTTTGATTTTTCTCATCCTTCCTCAAAACACTGTGTGCCCAAACCTGCACTCAGTTTCCAGGCTGAAGCCTGACCACTTTATCAGCACGATGTTGTAATACTTGCATCTAGTCAGTTTATATCATTTTTTATATGTGTCTTTGATATTGTCTTCTCCAGTGTAATTCTCTGCACTTGACTTTATTGAATTGCATCATATTGATTCCAGACCGTTTCTCCACTCTAACAAAGTCATTTTGTATTCTGCTCCTGCCCTCGCAGTGCTAGCCACCCCTCACAATTAATGTGTGTACTCTCTGTTCTACCAGACAAGCCATTAATGGGAAACTTGAATAGTACCAGCCACAGGACAGACCCCTGTATGACTGCATGTGTTATGTCCATTCAGTCTGACAGGAAACCAGGGATAAATATTGCTGCATTTCTTTATGCTATTGTGAAACTATCTGGTGGTAGATTTAGCAGATCTGTGGGTTTGGATTTTCAGTCCCATTTACACCTGCACAGAGGATGTGTTTTTCACACATGTGATAAGCCCAGTCACTGTCCAGCCTCGGGTCCACAGTGTGTGTCCATCCAGACTTTGTACCCACCTTGCAGTTCAACCCAGTCTAGGATTTTCCACTGCAATTATGAGAATTATATTATTATGGAATACAATTATGCTATTATCATGCCACATATTGAATTAATGTCACAACCAACTGATTCCTCCTCCGTCATCTATCTGCTGAAATAAAAACAACCTGGAGAAGTCCAGCATCGGTTACTCAAAAAAAAATTTGGGGTTGTTCCAGCTTGTCCCTTGTTATCCCCTAGGTACCTTCACACTGATTAACAGCTTGGTCAAATATCTTTCTGAAGATCAAATTTAGGTTGACTGAGCATTAACTGCCCGTGTTCTCTCCTGTCCCTTTTGTAAAGATAGGCAGCATGTTTGTTTTTCCCTGCAACAGCCACTGGTAGGGCTGTTCAAACAGCAGCCATAAAAAGCTGGTGACACTGCTAACACAGAACTGTTGCTGCTTAGAGAAGAGGTTTGATTCTTATCCCAATATTCAGCTGGAGACAGAATTGTAGGATGCACTGATAATCCCTCAGGGAAGCACGAACCTTCAGAAAAAAAGGACAAGATAAACTTACATAGATCCCAAGCAAGATCCAAGGCAAACTTCAAACAGCCTGTGTGTGTAGGGAACCATTAAAAATACAGGACAAGGCCAGCCCATACCTGGCCTCAAGGCAGGACAGAATGCAGGGGTCATTCCTGACAGATGCTTGTCCATCCTGTTCTGCAAGACCGAGCAAAGAGCCCCCAGCACTCCCCACCAACACACTTCTGTGTTTCACAAGAAACTGCTAGAAAGGTCTTTTTTCTCTGCGGCCACTCTAATGCTTCCTCGCTGCTGTTTAACATTTCTCCTTATTCACTGTGCCACACTCAAGGTCTTCAGGAATAGACCTGGAGTTTTGACCAGATTTGAAATGCTCCACAGGCTGGATTCTTGTCAAAGAGACCATGGAAATAGTTTTTAACTCCTCATTACCCAGTCTGGAGTCAGGTTCCCTCTAGTTAGCCAAATCAGGACCACACATGCCCAAGAGCCAGCAGCTTTCACCAGGAAAGCTATTGCTGGAGACTCAGAGCCAAGCTTGCATCCCGTGCCTCCTCCCCTTCAATAACACCAGCCTTTACTGTGATTCATCTTGGGAAAAGAAAAACCTCCAGAAACCTTTAAGAAGAGATCTATGTTATACCAAAATACCCGCAGCACACCTACATCACAAGGACACTGATTTCAAACATCAGACAGCAATAGCAATGAAGCAAGTCTGTGACTTTCTGAAAAATTGTCTCTGATGCCAGTTCAGCAAGTCAAACCAGGCCTGAATGCAACACACACAGATAAAGTGTCACAGGTACAGGAGTAGTATGAGGCCTTCTGAAAGAATATATAAAAGGGTGTGGGTATGTGAGGAGAAAACAAAAATTAAGCTATTCTGAATCATACCTAGTGCTTTTCACTCATTAAAACTAACCTCTTGGACGTGCAGTACATTCAGTAACTGGATTGTAGCATTGCTAATTTGCCTATGTTAGCCTACATCTCTAGGTATCAGCTTATGCTTCTTCCCCTGACTGCCAGAGTGCACTCATTAGGGCAAACACGTTGCTACTAAAGTACTAATTGTTTCAAAAAGTGCCCTTTAAATAACAGACCTTTTACTACTAGGTAGGATGTGTTTTAAGAGCTTAAGCCTTTGTTGCCAAAAGACTTGATGATCATTTATTCGTTTGTCAGAGAGAAAATACCAGAAATTAACTAAAAAGCTAATAGGATGTCAATACAGACTGAATAGCAACCATCTCCTTCCTCTTCTTGGGATCTTCATTCCCACATGGAACAGCAAAAGAGGGCAGAAACTCCCAAGTAGAGAGGTTGGGAAGATCACTGAATTCTCAGGATATCGGTTGAAAGGACAACTGAAGAGTTCAGGTTAAATCACTGGAATCAATGGCACTTGTGTTGCTGTTTTAACTATCATCTGCCTAGAACCAGCCTCATGTCATTTCTAACACACCTAAGCAATAGTGAAAAAAAGATACTAAACCAGAAAAAGGAGGAGAGGAGAGGAGAGGAGAGGAGAGGAGAGGAGAGGAGAGGAGAGGAGAGGAGAGGAGAGGAGAGGAGAGGAGAGGAGAGGAGAGGAGAGGAGAGGAGAGGAGAGGAGAGGAGAGGAGAGGAGAGGAGAGGAGAGGAGAGGAGAGGAGAGGAGAGGAGAGGAGAGGAGAGGAGAGGAGAGGAGAGGAGAGGAGAGGAGAGGAGAGGAGAGGAGAGGAGAGGAGAGGAGAGGGAGGAGAGAGGAGAGGAGAGGAGAGGAGAGGAGAGGAGAGGAGAGGAGAGGAGAGGAGAGGAGAGGAGAGGAGAGGAGAGGAGAGGAGAGGAGAGGAGAGGAGAGGAGAGGAGAGGAGAGGAGAGGAGAGGAGAGGAGAGGAGAGGAGAGGAGAGGAGAACCCCACATAACAAACAAACAAAATACATATTTGGTGTCCAGAAGCAAACAAACAGTAGATCAGGAACTTTTATCAAGGACATGTCAAAGTTATGGTGGGTAGATAGCTTAAATGTTGAAAGAGACTCACTTCCCAAATGTTGGTCTCCAGACTACTACATCCTAAAATACAGGGGTTTTTTTCCTCTTTAGCAGTCTGGAGTAATCCAGTTTTTCTGAAAGTCTAGTATATGTGATGATCCTGAATAATGCTGAAAGAGCATCCTTCTACTGTTTCTAGTTCTCAGCAAAAAAATGCAATATTCTTTATCCTGTAAGGAACTTTTCTAAAATTCATGGTTTACTCTGGGAGCCCAAGAAGTCCCCAAAGGCCAGAAAAAATGTGAGTAAACACTGAGACTTCAAGTCACCTCTGCAAGTATGAGGAGTTTTTCTGATCCAAGATTATAATGGAGAGTTCAATCATCTTTATTTCATGAACTGTTTTAAAATATTCTCGATGCAGTATCTTACATGACACAGCCTGCATGCAGAGCCTTATGGTCAGGGTACTGGAATCCTTCCTGGTACTGGAGTCCATTTTATTGCAGTACAATATTTTATATGTATCCAGAGCAAAGTTAAATTAAGCACCAAACTGCAGATTTTTAGAAATTATTACTGCTGCAAACACTATTTGCACTGAGTGAAGTCAGCCTTGTTTCAGAATAACAGTTCAAACTGCCAACAATAACAGCAACTGTTCATTAGTTCAAGTAATGGAGATATGTATCTTCAAAACAGGAATATTTGACACCTTTTCCTACTGTGTCTTCTCCTGAGAAGTTCCATATGGGTGTGAAATGCAGCAGAGTGACAAATCAAAACTTGAATGGTTTAGGTTTGTTACAACATGTAATTTCTGACACGGTTCCCATAGCCTGTGTTGGTTTAAACACAGGAGGAGGACATCTTCTCCAGAGGACATCAAAGGGAAAGAGGGGAAAAAATAAAACATTCTATTTCCACCCAAAACACTCTTGTAATGAGCTAATGGTAGCACACATCTAAAATTGCTGACATTGCCAATTGTCTTGGGAGTGGATCTCTTATTTCTACCTTCCCTTCAGTATGTCAAGAATATCCCTGAATTAGGAGTCTATGAGCATTTCCTTAGAGCTAATCTCCTGCACTACACAATTAGAGAGAGCTGCAGCAGGTTTCATTCATCAATCTGTGCCCTCAAGCTCTCTGTGAAATTTTTCTGCCTGAGAAGGAAGGTCCTCTTCTCTGTTGGCAGAGCAAGGAGACAATCAGCTTCCCATCAGACACTTTTTAACCCCACTACTTGCCTGCTTTTCATGAAGCTCTTTTTTCCTGCTGGTGCGGGGAATTGAAAGGACAAAGCACTCTGCTCCCTCCTAATCATCCTAATAAGTAACAAATACATGAGCCCTTAATAGAGAGATTCCCTTCACTGGCATGCCCTAATCACTCCCATAACGAAAGCAGTTTAAGAGGTTATTGAACCCTTCAACCAACTGATAACTGCCTAAGCCTCATGTGGAAATTGGCCAGGTATTATTAAAAAAAAGTCACTGAACTCCTTAAAAAGAAAAAAAGTGCTGAGAAACTTCAAGGATTCTTCCCCTGAAACAGAAAATAAGTAAGTGCACATTACACTTAAGGGAAAAAGAAGAATCTCAGTGGATCAGAAGATGAAAGATCAGAAGAAGTTATTAACTGTCTGGAATTCATGAAAGTAAAGAATACCAACAAACAGCAATAAAAGAACCACACACCACCATAAAAGATAGAATAAAAATATCAACATTCGTCCTCAAGATTTCTCTTTGCTCAAGTTTGAGGTATGCAGTAGGCATGTAGTTTAGCTTTTCACTTTCAATTAAAAAGATACAAATCACTGCAGATGTCAAACTCAGCTTCTTTATTAAAAATAAATAAATCTGAAACTGCTTTTAAAGGTAT
Source organism: Sylvia atricapilla (assembly GCF_009819655.1). Lineage (NCBI taxonomy): Eukaryota > Metazoa > Chordata > Aves > Passeriformes > Sylviidae > Sylvia > Sylvia atricapilla. The sequence continues at coordinate 148,345,028 of NC_089140.1, forward strand.
TTCCCACTAGTTGGTTTGCTATAGAATATAGCTCCTTGATTTGTAGAATTTTTGTCAAATAATGACCTGATACTAAACTACTGTGACTCAAAATATTATTTGTTACTTTTCACAAACTTTGAATCAGGCCTTTATTTATAGGTTTGGAGGGTTTATTTTTTGGAGGGGGGGTCTGGTTTTTTTTTTTTTGCAAGACATTCCTTTATAGAGCAAGTGTCCATTGACACATTCACTTTAATCAAAGGAAGTTCTCTACCTACAACACCAGCAATATCAATTTTGGTTGTAGCTAATCAAGTCACAGACACCTGGGGGGTATAGGTAATGTGCTAATCTACCTAAAATCAGTAGATTCCACAGACTATAATCCTGAGAAAATAATGAATTATAACTATTTTGCATTGCAGCAAATTGCATGTGAAATTTCTGAAGTAGACCAAAATTATGCAAAAAGAGGAGAATAGACTTGCTACACACAGAAAACATCTGTTGCAAGTCCACAGTAACCTCATAGTTCAATTTACAGGCATCAAGGACTCATTAGTTCTGCATGACCAATAAGTGTCCTTGCTGGCATCTGTTAGGGGGGAAGGGGATATTTCATGTGGCCTCTAACTATATCCAGCTAAGGATCTTCAGTAAAATCCATAGCAAGTGGATACCTGACAACCCAAAGGGCCTCTGACAGAAGACACAGTGATAACAGAGATAATTAGCCAGAATAGCATATGAACCGTCATGAAATAAAGCTCCAGGTTGTGCTATTACTGCATGTCAGAAGACCCCTAGGCTGCAGGAGTTTCCCAGTATCACCTTGAACTTCTTATGGATCTCTGCCTTTGGTTCATCCCCACTGTTCAATCTGGCTGTAAACTCATGTCGTCAGAAAGAGAAATAAGTGAGCAGTTTGGCAATTAGAAATAGCTCCCGACCTGAATCTTCAGAAAGTCATTTTCTCTTCTTGTCTATAAATTGAGGATAATTTTTACACAGAGGTGTTGTGAAGATGAATCACCTAATGTCAGTACAGGATTCTGAATATAAAGTGCTGTGCAACTCCAGCTCAAAGCCATGAGAATGGATTTCAGCATTGATGGGGGAATATGCTCCAACACTGAAGAAACTGAGCACCTCAGTTCAGATGGCATTCTAGGAAACACAACAGCATTCCCAGCTGTCCTTCATGCCAGACCAGCAGCATCTGTCCCAAAACTCATGGTGTCCAACAGGGAAGCTCTTCACGAATCAGTTTTCCTTTGGTCAAGCCTCACAGTTTTGAAGTTGTCCCAAGAAAAAGCAAAAGGTTTTTTACTATTTTTTATTTGAAGCAGGCATAAGCCGCTTGCCAACAGCTAAATTTCTTTCCTTATTCTTAGTCAAAAACATCTTTTTTCACTCCCAGTTCTGGCCTGTGAGTTTCTGATTGCCATCCTCATATCAGCAGGATCATTTTCTCCTTCAGGTAACTTCTTTCCCAAAACACTCACCACCACCTACAGCTTCTAACCCTGACTGTCGGTAAACGCAGATATTTCTATTCTGGCACTTTCAAAGGTACATAAATATGTTTACAAGATAGAAGAATTATCGATAAGCAAAGACCATAAAGTGGAGAAAATAGAATTTCAAATATTTTGACGGTTTTTTTCTCAAGCAAAACAAGTTAACCCAAGAACTACTAGGTCTCAAGAAAAAAGGGAGTTGAAAAAAGAAGATTCAGAAAATCATAGAAAATACAGCTGATAAAGACTTCAAGAGGTCAGCCAGTCCATCTTCCTTCCCAAAGGCAAAAGCAGCTGCAACTTACTCATTCCTGGGAGATTTTTGTCTAATCTCTTTTAAAAGCAGTCTCCTTAGGCAGTCTCTACCTTCACACAACCAACCTGATGGCAGGGAAGAGTTTTCTTCATGGTTAATCTAAATTTCACTTGCTTCAGTTAAAGAAAGAAGTTATGTAGAGTTACGAGCAAGTGAAAGAGCATCAAATCCTAAAAAACTACAAGACACTAATTTCTCCAGTGTTGTCACAGTAAGGAAATCCGCAGACACCTCCACCTAGCTCAGTGGCCAGAGGTCTCTCAGTATTTCCCCAAAACTGTTTTCCAACTCCTACTATTACATTTTCCCTGCCAATAAGACATACTGTAGGAAGTTGCAGCTCACCATCGTTCTGAGCTGAAATTTTTACTTGTTTATCAGTGATTTTTAAAAAGCTTCTGCTTAAGTGCCTCTAGCAGGAATCTATCATTGCAAAAACAGTTTTCAAGAATTCAGGAAATTTTTCCACAAATGTGAGCAAAGTAGCCTCAAAGTCTCCTCTGTTGGCAGAACACTATTCTGGAATATTTTTTTTCCAATTTTCATCAAAGAATATAGTGTGAAACAATCTTGCAGACTATTCTAGTTTTGCATGGCAGAAAAATCCTACACACAGTCCATCTTCACGAGGCTCACTGTAGGAGACCCCCTTCTTGCTTGGGAGATACCACCTGTAGATATTCAGATCCTTATCATCCAGTATTTTCCACTAAAGCTTCAGGTGGCATGAATGAAGAGATTTGTTACTTCAGTGTATCTGCAAGCATTTGTCTCACCAGAAAATCTTGCTCTCTGCTTTTACCTGAGTTTATTAATATTTGATTGGCTTAATCTACAAAGTGCTTGTTTGGGTTTTTTAACAATATATGACCTTCATGGTCCTGGCAAGTCATGAATGCAGTAGTTAATTGACCAAAACATTTGTGTCTTTATTCTGAATCTCTTCCCTTATGCATCTTGTTTTCTTCCTTTCCTTTCTTTCTTTCCATTGCAGTTGTCCATCTGCCATGATTCCCTACTCAAACCTTTTCAATGGGCTGGCTCTAAATATTACCATCCATCAAAAACCAAGAGCAGATTCAAAACACCAGAGGCTAATCTTAAAGGAGGAGCAACAGACAAAATAATTCACTTATGAGAACACTTAGATCTTTTTCCAACCCAAATTAGAGACATCACTGTACTACCAAGTTGGTGTTTTTACACACATTTTACAGAAGGGCAAAATGATGCAGAGAAAGAACATGGAGACTCAACCAATATCCCAAAATGGATTTAAGCATGTGTTTGCTTAGTTCATTAATGCAGGTTCAAACTCCCTGTCAGGACACCATCTGCCAGAAGTATGAAATGTCCTCATCTGGATGCAGACAGTTCCTGAGTGTTTGGCTACTCAGCAGCCAACCAGCTGTCAATAGGTGGATGTTCCATTCACCATTACAGGTATTGCATGACATTCTTTAAAAAAGTATTTTGTCTGAATAGTTCACTCACTGCTTATAGTAGGTTCAAAACTGGGAAAAAAGGCCTAAAAGCTAGAAAAAGAAATTCATCATTCACAGCACAAACTGCCTTAATTTTGCTCCCCTTACAGTCACTTCTCAGGAAAAAATAAATAAATAACAATTTTCAATCTGTTTGTGTTTCAGTTCATTTTAGAGTGACACAAATAGCTTTCAGTTCTTTACATTCTGCACAAGCCTCCAGAAATATTCAGTGTTTACTAGAGTTTGGTGGTGTTAAATCAAGTATGACTATCACCCTTTAAGGCCTAAACGATAAAGCGATATCCATACCAGTAACACATTTTGACAGTGTTGACACCTGCTTACACAGAAGCAGTTTAATGACTCTTATAGACCTGTAGAAAAGGGCATTTAAACTTGCTAGGAATCCTAGAAATAACTCTTTGGTTTTGGAAGGTGGTGTTTTCATTCATAGTATCACGCCTTTAGATGAACTGTGTGGCATATTCTACAGTGTATCTTGTAAAAGACAAATAACTGGATGAAGAACTTCATAAAATCACTTTTTCATCATTTTGACTGTGTAAGTGGAAATGGAGAGGAATTCATACTAGCTTACTCTGAAACAAGAACAATCCTGAAATGAACGCAGCACCTGGTGAGAGCAAAGAAAAGCTTATTAGCTCTATTTGATCACTTAAAAACTTTTACACCATTCAAACATAACCAAAACTTTGTAGAAGCTGGGGGGAAGAAGGAGAGGGAGAGAGGATTTTCTGTTAATTGATTTTTAAGAGCAGACTCATCGAGTGTTGTAGCACCTGCTGTTGTCAACCTTTCCACTGTTGTACCAGTTAAATAAAAAAAAAAAAAAAAAAAAAAAAAAAAAAAAAAAAGGAAAGAAAGAACAAGAAGAACAAGAACATTGCATCTGGGGAGTAGAAAAATATGTTTTGCCCCAGGTTAAAAAAAACAAAACTGTTTCCATATACTTTATTAGCCCTCACTTTCTTTGTTTAGTACTCAGCTTGACAAGTGAGCAACACCGCCCCAACCACCCAACAGTAAAAGCCAAATACCACAGATTAGAAGAAATGAGAGACTTGACCAAATCTCAGCACTTCGCCTCATACAGGAGAGTTTCAGGTTTTCATGGTCCCTTCCAAACAGGTCTTTACTAATTAGGCATTTCCACAGGAAGAAACAAGCTGCAGAGCTTGCCCGAGGAGGGGAGTCCGGAGCTGCGGCGGCGGACGGGAGCCGAACCCAGCCCGAGGATTCTGCGGGGCTGTCCCTCCAGCATCTCGGACCGGGGACACCGCCGGAGCTGTCCCTCCAGCACCACGGACCGGGGACACCGCCGGGGCTGTCACTGCAGCACCACGGACCGGGGACACCGCCGGAGCTGTCCCTCCAGCATCTCGGACCGGGGACACCGCCGGGGCTGTCCCCGCAGTACCACGGACCGGGGACACCGCCGGAGCTGTCCCTCCAGCACCTCAGAGTGGGGACACCGCCGGAGCTGTCCCTCCAGCACCTCGGGCTGGGGACACCGCCGGAGCTGTCCCTCCAGCACCACGGACTGGGGACACAGCCGGAGCTGTCCCTGCAGTACTATGGAGTGGGGACACCGCCGGAGCTGTCCCTCCAGCACCTCGGACCGGGGACACCGCCGGAGCTGTCCCTGCAGCACCATGGAGTGGGGACACCGCCGGAGCTGTCCCTGCAGTACTATGGACTGGGGACACCGCCGGAGCTGTCCCTGCAGCACCATGGAGTGGGGACACCGCCGGAGCTGTCCCTGCAGCACCATGGACTGGGGACACCGCCGGAGCTGTCCCTGCAGCACCATGGACTGGGGACACCGCCGGAGCTGTCCCTCCAGCACCACGGAGAGGGGACACTGCCGGACTTAGACCTTGAGTACCATGGACACTGCCGTGGGGGTCCTTTCAGCACCACAGACTGGGGACACTGCCAGAGATGTCCCTTCAACACGGTGGACTGGGGGCATAGCCAGAGTTGTTGTCCCTTCAGCACCAGAGCTGCCAGGACTGTCCCTTCAGCCCTATGTCTCAGGGGCAATGGGGCACCTGTTCCATGGTCTGGGGACACTTTTTGACCTGCCCCCTGGCAATGGAAGAGAAGCACCAGCCTCTTCCCAGCTACTGATGGGCCATGGCCAACCATAAATGCCTTCGATTAAATTAAAGCCACAGTAGTTGAAATCAGCACAGCAAAGAGGTAATCGCTCCAGACATGTTGCTAGCACGGCAACATCACAGAGTACAATTAAGTTAGACATAAATTAGTCTGCAACTATATGCATATTGCTCAGCTTTGAGGTCCGCCAATTCCTATCACTGTTTTGTCTGAAGGGAAGTTTTGTGGAGATAGAGGTACCCTTCCAGATTAGTCAAGGTCTTTGTTCATTCTCTTTTAAAGGTCAGCCTCTGGTGATATTTAAGACACACTTTTGCAGGAGTACCTACTGAGTACAGCAAGTTCACCAATGCACACTCCACTGTATGTGCTTCTGGAAGTCTGTCCAGAAGGTTTTAGAGGGAGAAAGATGTATATGAGAGCATACACACGGATTTGAAAATAATTAGCCAGCACAAAGGATTAATATGAACATTTTAGATCACTTCTCTGCACAAGAAACATAGATAAGAACTCCTATTTTTTGAAGAACTTAAAGAAAGTAGAGAGGGGTTTTCCTATCTGCTAGACAAATTAGTTTATGATAAATAAGAAATTAAAGAAAAATCTTCCATGCTTAACTTTTACAGACTAGCACTAGATCAGATAGCATCATGAAACCACTTTAGTACTGAGGAGATGGTACAAAAAATAGAAGTGCATTTGGCAAGATGCAGAGAGCAACTATTTATAAACTTTTGAAAGACAGATCAGATATCCTCCCAGAGCACAGCTTCCCAAATGAACAATGTTATAGAATGTCTGTAACTTTCTGCATCATTTTTATTATCACTCTTCCTCCCAGTGGTTCCCTGTTGCTATACACATTTTTAAATTTAAACAATTCATACATCCCAAAGCACCTCTGCCTACAGAAATGCATTCTATCCGCTGTGTGCTGAGGTACTCAGCTTCCCAAACAAATCCCAGCCCTCTGAAGGAGAAAATGCTACAACTTTCTATGTGAGTTGTACTTGTTCATGGGTAAAATACCATCAAAACAGCAAACTACTGTACAAACAGCCCCTTCTACCTGTCACCAACGCTGCTTAAGAATGCAGCAAGTATTGCAGGCAGCTCCCAGGCAGAACTACAGGGCACCATGAGTACACAGGCGCGTGTGTGGAAGGCTTGTTGTAACACAGAGGAGCACGACACAGTGGTATTCACTTAGCACAAATAAGTGGCAAGAGACAAGCTGAAGAAGAGAGACTCAGTGGTCAAAGGAGGAAAGAGAGTTCTGACATTGTAACGAACAGCGGGAAATACAAACCATCAGCCAAAGTTGCATTCTACTTTATGTTCTATAACCTGTTAATATATGCATCTTCATTAATATATCTAATAACAGAAAGGTAGATAAAATTAACCCTTAAAAATCTTATCTTTGTAAGGGAAAATAGGCTTTATATTCTCAGATGGTCTTTCAAAGGAAATTTTTTACTGCCCTAGGTAGAATATAGTCAAATACAAACATAAGCAGACACTTTTCAAAGGGCAGTGGACAGCATATTCAGCTGAAAATTCAGTATCTTCAGGTGGCAGTTTCTTGTAACAATCCCTACATGGCATGGCAGAAAGACCAAGTCTTTCTGTATTAATAAGAGAGCCATGTCCTGTTACATACAATGCACTATCAAATAGCCACTGAGTTAGAGGGGTCTTTTCAGACCTTCACAGATATTAGAAGTTCTGGAAGAAAAATGTTAGCAACTGCCTTAGTAAACCCACCTCAAAGAACACTAAATTGGCATGAGCAAACCTGTTCATCCAGCCAAAGCCAGAGTTGTAGCACAGTTCCGTGTGCACTCCACAACCTCTAATCACCATGGTATTTATTTTTATGGCAGAGAAGCAAACTTTGTGACAAATGCTCGGCTTTAGCGGTGGGAATCAGGGAAGTACAAAATGACAGACTGTGCCTGTGTCCACTGCCTGTCCCTTGACTGGCCTGGGAACTGGCACATCTGGCAAGCTGGGCAGCACGGATGTGACAGCAGGCATCATTTTGCCTATCAGACCATGTGCCCGCAAAGGGAAAATGCAGACTCTGACCTGTTGTCACATCAGACGCTCCAGTTGCAATAAAAACTCCAGGAACACATTGTCAGTGCCCAGGGTTTGACCATAGCTGTGGGAACCACCACCACAACCCTTGCCAATACCAAAACAAAGTTTGCAAAAGCAGGTCTATCTATGCCTGGCTACATTAAGGGCTTTCCCAGCTGATCCAGTTACCATGCCCTCATCATTTTCATTCTCCTCCAGCTGCTTTTAGTCTAAGTTTTCCCCATGTCTCTTCAGGTGGAAGAAAGAGTGTGACAACAGGGCCTTCTTCCTGAGGGGAATCCCAGGAGTACCACTCTGCCTCTTCCTTCTTCCCCCCTCTTCCTCTGCATCCAAGCCACAGGACCATGATAGCCACCTGGCCAGTGCCAATGACGCTAGCCAGAGCAGCCTCACTCTTCTCCAGTCCCACACAAGAGACAGGGGATCCATCTCCAGGAGAAGAGGTGCGGGACACTGTCAAGTCCAACAAGTGCCCAAGAAGAGCATTAAATTACGTAACATGGGAGGGAAGCAAAAAGACTCATCCAGCACAGACACCTTTGCATGCCACAGCCTCCATGCCTCTCTCCCTGTTTTTCCAGCCCGGGAAGTTTTTGCCCCAGCCCCAGCCCTGGCCCCACAGGGCCTCCCCGAAGGGAGTCACTCACCGATGGTCGTGATGACCGTGATGGCAAAGTAGAAGGAGCCGGCGAATTTCCACTGGACTCCGGCGCGGTGCGGCTCGGACTGCATGATCACCAACTCCAGCTGCCGGTAGTCCTCGCTGGTGATGTTGTACTTTCCTTTGAGCCGGATCTCCTCGGCTTTGAGTTTCTCCTCCTCCCGCATCTCGTTGTCGGACTCCAGGGCATCAAAGACGGCGGCCCCGACCAGCAGGTAGGTGAACGTGCAGATGATGAGGGACAGGGTCCGCACGTTCTGCCTCTTCATGGCCGCCAGCAAGGGGCGAGTGAGGGGACCATGTCCCCCCCTGGCCGCCCGGGGTTCCGACAGGCCGCAGCAGCTACAGCAGGGGAGCAGCTGCCGGGGGGGCCGGCGGCGCCCGCCGCCGCTGCCGCCGCTCCGGGGCAGCTTGTGCTGCGGCGGCGGTCGCTCCCCGCCCGCCTGCTCGGGCTCCTGGGAAGAAGAGAGGCACAGGAGGCTGCTGGAGCGCCTGGACCAGGTGCCTTGAAGCCGGGAAACTCTGCGCAGGACCTGCCCAAACCAAGCCGTCCCAGTGCGCAGGGCCATCCAGGGCACCCCCCGCTCCTCCCCAGCACCGAGGCCAGGGGCAGGGGTTCCCCGCCGAGGGGCCGGCGGCCCCGGCACGGAGTCCTGCGGCGGGCGGGTCCCCCCGCGAAGTTGGCGCGGCGGCGCGGGGAAGGGTCGCCCGCAGCCCGGGCGGGGCGCGGCGGGGAGGCGGAGGCCGCCGCCGTCCCAAGTTTCTTCAGGCGGAGCGGCGGGGCCGGGGGCAGCCGGGCGGCGGCAGCGCGCCCATCCGCGGAGGAGGAGCGGGGAGAGGGGCGGAGGGCTCCCGGGCTCCGGCCGTCGGGGACCCGACCCGCCCCGGCCCCAGCTGCCTGCGGGAGCGCCGGCCGGGAGGGTCGGGACGGGCTGGGCGCTCTATTCCTTCCGCCGCGGTGCGCGGAGGGCGGCGGGGAGCCGGGCAGCTGCCGCCTCTGCTGCCTCTGCTGCTGCTGCTGCTGCTGCAGGTGGCCGCGGCGTGGGCAGCGGAGCGGCGTCCGGCGCGGCGAGGGCGGCGGCGGCGGTGTCAGGCGGCGGGCGCGGGGCCGGGGGCAGCATCCCCGGGCGCGCCGGGCCGCGCCGCCGCTCCGGCGGGAGGCGGGGGCGCCGGGCGGGCGGCGCGGCCCCGGCGGCGGGGAGCCGGCGCCCCGCGAGCGGGAGGAGCGGCGCGGAGCCGCCCCGGCCGGCGGGCGGGGAGGCGGCGGCGCGCCGCGGACCGAGCACCTGCCCGGGGCAGCGGCGGGGCGGGACGGCGGCGGGCGCTGGCTCCGGCCGCGGGCTGCCGGGAGGAGCGGAGGATCGCCGGCGGCTTCCCCGGGGAGTGCGTGAGGGCAGCTCGGCCCCAGGCGGACACAAAGACGGAGGCGAGAAGAAAAATAAGACCAAAAAAAAAAAAAAAAAAAAAAAGGAAAAAAAAAATAAAGAGGCAAAAAGGAGGGGAAAATGAAAGGGTACTTTCACGGCTGCTGCCCCGGCGGTCGGGGCGGGGGCTGCTTTATTTAGGATGGTTTTAGAACAAAGCCGTTAAGAAAAAGAGCAACCGTCCTCCTCCTCCTTCTCCCGGGCTCTTGACATCATCTCGGGGAGAAGCGAGCCCGCGCCCCGCAGCCATCGCCTGCGCGTGTGTGTGAGAGAGGGTGTGTGTGCGGGCGTGTGTGTGTGTGCGTGTGTGTGTGTGTGTGTGCGTGTGCCCGTGCCCGCTCCGGCGCGGGAGGCGGGATGCGGGAGGCGGGATGCGGGAGGCGGGATGCGGAGCCCGCCCCGGCCCGCCGCGGGGAGCGCCTTAACCCCCTCGGCGCCGCCCCGGCAGGGAGCGGCCGCGGAGCTCCCCCGGCGCGGCTGCGGCTCCCGCCCCTCTCCCCGGGCTCGGCCACGCCCCGGCCGCCGAGCGGGGCCGGGCGGCGGCGGGGCGGGTTTGTGCCGTCCCCGCAGGGACAGCCCGGAGCCCTTCCCACCCTCCGGCGAGCCGCGCGTAGCGGCCGGGACAGGTTTGTCACCTCCGCCGCCCCGGGGGGACAGCCGCTCCGCGGCTCCGCGGCCCCGCTCTGGGCTCTACCGCAGCTCCGCGCACCGCCGCCCCTCCACAGACCGCCACGTACGGCCGACACACAGAGGTAGAGCCCTGCACACCCCGAGCTTCACGCACCGTCGCCCTGCACACCCCGCGTCGCACACCACCGAACAGGTGCACACACAGCCCTACACACCCCGAGCGTCACACGCCATGGCCCCCGTGCACACACCTGCACAGCCCTACACACCCCGAGCATCTCAGTCCACAGTCTCACACGCTGCAACCACCCACCACACCTGCACATCTTGGGCTGACACTCCCTGCACGCAGAGATCCACACACACGTTGCAGTCCCCCACACACACTGACCTCGACACACCACAGCCCCACACACCACAGCCCCACACATCCAAATTCCCTCAGGTCCCCAGCGAAATGAGCCACAGCATCACACGCTCCAAAACGTGCCCACACCACGGCCCCCCACACAGCTCAGCCCCTTCCCCAGCCTCAGCATATCCCCTAAGCAGGGGCAAGCACTCAGACCTCTGTCACGGGGGTGGAATTGGATGATCCATAATGTTTCTTCCAACTGAAACCATTATGTGATTCTATGCTCATTACATACAACCTACATACACACAGTAAATGTTCCCAATGGTTCAGAGGAGCCAGCCCAGCTCCACAGGGTTCATCCCCATCCCCACGGCTCCGCTCCTGACCCTACACTCTATGGAGGTGTAATCCCTAGGTCTTCTAGCTACACCTCGCCTCTCATTCACCATCAGGTTTCCAGCAGCAGGTGTTACCACAGGAGCCTGAGGCTGCTTTTATGTACTCCAGAGACAAGGCTGTCCCTCCTGGTGTTGCCTTGACCATAATTGTAGGCATCCTCCTGCGTTAGAGCTGGGATGTTCAGCCTTAGTGAAGGCTGAGCTGGTCCTGTTCCCTGCGAGCCTCAGGTTACATTCCCTTTGTTTAGGTGTTTCTCAGATCCTAGGACTGCAGTGCTCCTTACTGTAATTCTCCATCCATAAAAGCAACTCTGTCTGTCTCACTCCTAGCTATACATTGTCTAAGGCCTTTGGATACCCTTCCTGAGACATGAGGGGACAAAGGGAACCCAGTGCCTTGTAGGTGGATCAGATCAGAAGTCAATCTCCAAGACTGAAAACCTCTGAAAGGTGCACCCCAAGCTGAGTGGATGAAACTGGTCACAAGGCCCTTTGGGAAACCCCTGGATGCAGGGAGGAGGAAGAATTTGTTTCATCAATTCAGCAAACAAGTGTTCACCCAGGGCAAATTCTGAATCATATCACCTGAGAATTACCAGAATTGTTACAGCACCACATGGAGCAAGGTCTCACCTGCTAAAAGTGTGTACAGATCAGCAACAGAGGGAAGGAGGGGAAAGGTGAAGGAAAGAGGAAATATCTGGTTTCGATCAACTCCTTAAATATAGAAGTCTGATTACCTTTGCCCATTTCTGATTCCTCAAGGGAGAGCAGGAGAAGAGGAATCTATAAATAGTTTGCAACGCAGAGAATCCTATAGCAAAGTTGCTGGGAAAGATCAATAGCATGATTCAAGGAAGGCTCCAAATTACATCTCAGGGGAGGGAGGTGCTGAACAGAATTGATAAATGAGTTGCAAATGCTGTGTGTGTTGTGTGTATCTAATTAACAGAGGGTGACTGGGATCAATAGCAAGGAGGGAGATGGTCTAAAAATAGAAATCAGGCAGGGACTGCAACCTGCAGGCAACAGCTTGGATGGAAATGTCCCCTGGAGTAGTTAACCTTTAGCTGAAAGTGATGGTTAACATGAGGCCAAAGTGGGGCCTGTGGGCAGCTGGGAAGGGGTGGGGGCTCTGTGGGACTTAGGACACAGGACAGTGTGACATTGTAGGGGTTACAGGTACAGCCATGAGCTTAGAGCCTTCCTTTGGTCAGGCGACAGTGATGAGATGCTGATTGGTGTGGTGCTTTCTGAAAAAATATCTGAATATTAACATTTCACTGGGGTTTTGGAACAGAAAATACATGCTGTTGTGTGTATTCACAAACGTTTCAGCACTGCTTAGAGAAAAGTAACAGTCATTTTTTTTAAACATCTATTTACTTCCATAAGAATTTGTGGTTTTCTTCTTTTTTGCTGACACTCTTACCAAGCAAGTACCCACCACTCTGAGGACCAGTCTTTGCTCATCCAGACTCAACACCACATAAATATTTGAGCCACAGAGAAAATAACTTGCAAAGGAGAGTGTCCTTCAATCCTTCCATCTACAACAGAGCTGTCAGGCAAACTCCAAGGCAGAAGGACTGATGTTGGGCAGGATGGTCTAAGGCTCAGCTTACAGGCTCTGCTGAAGTGGCAGGCTTCAGACAAGTGAGAGGCAGAGACACACCCAGGAATAGAATGTTTATTTGCAAACTGAGTGCAGGATTTGGACCTGGGGTGTACAGCATGACTAAAAGGAAAGAAAACTAAAGATGAAGAATCAAGAAAATATCTCTGTCAGGAAAGGATTGGAGGGGTAAGTGGTGAGTGAAGAGCTTTTCCTTAATATAGACAGAAGTGACTAAAAATTCCTGGACAATAATTTCCTCTGTAAGATTTTAAAAAAGAAAGTATTTTATTCTGCTACAGGTGGAGCTACCAAGGGACCAAACCACGTTTAGTCACCAGAAGGAAAGTTAACTCAAAGGGACAACACATAACTTAGCTCCTCTTGGGTTAAGTCTAACTTGTGTGAGAGAACACAGGCTGGAATGTGTTCTGAGGTGTGCAGTGGGTGCCCTGGTAACTGAGAGCTCTGCTAACCCAAAGTTGCACTGTGTCCACAAATAGCCAATTTCCCACGTTTTAGGTAAGAGCATGTGGGTGCTGTAGTGTCACAGCAGCTCTCCTCTTTTACCCTGAGTTCATTCTGCAACAAAGGCAAGAGCCAGCAGCAAGGCACCTGGATTGTGAGTTGTTCTCTAGTCCATCCTCTGCATCTGAGAGATGTTCTCCTTGAGAGAAATCTAATGTCTCTCTATGCAAGAAGGGGCTGAGAGCTGCCAATCCATGAGCCATCTCCTAGGTGAACCACAGGAGTCACAACAAACCAGAAAAGGAAAAAAGCCCCCAAAACAGGAAAAATAACTGAAAATATGATCAGTACTAGAAAGACCTAACCGGTTTATTTTTCAACACAGGATTATTAAGAAACCATTTTCTTTCTCTGAAAATGGTGGCATAAAGATGACCAGAACAGTAGTTCTGTTTCAGGCCAAGGTTCATTGAGCTCAGAAGCCCCTCATCCACAGAGGCTGTACAGGCACAAGGGAGAAAGGCAAATGGAACAAGTATGTGCTGATCTTTTTCTTCCTCTTAAATACCCTCCCAATCTCAGTTTATCTTAAATCAGTGGATTTCTGAGCTCACCATTAGTTGCTCCATCCAGTGACTCATGACAGATCTTTCTCCCAAACACTTGTCCTCCCTCTTCCTGAACCCAGCTGAAATTTTTTGCCTCCTCAGCAAAAACTCAAGCTAAGGGCAGATTGGATGGAGCTCTGAGCAACCTGGTCTCATTGAAGATGTCCCTGCCTATGTCAAAAGCATTGGAATGAGATGACCTTCAAGGTCACTTTCCTACCCAAACCATTCTATGATTCTGTGATTCCATGATTCTATGATTCTGTGAAAAATTCTCATCCGTCATGAAGATGAATGGATCAATGGATCTGTTATTCAGAGCAGGAAAAGCACACACCTTCCTCTGTTTTAACCAAGCTTCCTTCAGTGATCCCCAGGCCCTGGGCTGGAGCAGAGAACTCACTGCAATTTCTCCATGTCATCAGGGCATGGTAAAGACTTTGAAGTTCAAGAAGGTAGCCCTTTTTTTAGCCACTCTTCCCAGTGCAGGGCCATAAAATAACATCTCCATGTGGTTCTCCCATCTCTACTAAGGAAGAGGGTAGAGGGTAAGGTAAGAGGAAGAGAGCCCATGTGTACAGGTGAGCAAGGCAGAGGTGTAGCCTTGGCTCACTTTGCCCTATGAAATGTCTCTGGCCCTTTGGGGGATTTCCTTGAACTACTACTATAAAAGAGTCACTGTGTTGAATTTTGGTGTGGATGTTCTTTTAAGTGACAGTTCATGGAAGGTGGTCACACACAAGGAGTAGTTGTTGCCATGCTGTTCCCATGAGAGGAGGGCTGCAAATCTGTAGCAATTCCAAAACCTAGTGAGACTGGCAATGCATAAGAAAGACACTGCAATTTTAGTCATTAGGAATCACCAGAGGGTCCTCCATAAAAATTCCTCCATGCAATCTACAAAATTCATTCATTAAATGATCTGACCATGAATGAAGTCTGTCCTTTGCAATGCAGCAGTGAAGTAAACATTGCAATTTTAAGAACTGGGAAGTGGCTCAGTTAAAAATGCAATGCCTGATTCAAAGCCTGTCAGAGCCATATCTATCAGTTCTGGTGGCCTTTGGATCAGGCTGTTATCAGAAATACAGAGATTATGGTGACGGGTATTAGTGACTGGATTGTAAGGAGTCAGACTTCCTGTTAGTTTCACAGGCTCTCTTCATGTCCTTTGCTTCTGCCAGCTGTGCGCATTTGCACAGTCACTCAAGTGTTTGTGGGCCATGGGCTCAGTCGACTGAGTGCAAGAGGAAGCTGAGCTCGGGTTACTGGGTGAATGCACCTGTGTCCTTAGAGCAGTAGCTCGGGAAAATGATGGAGGAGGGAACCTTCCCTGTGCAGCTCTCATTTTATCCTTTGTACCTTCTCCCCATTGATGTTCAAAGGAGTGCAACCTCTGTTGGATACACTCGGGCAGGACTCACACGATCCAACAGCTTTCCTTCTGTCAGGAAGTGTTTGTGCAGAAACAGGTAGAACAGGGGAACTGGTGCTTTAATTCTTGCCTCCATCCCCCCTGTGCCTGCAACATGACAGTCCTCTTGAAAGTAATCAGCAGTGACAGAAAACATGCACAAAGAGTCTCATTGACTTAGGGAAAGGGTGCTTGTGTGAAGCAACTTCACACGTGAGAGGAAAAAAAAAAGAACAGGACAGACCTACGCTTTGTATTTTTCCCACACTCGTTTCTTTTCACAGGGAATTCACTAATATTAAATCCACCTAGGTGGCAGGAATGTGAGCATCTGGTCCAACCTAAATAGTCTCTTCTGTTCTATTTTTATCCTCATGTATCATTTTTATTCTGCAGAGCCTGTGCGTGGCAGAAAGGGTGAGTTCACTTCTCAGCGTACAAGCCAAAGGTCTCTTCCAGAACTGCTGTGAGGGATTTGGAAGATATTTCACTCAAGCACAGAATTTATATATAGGCACAAAGCTTTCATTAAACATGAGCAGCCACGGGGACAGCATCAGTCACTGATGGTAATGTATGCATGTCTTGCAGGCACACTATAGAGGAGTGAGCTGCTTGGAGACATTAATGCAGCAAAGGTGTTGGATAAGGATGCATTTGTTTCTGAATCGACTCCGTCTGCTTCCTGAGCCACTGTGACTTCCAGGTCTATTTGTAGATTACCAAATGCTCACAGTGTGACTGTCGCTTTTGCATTTACTGCAGCTGATGCCTCAATGTGGTATTTAATGCATGTTTTAAAGGAATAATTCCCATACCAAACCTGCCCCTGATTAAGAATAAGTCTTTGAGGAAAACTCTGGCAATGTGGAAAGGAAGATCCCTGAACAGGTACAGCCCTCACCATCATCACCCCAGGTAACTGAGCTGCAAAGATGCAGAGCTCTGGGAGAGACATCTTCCTGCAGCAATGGGTACTGTATTTTGGTGCAACAGTTTCTGAATGAATTGGTGGAAAATGTGCATTTCATTAAAATCACCACTGAAGAAGGAAAGCAGTTGCTGAGGGGGCTTGCTGGCTAGTGCAATAAGCTGCAACTGTTACTAATGCAATGCCACAGTAAAGGCAAAATAGGAGCTGTCATGAATATTTCCTGTGGAATTGTCCTATTCTGTCCAGAAAAAAAATTTCTTAGAATATTTAGAATAATGCTGAATGAAATGTGAATGAAATGTTCTGGTTCATCTTATTTCTCTCTTTTCATTGCTTGAGCAGTAGGATCCAGCTTTTATCTCCTTGGAATAAATGGTCAATGTATACTCATCCTTTTTATTTGGAAGAAATTGAGTGAGGTCTTCCACACCTCCTATTTTTTTTTTTTCTATTTTAGGACACATGAATACACACTCAAACTCCACATACTCCATGGTTTTCACAGTGAATTTTGTTCTAAGATATTTTTTCTGGCCTCCCAATAATGGAAACACTTTTCCCAACAAACATTTTCCCCTTCATAGACCATTTTTCCAGTAGGGAGCTGAGAGTTTCACCAAAGCTGCAGAGAAAGCCTGTGGAAGGTGGGGTACCCAGCTGCAGCCTCAGCCTGGATGTGACACAAACCTCAATGGCACCTGGTGGGGTGTCCCCACTGCCTCCCCTTGCAGCTCTTGCCAAGCTGCCTCAGTGGTCCATGGCCTGAATATTCCAACATAATCCCTGAATACTCCAGCTGTGGGTGCTACTTTGAACTCTACCTAGAATACCTTAAGGCTAACCAAGCCAATCTGTTGTAGAGCAAGTGGAAGAAAAGCTTCTTCCCTCACCTCCACAGACATGCTGGGAGTGTCAGCTTTATCTCTACAAATCCAAACAGTGGTGGGACTGACTAGCAATTAAAAAGTTGGTGCTAAACATTGTTGTTACTGTATCTCACTGTGTTGAAATGGAAGACCATAGCAGCAGCTTAAACCTCAGCTAATTTGATTACATTTAGCTGTGCCAGGGTCTCTTACAGATATTTTCCAAAATAAATTCCAACCTGTATATACACACACAGCCGAACTGTTTCTTTGAAAGGAAGATTATAGTGTTCCTGGTAGAGATCAGGCAGGATATCTACTGCAGTGGAAACCTTTCCTGAGAAACTGAGAGTCAGGGCAAAGGAAGTACCAGCTCATGGAGACGATTTCCCACCACCTCACATTATCACTTAGTTTGAAACTGGAGGAGGGAAGGAAAGTGAACCTTTAATAACTGCCCAGATCTAAAATCAATGTCAGTGCTCAAGATAGCTTGTAAACACACAATATGCTTTAAAAAGGATTGATGCTGAGCAAAGTAAGGTGCACATTTTCCTGCTGTTGAAGTCAAACAAAGCTCTTAAACAGCTTCCATTTTCGAGGGTGTGTAAGTGGCTGCATTGAGAGCCTTCCTCTGTCTGAAGATGAGAGATTTGCTTCTCAGCTCTCTTACACACATTTAAGTCAGGAATAACCCACTGAGAATTGACCTGGTGTACATTTGTTATGAGAAAAGAATGGGAAAAAAAAGAAGTCCTGTATAAAAAAATTCTAACAAGGATATAAATTATGATGATTTACACTTTTGGGCCAGGAGTTGAGATTCCTTTTAAAACCACAATTGATTGATGAAGCCTCACAACATGCCTGTGATTCAGTAAGCACTCCACTCAGTTTGCAGATGGTTGTTCTGAAGCACAGCATTGTTATATGGTTACAAGCCCAACAAATGAATTAGTGGCAGAGCATGAACCAAATGCAGATTGCTATATCCTGATTATTACAGAGCAGTGCTTTGGGACAGCATTTCTTCCTTGTGGCTGCTCACAACACAGCAAGAATTTCTGTGGTTTTATGTCTCTTGGCTACCGAAGTTGACAACTTATCATGGTACTGCTGCCTTTATATCTTCATGGTGTCACATCTCATCATCCTGAGACCCATGTTTTTTTTCTTGACAATCCACAGTACCCCCAGGGTTCAATACTGGGCTTGGTATTTTTTTAACTTAATCCTAAATTACTTGGACAAGGGGCAGATGCCTCCTCAGCAAGTTTGCTGGTGACAGAAAGCTGGGGGGCAGTGGCCAATGCCCCAGAGAGCTGTGCAGCCCTGCAGAAGGACTTCATCAGGTGGGAGACATGGGCAGGGAAGAGCTGTCTGAAATTCAGCAGAGGTAAATGGATCTTGCAGCTGGGGAGGAATAATCCAGGCCCCAGCACAGGCTCAGGGCTGATCTGATGGAAAGGCACTCTGCAGAGAAGGGCCTGGGGGCCCTGGTGGACAACAGGCTGCCCCTGAGCCAGCAGGGCCCTTGTGCCCAGGAGGGCCCTTGGTGTCCTGGGGTGCCTCAGGAACAGCATTTGCCAGCAGGTCAAGGGAGGTGATCCTGACCCTCCGCTCAGCCCTGGTGAGACCCATTCAGAGTGTCCAGTTTGGGCTACTCAGGCCAAGAGAGACCTGGAGCTGCTGGAGGACAACAAAATGTGATTAAAGGACTGGAGCATCTCTCCTATGAGGAAAGGCTGAGGGAGCTGGGGCTGTTCAGCCTTGAGAAGATACAACTGAGAGGGGACCTCATCCCTGTCAGTGTCTGCAGGGAGGGCTCAGAGCAGGGACCACGCTCTGCTCCAGGGGCCCAGCAATGGGACAAGAGGAACAGGCAGGAACTGATGCCCAGGAAGGTCCACCTGGACACAAGGAATAATTTCTTCCCTGTGCAGTGACCAAGCACTGAACAGAGATCAGAGAGGGTGTGGTGTCTCTCTCTCAGAGGATATTCCAGCACTGTCTGGACACAATCCTGTGCCTGTGCTCTGGGGTGGCCTTGTCTCAGCAGGGAGGTTGGGAGTGGTGACCCCACTGTGGTTCCTTCCAGTCTGACCCATTCTGTGACTCTGTGAGTCTGTGTAAGGCATTTAAGTCACTGAAGTAGAATTTTAAAAACTGTGCTTACTAGAAGGTTTAGAGATGTTCAGCTGCCAAGCAGGCTCTGTAAGTCCATCCTGAAGGACCAGCCAAGAAAATGGAAGGCTGCCACTTTTGGCTCACACTGTAGATGTGCAAGACAAAAAAGATCACTGATAAGGGGAGAATGCACAAAGAGAGTGAAGAGGATGACAGCAAAGGTCATCATGTAGGGGATCTAACCTAGATGGGGGAAAAAGCAGACTGGAAAGAAGATGTAGAAGACCGAGGAAGGAAGTGAACAGAGAAATTGGATGCTGAAGCTGTGGGGCTAGGAGGGAGATGGTGCAATCAGTCATTTGACACTGGGCAGAAAAAAAATTGTGGTCAGAACTCAGAAAATGTTTATCAATGTCCACTTCAGCTGTGTCTGCAGCTTTTCCAGCTGTCTGGAGACTCTGGATGAATCCTCTTGGCATTTTTTCTTGAAGGCAACAAAGTAGAGGAGGGAACAGATAGCACCCGCATTTTATTTTCCTCAGGGGGACAGGCAGTCTGTCATGCAATGTTCCAAACCCAGGGGATTTTTGGGAAAAGCACATTATGTCCAGTGAAGTTGTCACTGCCATGATACTGGCATAATAAAGGGGACCCTCAGACCTGAACTCTGATCTGAACTGTGTGCCTTGAAGATTTCTGAGCACATCTCTTGCTAAGGCTTTTTTCTTGCATGGACATCACTCTGCAGAGACTTTTGCCTGTGCTTGCATGTCAATAGAAGATATGTGAGAAGAAAAAAAAGAATGAGCCAGGTCTCAACCAGCTCTTCAGTTTTCTGTTCCCAGTCTTCCTTAGTGCAGCTGATGAACCCTTGTATGCACCAATATCTGAGGGGCATTAACCCTAAAACACCTCCCAGATAGTCTCCTTAAAATACAGTTTAAGAGGGAATTTTGCTGTTTAAATAGACGTTCCCTGAAATTAATTTTATGTCTGCAGTGGATTCATTTCTGTACTGCTAAACTATAGTGGAAAAGCATCTTTGCAAGTGTCTGCAGACGCCTGCCTGCAAAGCAGAGCTTTGCATAAGCTTAGTAGCTTTTCCCCACCAGCAAAGCAAGCTGTCTGACTGCAGCACGCAGCTTCTGCTGGATTACCACACTGCTTTCAGGACTTGGTGCCAGTTTAGCTAGACAGTGACTGTTCACACCTCCCCACACCCCGGGGCAATGTTACTTGGCCAGTGAAAAGCTTGTGGTTAGTGGTGGCCAAGCAGCGTGACTGGTGCTGGCCCTGGTTCTCCTGTGTGTGCTCAGGGCACTGCTGGGCTCTTCCTCGCTCAACCTGCTCTAAAGTCACATTAAATAACCCACAAGAGTTGCAGGTCAAAAGTCCATGAGACGATGGCAAATGATATTTCTGGCCTGCTGAGTCAGAAAAAGGAGATGGGGAAGGAGGGGCTCGGGACTTTTTGGTTTTCTCTGAAGATCATGCCTTGGCAAGGTTAAATAATTTTTGGCAGATTGAAAAGACCCATTGGGCAGATTGGAAAGTCTTGCAAAGGCCTTTTTTGAGCAAACTGAAAAGGCAGAAATCTGAGCTCTGAATATGAAGCTGCTTGATAGCTTCATGAGACCACTTACTATCAATCTCATCCTCTTAGCAACTCTATGAACAGCAGGGCACATGATTGAATGTTTTTCATATATTGTGAAATAAACTGCGCTCCACTTCCTGCTGCAGCAAGTGTCAGGTGTGCAAGATAAAACAGGGGCTGAGGTACCCTCCAGATCGTGGCACCTTCTGCGTTTCAAATGTACACAGCTCTGTCCCTCACCAAGCTACACGAGATTGAATGCATTGCACTTTCCAGCACGCTGCTAAGTAAATCAGAAGACTGATACACTACTAATAGTTGAGGCTTCTTATAGCAGCCTCATCTGTTATCACATCCTCCGCCATCATTCAACTTCTACTCCCACCTCGCAGTTACTCTGTACTCTGTTTATCTTGCTCTTCCTGGCCCTCGTACTCTGTCTTGCTCTTCCTTGCCTGACTCTGCGCCTCTTTCCATGCCTCTCACTTCCCTGGGTTCAGTTTGCCTGCTGGCCCCTGATGCCACCGGCTCTCACAAATGCTCAGGAAAAATCCCTTCTGTCATGACACAAGACAGCAGCTCAGGATGACCTCTGTGGGGAGCCAGCAGAGGTCCGTGCTCCTGTGCAAGGTGGTGGTGTAGCATGGGACAGCTCTTTGCACTCCTCTGGGCTACAGCTTCTTCACTTATGGGAAGAACCTTACAGCCTTACTCAGGGCTTGATCCTCTGTGTGTCTTGAAGTCCAGAAAACCAAAGCCTGGGTTTGGTGAAAATGACTGGTTTCACTGGAAGTTTGCATGAGCAGAGACTGAGAATGAACAAAAAGACATTTAGGATCTAGCCCAAAGCATCCATTATGTATATGTCATTAAATCCTTCCTAGCACAACTTCTGCAGTTAAGGAACAGGGTCGGAGCTCCAGGCCTGACCTGGAGCTGAATCTAGGGGATCTGAGGAGAGAGGGAGAATTTTATTCTATGTAAGATCACGATTAACTGACACACTGTCAGGATGCTTTAGAGAAGAGAGAGGGGATGATTACAGAGGGAGAGCAGGAGCCACAAAATATCACTTTTATTTTTCAAAACCTTCACATAGCTTGGCAGAACAAATGACAACAGAAGTTAAAACAGCACTTTTCAATTTTCCATTCTTTATTTCCACATGATTTTTCTGTGGAGCTGCAATTAAAATATTTATTTCCCTGTCTTGTGCTTTTTCAACACAGAATGTCAAATGGTTCAGTAACAGATAGAAAAGCATGGCTTTTATCTCCATATAAATATGAGTGCATCTTTGCAGGACTAAATCCAGGTATTTATGATGCTCATAGTCACCATCACCCTATTGCCCAAATGTCTTGCATTAATGGATTTCTCCTTGCATCACTTGAGTGAGGAGAAATTCAGTGCTGAATTACTACCCTTATCTTACAGACAGGAAACTGCATTTTAGAGAAATTACAGCATTGACTGGGTGCCCACAGGAAACCTGTGCAGATCAGAAACCTCAATCAAAAGCAAAGCAGACACAAAGGCCAAATCTGCTCCCTCAAGTACCTGTCCAGCACTTATGGGGACCAGATTTCCCTGAGACTGTTCCCCAGTCAGGCCCACACAAACAAGATTTCAAACCACTACATGATAAACTCAAAGCCAAACCAGAGTCTTTAGCTGACAGAAACTGGAGAAAATGCAGCTTCAAAGCTACCAACAATGTCATTTACACCTGCTGGGAATTTGACCCAATCCATTCACTGCATCCAATTACGCAGACGATAAACCACTGAAATTGTCAGATATTATATACCTTTAATGGAAGATCAAAGCAGTCCTCTAGACTGTAAGATCTTGGGGAATTTCTCTCTGCTGGATTGGGAAGAACAAAAATTTTTAATGCGAGGCAAGTATTCTCTTTTTGCAATAGCGCTAATAAATTTATTAGAAACAGGGAATTTCTTTAGTAAGGAAACATATTCTCATGAGAAATTTCTGATGAAGAAACCTTCCTCCCATCTGAATTTCCACCAGTTGCCATCTAGGATCCTCTGGTGAGAGGGCTGGTTAACAGAAACTTTCCCAGACCCATGTTAGGTCTGGATAGGGAATGGCAGCACCAGGCCCCAGCTCTTTTGGTGACTTTCACCTCTCAGCTTTTGGTTAGAGGTGACACAGCTCACTACAGCCAATTTACTTCTTGATAAAGACGAAGAAATGGCTTAAAAGAAAAAAAAATTGGAAAAAATCTGGCTCTACCATAAGATATATAAAGCAGAAGTTCATCTGCCTTCAAACATAGCCAGGCTCCTCACAGCCCCATGTCCATCCAAGTTCAAATGAGCACCAAACAGGGAGTGAGTGACACCCCTGCCAAGTGTGGGCACCAAAATTTTGGCCCTCAGTGAGACCAGTGTTAAAATTTCCATGTCACAAGTTCACTTAGGGAATTTAGATGATTCGTGTAAAGTCCACACACTTCATAAAGGGCTAAATCAGACAAAGAACCCAGCCTGTGGAGGAGGAGGTGCTTTGGTGCCACGGTGGTTTGCAATTGCAGTGCTTTGGTAATTCTGCCCTGCTTCTGGTATTGAAGGGGTTGTGTAATCACATTTTCCTTTCTCTCTTAGAAACCTGTCTTGTGCTAACATTGTTGGAAGCTGTTGTAGCTGTTAGCCTGTCACAGTGAGAGTATGGCTTTATTTATTTAAACAAACAAACAAAAACCAAAAACCAAAAACAAAAAGAAAAAAAAAAGACAATCTGTGTGCCTGCTTCTTTTCCTGTAGGAATTTGATCAAATTTCGTTTTACAAATGCAGAAATAATTCCATTCAGAAGAGATTGTTGTCTGTATGATATCCACTGCTTTGTTTCAGAACTGCAGGAAACAGAGGCTCCATTTTTCAGCACTGAGATTCTTCCTGACTAAAGAAGCAGATGGAGCCTTTTCACCAAATTTCTCATGTTCTCCCAGCCTGAAGGTTTTTCCAGCCCTCTCTAGCTCCAGGTCATGTCCTTCTAGTGTCTTGTCAGCTTTCAGATTGTCTCACCTTTTCATTCCTATTTTCCTTTGCATGTGCTCATTATCTCTCTCCTTCATTCTCAGCAATCTAGTCCTTAGTTAAGGTAAATGTCAACTTTTCTCTCTACTGGCATGAAATGATATTTTAACATTTATGCTCTTGCTTCGCCTCAACTCATAATTAAAATGACGAAATTAGCTATTTCATTAAAGTCAATGGCCAGGCTGCTAACAGAGCCCCTCTTTTAGTATAATTTAACATCAGCATACAGTGCAATGAAGGAGCCTAGCACTTAACATATGCCAGCTGGAATAGATACCAGTTAACTCTGAACCTAACCGAAATAATTTGTCACCACTAAACCAGCAAAGAGTGCTTTACACTGGTTGCTGCAGTTTAGTGTCTGGGGTCAGGTATTTCAGTGCCTCCATTCAGCAACATCACACAGTTTGTCTCAGCTCCTGTTCTAGATGCCTGAATTCGTCACAGCAGCTGGTAGGAACCAACTTTGCTTGAACCCACCTTCATGCCTTCCTGGTCCATGTGGTGGCCCTTTGTCTCCTCACAGTGTTGGTTTAAAGAGATATAAGGTCAGTAAAGGAAATCCCACTGTCCATGAGTCCCAGCAGCCAGGACTGCTCTGCCTGTGACCTCCTTTTGCCTGTGAGACCCATACAGACCCCTAATGCATGATCTGGATAGAGCAGTTGATTTAAAACTACTTATTGACTCAGTGCCTTGGAGAGATCCATGAGGGTTACAGAAAGATGCTAAAACAGCTGTACTCTAATGAGAAAGGGTCTGATTAGTGACACACATGCCAAAAATTTCCTTGAAGGGCTGGGTAGCACACACAGAAGAACAAGGGCTTTGGTATTTAACAGGGTTTTTGAATCTGTGCCTGTGCAGAAATGAATCACTTGATACTGGTGTATTCTTGTTTTTTCAGAAATCAGCATCTCAGTCCTGATAGCAATAACTGAACTGAGTGTGCTTTCTGAGGCACTCAGCATCCTTTTCTGAGCCTGCCCCATAAAGGCTAAAACTAATTTTACACCGGCAAGTCTGAATATTAAGGACCATACTGAGGTCTTGCTGTTCCCAGTGTGGGAAAGGGGAGTTGGGACAGAGGGCTGAGAAGGCCCTTGGACTTGGTGTTCAGCTGCCTCCAGGAAGGTGGAAAACTACCACCCCAGTGCCCTATAGCAGCATTAGCAAACCCCGTCCCTCAGGGCTCCAGCATCAGCCAGCAGGCAGAGTGCTCTGCACCACTGGCACTATTAAAGCTCATAACTCTGCAACTGTATATCCCCAAAGTCTATGCTAATCTCATCTGAAAAAATCCTCCTTGGCAATTACAAGCATTGCAGGGACTACTGTAAACCATTCTGAAATTATCCTGCTATCACATGGCCTGTGCTATGGCCTGTGGAGAAGGTTTGCTTCCCACAGAACAAAGGCACTGCAGTTTCAGTGGGACAGGGGTGGGGTTTTGCTTCTTTGTCTGTGATGGTCTGAATGGGAATCTTTTAATGCCATGGAAGTGTTGGAAATTGCAGAAAGTCAAGGATATTTGAGACAGATTCAGTGAGGATTGCATGCACACAGAGTAGTGGCATTGGGGTGAGGGTATTTTGGAGAGAGGAATTTTGCTGCAACAAGAGGCTTTAGAGACGTGGAAACTATACGATGCATTAAGTATGTCTGTTTACTCTCTTCACTTTTATGTTTTCATGTGTCCTATCACAATGACATCTGTGCTGATGAATTCTGCCATTGGAAGCTAGGATAATATCCCAGTGATTAATTTTATAAGTAGCTCTCATTCTGACATAATTTTATCCAGACAGGTACTGCTTGCAATGTTTCATATTTGCCCTTATTGAGGCCAAAGACTTCTTTAACTCCTGGTGTGTGCTTATAGAAATGATAGAGACAAATTCTTTTCAGGGGTGCAGAGTGAAAAGATAAGAACCATCAGACACAGGTTGCAGTAAAGAAAAATTCTGCTATTTGCAAGGAAGCATTTTTCACCATGTTCCAGCTAAGCACTGGGACAGGTTGTCCAGGCAAGCTGTGATTTCTTCATTCTTAGATATCTTAAACTCTGTTGGAGGGAACCCTCAAGCAAACTGACCCAGATATGAAATGAGCCTTGCGTAGAACTGGAGGTTGAACTAGACGCCTCCAGAGGTACTCCCTAATCTCCAGTAATCCCTGATTCTAAATATATATTTATAAGAAAAATGTATTGTCCAGAGTGTTTAGGCAAAGAGCAATACTGTTAATTTGAAATGCCATGGAAGATGGATCTGAAGGCTTCTATACTTGAGTTCATGATTTTCTTCAGCCTTTGAGATGAAGAGTTACCAGGTTCCTTGTGAATTATGTCTTTTGGAAGGCAGCATGTAAAGCACTTCAAAATGCTTAGACAACAAAATATAATTGAATCAATCAGCAGACAGACTCGGAATTTGGTTTCAGAGCTGTTTTTCCAGAAGACTTTACTCTTAGATTTCCTGCCAACCAATGGTGGAAAAGAAACAATGCACATAACATATGTGTGTAGGCAAAGCTGCATGACCTTAGTCAATCACACATTCATAGAAAAGAGTTCATGATAGACACAGTGGCAGAAATTGTTCAGCTTCAGCACATAATTGCAGCCATAACCTATTAATGGATGAATTGTGTAGAAAGGAAAAAAAAAAAAAAAAAAAAAAAAAAGAGAGAAAAGTAGCATTTATCAGAGAAATTATTGATGACAATTTAGTCTCCCAAAATTGCCTGTACTGTATCCTCCATTAATGTTGCCCTACCTCAGAGCTTGGAGGAAGGAAGGCTGATGTATACTAGCCAGGCTACTATGTTAGCTGTCACTCAATAAACGAAGAAATCATTGCATTTGCAAACTCTGCAAGCAGATCACTGTAAGCAATCTTCAAGAACATGCACTTTGACTTCATTCTCAAGTAACTGTTGGCATGTCATCATGATGTTGGCAAATAGAATTGTCATGGTTTAATTTAAAGTTTGACTTATTCTTGCTTTGATGGTGGACACTTATGTTTGCCTTTTTTTTTTTTTTTTCAGTAGAAAGCTAAATTCTTTGCTTTTAGCTTAAGTCTGCACAAATAGTTATAAAGGCATCATTAGGTCATTAAGGCCTAAATAACAATTAAGTTCAGACCAAAACTATAAACAAGTTTGGATTTGCATTTTAAAAGCACCTGTTCTATCTGAGCCATGTTTACATGAGGACTTTGCCTCACTCTGCCCTCCCCCAGAATTTGGTTCTATGATTCTAACGCTGGCAAAACCCATGAAGTTTTACTCTGGGAAGCAAATGGTGCACTGTGATTTACAGGAGACCTGAAAACACAGTTAAAAAAGAAGACACTTAATGAAATTTCTTCATTGGATGTATGAATCAGACAAATATCTGGATGTGAACTCCTTTCAACAGAATTTCCTTACAGGATCCTGGTTATTCCTGAGCTTCATGATATTATTGAACAGGGATGAGACTACTCACAATCTGAACATCAGTGTCTTTGAATATGCCTTTAGCTGAGCTCCAACATTCGTAGCAAAGCATTAATCTATTGGACTGTGTGTTCACAATTCTGCCAAGAATTCTGAAGGGCTTGCACTGCAGTTTTTATGATTTCCATCTCAAGCAGAAGTGAACAGTGCTCTGAGAGCTGATCTGGTACTCCAGAACTGCATTTCTCATCAGTGGACCATTGTTATCCCCTGTTAGCACCTTCTGCTCCACATTCCATGTTCAGCCTGTCTCTCTCTGCTAGATCCCTGCACAAGACTGGTTTTTTCAGGAGGCAGCAGCTTTTTCAGATGAGACTCAAATTTTCTTCTGCACATTATGCCATCCCAGACATTGGCCAGAGGAAGATTCTGAAGAAAAAGAAAGAACTGAGTCAGCATGTGCTGACATTTACCCATCTTCTGTGACTTTTCATCCAGGAATTCCTCAGACAGGGATTGTGTGTATGCATTTAATAGTCTTTAGCACGTTTTCTTCTATGAATCTGCCTAATCACTCCTTGAACCCACATAAATTTATAACAGCATCCCATGGGAAGAAATTTCACAGCCTAATTATACATTACACAAGGGACAGTATCCTCTTGTTGGCTCTGAACCTGTAGCCTGGTAGTTTTATTATTATCCTCTAGTTCTGGTATTGAAAAAGAACATGAAGTAAACTATAATTTTCTCCATACCACTCAGGTTTTAAAAGGCCTCTTTAAAATTCCTCCTCTGCTATTCACTTTTGAGGGAGAAGGTTCTTAGACTTTTAATCATCCCTCACACAGTTATCCCTTGCTGTGTCACCCTTTCCATGAAATTCAGTCCTATTGCACCTTTTTGAGGTAGATGGAACACAGCTCCAATAGGGTCATCAGGATGTGAGTAATGTGGGGTCACACAGGTAAAACGAAATTCTCTTTTATGATGTCAACTCCTTTTTCCAACACCTGATTTTTATTTTTGATCCCTATGGAGCAGCACAGTTAAGTTTTTCTGCAAAGTATTCTTCACTCTCAAAACATTGATTCTGAGTGAGATAACCAAGTGCTCTGCACATGCTCAAACATTTCTGTATCTCTTTTTGTCTAAGCCCTGCAAACTTTCCTGCACTTAGTTACTGTAATCCTGACCCAGTTGTTTTTCCTGCATGTTGATCCCCCATAATCATAGAATCATTGAATGGTTTGGGTTAGAAAGGATGTTAAAGACCCTTCCAATGCCCTTGCCATGGGCAGAGACACCTTCCACTATCCCAGGTTTCTCAGAATCCCACTCAACCTGGCCTTGGACACTTCCAGGGATGGGGCAGCCACAGCTCCTCTGGGCAACTTGTGCCAGGGCCTCCCCACCCTCACAGGGAAAAATTTCTTCCTAATCTAAACCTCCCCTCCTTTAGTATAAAGCTATTTCCCCTGGTCCTATCACTGCAAGCCCTTGCCAAAAATTCCTCTCCAGCTTTCCTGCAAGTCCTCTTTAGCTACTGAAAGTGGTAAATTCTGTCTTCTGTCCACAATGCTGAAGGATTACTGCCTTTTTGCATCTACAGAACTCTGATATATTTGTAGTTAGTGGAATATTTTCTTTGCATAGGAAAGAGTTTCCAGAGGGCCTTAAAATTTACCAGCATGTTATAATGGAAAGGATGAAGTGTCATCTGCAAAACACACAGAGAAATGTTCATTATTTCTTTCTACTGAACATATGTATAAATCAGGCTATTGCACACCATGCACATGCATTTCTGAGAAGTACACTTGCAAGACCTGACATGAAACTAAATTAAATCAATGAAATATGGATTAATGATTCAGTTGCCAGAATTTTGCATGGTACATAACACAGAGAGCACAGACCAACACTATCCATGAAAGAAACAGAGGAAAAGCAGATGTGCAAGTAACCAACTAGAAGTATAACAGGGTCAAGTTTGTTTCTCTGTTTCCTGCCCAATGGCAGCAGTGGGAATGAAAACATATGTGAAAATTTGAAAATGTAGAAGTTCTGAGAAGACAAAAACCAACAGTAAGGCTACCCAGGCTGAGTTAGCAGAATGGAGCTCTGGATACTCTTGAACTGAGCTACATTTTCTGTTATTTTCTTCAGCTGGACTGTTTAGTTCACTGCCCTGTTTTTTTGAAATATTGTTAAAAAGAAAGTATAGTATCAGCAGTGATGGATTCACTGAACCAGAAAGCAAGGTGACCACCTTCAGTTACATGACCATTATTACTGTGGTTAATTTTGGGCCTTCTTTAAATGCATGTCAGCCATCTCTTCATAGCATTCTGAGTACTTCAGTCTATGGTAAACATTTTTTTTATCACACTATAAAGACAAAATCCTTGAAAGGTTACATCTTAAGCTTATTATCCAGCTAGACATTTCAAAGTTTTGCAGAAGTGTGTTATGTATAAGACTCACCTAACCTTAGTCCCATATACAAAACAGAATATTGCTTGACCCAGAATTCATCTAAACTGGCAGATCAAAAGTGGAACTAGAATTATCCCTGATCTCCTTGATTATTTTTGTGTACTGTTCTTCAAATCCAGTTTATGCTGGAGTGTACAGAGGTTATGACATGGCAGCCCTTATGGATACAAGTTTGTCACTGACCATGGGAAGTGTGGCCATTCTGCAGATGGCTCCAGCATTTTTCTTCTAGTAATATTTCAATACTTCATTTGAATCATGATTATGGATAACACTGGGGAGCCATGAACTGCACTGCCAGTTAACAGAGATTGCAGATTGGCCTTCTAGATCATTCAACAGAAAGTCTTTTCTTCCTTCAAAACACCTCAAATCCACAAAATATTTCTAAATGTGGAGTTTTCTGTCTGCATATGATGAATAGAGAAATGAATTTGGTGAGCTCAGAGAATACTGTAGAAAAAATCTATGTCTGCCAAACCACCGAGCTGGCAAAGAATTTGCTGAGGACTTCAGCAACTTGGAGCTGGCCAAAGGCCTGTTATTTATCTAATTTATTGACAACAGTAATATTTTCCTTCTTCAGGCATCAGGCTGAAAGATACCATAATGTACTTGGGCTGTAGCCCTGTGGAAAAGAGCAAAGATTGGATTTGCTCATCCTATGTCTTCCACAAAACTCTTGACAAGAGCTTTCCACTCCCGTAAAAGCAAATAGTTCTGGTAGATATTAATATTTGTTATCTGGTTTAATATATGCCTGTAAGTTCCTTCACAGGTGATATCAGACTTGGTGTCCTTGGAATTTCCATTGGGATCTGACAAGTAAAAGTATTTCAGAAATTCTGAACTCTGTGAAATGAGCTTAGCTGGATATTAGCCAGAGAGAAAAAACTGAAGTCCTGGAAAACACAGGCAAGTATCTCATCCAGGGTATTCAGGGAGCTTACTGAATGCTGGAAGTCTGTGTTCACTTCTGTCTTCTGCCTGAGAAGAGAAGCAGACTGGAGGTCATGTCTGCTGTCCATAAATGCACCTTCATGACTTCTGCTCTTTGGGTGAGCTGAGGGAGCAGCTCCATCCATCAGCTCTCTTGAAGTTTTTCGTACTGTAATTAAAAAATAATAATACAGTCAGGACAGACACAAGAATGAAAATGAATCACCATTGAGTGATGAGTGTATTCTACTGGGAGGGAAGGAGTTTGAAGCTCCAGCCCTTCTTCAGAAGGCTGTGTGTTTTATCTGCTTGTGTGATGGACACTTCGTCTCACATCCCAAGGCTTCCCCACTCCAGCACTGCACCAATTACCTGCCAATCAGACTATCAGATTAGTACACACATTTTTTTTGGATGCCACCTCTGGTTTCCATAGAAACAGTTTTAAGCCTCATCCTCTCTCTCAATTAGAACTTTTTATAATTTCTCCACCCTTATGAAATCATTTGTGGTTCCCATGGTAATCACTGAAAATTTGCTATCTCTCAAGTACTGCTTCTTAGTCAGAGGCTTCACCAATGGCAATGTCCTGCTGGAGAAGTAAAATCCACAAGAAGGTTCTAATCCTCTTTTGGAGTGAGTAGTGTGTCCTTTGCTCATCCTTAAGGCCATGCACCATAAATCCCTTCTGAGCCTCCTAGCTCTGACCTCAAGGTTTTGGTCACAGTGGAGTTCACTACATTCACTGAGCATGCTGCTCTGTCCATTTTTTATTGATTGCAAAGAGGATGGGCACAGACTTGCACTCACCTTGTCCAAGGTGTTTCCACAGGTCAGCTTGTCTCAACAAAGCTTGTCAGAGAATTCAGAATCCTTTGCTGAATTTACCCCCTATCTAATTCTCTTTTCACTGGAGCACCATGTACTCTCCTATAAGACAGGTGGGAGAAGTCCAAATCCTTCATACATTCATTTCATGTTCAGGTGTTTGAAACACTATATAGTCAATACAAACCAAATTTGATGTGTATATATATATACACACATAGACACAGACTACATTTATAGTACATTTTTTCACCCTCCTTCAAGCCTACAGCTATTTCCATGACTTGAAATATGCTGATGCATGATAATATGTCCTGCCACAGTCCCAGACTGAGGTTTGCTTTGACACTAAAAGCAGAGGTGCAGCTGATCTCAGCCCATTTTTTTTCCAAAAGCCAGCCCACATTGGTCCTCCTCTACAACAGCTCTTCTTGGAGTCCTGCTGTGAGCCTGTTATCAAGGTTCAGAAGCAAGTCCTGTGGATGGTATCCTCTGGCCTTTCTGACTCAACTTCAGCATTTCAGCAACTTCTATCTTTATCCTTCTGGGATGATAGCAGACAACTTTCCATCAAATACTGGTTGTTCTTGCCTCTTGCAGCTGATTCTGGACTTCTCCCTGCACTGAGTCATAAAAACCAAATTAACTGTGTTTCAAATTTTGGTTTGATCTAAAATACAGTTAGATAAGTGTGCATATATTTTCTATATATCTAGATGTACAAGGCATCACTTGGTGTAAAATCCCATCCCCATATGTTCTACTGAAACCAGGATCTTGCCCAGGAGTTTCAAGTTGAGAGGGGACTACTGTAACCAACTATCATAATTTCCAGCCAGCAAATGCCACATGGAATTTCTCCCTCCTCTTTGAAATAAGAAGTACTTTTTTGGAAAGATTGCCACTCTTGACTGAAAAAATTAAAATGAAAGGACACCATTTTTCCTCTACAGAATTGTCTCAGTAGTTATTTGCTGGAGATTCATTTTTTGTTTGCAGTAAAATGTGCCACATGACACATTTCTTACAGAAACTGCTATTTTGTGTATCCCTGTGTATTCAATTCCCTTTTGGTCCTGCTCCCTCAGCACAGTACATCAGAGCACAGAGACATCAGACTTGTTCTTCTTCTTTTTTTTTTTAGGAAGAATCTTATTGTGTATTTCAGATGTGGAATTTCTTTCTCAACAGACATTAACCCAGGGTCTGAGCTGGTGGGATGTGATCTTGATGTGACTGTGAGAATATCACCATGCACTGGAGATTCTATTTCTGTTGGGGCCTTGCCTCTGAAAGAGCAGACTTTTAGAAAGGGTTTAGTGATGGACAAGGTGATAAATTACAACAACCTCGTGGACAATTGCTGCATTTAGTTCATCAGATCAGGTTATTTCCTATCCCCATGGAAACCCAAGGTTCATGATCTGTTCATGCCCCATGTCAGTACATGGATCTGTTGGAGGCTGCCCAGAGAAGGCCACCAGGATGGTCAGAGGGTTGGAGCAGCTCTGCTACGAGGAAAGACTCAGAGAATTGGGATTGTTCAGCCTGGAATAGAGAAGGCTTCAGGGTGACCAAATTTCAGGCTTCCAGTACACGGAAAGAGCCAACAGAAAAGATGGAGAGGAACTTTTTTACCAAGGCATGAAGTAACAGGACAAGGGGAAATGGCTTTAAACTGAAAGACAGTAGGTTTAGATTAGATTTCAGGAAGAAATTCCTTACCTAGTGGATGGTGAGGCACTGGCACAAGTTGCCCAGAAAAGTTGTGGGTGCCCCATCCCTGGAAGTGTTCAAGGCCAGGTTGGATGGGTCTCTGAGCAACCCGGGATAGTGGAAGGTGCCCTATGGCAAGGGGGAAGGAAGTGGGTGATCACTAAGGTCTCTACCAACCCCAAAAATTCAATGATTATGTGATTCTATGACTGGTACTAAGCAGGGAAGGACTTCATTTTAAAGCTATGTATAGTACTTAAAACAACAGAAACTCAGAGTTGTTAAAGCACATCAGAATTCAGAAGAAACTTCTTTTGTATTCAAAAAGGCATTGTGAAGCATCTGACATTTTGGTGTGTCAAAAAGGTTAAATGAATACCTGATAATCATGTAGCTGAACACTGGCATCCATTTGATAAAAAAATAAAGACATTTGGAAGCTATAGCAGATCAAAGGGCAGCAAAAAACATTTCATTTATATGTTGAAAAGCCAGTGTGATGTCACACTTTTCAAAGGCCTTGCAAACAAGGCCTCAGAAGGAAAAAAAATGTTGCAGAGGCTTATTAGCAGCTCTAGTAGACACTGACAGTAACCCCAGCTCGGAAAGAAAATGAGAATAATAAATAAAATACATTTTTGTTGGCACTGTCCCAGAAAGTCAGTAACTCATCAGAAAGAGAATTATTTTTCCAAAAACATCAGAGTTGCTTGTGGTTTCAGCTGAGTTTACTGTCTCCCCCTGAACAACACATTTTACTGAAAGAGCAGTCTTTAAAAAAAGTATTTAAATCTCAAAAATCTCTCCTAAATGCTTTGGAGGCTCCGGAGAAAGACTGGAAGGCTGATGGCTCAAACAATTAGGGGGTAGCTAATAATGTGCAAAGTAACCACCCAGGTGCAGAGGGGAGGACACAGCCCCACCTCAGGCTGCAGCTGGGTGTTGAACAAGGTACGGGAAGAGGTTGGTAAGAGGCAGATCCTTCAAGGCAGGGTGATGTTTTTATCATGCCAAAGTCCTTACACAAATGGCTCAGCTGTGAAAACTTCCTGGGACAGTCACATGTAGCCTGAAGATTTTCCTCCCTTCTGATGGGCCACCACTGGCTCAAATGGTGCCACCATTGACCAAATTTAGGCCACCACTGACTCAAGCTCTGCTCACTTGAGAGGCAGCTGTGCACCTTGGGAGGTGTCATGGACCATCAAAGACCCACAAATTGTTCCCTGATCCACAGCATTGCATCATCCAGTTGAAACTCCCCGCCTGAGGGGAGGTACCTGGGCTTTCCTGCCTGAACCTGAATGTTTATTTCCCATGGAATTTCAGTGTTCCCTTGGAGTTTCAGTGGAGGTTTACTCCATCCCTGGCAGACTGAGACTGTGACCATCACTTTGACCAACAGGCGCTGAAACTGCAACAACCAAATCTCGTTGTGAGGTCCATGGGTAGTGAGACCCTTCTACTCTCTTTCTTTTCTTTATACATTTTCTTAAGAGATATTTTTATGCTTTTATATTGCTATACTACTGGAGATAATAATAACCAAAATGGCTACATAACTGATTTTCATTGCAACCAAATTGTTCTAACATAAGCCCTACATATATATATATACTTACAAGCACCAATCATTCAGTGTTGTTTCACGCTAATCCACCTCAAGGGACCTATTAACAAGAACCTGGCTTGCCCTTGCCTTCAGGGGTGGGTCACAACAGCTCTCAAGGCCAAGCTCTCAGAAATAGAAAGTTTAATGCATTTATCAGTATTCTGCCTTGGGGAGATGGGGAAGGGCTCTGTGTACATGCTATTTGTGTGTGGATGTGTTTCATAGACTGATATAAAAATAGAAGTACCTTTGTAATGGAAAATCTAGAAGAGGATCAAAGGTTTGCCACATTTTCACATCTTCTCTTTTCCACTTTCCATGTCCACCTCTTTGAAAATCACTGTCAAAATGGACCTGTTGGTACAAGAGAGCTGATTTGCGCCCACCACAGTGCGATGTGTGTAGCACAGCCATCCTGCTTCCATCCCACACTGCACTGCCTATTTCTGCCTTACCCAGCCTCAGCTTTACACTCTAAGAAGTAAAGCCCAGATTGATGCAAAAAGATCAAAAAACTCCTAGAGGTTACAAAAAAAACCCTTTTAATTAACATCTCAAATTCCAGTGGAGTGCTAGCATCTTAAATTGCTGGTGTTTAACAGCATAAGCAATTTCTGGTGCCTCAGCAAGGTTTGGAAATAACAACTGGCAGAGGCAAATGGTGCAGATGAATATGCACCTCATTGACATGAAAAAAGGATATTACAGCTATTTCTTACCTAGAGATAAGATTCTCCAAGGCTGAATTAACAAAATAACAGTGCTCTGAGTAGATTGCCCTGTTAGTTTTGGACTAAGGTCACTTGTGAATCTCAGGGGTTTTGTGGAAAGATTTAGGAAAAAAATACCTGCCTGGTTTGCAGAAACCCAGATCCAGCAGCCAGCACTGATTCCCTGTTTTCATAGGTTCTTCACCCAGCACAGGGTGCTGGAGGGTTCTTTTATCTTCTCAGAACTGAAAGTTTTGAAGCCCCTCAACCCTCCCTGAAGAAGCAACATAGTCCATCACCCAAAAGCCTTGGACTGGCGGGGTGGGGGTTCCATCTTAGAGCATACTGCGGTTCTCACAGATGTCATACTCTTTAACAGAGGCTTTGGGATCAGCGTTTTCCTCAAAGCAAGATGTATCTTGCCCTTTCTGTTATGTCTGTTTACAAGTTTCAGGAGAAGTCTTCACAGCTACTGTCAAAAGAAGAGTGGGCACAGTCTTCATTGGCCCACTGTGTAAAGGCACAAAAGGACTGCTCTGCTCTAATTTCATGAGGAAAGGGGAGGTCTGGGTTCCTTTCACTGCGTCTGTGCCTATTCAATGTAAAGTATGTGATAAGCCCTTGGAGGAAGATCACAAACAGATCTGGATCCCAGATGGACTTTGGTGCAGATTCCAGCAGCAGAGCAGAACCTGGAAAACATTGCTGTAAAATAACCATTGATAGACAGGTGTGTTTCTGGTGTGAGTTGAACATGGGATTTTAAGCTCATAACTTTGGGCTTGGAATCTTGCCTTCCATGTTTATATACTTACTGCAAGAGTCAACTGCTACTCTTTTCACTTTCCAATAGTACCTTCTGAAGTCAGTGAGTCTGCTGGGAGAGCAGATAACCTTTTATTCAGATCGACCTCTGAACTAAATCACCAGGCAGCAGCCATGAAAGAGGAAAAGTAGGATTCCAATCAACAGCTTGGGTTTCACAGGTCTGGTGAATTTCCTTGGAGGAAAGAGAATCTCCACTGGGCTCTCCATTGTCTCAGCTGTAGCTAAAATCCCAGTATTGCAAAGCCTGCGGTAAAATTCCAGTTGGAAGTGATGCCTTAAGTTCTAGCTTTCATATTTTCCAGATTCTGCACTGCATTAGTATATAACTCTGAACTTCATATGAAGTGGTAGCAAGTTCTCCTCACAGTGTGGTTAGACAAAACAATCCTTTTCCAGCCCCAGAACCAAGGACACCATTGCAGCTTCAGGCCCAAAAAGTATCAACAACAGAGAGTTGAGGAGAGCAGTCTGGGGGGATGGGACTTCATAACCTGAAGCTGTAACGGGACAATTAATCCCAAAATGTAAATGGACCAAAACTTATACAAGTGTGAAAACTCGTGACCCATTGTCCCTCTTGGGTGCAGCCTCAGCCAGGCTCTTGCACTGCCCAAGGTCCATCCTTTGAAGGCCTTTTAATAAATACCTACTTTATTCTTTAACACTGTCTAGCCCCTGTTCCAGGTAGCCTCTCCAGGCATCTCAAGAGTAAGTGTGTATTTAGTTCTATAGAGCATGAGAGATTCTGCTGAAGATTTTACAGGTGGTTTTATTTACATCTGTGTCAGGGAGGTCAGAATCTCATCCAAAACATTCCGGTTTTTGTGTTGGCTAGCAAAAATGTTCACACTAACTAAATCTATCCTATAAATCACCTTGACAGTCCTCATAATTCAACATAATAGGGTTCTTTACAGAAAGAATTGTCTCTGAGCTGATGCAAGAGGATGGACAAGATAACCTAAGAGAGTTCTATGTCTATGAAAAATTAAATTCTCCACCCTTTTCTTATTCCACTGAGTTCCACCCATTCAGGAGCAGTAATATTCCAATCATTAAGGAGATTTCCCTCCATTAGCTCTCCAAATCTCTCTAGTAGTCAATAAGGTGCTGCAGTCTCCTGCTTAACATTTTCTGTCTTTATTTTCTTTCCTCCAAGAGTCATTATTCTGCATTTATCTGCACTGAACAGGATTTGTCACCTTTTTGCCCAATTACTTAAATGATCTAAGACCTTCTGTGTCTGACTGCATTGTTCTCCATTGTTTACCTCACCTCGCCCACTCCTGTCACCCCGAAGTCTTGCTTTCAATAATTTCCGAGTCATGTCTGCAAATAACAAAGCATTTAAAGAGCCACGGTATAACACTTGTAGTGAAATGCCTTCTCACTTGAGACACAGAAAATAGACACAATTCCTGTGTTTTACACATCTTAGTCTGATGCCTTCCTGTCACTCTCTGCTACCCCCAGCCTTCAGATGCAAAAGGCACATATTGAAGCTGCCAATGCAAACATTAATTTATGAGCTGACTACCTCAGGGTCATAAATCAAAGGAATATCTTCCACCTAACTGGACTTCCTAGGTTGCAAAACAACCCTATGGGTACATTGGTAGCTGTGAGGCATAGTAATTATGCAGATCTTTTCTGCCAACTTGAAATGGCAGGGAAGAAAGCAATGCAGTGACTTTCTTCAGAGCTGCAGTGAGAGAACCCCTTCTCCTCACTGGTACGGCACATTCTAGGATAAAGCCAAGCTGGTCATGTCAAGCTTTTCCTCATTCTCAAGGTAACATCTCTGCAAATCTTCTGAAAGAAGTGTTTCTGACTGCAGAAAAAAATGTTCAGAAATTTTTCCAAAAATTGCATCAATGTCATTGGACTGGAAAAATCTTACTGGAAATACATTTAGCCACCCACCAATAATAGACAGTGCAGAATTACTGTGCTGCTCTTTAAGAGTTTAAACAGACTAGCACAAACTTTGGACAGACAGCAATAAGCCATCAGAAAAGCTAATAAAACAAAAAGAAAAATATACTCCATTACACCATCATTGCTTCTAAGGTGTTTTTCTCCCCTCCCCTATAGATATTTAATACAGAAAATCCTATAACATCTTAATTTCTGATTTTCTGCTCCAAAAATCCCCTTTCACAAATGGGTCAGTGGTGGGTTGATGAGCCATCAGAAGATAACTTAGCTCCCAGTTTACCTCTCGATTCTGGTCTTTAGACTGTTCACAAGGCAGGGCTTACCAAAATGAGAGACAGAGGAGGATCACTAGGTCATGTCCCTCCCTCCAGAATAAGGTAGGGAGCTAAAGGGAAGCTGAGAGCTCAGCAAATTTCCTCAGTAGCTCTGGCTGCTTCTGTCCTAAAACACAAGTAACTGGGATGAACAGCCCATATCTGGAAGTTTATCTGGTGGCAGGTTTGAAAATTTGGAGCATCTCTTGAGTTGAACTGTATCAAGTCTCATAAAAATGTGACCAATCACAAAAAGTTTATCTAAGTGGGAAAAATCAGGCACAAGGCACCTGAATTTGAAAACAGAAGAGATACCTTCCTGATTTATTGCCAAGAGAACCTGTTTTATAGTTTTGAAAGACATACTCCAGCAATTACAGCTCCTTAAAACCTTCAGGACTGACCCATAAGAAATTTTACAATGCCTTTTATTATAAAATATCTGAAGATTATCACCTTCCTACTAGAGTAGTTAAGATGGACATATTGGATTTGTCCACATTAGAATTGTAGTGGAAATCAGTTGGAAAATTCACTTGGAAGTGAATTTCTCAGTCTCACTAGCTGTACTTCCCTACATAGAATAGAATTGCGCCTGAAATTTATTTCATTTTAGATTAAACTGAACAAAAACAACTGAAAAAATCTTGAGCTACAAATGGTAATCTGTGAGATCAGTCCACACTGATCAGTGTTGCTGTGTGGATGTCAGATATCCAGGTTGGGTTGCTTATTATTTTATTGCTGTGCTGGCAGTTTGGATCTGAATTACATTTCCCAAGAAAACACACCTGCCTACACCTATAAGGTCATTGCCACCTCCTGATGATTTTTATACTGACATGCAAAAAATCCCTGTCAGAAATGAGCAGTGAGGACATGGTGGTGTGAGGACTGTGGATTCTTGTGAACTCTGAAAAACATGTGAGAGGAGTTAGGGAAGGATGTTGGTACTGGCAAGAAAAAAAAAAAAAAAAAAAAAAAAAAAAAAAAAAAAAAAAAAAAAAAAAAAAAGGAGGTATAGGGAAATCATAGGGACATTGAAGTAATGAAGAAAAGTTTAGAGTGTGATATTGGGGTAAACAGTAGGAAGAGCTACAGGAAAGATCAAATGGCAGATAAAGGAACAAGTTTTCTCTAGGCTGCCAGAGAAGAAGATAAATTTTAAGGTAATTTCTGTTCCTTGCAGTTGGACAAAAACAGTTCTTTTTATTTTCAAATGAAATATCTTGTTCTGGACATGGACAACCCTGTCTTCCCTTTTCAAAAGGCATGAAGAATATAGTCTGGGTTAGCAAAACTCATTTCTTTTGGATGCCTGTTTCATGGGTGGAAAGGAAGGAATAGCACAAACACAGACACACACACGAACACCAAACTAACTCATCACAAATTCTGAGTTCTTCAACCCTCCTCCTATTCTTCACTCTGCTCACTGAGCTGCAGTGAGAGAACCCCTTCTCCAACCTGATCATATTTAAATCAGGTTGCAAAGTCTTCCAGTGTAGAAATCATGTCAAAACTGTTATTTTTCTTCCCCTGAAACCCCTCAGCATATCTTTTTCAGCTTTAAAAAAGAATAATCTTAACCTCTACCTGTGAACCTGTGAGCAGGCAAGTGTAGTAGAGAAGAGCAGAAGCCTGTGACACATCCTTCACTTGTGGTGATCAATAAATGAGATCTTTCACCATCTGCAGCAGTTCATTTCAGTCTTGATTCTTCCTCAAGCTTCCAAGCTTACCATGCCATGGATGAAAGGACCTCAAAATAAAATGCTTGAGCAGATATTTTCCCTTACTTCTCTGACACCATGCACAAACTCTCAAAGCCATGATGATTGTTGGCATCGTTATGAGCAGCAATATTTGAACGACAAACATTATAAAGCTACTGATGAACTTGTTGAGGCTGCTGGAAATGCCTAGAACTGGCCAGTGCTACTAAATCCTAAGTCAAGCCTTTTCATATATATATATATATATATATATATATGTATTTTTAAGGCAAACTGTGGAGATATTGAAGGGACTGGCAAAGCCCAACATTCATTCATATGATGACTGTGTCCCTCCCATCCGTGCTAATGGGAAAAGGAAGCAGGAGCAAAGCCCTTCCCCTTGGTTCCCCTCCTCCCTTTTGCAGTCAGGGCTGGTAGAACACACAGCAGAGACATGCTGCATCCCATTAAGGGCTGTAGCAGTAAACACACTCTCCAGCAGCACAGGGATTGTCATGTTCTCAAGCGCAGTAGCTAACAAACAGCTGAGAAGTTTCTGGATGAGTAGCTCACAGGGGCTGCAGCAGAGGTTGCCAGTTTGGGCAGCAGAACTCTCTTCTCCCAGGCTCTCAGTGCTCTGCAGATGCTGCTCATTGAGAGCCCAGCTCCTCCAGCACTGAAATGCAGACAGACGAGAACCAAGCGAATAGGGGAGCACAAACCATGTGTCAGGAGACCAGGGGATTTGCAGGTTGTGTATCTGCATCCTCAATCTCTCACAAATTCACAGAGCTGCCCATTTTTTGTTGTCATCCTTAGCAGATTTTCAGGCAGTATCTCTGTGGATTGACTGTCCTTTGCTCTTTCATTGGATTTTGGAGCGGAATATTCAATAACAGCTATTTCTTGTGCTGAGGGGGTAGCGGTATGTTCACCTCTAAACAAACAGCACTTAGCAGTTCTTGCTTTCCCTGCCTGTTGGAGAAGAGAGGATCATCCTCATGCTTAACTCTTTCTGGAGCTCACACAGAAACTCGGGAAGGAACTAAATTTAATCTAGCAGGCTTGGGACAAAGGATTATGTAGAGTCTTGAGGCTGCATTGATGCTTCACCAATTAACTCTGGAGTACCATTTCAGCCTTTTGAGCACTGGGTAATGCCCATCATGAAAGCAGATGGGGTAGGGAAGGTCAGTGCATATGCAGAGAATGGCTACCTGCAGGCTTGCACATCCAAGTTAACTTAACAAGCCTATTAGCTCAGAGCATCAGCAGAATTTGAATCTAGGAAGTCCAGAGTCACAATATAAACTGATACTTGAGTTTGGATGTCCTATTCCATTTAGACATGCATTTTAACAGTAGGCAATCTCACCCAAATTTATGTGAATCCAAGCCTTATATTTTCCCCTAGAAACAATTTCCATGAGTATTCTCAAAGCATTTTAACTCTTAGCTTTTTTTTAAAATACTTTCTTTTTTTGAGAGAGAGAATTTTATTTCTATCACAGATTTTTTTTTCTCTCATAGAAATATGAGTCCTTGTTTAAAAGTTTCAGTTTATATAGCATTGTACGTTTTTCTCTTAATCCTTGCACAATAAAAATTTTCCACTGGCACTTCCCTGCATCTGGCTAGCTTGATGCTTTCATTGGTTTGCAGTTTCTGTCTTCTTTTGCTTATTCCATTAGAAAAGTTAGAATTGGCCTGAAGCCCCTAGTAACTTGAGTTAATTTGGGAAGAAATAGTGTCAAAAATTCCACCCAGAAATGATGCTAAACAAATGTTCAGGCAAGAAAGTTCTCCCTCTAAATATTTCATCATGACAGATTCCCAGGACACGTTCCTGCTCAATCCCTCCAGTACTGGACTAATCAGTTACTTCAGGCAAAATTCATTCCCACTAAGTTTTCCTGTTCACAGTGTAGATGTTTGCACCCAAGTCTTTAACCTCTCATGGAGAGCTTGGGGCTCAGGATTGCTCTGACCGAAGATGATCATTTCAGCAAGGATGGTGAAATTTATCATGTCCTGATCTCCAGTGACCATATGGATCAGCTCAGTGCTACCTTTAGAGGACATGGGGCTTGCTCAGGTGGGGATGGAATGGCTGAAATGCAGATTAATGTATTTAGCCACATGCATTTTAGGGAATTGTACACCCAGTGTTAGAGAGGAACATGCTCAGGGTGGGTGGCATCGTAGTAGGCAAACTCCAACATATCCCTCCTGAGGATGTGCAAACACATTTCAGCAGCTAATAATTAAAATTAATGGGGATGAATTTTAATAGGAGTAGCAGAAGGCACATTCCTGGCACAAGGGGGACATCATGTCTTCTGTGGAACATCTGGATACTCCACTTCCCAACAAATCCCAGGAAACTGGGCAAAATAAGCAGTTTTTCCATTTCCTTCTTGTATCTTACAGATAAATAAATTTTGCTAAAATTAAGGGAGAGGGTTTTGGGGAAAGAAATAACAAACCAACTCAAACCAACCAACAAAATAATAATAAACAAAACCAGGAAAAAATCTCATAAATAGGCAGACAGAATATTTCAGTCAAGGCATTGAAGCTGTTCCATGGTTGGATAAAAATCTGGCGAAACTTTCAAAAAGAGGGGTCACACAGAAGTGACAGTGCTGGGAAGCCTAATGGGCTGCACTGTGAGCTCTGACTGTTCCTGTTCCCAAATAAAGGCCCAGCTAAGATTTAAAGCCTCACATTAAAACTGCTCTCATTTGCTCCTTCATTTTGAGATGGGCTTTTCCATAGACAAAAGGTTAATAATAAGATACTGGAAAGGGTTCAGAAGGTGATTGCATGGCTTAGGTTAAACAAAGATTTACTGTACACAATCATTTGCTGCTCTAATTGCATCCAAGTGTATCTAGGTTTGATTGCCCAAGTTTTCTTTTGCAGCACCTTTAAATTGTTGTTCCACTACATGTGAAATGAATGGGACTTGGTATTTAAAAACACTGTATGCTGAGCAAACCACTAACAAGGGAGATGTTTTTATTATGTATTTAATGGGGTAAACAACACCATAGGTTATCACAAAAGAACCTTCTTAAGTCTGAAAGAACATCGTTCTTAAAAATAAACAAATAGATTTTTCTAAGGAAAAGCCAGCTTCTTGAAAGTTTGTGGGAAACTTTACCTAAAAATTAAACCCACTTAGAGAAGCACTGCCTTTAGTTTTATTTAGCCCTGAAAGTACCTCTCATTCCAGGATGGGTATGCAGGGGCTGGCATCAAAATATATAGAACTGTGGGGATGCTGAGTCCTCTGTGTCACTCTGTGTGACATTTGGTTGCACAGATTCTTCCCTTTTCATTGGACAGGAATCATGAGAGCAGATGCATCTGATTTACTTGCTTTTCCTCCAGAAGGGCATATCCTGGTGTGGAATATTGTCCTTTTTTTGACATCAGTTAGGATGTTGCTGTAAGAAACAGCCAAGGGCCTTGAGAGTTACTGACTGAGCCTGGGAAGCTGTTATGTGTCCCAGAATGTTCTACTTCATTATGTTTTCCATGGTAGTTAATGAATATAACAACTTTCTCTTCAAAAAGCTACTCTTTTCAGAACTGAGACCCAAAGCTTGATATCTACTGACCAACATTTAGTCTATAACTGAGTGGAGGAGGACAGAGGTGCAGGGCACACAGGGCTGACAGACACATTCAATACCTGGCTGAGTTGAGCTACGAGTCCAGGGTACCCAGAGGAATGCCAAGAGGATCTGCAGCATGAAACCAAATGGTTTCTTTTCAATTTGGGGGGAAATAACCTGATGTAATTATGGAGCTCCACAAGCTCCAGATGAGGTCTTGCCTTTTTAAAGAGCTCTGTGATGTGGAAAGCTATGGAGGGAGCAACAGGTTAAATGAACGGGCAACAGCAGCTCAAATGCAGCCTGAATAGATAAAAAAGTAACAGATGACGGAGGTGAGTCTCCACTTTAAAAAGTTTAGCCCTAAATATGTCCTTGACTATGTCAAAGAACTTCATAGAGCCAGAAGTTTTTCCCCTTCATCATTTTTCTTTTAGCTAAAATTATACCAGTACTGCATTATTATATTATCACAATGGCATATTTTTTTCTTTCCCTTTCTCTTCTCTTCTCTCCCATACATAAAATCAATAGAAAGAAATATTGAAAATGCCCTATTTTCCCTCTTTTATTATAAAAAGACTTTTGCAGCAGCCAGAGGTTGTGGGGTTTATGATTAAGCAACACTGTTAACAGGGCCTAGACAGATAGGAACATGAAATACAACAAAAGGTTGAAAATTATAACTGAATTTAGAGCTGTCTGAGCCTTGATATTTCAATACTGGACCCTTTTTTGAGTCTCTCATGGCCAGTGAAAAAAGTTAATGGTGCTAGAAAATGAAAAGTCCCTTTTCTGTTTTGTCTTTTAATAATTTAAGGGCACCTCCAGCAACCAAAACAAATATAT
Organism: Sylvia atricapilla; assembly: GCF_009819655.1. Taxonomy (NCBI): domain Eukaryota; kingdom Metazoa; phylum Chordata; class Aves; order Passeriformes; family Sylviidae; genus Sylvia; species Sylvia atricapilla. The sequence goes on from NC_089140.1 coordinate 148,389,766, forward strand.
TTATCATTGCACACAAGGCCCTTAGGCGTGAACTCTAAAGAGGGACATTAGTGTCAATGCATCTGCTAAGCTGTCACTTTCCAGTTTAGTTTAACTCTTGCTTCTCCTTTTTTCCTGACACTTGTGTCTGAAGAGACGTTGCTTGATGCTGCGGTTGTTTTTTCAGAAAAGAAAAACAAGTTAAATAAATATTATTTAAATACAAATACACAAGCATGCACAAATCTCTTGGCAGAATTCAACAGTTTGACTGTGTAGAAGATCAGGTTCCACAGCAATAATGGATGCACTTGATCTAAGACCTGTGAAATAACAGTACCTCTTCACTCCTCATCAGTCTCTTCACATGTGGGCAGGGTGGTTTTATTCACTATGAAGAATAAAAATTGTACAGATGAATGACAAAATAACCCCTGGAAGGAATTTTCTCAGATTAAGTAATACATGAAGGATTAGAGCAGCAGCTGTTTGTAGACAACAGGACTGCAAGCTTAAATCTGGAAGGAGTGAAAAGATATAACCATGCATAAGAATCCTGTGTTTGATATCTCTTCAGAAGCCGCATTTCATGGTGGAATTATATTATGGGGATCAGCTTGGGGCAAAGTTTGTTTTGCATCATTACATGCAGCAGCCCACTCTAGTTCATGAAGCAAGTCAAGCCAGCAGTAAATGGGAAGAATTACTGCTCTGCATGTTAGCAAACAGTCCTGCGAAGGTGGATCCCTGAGAGTTCACAAAGCCATTTCTACAGACGGAAAAATAAAGGCAGGGCATCTGGGACAAGGTCATGTGGTAAAGTCATTGCTCAGGGCAGACTGAGGTGTCAGCACTTTTGGCTCCCAGAGCCGTGAGTAGTGAACCAAACCCTCCCATTCAGCAAGAAGTGGAATGTTAATGTCTGAGGAGCGGGGAGAGTTTACCCTGGCACATCAGCAGCACCGCAGGTTAATCGGGGTAACATCAGCACAAGTGGCCCTCCCAGAAGCCAGGAGATGCTGAACTGCAGCTGCAGTCTTGTGACAGCCCTCAGGGGTCAGAGAGTCCCCAGTGCCTGGCAGTCAGGCACTGTTCCCACAGGGGAACAGCACCTTAGCATCACCAGGAGTCCCTCCCAAAAACCAGGCTGATCTGTGGGGCAGAGCACATCCTCATTTTCATCCCACAGACATCTGTGAGCAAACCCAGCACAGCCAGGACGTGCCTGAGAGGACTGATTTTGCTGTCTTTAGCCCTAGTTTCAGTAATCAGTTCCCTTGGTTTCAGTGGCATCAGCCATTATTTACCTTACTGTGAAAGAAGCAGCAACACAGAGGAGGTTTTCAGTTTCCCACTGGAGTTCTGTCTTGGGCACTGTCTTGCAGTCAGGCAGAATTATCAATCTCTTCTCCCGAAAGCTCTCCTCTCAGGGCTGGAAATCTTGAGATGCTGAAGGTCAGGAGATTTAAGGTACATTGGCAGAGCTCTATATCTCCAGCTTGCATTATTCTGGGCGCTGGCCAATGTTATCAGTCTCTTGCCAAAAAGGAATAGCTATTATGGCATTGATTTTCTGCCACAAGGAAAAAAAAAAAAAACTCAGAGAGAATGACTTCTAGTTAAATGCAACAGTAGAAAATGCTCCAGCCTTTTATTGCAAAAAAAGGCTGTGTCTTGGTCTGTGTGTCTTGGTCTGTGATGGCTGAGTCTGGACTAAAATGTTTTCAACACCAGCTCTGCACAGAGGAATTAGAAAGAGCCAGTAGAAACAACTGGTATGCAAAGAGCAGATTTTAGAAGTTGTTACAGATTGATCCCAAAAACCACAGGCTTCCAGTGACAGCAAGAAAAATGGTTACAAAGCTAATAATTGTGCTGGAATGGTAACATTCCACAGCAGGTTCAGGTCTGTAGGCTGTATCCATCATAGATGGATAGCGCCACACCACAGCAGTGATATTTTTTTTTTCAGTGTTTCTCTGTTGAAAATTTTATCTGCTGATTAACAAACACAAGCCTAGTCCAGGCTGCACCAAACACTTCAGCTTTAAACAAACAAACAAAATCCATAGTGACAATAAACATTAGTTACTAAGTAATTCCTAAGCTTTGTTGACTATCCAGATTACTTGGCCTCCGAGAATATCTTTTCCTGCTGAATTTCTGGTACGTTCACCCTGTTTTGGACAAGAACCTACATAATCCAAGGTTTTTGTTTTATTTTTGGTATGTCTTTTTTTTTTTTTTTTTTTTTTTTCCCAGGGCTTGGCCAGAGTGCAGAGGAAGAAAAAGTACAAAAGAGATGGAGAGAGAGAGAGAGAGAGAGAGAGAGAGAGACTTGACAGTAAAACACAGGAGATACCTAACCTGCTCTGAACCTTAAATAATCATCTACTTCAATTCAGTCTGAGCCATTGAGAACATGAAGGGTCATGTTTTAGTCTTATTTCTGCAGATTCAAAGAAGTCAGTGATAGCTTAAGCTCCCCTTAGAAAGGCTGAAAATGAACAAAATGAACATGAATTAGTTGTATCCAAAAGCAGACTAATCCGTTAAAAAAAAAAAAAAAAAGATAATTCATTTAAAAATTCACAGTAACTTCTGCTGCTTGTGGTTTGCAAATGATGTTGGACCTGTGCCACAGAACAGAGAAAACATGAACACAACCAGCACTTTAATTCACAGGAGCTCCAGTTTAGGAGGTGCTTTTGGCTTTATCCAGGGTAGGTGAAATAACCTTCTCTTAATTGCTTAAATGAATCACAGACAATCATGACAAACTCTTTCCCAGCTGTTTTACTCCTCCAAATGAAATTCAGTTTCATGCACTCAGTGAAACTTTTGGAGTTGTCCTCTGCAAGACCAAGGTTTGGACTCAAAGATCTTTGTGAGTCCCTTCCAACTCAGCACACAGTGTGGTTCTGTCGTTGGTTTGACCCTGTATTTTCACACAGCTCTGGTTTTTACCATCTCTCTGGTGGTACCCACAGCAGCACTTGCACTGGGAGATGAATTCAGGTGGAGACAAACCCTCATGAATGACTCTGGGCAACTAAAAGATACTCCTTCAAACCTTTCCATGCATCTAATCTCAAATGTATTTATCCTTTCCAGTGATGCCTTGGGAAGGCTGACCTGGGACAGAGACTGGACAGAGCTAGAGAATAAAGTAGATATTTATTGTAAGGCCTTTAAGGATACACCTCGGACAGCACGAGACCTTCACCAGGGCTACATCCAATGTGAATTTGAAATGGTCACAAAATGGATGTTCTATCACAAGGTCTCACACTTTTATAAGTTTTGGTCCATTTTCATTTTGGGGTTTAATTGTCCAATTACAGCTTCAGGATGTGAAGCCTCATCCTCCTTCCTTTCCTTCTTCAGTCCACGGTTGATTGTGCTTTTGGGCCTGAAAGTTGTCCTTGATCTTCAGCAGGAAAAGGATTTGTTTTGTCTACCTACTCTGTGAAGAGAGTTCACTGGCACTAAATATGAGGCTCAGAACTACACCCCTAGGCAACAGAGAATCTAAAAAAATTAAGGTTAAAACTTAGGGCATCATTTCCCCCTTCAGAGGCTTGACAAGGCCTTTTCATTGTCAAATGTCTATTCTAAATATCAATATATATATATAGACAGATATTTTAAATAGAGAATAATACCTATTTTTAATATATATATATATACTAATAATAGGTATTCAATAACAAATAAGTATCTATAAAAGTTAACAACTAATAATAATAAACATATAACAATAGATAAAAATCTAATAACAGTAAACATCTAACAACACTAAATATCTAAGATAAATATCTAGCAATAATAATAATAATAATAATAAACAGTAATAAACATCTAACAGTAGTAATGTCTTGTAAAGTTGGGTATCATGCAAAGAAGGATAATGATTATTGTGAACAGTTCTTTAGGCACAGAGGAGAAATCATTTAAAGCATGTTTTCATCTTCACCAGTCTCTCTTTTTACAGTAGTTTCAGGGGCAGAAGCTTTCTCAGCTTTGGAGTAATGAATCCAGGGTCCTTTGCCAGCGATTTTGACTGCAGTGAGGGTGGTCAGCAGAACTTGGAATGGTCCTCTTCACCTGACATCACCAGAAAGCCTGGCAGAGGGTGAGAGGAGTCAGTATTCCCAGCCCCAGCATCCCCACGTACCTGGGCTCTCAGTCCCATGGATGTGCCAGTGTTGAGCCAGAAACTCCTGGCTGCAATGTCAAAGTGGGTGAGGCTGAGGTCACCACCCAGCTCTGTGCAGACGCCTCACACCTCCTTCATGCACAGGAGCAGTGTTTCTCAGCCTCAGCTACAAAGGTTGGCTCCTGAGCTCAGCCTGTATCTGTGACTCATGCTCTCAGCCCCAGCAGCTTTTAATTCAATCCCAGGTGTGCTAAGCACTGGCCATCGTCACCAATGTATGTGAAATGGTTGTATTAATCTAGTTACAACACACGAAGGTAGAACAGAGTCATTTTGCAGTAATGAATCACAGTCATGGAGATTTGAACATGGGGATTCAAAAGGAAATTAAAGCCAAGTTTCCTGCATGCCTCATTGTCTGGCCTAGCATCAGCACAGACAGGAGAGAGATTTCTTTTTGTTCACTAATAGCAGGGGCAGATCCAGCACTGCTTCCTGTGGACTGTACCCTGTCCTGGACAGCAGTGATCACACAATGCCACTCAGGATTGGTGTTGGAAGTTCCCCAGCTGCTGCTCTGCAGTGCCTATGGCACCAGTGTGTCTTCTGTAACACAGAGAAAACATCAGCTTCTGACTTCAGATGTAATTAGGCACAAACCTAAAGACTTGGATGAACCACAGTTCATTATAAAATACTCCATGAGAAAAAATCCTAAATTAAACCTCATGGGTCCTACCTGGTCATGACAGAAAGGGCTCTTCAAGGGTCCTGGTGCAAGAAGAATAAGGACATACCTGAGCACCTTTGTAAGGACATAACAATTTTTGCTTTTTCTAGACCTCTGAATAATAAGCAACACAGTAATCACATTAAGAAGGACTTTAAGGGCATGACCAGCTGCATTCAGTGTCAAGCATAACAGCCCTTGGAAGTGCTTAGTCACACTTTTAACTCCTGTTATTATTTCCCAAGCCTGTGTTTAACTCAGACAGAAATGTGGCCCTTTCTCACTCAGTGGAATATTGCCAGCCTGTTTAACCATAACCTCCCATAACAGCAGAGGGGCAGCTGATGCACCTTCTTTCACTTATGCAAAAGACACAGGGTGATAAAATTGTCTCAAGGTTTCACATGATTGCTGCCTTCAAAACATCTATGCCCAGGTCCAGCTTTTGCACTGATGACCCTCTGATAACTTAGATGGAGAACTATCCTGGAAAATTTTGGTTTAGTAACTACTGCAAGACGCAGGAGCTGTAGGGACCAATAAAGCAGAGAGATCTCTGGAGAACAAACACAGAGTGAATGAAGAAATACAACAGAAAGAGGAGAGAGATACTCTTGCACATGCCAGTGAAGGGTGACAGCTCCTTTCCTAGATAATGTCACTCAGTCCTAGCCAAGGGCTATTCTTTTGATCTTACAAGGCTGAAGATGTAGAATGAAGCCAACAGATCTAGGAAATCACAGTCCTAGAAAGGAGGAAGACAATACTAGGTTAGCACACCTAAAAGAGATGGTTGACATCCAGAAGATTTTACATTGTATTCATAAATAACAGGCAAAACTTTAGTGTCATCGTATATTTACAGTCTTTACTGTGTAAATGCCCTCTGCTCTGAAGGTTTTCATCGCTCTAGCAACAAAAGGGGGGGAAAAGAGAAAAAAGATAAGGGGGAATAAAAGGAAGGAGCAAAAAGATAGTCTAATTGATAGGAAAGTCCAGAAAATCAGAAAAGGGGAAAACTAAACTGAAATAACTAGTGCAGTTTTTGAGAAAAATACAAATATATATCAAAAAAATAGAGCTGCAACTTCTCAAAAATATAAAACAGAATAGCTTTCAAATTAGTGTTTTCACAGCTGCAGGCTACAGAGTTTACTACTTGCAGTATGAAACCTAATGATGTGATAAGAAAAAAATCAGAAAACTCTTCCATCCAGCCCTAGACAGACTGACAGCCCTAGAGATCAATGTCCATTATTAAGTTGCTGACTCCATGCACAGCAAGGCAGAGCATGAAGTTCTCTGGTTCTCTTCAAATTTGGTTTAATTGGATCACCTACAGGATGAGAGGATAATTTAGCATGCATGGCCAACCACATCTTCATTGCACCCCTGAGCCTAGAACAAAGGCTCTGGCTGGGAGGGTGTGGACATCGAAGCAGGAAGATGCCCTGGGACTATCTGTCCATGTCTTGAGTCCCTCTGATCACACAGGAAAGAGCAACTGATCCAGTCACTATTGTTCTGAACTGTCTCCAGTCCTGTGGCTTAGAAGAGAAATGCCTGTGTCAGACTCCTTTCAGTGGAATCCTAATGAGACTTCAAAGGGAAAGGACCAAGCTTCTACCTCCAAGCCATTCTCCTTAGAGATTTAACCTAGCCCAACTGAAACTAATGGGAGTTTTGTATAATCTCAGTTGGTGCAGTATCAAATCTGTGTGGACAGAGATGGGTTATGGTCACAGATCACAGTTTTTTTGTTTTCTTCCCCTAATCCCTCAGGAACCTTGTCCTTACACAGGAACATCCTCCATCAAAGTCTCTTACAGGAGTTTGCTTCTAGAAAATTAAAAGAGGCCTTAGTTTTCTTAGCAAATCATGCTTTAAAAAAAATCAAGCCATTATGTAAAATTTCACAGAATTTCATTCGCTAAAATAGCAAAAAGAGCTACAAAGATTTCGACTATCATTTAGTGGGAATAAGAAAATTCATGGTTCAGAAACTGGTTTCTCAAAGAAGCAGCTCTATCATCTCATCAGAGATGAAAAGTGAACCAGGGTCACTTTTATTCTCTAACTGCACCCCCTCCACCACCCACCCCTGCCATGGTTTTGGTCTCTGGCTGCCCAAAGAACTCTGCTGGCAGCAGTTTCCAGCCAAGCTTTGCCTGGATGTCTCCTGTGCCTCAGTCAGTCCCTGCAGACCCTCTGGTCCCACCTCCATCAGCTGCTTCTTTGAATCTATTGACCATGGTGTCAGAGTAATGAGGCAGGAGTTGTCTGTGCAGCCACTGACTCCATTATCTCACACAATATCAGGAGTGAAAAAATGGCTGCTGGGTTTTTTAATGGTCTGCCAGAAGAGTCTTGTCGATAATAATTCTTTAGTTGGGTTTCCTGGAAATTACAGCCGTCTCCTCCGCTCCAGCATCTTGCAGTTCTGCGGGAAATAGTTTTGAAACAGCTTCTCCAGCCTTAGAAAAAAAAAAAAAGAATAATGAGAAAAAGAAAGCAAATTTGTCCACGTTGAACACATCTTCCTCTCTCTTAAGCAACAATAAACGAGACTCTCTGGTTTCTTACCTCTCACTCCTGCCTTATTATTTAGAAGTCAGTACTAGCAAGACCCTCTCTGGTTCTCAGTTACAATTTTGGATTTATGTGACTGATCCCAGCACACTCCTGGATCCCTGACTGCAGTTCACTAATGCACATCTCAGCAGCACCTGTGACATGGAGCAGTCTCAAAAGGATGAGGAGCTGAAAATCCTGCTTCTGTCATGTTCCCTCTGAGCACATCCTGCTCCCCACCCAACCTTCCCCAGGTCCCACACTGGGCCATGCAGTGCTCCACAAGCCTCTTGATCTCTCACAAGATGCAATAATTGCCAAAAAATCCCCACCCCTGCTGTAACTGAGCCTGTGCTGGGTTCTGTCCCTGTTATGAGAGTACTCCGTGACGCTGTTAGCAGCCTTTTCCCCCGTGTTATTCTTGGAGGGGAAAAAAAGAAACAAAAAGGCAGTGGGGGAAAGAAGAGACCCTGGGTCTCTCTCTGCTCTGCACTTGTTCAGTGCAAAGCCAGTCTCATCTAAAGCTTGTATCAAATTTCTTGGGGGACAGAGACTCAGCTGGTTTGAATCTGAGCTCTTCCTCTGACTTAAGCAGACTCATGCCACATTGCATCAAGTGCAGTTCTAACTTGGGGTATTTAATTTGGGGTATTTAATATTTAATTATTTTTAGTATGGTATGGTATAGTATAGTATTATATTATAATATTTTAAATATATTTAATATTAATTGGGGTAATTTAATTTAATGAATTGGGGTAATTAATGTTGTGCTGGCCATCTGCTGAGATATTTCTTGCAAGTTGTCCCTTACTTTGGGTACCAGAGAAAAAAATATCTCTGCCTTATTTTAATGATATGCAAAACTCTTCTGGGCATTTCCCACCACTAATCAAAAGAGACAGACTCTCTCTTACCCCAGAATCTTCAGTAAAAAAAGCCTGTCAGGTAAAGCTGGAACTGCAAACAGTGCATCAGAGTGGTTGCCTGGTCATTTGGCAAGGGCAGGGTCAGAGGGGGAGGGCTGATCAAACTCAAACGTGGCACCTGTGTTGTGGGTCTGTGAGCACCTGTGTTGTGGGTCTCAGTGCTGCTTTAGACCTGACAGAGAGCAGACAAAAAGTCCTGCATCATGCCTCACAGCCAGCTGTGCAACATGATACGTTCTATTCAAGAAGCAGCTGTGAGCCAGGAGGAGCAGTCTGAGGGCGGAACACCTACAGAACTTCCAGACAGAAATGTTAATAGCATCAATAGGATCCCGGGAAGTCACTGACTGGACAAACTGTGAGAATAGAATGGATTCCTGTATGGCTCGAGTTTAAAAAATGGAAAATGGAGGACAGAAAGCATGGCAGTGAGATGGCCAAGAATCATAGAATCATACAACAGTCTGAGTTGGAAGGGACCCACAAGAATCATCAAGTCCAGCTACTGGCTTTATAAAGGACAACCCCCAAAATCCCACCGTGTGCCTGAGAGAGTTGTCCAAACACTCCCTGAGATCTCTCAGGTTGTGACCACTGCCCTAGGGAGCCTGTTCCAGTGCCCAACCACCCTATGGATTTTCAATATTCAACCTAGACTACCCCTGACACAGGTCCAGCTGTGTCCTTGAGTCCTGTCAGTCACCACACTGAAGAGATGAACACTTGCCCCTCCTCTTCCCCTCACAAGGAAGTTGTAAATGTAGTGAGGTGTCTTCTCAGTCTCCTGCTCTCCAGACTGAACTGACCAAGTGTCCTCAGCTTCTCTTCATGCAGCTTCCCCTCAAGGCCATCACCACCTTCGTTACCCTCTTATATCTGTCTAATATTGTGGTGCCCAAAACTACACAAAGGACCTGAAGAGAGGCAGGAGAAGACTGGGAGAGTGGTGTTTGGGAGGGCTTGGGGGCAAGGAGTGTGGGGCACACAAAGAGAGCTACAGGAGGGAAGCATTGCCAAGCCCTTGGCTGGTGTTGTGTGTCTGCCATAGCAGAGAAGGGCAGCCAAAGAGTAGCAAGTCGTGGGAAGGTAGGAGGAACCACGAAAGAGGGCAAGGGAGTGGTGATGGGGAAGGGATTCAATATGGAAAAAAAGTAAATGGAGACATTTGCTCAGAAAGAAAATCTCCACCAATCATCAGGAAGCCAAGAGGAGCCACCTCCAGAAGAAACAAATTAGAAAACAACAAAGTAACTTCCTCTGAATAAAAGAGCTTTTAGAGAAACTATGAACGACAGGATGCAATAGAAGGTTGATTTTTGTATGAATAAGTTCACCTCCTTTTAAGCTCTTAGGCTAAAACAGCAGCTACTTGCACGGCCTGTCAACCCCTCTCTCCTGTCCTGCAGCCAGCAGGCTGAACACATCATGTTTGATGTCATCTCAGTGCATGCAAAGCCAGAAAGGGCTAAAGACCATTTACTGTCTGTAGACCTCTAAACCTTGACCATCTTTGAAACTTGACAGACTGTTCTAAAACTGGTTGCCACACAACAAAGATGGGAATTCTTTGCCTTGTCTTTTATTCTACATTTCTTCCTGTTTTTTCTCAGATGGGGACAGACCCCTCACTGCTGAAGCCTCCCATTTACTTCCAAGCATTATGTCCTGGATCACAGTCCTTTAACAGGGTTAAACTCAAACCATTATAAAGCAAACTGAATTCAACATCCACATATTTGCCAGACAAATTGAATTTGCTTTCACTCAGTTAATTAGGATAAGCATCCGTTCTCACATCAACTGTTTTGCATTCGTGCACAGACACGGCCTCCTCTTCTTCTCCCTGCAATTACCAGCAGAAGGCTGGCAGATTTGCAGACATACACCTCGTGGCTCCTCTGTGCCTCATTCAAAACCACCTTCTGGTTCTCACAAGACTCTTCCTAGACTTTGATATCCAGCATCTCCTGGAGAAGGCATCTCAGTTATCATGGTCACACCTCAGGCCTTCAAAATAAAAACAAAAAAAACACACACCACCCCCCACCAACAAACAAACAAACAAACAAACATGAAAAAAACCCACCAAAAAACCCCACCACCAAACTCAAAAACAGACCAAAAAAAAAAAAAAAAAAAAAAAAAAAAAAAAAAAAAAAACCCAGACAAAAATCGCTCAAGAAAGAAGGAAGAAAGTTGTAAAAAAAAAAAAAAAAACCCAGACAAAAATCGCTCAAGAAAGAAGGAAGAAAGTTGTAAAAAAAAAAAAAAGAAATTATTTTTTTTTTTTTTTTTTACCCCAAACAGATAGCTTCAACCCTCTTGAAGGCCAGCACAGATTAGTTTAGGACATCAGAAACAAGAAATAGCCTAGAAAACACCCATCCCAGGACTTGGTGGTGCTGTGGTTGTTATCCTATCTCAGTGGCAGGGATAGTCACAGGTATCTGTCTATCAATGTCTTTCATTATGTGCCAAATCACAGAGCCACAGGACATTATTAATTTATTATTATTATCATCCAAAGTTTCCTGTTTGCTGTCATAGGCAAAGGGACTCCCAAAAAGTTGTTATTCAGGGGGGAGCTCAGCTCACAATGAACTTCTTTTTCAAAATTTAGACATTGTATCAACTCTCCACCTTTTTTATCCCTTCTCCCCCATGAGTTCCAGAGGCCTGAAGTGCAATATCACTGCTTTTAGCTACACTGAGATCTGCAGAAAAAGGCAAAATTGACTCATCTACCCTCATCGACTTAGCCCAGTTCTTCTAAGATAGATGCAATGCACAGCAGCCTAAAGCACTGCAAAAGCTGAATCTTAATCAGAGATATTTGGTTATACCAAGGTCCCAAGAACATCCTTACCTAGCGGCAACCTTTGTCTTTCCACTCTTCCTCCATGTGTTTTCCTTTGAATCTAAGTCCACGCAGCTTCTTAATCAAATCACAAAATAATCAGCCCGTGATTACATTTTAAGGGATAAATAGCATGTGACCAGCATTAATCACTCATTACACCCCATGTGGATGGCTAATTCCCAAGGACTTCCAATAAAATCCAGAAAGTGCTGTGTTTTTCCTTGAACACAGTAGCCTCCATCTGAATCAAATGGAATTTTTTTATCACATCTAATTTGTTAACACTGCAGATCTCAGAATAGGTATTGGCAATGCTGCTAATAAAAACATTTTAAAGTTATTACCCTCATTGAAGTCCTATAGGATTTTATTAAAGCTAATGCAATTCCCCCAGACTCTAATGGTTAAACCGCACTTTTCAAATCATCTTACAGGCGTATCACTGCCATTACTGTACTTATTGGTTTCCTTAAATACCAAAATATATCAAGGAGGAAAAAGAGATTGTTTGAGCAGGTACATTTCCCACAAAACATTGTATTAACCATGCTCTAGTGTGGCTCTAAAATCGATAGATTTATATCTGGGAGACAAAAGCAGGAAAGGTCAGGGGGTTGGTTATTGTGAACGGGTTGGTGATCAATCCTGGCTGAAGACATGACTTTTCTGTTCCCATACTACAGAAAACCCCAGCCCCCATTGCATTTTGTTGTGTTATGCTTCTCTCATTATGCAATGTAGTTTTAAGAAGTGCACCCTACAGATTGTGACTGCTTTACTAATATTCTCATCAAGCCAAAGTGTTCAGTTGTTGCAGCACAGTGGGTGGAGGGGGGGAATATAATCTTTAAAAATAGATCCTAAAGTCTTTACTTAGATTGCAAAAAAAAAATCTTAAAAAAATTTAAAAGAAATCCAAGCTATCACACACTCCCCCATTCATCTGAAAGTGATTTGTTGGCAAGAATAGAAATTTGGTTTCCAAGGTACAGTGAAAGAGCATAGAGACAGCCTGAGGAATGGGATAAATATGCCATATTTCTCAGTTACACAAGGTGCTGTAGCTAAGAGGAGAGGCAAAGGGGGTACCAGTATGAAGCTGCTTGCCAAAAACGCCCCAGAACATTTGCATGTAATGCCTTGTGTTGGAAAGTGGAGTACAGGTGTGACTCACTGCTGAGGCAGCCGTGCCAGCCGCTCTGCACAGACCCTGCAGGGCTCAGAGATCCTTTACAGCTTGCTCAGACAAATTCCATGTGCCAGCTGCTCCTTGAATGGGGACAGGCTCCCTCCAGCTTTCACAGAAGGACCCGGTGACACTTGCGTTGTTTGTGATCTTCAATGGGTCTGAATCCTGCAGGAGTTTCTGGCAGCGGTGGTGCCTTTGCTGCAAAAATCAGCATTTAGAGAGATGCAGCCCTGCACGGCCCTTCACAGGCTGTCAGCTCTCCTTGCCTGCAGAAACACAGCCAGACCTGCCACATGGACCAAGGGACAGGGAAGGTTTCCACGTGCACCTCAGGCCAGGAGAGGGATGGTGGAAAGTTTGGTGTAGGAGCATGAAACCCAGATCCTTGGGGTGGCTGCTCCCTACAGAGCTCCTTGCAAGAGAAGGGGGATTTAATTCCACCTTAATCTGCACACAGCTCTAAGGCTCCTGCTGGGCCTGGGGCAAAGCAGCAGAGGTTGTGAGAGAAGATAAACAGTCACTTCACATGCTGAGATGCTTTGTGGGAGTCACAGCCTCCGGTGGGATGAGTTTCACTCAGACAGGGGCATTCTCAGCACTGTTTTCCTTTGAGATGTCTGGTCTCATGCTCAGCCTGCAGACCAGAGACTCTCAGGGATGCCACCCATTGTTCAGGTGCTGGGGTCCAGCCTGCCTGGGCTCCTGCTGCAGCTTGGCCTTTGCCAGCTCTCCACACAGGACTCCTTTTGCTCCTGAGCACCCAGATATCCTGGAATCAACTGCGAAGGGGACATTGCCACCTCAGATGGCAAGGTAGGGCTAAAGTGGATTATGGACGAGTCAGAAATGAGAGATAAGAAAACAACACAAGTGCTGGAGAGGAGAGAGCAATGTGCTTCAGGCTGCCAAGACTGGAATAGCCCTGGGAAGGCTCCAGTACATGAAGTAAAGACCAGGCAAACTCTGTTGACCACCTTTTCATGCTTCATTGTGAGGTTCACTTTGTGACCCAGCTTTCTTTGCAAAGTTCTTTCTCCAGACACCATTTTTAGCATAAAAGATTCCTTAAGCGGTCAATCAATCAACCTCATTGATGTTAAACCCTTACCCTTACTGGGATATTACCTGGAAACTGATACACAAAAATGGATAGTGGGCATTCAATTTCATTCCAACTTCTTCCCTTCAGGAATAAGAGATCTCAGCTCTTTCTTATACAGAAAGGTCCCTCAATCCATATTTCCCATTCCACAGCCCATGTGAGCTTCTCCCCAAGCTTGTGGTGATGTGAAGGTCAGCTGAGGGCAAGGAGATGCCTGGGATGCACTACAGAGAAAACATCCAAAGACACTCATAGATACATATTCTCTTCTCCTGTGAAGTACTTTTGCATTCCTGGTCTATCCCATAAAAACTCACAGCCCTGAGCCCTTTGGTTTTTCCAGGTGGGCCCAGGATGAAGAGTTTGAAAGATACCAAGTCCCAGACATACCCTTCTGTGAGCTGCCCACAGTGTAGCCAGAGCTCCTTGCAGGTTATTTTGAATTGCATCCTGTAAGCCAATGAAAGAAAAAAGAGACAGACATAAGACACCAAGCACACTTCTTGTGCGTCCACCTAAAACCATAGCACAGAAATCCCCCATCCCAGTGAGGCCCCAGCTCCTGCATGACTGTGGGCTGCACAGCACTGATCTACCCCTGGGCAGAGATATTTTTCAGGGTTATTTCTTGAGGCTGAGAGATCCCTTACCCAACACCTGATATCTAGAAAGATAAAAGCAATATTTCACATTGGGCTTACAGGTACATTGTATGCTAGCACCATATACCTAGCAATAAGTTAACTATTTGAAGTGAAGACTAGAATGTTTGACCACTTTTGAAATCATTGTCAAATCCTTGTCTAAACTATTGTTCAAATCATCACCGAAATCACCATTAAATATTTCTCAAATCATTGTCAACTTGTTAAATCACTGTTTCACTAACATTCAGTCATTGCTTAATCACCAATTGATTTTCACTTAATCACCAAGTAATTTCCATCTGATCATCAGTTGATCATTACTAAAAATTTTAAGTTAACCTCATAGCTATAGCTTCCAAATTTTCCTCTGACAGAAGTCTCAATGGCAAGCTGATGGGACATGGTAAAGTAAATTGGCACATTTAGCCCCAAACTCCCCAGCTGTGCCCAAAGGTCTCCTCACTGAGACTCCACACTTCCCGTGGGGCATGGAACTCTATTGAAGCTGAGCTGGAAATGCATATGGTTCATAATACAGATAGCATCTAATAGTTGGGTTATTTTCCTTTAATAAACCTTTCCTGAACCCAACTATTTTTCCTTTCTGTGTCCCCACCCCTCATCCTGCTTCTGCCACTGAAGGCATTTCCTATTGCAGCCACGGGAATACTCCATCACCACACCGAAGTTTCCTACAGCCTTCCCAACATCTGTCCTTTGAAATGCCTGGATCTGTATGAAAGCTTTCACACAGCTAAATAGCTCACAGAACAACCAGGAGAAGAGCTCAGCAAGATGGTGAAAAGTCAGCCAGCAGGTAGCTGGGTCAGCTCTGCTCCTCGTCCCCTGACAGCAGCTGGTGCAAACCTCCAAAAGGTGGAGGGTGGGGAGTGGAGGAGGCAATGGAAAACATCCCTGGGTTGAAGTAATGCTCTATCTCCCCTGGACTCAGCTATCACAAGTTTCAGATCCAGTCTTTTGTTTTGAGATTCCTAGTTTTCATGGTGTTTTTACTGATTTGAGCAGATACAGTAATGGGTAGATCAAATCTTATTATCTTTCAGGAGAATTACATTGCATCCTGATTATATAATTTAGATATTTTGTTGCAGAGCTATATTAGGTGTGGGTATTAAACCATCTTTTAAATTTTTTTTCCACTGAATCTGAACATGGGTTATTCCTGGGTGGAGGAATATCATTGTTGCAAGCCTGGACTGTGCCCAGTCTCACCTGGAACAGGGGGAAAAATGGAGCTCCCATGACATGCTGGGTGCTGTCATTTGTGTTTTGCTCACTGGAAAGGTCCCACCCAAGCCCTGTTTGCAGTCAGGGAGCATGGGGTGTCCCTGCTGTGGAGATAAGGGGGGAATGGGTGGCACTGGGATGGCACTGCAGGACTGGCAGTGCTCCTGTGGCCCAGGCTGCACAACCTGTGGACCTGGCTGGAGAGATCAATGCAGGTGATATCAGTCTGGGCTGTGCAGCTCCTAGGGGAAACAGCAGCACTGCTTTTCAGAAGGATTATTTTTCATTTGATTTCACTTTTTCTTGCCAGTAAAAGATTCCTGCAAACACTGAGCTTTTAAATTAAAGGGAGTTAATGAAAGTGTACCTATGGTAACTATTACCAGGTCCCTTGTACATTCAAGAGTCACATTAAGATGATTTCTTATTATCTCTAAATCCATTCCAGAGGTATGTTCTTGCTGTTACAGCCCTCCTGTGCACCATTGCAGGTGCAGGTTTGCTGCCCAGCATGGCAGATAAAATACTGTCCAAATGTGTTGCTACAGCCCTGACTTTGTTTTTTAAATTTTTTTTTCTGAGACAGAGGAGCTGGGGCTTACCAAAAGCCCTGCTCAACCTTGCCTGTGGATAAAGCATGTTCTTGTACCCACATCCCCTGGGCATTCCTAATGCAAATGGATATTTCACCTAAAAGGAGACATCTTTTGTTCTAAGAACAGCAATGCAGTTTTCAGCTGTGTTGTATGAAACAATATCAAACAAGACAGAAATTGAGTATTATTTTGGTGTAGACAAGACTGTCGCAGCCACTCCAGTCCCCTGAATGGATTAGGAAGGGTTTACCAGCAAGGCAGACTGTCCAAAATATATTTGGTGCATTTTCAGTCACAGGTAGCCCATGAAATACACATTTTCATACAGCAGTTGCTTCATTTTGATTGAACCAGGATTTTGTCCCTGAGCTCTTCTCTCTGATTCAGGTAGGGAGTTTTGCCACTCTTTTAGTTTTGGTCCATTCTGAGTCATTGATTGTTCCTAATTCACAGTGCCTCGGGTTTTCTTGGAGGGGAAATTTTTCTACTGAGAGGTCAGGTCAAACACTTAAAGCAGCTTCCTAGAGAACTGCAGCTCCCCAGGCTGAAGTGTCAATTGGATAACGACCTTAATAATATGCTTTAATTTTTGGTCAGCCCTGAAGTGGTCAGCCATTTGGACTGGACAACCACTTTACGTCCCTTCCAACTGAAATAGCTCTTCTCTTCTCTTCTCTTCTCTTCTCTTCTCTTCTCTTCTCTTCTCTTCTCTTCTCTTCTCTTCTCTTCTCTTCTCTTCTCTTCTCTTCTCTTCTCTTCTCTTCTCTTCTCTTCTCTTCTCTTCTCTTCTCTTCTCTTCTCTCCCCTTCCCCACAAGCACGAGCCGAGGGTGGCTGTCATTGTGCTCCCTTGCTCATGTCATTGGGGCTGTCACACACTCTGGCTGTCACTGCCTGCAGCTCCAGACCCTCCTCTCTTGATGTGAATCACAGTATCCACAAGACAGAGGCTTGAAAACAGGAGTTGCCTTTTTATCTTCAGGTAGAAGTGAGAAAAAGAGTTGCTGAAGTGTTTCCTCCTGGGAAAGACTGTGGAATAAAAATAAACTTCAGGTAAAAGTAAGCAACGCCATATCTACACATGTGTGAGACAGTTGTCTTTCACTCCTGAGCTCTGTGGGCTGGTCTGAGGAACACTGTCCTTCTCCCCTAGATCCCATCCCATCCTCCCTGGACACAAGTTCTGAAGGTGGCAGAGAGCCACCACTGCTTTGGTGCCACGGAGCTGGGGGGTGGCTGTGCCCATCTGCAGTGCCAGGGCCTGGTGTAACCTGGAGTGTCTGGAAGAGGAGCTGGGACCTCCATCACCAGTGCTGAGTGAGATGTGGCATTTGGCAAAGTTTAACTCCTTGCTGCATGGCAGCGCCTCACACTCAGCGTTTCACTGGGACCAAGGATAAAGATGCTGTCACTAAGCAACAAAACACGGATTTTGCAAGAGATAGTGAGGTGATACTCACTCCTCTCCTCTTGCCTCCTCTCCACTGCACCAAGGCCACCAGAACCAGTCCTACCTGTGTGGTGGTGGGGAGACAGTGGGAGAAATGGAAGATGAGGGAAGAAAGGACATGAATGTTGTGGACTAATTCAAACGAAATGTGCCAGGTGTGAAGGGACAGCCCAGACAGGCAGGAGTCCTACTGTTTTCTCAGTGCCTAACCTTGAAATCAGGCAGACAAGAGGTGGACAAGCCATGAGACACACTTGAACACTGAGAGGGAAGCTTCATCCACAGCAGAAGACCCAAGACTCTCTCTGAGCATTCCAAACCCAGAAATCCAGGGTTTGAATGAACAGAAAATATGGTATGGTCTGCTTGCAGAAAAGTGACACTGAGAACAGTGAGGGGTTATGAAACAAATAAATCTGATGCCAGAAAAAACTCTAAAACTAAAAATCTAAAGAAGCTAAGGGAGAAAGAGGTTTGGAAACGAGCAAGAGAGCAGCGAGCAAGACTAGTGCAGGGGCTTTTTCAGTACTGAAAGCAGACATCTGCCCGGTCTGTGGTCTGTGCCCAGCATCACTGCTCTTTGCACTGCCACCAAAACAACCAGCCAATGTCCCCAGCATGACGAGCAGAGGCGAACTGACCCCAGTGATGGTGATGGGTGGCACATTTCCATTAGTGTCCTGCATGTGCAAACAGATAGAGCATCATCTCCCAGCTGCCAAAACACTGCTGCCTTATCTACAGTGCAGCCAGGGGTGCAGGGAACAGAGAGAGGGAAAATGTGACCACGTTCATTCGGGAACAGCTCAAAAAGCCTCTCAGCTGAAGGTCTCATCAGGGCAGGTTTGCACAAAGCTGAGATAAAGCTGCAGCATGTTTCCCTCTTCCCCCGGACATTTCACATGGGTGCTCCCCAGGAGAGCTGCATTTCCCCATCATGTGGCTCCTTGCTGACAGGCTGCCTGGTGGCCTCCTCCCCCAGAAGGTCACCCTGCAGCTGGCCCATGGTGGGTGTTGTGCAAAGGAAAAGTACTGGGGATGAGCCACAGTCCTCATGTTTGTACCACAGTGCCTGAAGAGTCCATGTACAAACCTGAACCCCATGGAGCTGCATCCTGGATGGGGAGGGACAGGGGTTTGCTCTGTCTGATCTCCAAAGAAATGAGTCTCCTGTGCTCAGAGTTGGGGTTCAGAGGTGTGTCCCTGGGTCCTTTGAATTTTTTTAATACATTTGCTAACTTCATCCATGTTTGATGGGACAGGATATGGAGATTTATAGGGCAAGGGGAAATGGCTTTCAACTGACAGAACACAGGCTCAGTTTGCTCATTAGGAAAAAATTTACTGTGAGGCTAGTGAGGCCCTGGTTCAGGTTGCCCCGAGAAGCTGTGGATAGAGATGCTCTATCCCTGGAAATGCTGAAGGCCAGGCTGGATGGGACTCTGAGCAACCTGGTCTAGTGAAAGGTGTCTCATGGCAGGGGGGGTTGGAATGAGATCCTTAAAGATCCTTTCAACCCAGATCATTCTGTGGCTCTGATTTATCTCATCTGAATGCGCTGGTTCAGTAAGTGGATGTTTCCGTGTCAACTCACCACCCTGTCCTCTCTTTACAGCCGCTGGCAAAACCCAGGCATTTCAGGTTGGAAATTTTTCTGATGCAGGGTGAATGTTTCCTTACAGAGCCCCCTTGCCCTGTGGTTTTTTTTGGGAAGCACAGATCGTGTGACTCCTGTTCATATCCAGTGTTTTTTAATAAAGAGGCTTGTGTTATTGACATCGCTGATCCCTCCTGTTGTTTCTCTCAACAGAGCCCGTGTGACCCCGAGCCCCAGCATGGACAAGCTTTAGAGGATGTGATTTTATATTGAAACCAACAGCAGCAACATTTGGAGAGCTACATGAAAGGGAAAATCTGGTAGATTTATTCAATACTTGTGTTGAAAATATTATTCCAAAGCATTTTGAAACTATTTTGTCTTGTTTTTGTGTGACGTTAAAATCCATTTAAATGCATTTAAATTTAAATTTCAAGTGGCTAATATTGATACACAATTCCAATACTATAGACCTGGGCTAGGTCCCTGCAGTGCCCTCCTCAAGAGACTTGTAAAGGCACAGCCCTGGCCAGGACTTCAGCCAGGAATGGAAAGACAGGAGCATCTTCTTTCTCTCCACTTGTGAAAAGAGTCTCGTGAGACTCAGTTCTGCACAGGAATGAGAGATGGGATGGGATGGGATTGGGCTGGACAGGCTTTACACTTTCCTCCAGGATTATGGAGGATGCCATGCTAGGGAAGGACAATTCTTACCTGGTCTGCTTTGTGCTGAGGGTCTGCAATGGTAGCATCTTCTCTGATGGCATCTTCCATGTAAGCAAATGGCCAGAGCTGGATGTAGGTGTTCATTTTAATAAACCAAATTATCATGTTCAAGTCTTATTTCATGGCTCTTCTGTTCTTCTCTTTATTTAATTTGCATTCATGTTACTTTTGCACTTGTGCTTTCTCCAGGATCTGCAGACACCCTGGCTGGCAAGGTGACATCCTGCTGGGGTGACATCCTTCTGCATCCCTGGAGTCCATACCCCCAAAACACATTAACACATTTGCAGCAGAGGGGAGCACATCCAAATGTATGTGCTCCATAAAGCCTTTCCTTTCTCAGGAGCCCGTGGCCTTTCTCAAGCCAGAGGTGAGGAAAAACACAATCATTATTAAACTGGTGAATTGAGAGTTGCAGGGGGTGGGCAGGGGCAGATGTTGGTGTTTTTGTTGGTTTAGCTTGGGGTTTTCTAGTAACAAAAAAACAGGATGAAAGGGGCAAAAGTTCCCTGTTTCACAGTTCCTAAGGTCACACTTCATATTAAGGTTCCATTTAGAAAGAGCACATAATTCCTTGATACATGTTGAGGTGATTGATGAATCTTTTATTGTCTATTGCTATTGAACTGCTGGTCTCCAGAGCTGTGATTTAACCATCTATAATTCCTGCAGCTGCCGTGGACACGGCCATCGATAATGCTGGAACACAAAGCATTTGTGTGCATAACGTGCTTACCACATCTAACATTTATGAATGCTTTATAAACAATTTATAAATGAAATCTTAATATACAGCATAACCTATTTTTAATGTTGTGGCGGTTACATAACCCATTTCACCTTGATTCATCTCAGTTAACTTCGGGTACCTTGTGAAGGTGTCTCTGTTTGTATCCCTGTACCATTTCCCTCTGCATTTTTTTCCCTCCCCTCCTCCCACTGCTCATTTTCCCCTGCTCTGCCCCAAAATTTCTGGTCTGGGATGCTGCAGCCTCACAGGTTTCTGTGTTCTGAGGCAGCTTCACATCAGCAACTCACTCATGTGTGCACGCTCTAAAGGAAAACACTCTCCTGCCTTTTCTTTCCCCTTTTCAACCCAAACCCATTGCGTGGGTTCAGCCTTGTATGGCCACATGAAGAGGTGAATCAGGCAAAGGAATGGGGAGGGAATGGCATCTCTGCTCGGGATCTGAGCTGTTGGGAAAGGAGGTGAAAGGCAAATGCCTGAATCAGACCATAGCATCACTTCAGCCACTGGCCTGGACCAGTTTGTAAGAAAATGGGCGGACTTTGGAGAGCAGAAGGGCCCCATTTCTGACACAGATTAGTGATGACATCCTCATAGTCATTAACAAGATGCTCATTGTTCAAGTCTTTCAAAAGTTGGCCTGAATTCTCTCTGGCAGTGTCTAAATTGTTTTGTTCAAGCTGAATCCAGGCTGAAGAGGGACTGGAATCTCTCTTCTCCAGCCACAGCATCAGAGAACACTGGGCTGTAAAAATTCTCTGCAGAGGATCCATCACAGAAATGGTGCTGTGCTGCCTCATTGTTAACATATGCCTTCCCTTATGCCAAGTGATTTTCTGAGCACTCCTGAGGAGCTTTTCTGTGGCTGTGAAGATGGGGAGGCTGGGGGATGTGCAGGCACCAGCCCCTGAGAGAGAAACACTTGGAAGAGCAACTGCAAGCAGGAGGTGGCTGAGCACTGCTTTGCCTGGTGCACAGTGCTGGGGACAACGTGGCTTCCCAGGCAAGACTGTGCATCTGATTTACACCTCCAGGGTGCATTTGTGTGGTTGGTACAGCCACACACTGAGCACATCTTGGCCTGGAAGGATCTGCACTCCCAGACTCGTATAAACACAGTGCCAGATTTTGATGAGATGCCTTCTCCCTGTGGCAGGGTTCCAGGGAGACAGTGGTAACAGTCCATGCAGCACAATGGCATGTGGACCTCCATGACAAATTTGCAGTGTCAGATGAAGATTGCACATCTGGGCACAGGGTTAACAAATTTCCCAGGGAGATGTGACCAAATTAGCCATCAAAAGAGGGCCTAATGATGTTTTTCTATTGATGTGTTTAACATTAGGCACATGCTTGGATCTCGTGCTGAATCAGGAACACAGGGCCAGGAAGTGAGCAATGTGTGTAAAATGACATGTCACCCACACACAAAGTCCCATTGGTGTTATGGAATTGATGCATCGTGAATGCAGTGGCCTAAAGCATCCTTCCAACAAGAAACATCAGATTGTAACAAAATAGACAAGATCTGTTCAACTGAAATAGCTCAAGATGCTTTAAAGAGAGGATATATGAGAGTCAAACTCCAGTTTAGCAGCTGAAATATGGTTTGAAGCAATTTTTTCCCCAACATGAATGAAGTGTTAGGAGGACTCTAACAGAGATGCAGAGGAAGGAAAAAAAAGAAAGGGACAAGTTGATCCTTTCTGTTGGGACCAAACAAAGAAAAGCAGAAAAGTGCAGTGAGTGGAAGAGTCAGTGGGAAGGGTGAGGTGAGAAAGAGCAAGATGAGAAGCCAAGAGCTAAAAAGATGCTGAACAACCCAAGAACTCTGACCTAACCCCAGAAGGAAACAGCTATCACGGAACACTTGACACAAAAACTTTGTCCAGATCTTTTGTGTCTTCTATATTAAGAAAAGAACACGAATGTTTGCAAAGCTCTGTAAAGCAGCTACCTGCAGGGAAGCCTTCAAATCCCCCCTGTGCCCACACAGCTGAGCTGCACACCCAGAGCTGCAGAGGGTTTGGTTCCACCCCAGGGATCTGGCAGCCAGCTCTGCTCTGGGGTGTGGAGTGCAAGCAGGATGGATGCACGGCCCCATTCCAGGGACAAACACACTGCCTACACCCAGGAAGGGAGCCAGAGGACTCAAGGAAGGGAGCGTGCAGCTGTCCCTCACTAAGGAAACCTTATGAGCTTCTAGATTGGGAATCCAAACACAGGAGCCCCAGGACTGACAGAAGGAGCTCAGACAAGGCTGGACATCAAATGGTTTTTAAGTTCTTGCAGTCAGTCTTTCAAGGTGGTCCTTGCAGCCTTTGAACTGTTTCTTTAAGGATGGAAAGGGAGATAGAATCATGGAATGCTCTGGGTTACAAGGAACATTTACAGGTCTAGTTCCAATCCTCCAGCAATGAGCAGGGATATGCTCAGCTGAATCGGGTTGTTCAGAGCCCTGTCCAACCCAACCTTGAACGTCTCCAGGGATGGGGCAGCCATCATTTCTCTGACAACCTGTGCTAGGGCCTCACCACCCTCAACATCAGTATTGGGACACTGAGGCATTTCACAGAGTCACAAATTAAGCCAAGTTGGAAGGATCCGCAAGAATCAGCAAATCTGACTCCCATCCCCTCACAGGACCATCCCAAGAGTCCTACCGTGTGCCTGAGAGCATTATCCAAACACTTCTTGAGATCTCTCAGGCTCTGGGCTGTCACCCATTCCCTGGGGAGCCTGTTCCAGCACCCAACCACACTCTGGGGGAAAAACCTTTTCCTAATATCCAACCTAAGCCTCCCTGGACAAAACTTCAGGACATTTGTTGCCTTCTGTGTGAGTGCCTCTGTTTCTCTCTCTCCTCAGCTGACAGTGAGTGGGCACTGACACAGGAGCCACACTATACAGCAGACAGGGTTCACCATCTCTGAGTTCATCCAGGAACAGAAAGTTTGAGTGAAGCTGAAATTTCAGTGCCGGGGTCCAACACATCCTTTCACAGACACAATACAGAATTAAGAGATATGCATTATTATCAGCAAAAACACACAAGAACACAACCAAGAACTACAGACTGGAGAGACTGGCAGAGGTGTAAGTAACAAGACATAAGTATTTATTTCAGTTAAAGTTACATAACTTATGCTTCTCCAGTGCATTCATAGATGGGATCAACATCTGCTCTCAGCAATGGCCATTTAAATTAGGAATAATTTATTGCAACCACTGGTTTGTATCAGATTTACAATGAACAGTTCAGCTCATCATGTTCAAAATAATTGCTGGGTGTTTCAGAGAAAGAAAAAGAAGTTTTCAGTACCAAGAAAGGAAAGCAGATAAGACAAGTATCATCCTTCTTTCAAGCAATACAAGGACCAATCCTGACAGCAACCCCAGTGACTTTAAGCACCTTTCCCTCAACCCATCTCCTAATTACACTAACACTTAAATATCTTCCTTCTGGACAAGTTAAAAATGATCCCCAGAAGGAAGGACTTCTTGTGTTTCATCTCTCTCACCAAGACAAGCAGAAGTGTGAGAAAACTGGGGAAGATACCATAATTGCCAAATCAACTAAGCCTCCAAGTTGACAAGGGACAGAGTAGTCCACCATATAATGAACAGATAGACCTTTAAGGGTCAGCTCACACATAGGAACTTATATTGATGTGCACATATGGCAGATTTATAATGGCATATTGGATACCTAGAAAATATGCAGCCTGCTTTCTGCTGTTATAATAAACCCTGTTCCCATTCCAAACAGCTTCAGTGGGCTGTAGATCAGGATCCTTTAAAGGTAAAAGGCACAGGAATGTTGTATCCCAGGACAGGCTCCACAGAACAAGACTCTCTCTTCTCAGAGAACACAGTCAAAATTAATTAGAGAATAGTCCCTTAGCTGAGTAAATTGAAGCATCCTGACTGCAACAGCATCTGCTTTACAATATTTTTTATTTCAAATGCAATGTGGTTGTTATAAAGCCTTAGCTGTATTCCTAGAATCTACAGATTATCTTCTGGGAACACTAAATAAAACCCAATTTGGATTTTGCTGCAACAGTGTTGTGCAACATAGTCATGTCAAAACCAAGCTTTTACAGAGGAGATGTACTGGTTTAGTTCCTGCCCTCCTTGGATCATATTTTCCTGTGAATTGCCTATCCAGTGACAGAGAATTCAGCCTGATGGCTCAGTCTGGTCAGCCAAGCTCCACCAACACAGGAAAACAGCCCAGCTCAGCTGTTGGACCCTCTCTGCTGGGTGTCTCAGGCCTAGAGCCACTGTGCCAGTCTAAGGAACAGTTTTGTTACTGCACCTCACTGGCATTTGACAGAGCAGTGAATCATTGCAAATAAGTCTTCAGCAGGGTTCAGATTTTCATCAGGTTAAGACTGAAAACTTCCACTTTCAGGGCTAAGTAGAGAGCCACAGCTTGAGCACAAACATTGATAACATTGCCACAACACAGGTTTTTAGAGATAATACCCTGCATACACTGGAAATACAGCCACCATGCCACAGCTATAGATCCCTCAGGTTAGGAATATATTTAGGATGAACAGTCAGTTGCAAGCATGCAATGAATGGAGCTTTGAGCACTGTCTTTCCTATGGAAAGCAGCAGTTGTGTGGAAGTACCCCCGGGCATGATGCAGAGAGCCAGAACTGAGCAGGAAGGGTCAGGCCAGGCGTTCAGTGGGGGCACAGGTTTGCATGAATTGTAAAGAAACAAACATTCTGCAAAGAGGTTGTGCATGTAGATTTAAATCATGTAGAGCTAAGTGGAGTGTCCCTGCCACATCCACCCCCAAAGCATACTACCACTGAATTTAACTATGTATTTAAGAAAAGACTGAGATAGGTTTTAAACATATGGTCCATGAAATAATGTATTAATCATACAGCTAAGACATCTCCCTGCTTTACATGGGGTAAAAACATGTCTCACTATACAAAAACATTATTCTGAAAAATAGGCTAAATTATCAGTACATTCAACAACTACTTTCACACTCAGGAATTCCATGGTCTTAAGTGCCTAGTAATTAAACTTAAAAAAAAAAAAAACAAACCCAAACTTTAAAGAAAACAAAAAGAAAAAGGAAAAAAAACCAGACACATTTAAAAAGCAGCATAATTTTATGAAAAATCTGATGAGAAGAGTTTGCAAAAACTCCTGAAAAATTATATTAATAATCATCTGATTAATTCTGGTGGATCTTTAAGAGTCTGCAAATATTTCAAGTGACTATGTGTAAAACAGAACTGTGAAAGCCTAAATTCACAGGCAAGCCTTAGGCAGCCCAAAAGTTGGCTTATTTATTCTCTCAAGGACAAAACTCTTTTTCTCTTTCTCATCCTCTCTCCTTCCCAGTTCATAGATCTGCCAAACTAAAGGCAGTGAGTTTACCAGGAGTGAGTAGCACTGGGCTCAGGGGAGGGAGAGAATAACTGGAGGCTATTCTTACTTTCAGTAACACACTAAAAAACACTACTACTGCCATTTACTACCAAAGACACCAAATTCTCAGCAAACAAATGAACAAGAGCAAGCCAGTGAACAAATCTAACAGAAATCTATACCCCAAGGGAACATGCCATGGGTCCAGCATAAACCAGGAGGAATTTCATACAGATACACAAATCTTATTGAAAAATGATCAAACAGGATTATTCTAATAGGATTGAAGACCTTCAAACACATGGCAAAATTCAGCCCTCAAGACTCTTTCAAACCACTGATACCAATGGAGTATATTGAAGTATAATGCAAACAGTTTCAAATGCTTTCTGGAAACAGAGGAAAACTTCAGCATAGTTATAATCTCTTTCTCCCTCTGAAATAAGCTAAAGCAGCTGTCCAAATGACTATCAGCCAATTCAGAAAGCGTTCCTCCAAAGCAGAGACTGTGTCCTGGGGCTGGACAGGAACAAGCTGGGGTCAAGCAGAGGATGTGCCAAGCCCTGCTGTGTGCTGTGGTTAATCAAGTAGCACACAGTGCATTTACAGCTTCACTGGGGCCACAGGCTCCGTGGCACGGATGTGGACACTGGGAAGGCAGAGCCAGGACAGAGGCAGCTCCCTGCTGCAGTTATCTTCATGGAATTTGATATTCAGGTAGAAATCCCCCGTGTAGAGGAAGAGAAGTGCTCCAAAGTACACAGAGTCTTTGGTTGGCTTTACCTGGCAAAGAAAGCACAAAAATCAGTACAAACAAACCATCAACAAAGCAAATTAATTGCATTTTGCAATTCATTAGCTCCTTCAAAGGGTCTTACAGTACTCCAGATTCACATCTTAGTAATGCTTTCATGCAAAAAGGAGTTAACATCTTGTCTCTATTCTAGTAAAACTGTTAG
Source organism: Sylvia atricapilla (assembly GCF_009819655.1). Taxonomy (NCBI): domain Eukaryota; kingdom Metazoa; phylum Chordata; class Aves; order Passeriformes; family Sylviidae; genus Sylvia; species Sylvia atricapilla. The sequence goes on from NC_089140.1 coordinate 148,416,661, forward strand.
ATTAAAAAATTAATCCTGTTATTCACTCATGCAGTAAATCTGTGCCAAAGCTCAAAACAGAACATGAACCTTTAGAAGCCACTGATTCCAAAGCAGAATTTATTTAAGGTAGAGATCACCCTAAATCTCTCCTTAGACTGCATTTACCAACATCTCTATTAAAGCTCTAAATCTTGCCTCTGAATTAATGTTAAATAGATGGTTAAACACCTTTTAACAGCTTAACTAAGTTCATTCTCACTTATTACTGAGACACAATCTAACTGCAAATTCTAATCAGGAACTTAGGTCACTACCATTGAAATAATAAAGTTTAGCAAGAAACTTCCCAGAAACAGTAGCCATCCTGATTTTACTTGTCCAAATTGAATATACAGAGTTCACACTGTTTCTACATTTATGTATCTTTCTTCACCACAAATTCATCTACAATCCATATCTTCACAACAAATAATATATCTCAGTCCATCATTTCAGCAAGACACTTCAGTAGTTTCTAACTTTAACACTCCCACCACTGTTCAGCATGTGATAATGTTTGAATTAGTATCTGCTTCCACAAGATGTTAAATCCAGTTTCAGGATGCCTAGAACTGAGTTAAAGTTACAGCAAATGCAAAACACCAAATCAACACAAAGCCACTCCACTGGATGGAATTTTTCAAAGAATTGAGAAAAGGCAGTTTCATCCCAGTAGAAAAGTCCCAGTAAAGGCTGAGGCTCTGAGACAGGTGATCAGGGCTGTTCCCCACTACAAAAAAAAATTCATTGTATGGTAAACTGGGACATACACAATGGGGTGTGAACTGGGAAAGTGCTCACAGATACCCTTTGCCAAAGGACAACCTGCCACTGCTTGGGAGGACCAGAACAGGGACGGTGGGAAGGACATGGTGGGGAAGAGGGGAAGGCAAATGATCAACAGAAAATTCCAGGGGTTCGGGGAACTCAAGGATATTTCACAGAGTTGAAAACTTCCAGCCACCACCTTCCATAGGGCAGATTCTTTTTAGCTTTAGAATTGAAGGGAATGAGCTTTTTCCATTTTCTCCTGTGCTAGGTTGTTTTTTTTTTAAATGTTCACTGCTGGGTTTTTAGCCAGGAGACATGGATCCTGTGTAGTCCCCTGGGCTATCAGTCTGCTATGTTGGACCTCTCTAAACTGGAAGAAGTCCAGAGAGGGGCCACAAAGTTGCTAAAGGTACTGGAGCAGCTTTTCTATGAAGATAGGCTGAGAAAGTTGTGGTTGTTCAGCCTGGAGAATAGAAGGTCGAGTGGAAACCTCACAGCACCTTCCAGTATCTCAATGAGCAACAGAGAAGCTGGAAAACACTCTCCATCAGGATCTGTAGTGATAGGACAAAGAGTATGGGGATCAAATTGAAAAAGGGGAAATTTAGGATACATATATGGAAAAAATTCTTTACTATGGGGATGGCGAGGCACTGGCACAGGTTGCCCAGGTAATCTATAAATGCCTCATCCCTGGAAGTGTTCAAGGCCAGTCTGGGTGGGGCTTGGAGCAACCTGGGATGGGGGACGGTGTCCTTGCCAATGGCAGGGGGGGCTTGGAATGAGATGAGCTTTAAGCTCCCTTCCAACCCAAACCATTCTGTCTGTTCACAAGCAGCCACATCCTCAGAGCTGGAGAGCCCAGGCTCCCCTTGGTTCTGGTGCTGAGCTCTTCTGCTGACCTACAGCAAACTTGTATCATCATCATGTCATCCACGTGAATGATCAAAGCAGCCACAGCTGCTCCCCTGACCCTGTCCTTGGCATCTCCTCCACTTGCTGGGGAAAAGTCCTTGCCCTCTGGCACCGCGTCTGGACACGCACAACAACATCAAGCCATGCCCCCTCTTGCTTCCTTCCCCTTCTCCCAGGGCTGCCTGCCTGATTTCTGCCTCACTGGCAATGATGTGGACTTTCATCCAGAGGCAGGCACTAATGCCAGCAGTGGGTGCAGGCAAACAGCAAACAAAGCCTCCTCAAGACCCTTAGCTTTTCCAAGCTCCGGGTCTGTTTTTCCCAGTCTTGCTGCACCACGAAGGAATATCTGTCACAGCCCAGCTTAGAGCCTTTGGCAAGCAGGAAAGTGGCTTCAGGCTCATCAGCATCAACACCAGACATCACACTCATGGTTTGGGCTCTACCCACAGCTGTTGTACCACCACCACTGAATCAACACTTGTGCTTTGGAGAAGAAACAGGGAAGCAAAATGAGCTTGAAAACCTTCACCTCGCTAAGCGCAGGTGGCTCTGCAGAAGTTACAAGATGTTTCCTTCAAAACAGGAACCAACTTTGGAAAGTAAGGCTGTGTCTCCAGTGGGGCTGCCTACAAACATTCCCAAAAGATCAGACATTCAGCTGCAGCAGCCAGGTCAGTAGAGGGTCACATCCAGCCCAGCTGCTGCACCAGGCACAGGACTAATTTTGAGGTTAAACCTACATTTGGGAGTCCAAAGTATCCAAGTTCCTACTACAAAAGGAGGATACCTAGTCAATGCAGACAGTGGGGCAAACACAGAACGGTCTCCCCAGGCAGCCTGCAGAGGCAGAAGAGAGTTGTCTAAATGCAGGTAATGGGACAGCCTAAGGCACTGAGACACCTGCACAAGACTGGGAAGATGCCCAGGATGTCTTACAGAACTCCTGACAGCATCTGGTAGGATAGGAACAGCACCTGGATAATGGCAAACATCTACTTTTAGGTAACTGAATCTCAGCCCTGTGTTAATAAGCCAGGTTCTACCTGCTGCAGACCACACCTCCATGGGAGCTTAGAGGGCCAGCATCCCTGGTAACATCTCCTCATTCAGGTCTGGAACTGAATCCACTCAGGTGTCTGTAAGGTGTATGCCCACATCTAAGCCAGCTGTTCAACACAAGCATTAGTCTGATCAAATGCAGATTGAGGGAAAATGTTCCCTAAACTGCATAAGCTCTGGTGACTTGCTCAGGCACTCAGAGTGGTTTAGGTGGTCACCTCCACAGCTGGAAGGACACACTACCCCACTGACTGCTCTGCATGACCCAGCTAAAGAACGAGGAACACGACTCGTGCCTGACCCGGACCAAATTGGTGTTGTCCTTCAGACAGGAGAACACAGCTCTGGTAGTGCCACTGCCCAGATATGTGCCTGTATGTGTGTTGAATCATTCATCAGGATGCTGACATTCCTGAGTCAGGGCAGAGTTAAAACAGGTTTTATTAAAATTCCTTCATTAGTGGAAACAAAGATGAGCAGCTTGTACCTCAGAAAATAACGACAGAAAATCAAGGAAAAAAGTCCACATTACTCCTTTGTTCCAGCAAGGTAGAAGAAAAATTAAGTTTCTAGCTCCATCCTAATCCTTCCCTGATTTAGGCTACCATGTGGGACTGCGATTGCTTAGTTCTAATTACTACTTATTTATACTGCTGTAGTACTTAGGGAGCTCAGTTGGAGATTAGGGCTGGTGCCAGCTACTGCTCGCTGCCCCAAAGAGTTTACAGTGTGAATAAAACAGTGCCAAGAAAAATAATTCGTTCCAGATGGGCCACAGAGGACCTGCCAGAAGTGAGCAAATGTTCACCCTGGCTTCTGAGCTGATTCAAAATGACCATCTACTAATGAATTTCTCCTCATCTCCCACTACCAATAGCTCAAGCTTGTGCGTGATAACACACACAGGAAAAAATCCTGCTTGAGAATAAGTAATGGCACAAGCAGGGACAACAGGAAAGGATGAATTGCTGGGAGATACAGGATTCTCCACAGAAGACATTATTTTTTGTTTTGATTTAGCAAAAAGCATCTCTGTCTGATCGACTAATTATTCAATGAAAATAAACTGGTAAGAACTAAAAAAAAATAATAATAGGGCAAAAGATAAACTTCATGTTGTGAAGCAAGATAAAAAAATAAATCAATCCTCTGTATTTTAATGGGTAGGTTCTACCACGTTAACTCGTGTTTCAAAATCACCCAATGAACAAAAAATGGCAAATATTTAAGTCGTAATTTTTTTCTGTCAAATAAAGAGAAAAGTAAGGCTAGTCAAATTAGAAGTTGTGGTTAAATATACAGATTTTACTTAATTTAAAATGCATGGAAATAACTCAATATCCTTTAAAATTTTCCAGAAAAGACTTTGCTTTTTGAAGCAGCATATCCCAGCAGAGACTTTGTGACACAAGCCCAGGCTGCTGCATTGAACTGAGGTAAAAGCACAAAGAGGTGAATAGGCATCATTACATTACTTCCAAGGCAAATCTTCTAACTTGGACTTCAAGCCACAAGAAAAGATAATACAAAATTGTGTAACTTTTGCCCTTTCCACAATTTATATTCACACTGCAAAGCGGCATCTGCATCCTGAAAATTCCTGCATATATCCCCTGTCTTCCAGGTAGCAGCAGAAACTGCTTTGAGACTTTATAGTCTGGAATCAAAAGTAATGGTGCATTTTTGAGCATGACGTTTAATATGAAATGATGATTTAGGAAGCCAGAGAGATCTGCTGGGGTTGTTTTGCACCAATAATGAAGTTTCTGCATGACAACAGAGTGAGTTTTCGGGGTATAGGAGTATCTGCCCTTGCTGTAATACCTGATGCTCCCACTCCTTCTTGACCACGCACCCATGATCCACCAAACCAGACTTGATTCTCCATTCTTCCTCCCACCCAGCTCAGCCCTGCAATAAATCATGTCAGTATTCCTGTGCCAGTGTGAGTGTGAAGGCAGCCCAATTAACTTAAACTGCTGACCAACATAGTTTTTGCTAAACTGGACAACTTTGCACAGAAACAAGTGCTCACAGTGTCTTGTCCTGATGGAGGAGAGGGAACCATCTTTCACAAGCAGCTGGGAAAGGGCAGCACCTCAAGCCACCTCCACTAAAAAAGAAAAACAGTCAAGTGCCCATGACCTCAGGTTAAAAAAATGATGGGACATTTTTAGCAGCTTCCACACAGCAGCACTGAGTTGAAAACCAGCAGGGAATCTGGGCCAGTATCTCAACTTTTGTTTTTAAAAAAGAGAAACTCTGGCTGTCTTTCATCCCACCCAGCCATGAGCTTCTTTGTTTCTTTAACCAGCATCTGTCTGACTTTTGGCCAAACTCAGAGCATAAGCACAGTTCTGAGCATGGTGGTTCTTCCCTGGAGCATCAAGTGCACAAACCAGGGGTGCATCCCCTCCAAACAGGTGGAACTTCCTGAAATCTACTTTTCATTCCTAAATTAGTTATTAGGAGGGAAGGAAGAGCCTCTGGTAGACATAAAGGATTTTCTTCCACAATGAGGGCTCTATACCCCAAAGAAACATGACCAAGCACTTTCCCTACCAGCCTGTGTAGTGCCAACGCTACACACTGTGAAATGTAACACTTCTTGTCTAAGAGTCGACATTTTGTTCATTTCACCTTTTTGTATGGAAAGGAGGACAAGCAGCAGAAAACAATTCTATTTTTAACTTCTTGGGGATTGTGTTTACAGGAGAAATGTCAAAACACTGAGCAATGGGGCAAAAGCAGGGACCGTAACGTATGAGAAGGCTGCCTGGGCAGGCACCAGAGATGTGACCTCCTGACTTTTTGCCCTGTAGGAGACTCAATCAGAAGGTAAGAATACATCACACTGACATCTCCCTTTTCCCTCATTAGCCTGGAGGGTCAGGCCCTTTGGCAGCTGGGCATCCAAACACCACCACTCTGATTAAAAACTCCACATTGTCAGAAACAGCGTCAAAGAAAGCCATCCCTGGATGATTTCTGTTGACATATTTAAATTATTCAGCTATAAGAATGCAGTTAGTCCCCATTAAAATTCAAGTTGATAGTATATTTCATGCTCATTAGCTTCTAGAAATATTTTCTCCCGTGATGAGTAATTGAAAAATATGCATGGTGACTATCTCTGTGGTTAACCTTTAATTTCTTTCTAACTAAGGTTCATTTATATATCAAATTACAACAGATACATTTTATTACCAATCTGAAGAGCTGACCTAAACAAAGGTCCTAAGTGTTATCCCAAACACTCACTCCCTTCTTCATGTTTATTTCATGAGTTAACAGAAATGCTGTTCATTCCACCCTGCAGCATTGCCTGCAAATTTTCATACCAGGTATTTTGTTGTATTTTTGGGAGGGAAGGATATGGGAGAAAGTAGTGTTCTGTATTTTCAGTGTCTGGCCTTAGAAGCGAAAAGCTGCTACACTTGAATTTTCTAGAGAAATTGAGAGAAAAATCATAATCTCTATTGTTTTTAAAAGGGGCCCTTTTTTTTCTGCCTCCTTTTAAGCATTTCTGTATGGTTTTATAACAGTATGCTAAGAATCCAGGAAATGAACCAGCTCATCAGATTGCCCATTAATGCTTAGCATTTTCTTTTTGCAGTCTGTTGTGTTTCCTCGGGACCTGACTAAAACTGATTTGCTGAGTTCCTTGGCTCAGCCTGGGGAATGTTTCTTACGGACTAAAGGAAAAAAAAAAAAAAAGTTATTTGAAATCTATTACTGCAGGCTGTGCTGTGTGACTCAAGGGACTGGCAATATGGTATTGAACATTCAATCTAGGGTTACCCGTTCACATTCAGCCAGATCTGGAGCGACCAGAAGTCGCTGCCTCTGATAATTTACTCGTGGTTTGCATGGTAGGAAATTGCAGTCTTAAACCATTTCGGAGAGACCACTCCAGACAAACACAGCAGCACTGTTAGCAATAGTTGCCATAATCCTGGGGCTGTCCAAAAATTCCTCTGCCTTAAAACGCACAACAGAGTAACAGAGGCCCTTTCAAATGCACATCATTCAAAATGCTGACACTTGCGATAAAACGACTCACGGTGTCGATGTGGAAGGTGTTGGACCCCACAAAGGTGATGGCATCCTGCAGGTCGTAGTTGTGCACCCCATTCTGGTAATCCTGGTAGGGCATCATGGTGAGAGCAAAGGGCCCCACACTGTGTTTGCTCCAGTTGGTCAACTTCACCTGCAAGGGGACAGGGTCCCCCACCTGGCAGGTCACCACGGCGTCGCAGTCACAGACCTTGCCATCAACCAGGATGTCTGCAAGTCAAGGAAACAAGTCCTCATTAGGCTGGACACCTGCTTCAGAAATGGCATTAATCTCAACAGGAGACTCAACCACAAAAAAAGCAACCTCAACGAAACCAGGAGTGGGGGGCACTTAATTTTGGGAAAGAAAACCCAATACTGTGCTGTTGTGCAGGGAATCTACTTGAGAAAAAACAGCTCATGAAGGCATGATATCTGTCCACAGCTGTAGAAAGAGCTATGGAATAAAACCAATTATGATCTATACACAGACACCAGACGATATTTTTTTAACCTCCTCTCTTGAAGGCCTAAGCCACAGACCATTTCTAATGGAGCTGCAAATCAACAGCATGAGGGGAAGACAAATACAAACAGAAACCATCAATACAAACTGCAGCTAGAGAGATCCAGGGCTGGAGGCCCATGTTCATGTGTTACAGCCAGAATAAATCCTTCTGTATGGAGGTGAGCTTTTGGAGCAGGACAGACATCAGCAGAATGCGCAATGTGATACCTATATTAAAATCCAGATTATAAGGAAAAGAGGGATTTTAAATTAAACTGGAGTACTACAAGCTCATTCACACTTTGCACTTTAAATCACTCTGGGATTTCTATTTTTAATTTTCTACTTTTCTTTCCCTTACTGGGACAGCAGAAAATATAAAGCCTCTAAATTGGTTACTGCTGGGACAATGACAGCCAGAGTAATGTGTCCATTAACCTTGCCCATTTGCTTATACAGAACCAAAATGTTTCATTACCAACACACTATGAAATTGCCAGTCCAATTCCCTGCTCTGAAAGGGTTCCCAGTTGTGCAGTATTACTGTGTTTTTCAGATGAGGGTTATCTCCAATGCACTATTAATACAGGAACATTTCTATTTCTCTATGGGTTCATGTTCAGAGATAAGAGAAAGCCCTGGGCACATGTAAGAAAGCATCCTTTGTGTGAATACCTATCCCCACAATCCCATATGCCCGTGAGGCATTTCCATCACTCCAGCTCCTCCTCGGTTGCTTGCCTTTTGACATACATCATATTATTCCTCTGCATTGGATTTACATTAATAATATCCCCTCTTCAAGGAAAGACACTATTTTTATGCTTCAGGAGTTTTCACAGAAAAAAAAAATACACCAAAGTGATTTTTTAAACTTATTTTTGTTTTGTTGCCTTAGACAAAAACTACAAAATGATGCATGTTCTTGTGATGCCCTTTAGCCTGGCAAACTGAACAAGCCTCAACGCAGCCACTGGATAAAAAATAAACTGAAGCCATTGCCAAAAAAGAAAAAAAGTTCAGAAAGGAACATTTATTCCAGAGGTCAGGCCAGCAAAACTGAGATACCCAGATGAAAACCCCTCCTTGACCAAAGCTGCCCAAATGCAGCAGCATCAGATCCAAGAGGTTTGGCAAAAAGAACATAAAAAACCCCTTCAGTGTTCAAGCTGAAGGTACCCAAACCCAGTGTTGGTGTCTGGTGTCTCAGTTGGAACAGCCACTGTTCCAGAATTTCCTTTCTTTTTTTTGACAATTAGAACACTGTTGAGGAGTACTGGAGTGCTGTATCCAGTTCTGGGCTCCTCACTGCAAGAGAGACATGGACACACTGGAGAGACTCCAAGGCAGGGTCACAAAGAGGATTAAGGGACTGGAGCATCTCTCCTGTGAGGACAGGATGTGAGAACTGGGATTGCTCAGGCTGGGGAAGACTCCAGGGGATCTCAGCAATGTAGATGAACACCTGGAGGTGATGCCTTGTGGGGCTAACTTAGAACAGAGACTAGACAGAGCTAAGAGAATAAAGTAGGTATTTATTAAAAGGCCTTTAAGGGTACACCTTGGGAAGTACGAGAGCCTGGCCAGGGCTACACCCAAGATGTTCCCAAAATGGTTAAAAAATGGATGAGCAGTCATGAGGTTTCACACTTCTGCAAGTTTTGGTCCATATTTGGGCTAATTATCCAATTACAGCTTCAGATTGTGAAGTTCCATCCTCCTTGTTGCTCTCTTCAGTTCTCTGTTGTTTATACCTTTTGGGGCTGAAGCTTATAACAGTGTTCCTGGTTTCAAGCTGGAAAGGGTTTGTTTTTTCTACCTACCCTGACAAGAGAACTTACTAACACTTAACATGAAGCTTGGAGCCACACATGTGGGCAGCAGAGAATCTGAAAAATATGAAAGCTAAAACTTAAGGCATCAGAGGGAGGCTGCAAAGAGGACAGAGCCAGGCTCTTTGATTCAGTGCTGCACAGTGGCAGTATCAGAAGCTATGTGCACATGCTGAAACACATGAGCTCCCCTTTGACCATCAGGAAATATTTTCTTTACTATGAAGGTGGCCCAGTGCTGGCACAGGGTGCCCAGGAAGGTTCAAAAGCCATTTGCACATGGTCCGTGGCAAGTGGTTTTAGGTGGCCCTGCTTCAACAGGGACAGAACCACATGATTTCCAGAGGTCTCTGCCCATCTCTGATTCTCTGAAAGGAAGCGATAATCACCACTGCATTTTAGGGAAGGGCTAGAAAACCTTTTTGGTGTTGGATTTCTTCTGCAACAGCACACTGTAATGCCATGGGCTGTCCTGCCCAACATGATCAATTTGCTTCTCGCAGTATTGCCCTAAGATCATGAGGTGAGGTAGTGGTTATAATGGTATCCCATTATCAGGGATTAACTGACTTGAGTGTCTCAAAACACAAAGAATGCGTGTCTGTGGATAACCTTTATGCTTCCCAGTCTCCTGACACAGAGCTGAAGTCCAGTTGCTTTCTTCAAAAGCAGTGTATTTATATCAATTCATTACGTTATATCAGTTCATGTTTTCAAGCTTCTCCCTGCAAGGCAACTCCTTTCATTAACTAAAAAAAAAAAAAAAAATTAAAAATCCACTTGTTTTCTGCTTTCTCCATCCAGTGGGTTTTACAGCTGCACAAAGGGTTAGATCCCCAGACCAGCACAAACCTTTGGAAATACTCCCTAAGCTTAGTGGATGAATCTATATTTTCAAGCCGCTCACCAGTTGCCTTTTAGCTTCAGTGGTTTGCTGTAGGAATTGTAAATGAACCCTTTGCCCTCTATCTCTACCTTTGTATCTAATAATAGCTCAGAGCATTTCTTTCTAATATCTTCATGAGAAAATAGAAAATCCAAACAAAAGGGAAGCAATTAAGTCTGGCTCAACCAGATTAATTTTTTTTTCGCATCCCTAAAAAAAAAAAAAAAAAATCTATTCATTTAAATTGATTTAAGAGTGTGTGTGTGTGTGTGTGCCCAAGTGTTTGTGTACATATTGAGAGATAATTTCCTTCCTTCCCAGAACACACTTCCCTCCTGCAGTACCGGAGCCAAGGATCTCAATGGGATGTCAGATGAGAAAGCACACATGGCTGGCGTGCAAAATACTATGGAAAGGAGTGTTTAAAAACAGCCCCCTTTCATCAGGGAGAACAGCTTGGTTTGACAGGCAGCTTTACTCCCTTCCTGACACAGAAAACATCTCATGGACCATACGGATTTGCTTTAATATTTTCATCCATGAGCAGAGGAAAAGCCATGTGCACAGGGTCCCGTTTCTGCAGATTCAGCTCACTCACACAGATGGCATATAAAAGCTGAGACTGCTCACACCACTGCTGTGAGAGTGAATCATTACTGGCTTAGGAGCACAGGAGCTCTGAATCAGAACATGCAGTCACTAGCACAGAAATCAGTCGTGGCTGTATCTCCATCCTACAAAGATTCAGATACCAGAGAAACAGCACTTCAGAAAATTAGAAGGACCAAGTTTAATTCCAACTGCATATATAAATTGCATTTTAAAAGTGGCAGCATAAAATCTGGATGACAGAAGGGGAAATAAAAAAAAAGCATAAAGACCTAGCAATCTCCCAACCTCCTTCTAATTAAAAGTTAAATCATTTTTGAAGTAATCCACTAAGCCAACAGAATGCTATCCTCCCCACCCCTTTCCCTGTTCTTTTACCTACAATGCCCACAGTGTTGGCATCCCTGGGTGCCAAAATTTCCCTGCAATGCCTGACGGCCATGAAAAAAAGGACAGACATTGTCTCTGCCACACACTAATGAATAGGCATGGGGCCATTCTTTTCCTTCTAGGACCTTCCCTAAGTGCATATTTTACCAAGGGAGAAAATGTTATCCAACACATTTTGGAAGGTGGAGGATGAAGTTGCTACAGCCACTGAGAAGGATGATAGGAAAGCCTTGCTTTTTCATTGACAGCTTTAGCCTTTTAGGATCTCCATTAATTCATCTTTAAGATGGAAGAACTACTTCATGGCCCAACTGATGGGTGATGCTTATTGACACCACAGGAAGTCTGTAAGAGACCATTATGTGAAAATAATACACCAGTATTCTTGTAATGCCTTTCTTTCAGGACCTCAGAACTCTCAAGAAAGAGGAATGAATGTTACTAACAGGAAGACAATGACTATTCCACAAGAAGAACATAATTTACTATCATTTGCCAGGTGCATTTCTGTCTACATCACCCAAAGGAGCCGCTTGGAAATAAATACATTAATAATATTTTGTGTTATTTACTCTGCTCATATTAACACACAGTAAGTTGTTCTTGCCACTTTGTCAAGTTCCAAAGCAAGAACTCACAACTCATTGGTCCCCCTGTATATCAAGAGTCCTGACTCATGGCTAATTGCATTTTCACACCCAAGTCCCCTCTTTGCCACTGCCAAGGTTTAATTTTGGAAAACCACATACAAATACATTTAATCCCAGTGGAAAGGCATATTCCAGCAATGTCTTCTCTGCTCACTCATTTTTGAGCTGATTTTAAAGAACAGGCTGCAGAGAAAGGTAGGGCGGTTCTGCTCGTCATTAAGGGGAGGGATGGAGAAGTTTCCATTGGATATTTCCCTTTAAACTGGCTGTTGAACCCCCAGCTGATGCACATGCCCTGGCCTCTGCCACTCTCTGCAGCTGGGAACTTGGCCCAGGACTTTGAGCAAACACTCACACAGGAATGGCTTTACACAAACCAGTTGGCCAACAAAACTTTAGGCATGAGATGCCCAAATGAGTAAATACCATTCACATAAAAGGTAAAAATGATCTTCAAAAACAGAAAATCAAGGCTTGCCTAGCTTTGCTGTTATAGTTAGGGTACTCTGTCAATCAACCATTGCAACTGTTAATTAAAAATTTACTCATCTTGGTCTGTGAACCAGGAGAGCCGTGGCCTGGGGAGGGGAGAGAGCAGCACCATCACTGACATCTCTGGATAATGTCCATCAGGTCCTTTGATGGAGGAAAGCCAAAGACCCAGAGCCAATGCTGGAGTTGCTGCAATGAAGGTCTCATGGAATGTTTCAGTTTTTCTGTGTTCAAGCAATGATGTCTGGAACAGCTTCTCTATTTCTTCTTCTTTTTTTTTTTTTTTTTTTTTTTTTTTTTTTTTTTTTTTTTCCCCCGTAACCATTTTTGCAAGTGTTTATTCAGGACTTTGCAAAGAACTTAACAATGAAAAGGGAATTATTTTTGAAATCATTTATTTGGAAATAGGTTTAACCAATTCTCTCATTGCAAGAAAAGATCAGAAAGGAGGAAAATATCTGTACTACAGTGAAACTCTCTGCACAGAGCAGATCCTGCCTGTCTCCACACAGGCAAGTTTCCCATCCCTCCCCTCATGCTCTGTGTCAAGTCAGCAACAATTTATCAGCTTGGGTTTTGGGGCAGCTTAGAGGAGCAGGTGACATGTGGCATTCTACTGAGACAACAGAATCCTTGGATTTTCCAGTGTCTCCTCTAAAGTAAAAACCATAATGCTGTTTCTGTTTCCCCTCTTTGCACTTGCTCTCCCTAATGTAGACCAGTTTTCTTTCATTTTCCAAATCGTTCCTGCAAATTATTTGCACACAGAGAAACAGATTTGGTTACATTCATTTGTCCATGATGAGTTTCTGCAGCACTTTCAGAGCTGAATACATCCATAGCAAAGATATTTCTATGAATATAAAAACTGTGTTCCCTGTCACTTTCATCAGGAAAAAGCTGAATGGTTATTTAATAACACAAGACCTCCTAGCTTCTTGCATTAAACCTTCTGTCTGTGATTTGGACCTGCTCCTTGCACCGAACCTGAACATCTTAATTTGGAACAACATCCTCATATTCATTCATCGTTATACTGGCACAATAGTGAGGGAAATTCAGCCCCTGCTGAATTCCCTGCACTCAGTGCTACCAGAGTACAGAGGTATACAGATGTTTGTGTTGTAACAGGTTCAAACTACACAGATATCTCACCTTGTCAACCACTGCTAGTCCTGTCCTAAAAACTGCCCTTATACTCAGAGCCTGCTGCTCCAAATCCCCTGTGGACCTGAAGAGTTCAGCTCCTCTTTGGGTCAAGGCCCTTGGACAGTGATGAATGAAAAATACAGGAAAGAATATGAACAAACTATTGCAGCTTCCTGCAAGCACCAACAACCCAGAGACCTTCAGCCAACATCAGGGCATGAACCAGAAAACAGGAAAGTTGGCAGAGGATGGGATAACTGGAAATGAATATAGGCTGGTGAAAGAGGCAATTGCTTTCACAAGACCTCTGAGCTGCCCTGTTCCTGGCAGACTTCCCATTCCCAAACATTTTAGAATTAAATTAAGGACACTTTATTTCCTCCAAAAGCAATTAAAAAGAAAAACACATTTAAAATATAGTTCTAGCAACAATAAGCAATTAGTCTTCGATAATTGTCCGTGTCTTCCTATTTAATCACTCTTTTGCAGTGCCCAGTATGCTGATGACAGGTCCCAACTGGTCCCATTATCATTCTTGCCAAATTGCTCCCAGTTTGTGTCTATTCTTAACTCTGTGATGGCAGTGGGCTGAGGATGCTGCAGCATCCCATGGGACTCGCTTGCAAAAGGATTCCTCAACCTTGTCATTTGCCCTGAGTAAGATTTCTTCCTCCAAATCAGTGCAATATTTATGTCCAATTTTAAACTCCAAGACACGTGACCAGCATTCAGTTTTAGCACTACTTGATCTTGGCTCTGAACATCTAAATGTGGTACAACCTTCTTCCATTAACTCCAAATAACAGGGTCACGCTGGCTGAGGAGGGAAGCGTGAACAGGACTCGTGCTCTGGGGTTTCACTGCCTCCAGCTCCTGCTTGGGATCTTAAAACCTGAATGCACATTAACCACAGATTTATTTCAGAAACGTGTCAGTTCAGTTTAACCTCCCTGGTTTTGGTGGGAGTTATTTTACTTCACACATGCCTCTTGTGACAGACATTTCTCCTTCCCTAAGAAATTGCTGGCACATGGATGGCACCTGCTTGTCTCATCCTCTGGCAGCCAAGATAACCTGTGATTTGGTGCTTTGCCCGATTTGCTATCAAGTGAAAATCACTTCAGAGTTTATACTGCTTGTGTCCAGTCCTAATGGAAATGCTCAAAGGCAGATCCTTCAAATTTTAAGATGCTCAAAGCTCTGTGTTATCCAGTAAGCCTGAGCTTCTTTTGACTTATTTTAAATTATTCCATGACATGGCCCCAGCATGATTAAATAGTCTCATTTATAAATTCGGGCCAACCCTTTTTTATCTGTTCATCACAAGCAGGTTTGACAGAATTTCTTTTTATTATCTGCTACACAGGCAGGAGGTCAGGCTGGCATACTGTGTGTGTCTTGTGTTTGAAATTTGACAAGCCTGGGATTTGCATGTTATTTTAAGTTATTGAAAACTTTATTTCTATAGTTTGTCTGTGTCAAGACTACTTTCAGAGCACTCTGATCCAGCCCTGGGGGAAAAAAACGGAGGAGGAAAAAACCCCTATAATACATTTAAACAAAACTAAATCATATTAGGATGTATCATATAACATTGGTTTTGGTATACTGGCAGCTTTGTGCAAAACCACTGCAGGAATTGAACTGAATCATAGAATAATCTGAATTAGAGGGGAACACACAAGGATCATTGAGTCCAACTTCTGGCTCTGTACAGGACAAACCTAAAAATCACACCACGACATGACTTAATCCACAGTTTATGAAAGCAAATAATCTCTTTCCTAACTGGTTCCTTGATGAGACTTAAAATTTTCTCCTTTTTTCCTGCCCTTCTGCAGTGCTGAATGTTGGACAAACTTCTGCTTCTGCAGAAGAGATTTTGAAAAGCCTCATGCCAACTCTGACAGAGTTTCTGACTTGTGGCAGCAAAAGTTAATGGTAAAAAAAGAGCCTATAGCACTTTGTGCTGTTTTGGGAGCATGTCTCAGCCTCAGAGCAGGTTTACTCTAGACACTGGATGGATTGCAGACCTCCAGGGAGTGTCACCTGCTCTAGAAATCAGTGATAAGGGTGGTGATTGTGGCACATTTGCTACGGAGATGGCAGCGAACTTCAACTGCTCACAAGAGAAATAATGCCTGTTTAACAGCAGAGACACAAAGCTAGGCTCCTGTACTCAATTCTGTGCATGCAAGTCAAATGTCTGAGGTCAACTCACACAGCTTACTTACCCAAAATCTCATGGAATATGCCAATATGGGAGTGGAATTTTTTTCCCTGGATTTTCTACCATTTCAAGTGGAAACAATTTTCTGCCTTACCCATTCAACAAGCACACAGTGGTCACAGTGGTAGGGATTCTCACAGAGATAACACCTAAAAGAGAGCTGGCTTTTTTTTTTTTTTTAAGCTGGTGGCTAAACTTAATCCTAGGTGTAGTATCATTGTCTTTTTGAAGTCTGTAGGAAGAGATCTGTGAGGTACTGTCTGAAGCAGAAGGAATTCAAACACAGGTGAGAAGAGAGATGAGACAGCAGTATCTCCATGCCCAGATGTACAGAGACACTGGTGCAAGACACTTTAAGTAAAAAAAAAAAAAAAAATATATATATATATATATATATACTTATTATTTGAAGAAAAATTGTGAGTCTGTGACTCATTTTCCATACTTGTCTTAAAAAATAACCATGAGACACTGCATGAGAGGCCCAGGCCATAAGAATTTTTGTGTCGTCGTAGATCAGCCAGAGCCTGGTACGAGATAATATATAACCCCCCTATTAACAGGCAGGTAGATGATTTACCACATCTCAGTGGCTGTGTAAACGTGAGCAGTAGGACACAGCCTCAGGGGCCTCCTTTAGCCCAGCCAGGACTGAAATGCAAGGAGCTGAGCTAAATGAGGGCTATCAAACCAGGCCAGGCACAGACCCTGGGCAGGGCAGGGGGATGTGTGGTTACCACTACCTGTGCCCAATGTCCACATACTGGGGGAGCTCAGAAGCAGGGGTGCCCACTAAAATGAACATATTCCTCATCAAGTTTCTTTAAATTTCACTCACAGCTTATTTGAGTCTGATGACTCTTAGTTGTTTCACTTGCCAGAGGATTGTGTAGTTTTTCCCTGTTTTCCCTGTGTATGATTAGTCCACTTTTGCATTAAGGCATGAGACAATAATCCAGGCAGATGCAAGCTGGAAACTCTCTAATCTTACTATGACTTCTTTATTCTGATTGCATCCTGCTGCGATATCATGACCTGTCTCAAAATCCAATTTGAATGCACAAAAGAACTGCAATAATAGATATTTGATGATGGAAGTTTCCAGTCGTCTTCTGTGACACAAATCCATATTTTTCCTTGCTAGATTGGATATGAACACTCAAATAACAATCAAGCTTAGAGACAACAAGAAATCTTTAAACCTAGAGTCATCAAACCAAACTACTTTTGGCCTTTCTTGGAGATATTTCTGTTAATAATTTACTACTTCTAAAACTGAACATGCTCAAAACCTAGCTTCTGAATTTTTCATGAAGTCCTTTTCTCCCCATACCTGTCTTAATTTCAGAAATAAAATCAGACTCCTTCCTGCCAATCTCAGCTTTCACTTTGACTTGATATCCTCTCATGACTCATACCTCCAGCCTGTGATTAAATTCTGATGCCACTTTCTAGAAAACTTCTCCAAAACTGACCTTTTTGCTCTGCCTACACTGCCAAGCCCCACTCTGAGAACTAACAGGATTATACACCTTAAAAATTAAAATCACTTCATCTCTGCTTTTGACACCTCCAAACTTTCTATTCTCCTGAAGCCCTTGCACCAAATATCATCCTGTAGGTCCATGACCTGGCTCTGTTCACAAGGCACCTTGCAAGGAACCCATTCCCAGCTTTCTAGATACAGCAGCAAAGCTCAGCCCAGGCTGAATTCCCACAAAATGGCCCATATTTTCCTGTGCCAGCTGAAACCTGTTGCTGAGGTCACACAGTAATAATGACAGAAAGCTGGTGATTGCTGCAGAGGTGGCAAATTGTGCTCACTGCTACCTGCGGGCTACAACCTGTGTGCAAAACTACTTCTCTCTCATTATTATAACTCTGTTATATTATTTTTCCTGTTCCTCCTCCCTGCTCACCCTTTTCTTTTACATATGTATCTTTATAGCATACAACACCAACATACATATATTTATATGTGTGTGTAGAGATCTATACGTCTATATTTATATAGATATAAGACGATAGACTATAAGCACTCAGAGACAAAGACTATAAGCTCTTAGGGACCAAAATACTCATGTTCCTAAGAGCTGAGCAGAACAACTTGTATGGCACCTAGAACTACACAGAACTGTTTTCCTGGGATGTGAAGATGGCACTGCTAGAGAATCAGAAGCAATTAAATTAAAAAAAAAAATCAAACAAACCTAACCCTAAATAAATTAAAAATTATTTATTTATGTATCTCAAATCTGGTGGGGCAAGGAAGTGAGCATGGCACCAGCTTTCCACATGGGGACAATGAGACATTTTAGGGAGAGTTAACCTGTCCTGGGAAGAGAAGTAAGGAGCTCTCACTAAGCAGAAATGAACTAATAAGCTACCAAAAAGAACTAAGAGGCGAAGGTGACTTCCAGAAGATAGAGAAAAACATCTTAATTTTAAGTTTTCAAAATCCCCACGTTGACTCATTGAGGTACCAGCTCCTTACAGGAATAACTCTCACACTAAACCGAAGTAAAGCCTGAGGATTTACAGGACATGCAGGAAGAGTGTAGAGGGGATAAAAGAAAACCCAACCAAAAGGAAAAGTAAATTGAAATAAAAAGAATGCTGTTTAAAGGAGAGTTCTCTGAGAAAAGACTTAATGTAAGAGCCTAGAAATCCTTTCTTTCCCATCACTGCATTTTGAGGGAAAGGAAACCTCAAATTCCAGAACAGAGTGCATAGAGGATGAAAACTCTGTGTTTAAATAAAACTGCAAATATGACATTGTGGGGTAGAGAAGGAAAGAACCACTGAGTTCAGCTAGACAGAGTAAAAAATTAAATCCTCTCCCCACCCAAGACTGCAAGCCATGCCTTGGGCTTCATCTGTCAAGAGCTGCAAAGCATTCCTGCAAACGCTTCTCCTTTTAATTGACAAAAGGGTGGCAAAACCTTTTTCCTCTCCCAAACCCTGCAACTGTGCTCCAGCCTGGAGAGCTGCTGGGAAAATGAGCAATGAGCAGGTGTCAAATTCTGTCCTTTTATCTCTGGCTTTTAAAAGACAGACACAATTATGTGCAAATCAGCATAGTGAGGCAGCTGATTAAGTCCCTTTTCTAAGAATAATTTTCCCAAGGCTCTGTCCACAGGCCAGCCAGAGCTATCAGCTCATCTGCAGACAGTATGGTGGCTGCCTCACCTTCTAGAGAACCATGGAAATAGAGATGAGAAATTATTATTTCTCACCCTCCACGTTCAGGCAAACGTTTGACAACGCCTCTCTGGCACAATCTTCCCATGGTTTATGTATTTTCAGATTGTGTGGGTACGTTTGATACACGTTAGTAGAACACACACGAAATGAAATGAGGTTGTAAAGTAAAGGAAGTCGACAAAGTTGGAAAAAACTGAACCTGAAAGTCTTCCAAATTCAGTGCATGGAAAGACTTTACGACTTCCTTAGTCTACCTCTGAAGTCACGGATCGTTCTGTGAATTTACATGTGAAGTGTAAAGAACTGCATCGTGTTTCCACCTACAAAACAGAACAGAAAATCTTCCCAAGCCCTATCACCTGCAGGGACCTGATTTTTAACTTTATAAAAATCCATGGGTTTGCATTACCTAGGGGTCTGGAAAATGAAAAAAAAAAAAAAAAAGAAAATGAAAAGAAAAAGAGAGTTGAGGGGTTTTAAATTTATTTATATATATATATATATATGTATAAGACGGTTTGAACTGATCTAAGAAAGGAAGCTACCCATATCATAGCAAAAGGGAATTTTTCTTGCAATCTTAATACAAAGCCTGAGTGTTCTTCCAGGGATCCTGGTTGCCATCCCAGCCCCAGAAGTTGTGCCAAAGTTGTGCCCTAGGAGGGCAGTGCTAAATAAAGCCTCCTGATGCCATCTACATCAGTGCTGCTGTTTGCATAAGCACAACTCTAAACTGTGCATGTGGGATATGCCCCTCAGTGCTAACTTATCATCCTTACATGCAAACCAAGACAGGCTTTATATACATCCTCAGTATGCAATGAGGAAAGGAGAGAGGATCATTTTGTCCTGATCCTTTCTAAACAAAAGAAGTAGAAGTTTTCAGTGCCAAGGAAGTTTTTTCTGGAATTTTTCAGGTCTCTTGCAACAGTTTAGGATATGCTTTTCCAAAAATATATTTGAAGTAAGAGAGTTGAGAGAAGCTCATGAGTTGCTTGGAAAGTATATAAAGCAAACAGAGAAGTATAATGGAAACTGTTCCCAAGAGCATTTGCAATTTCAGCAAGTACACGGCGCTGGGAGTTAACCACTCTATTATGTGGGTTGTCTTTTCCAGCATTAATTTGGGAAAAAGTCCATCTTTTACGCACTTGCAATCCAAACAAAAGAGCAAATTAAGAGAACCAAGCACAGAAACCATGCTGGGCAATAGAGCGCTGCAGACAACTGCTGCCAGTAATCTATATTCACATTGTATTGCATGAACTGACCCAGAATTAACTATGGCTGCCCTCTCCTGGAAAACTCTCTGGAACAAATGAAGTTCTCTCATCCATTTCCATTAATGGCATTAGCATGCTTGGTGGCCAGGACCACAGCAGAACAACTGGATAAACAGCTACAAGGAAGCAGCAACAAGCAACAATAGAACAGAACTATTTTTCCACAAGGGTTCTGAATAGATATTCCAGTCCCCCCTGTATGCCAGGGATACAACTGAGCTCACCCAAAAAATGCAGTATGTGCTTCCTGACCTTCAAAATGGATGTCAAATGTCAGGATGGGAGTAGGAAGAAAACAACTTGCAGTCACTTGCCAGGAGTTCTTCACATTCAGATATCTGAGAGCTTTAGGAAACTTCACTGGAAATCTTAATCTCATTGAGGTTCACTGATCAAACATAACACGAGCCTACGAGCTCCAAGGGACTAAATGCTGGCAGCAGGCTCAGCAGATCCTCCTGCTGGTATGTCTTTGTGCAAATCTAGAGAGCTCTTTCTTTACCCTTCAAATAAAGGTGGAATTCCCAGAACAAATGAAGATGGAAAAGGATGTTACTATGAGCCAGAAAAATGTCCTTACCCAAAGTCTCAATGTTATTGCTAGAATGCAGGAAGGGTGCAGCTTCCTATCCACAGCTACATAATCACCTATTAGGAAACCATTCACAGAATTTTCCTCCAAAGACATTTTTGTTTGTGCCCACTAAGATTCTCTTAAAATCATTTCTTGAGAAACAGTGGCGTAAGATGGTAATTTTGGAAGATCACTGGCCAAACCCAAGTTATTACTTCTTCCATAAAGGTATCATTGAGTCATATCTGGTGATAAGAGCACAGAAATACATGCTACTATTGTAGGAACATGGTGAGATTTCATTAGATTCAGTTATCAAATTCATCAATAGAATACCCCCGATCAAAAAAAATGAAAGGAAAACCAGAGGTAAAGAATTCATCACCTTCATGAGAGGTTTGTCTTTGAAAGAGTTCTAAAAATTGCATCAATCTTAAACATCCATCAGAGTAGAACAATGAAGCATTTCATTCAAAACTACAAAGTTCAGTTCATGCATTTGAGAAGCTCAGTAGTAAATAGCTACAAAGAATGACTCTGCTAAATTTTCTTCCCTGTTTTCCTCTCTATCCACGTTATTCCTGACCATTTTTAATGTCTCTTGCATTTGCCTCTGACAGCATGCACAGTGCACCAGGCCCTACATGAAAACAGGCAAAATCTGTGCCCTTAAATAATCACTTTGTCACGTAATGACCAGAGCAATCTCCATGTATGCAATGAGCCCTTTCAAATGCCACATTCAATCTGCCTCAATGAAAAGCAGCTGTGATAGGAGGCAGATGCTCCCCAGCAAGTTTGCCAGATGTTGAAGCTATATCCAGATGTTGAGCACACTCAACTCCAAACACACAACCTTTCAGGAAAAAGGGAGCTCGTTCCCTGTCTTAAAAATGCTGAGCCAAGACCTTTATCAGCATAAAATGCAATAAAGTAACTCTACTCCTGGGTTTTCTTCACAAGGACAGAACAACAAACCCACGAAACAAAGCACCAAAAAATTACAGAAAAATAGAAGAGAATTGTGTTTGACAGGAAAGATCAATTCCAGTTGTCTTTAACGACCTGAATCATATAAAACTCAACTGTAGCATCCACCCTCTTATTTTCCCAATTCTATTTGTAGCTGGGCTTCATTTTTACCTTCCAGAGCATGGCAGCCTCAAGGAAAAAAATACTTTGTAGGAGCAAAGGTTTATTTCCTCTGACACTTTTCTTTGAGATCTAATATAAGTAAATATCACTACCTTCTCTCAATAAAAGACTAATAAAATTGTTAATTGCTTGAAAATCAGGCAAGCTTGAGCTACTCTTGAACTAATCTATGTATTTCTCTAAGAAACCAGTTTCTGCCACAATGTACCAATGCTTGTTATTAACAATTTGAAAATATTTTGTCTTGAAGGCGTGGCACTAACAGGAACTGAATATTCTCTCACATCAAAGAACAGCTACCAGTAAAGACCAGCAGGAGGTCTGTTGGCATTTAGGACTTTTATTTAATTTTTAACATCTCAAAGTCATTCAGCAGAATGGATTGCTGTCTTTATCATCCCAAAGCACCTCATTAAACAAGTGAGTTAATCAAGTATATTCTGCTAATGAGAAAGCATGATTAAAAAAGTTCAGAGAAGTGGGAATGAGGAACAAAATTCATCAGAAGAAAACATCCTTTCAACCTAGAAACATGCCCATGGTTCATAGAATTTAAGCTGCAGTTTGGCTAACAAAATATAAGCAGTAAATATGTCTCCTGTGAGTAAACAGTAAATAACCTGGTCAAAAAATACATGGGGATACTTTCTGAAAGCAGTCCATGGGGACAATTTCTATCCTGCCCATGGTCTAGAAAGTAAGAGTTGTCCAGCTTTATGGTAAGATTCTGTTATTAATAAACACAACTGTATACCTTGTATGGCTCTGGCATCTGGGCTATTTGCATTTATTGAGAATTGGTATTAGGACCTTGCTGAACTCATGATATGCATAATTCTCCATGTATGCATCCACTAGGCTTATAGGGAAATACAGGTAATCACATATTCCAGGTATCAGGTTCATTTTTAAGAGAGCTGATTGATTAGCTATTAATAATAGCAAATAATTGATTAACAGCTGGGAGCTATCAGTACATAACAGCTACATCAGGCACATTTAACCACGGCAACTTCCTCTGCCCTTTGCACATTTGAGTGTCACTTTACATCTCAGATCTTGGGAGTTTCTCCTACACTCCTTGCCCATCCCTGTCCATAGCTCACTAAATATAGAATTTTCTTCTGAATTATACCAGTTCTGAAGGACTCCTTCCTATTCCAGTAACAGCTTTTCTATGCCTAAAAGCACAAGATCTAGTAATACCTGGAATACTTCTACCTGATAACAAGATGGAAAAAGGGCCTCATTTGCTCAGTCAGCCTTTCCCCTGCAAATGCAGGAGTATTTCATGCACATATTTACTCATGCATTGTGAATTCATGGACTCACAATAACCCCAGCAATATATCTAAATATTTGAAAGCAACTGTGGCAGAATCACTTTGGAAAATCCTTCTGAGAACAGCATGACGTTCATTTTCTTGCAGTCTACTGAAATATTTACACAAATCTTTGTTCTGTGATGCGATTTGCCTGTTAATAACAGTGAGCAGCAATCTACCTTGCCTAGACTTATCAAAATCGTCCTAAATACTTGAATCCCGTAATGAGAATATGCATTGTCTGGAACTTTGGACTGTAATGTTCTCTTGGATCATTTGCAAACGTGGCTCTTTATTGCTTGGCCATGGCATGAAATGCCATCAAAGCCAGCAAACACCATTTCCCTGACTGCCCACTCACCAAGTCCTGAGTAAAACAAAAATATGACACAGGCTGTACTGAGAGCCCTGGAAAACCACCTGCCATCTCTGGCTCTGGGAGCTGAGCAATTTGTCCTGGGCAGTCACAGGAATGGTCTTTCTGTTGAGATTTCCAGGAGAGAAAATTACAGCTGTTAATAATAAAACAGCCAAAGTTTATCTGCAGGTTGCTTCACTAATAGGCAGAGCCAGTATTATGATTGCAGCTTTTCCAGCTTCTCTGCTGCCTTGCAGAAAGAAACCTGGAGCAATGAAGGTAACAGTGATTATATGAAGTGTGTCCCAATACTTCTAAAAGGGTTATTATTCAGAAGGATCACTCAGGTTAGGGGTAGATAAAAATCCCTTTCTTCTCCAAAGACGAAACATTTGTTTACTTGGTTGGTTGCTTTCTCTTACATTTCTCTCCTTTATCTTCACTGCATTGCTGTCACGGGTCTGTTAAATTGGCAGCACCCAAAGGATGCCTCAGGAATGAATGAATCCCTATGGAAAGCTGGTATCACACATCTAACAAACCAAAAAGTAGTGATCACGACACAAGACTGCTAATGGGCTCAAAGAAAGAGACTCAAAAGAGGCAAAACAGCTTGGCTTCATGTCCTGGCCCATCATTCTGGTGATATGACCCTTTCTTTGGATCCTGGCCCTGACAGCCTATGCTTCACTGCAAAAAAAGTCACAGTTGCTACTTAAACTCACAGAATTGTTTTGGTCCATAATGCTGTGCCCCCATCTCCATCCAAGACCTTAGCCTTGGTTTTCCTCATACTGCCCTGCCGTCAGCTGGTCTCAAAAGCTCTCCAGCTTCTCCTAAAATACCTGTTATCAAAGCCAGCTCTTCACAAAGGCACATATCTCAGACAAAGAATCAAAATTCAATTTTATTGCATAACTGCTGTCAACACAGCCATGCAAAGAAATCTCTTATTCTTCATTCTGCATATTTTGTCTCAGAAAATTTAGTTAACAATGGAAACAACGAGCATTATTAGTTCTTTAGGGAGCAAGGCAGAGAACAGGCATAGCACTGCTCTCCCCAGCAGGTAGAAATGGAGAAAAATCAGAGCTCTGGTTTTCTTGGATCTACAGGAAAAAGTTACAGATGTCTTCTGCAGCACAGCTTTCTCAGGTAATCCTCCTCACAAACAAACACAGCAAACGCTCTTCTCTGTAAATTCTTTCCAGTCCCACTGAATTAGCTCAACAAAGCAAAGGAAGAGAAATAGCCAATTTTGAGATTGAAAAGACAGGTTATTTCCAACTGTAAAAGGACTATGGCTGCTCCATGTACTACTGTTCTTCTAAATTATCCAGTCTACTTTCAACTTAAAAATTATGAGACTTCCACCATATCCTGTAGAAAATACCTCTACAGTTCAATAGATCTTACTGTCAAGGTTCCTTCAGGCGCAGTCTAATTGTTCCCATCCTAATTTTACCCTCCTTACTCTTAATTATAGCCTATATTCTGGCCTCAAAGTAGCTCCACTCTTATATGGCGTTGGTATCCTAACATTTCCACCCTCTGGCAAAGGAAGACATTCGAAAAATACACTAGAATAAATTAAAACTGCCAGAAAAGCCAATGAATGCCAGATAATTTCAAGATAAATACAATTAGAGCAGTCAAAAATGCAGGAGGATTATTAGATTACTGAATGCATCCCTGAATACAGGATACTTTAAATTAATCCAATATTAAATGTGATCTAAGCCAAAAGGTCAAGAATAATCTTGCATATCTTCTTTAATTTAGAATTTCCTGGCCTTTATACAATATCTCAAAATGCTACACAGCAGCACCCGAAGGTGCGTTAATTTATTTCTCAGAAGCCCACATAATTTCTTCTAAAAAATGATGCACTTTGTCTTGGAGCAAACTTATCTCCAGTGGGAAGATCCTGGACTGTACTTAGCTTGGAGAAAACACAGGCTCAACAGGCAACTTGAGTGGGAAATATTGCTGTGCCTGTCTGCAGTCAGGTACAACTGCTGCATCCAACCTCATTTCAGCTGCAGTTTCAACAAACACACATGGGAATGCAGCACTGGAAGAATATTTGATTGTGTTTGTTTACCAACAGTGCTAATGCCAAGCAGCTCTGCCTGGCAAAAAAAAAAAAAAATTTAAAAAGGATGAAATTTGATTTTTAATAATTCCACAACTCTGATAGGAACTGTGCTACAAGAAATACCATTTCAGGGCATCAGAAGACAGATGGCCTTAATGAAACAGCAATACATCAAGATCTCAAACATGTAATTCTTGTGAAAGTTGTTTTAAAGGGAACAATAAACTTGAATACATATTCCCAAAGTCAGACCATGTACCATGACTGTGATCACCAGCAGTCTCACTTTAGTTTGGTGTGGGGCTTTTGGGGATTTTGTTTTTAGTTTTCTTTGTGGTTTTATCTGTGGTTTTAGCTCAAATTACAAGGAATTTCACTTTTTTTCAACATAGGACCCTCAGGCAAGAACAGTAAAGTTGTTCCTAAACTCTTTAAACTAATAAATCCCAGCCAATTTCCAAAAAAATCTCTGGCAGGCTTCAGTGTGCTACAGTCTGCATTTATGTTTAAACATTTTTCTGAAGGACTGAAAAATTGCTTTGAAACCATCAGACATCTCAGTCCAGAATGAACTCTGTTCCTCTGAATGACATTGATTCACATATCTAGACTCAAGAAAGCATTTTCATGTAACAAAACTCTTCATTTTGGGGTCAATTAAAAATAGATTCAAGAGCAAATAAGGTTCCTTAGCAACTTAAACAAAGCAGGAAAAAAACCCAGAGTCATTGCTAACCACCGAGGGAAAACCAAAGTGTCTCATCTCTTTGCTAAATTACCTTCGTTTATTTCATTAGCAGCCTCTTCAGGCCTGTTGTATGAGGGACATTTGCTGCCATGTGTGATGATTTCAGTAAGGATGTTTTCATTCTGCTAACCAGGAGGAAGCCAGGCTGTGTTCCCTGTTTTGTTCATTGAGGTGACTCTTCTCCTGTGAGATCCCACCTTGAGCTCGGGGGCTCCCAGCACAGGGAGGACCTCGACCTGTGGGAATGAGCCACCAAGCTGAGGGAGGGATGGAGCACCTCTGCTCTGAGGAAAGGCTGAGAGATTTGGGATTGTTCAGCCTGGAAAAGAGAAGGCTTTGGGGTGACCCAATTGTGGCCTTTCAGCACCTGAAAGGACCTTACAAGAAAAAGGGGGACTTTTTCCAAGGGCTTGGAGTGACAGGACACGGGGGGATGGCTTCAAACTGAAGGGGAGTAGATACAGGAAGAAATTCTTTACTGCAAGGGTGGTGAGGCCCTGGCACAGGCTGTCCATAAAAATTGTGGGTGCTCCATTCCTGAAAGTTTAAGGCCAGGGATGGAGCTCTGAGCAAGCTGAGATAGCAGAAGGTGTCCCTGCCAATGTCAGGGGATTGGAACAAGGTAATCTTTAAGGTCCCTTCCAACCCAAACCATTCTCTGATTCTGTGTTTTGCTTTGTGCTTCTTTGGCATCTTGTTTAAGAGGTCATTGCTGTGCTGTTTTGGTTTTCAGGCACTTTGAACAGTAAGCACTATAGAGCAACAATTATGACACCTTCTACTCGGAAACTGCAGGGAAAGAGATCTGATAGATCATGAATAAATGAAAAAAGCTTTTATTCACGATGATAAAAGCCTGCAGAGTCCAGAATATCTTTTTTTAAAAAGTTCTTTTTTCTCAAGGTATGTCTGGCAGACTGTAGCTGGAACCATATGCCCCAAACACTATTTTGGATGCTCACCAATCTTTGGAAAGTCAAAGGGATCAATTAAGATTTTTCAGAATTTAAATCCAAAGCCAATTAGTTTTGCAACAAACTCTTAAACCAGGTCTGGCTGGCATAATTTGGCTATCAATTACAACTCTTTTGATTTGGATTTTGCAAATAGCCTCCATGGACTATTTGAGTCATGGGCTGCATTTAAGAAGTTGTATTCACTGCTGCCACACACTGCAGGAAAACATACTAATTTTTTTTGTTACTAATTACTAGTTAAGTGACTCTTATCTCATATCAAAGTGAGAATTTAAAAACCTCCAATATGTGTATGACTTTACAGATTTTGGGGAGAATAACTGGCAAAACCAGATGAGAATGGCAAAGAGACCACAAAGCACTGGGAAGAATCCAGCCACAACTCCATACTTATGACAATGTATTTTAGAATCTTGCAAATATTTATCTTTTCTTCTGCTGGAAAGCCAGCTTGAATCAGCTTGAGGGGTTTTTTTTATTATTATTTATGTTAATGGTATGTGGAGAATGGCCAAAAAAAAAAAAGCCCTGCTAGTACACCTCAGCTCTGCCATCCTATATATCACAGTGGCTTCTGTCTGTGAGAAGCAGCATTTTCCTTGAATTTCTTCCTGATCTTTCTTAAGAGAGAAAGATGACGGAGGCACTGGCAGGAGACTAAAGCAGAGCTGTGCTGCTGATGTTTGCCCCTTCCTCGAGCAGCCTGCACCAGCTTCCCTCCACTGCTGTGCTGCACACAGGCTGAAATTCTGGTGAGCAGAGTGAATCCACTGAGCCCTGGAAATGACAGCAACATTTTCCATCACCTGCTGGATAAAGAAAAGGCTACTTTGCCTTGGTGTCTTCCTGCAGCATTTTTTGTCATTAAATGTTACACATTTAATTGATGATGATACACATCATTAAATAGGCCACAAAGACTGATAAGGGACAAGCAGATGGCCCATGCCTTTCTCCTGTCTTTTTACCTATTTTCCAGGGGTTGGTTCCTCCTTGGCAAAATAACTGTGCTCCTCCTGTGCCTCAGGATTCAAGTAATTTTTAGATGCTACATCAAGGCACTTACACTAAGTAGCTCATCAAATAAAGGGTTTAATAACTGGTATGAAAAAGGTAGCTAAGTATCACTCCAGACTTAGGAGACCAGACTTTGTTTGGTTTTTTTTATCATCGTAGCAGGAAAGTATCATCAGCTATAATAATAATTATTATTATTATGCACAGCTATTAACATAAAAATAAATTATTTCTTTTTCCTGACTAACCTATGGCTTCCTTTTCTCTATCATTTTACCTGCCAACACAAAAAGACCACACACACTTCATGGTCCTTTTTAAATGAATACTTTCAATTTTTTACACAGTTTTAAGGATCAAATTAATTTTTAGCCATGTAAAGTTGAAAATGCAGTAAAAGTCATAAACCAAGCTGCACGGGATCTGACCATCACACAATGAGGAGAGCTCAGGGAAACACTGTGCTGCAAAAACGTGTCCTTTTTCCTCAAAAAGCCGGGGCACTGTCACTGCAGGTTTTACATGGAAGACATGAAGCCAAGAAGCTGCAACTGTTTTTAGAAAATTATAGAATATCCTGAGTTGCAAGAGACTCACAAGGATTACAGAGTCCAGCTCCTGGCCCTGAACAAGACAGCCCCAAGAACCACCAAGAATGCACAATTAAAATTACAATTTTCAAGGGAGCAACAGAGTTGAGGGGTGGTAGAAACCCTTCGGTTTACCTCAACTTCAAGCTGGACAAAGCAAGCTTTCCCTCCCTCCTGATCTGTTTTGTAATGATGCTTGCACAGTGCAGAGAATGATTTAATCCTGCCCCAGCAGCCCCTGTGCTAGACTGGCACAGGAAATGTACATCAGTGGCCAAAGGGAGGATCAGATCACAGCCCTCAGGAGGCTGGGAGTTTATCACTGGAGAAGCACCCCAATTCCTATAGCCAGAGAAATGTCCCATCCCTATCCATTAAACAAAATGTTGGAAGGGAGGTGCTCCTAACACGAATAGCAGAGCTAAGGCAATGTTACCCCCTACCACAGTGTTAGATAAAGGGCAATTTTCCCATCTCTCCCATTGCTTCCAACATTTGTCATGAACACTAATCCTGAGGGTGGAACATCCTAGCTGTTAGGGCTCTCAAGTGCTGACTTCCCTGCTCATTTTGACTAATAAAAATGAAAGCAAGCAGCACACTGAATGTATCCAGCCATTCTATATTGCTCACAAATTCCCCTGCATTAACATCTCATCTACAGTGCAATGATCTACAATTTTACAGCTTTCCAGCAGCAAAATAAAGCACTATTTGGAACATTCTGTGGAGTTATTTCATATAAAAATAATGGCACATTTGTAAATGGTTTTTCAATCCCTGGATAAGTTTTATCCATCTGCCCCCCAAACCAATCTGTCTTTAATATTTTAACTGATCCTCACCTATACAGCAGTATAACAAGCTCCAGTCTTCTACTTGCAAAATGGGCCTGCGATAAGGTACAAAGTTACAAAGGTACAAAAAGAGATTTCAACACCATGGCATACGTAAAGAACAGAGAGGAAAAAGAAATCCCATTACTTCTCATATTAAGCTTTTTTGCTCTTTCTCTTAAAATATCTCCTGATGTGCCTCAGGAGTTGCAGGGAGAAGCTCGGGTTGCACAAGCATGGGCTGTACAACTCAATTACCAAGATCTGAAGGAAACTCATGTCCTCAGACAGCATCTCTGAGGTTTCACCATGAACACTGCCTGATCTAATTAGGAAACACTCAGCGTCTTCGCTGCAATTACTAAAGAAAATAATTATGACATGATATGACCACTGTCTTCTTTCAGCTGGAAAAGCAGCATAAAATGACAGGAAATGGAAGTCGGACAGGAGTTAATAAAACAGCCTTGGGCAAGAGAGCAGAGAAGAGACGATTCCATGAGGAGGTACAGGGCTTTTTGACTGGAAAATGAGGAAAAAGTAGCACATTGCAAGCTAAGGACTAACAGAAAAAGAGTCCATTTAGTCATAAATGAGCCACAGAATCACCACAATAAAACAGGTTATGCTTGCAGACAGCTGCCTATCACAGCTTATTATAAGAAAAGAGCCTTTATGGTGCCACAGTTCAGCTCATGGCTGTCCTACTGTCACATGCTTGTCCTCAAGAGATACCAGGTGACAATGCACTGACAATCCTACACCCATTAATGCTATGAATTAAATCTCTTCCAACACAGAAACCAATGTGTATCATTGAAAATTCTTTGAAGACCCCAGAGGAGTTAATCTGGTGGTTACAATGGGGAACTGGAAAGCAAGACTCTCTTGAATGCAGCCCTAACCCTAATTACTGATCTGCAGGAATTTTATCACGTGAATGCAACTGCCCTGCCTCAGTTTACTGATGAGCACAATATTAACAGGTGGCTCTGGAGTAATCAAAGTATGGCAGACACTTTCCAAAACAATGCAGGTGATCAGTGCAGCGCTCACGTAAGGCAGAGGTGCGAGTCTTAATTAATGTTTATAAAGTGCCTGAAGAACCTGAGAGAGCTGGCGCCGAGGGAATACAAAGTATCATTACACTTATTTTGCAAAGAGGCATGAATATGTGATTATCATTTTATTACCCACGCAGATTTATAAGGAGGGTTTGAGCACAAAAGAAATTAAACTTTTTGACACTTTCTCTGCAGCGCAGGTTTATTATCAGAGCCGTGTATCAAATGTAAAATGTAAATTTAACAACTCACTCTTAAGATCAACTGTGAAATCATACCCAAACCCTCACTATCTTCAAGCAATGTATAAGCAAAACACTGTGTGACAAGAGTGCTTTAAAAGTCAGGATTGTTATGTGGTTACAGCATGACACAATCACAGTACTTTCAGAGCATTCATTTACTGTGGCAGCTGTATTTTCCCCCATATTTTGATTATCTTGACATTTTCTAATCATGGGAGTTATAAAATTTAAAATTATATGGCAGGCTTGATAGGCTACAGACTCACCACCTCAAGTGAAGTTACTTTTTTTATTAAATGTTAAATTGCTTTTCTACAGAAGGAGAGTTGTATTTTGGCTAATTTTTGCTTTTTGAATGCTACCACAAAATTCTTCTGATATTACAGTGGTCTGAGTGACAGCAGAGGGATTTTTCTTTTCAATAATTCTTGTTAAATATTGACCAAAGATGCCAGTTCTGTCTTACACCATTGAGATGAATTCATTTTGGCACAATAACAGCAAGGAGTTTTTTTTAGTATGGTTCCTAGTATGACTCAAAAGTTTCTAATCTGATCTTAGAGAATTCTTTCTCCTCAGCAGCTCTATCATTTTCAAGCATTTTAGGCAGGGTCTGAAATTTGGCTGGGGAGGTACAGCTGCTGTCATGTAAAGCATGTTTTTCTTTCTCAACCCAATTTCCTACAAATAATTCGCTCTGTAAAATACTGTCCTTTGTATTTGTAATCAAGAATTTTTATCCAGGTGCCCTCCATGTTCCCCTCACTGAGCAGTCCCATTTCCAGTACCGGGTTTCCCTCCCAATCTCTGTGTCCAGCCCAGTCTCTAACAGCAGTGAATCAACTTAGAGGCAACTTTACAACTTCTTTGCTTTCAGACAGATTTTTGCCACAACTGAAAACAATTGTTTAGCATGACCAGACTACCTATCTCCTACTCTCTGTTCCTTTTCAGAAATTAATAATGGTCTGAGCCATTATTAAAGCTAATAATAATGGTCTATCACATGGTTTCAGTTAAGAATTTAAACTTTTAGTTTAACTTTTGAAGAAAGGACACTATCAAGCCTCATTTCTTTACAGGTACCATTTGAAATATTCCCCTTTTTTATACTTATTTAACTACTTGATAAATAGATATAAAGGATTAAAAAAAAAAAAAAAAAAAAAAAAAAAAAAAAAAAAAAAAAAAAAAGAAATATTACTGCATATCCTGGCAAAGAAACATCCCAATGTGGGATTGCAGTCCTCTGTCCTGAGTCTACAGCTGAGGCATTGGATAATGGTGTAAAAGACTTCTGTGTTTTGGCAGATGCAGTGTAAAAATGAAAACATTCCAAGACAGAGGATTTGTAGGTTTTCAAACTACAAAGGAGCTTTGGCTTTGAATCTCCCTAACATCACAGGGAGGAATGTGACCACTATTAGCCTTAGAAGCGTGGCATGAATTTGGATTTGAAGCTCAGCTCTCAAAAGAAGGTGTTTGTGTACAATGAAGTCTTATTCTCTCTGCTAAAACAGCAAATAAAGTAGGTGCAGACATCAGGTGGATAAAAAGGACTCAGATCTTCAGCCATTTTTCAGAAGGCAACTCTTTGCAAATCTGCACTGAATACCAACAGAGAGCTTAAGCTGAGATTAACACACTGATTTCAGTGCAGAAAATCACGCCAATCCTTGCAGCAAACGTATCTGAAAAATTATTCCTTAGCCATCTTTTTCAAGAGATCACAGGTTTAGTCAGGCTGGCCTACAGCCCCTCCAGAAAGTCAGTATACTGAGATGTCTATTACTTTTAGTCATCTGTATCTCTCCCCATGGATCATCTCAGAAAAAAAGGTCACAAGGCAAAGTCTGCCTTGTTTGCAGAACTCATTCTTCCTGCATATATTTACAGTGACCGAGCTCTTTGTTTAGACACAGAGTTTCACTCAAAATACAGCTCAGAAGGCAAACAGCAAGGCAGAAAGGGAAAACAGATTATTAGTGCTGCCTCTGCAGCAGAGCTGAATGAATTCCCTAAAATACTTAACCCACTAACAAAAGTTCTGATGGAAACATCATTACCCAAGACCTTCAGAGAGACCAACGTGTGATGACCAAATGGTTACAGACACAAGGAGCTCAAAGTTAGATTGCCTTTGAAGTAATCAGATCACATCACTCTGTACTGTAATAAAAATACAATGCCTTGGAGAAATAAAGGAAGAAAAGGACTATTTTTCATTCTTTTTTGGTGGATCCTGTGGTGTCCTGGTAACGGAACCACATCCCTTAAACTAACTGTAAAGCTTATGGTGCTGAAGCCTCTCAAAGCCACTGCAACTACACATGTTTTATAGCATAGCAGAAATAACCTCATTTTACATTCTGTAAGGAGAGGAAGGTGGTTTAGAAATACATCCATTTATGTACTCATTTCTATTCTTGGCAATTTAAAAAGATCTACACAGTCAAAAGAGGATGGTGGGTAATAGAAGATATATCCTCTTCTACATATGAACAACCAGCCACATAAAGCATAAAAATGTGGATTGGGCACCAACTCCTGCTTATTTGGATTCTTAGGTCTTAATATTCCAGCTGCAATGCTTCATGCTGACTTTGGATATACATAGACGTGTCCTCTCCTAAATTTTAAAAGAAGCCTTCAAAATATTTTGCTGTGTAATAGCAGCAGGATATGTGCATTTCATAGCCTGGATCTCCAATCAGACTGAAAAAGCTTTATGAAGGAAAGATCATTAGCCCTACTTGATAATGAGAAACAGATACAGAGGGGGGGGAACAATTTGCTTACAGTTACACCACCACCAAATCCACGGGTGGAATAGGACCCCCAAACTCCTCAGCTCTGCCCGCTCTGATGCTGCCTCTAAAAACAAATTCCTTTTCGACACACATAAGAAATAATTGCTCCAAACTTCACAAAAGCAAAGAACTTGCAGCTAGGCAAAAACAATTTTATTCCATTTTCTGCAAAAGAATGTCACCTTTTGAGGTTTGTTTTTGTTTCATTCGTAGTTTATTCCCTTTCAGCACAGCAACCAAGAGACTCATCACTCCTTTGAAGTTGCTTTCTTTTTCCCACACTGGCATTAGCTACATAGACAATTCTTCTCTCCCCCTTCAACAGGGAAGGGTGAGCTGTAGTAGAGCTGTCTGGCATAGATGTAGGATATTATTTGCCATGTCTCTGTAAATACTCTATTGTATCTACTTTCACAGCTAACTTTCAAAGCAACACAATGATAAATAATAATGGATTTTCTAGGAATCATCAAAGTGGAGACAAGGAAGTACAGCTCTGCACAAAGCAGACTTCATGAAACAAAGCCGAGAGGAAAAGGAGAAAGAAGTGAAATTTTGATGTCAAGGTGAAGAGAAGGAGCAGAGAGGGTGCAAGAGTGGAGACCCTGAAATGATCTTCCAAATGAAGCCCAAAGAGGAGGGTTCCAGAGAGAAAGTGATCAGTCTCTGTCAGTGACAGAGTCATGGGACAATGAAAAAGGAGCAAGGGAAGAAGGAAACCTTGCTGGTCATCCCATCAACATTGGCCAGCTGCTGCAACTGGAGATACCAGAGGTTGGAGAGAGGCAGTGAACACCATTCACACTTGGGATTTGCCCTCTGTGCAGGAAGAGGGAACAAACCAGGCCTTCACTACATGAGTGGCTGCAGCTTTGCTGCAAACTGGCAGGACGTAAATGGCACCTGCCAAAACCCAGCACAGAATTTCTCATCACTGTCACTGGTGATCCTGCACCCAGAGGCACATCCTGGACTCCTCCCCTGGCACAGCAGGACAGAACTGATCCCATTTGTCTGCAAGGCAGCTCTGCAGGACTTGGCCAACACTTCTGTTCAATACAGCTGCTCTGGTCAGGTCTCTGGCCTTCTCATCTACCATCCAACGTGCTTCTGACTGAATGCTGGTAACCTGGATGAATTTTCAAACTTTGTTCCTGCAGCTGCCTTCAGTTCAAAAAATGCTTTTCTTCAAGTCAACCAAGTTTACCATGACACTGACTTTCCCTTTGTTTTCATTTCTGATTTAACCAAACAATTTACTTTTCTATGTTCCTTGAATGGTCCTTAAAATATTCCCACAGGTGTTAAACCTACCTATCCTAAAATACGTTTAATTGAATACATTTGAATGATTGGAATTGAGCACTTAGGAAATTACCTACATTGAATAAAATGTGCTACTGAAGTACATGAATTTATTACTCATTTTATGCTGCTCTTTTCAGAAGAGATGTTAAAAATCTTTTCAAAATATTGGTTTAAGAATAAAACCAGCTATTGTCTGACTGTAAGCCTGTGAAGTCTTATCCTTTGTCCAGTTTGAGATGAAATCCAGGTATTTACCATCCAGCATCTGCCTGGTCATTCTCTTCTTGCTTTCCTTTCTCCATCTGCAAGGGCATCACATCACTTCATCTCTAGCGACTTTACCAAAATGCTGTGGCCTGTTCTGACTCTGGAAGATTTCCAATACTTTCAGAAAGCAGATTGCAGTGTACCAGTAATTGCAGTTAAAAAAGAGTACATAGCTCCAGTAGCTGTTATTTATTCATTTGACATTCTTAAACATACACTTAGAATACCTACAGAGTTTCAACAAAGCTTCAGTGTAGTCTACACCTGCACTTAGTTTTTCATCCCTGTAATTTGCAGGTCGGTCTTGTGGTTTCTTTTATTGCCAATAATTAAGTGATTCAAGGTAGATTATTTCACTCATGAAAATTTACATTTTGCTCTAAGGAAACATGCCCTGTGAAAGTTGTGCTGCAAATCCTTCCCAGTTGTTGTCTCTTTATGGAAACTCCAAGCACATTCCCAGAAATCAAGCACCTTGTTCTTCACGGCTGTGTGCTGCCTCACTGCTGTAAAGGAAAAGAAGGAATGTGTTTTTTCACAAAGCTGTGGAGTCACTGAGGCTGGTAGGGACCTCTGAGCATCACCCAGTCCAACCTGTGCTCAAAGCAGGGTCAGCCAGAGCAGTTTGCCCAGGTTTGAATACCTGCAAGGATGGAAAGTCCACAACCATTCTGGGCAGCCAGCACCAGCTTTCACACACCCTCATTTTAAAATAGGGTGCCTTATGTTTAAATAGCATTTCCTGAATTTCAGTGTGTGTTCATCACCTCTTGTCCTTTCACTGGATATCACTGAGAACCTGGCTCTGTCCCTACATCCTCCCATCAGATATTTATACACAGGAATAAAATCCCCCCTCTCTGGGGTGGCTTCTTCGCGCTTTCCAAAGAAGGCCTCAGCTCCTTTTTCCTTCACTTCCTTTTTCCTGTCACCTGTGGTAAATGTTCACCACTGTACCAGCTTTATTGCTCTGCTCCCTGAGAGTGACCCAGCAGGTCCCAGCTGATCTGCCACCCCTCCCAAGGCAGAGTTCCATCAATTCTCCCTCCACTCTCATGCAAAGTCCTGCTGTGGATCCTCACTGCCCTCCCCTGTCATTCCTGTTCCTATTTTTTGCCCTAGTTGGCCAGACAGATCCAGTCTCTCTGAAGCCATCTTTGATCCCAAAGAAGATCTCACTGTCATTGAAGCCAAATCCTCACTGCTGACAACAGCTGCTGCCCTAGAGAACCTGTCCACTCTTTCTCTGGTACTCCCCACTTAAGGAGGAAACAGAAAACAAAAATCTGGGCCATATATGCTTAACCACAACCTGTGAAAACATCTGGAAATACCTGCTATGCTCCAGGTTTCCTGGACTGGATCACTGGTGCCCGCTTGGAAGTGGACAATTGCCCAGTGGCTGGACAGGACTCAGCAGTCAGTCTGCAGCACCCTAAAACTGAGCCCCTGGTGGGCAGAAAACATCCCAAGACTGCTCAGGCTGAGAGATGGGGGTTAAAACTCCCACAGGAAGGAGTCACCTGCTGCTGTCAGCCACCCTTCACTGGCTCACATCCTTCCCTGGACAAAGCTTCCAGCCCCTCATCCACACCCAGAAGCTGCTCTGAAGCTGCAGATCTGCAGGCAGAGCAGGAGTCTTCCTCAAGAGGCCAGAAGTCACAAGTTTCTGAGTTTGCCACCAGGGAAATCTTCATTTCCCACTCTGATTAACACAGACTCGCAGCACATCCTTCAGTAGAGTTGGGAGCTCAAGTTTTTTGTATCTTCAAGATTTTGAAGAAGAACCAGTCACTCTCTCTCTGGACCATTTCTGAACCAGCTGCTGCATCTGGTAGCTGTGCTTTAAGACCAGCAGCTAAATAGGCTTCTCCACAGCCCCTGTTGAAAGGGCGTTTGATTTTCCCCAGCCAGGAGTCAGATGGAAAAAAAGAAACTCGAAGCACACTCTGATGAGGAATGGCTGGAAGAAGCTGTTAGAGCCTGCTGGATGTTATCCTTTCCCAATCAAAGCCAGCACGACAAAAATCCTTAAAGAGTTCCCAGGAGACCTCAGACAGCCCTAGAGGTTCCCAGGAGACCTCAAAAGAAAAAACAGAAACTGTTCATCTGTTGGCTGCCTCTTCCAGCGGCACTCACCTCCTGAATTTACTGCTGAAAGTGTCCCTTTTTATTTGGAAATAGGGGGGAGAGTACAACTTTATGGATAAACAATACAAAAAGCCACCAAGTGGAACCTTCTTAGCTTGCAGTGGAATAGATTTGCTAAATCTTATCCCATCACTGGCCCAGGCAGTGAAAATTGACATTTAATCAGAAATACTGCAAATTTCTACATTGCTTTGACATTATCCATTTTTCTTGGTGCCTTTATTCTCCTGTGCAACCAACAGCTGTTACAAATCTCCATATAAAAAATAAAATGGAAATACTTTAACGATTTTTTAAAAGTGATGGGGGAAACAGCAAAACAATTAAGTTTGCAATGTTGCAATTATTTAAAACCCATCTACCGAAACTCAAACTTCCAAACATTAAGCGACCACTATGGTAGATCAATGAGGCATTACATAAACTCTACAAATGAGGTGCTGATTTGAAACTGCACTAGAGAGAACGGCATCTGAATTTTCCATGGAATAGACAATGTTGGCAGACAGATGACTGATTTCTGTTCTGTAATGCTGACTCCACTTGTCCAGAAAGAAAGCATTTGTAGTTGTTCTTGTAGCAGTGGTTGTTACTCTTCTAGGACTACAGAGAAAAGTAGGGATCAATGAATTGCAGTGCTGTATTTATGCATTTTTGCAGTAACCGAAGAAATATCTTATTCTCATCCCTCTGGTTTTTTTTTGCATTTATAAAAGAAAAAGTAATTCCAAGGGTACTGGTTACCTAAGACTTTTTTTTCTTATGGTTGACTGACTCAACATCAGCTTCTTTTGTGAAGAAGAGGCTAAGAGGAACTATAGTCTCAGCCTACCACTATTCCAAGGGGAGCTGTAAAGATGATGGAGACAAGGGATTCTCAGTCATGGGCAGAAGACCACAATTTGGAGGTTCAGACTGGATATCAGGAAATGATTCTTCAAACACTGAGTAGTGAAGTGCTGGAAATGGTTATTGAGGGGCCAAATCTCTGCTCCCTGGTCAAATCTCCAGCCTTAGAGTATTTGAGACTGATTACAAGTAACGCCGACCTGATACACTTTGGACTGCAGGACTTCCAGCAGCCCCTTCCAAGGGACATTTTCACCTTCTAAGACATGAGCTTTGTGCTGCCTGCAAAGGTTTTTGCCCAAACTGCAACCGACTCATTAGTGCCTTTTCCTCATTCTCTCAAGCCTGTCTCCTCCAGACTTCACAGATTTGCAGGAATTTCACTGTCACTGAACTCTCTACCTCTCTATCAAATTGCATTAAAAATTGGTAAACAAATTCAAAAGACATTTGGGGAGACTGAAGGAGAAAAGAAAGTCAGAAATGCAAACACACTTTCTCATTTTTTTCCAGACAGGAAAGGTCACACATTTAGTTTTCATTTTGCTCCCACAAAATGGTTCCAGGGGCCAGTGCCTGTGGTAATTCCTGTCCTGTTCAGAATGTCCTGAACACAGATGTATGAAGGCACAAAACCACCATTCATCTTCCCAACACATGTACAGTCCTACTCTCCAGAACACTCCTTTTTCCAAGACCTATGGTGCCAACTCTGCCAGACAGGATCCCAGACAGGGCAGACAACTGCTCTGACCTGCTATTGTAATTCCTATGTTCTGGCTCCCATGTAACATTTATTTCCATGACCTGATCTGCAAATCCAGATGAGGATATCGGGCAGGACAGAGCAGATGGAACAGCACGTTATGACCTCCTGGTGGTATTTCTCCTCATGTAATGACTAAGTCAAGTAAAAAAGCTACATCAGGCTCTCCAAAATGCTAAAGCTGAGATCAAAGTTAGCAAATAAAAATGTCAAGTGAAAGACATTTCTGTGCATCACAAATAGCAGTACTGTCAAGCACTGAGCCCAGTGGGACACATCTAGCTGCCCATGTTGGGAAGTTGTTGAGGACAGAACTTGGAGCACTTAAAGCTTGATGTATTTAACTGGTCATTTCCACACTTCATGATTAACACAATGTGCACCCACACAGTGCATGAACAATGCCTGAAATACCAGCCATTACCTCAACTAGGTTGAGAAAAGAGAATTTTGGCTTGCTTGGAAGAGATTAGTTGTTCATTATACACTCCCAGGCAGAGCTGCTGGCCCAACTGCTATGGGAAGGAAGACAGACAGGACTCCAGTGTGTCTTTTGAGCCCTGACTCCATCATAAAATGTCATTTATATACCACCACCTTTAACCAAAACCTCCTCAAACCTTCCATGTAAAATAAATACCAAAAGCCTTTTGGGTTTCTTGACAGCAACCTCCATCCGGATAACAACCCTAAATGAGAGAGAGCTGTTTGATCTTTCTTTTGTTTCACTATTTGACAAGGTTGGCTTCTGCCTGGCAAGTGAGAGCAGCAGCACTGTGAATGCCATTCATTAATTTCCTCTTTTGGAAAGAAGTTCAGGCCAATTTCAGAGTGATGGTCAAGGTTTGTATGGACACCATCTGTCCACAGGTATATCCAAGGGACAGATCTCTATTTTCACAAATTCCTCACCTACAGCTAAACATGTCCAGAGCTTTCTGACCCACCTCACTCCTTCCATTTACAGAGGGGAAAATCAGAAGTCTGGTTATGTTGAACCATTCAAACCAGGCAGATCTTTTTGTGCCCATCTGAGCCAATGTGGTTTCAAGAGTCTGACGGCATTTATCTGCTTCATCTCAGCGGTCCCACTACAAAATAATATCTGATGAGGTTTTCCCCCTGGATTTGGGACTCTGTATTGTGCATCACTTGTCTTTTCTGTGTCTTATTCTACTCTCTCATTGTCACTGTTCTAATTATTCTAGTTTTTGTCGGTGGGATGGCTATTTTTGTTATCGTATTTTATTTTATTTCAATTATTAAACTGCTTTTATCTCAATCTATCAATCTTACCTTTCCTTGCTCTCCTTCCCATCCCCCTGGGGAGTGGGGAGTGAGTGAGCGCTACACAGTTAAACTGCAACACAGATAACAACAGTACTTTGCTCATATTCTTTAAGACTCAGAGTATTAGTCAGCTAAAACCCACTGAGACATTAGAAAACCACCCACAAATGTCCAATCTTTTTTTTCTTTTTTTTCAATCGAGAGGCTAAAATCGTCTTTGTCAGAGATATTCAAGAGAATTGTGTAATGCACTTTTTATTCTGGTTTTCTTAGTTTTTCCTACGCTTCTGAGCTCAAGCATCCCCATTTTCTCTATTCTTTGTCTCCAGTTTGCATAGGTTTTTTATTCACCCATGAAATGCATTAGACATTCTTAAACACAACTCTAAGCAAAACACACCAACTAAAGAACAGGGGAAAAACCCAAACAAGGATGAGTGAGCATAATGACCCACATGGGACAATTAAAATGTGTCTGTAATTATTATTAGTGCTAAAATTTTACAGCATGACAATGAGTTAAAAGCAACATATGACTAAAAAAACCAAAGCAATGCAAAACCACCTTGACAACAAGCACCCATATGGAAAAGATAAAGAGCAACAGTGAATAAGTGAGTTCTGCTAAACATGTTCATTGGTTTCACCATTATCAGCTAAACAAAATCTTACTTGCAATACAAGACCTTTTTTTCTGCAGTTCATGTCACTTCTGTTTTACGGTTCCTGACTGAACACTTAGGATTTTCCCATTGTGCATGACTCAATCCTCGCCCAAAAAAAATGCATGGGCACCGGGGGGAAGCACCATTACTTCCTCTTTTCTCCTCATGTTTTTTCTCCTAAATTTTACCTTGAAGTTAACCAGATTTTCATATTCCTCCACAGCTATTAAATTAGGAAATCGGAGCTAGCAATGTGCACACTTCCGTCCTTTTGGGTCTCCAGCTGTTTCAACAACCTTTTTTTGTTAAACTGTAAAAGAACTTCCTTTCATTCCTAAATTCAGGGCTTTATTCATAATAATCTGCTCCCAGCAGCTAAATTAGGTATCACGACTGCTCTTGTGCGCTGACAGCACAGCCAGCCTGGTCTGGCAGCACTGGATTGTAGGTGGCCTGAATCACTGATCACTTTCCCAAATTCAGATGCTAAAGATAGGCTTCTGTAGAAAAACAGTCTGAATATGGCCCCACATCTCTGTCAGGTTTTCTCCCATGATTTGTGTTTGCCCAGCCCTGAACTTCTCAACATCTCATCAAGGATGCTGCAAGGAACACTAACACTTCAGTGTCTCTTTCCTGGAACTTGCACCATAACCATGTCTCTGCTTCACAGTGTCTATCCCTCATTCTTAATGCTTCCCTTGATTTAAATTATGCAATCCCTATTTGTGAATCTTTTATAGATCCTGTTTGTATTCTATTTGAAACAAATAGAATGGGGCTGGTGCTGCACAAAGCATTACTGACCATGTAATCAAAATGCCCTCCAACAGGACAGAAATGCTCTCTCATTCAAGCCATCATCTCTACTTCCCTAAGACTTTTTTTTTTGCCCTTTAGCATCTCTTCAAACTTTCCTGATTTAGTTGAGTTGACTATTAATTCACCCACTTTGTATTTCCCAAGCTTCGTTGCAGTCAAAGCAAACACAGTCAGGTGACTGACATGAAATTTGGTCTGAAATACAAATGGCTGGGAGAAATTTAGTGCTTGATTCTGACAGCCTTCATTCTAAGAAGAAATCCTGTTTTATAAAAAAGGTCACCTTTGAATGAGCAGCAGCAGTGCTGATAAAAATCTGCAGGACTGAGCCTTATAAATGCAACTTTTTGCAGGTTATTTAGAGAGAACAAAACAAGCAGATGATCAGATTTAGACATCTGTTTTAAAGACAACTCTGCAAATTGTCTGGAGACTAAAATAGATTATTAGCAGGAAATGGAGTTTTCTTAATATTGAATTTGATCCTGCCCTACTGAAAATCAATGGAATTTTGTCACAGACTTTCATGTGAAAGGGACTTAACAAGAAACATATACAAAAAGCAGAATTACAGCAACTGTCAAGGAGAAAGCTCAGTTAGGATAAGCCTTAAATTTCAGTATAGAAGTGCTCCTGCTTGAGAATGAAAGAGAAACAAGGGAAGAGATAAATGTCTGGTTTGAGTGGAATTGCTGAATGCAGTAGTGGAACCATTCATCTTTCTGCATAATCCATGAAGTATAAAAACTGAGGGAAAGTAAAGAAAAGCCAGAGGATTTAAGTCCACAAGGGTGTGGTTCCATGCAGAAGTGTTCACATGGAAAGCACTGGTGCTTCCCCTAGCGATGCTATTTTCATTTTTGTATCTTCAAACAAAAATATCAAAATATTTTACCCACATCAATTAAGACTCAGAATCCTTCTGGGACACACATCCTTATTACACCAATTTTTGCAGACTACAATGACAGAGTTTGACTCATTAAAGGCCAGAAAATGAGTCAGCAAAGAAAAAGAACCCCAAAGCCCCAATCATCCATTGTCTGTGATAAGCACTGAATAACCTCTTTCTTCGTCACTGCTCAGCCTTGGGAATAAAGTCACTTATCTGAGAAATAAAACTATTCCTTACTTGATGTTTGCCTTTTTTGTATGTTTGTTTTCCACTACGATTGCCTCCCAACATTTCCCAGCCTTTCACACAGACTGATGCACTTAATTTTGACAGATATAAAATCCCTCTTAAATCTGCTGCAGTGTTTATACTGGGATGCATAAAAATGACTTTGTGAAACTGAGTCTCGGAGTAGAAAAGGAGATTAAAAATATTTTGCAGATGAAGACTTCTCTAGGCTATGAGAGAAAGAGTAGAATATTACAAACCTTATTCTCTTTCTCCAGATTGCCTAAAGGGGCCCCTATAGCAGAACTATTTTCTTTAATCTTATTTTCTCTTTTCAGCATGTATTTTATTTTCTTCTCTCTGCTAGCAATACCCTGACCTCCTAATAGCTCCTGAGTTCACCTCCTAAAAGCATATTCTAGGATAAGCCTTGTCAGTATTAGATTTGCAAAGGTTTAGAAACAGCTTGGGTTCTCTCTGTGCTAACAAACACTTAATGATAAATG
Source organism: Sylvia atricapilla (assembly GCF_009819655.1). Lineage (NCBI taxonomy): Eukaryota > Metazoa > Chordata > Aves > Passeriformes > Sylviidae > Sylvia > Sylvia atricapilla. Next base: position 148,460,263 of record NC_089140.1, read on the forward strand.
CCTTCTCAAGGAGTGTATTGCAGAAGTGATTTGGTCAGTGTATGAGCCAGTTTGCTTTACAAGCATGAACTTCCCTGGCCTGCCAGTATTACTGCAAAATAGAATCATTTTCCTAAATGGTTTCATTAAAGGGACATCATGAGGCTGAATAGGAGCTATTGAATGAAAATGGACAGAGCAAATTTTTAGTCATACCAAACCAGTCTGTGGCATCAGTCACAGAGGTTCCACTGACAAAAAGAGGAAAAAAAAAAAAAGGGAAAAAAAAAATTTTCATCGCTTTATTTGGAGTTGAACTCATCTCATTTGCAATGATTCTGAAAGATTCACTGCCACTGTGGCTACGGAGCCCTCATCAGCCATCATCGAGCCAATCTGTTAGAAGAACCCAGGATGAGTTATGGTCTGACAACGCCAAGACTTTCATTTGCTGTGGAAAATCATAATCTTCCCTTTGCTTCAAACAATTCCAGTTGAATTCCCCCCCCCCCCCCCCCCAACTTATTCATCCCATACAAAGCCATGATGGGAATATCAAGAAGGAAGAGCGAGCCACACGGATCAACCACAGCCTCTCCTGGAAAGGGTGTCACACTGAGCAGCAACAAATTCTGCATTTTAATGAAAACCAGGAAGATGAGGGCCAGGAGAGCATCATGTGAGACAGCTGATGCTATTTTTAATGTACAACAATGCTGGAGCACAGACTGTGCCTCCCATGCTTTGAGATTTTTCAACTTTCTCTGGAAGATGGGAGGATGGGATATCCTGAAGGAAATCCACCTACACAGTAATTTAACATGGCCCATGGGCATGGGCACCAGGATTTTTCTTGCTTCTTTTTCTGCCTGAAGCCCACATTTGAATTTCTGGAAGACTGAAACATAACATCTCTAATGTCTTCAGGCTGGCAATGCTGTAGTTGAGTGACACTTAGTGGGCAGTGACAAAAAGAGTTGATGATTATCCTTCATTTCTGCTGAAATCTCTGTGTGCACTTCCACAGAGAAGGGTTCTTTTGTCAGGTACAATACACTTTGTCCTCAGACCTGTCCCATAAAACAAATGCAATTGCAAAATCTTCCACATAAAAGCCATATAAACTAATACAACCATTCCCATCAATAGGATTCATCCTCAAACTGCAGCCATGTAAAAGCGAGATCCTCTCTAAGTTCATGGAGATAAATACACTTCCAAATGTATTTCCACTCCATCTATCCTGGGCAGCTCTTGTAGGATGAGGAGAATTGGCCTGGGACTGTATATCTCACTCCACTGACAATGGACAGAGCCTTTCAGGCATTTCAAATTAAAGGAGATTAATATCTATATCTATACCTACAGTCCACAAGTGAGCTAATTACACACAAACTCCTACAGTCACAGCTTTAACAGCAATTCAGTGGGCAGCCTTTTTATTGTTATCAATATTTTGAAGGCATATTTCTAACACCAAGTCCATTTTCAAATAGCACGGGCATAAGAACAGTTGAGAAATATGTAGGTGTCACAAGTGTAGGTGGGGTTTCTGTAATTTATCTTGTTTCATATCCCCTGTAAAGATAAATATCAGTGCATGGCAATACTCTTAGAATTTGTTTATCTTGCTGCTGATTCATGGCTTATTGGTCATTAAAGGGAAATCAGTGGCATGAAGTTATATTTCTGTGTAAGTAGCAAGCAATGCCAAAATATAATGAGGACAAGCAGATATAAACTTTCAAAGGCCTAGGGAAAATACATGGTTTAGTAAATGTGTGGTGTTATGCACAACATCCTATAAAAATAAAAGGAAGAAGAGAAATAAACAAGAAAAGAGAAAGGAAGAAAAAAGGCTGGTTTTTTTCCCTGAACCCTCAGCCACCTCTCCTTCCAGCTTGCTGTGTATTACAGATCCCACATGCATCTCTGTCAAGACAGCCTATGTGGGCTCACTGTAAGCTACTGTCATCCAAGCCGGGGCTGAAACAAAACTGAGAGACCAATAAATCATGCTATAAAAGAGAAACTCAAACATCACATAGTGGGCTCTTTTTTTCTTTCTCTTTTGATTTCCCAATGCCCTTTTTTTTTTTTTTTTTTTTTTTTTTTTTTTTGGGTCTTATGTGATGCATCTTGCAAAGGCATTTGGCAGAGCAACAAAGCTCATGCACAAAGACAATTAATCCTCACCATCCTTAGTGTGACTTGTGCTAGCCAACTAAACCTAGATAATTTTCTTTGTGAAATGGGATTGGATCAAAACCCTGATATCAGAAAGTGACTGAACTTTCCAGAAGTTCACCAGAGTGAATTTTCTTGATATGAAGAGTTCCAAAAAATGACCTGAAGTATCTACTGATGGAATCTATTCATTCCATAGATTGACTGAACCTTCCAAGTACTGTGGGATGGCTTTTCCATAGACTTAATTCTGGTGTCACCTGCAACAATAATATATTTGTGCAACAGCTGTACATTTGTGTAGTTAATGAATTAACAGCTGAATCAGGCCAGTCATTCACTGTGTCTGCTTGTCTAGATACCGAATTTGATAATAGACTGTGCTCTTAGCAACAGGATGAGTATTTCAGGATGGATATATTATGGGGGAAAAAAAAACATAAATGAGATGACTACTGACTATAGCACAGGCAGAAATGGAAGAAGGACTGATCCTTGGAGAGGGCTTTAACTGAGCTAAGCAGGAAGCTTTAGCCACACAAAGGGTATATTCATAAAATATAAAATAAAAACAAATTGGCATATCCTACCCAGTGTTTCACTCCTGTTCTTAACAGATAATTATCAGTGCTAAAAATACATCCAAAGAAAAGGCAGTCTGGGTACCCAAAGGTTTCTTACTTCCACAGAAAACCTTCCAGTGGAGCCTCTTTGCTGTGATGACAATCATCTCTACGGAGGATTTAAATCTCCAGCATTTTCAAGAGAACAATCTTAACCAATATTAACAACCTTAAGTTTTCTCCTCCCATGCAAATCATTGCTTCCGTGGCAAAACCCATATTCATCTCTGGGCAAATATTCAAACCATTTTGCTGTGGCGTTTTTTGGGAGGTTGTTTGTGGTGTTTGGGGCTTTTTTGTGATGGTGGTTTGTTATTTTTCTTCCTCTGTACCTCAAACGAGTTGTCCAAGAGGCAGTTCAGAGCAGAGTACCACGCTCCTTACTCCAAGTCCTGTGCTCTCAGATTTCAGATGGAATTATTCCACTCTGACCCTTGGAAGTGAGAGGAGTTGGAGAGAAAAATCTCAGTGAAAACCAGCTCAGAAGTGGGTGATATTTACAGGCAAACAGTAATTTGCTGAACCTGTGGCTGTGAGGCAATTTCACACATTGCTTTCCAGGATCCAGGGGCCTCTGTACCATATTTTATGCAACTGCAGCTGAAAGCCTTTTGTGCAGCGTGAACTGCCCAATTTAGTGCAAATAAGTTAGTCTGCCTCCTATATTGATACCTGCCAATATTTTAGCATAAAAGGAAATGAGGATATTAAGGCTATTTCTTTTTCAGACAGCATCTGGTTGGCTATTGTGAAAATGCTAGGGCAGTTGTTCACACCCATTTTCCATTTAGCCTAAATTAGCCTTTTAAATATAAAAATACCCTCAATTTCTCCAGTTTATAATTTTTGCCTTTGATACTATTTCTGAACTGATGGAAACTTCAATGATTATGTTCTTAACCTCTGACAAATTGAATATTGGGAGAGTATATTAAACAGAACACAAAAGCTAAATAGATTTTTTTGAAGGGCTGTAAAAGGCAAGAAACAAACTAGAACAATAGATAGTTGGAAGAAAAATAAGATTGATTCATAAAACTGAGATCTGATTTAGGGCCAGCACTCATCGGGAAAGAGTACCCTGTGTTGTAACAAAAAACAGGTAATGATTAATATTAAAATAATAGTTTCCATTTCAATTTGTGTGGGCACAAGTAAGTTTAAAGAGTGTTATGCCTTCAAAGTGGTAAATTAGTACATTTTGCCCACACATATCTTTTTTTAAAAAAAAAAAAAAAAAAAAAAAAGACAAAGTCATATAAACCACAATTTCTCTTTTGCAGTGCCTAGTCACTGAGCCAGGTGCAAAGTTTTGAGGCTCAGGATTCTCAGCCTTGTGTTCAGACACTAGAATTAAATGACATCATCTCTTCTTTCATTTTCTTAAACCCAAATTCAAAAATACCTACTACCTCAGGGTGCCTGCTTCATATTGTCACAGATATAACATTTTTACAGGTTACCTGCTTTTAAAACCCCACTTTGAACTCAAAAGACTTGCTGAGGCAGGGTTACAAAATTGAGCTGACCCAGACAATAATTGTTGATACTCAGAGAGTTTCCTGCTTTCAGATGGGATGGAAGAACAATAGTGACAGCCTGTGCCATGGCACTTCACTGTCTGTCTTTCCATTTGTGATCTGAATCTGTGTGTAGTGCATGTGATTGAAAGATAATGGAAAATCTGGCTTCTGAGAGAGATCACTGAAAATGTGGTATTTATTTTTCCAAAAATATTTCAAAGAGATGAAACCTGTGAGGGTGAGCACTGAGATCTAGCCAATATTTCCATTGAGAATTTAAGTTCGAGGAGGAGGGGAAAAATAATCTAATACAATAAAGGTAAACTAATTCAACTTAGAAGATTTGGAGGAAACAATAAAATTCAACAGGATATTGGTAATAGCTCAAAAATCAGTAAAATGCAATACAATGAAGAGGAGAATAAAATATTAATACATAAGCCTTCAGTGAGCGAATGTAAATGTAAATATCTAGCTGCTAGAAAAAGAAACCTACCCAAAAACCTGGCTTGGGCATCAGCAGCTCTGGTCCAGATTGGGCAACCAGTGGCTTGTAAAGCAAAATACCAGAGGTTCCTCTGGGCTGTGCTGATGTTCAAAAGTCTGGGAGGGCATCACTCCACCCCAGGCAGTGCTGCTGGAGTTTCAAAACCAACACAGCTTTGGGTTTGGCCCACACTGTGAGAATCAGTGGGAGAGGGGCTCAGAAGTATGGCTACAGGAGAGGTAAGAGGCTTTCACTTCACCAAGAGGGAATGTGCTGAGTTATGCTGGAGACCAGGGAAAAGATGTGAGGGGGATGCCAGCTTCCACCAGAAAGGCTTTCAAACAGGCTGGGAATGGAGATCTCAACAGGGCTCAAACGTCCAGCAAGAATCTGGTGTTTATTACATCTTGACAGTCTGTTCCACGTAAGATTGTATTTAAATCTCAGCTCCCAGAGAGACATAAATTCCTGCTTCTCATATAAATTTTTAATGCACTTCCATTATTAAAGCAAATTTTATTCCAAGGAGCTTTGCCTCAAAAATTAATCAAAAGATTTTTGTTTTACTCCAGATGAAGCAAATGCAGAATTCCAGGAGCCTAACACAGAAACCAGATTTCTATAAATAGACTGTGTGGAGTCTGATTTGCTGCAAGATGAGGGGGTAGGTCAGACATCACATCTCTCCAGGCTGATCAGCATCGGCCAGGTACTGCTTGAAAGGCAGCCCAAGATGGAAAGCAAATAGATTGATTCAGCACTGAGCTCAGAAACACACAGCTATGAAATGAGAGCTGAAATGACATGAAATGCACTGATTTCTCAGAGTTTGAGGTGGGTTTTTGCTCCCCCCGCCTGTTTATCATTCTGCATCCAAACGCTGAAAATAAAGCATGTTGGTTATGAATAGGTGGGAGTTATATCTCCATCCCAAACAGAAATATACCCTAAAGCATATTTTCTGGTTCTTCCCAGTTGGAGCAAATTAATTCCTCTCAACAGCAAAGGTGTTTTGCATGACCAAAAACAACAGGAGCTCCAGCTGGGGACACTGAACCTAATGAGCCAACATCCATGACCTACCCTCTGTGCTAAGGCAAAGTTCACCAGAAGACCATGGAAGGGGTTTCCTGGTTCTGGACACGGTGTCAGGGCAGAGATGTTCAGCACAGCAGCACTCAGACATTAGCCAATGAAGGGATGAAGATCTAAGGGAGGCAACAGCAAGGCACAAAAAAAGTGTTTGCAGATACAGAGAGGTCTTCTGCCTGCCCCTCCCAACTCTTTGTGGGGTTACACAGAGCCATGCTCACATTCATGAATTTCATGCTATGGATTTTGTTGAAAATAGGTTTAAAAATGCTATCCCAATCCTCTTCCCCAATGCCTTTTTTGGTACTTAACAAATAGTGCAGAAATACCTAAATAATACAGAGCAAGATAACTTTAGTGAGAAAAATCTCTCTCCTTGAGAGAAAGAATTTGGTCCAAAAATCAATCTTCTTATTAATTATTTGTATCAACAGAAATGCTGACATATCAAACAGTTTACTTGGCTTCTTATATATTACCCTCAGGTGACAGCCTTTTGCTCAGTGCCCAGAAAAATATTTCAAAGATTTCAAAGCTGCTGCTTTTGGGGACCTCTCCCCAAGCCTGCAGAGATGAAGCAGTTCCAGGCACCTGGCATTCAACCAGCTGAGCTGCACTTCCAGCTTTTACATCCTTGTCTTTTAACCACACACTCAAAAAGGGCAGAGTCATCTTCTAACCCACTGCTTCAGGAATGGAGAGGGGAAAAAAGAACATTCATAACCTTCACTTGAAGGTTTGTTCCACAAAATTTCTTTTGTAAGACTGAGAGAAAACGGGAGAGTAAAAACCTCCATGGATGCTACTTTGATCTTACACCAGGAACCCATAACACCCTCTGTCTGACTCCATTTGCACTAGGCAGGACTGGCTTTCCTCAATGTATGAGACAGTAGAGGAGTTAGGTCACGTGCCTGGTACAATTCCAGCTTCAATCCAAAGTTGCTCTTGACACAAAACCAAAGAAAACTTGGCAGCATCATCTCCCAACCTTGGGTTGAGTCCCAAGCAAAATTCCGAATGAAACACAAGGTCCCAGATCTGCATGGATCCAACCAAAGAAAATGCTGGCAGTGATGCTGGCAAGACAAGCAGCCAAGTTTTGCTGATATCTACATGGTGCTTCTCTTTCAGCTGCCCACAAAGAACTAATACTGCTTTGTGTGGGCTATTTGCCCCGTAAATTGGGATCTAAAGCCAATGAGAGGGATGCCATGGGAAGCAAAATTGGTGTCAATCCTTGTGGCAGGGTCACGATCTCCCAGGCCGCCGCACACAGAAGAGATCAGAGCCAACCTGCACCAGGCAGTGTTGAAAATCCCAACAAATGAGAAGCAAAATGAAAACTGAAAGAACGACTAAACAGTTGATCAAAAGAAAACAGCTGCATTTAAGCTCATGAGGATGGATGGATGGATGGATGGATGGATGGATGGATGGATGGATGGATGGATGGATGGACGGATGGACGGATGGACGGATGGACGGACGGATGGATGGATCGATGGATGGATGGACTGATGACTATTCAAACTGGCTCTGCGTAAGACAGAGGACAGGTGTCTGACCTTTCCGGAACATTTCCAGCATGATTAGGCCAAAATCACCAAAACTGTGACATCTTTGCTCACGTCAAGCAGGATATTTATGCAGGGGTTGAAACAGTGCTCGGAATGAGTAAGGATGCCAAATTGCCCCTTGATGCTTTCCATGATTCAGCTCCCTGAGATGCAAGGCGGGACTGGTAACTACCCAAAGTCAAAGCAGCCTCTCAAAGGCCTAAGTGCCATGAAATCATAGCACAGATTACACTGCACAGACACTAAATAAGCCTGTGACCAGCTTCTGCCTCAAATACACTCACTCTATCATTAGCCTAAACTAAACGGTGCCCACAGAATGGAGTCAGACCTCCACGGACCAGCGCTCAGGAGGACGATGTTCTCAGATTCTGGATTACAGACTGGGAGGAAATTTTTCATTCCCTGGAAGTGGGCAGAGAATCAATAGCTCATTTTTCATGTTATGGTTATTATGCCCAGTGCTTCACGGGCATTGTGTCATATACAGCCTCTATAGCAACGGCTCAGATTCCTCACTCCTGTTTGCTCTGTCAGTGGCAATAATTGCAAAAAATCCCCAGGGCTCAAGAGTGTTTAGCTCCAACTGAGAAATACAATAGTGGACCCAGTAAAAGTAAAGTAATAAAGAGAGGCCACACAAATATGAAAACAACTGCAGCATGACACCTTTCCAGTTCCATTAGAGTGATTACCCCAGTGGCAACCCAGCTCCTGAAAAAAAGTGTGTGGTAAATGGTTGGGGTTTTATTGAAAGTGCCTTTCACCATTCTACAGGAATTGCTCCTGAGCACTGTAGCAACATCACAACACTGTACACATTGCTTGTAGACATCCCTTGCATTCCTTGTGCAGCAGGAGACTTGGGAAGTTGATGATAACTTGGAGTATGACTCTCCCCTCCCAGGCTCACCTTTAGACCAGGGCAGGGCAACCTCATCCTCTATATTCAACTTTAAACAACCTGTGAGTGCAAAATGGACATGCCATGAGTATGGAGCTTGGAGTTGAGGGGAGGGAACAAATACTGTCTGGTGAAACACACCAAGCTATGAATCCCCCAGCACAGAACTGAACACATTTTTGGTTTTGGCTTACAAAACAGCCTGAGTCCTGACAGCTGAGAGGAACACTAAGACAGCAACAGTGGAAACAAAAGCAAGAAAGTTGGTAAATACCCCTGCAATGGGCTTGTCTTTCATGTAAGTGAAACAGGGCATTTGGTATAAAATGGCTCCTTGGTGGCAAAGACTTCCAAGCCAGTTTAAGAATTGTAGAACTGTTTGGGCTAGAAGGGACCATTAAAGGTTACCCAGTCCAACCTCCCTGCAATGATCAGGGACATTTTCTACTAAATCAGGTTGCTCACAGTCCCATCCAACCTGATCTTGAATTTTTCCAGGGATGGAGCATCCACCACCTCTCTGGGAAACCTGTGAAAAATTCCAAAGCTTGTGGGCCAAGGGCTGATTCTCAGGAGTACAGACCAGGGGCTGGACCTGCAGCTCCTCCTGCACTGAGCAGGATTGAGATTGCAGCAATGCATCATCAGTAGTAAAACCGCCCTGTTTCACAACAATCTAATTCCAGCTCACACCCCTCATCACAGGTGAGCAATCCAATTCTTGGTGAATTGAATTCTTGCTTCCCAGTGATAGGATGAGCCAAGATGGAAGGATTAAAAAGCGAAGTTGCTCTGAACACTTGCCTGCCACAATCCAGTCACCCCTGGGGTGACTTTCCTGACACCTCCTGCTTAAAGCACCAAAAGGCAGAAGAACCATGAGGCCCTGCTTTCATGGACTGTATTTGTACTGAAAATGGAGACATAGAGTGAGCTTCTGTCCTTGTGTCCATGGGAGGTTTCTGCCCCCACTGAGCTCCCTCAGGACACTCACGTCAGGCTGTGACAGCTGTGCCACCCCAGTCACAGCCCCAGCCTGCTCTGTCCCTGCAGCAGTCCCTCCTGCCACCTGCCAGGCTCTTGGTGCCAGAAAGGAGCAAGAGGCAGAAACTTCTCTCCCTTCACTGGAGAAATGAGAAAAACAACCAGAATGAAGAAGATGTTGAAGATGTTGGCTTTCTCCACATTTCACTGACTGCCAACTTCTGTTCAGCTGCTTTTCCTTCAGTGTAGACTTGGGGATGTATAGAGGAGAATCCTTTTTCAAGAGCTGCCCTGCAGAGCTAATGACAGGATACACTGCCATTGTCATCCCTCCACCTTCCATTCCTAACCTCTGCAAAAACTCCTCTGACAGCTTGTGTAGCAAATAGAAGTCATTTGCTGTACCTTCAATTTGCAACTATAAAATTCCAAAATTTCTTATCTCTGCAAAACATACATATTCATATATATATATATATATATATATATATATATATATATATTCATTCTTATACATATCCTTTAGTGTAAAGAAAACAGGAATATTTTATTTTCATCCAGATATACAGTAGGAAGGTTGAAGCTAGACCTAACAAACCTTTGCAGCCTAAATGAAAGTTGCCCATTTGTATTTACAGGAATGTAGAAAACATTTTCATCAAATTCCTTATAGGCAAGAAATGAAAAGCACTGATGATTGAACTGCAGAAAAAGAAGGAGAAAGCTGCTTAGACTCTCATTTTCTCCTGACTACACAAGCAAATGATCTATCAATAAAACTAAAAGATAAAAATTGATAAGATGAAGCAGCACACACAGACTCTAATTCAATTAACCTGCAGAAATCCCTGCCAAGAGTTTCAAACCAGGGCTGATTTTCATGTGTATTAATACAGTTTTCACCATACCCCTCACTAGATTTGAAATGTCAGAATAATTTATAGCACCAGAGAGCAAACTGATGGTTTTCTCTGATCAAAAACCTGCAGCAATGTTCCACCACTGTTTACAGTATTTACAATTGCTGATAGACATTTGTCTTCTGGTATAAATATTTAGCTTTGGCCACTGCAGGAGCAATACCAATTTGGTCCTGAAAAGATGTTCTACTATTTGCTCTATGCAATATCTTTAAAAGGGCTACCTATGCATATAAATAAAGGGGATTTGATGAAGGTTTTGCAGGCTCAGGAGTGGCCAGCTTTACCATCGGCCTGTGCTGATGTAAAATGTACTTGACCCAGGTTGTGTTGGGCTCTGTATTTCCAGGCAGGGAAAGGGGCTGGAATGCCAAATTTCATTAATTCACTTCATCCAGCAACTGCTTTAAAAGGATTTAGCATGAGAAGCAGATCACAAAGCTATCAGAAGAACACTGCACAAGTGAATAGAAATTGAAGAACATTAAATGAGTTCTTTGTAAAATACTGCAATCACTTCTTTAAGCAATAAAGAGGTGGTTTGTTAAATAATAGACAAGAAAAAGTCCAGTAAAATAAAAACTGTCAACGTACCCTTTTCAAAGTTGCTACATAATCTTCCAATTTTGCTTTCATTAGTAAACAGTAACAGATGATCAGATTCTATCGTCATCTTGTCTGGACAATATCTCAGCAGCATTTGAATACATTACAAAATGAAAGAATACCAGAAGAAGAAAATTTAATGTAATTACCACTTTCTGAAAATAGATTGTGCATAACATTCACTTAATATAGCTCAAATAAAGTGAGAAAGAAACCAAGGATGGAGAAACTGTTTCCTATTTAAGATCAGATACAAACAGTTCGTCCTAACCATCTCTCCAGCACCTACTCCCCTTCCCTGTGTGTTGGACCAAATGAGCAAAAATATTTGTGCCAAAAGCAGCAGCATGTTACTGCCTGACCAGGAGTCTCAGCCTCAATCAGCCCAAGGATGCTCTGGTTTCACTGGCTGCAAACATTAAGTTAGATAAATCCTCTCCCACAAACACTTTTTCCTTCACAAAAAGAGAATGAAAGGACAGAAAGTGAGAAATTTGCAGTAAATTATGTCCCAGTGCAGCAGCAGCTCTGCCCTTGCACAATGCCCTCCCGTGTGCACACAGAGAATATGTTTTCCTGCAAGCAGGAGAATAAAAATTTCCACGAAAAGCTTCTGATTACTGTCCCATGTCCTGTCCCTGGCTCCCACCCAGTCTCCTGTGACCCCATCAAGGGAACAAGAAACCATCTCTGTCCCACTGAGATCTTCACCTGTGCCAACTTGTAGAACATAATTACTTTTTGTGATTTCTGTCCTGTTTCAAATACTGTTGAAATCAATCACTAACTTGAAAAATTACTGGGGACAGGCATACAGACAGCATTGCAGATACTAATTTCCTCAGGAAATAAAGCTAAAAATCAGCTTCCTGCCTGTATTGCCAGGCTGAAATCCCCCTTCTTTAACCCCATGTGCCTCTAGCTCTACCGACAGCAATCCTAACTTACAGCCAAGCTAAAGAAACAAGGCACAGCCTTAGTTACATCAATCATTAACACAAGAGCAGCTGATAACAAAAGTGCACAATGTCCATGTATCTGTTTATCATTAGAACTGCAAATATCCTTCGGCCTTTTCATTTAATTCTCAGCCAGCAGAGAAAAAAGGCACAGTTTTGAGGGAGGAAATACTACATTGAAGCCTTTCTCAAAGCCCTTTACCCCTGTTTACAGACTGTTTTTGTCCCTTTCTCGACTGCTCTTCACCTGTTGGGCACAAACTGAAAGGCAGAATGGACAGAAATGAACCATCACCTGGGTCACCATATCTGCTCAGGGAACTGATATTAGAGTCTGCTTTCATTTAGTTGACAATGAAAAGGTGCTCCACTCAAAATCAGCATGACATCCATTGGCAGAGGCTAAACCTAGAGGAATTAGAATGGGAAATTAAAGATGAATCACAGGGATGGCTGACTTTTAAAGGACATGAAAATTCAAAGCAAAATATGGTATTTCTCTGAAAATCCTGTGGCGCATCAACCAGAGTTTAGTGGGTCCAGCATAGAAATGAAGAAGTTTAGTAGCATCTGTGATATTAGGAACAGAATGACCACAGCAATTCTTCAGACCCAGTCACCAGATCTGAGAAAAGGAGGGAGAGAAGAGAAGCAGGAGATCTTAAAGGAGAAAGCTATGCTGATCAGGAGCTCTGGTACCAGTTTTTTTCAAAGAGATGTATGCAGAGTTTGTAGTTCCAATACTTCCTTGATGTTTCTTGAACAGGAGATAAGCAATTGCCAAGCTCCTCATGCCTGAGTGCATGATGCCCATGGCAGTGTAGAGCACCCAGTGACACAGCAGAATTCTGAAACCCTGCATTTGGGGCAGAGCTGTGCCACGGGTGTGCTGGGCAAACTGGTGGCTCACTGTGAGATTTGGTTTTACCCCCTGACAAGTGTGAAGGATTCCCTCAAGGGCTTTCTGTTTACTGCTTCAAGGTCTACTGCTGAACAGTATTTCAGTCAAGTGATGTTACTGTTAGCTCAGGAAACTTTTTCAGGGGTTAATTGTAAATTTTCAATACAAAAGATAAGACTGTAATTTTTTTCTAAAATAATAGGCTCACACTATGGTAGGCGTCTGCTTTGGAAATGAAACACCTTACTCAAAGTGAAGGCAAAACCCTTTGAAAAGAGAACAAAAAGCTTAGGGTTTTTGTTGGGGTTTTTTTTCTTTGACTGCTAAATTCTTTCAATGCTTTTCTTTTACTCTCCTGCTGAAATTCAGAATTAAAACAAAATTCTAAATTATGTATCTCCAGTTTTATCAATGGACACCTTTGATTTTTGTTTGAAAGGTTGCTTACTTGCCACACCTCATCCAAAAAGAATATAAAAGATTTCTGCTGCATTGATAATCTACATGTCAATTGTTAGAAATAAATTTCCAGAAAGGTTAGATGACACATAACTTACTGGGAACCACTCTGTAGGATTGCAGGCAAGGTTACAGTAATGTCCTTTCAACAGGATAAATAACATATCCATTCGCTACAAGCCAACCCTGTCATGCTACCTCATTTTAATCAGCCCTTTTATGATACAATATTCATGTGGAAATTGGGCTAAAAATACCCCCTGCCAAGGTGATTGAAGAAATAAAACTGAGAACTTTATTTTGCATATTTTAAGATCGGGTTTTGTCCAGAAATAATGTGGCAGATTAATTGAGTTTCATGTCGGAAAGAGAGGGAATGAAAGCAAGGGGAGGGAAGGAGATGGGCCAGGAGCTATTGCCTGCCCATCAATGATTAACCAGCCAAGGCTAAAGCTAACACCATCTTCTTGCACTCCTCAGAAGCAGTCATTCAGCACCTGTGATTGCATTCAAACAATAAAAATTAAAAAGCCAAAGGCTGGACCGTGGCCACTCAGCAGCATCCACAGAAACACAGGTGGCCAAGTCAGCCCTGGAGCTGGTCCTGGAGGGTCGGTGGACGCACCTGGCACACGTGTTTCCCCAGGAGAGGAGAATATTGCTCATGGGGATGTGCAACAGGAGGAGGATTTCCTATAGCTGTAATCTCCACCACACAGCAAAAGCCAGCTGCCTAGGGAGTCATTAGGAAGGAGAAAAAAATCATCTTGGTCTATTTGACGACGTTTATAAAGGAAAGAGAGAAGCACTGACTTTGTGTATGAAAGCCACGCACAGCCATGGCATTACGTGGTCTCAGAGCAATTCCCCCAATGGGTCTCATTCTCTGCTTGCTTGGTTTACAAATCAAAACAAGATATTTCATGTTGTTCAGCCTGCAAGCCCAGCCTGGTGCGGTGAAAGATCAGCCAGTGACCTTTTCCCACCAGTATTCCATCCTCATCCCTGCGCCGAGGAGTCCAGAGACACAGCCAAGCTCTGCTTGATCCTTCACTCTCATATTGGCTGTGCCACGCTGACAGTAAAGAAATTTGTATCTGTCAGGTTATTAAATTGATCTAAGTGAAAAGAATCACAGGGGACTGAGGCTGCGATGAGGTAGTTCTCTCCACAGCCACACGCTGAAAACCTCCTCCCCTTTTCTCCCCAAATCCTTCCACCAAGCACACACAACCTTCTATCAATCAAACTCATCTGAGGCTCAGTGTGTTCATCTTCCACAAGCATAAGGACACATCAATATAAAGCACACCAGGACCAGTCCTGGCAGTTCCATACCAGTGGTTCAGTGAAGCTTCAAGCTGGTTTTTGAAAGGGCATTTTGTCAAGAACAACTGCAGCACTACTTTCGACTCTTTGCAGCTGAATTGAAATAGATGAGAAGTAATAGTAAGAGTAAACCAATTAGAACAAAGTTGAGACATTACATACAAAAAATTAGAAAACAATTATTTTCTGCTTTTATATGTAATAATTCCACTCCACTACTAAATACTATTGCCATAATACTCAGCAAAGAATATTTTCATTCAAAAAGCCCTCGTCTGACATTAAGAATTGGACCTTCGCAACTCAAGATAAAAATAGCCTCTGTTTCCTCTAACTATTTTCCTTTTCCTTGCATAGAAAGAAACTGAGCAGAGTGGTGCCTCTGAGCATGAACTTTTACAGGGTTCCAAGGGCTGTTTCTCAAGGTCAGTACCACAGCTGATGCCATTTCCCATCTACACTTGGCTGATCAGATGCAATGAGCTCTCAGCAAGTTTGCAGATGACCCCAAACTGGGGAGGAAACTGGGGAGGAAGAGCTGTCGAGGTGCTGGAGGATTTTGCTGCCCATAGGCACATCCAGAAGAATGGACTGCCAAAAACTGCACGAGGCCAGTCCTGCATTAGGGAAGGAACAATCTCAGGACAGGTGTCCAGGCAGCTAAATGCACACTGGATTGCTGCCCTGAGAGCCCAGTCTGCAAGTCCTCCACTCAGCTGCTTCACCTGGGATACAATGTCCAGTTTTGGAATGTCCCTGGTACAAGAGAGATGTTGACACAGTGGAATGAACTCACGTGGCCAGGGGCTGGAGCACACAATGGATGTGGAAAGCCCCAACAAACTGGCAGTAAGGGGAGCTTACACAGAAGGCAGGGTACAATTTACTCAGAGGTGCAGAGAAGGATAAGGGCAATGGTTAAAAGTTTTAATGAAGGAAATCTTGATCAGAGATATAGAAAGAAAATATGCACACCAGCAGAAATCTCCCTGTCCATGGAAATTTGCTAAATGTGCTGGTGCTATCCAAGCAATATGACCTAACCTTGGAGGTTAAAGCTCCTTTGAGCAGTTGGTTTCCAGAAGGCCCTTCTAAACAAAAAAAATTTATATGATGCTCAATACCTAGATTTCCATTCTTGCTTTTTTGCCTTTTTTTTCTTTTTATCATGGCTACTGCAGAAAAAGGCAGGCGAGGGAGTCAAGATTCCACTTCTGCTTCTCAAGAAGAGAGGAGTAAGAGTACAACTTAGCCTTGGCACAACTTATCCACATCATTAAGGACTTCAGAAAGAAAGCCAAAGCCTACTGCTCATTAGAGATGAGGTGACCTCCCTGTTTCTTGCGGTGTTAAGAGCACCTTCAGCTTCCATGCCACCTCAGTCTGACCAAAAGCAGCTGATCTGTTGTGACTCAGTTCCCATTTTTCCCCTCTGAGGGAATGAAGAAATAAAATCCAGAGGGCAACAGCAAGCACAGAGACAATTATTATGCTCTTCACAACAGCAGCTGTGTCTCTATTTCACTGTGCCATGCTTAGATCATTTTGAAAAGCAGCACCCCTGCTATGCACCCTGCTGCACGCGGGGAGCTCATCATGCAGCAGCACAACTTCAGCAGCCAAACAGTGTCAGAAAATCACTCCTGCTTTTCGAGTTAAAAAATTAGAGATCAAAGAACAGGGTGTTTTCTAGGTCATGGTGTCAGATTCCAGGACTCACAGTTAACAACAGGCTTTCTGAAGAACAGCACAAAGACACAAACCTGCACAGTGGTTTTATCTGGTTAGTCCACAGAATAATTTTACTATAGGCTGGCTGGGGAACAACAGCTCTAACTGTGCTGAAATCTTCCCATCTTGTACTTTTAATTGTAAGTAATTAAGCATCTGCTTGTTTTGCTAAGTCAACAACCTTTTGACAAAGGGACAGATTTACTCTAGGAGCAATAGAGCATGAAAACGAAAAATGTTCTTTGGATTGCATCCTACTTTTAGTATTTTGCCTCAATAACATGTGTGTTTTAATGACCTCAACAAAGGTTTAACTGAGAATTTACACCTAGCAACATTATAAAAAATATTCCTGAATATATGGAGTTGGATTAATTCCATTAAAATATAGAGGAACATAATATTATTGTAGAAATAGTCCCTGACAGAGCATAGGGAAGGACTGAACTCTGGTGATCAGGACAGCAAAAAACCAAAAGCAACTCCTTAAGTATCTGTGTTCTTTCTCCTACGACTACTGATTGAAACAGTAATTGGGTAGCAAAAGTAAAGTTACTTACTCTTTTTATTAATGATAAAGTCACTCATATACTGATATAACAACACTCATTTTGTTCTGAGCTTTTAAGAAGTTGCCAGGGCATTAAGATGATGCATGAAATACAAACTCTTAGAGGGAAATTTTTAAAAATAAATAAATAAAATCCCAACAAAGCAAAACAAAACACCTACAGTTTTAGTGCCTTGCAGCATCCATCCCCAAAACTTGAAATTAAGGGAGCAGCAGCCACATTAAGAGTTGGCCATTTCTTTGCAAAACTTTTCATGCTGGGATCATGGATCATGTTTCATTTTTATGGAAGATACATCCTCAGCAAAGATGCATAACTAAATGTTTAGAGGTTTTCATCCAAATTTAGCAACTGGAATTGCTGAATTCAATAAAGCACAGTATATACAGGCCTTCCACATGGGATCTCGAGTAAATAACTTCTAAAGAGGCAGTCTGGAAACAGCAGGAAGGAAACAAATGCAGCTTCTTTGTAATAACAGAGCACCCCAAGGAAAGATATTTCTATCCAGGTAGAAGAAAATTGCAAGAAAAAGGAAAGTATAAAAATGAAACTGAAAGTTTCTGGCTAATCTATCAGAACTCCTTTACTAATTTTAACTCGTGAGTCAGAGAAATGTCATTGCTCTATTGACTAACCTGTTTGGAGCATCAAAACAGCTTTGGTTCTGTTATTGATTTACTTTGTTAAGTGATTAATTGGTTGGGGTATTGCATTCCTCTTTTTTCCTCATGCTTTATCATTTTATTAAGGTATCCAAGGGCACAAAACTTCACAGAATGCCAGAATATTTTGAATTTGAAGTGACTCCACACAGGATACCCCAACAAACCCACCATGAGCCTGAGAGTGTTATCCAAACACTGCTTGAGCTCTGTCAGGCTTGGTGCTGTGACCACTGCCCTGGGGAGCCTTTCCCACTGCCCAACCACCCTCCAAGGAAAAAACAAGAACCTTTTCCTAATATCTAAATTCAAACAAGGGAAACTATTTGGGTTTTTTTAATCTGTGGAAAGATGTTTCTGTTAACTCATTGTCCTAATATCTAAGTGAACTAGAAATTTAGGAAGAAAGACAACAGGAACTTTTTCAATTACTTCCTCTAAAACTTTGAGACTAGAGCTAGACATGC
Source organism: Sylvia atricapilla (assembly GCF_009819655.1). NCBI lineage: Eukaryota > Metazoa > Chordata > Aves > Passeriformes > Sylviidae > Sylvia > Sylvia atricapilla. Next base: position 148,478,231 of record NC_089140.1, read on the forward strand.
AGCTCTCAACAAACGATGCTGTAGCACCAATGATGCCCTTAAATTGCTTGGGTGAACTGAAGCAATTAAAAAAAGGCAAAAGCATGGTGCAGCTCCTTCTCCTGTGCACTGTTTTCTTTCCTGTACTCATACACAATGAAGTATGATGACTTCCATTTAAACTGAAGGATTAACAACACCATGGAACAAATATTGATTACTCGGGAGAATGGATCTTTGAAGACAGACCAGCCATCATCAATCTTAAAAGTCTAGCTGACCCTAGTTACACAGGCAGACCTTGTCAGCACTCCTTTAGTTCAGAGTTAGAGAGACTCATCCTCTTACTAATATGATCAGGCAGGAAAGTTTATATCAAAGCTATAAAAAGTAACAACATTTTAAGAAAACAGAGGGCCTAATAATTTTTCCACAAGCTAAAACAGGCCTTTGAAGCACAACTCAAAATTAGATGCATTAGGCACAACTTTAATCCGTAGCAGTCTGGGCCCCCTAAAACATATCCAGAATATTAAAAAAAGTATTCTAAAAATTTTAAACAGGGAAGTCACTAGTCATGCAGGGGGAAAAGTGGCAATGCTGGGTTCAAAAGAAAGGAGGAAAGTGGGGAAGAGAAGAAAACCTGTTATTCCTGAAATGAAACTTTAGAAAGCAATTTTTTCTCTTCCCTATTTCCTGCAGAAATAGCTCTTCAAAGGCCATCTTCATGCTCTTTGGGTGACCTTTCTGCCGTTACATTTCACTGCCTGCCCTGAAGGATATTTTTTTAATATCTTGTTAAACGGGGAGGGAAACGTGCAACGAGCAAAACGCTCTGAAATGGAGGCACTTCTGCTTCAGTAAATACTTTGAGGATATATATAAAGTGCAGAAAAGGGTCTCTTATTTCCAAAGGCCAGAGATATTTATAGACTGCTTTTTATCAGTGTGTAGGGGAAGTGGTTCCTATAGAGTAAAAGAAAACTAAATGAGTGAGGGTTTTATTGACTGCTGTACATACTGTCAATGAGAATGTCATTATTAATGCAACTAAAGCCACGATTTTAAAATAAACCAAAAGTGACCAATCCCCTAAAGTCTTTGAACACAGCCTGACATTTAATTAGGGATTCCAGAATGCAGGAGGAGAGGCTCCCTGATCAAGCATTAAATGAGATGTTTGGTTGGGAACATCTTTCAGAATCGCTAAGAAATAACACACTGATCCCATTCACCTATAATGAACAGAATAACAACTTCTTCAAAAACTTACAGAAGATATTTTCTTTCTTAGCCTCATTTTTCCTGCAGTGAGAATTTGGTTAAGCTTTTGTCACCTAACAATGGTTCCCCCAGTTCCTCCCCTTCCGTGGGACACAGAAAACTTGAAAGTCTCTTTTGTCTAAAATTTTTGTGCTACATTTTCTGCAAAAGACACCAAATTACCTGTATTCAGATAGGCAGCATTTCATATGTATCTTTTCTTTGGAAGAAAACCCTGGCTAAGCTTAACAGGAGGCAAGCAGAGCACTGGTTACTATTTTAAGTGCATTTTAAGGGGATAGAAATCAGGCTTTGACATTAGAACACCGCTTCAGTCAGAAAGTTTATTTAAAAAATAAAATGTTGGGAGAAACAATGCAAAACCCCAAGGTCTTTAACAGAAAAGATTTCTAACTCTCCACTTTCATCTTTTCTCATCTGTTCAGCAGCAGCAACTGCCTTGTGCAGTCCCTTCCGCTCAAGTGGGCTTGACAGGAAGGCTGTCAAGTTAAAAATTACTTTTTTTTAAAAGATAACTTTAAAAATAATTCATTCCCACAAATCATTGGGACAGCCAGGGAAGAGAAGCAGAAAAGCAATGAGGGAGAATTTACCACCCTCTGCACTCAAAAAAATGGATACTTAGAAACAGCAGGACAGTAAATTTCTCCCATTTCTCCACTTTGCAGTCTGGGGGCACCAAGCCCATGAAGCAAACCAGAGTTATGAAGCCCAAGACATCTGCAATTCCCCTCCAGCATGGCATTTCTGGCAGTGTGGCCCCTCTGATCCAAGGCACAGCTCAGCCTGCAGTGCCCCAGGCAGTTCCCAGCCAATTTGCTGATACAAACCTGCGTTTCTCTGCAGAGTGAGGAAATGCTGCTAGGAAAAGCACATTCTCCTCCTGCTCATGCTGCTACACACCTGGTGATCATTCAGTGATCAGCCCTGACTCCCTAGATCTTACTGGAAAGCTTTTGGGCTTAAAACAATGCTTCATTTCCCTTTTTTAGATATGTCTATCAAGTAAAGCTTTATATTCCACCTAATGCCTTCATTCACTTGGACATTATCAATTTAAGCTTTAGCTCTCAACCTTTTGACCAGACTGTAAAATAAACTTGTAAAAGATCATTTCACTCTCCTCTAAATCAACACTGGAATAATAGGTAGAAGAATGCAGCTTCTGGCAGGAACTGCCCAGGATATGTCATCAAGTAATTGAACAGAGATGCAGTGATAATCACTGAAAAAGTAATTTACTAAGTTATTCAACTGATATTACATTATTTAGGAGTTTCTGCTGAAGTATTTATAAATACTGAAGATAGTTCATCAAAAGACATTGAAATCTGTGAGATGCATTGCTTCCTTGAGCAAAATACCCATTCTATATATTTTAACATCTTTATGCTAGCATTGTCACTGAACCTATATATCCTTTTGAAAATAAAAATATCTTCGGCTTTCAAATTACAGCTCTTCCCACCTACGTGATTTTATACTTTCAATAGTATAAATTACAACTTTCAATAGTCTGAACTTAGACTACAGATTTATTTTAGGGTTTTCAACATATGCTCTGACACACAATTAATTAAATCGACATTTTTTGCTATTATCCTTTTACCGATGTGCTGGCAAGTAAAATCAAAACTTTTAGCACTTAGGAGAATATACAATTGGTACTAGGAGACATTTGCTTGGACTAAGAAATTATCTAATGTAAATTAAATAGCTTTTGAAGAGTTAGGAGTTTCTAGCAAAACATAAAGCTCAGGTTTGCTCTCTGGGACAGATATATTCTTCTACTAGATTTTACTGCTGTATTGTATTTTGATGGGAAGGTCATCCTGTCATTCCCAAAAAGGCAACTATCTTATCTATAGACCTAGAGTTTGGATTATATCTTGAATTATGCCATGGCTGATGGACATAGGTGCTCTGCTCCAGAATCCTGGTTCCCCAAACCCAAACCGGGGTTCTCTTGGAGTCCACCATGGCTCCCTTGCTTTTTGCAACCTGACTACTGAGAAATATAGAATACAACTCTATGACAATCATGAAAATTAAATTTTTTGTTAGACAGAAAGCATTTTTGAAGACATTTGAAGACTCCACTTAAGGCTTAGATGTGCACAGAGATTGTCGGTGCAGAGTTGGGCATTTGGAGACTTTGCAGTGACAATACAATGACTTACACCTTTAAATAGCCAAATTACAATCACTGTCAAACAACTCCAGTATGAAAATGTTGAGATGTTCCCATGAAGTGCTGTGTGAAGTATCATTAAAGCTATTTCACATGCACCCCTCCAGCAGCACCTCAGCAGATGTTCAAGGGCCAGGTGGGATGGGGCTTTGAACAACCTAGTCTAGTGGAAGGTGTCCCCACCCCTGGCAGGGGATTAGAATGAGACGAGTTTTTATGTCCCTTCCAACCCAAACCATTCTGTGATTCTGTTAAAGGAAGCACAATAAAAAAGTGTTATTCCCTTACAATGCTGCAGGACTATCAGAAACCACTCACGGCATGTGTAGATGGAACATCTCCACAGTCCATATCTTTAAAGTCCCATCTGGACAGTTTATTTCATCTTCATTTTTAGTGCAGCATAAAGGCCTGTAAAAAGCAGTGCCCAGAATGGGGGCCCTGAGGAGGCAGCACAAACTGCCCGTGGCTACAACGACTCATTGTTTAGACTACGGAGGGAGGACAGAAATGGAAAGCCATAAAAGTGATCCATGAGACTGAGTCTCTGGAAAACAATGTGTTCCTACAGCAAATCAGGCTTTCATCACACAAGATGTATTTCAGTATGTGCAAAGCTATTCTGAAAAAAAAAATTGGCTATGCTATTGAGCAATCAAAGAGTTTGTTATTTTTTTTGGGTGCAGTTGCTCATTGTTTCTGTTCACTCTACAGATGGTGGGAGCACAAGCAGACCCTGCCCCATTGTTAAGTGTCAGCTTTACTTTGGCAATCCTCCCCAGCAAACACTGACTGCCACACGAACACACCTCACCAGGCCATGAGGCCAGAAAAGTGAAACCAGAGATTTTAGAAAGCCTTCACCAACATATTAACGACCTCTCCTCTCCCCAAAGGACCATCCTCTGTCAGAAAAAGGAGTCCTAATATTATGGCCGACCTGAAGAAAGAAAAATCTCACTTGTTTTTATCATCTGCGACTTACAGATTAACATTTGGTTGGTCACGGGAAATGCAACAAACTGGAGGATCTAGCTGTACATGCAAAATAAACTCCCATCATTTACAGTAAAAATTTGCCTTCCTTACCCCAGTGTGGTACCCACTGTTGGAAAAAAAATACATATAATTATAAAGTTATGATCTTTCTACCTGGGGATACCCAAAAACTCATTTAAATTACTGGAGTTATGTCCAGAATGCACAGAAGTTTCCAGAGCCCAGCTCAGAAATGAATAAGGAAGATTGCTGCAGTCCTCATTAACATGCTGCATTTCAGTTTGTGTCTTTCCCTTCGGGTAGTCACAGGCACAGCATTTTCTCCTAACTTCATTAATTTTTTGCTGCTATCAGTTTTTGATTACTTTCCTCTCAGACACGCTCTTAAAGCCAACCAACACAGTCACATTCTAGCAAAAGCAGACCAACATCAGAGAAGCCTGTGTTTATGCCATAAAGTCCACACAAACCAAAATTATCCCCTCAGTGACAGCACCAAATCATCAGACAGGGAGACAGGAGTTTGTCAGAAGCACGAGGTGTCACAGCAGGGTTTTAATTTACCCACTGGAAAATCCATTCTCAAGTGTTTACAGGAAAGTGGAAAGATAATAGATGTGAGACACTGGAGACAGATCGTATCATCTTTCATGAAATTCATTCACATTCCAGTTCCTCCTTGCATTTAAACGAAACAGTCTTGCAACCCTTTGCTGTGACAGCTGTCCCTGTTCACAGCAGTAGTTTCGTGGATGTCTCACCCAAGTGCCCGTGCCAGGCCGTGTGTACTCAGAAGAAAGAGCAGATTATGCTCATCTTTGTCATCTCCCTGTTCTCTTTACTGTCAACAGCTGGAGTCTCTTTTTTGGTGTTTAGATGATAAATTCACTGTATCTTCTCTGCATGCCATGACTACTGCAATAAGTCTGGGAGTTGTACAATAACAGCAACACCAAAGAAAAACCCAAAACCCAAAATATGTTCTGTAAGACTTGCACTATGTAATTATTGCATTACAGCCCGTAATTACAGCATAGGACTACATAGGACTAGCATAGGACTACACACAAGTAATGTTTTCTATGGTAGACACTTTTCCACTATGTGTTTTACAAAGTTCATATAGGAGGGTATTCCAAGAGAGAAACAAGTCCATAAATGATTTATTTAGGAAGATTTAGGAAGGGAACAAATTCCCAGAGCACCGAGCAGAAGTTAGTTCATCTCCTGGGCGAATGGAGAGATGACTTCAGCTTCCTAAACTACATAATTGCCTTTATTTGTCACTATTGAAGTCTTATTAAAATTCAATTCAAACTTCTATTAAAATTCAACCAATCATGACATCAAACGCCACTGTCTGAATTTATACAGATGCCTAAAGGAAAGATAAAGGCTAGAAAGCCTTATCTCTTTCAGTGTCAGACAACAGTCTGTCAGTCAGTTCACAAGTTTCTCTCAAAAGAAGTTCATCCCCTTGAAAAGGGCAGTTTAGTATGTGGAGGGAGCAGAGAATGAGAAACAACTCAATGTCAGAAGTCAAAATAATTGACTGGGAAGTTCTAAAGAGAAAAAAAAGCAGATTCTTCTTGTTCTCTCCATAAACTAAGCAACAGAAATGCTATCCAAAATCACTGGTGGAGCAGGGGTTTACAGGAGGAGGAATCCTTCCAGGTCAGATACTATCCTTGCAGAAGGGTAGAAAAAGGAGCAAGGTCACTCACAGTTCCCCCCATCACTCATATTTCCATATCTTCTCCTTCAAAACTTCTTACTTCTTCAGACAATTAAAAAACAAAACAAAACAAAACAAAAACCAACAAACAAAACAAACAACCCACAACTGTAAGCCTTCTGGAAATCAAGGAAGTTAACTTGTCCTCCAGTAGGAATTTATGTAGTTCCTGAATTTTATATTATATATTCTATCATGCAGTTCCCTCTCACCCATCCACAAAACCCCACCCCAAAATCAAGCTGCTCCTTATAAAATATGCTTGTGGGTACTGCTTCTTGAAGAAAGTCCTGATGAAGACAAGAAGTTTAATGGACAGCATTGCAGAGGAACTGTAGAGGTATCAGGACAAAAGTCTGTCTCTCAGCCTCTCAGAATACAGTTATACTGTGTTTAAAGACAGCAAGGTCAGAGGCTTTATCTGTACAGAGAAATTACTACATATTTTGCACAATGAAACAGAATTCTGATTAGTAAGGAGAGAAAGACAGGGCTGAAAATGCTTCTTTAATGTCAGCTACTGAGGGATGGTAATGAGCAGGTCTCTGAGCATGCTGAGACACAGATCTCCTTGCACAAAGTCCATCATTTGGAAATGTGCACCCATCAAACCTCCTGCACTGGGGAGCAGAGAGCACCACTTCCCTCAAGGCTGCCTTTGAAAGGCATCTTCCTACAAGCAGAAAAGAGCAGAAATATCATCAATTCTCTACAGGTTACAGACTTTCAGTATAAAAAGGATTGTTCTGAGACTTTTAACTAGATCTCAGTATTGTTCAGACACATGAGGCCAATTGCCCAAGAAATGTCCACACAGAGCAACTAGAAGCCCCCTAGAGATGGAGAGCTTGGAGAACATCCAAAGACAAAACTGTTCTTCAAAATGGTGAGCAATGCAGAACCAAATGGATAATGGTCTGAATTACCTGGACCCAAACAGGTTACTGAAAGGGCCACCATGATGGACAATTACCACGTTACAGATTCAGACCTAAACTTTGAGGAAGCAGCCTCTGAAGCTGATGTAACCCAGGAAAAATGGGAAGAACTGGAAGGCTGAAGGTCCTTGTCAACAAAATACATGCCAACAAAAATATATCAATAATCTCTCTCTTTACTGGAGGCACAAAAGCCTGAGATACAGTAAATCTCTGAAAATGCCCTTTTTATCCTCCTTTTGCATCCTTCAGGGTAAACACTCCCTGCACAGTAATGGAAGGACAGGCACAGCATAAGGAACTCTAAATGAGCTCCTGGATGCATAGATTTGCTATACAAACCCAAATCCTGCCACTCTCTTGTTCTGACAGGACACTCAGAGCTGTCTGAGAAGGAATCTTTCAGCTTGGACATCTTCCAGCCAGTGAGAAGATATTGCACACCCAGATCTTTTTCCCTGCACAGCCCAGAGCAGCCACATCTGGGGCTTTTTCTCCATTCACTTGACTGGAATTTGAGAAGCCCCAGTTGCCTTCCTAGAGCTGGATGCAAACAACAGCCAGGAATAAACAGAGAGGCCAGCTTGTCCATGGAAAAAGTGCAGCCTGGCAGGAAGAAAACCAGGAGAATCAATGCCCTGCCCTGCTGCTTTGGAAGCAGCAGCACAAGAAAACCCATTGGCCAAGATGATAAAAGTAAATCAGAATTGAAAGCACATTGTCTACTTCTTGTTTCCTCAGCAGGACAACTTTCCACCACTGGCACAGAGTATTGGAAGGTTATTTTGTCCTGCCACTGGAAGCTCCTACCTCTTCAAGAGCCCGAGCACGGCCTGGCAAGCAGGCCATGCAGACTCCTGACATTACAGATTATTGGGTTTCCCACTGTTTGTTTTCCATCTCAGCCCTTTGTAATGCCATCAATTAAAGGCTAAATTTATAACTGCTGTGTTTTTTGTAAAAGAAATTTACTCAACACTTCTCACTTGTAATGTGATTATTTTTTCTTATGGTCTCCTAAAGTGTTTCACGAAATTAAAAATTACAGTTAGCTCCAAGACAGGAAAGAAATACTGGAGCCTATTCTAAGCAGCATGGCATCAACCCCCAATTACCGTAAAAAACTATTTATTTAATATGTCAAGGCTAATTGTGGCAGCCCATCCAACACTTCCAAATAAATAATTAACAGCTAAATTTAGGAGCATGAGGTAATCAAGTTATCCACGGCGTATGACATGTTCAAAAAATGTATTGGTTTATTTGAAAAGAGAAGAACCTTTGTATGAAGAACATGCTATTTCTGAGTGTGAATGTCTATGTATGAGAGAGGAGAGGGCAAAGCTGGAGAAAGAGTCATTATTCACTTTTAGCCCTAATTCATAGAAATTTTGACAGAGAATTTATAGAGCAAGTAATCTACTTTTCTTCTCCTCTTGGCAAACTAGAAGTTACAAAACTAAGAGGAAAGTGGGAGAGCATGTCTGAGTCTCTGCTTCTACTCTGATATACATTTAGTTGCACCTAGGAAAGTTTAAACCAGTCCCAATGAGGTCCTATGTAGGAAATAGTTCACAGCCAGCTCTGAATTTCTCAGAGTACTTTTTCTGTGAAGTAACACCCAAGCCTATTCTCACTCCCAAACTGGCTTATGATTTTGAATCAACAGACTAACTGGTTATTCCAACAATTCAATTTAATACAAGAAAAGATAAGTGCTATTTTGATGTGCCAAGAAGAAAAATCACCTTCTAAAAATCCCAAAGTCACTACTTGGGACAGTATTGATATTGAGACCCACCATCCATCTGGATTACCAAAAATTACTTCTTTATGAGAAGTCACATTAATTCAAAAAAAACAAATACAAAAGGCAAGGCAGGTTCATAAGACACTGCTGCTGTAGCTCATGATCAATGATGCTGTAAAAAGCTGTGCAGATCTGAGAGGGGCCATTGAAGTACTGAACTTTGTGGTTTCACACACAAGTCCACAAGCCAAGCTTCCATTCTGTCAAGCTTGCTAGAACTGGTGAACCTTTACCTTCCCCAAAAACCAGCCCCAAGTGTGTGAAAGACTCATTTTCTCTCTTCACTCTGGCAGAGAGCTGTGGTCAGGCTTTAAACATGTTTTTCAGTGTATTGCAGCTGCAAGTTCCTACAAAAGATTATTCCAGATTTTTCACAGGTTCTCATTTAAGAGACCCAGCCCTATTTGTATCAGGATCATAAGAGGCAAACACAGCACAGAAAACCTGGATTATTTTAAGGAAATGTCCCCATTCTACTTGCCTGTACTGGAATGAAGAGTCTGTTTAAGTGCATCTTGTGGATAAGACAAATCCTGGAGGTGTCCCAGGAAGCACTGAGTGACCCAGGTGAGAATATCCCCTCTTCAAGACTGAAAAAACCTGCTTCTCTCCAAGCCTTTTGCCTGATTTCCTTTCAAAATTCCTTGGGAAGAGCATTCAACACTGCATTGAACACTTCCAACAGACCAGTGCCAATCCATTGCCCATTACTTCCTGTGTTGCCATTTTGATTAGATTTTTTTGTTGTAACTGTAGAACACAAAACTGAAATAACTTGATTTTCACTCTACGATTCTTTCTATGAAATACTTTGCAGTTGGTTTCTTTCAAATTATCACCAGCATCATGTTAAAAGCATTCCACCATTGAAATCCTATCATGCAATGCTGTTGCCTCAGGAGACCAGACACATGGAACAGGCAACTCATTCAGGAGGTGACTTTGTGCCAGTGTATGACACAGCCAAGAAGGGACAAGATTTGCTTTTAATTTTTTCTGATGAAAAGTTCATAACTGATCCTCACCATGTGAGCCAGCATTTGAAGAACTGATCTTTCCACATTGAAGTGAACCCTTGATTCCCTTGATTTTTTTAATATGGATAAGAATGTATTTTAACTATGCAAAACAAAATATTTCAGCAACAGCAGATCTGGGGATTAAATTCACCAAAAATTATGGAGCCTTCCTAATCTGCCTCCCTGAAAGACAAGAATTCATAGAGCTCTTTGTAAATATTAGGTATAGTAACCCTTTACATTAAAGGATGTTGTATATGGCCCCATCCCTGGAAATGTTCAGGACCAAGCTGGACAGGGCTTGGAGCAACCTGGGATAGTGGAAGGTGTCCCTGCCCATGGCAAAGGGGTGGAATGAGATGATCTTTAAAGTCCCATTGAATCCAAATAATTTTACCTTTTTATGAAATAGGTAACTTTTCCTGCCAATGCCACACTGCATTAAAAAATTGTGAAATACATAAACAGGAGATAAGCAGAAACAAATAATTTACTTTTGCATTTGTCACTGGTAATAATAAACATATAACCACAATGCTGTTCTGATGTCAGAACAGAATGCAGGACAGTAGGGAAGCATGAAAGAGGAGGGGAAAAAAAAACCCTGGCCCATTTTCAGTAACAGACTAAAAGCCTAATCTTTTTAGTTTCTCAGAAAGATTGTAAAAATTACTTGATTAGTGAGTATCTCTATGGAGAGAAAATGAAGAGCAATAAAGGGCTCTCAAGTGGGGAGACCTGTTACTAAAAGTAAGGGCTGCAATCTGGAGCAGAAATTGAAATTAGGCAGGGAACAGGAGGATTACTCCTATCCTGACCTGCTCTTATGAAGACCAGGGCCTTTCTACAGCCAGACCCAAGCTTCTGAGCACAATGTGTTAGCAAGGAGGGCCAGATAAGCTCCCAAAACAAGGAGATCAGACTGAATGGCACCTTCTCACTGAAGATGTTTATACACCCCATGGAGTCAAGGAGATCCATTTGCAGTGGACAGAGGGAAAGGAGGGAACGACAGCAGTAAGCTGGGGCTTAGAATGAGATTTAAGAAAGTCTCTTGTCAAAACTGGGGAAAAAACCTGCCAAAAAGTGCACTCAGCAGCTGTGAAGAGCAAAGCTGGGAAGCCTGGGTGGGAGGATCAGGAGTGAAGGATGTGAAGGGTGAATGCAGATAACTGCAGCTCGAGCAATTACTGAAGGGGCACAAGCTGGGAATGACAAGACCAGGGCAGTTTCTTAAATCAGCGAATGTGGGGAATGAGCCCCTCTTCTGAGACAGAAACTTAATCCCTTATGGTTTTGCAAATGTTCCTGTTCCTTAGCCACCTTCTGGAGGTGAGCAGTGGGGGAGGGCAGGAGTCTGGGATAACACTTAAAGATATCCATGGAGACAGAGCAGACAGAGACAAAGCAATAAGCCTAAAACACAAGTACAAATTATAGCTTTTCTAGATATCATAGATATAAAATAGATGATATCTGAGTTGTTTTTGGAAAAGCAGGGAGTGTCTGACAGGGAGCTAATTTTATTGGGTCAAAATAGCCATTAACAGGGTCCTTTTCTCTACAGAAAAGGAGATAATTTCCAAAGATCTTAAATACAATGCTTTATAAAGAGACATCATGTCCATATTAGCTTGTATTGAATGCAAAAGGGAGGAAAGATCCAGTCAGAGGTCTGCAAGAACTAGGAGTTTTTCCATCTTCTTGGACTCAGAGCTTTTCCTAAAACTGATTGCCTGCTCACTCTCTCACATATTTACTCATTTGGCAGCCTGGTTTTCCCAGAAAGCTATCTCAATTCAACAATGCCTGTGGAGCAGAGACACAACCTGGAAACAGGGAACGATGGATGGTTTGCCCATATGGCAATGTAAGAATGGAATGGCAAGGGCCTCATCCAGATGTCTTCACAACAAATAGAAGAGCGTAAAAATATTCATTACCAACTAAGAAAGAAGGCAGCATCAGAAAACAAATGGGAGCTAAAGGAAGCCAGGCAGAACAGTCTGAATGCAGAGGGGATGTGGAAGCAGGAGTGGGAATGTCTGAACTGGTGCTACAACACGAAGATGGCATCCCTCAGAAGTCAAAAGCAGCATGTTAATCTTTGTATCATGCAAGAGGCAGAAGCCAAAACCAGTCTGCAGCTCCTGTGAGCAGAGCATGGACCCAGAGGCATTGCTGCTGCCCCTGCTAAGTGGAACTTAAGGTGCAGCCCCTTATTCCATCTCTGTGTTGTGTTTCCTGTATTGTTTTAGGTAATTTTAAATAACTATACCCAGTGGGTCTCAGTGCAGCCTGGTCTGTGGACCAAGAGATTTCACTAACAGCTGTTTTCTTCATTTTCCTTTTCCACATAAAATCATGCTGTGTGAAGTTATAGTTCCCTGTGCAACTCTCAAGAATTTCTGGGAACAACTCAGCAGTGGGCAGGGACGAATTAGTTAACATAGAAAACTTTCTCCAAACTTCTTCTTGGACTTGAGCAGTACCCAAGAACACACATGGGAAAGACAGGACCATCAGGCTTTCTGAAGCTTTGTTGTGTGAACTGGAGACTGCCAGACCCTACATCCCAATCCACCTGACAGCCCAGTCCTGTAGTCCAGCTTGTCTGGGTGGATGTTATGGGAAACTGTGTCAAAAACTGCTCTCCTGAAATCCAGGGCAGTGAAACTACCGATTTTGTCATCTCCTCAGGATCCTGAACTCCATGGTCACGGCAACCAAGGCTTCCCCTGACTTTCATAGCCCTGACCAAACTTTTCTTTGTTTCGAGAGTCAGGCCTGGGCAGATCATGCCCACCCACCAGCTCTTCAACCACCTGTGTCTGGAAGCTGGCACCAATGTACTCCAAGAGCCTCCTGAATCACTTTTGTCCTGCTCTAATGTCCCTCCAGCAGGTTTTGGGATGGTTAAGGTCCCCTGTGAGGACCAGTGCCAGTCCAGGTGACGCTTCTTCCAGCTCCTTGCACAGGGACACCCAGCACTGTCTGCCCTCTGAACCCAACCCATCAGCTCCCAGCTGTCTCACCTCCAGCTGATGTTTACACCCTCCCATCTAAACTGCACTACTTACAGCCTTGTTTTCTCTTTGGTATTAAACCCAGAGAGTGACAAAGTGCTCTGGTTTATCTTTCCTGTTACGGCCACTCAGGTGCTTCCCAGCTGCACTTGCAGGGATCCTGCTTCACCCACCCCAGCCTCACATGGAGAATAAAACCAGAAAAGGCTGCACCAAAAATTATTAGGAAAATACTTAGAATGGAATCACAGATGGAAATGTTTCTTGGCCATTGGTATCGTAAAATGTTGTTGACCTCACTAAATTTCTTTCCTTTCTTCCAGGACCATTCACAGGGAAATCAGCAAATTTTTAGATTTGCATCTCTGTAGCCAAAAGTGTGCTCTTGAATGTCTTTATTTTCCACTGCTTTGAGAAATTCTGCAAATAAAGTGTTGTTGAGCCCAGACACCTAGAGAATTAGCTAAGTGTGCACAATCTACCTCCTACGTAAATGAAGATTATAGTTAACTCTCTTGAAGTCAATGCAGTTAAGTCAGCGTAAGGTAAGATAAACAGGAGTAAAGTCTACAGCAGTATTTTAAAAAGGAGGAAATACAAAAAAAAAAAATAGAAGTAAACAGACCACAGTCTTTCTGCGAAAGCACAAACAACCACCTACATGAAGAAAAGTGGAGTAGGTGTGTGTTGGCCATTATTGATATAATTAGGATCTAGTTCTAAAAAACATGTTTCTACAGAGGTGAAGTTACATAGTAAAAATGTGTGTCAGCACATTATGTAATTTTAATTATACAATTGAAAATTAGGGTTACATTTGTGACATTTTTTCTGTAGATAAATTTCACAGGACTCAGAAGGTGAATATTACAGGATTTAATGTTGCTCTTAAAGCTATAATTTCAGAATTTAATGTTGCTCTTAAAGCTGTAATTTCAACATTTGACATCCTAAAAGTTGCAAAAAGATCAGAGCTTTATTTGAAAGAAGACACTGCTTGACCTTGCTCACCTTTTTGAAGGTGTTTTCACCAAAACAAGGTAAACTGAAGTAAATAAGCCGTTTCTTTTCCAGATAGCTGTGTACATGAAGAAGACTGGGATGAGCCATGGAAGTTTTGTACTGGCAGCAGAGAGCAGAGCTGGTGGGATGGGATGGGAAGGGCAGAAGGAGAGGAAGGTGGGGATCAATGGAGATTCACAGATGAGCTCTGGCTGCAGTGGCCAGCCAGCGCTGAAGGGCAGCAGCAAAATGTGACAAGAGTGGCCAATTAAAAGAGATGAAAAACTGCTGGAAAAAGAACCAGGCATTAATTTAAGAAGCCTGACTGTGAAGTGAACATATTTCAAGCTAGGAATGAAACTAAGTTTGTGGATAATAAAAAACACTGTAAATCTTATTAAGCAGGAAGTCTAAAGAGGCTTTTCTCTCGTTTTGTACCTAAGAGTCTGAAAAATCATTGCTTTATTAGATTAGCTTACAGAAAGGTAGTCATTCAATATCCCAATCTTATCCACAGGGAAAAAAATTTTGAAGAAGAAGATTTATAAAAACCACTGATGCCAAGGCCTATAATTGGAGAAGAAGGATGGTTTACCCCAGAGTTGGGATAACAAATGGTAGCCCAGGGAACTCAGACATTGAGTTCAATGGAGATTATAAAGCTTAATAAAAGGCAGTACTAGTCAGCTCTGGGTCATTTTTTTCCCCAGCATTGAGAAAAGAAGTAGCTACAAGTGCTGGCTGCAATTGTCCATACCCACAGAACAGCTTCTCTCTGGCCCTAATCAGAGTCAGAGGAAATGTCCATACCTAAAATGAGTTCTCACTTCTTGGTCCAAGTGGGACTGAAAGGCTGCATGAAAAGAAACAAATCAAGAAGGCAGTTCACAACTGCAAGATTTAGAGGCATTGCTCTAGTCAAGGACTTGTGGGACCCGGGCTTCTTTCCCTGCTCTGCCACAGTGTTCTTGCACACCTTGAGGCATGCCATGAATTCTCTCCCCTTGCTTCTCAGCTGCACAGCAGAGATAAAAGTTCCTCCCTGATTTAGGAGAGTGCTGTCAGCCAAACAAAAAACAAACAGGGGGTGCTCAGACATAATCACACTGTAAAAAGTCAAATCTTAAAATTAAAAATTCAGGAAAGGACTTGTATTCAAAACAATGTTAAAGTACAAGCTAAATATACAGGTTTATTTAAACCACTGTGGAATAATTAAAAATTTAAGGGCACTTCAGTTTCAGCACATTTTCATTCACTGCCCTAAACAACATTTTGAATAGAGCCAAAGCATGTTCATTAATTCCTAAAGATGCACATAAAATCCTGAAACTGTCAAAAGAAAAATTCGCTGAAAAGAGTCCAGGAATTGAACTTCCAAACTAGTCTGACATAGTTAGCACAGCAGAAACAAGACCCTACCAGGGGGTAAAAACAACTTTTGATTTTGAATAATTTTGTACCAAAATTCTCTAAACTATAAATCAATTTACCAGCTCAGTGTAATGCAAGCTACAAGCTTTGTCAAGTATTAATTTTTTCCAAATATTTAATACTTAAAGCAAACCAAGCGTAGTCTCAACTGCTGTGACTCACTCAGATGAAACAGAAAAAATTAGGTTTTCCAGACCATCACTATATTATAACCAACCTCCTTTTTTTCAGGTGTCGAAGGATACTCTCTGCAACCAGATATCAGCATGGAGAGACAGTGAAATATTTTTCTATCTGCTCTTCACTGCTGAAATTTAATCTCATATGCCACATGCCAGCCGTGAAGGTATTAGAGAGCTTCATGTCCATCACTTTTTAATCATATGCCTGTTGTACTTTCAACCTCTCCTAGTAAAAAAAAACCCAAACACTGAATTTATCTAAGCAGCATTTTGGAGTTCTTTTTGGTTATTTCCTATATATCAGCAAACATTCCCTGTCAGGTTTTTTGTCTGATAGCCTCGATAATCTTAACAGTTGTTTTATTCTTTTTAATGTTACGCTTTGGTTTTTGTTAGCAGAGCTGTTTTCTAAAGCTCTCTGTAGCATCAAACATGAACAAAATAGGGAAAAACACGTGGACTTCAAGCTAGTAAAGAAGCCTTAACCAAACTGATAAACTGGCTTCAATCTGAAGGGTTCACAGATTTTTTTAACTGATTATCACAGCATAAGCTCTACCCAATATCCCACACACACTCAGCACCTACTAGCAGAGACAAACAACATTTTACACTTCATTTACAGAACAGTATTTTTAACTGACTATAAAAGATGTAGATTCAAGCACAGGATGTCTGCGCCAGTCTCAGGGGCTTGTTCTCTTGAAGACATTGGTACAAGCCATTGACAAAGTCAGAGGGCACCTCTGTGTCCCCATTTATGATGCTGCATCACTGGCACTGGCTGAACAAGCTCCTGTAGTGTTAAGACATGGACCAATTCCATATTTCTAAAATTTAAATGTAAAACATCCTTCTTTTATCCACATAAAAAGTAGGAAGAAAGAGGATAATATGCAGTTTCCTTCTGGTAATAAGATCCTTTTTAAGCAAAACTAATATATTCCTAGTTGAGAAGTAATCACAAATTTTTGCTGTTTCCAGTTTTACTTCGAGTTCCTCTTATTTCTCATTACCCGATCTTTGAAGATATTACACTTATTGTCATTGATACCTCTCTAGAGGCTTTCTGTGAATTACGAACACAATGAACAATTTCTCTGTACCATTAATATTACTGATTACAAAATGGTTTGGGTTGGAAGGAACCTCACAGATCATCCTGTTCCAACCACCCTTCCATGGACAGGGACATTTTCCACTAGACCAGGATGGTCAGGGACTCTTTATTACAATTACCATTATATTTTTAAGGAAGAACAGAATCCACACTCTGTATAACTTCACGTTGTAGAAAATATTGAGGGATTTTTTTTTTTTCTGATTGCTCTCTATATGCTGCAAAAGGCTGATTTTCCTCTGCTGTGTCATTCTTATTAATTTGCATTCCAGGTTCTCCCATTTATTAACAAAAGGTCTGAATCACCTGAATGTGAATAGTCAGTATGCCTACAAGAGATTTTGTAGAGATCCACCAAGTCTCCATTCCTAAACCACAGGATTTAAAAGATTTTTTTTTCTAGAGATAATGACAGTTACAAAATGAATTTTAATGTACTATCTTGGGATAAGTGGGAAGCGTTCTGGCACCCCCTAAAATACATTTTTGAATCAAGAATTGTAATGTCCTGGTAACAGCAGCTCTAAAACATTTTCCCACATGAATCTCCAAAATTACAAGTCTTCCTTCAGCCATTATGTCTTTGTAATACCCATGTTACATCCTTTGTTATGTCTATATTCCCAGTAGACATTGATGGAGACCATAACTATTTAAGGTATAAAGTAAGGAGTTATTTTCTTTTAAGAAATTAAAAATTGAAGAAGTTGTTGAGAGCCCTGGATCCCCTTCTGGCCCCAGTGGTTCTTGGGTTTGTACTTTTTGCTTCAAATGTGTAGCCTAACATTGAACCTCAAGTTGATCAGAGATGTAAATCAACATATTCTCCTGATATTCTCTTAAATTCACAGAAGCCTTCATTCAAAATTGGATAAAAAAATCCTAGCACTGATTGCAACCAACTTCATGGTGTGGTCAATTGGCCCATTAGTGCATCTCAAGGCATTCTATCAAGAGAAGATTTCTTCCATAATTTTCTTTCTGTGACTACCAAGGCTGCTCCAAGCTGTTCTGAGTGATTATCTAGCACTCATTTTCACTTTCTTAATAATAAGTTGACAGCATGTAGCAGATAAATTGATTCACACAGCCACAAAATTGATAAATTCTGAACTGGAAGGAGATCGCTGTTGCCATGCAAGACAGCAGGAATCCTGAGTTTGCTTGCTTTTTTCCTCCTCTCTTTTCCACAAGCTCGGGCAGAAAGGGGTTTGTCAAGAAAACTTGGGGAGGGATAAGAACAATTAGCAGAGGCACAAAATGCTTTCATGGAACAAACAGAAGAACAACTGTGCATGTATACACATGGAAGAAAAAAAGCTGTAAAAAGCTTTATCATCTAAAGCTCTCTTAAAGATGACATCTGTGGTGTGTCCATTCCAGAAGGGAAAAGGACACTGGTCACAAGGTCCCAGCAATGGCAGGAGTGGGAATAAAGCAGGATGGCTGCCAAGCACCTCCAAACCTCCCTCAGGTATTTCCCCACACACAGGAGTCCTGTCAGCTTCACATGAATGTGTTTTCCCTCACAGATTCCACATCTTAGATCAAGAAAGAAAAGTAAGGAGACCTCAACCAAAACGTGTCCACATGTAAAATAGTGAGAAGTAACACGGAGCCATGGTAGGTTCCACACCTGTATTTTGAGCCAGGCCATTCACTGGGGCCTATGAACAGCTTCAGTGTCCATCAGGATTCAGAGTCAGACAAGAAGCCTGTATTTCCCCATTTCCTGACTCCTTAGGGATTTGACTTTGCCATTCACTCTTATCTTTCCTGGTCTAGCCCTCCTTCAGCAGCATTTTCAGGAATCACAGAGCCACACACTGACTCCACCGTGGCTTTGGGGGGTCTCATAACCAACATGATTTGATAATGAATCAAAGAAAAGCTTTGATTTTCTCACTGCTGAGAACTCACTGCTGAGATTTACAGCCACACAAATCATGGCCTCACCTTGAAACTGTCTTGAATAAAGAAACTGAAATTTTCCTTCCATCTGCAGAACCTGATATGGTCACATTACAGCTGAGGATCCTGTGCCCCACTTTAGAGAATAAAGGCTGTTTTTAAGCAAAATACAATTTTAGACTACTGTGGTATTTTTAATGACTAAGAAAAACTACCAAAGGGAATTCCCTAGCAGTAATCCAATTTAGTAGGCTAATACTCACTTGTACTTTGAAAGAAAACCATTAAATTATGTCAGCACAAAATCTGCTGAAGAAATATTTGTAATGGATGTACACAAACAACTGACACAAACATATTTAAGGAAAGCTGCCACCCGAGGAGACAGTGTAAGGGTTTAATTTCAAACAAAATCAGTTTTAGGTACTTGATGCGTCCATACAAAGGCAGAGGCTTTTGGTAGGGAGAGCAGAAGGCAAAGTATTGGGAAGAAACTATTCACTGTGAGGGTGCTGAGGCACTGGCACAGGGTGCCCAGAGAAGCTGTAGCTGCTCCTGGATTCCTGGAGGTGTCTAAGGCCGGTTTTGATGGGGCTTGGAACAACCTGGGATAGTGGAAGGTGTCCCTGCCCATGGGGCTGGAAATGGATGATCTTTACAGTCCCCTGCAACACAAACCATTCTATAAATCTCTTTTTGTACAGCCACTCTAAAAGAGCTGATGTTCCTAAGCAGTCCATCCATACTTTCAAATATTTCCCTCACCTCTCAGACTTGAAGTGATTCTTAACTGCTTTCTAATTAAATCAGGATGTTGTTTTCCCCTACGTTTGCTCTGATTTAAATATTTGCTTAAATACTTTCTAATTAAGACAGGATATTATTTATATGAGAAATCTTATACTTCATTAATGATGCAAAGCAGAAACCTGCAGTTCTTTCCTATGGAACAGTCTCAGATCACAAGATTTTCAAAATTATCACTTAGAACCTGAAAGCCTGAGATTTATTCTCTCCCTGTTGACCTTAAAAAATGAAATCTAAGAATTTCAAAACTTAGTGTCTGGAGTGAAGGAGCCTTTCTTCTTCAGAATTCTCTCTCTGAAGATTACTTTTTCAAGGAAAAGCTGAAACAATTTTTGAAACTGTGATGGGTTAATTTTCCAGAAATCAAGCAGCACTGAAAACAGCAATGAAAATTGACATTTGACAACACTATTACATTATTTAGTGCTGACATTAAACAAGTAATATCTTTTGCTGCCACTGCAAAGCTTTATATTGCATCTATCAAGCACTTTTCAGGTTTCCGATGCAGTCAAAATGCTAATCAAGTTAAATAGTTACTGGGCACATCCTGATTTAACGTTTGCTTTGATTTCAGTACTGGCAAACTTCGTATTTCCTTACTGGGCCTGGAGTTCAAAATACTGCGTGGTGTCAGAGAGGAGGACAAGGGCCACAAGAACCTAGTTATCAGAAAAATGAATGAGTTATCAGAAAAATGGTCAGCAATCAAGGGTCTAGAAATCAGCCTATTTGAATCCAAGTTAAATAAAAAGCCAGAGGTAGAGAGATGAGTGTTAAGCCACACAGATTTCCCATTTGCAATATTAAATAAAGATAACGAAGTAACGATTCTTTTTCCTTCTGCACTAAGTCAGCTACTAATCTCTGAATACTAGAATGCTATTATTATTATGCTGCATTAATACGCAATGTAATACTTTTCCACAATTTTGAACACTCTGCAGGAGTCTGGTGGTAAATATTTCATTTTATAGAAGGCCACACTGTGAAAGGGATGGCGAGTAGCACACTCTAGACCACACAATAAGACAGAAGCATCTATTAAGGTAATTGCTTCATCCTCAGGATATAACAGCATGCTAATATTTCCCAATGAAAATTCAAAGCCTCAGCCCAAACACAGCATGAAAACACAGAGCACAGCTCCTGCACAAACATCACAAACAGCATTTTGCTTAGATACATGCAGAAACCACAAAGACTCTGGAGTGGCCAGCAGTGCCTGCCTAGTGAATCATGCCATTCCTGCAGGCTCTCCAGCTACAGCAAGAGCCTGAACCACTTCTTTGCAGTATAATGAGCTATTTGCACCTTTGCTTCAGCAAGTCACTGATAAGAGGTGTCCCAGCACAACTCTTTGGGGCTGTAAATGAAATTCCTGCAGTTGACAGATGCCACCACGACAGGGTTGTCTGCTCCTGCAGGCAAATATTTTGTTGCCCAGATTATTAAACGCTATAAACCTCACTAGGGAGAGTCACGGCCATCTAAGCAACTCCTATAAGGATCATCATCTATTTTACAGCTGATTTATGTGTTCCTGTTGAGAAGTAACACCATGCTTCTAACTGCAGCTGCCTGCTTGTTGGTCTCACCACACTCAGAGTGTGGGTGTAAGAGGAGGTCTGGGATGAGCCAGGGGCCTTGGTGGAGGAGGGCTTTGCACCTGGTCTGAGCACCCTTTTCTTTTTTCTTTCATCAGTAGAATCACAGAATCAAAGACTCAAGATCATTGAGTCCAACTTTTGACCAAACACGACCATGTCAACTAACCCACAGCACTGAGTGCCACATCCTCAAACACCTCCAGGGACAGCAACTCCATCACCTCCCTGGGCAGAACCTTCCAATGCCTGACAAACCTTTCACTGAACAAATTCCTCCTGATGTCCAGCCTGAATGTTCCCTGGCACAGCTTGAGGCCATTTCCTCTTGTCCTGTCTCTGGTTGCCTGGAACAAGAGGCTGATCCCAACCTGGCTAAAATCCCCTGTCAGGGAGTTGTGAAAAGCAATGAGAACTCCAATGTTCATATAAAGGAAAGAGTCAAATATTGAAGACAAGTGTGTCTAAACATTTGGGATAATCTGACATGTAATGTATTACCAGTAGTTTCTTCAGTAGTTTCTTCCAATAAGAAAAGGTAGCCTGAAGGCAGAGACATGCTAATTAAGGTATTTAATGAAAACTGAAGAAGGGAAAGGCTGCTACAGAGCTCCTCTCACTGCCACACAGCAATCCACTGCCCAGCCACAAGAAGGAGGCAAATAAAATCTTAGGATGGCCCAGAGGATGAAGATAAGGCTCTGTTTGAGGGTGGGATAAAGACAAGTCATATTTTGGGGAAAGGTGGAGAAGCGAGACAAAATCCACCCTGAAGTAGGAAAAGGGGATGCCACTTAAAAACCTCTTGGAAATAGTGAAAAACAATGGCTAAAAATTTCTCTGACATTTGGCAGGGAAGAAGACCTCCCCAAGAGATCTTATAACAGCTGAGAAACACAAACATGCCTACATTTGATAAGATAAAAAATCAGAGTCCAAGTGATAAAACTGATTGGCCTCAGGCCATTTCAAAGTTCCACAACACCTCGGTATCCACCCAGAAACCTCCACCAAAAGCCCACCTCTGCATGGGGAACTTCTCTGGCTGTCAGACTGAGTCTGCAAGATCAATGTAGCAACACAAACTTTTTCTGATCCTCCTCCAGATAATCACACTACCCAGCAGATTAACTCTCCCTGTGAAAGGACTGATACCTTCACTTGTGTTTTTTGGAGCTGATCTGCACTCCACTGATCATCTGACTTTTTCTCCAGTAGGAAAAAATCAGCAATGAAAAGAAAATGCAAATGCATAAATTTTATGTCACCCTTTTTTTCCTATTCCTTTCACTTAGATTATTTTGTCTAGGACCCAATTCCTAAATATTATACTTTAGATAACATCTAACTTTTTCCTGGAATATGTGAGGTCATACTGTCTTCTCAGTAACTATAAAATAAATACCAAATACAAGACCAAATACCAAAAAAACCCCAAACCTCCTCTTTTACCAGATCCATCCTCATATTTCATAGATATAAACAGAGAAGAGATTGATATTTTCTCAGATAGAAATAAATACAAACCAAAGAAAGAATAAGGTATTTTTATTATATATTTTGGAAAGAATTGAAAATTACAAATCAGTGGTTCATTTTTTAATTGCACATCTTTTCCTGATATTTTGAGAATACATTAGCTCAGCAGTATCTGTAGTTTACAGTAGCAATTAGCATCCTGGGGAGTCAGCCACAAATAACAAATTCATAAACAAAGTAGAATTAATCAAGGGAAAAATTAAAAATAAGGAGGAGCTTGCATAATCTTCGAATGACAGAACAGCTAAGAGAAGCCCTTGCTCCAGGCAAGGATTAGTCTGTCAAAATTATGGTCAAATATTTAAATATGCTTATTTTTTCTTAATGGTTTCTGAAGTTAATGCAAGGTAATTATATAATTAAATAATATCTATATTATGACCTGTCTAAAAATTAAATTCAAAGCATAATCACCTCACTAAACCTCAAGACGTCCTTGCAAGTTTTTCATTTCAGTAAGAGAAGGGACAGGGGAGATGTTTTTACCCATCAATGCACAGGCAGACAAAATAATGGACAGCAGTGAATGAAATCCCAAAGCAAAACTGTTCCTAAATGTAAAGATGTGGAAAAAATGTCTCCTGCCATTACATTATTAGATTATCAGATCAACAGCAAGTAAAAATTAGCCCATCCAATATTTCGTATACCCAAGGTGGAAAGGAGTGCTGTGTGAGAGCAGCACAGAGCTGCAATCTCACCTCTGCCAGCTGAAACCTGCCCTCCATTAAATGGAGCTCCAGGCTGACTCTGGCTTAGCCAGGCTTTTCTCAGGCACTGTCATGTGCTGGATATCAGGCTACAGCAATAGAAACAAATCCCACATGGATTGCTTCAACTGGAGTGAGGGAAGAGGATGGATAGAGAGAAGGCAAAGAGGTCACTCCTCTCATTTACCTTTTCTTACAGTTAACAACTCACAACAGAAACTAGAGCCTGAAATCCCAGCTATGCTGCTGCAAGAAGTGACCACACACTTCAAAGTCTGCTAAAATTATCTGCCAAATCAGGCCAAGGCCACTGGCCAGCCCTGTAGCTGGCTCTGTGCTGGAATCTCAGATTGGGCAGCAATGCATTTCCAGTGATTCTTCTATCTCAACTATTCATGTTATCAGGGCTATAATTCACTGGCAATTTGTTGGGTTATTTTTGTTGTTCTCAATCCATGACAGTCTGGAAAAAGCATCTCCTTAAAGAGGATATTTTTAACAGAGCTCAGCATGAAACAGAACAGAGATGGGGCTACAGTATTTCTTACCAGAAGACAACTCCCCCAAGAACACCCAGCTCAGAAACGTTTTACCAGCAGCACACAACTTGTAGTTTGGGGTTTTTGTGAAGCTTACCCATATTTTGTGTAACAATACTTTAACAAGTATAAGGAGAAAACCATTTGGAAGAAGAGTCCATGCAGTCTACTGGAAGACTTGCTCTGTGGTGCTGAAGTACTGACAAAGACAGAAACTTAAAAAAACCCAACAAACCAAAACCAGAAAAAACAAAGACAGAACAGAGATAGAATCATCTAAGCTTGTCAGCAAGGAAGGAAACACTGTCTGTCTTGGACACACTTTACTTGAGCACACCTTACAAACTTACAGGAAAATTCACAAGTGCAAAGTTACATCCTTAAACAACAAGATGAGGCTGTTATTGAAGTGCTATGATCTGTTTTGCATCTCTATTTAAAATAGTTTCCCTTTAGAGCATCCTATTGAAAGGAAGAGAAGGGCTCTGAAGTGTTATTTTCCTTACATTTGTGAGAAAAAGCCTTTGTAGTTAATATTGGTTGAGAACCACAGTATTTTAGGATTGCAAAGCCTGCTTAGATTGTCCATCTCGTACATGAAAGCCCTGAGAACAATTCCACAACAGCAGAATAAATACAGTCTTAAAAGAGAAAAAATCAATGCAACATTTGTACTTTTTTTTTTTTTTCTCTTTTTTCCCCCATGAGCACCAAAACATTCACTAATTAGACTTCATATCACTGCTCCAGGCTAGGTAACAATTATCACTTCCATTTTACAGATTGCTAACGAAGGAGTTTTGCTCAATTAGAAGTGAAAGGATCAATATCAGGCCACACCACATCTCAAAAGGACAGAGGACACTGCAACCTGAAGTGCCTCAATCCACTGGGTGACAAGATAAGATGCAATTAGTTATGCTTTTCCTCTGATCAAAGAGAGAAATTTCTAATGGACTTGCCCTGCTCTGGCACAATGTGCCACTATCTTTCCTCTTTGTAACAGCAAAATTACAGCGAAAAGAAACAATTTTCTACAAAGCAAGTCCTAAACACAACAGTGCAGAAGCTATTTTGGCAGCTAATGCCCAATGTTTCGTGCTGCCTTTATTCTTAAGGCAAAGGGTACACATTTCATCAGCTGCAAGCTGAGAAGTGGATCTGTACTCAAAATGAAGATATCCCGTGCCTTAACAGAAAGGAAAGCCGATGAGTCACTTTAAATTATAATCAATGGGAACAATAATCCTACAGATTAGTCTTGGTATTTCTCAAGTACTTTCATAAATTTTCAGAAGGGGCATTTCTACCACTTCAACTAATACAAAGCAAGGGATCGATATTACAAGGATTTCTGTATTGCACCAAAGAGATTTGAAAAAATTCAACTTGCTTCAACTGTGCTTCAGCTATTCCCATCTAAATTCTCTCTGTTCTCACTGTCCTTCAATGACACTCAGTAATTAAATGAACAAGCTCAAATTTTCCTAAACATTTGCAATGTTTTATTATTTGCACCATTTTATGCAAGGTATGTATCTTGAAAGTATTTCAAGGATATTTATGAGCTCAAACAGAACTGATGGAGGGCTATAAATCCATGCCAGCCATGAGGAGCTATTTTAATTTCCCAGAGCCTTGTACTGACCAGGGCTGGCTTGCCAGGAAAACTCAGTACTGAGCAGGTGCTTCAATTCTTGGCTACAAAAATACCTCATCTTCCTTCTCCTCCCATTTCTTTCAGACTCTGGCCTTCATTATAAATCTCTGCAAGGTCTTCAGAAATCAAAGTTGGTCTGACAGTCAAACTGAAAGCCTGAAACACTGTGGAATACCCTGACCCTGGAAGCAGAGTGAAACCTCTTCCACATTGCTGCAAGAATCACCTTTGCTCCACAGGCTGCTGCTCTCGGTGTGTCTCGCCCAGCACTTGGGACCAGACCCAGAAAAGGCAGCTGGGCCATCCTGGCTGCAGCAGGGGGATTGTCAGAGCTTCAGCCCATCATCTTCTGGCCCAGGCTGCGATACGCTCACAAACAGGGAGACAGATTATAGACTGACTTGATGTATTGTCATGATGGAAATGACATACATGGAAACAACACTTTTTCTCTTTTGGCTGCGTCTCATAAATCTCTCTCTGCCTTCCCCCACGACGTGATTTTTTTTCTATTTATTCACTTCCATATGCTTCTGTATAACGGAGAAAGCACAAATAAACTACAAAGTACAAAAAGGAGAAGAGACATCTCTCTGTAATTATAAATCTTGTGGTGTGATGCTTTGTTTCTGTTGAGCATTTGGGAAAACAGATTTTAAGAACAGGTTCCATTAACAATAATGGGACAAGTTTCCAAAGTAATACAAGCTGGTGCACTTCAGAGGAGTAAAGCCTTACATTACAGGCTTTAGGCAGTTCTCCCCTTTGCTCTGCAATAACTAAATCACAAAATCTAAGGAGTAAAATCTGCAACCTATGCCTACTTCCATAGTGACAAATGCTACAGAGTAGAACTCTGCCCAGGCACACCAATGACAGTGTTGCAGTAAAAGAATAAATTGCACTGCTTCCAAAGCAGTGTCAAATTCTTAATCTCTAACACTGCTGGTTCATTACCTCTATATGGTGTCCAACAAAGTGCTCAAAATAGGCAAAACCACCCCAGAGAGGTTAATTGATGTCCAAAAGCATATTCAATTAGGTGTAAGCAGCACGACAGAGAAGTATGTGAACTCAGCACGACCAGCTTAGTTATTTCCATGAAGCCACAGATTTACAGTAATGGGTTTTAGCCCATTACTAAATTCCTTCTCATTAAGGAATTATTTTGGACCCCATGAAGGAATAGGTGTGCAGCTGTGTTCATGGGGATTCCTGAAGCCAATGGAAAAGACAGCCCTGAGGTGTGAAGGTGAATGTGGAAAGATAAAGTGAAAAGATAACCAGGTGACCCATTGTGGTCCCTTCACACCTCACCCATTCTGTGATTCTGGGATTATGTGTTTCCCCCTCTATCCAATTAGTCTGGTGATCATTTTCATGTAAGAATTTACAACCAGGCTCTACTTTTAATATGCAGAATGCTAGAAAACACTTGTGCTAAGACACTTTGCAAGACATATTTCTAGTTATGCATGCAAATCTACTGAATTTCACAGAAGCTGGTGCACCACACCTCTGCTTTACCAACATACATCTCCAATGCTCTCTTTCCCCTTAGTTCTTTAAATAATTTAACATATGAAATTGGGAGGTGCTGGGATTTTTTAGTGAGTTAGAACTTCTTCACAAAGCTCAAAGATGCTCTCATGACATTGGATGGGACAGCTGGAAGCCAGCAACAAGCATTGCTGCAACTCTCTCTTAGCAGGCACAGAGAAATTTTCAAATACATGTTGAGGATGAAGCAGATACTGCTGTTGAAAAGCAAGTGCTTTGCTTAAGTTTGCTCAGTAAATTTCAGAAATGTTATCATTAAAAATTAAAATTAACTTTCAGTTGCTTGGGCTCTATATTCCATTTCAAGTGGTTTAAAAGCAATCGTCTGGTTTTCATAAAAAATTCTAAATTTTTGCTAAAGGATGTTTCTGTATGATTGCCAAGTCTCCCTTTAAACCAATCCCCCCCTCCCTTCCTGTCCACTGTTGCATTTATCATTACTGCACTTATTAATTTTTAAAGGCTGCCCTTCTTCACAAGAGCTAAATAGGAAAAAATGGAAAGGTGGAACCATGACAGATAATATAAATCTGGAAAACAATTTCCTTCTCCATTCACAGCTGCCAAAACTCAAAATACCCCTCTCTTTATGACTTCATGCACTGCTGGTGACTTACAAGTGAAGTAAGAATTCATTCCCTTGCATTTCAACAAATACGAGGAACAGCAAATTGCCATGGATGCTTCTTTTCAGTAGCAGTCATCTTGTCTGGCCAAATACACTTTTTGCTCCTTCTGTGGAGACAGAGAGATCTCCTGGCTGGCCCCTTTCCTACAGAGCGAAGCAATATAAATCCAGACGAATCCTGTAACTTCCAAGCATTTTGTCAATTCTGAGAATCCTGCCAGTGATCAAACCCAAAAGGTTTCCTGCTAAAAAAATCCCCTGCACTGAGCTAAGGACAGTTCTTTTCCAAGTTCTGCACCAGTTCTTTTCCACAACAAAACTGCTGCCATTCATTGTTATGGCATTTAGCAAAAGAAATTCCTGGACCAAACCTCTCCCAGTGCTCCTCTAAGGTGGTACTTTAATACAGATAAAAGAGGCCGAATAATCTCAACATAAATTAGAGATTGAGTTGCCTTTATACATACTACTGTCTTTGAGATTATGTTGTGGCCTACAGGACATATGGTGCTATTTTTTAATACAAAGCAGTTGCTAAACTGCTGAATTTCTACCCAAAAGTATTTTGTTTTGTTTTTTCACATGCAGTCACATTTGAAATAATAGTTAAAAATCCTATGTGTTTTCTCTTCAGCCATAAAAAACTTTCTTTAAAGGAACTGCAGAGTCTAAAGCAAGAAAAAACTATTACAGAATCAGAGAATCACAAAATGAGTAAGGTTGGAAAGGACCATAGTGGGTTCATCTGATCCAGACTCAAATACTACCAATTCAGTTTAACCCTTTAAGGGTTAAGTTATCCCTAAAAGTACCCTTAAAATAATTATAAATTATTAAAGCCTCTAAATGTACTCAATCTATGGGTGATGGTGCTCTATACAGCCAAAGATAGAACCTGAGCTGCAAGATTTATTTGCTTTTGCTTATTTAATAATAAGAAAAATACTATTTCTGTCTCCCATTCTGTTCAAAAGTAGATGAACAAGTTTTTACTCAAAGTTGAAAAGCCATGCATTAGTCTTCAGGCAGATATCAGGATGGGAGAAAATTCTCCTCAGAGGAAAAATTCAGAAAAGTTTAATGTCACAGTCAAAGAATTACGATGGAAATATTCATGCAACCCTAAACGTGAAGATTTCTGCAGCACTTTCTGTAATCAGTGTGGATGTATTTAGGTAAAATCTAATTTTCCAGGGAAATCATAAATGCCTCATTTTCACAAGAAGCCTGAGGGAGACTGTATGTACCAGAGATAACACAGAGATTGTATCAGAACGCAATATCTTCGGATATAAATAACATGAGGAAGCACAGATGCAATTTCATCAAATATCACCTCCTCAGAGTACAGACAAGACTCGACCTCTTTCCTGGTGCACACTGAGCACCCTTCTGGTGCATTCAGAGGGCTCTGCAAAGCAGGATTCACAACTGTCCTGTTGCCACCTTTCAAAATGTGCCCCTCACCTGCTAGCTGGTGTTGGGATTTCTCTGCCCAGGCTTGAACAAGGCTAAAAACTGCTCCACAAAATAGGAAACTGCTGGTTTCAAAGTGTTTTACACCACAGGTCTGTATCCACATTTTGTAGCCCAGTTCATCCCTTTAGCCAGGAGGCTGAATGCTTTAGCTCTAGGCTAGGAAGATCCACCAATATCTGCAGCTTTTCCTAATATGGCTTTATTTCTCTCAAGAGAGGACAGAAAAAAAGCCCTTTGTCATAATTTGGCTATTGTAAAATGATGTCTGGCTCAAAAATTACAAGAGAAATGCAAATATTTCCGTGTTTTATGAATATTAAAATAATAGCCATTAACTAAGTAAAAAACCTGATATTTTATCCATCATTAACAGGGATACTCTCATTACTTGAAATAAAATACTGATAAATTTCTTTCAGAAAAAGCACAGCTGTTCTAAAAATACTTCAATTTTTTTTTCAGAATCTCCATGATCACATTTGAAATTTGTTGCTATAACTTCAATTAAGGATGTGAAAGAACAGGACAGTTCTGAGTACTGTTTCAGATCCTGGCAAACATCTTGAAAATAACAGAGGAGCATCCCAAACCACCTCCTGAGGAAGTGGTAGAAATCCTATGCTAGATCTCAACAGTAGATTAAAAATAAGTACAAAGAAAGAAGTCAGCTTTCTACAGAGGTGCTGGAATAGGCCAGGTTTTGTTTCAGAGTCTCTAAAGTTCAGGTCTCAAAAACTGATAGAACTCCAAATTTAATTCCTTACATTGAAATACTCTCTCCAGACACACAGAGCTGCATGTCCATTGGTCTCCCACTCCTCAGGACACTGGTAATGTTTTTGTGAACCAAAACACATCTGCTCCAGGCCCCCTGATGGTACCACCTTACACAGAGCACTTTGCATATGCAGGTACATGACCAGCAGCAGGGCTGGGCACTCATCCAGGAAAATAAAACCTCATTTAACCCACACGCTACAGAGTGCTTCTTTAAGACAGGCAAATCTTGTTTTCATCTGCACAACATTTTAAAGACCAAACTTAATTTCCATTGTTCTACTGAAGAACATGCAAATCATATCAACAATTGGTGTCTTTCTTTCTTTTCTGCTTTCCCCATCACTAGGTTTCTCTTTTTAAAAAATCATCTTTAGTTGGATTAAAATAGAATTTTTCTTCTTGTAAGATCAGTTTTTCACACGGGACCTTCCCAGCTTTAATGTTTGGTAGATACAACTATTTCCACCTTTCTCTCTTTGTTCAACAG
This sequence comes from Sylvia atricapilla, assembly GCF_009819655.1. Taxonomy (NCBI): domain Eukaryota; kingdom Metazoa; phylum Chordata; class Aves; order Passeriformes; family Sylviidae; genus Sylvia; species Sylvia atricapilla. The sequence continues at coordinate 148,508,657 of NC_089140.1, forward strand.
AGACTAGGGAAAAGCACAGGAATAAGTCAAAACACAAATGGAACAATGTCCTCTTGTGGCCAGCTGTGTTGGGCTGACCCAGTCTGACCCACACGTAAGGCACCTCCCCAAGCAGCTTAAGACAAATTTACAGGACACTGAGAAGTTCCACCCCAGTCTTCTCAGACCTGTGGAGATGCCCATCCTTCACTGCTGCCAGGTTTAATGACTGAGACACAGCCCAACAAGGAGGAATCCATTACAGGATTCCTCCAATGCATTTAGAAAGGAAGATGGAAGAGAGCACTAGGATCAATGTTGAGAAGAGACCAATTTCACCAGCACAAGAGTGATGAGCCACCACCACATCTAAAGTTGCTAGAAGAACTGGATTATCTTTTAATTGTGGCCCTTGTGAGCATCCATCTGGAGACAAAGATGAAAAGTCACGACAGCTTGCAGCAGTGGTTTACAGACATTTCCAACCACAAATTCTCCTCCCTGTGCAATGAACTCATTTTCATTCACTCTGCAAGGCTCTTTCCCCCATTCTGAGAAATCCTGGTCTAATGGGGATGCACAACATAACCCATCACACTCACAACTCATTTCTGGGATGCTGTATGACCTAAAGGTTCCCACCAGGCACAGGATGGTTTGACCTCGCCTCTTCTGTGGAGATCAGAACCAGAACCTAAATCAAATTCTGATGACAAGGTCCTGACCCAGGAACACATGAGTGTGTGTGGGAGAGCAATACCAATATTCATTGGAATATGGTTTCTCTTTTTAATATTTTATAATTTTTAGTGGATTTTTGCTTCCCCTTGGCAACTGACTTGCCATTAAATAAAGTCCAATATTAGTATCCTCCACTAAAAATTAAGACTTGAATTGTTTGCTGGGCATTGCAATTAAATCAAGTTTAAGCAGACAGAGCAGCTCACAGTGCTCTGCCTTCCCTGCAGCAAATTTCTAGTTGTGTCGGATTTAAAAAAAAATTAAACCCCCATACGCAAATTTTACCCATATAAAAACACCCCACATGGACACCAACTAGCTGATTAGTATTTTAGATGCAGTAAAGTTGAAAGGCAATTTCATATAAGTCTTTTAAACCTATTTCTCCAAAGTAAATCCAATGGCTCAGTAAGACTTTATAAACTTTCCTTCCTCTACCAAAGGAATGACTTATTAATTCAATTAATTAGGAACATGTGGTAGAGATGCACTTTTTTACCTTGAGAGTAGCAGGTGAGACTGTAGGAGGGCTATAGAACCATTTTGTCTCCTGTCAAGTATTTTCAAAGATGCTTGACCCCAAAGGTGTGTTCAGCTTTGCTCAGAAGACCCAGAGGAGCCTGATGTGGGAAAAGTGAGTGGCAGGAACCACTGGCAAGCTGGTAAGACAAATTTTATGTTCCAATTTCATTTTACATCTACTGTCAATGAGAAGAAAAAAAATGTAGGAGTCAACAGCCAAATTTTATGAAAGTTTATTGCCTAAATATCACTTTTGAGTTTTGTACTCACAGATAACAAAATAATGGGATGTGTTTATTGATGGAAGGGAGGCTGTGCTCAGTTTAGCATTATAACAGACTGAGAGACATTGCAGTGATATGTCAGGAAGGCTTGGTAGAGACTAAAATTAAAAGCAAGCCTCACTAAATCTTAAAAATGGGATTGCTACATCAACAGCTTGATGTATAGCTTCTATTGTTGTTCACAGATAATAGTTATTTTCTGTACCTATGAAGTGCTTTCTGTATTAAAGTACTCCTGCCATCATAAAACACTTGTAAAAATTAACAGCCAACTTCTCTACTGCACTGAATATTAATTACCGTATGAACGTTTCTTGCCACACAGCTTTCCAAAGATCTTCTCTCCTAGGATATTTAATTTCATGTGGAAAGCAATTTTTCATCAGCCTACACAAATCAGTGAATGGAGAGGACATGGTGCATCTGACTGCCTGTCTGAACTCCAAGAGCGCTCTCCCCACTGCGAGCTACTGGGCTTGAAATGAAACATTAATTATGTTTTTTATTTATAAAGAGGAATTGATCAAAGGACAGATATGGAGTGGTAGTGCTAGTTGTCAGTGGGTTTATTAATAAATGTTAGAGCTGTGAGGAAAATGTTGGGCCTGGGTTTAGTTAAAGTGAAATGTTTCATAAACGTCACTGGAGTGAGCATTGCCAATACTGTCAAGATGGAAAAGGTTAAAATACAGGTGTGAATGCAGAGTGAACAGAAATAGAGTTACAGCAAGCACTGTAAGTGAGGGGGTTAATACCATAAAGATGTTTGGGAGGAGAGGAAACTCTTGAAAACAGCAACCCCAGAGCCCAAGAGAACCACTAGACAGTAACTCAGACACAGCCTTAAACTGGCCAAGACAGCAAGGTCACTGCCTGCTTATGGAATACATACATTAGCCCAAATTAGTTATTCCTGTTTGTCACAGAGGACTTCACATCAAAACCAGTTCCTACACTTCAACACATCTCAGGGCTGGAAAGGTTCAATGAGATTTCTGAGCACAGTCAACATTAATCATTCAAGAGCTGAAGTGCCTAAATTAGTATGAAAGACGCTGCAGTAAGTGCAGCTCGGCCAAATAATAATTAAATGACTACTGTGAAGAAAAGAAAAAAGACAGAACGACTGCACTGTACAAGTTCTCAGTTTGAGGAAGGGGGGCAGGACCCAGTAGAGGTGCCTTCTCAACATTTCTCTACTGGATGCAAGGTGAATGAAAACCTCTACTAGCTATTTTCTGTTTTTAGACTTAGGCCTAGAAATATTTATAAACAACACTAAATCTTTGCTTCTACACAACCAAGTTGAGGTTGCTGTAAAAATGTTTCCAAGATCAGCTTTCTCCACCTCTCCTGAAACTTTACAAGAGATTTATAAAGCTGCTCATAAAGCATAATCTTAAAGTTCATACCTTATTTCCCTAGCAAAAGCAATTGAAATGATGCTCCGTGCTATAAACTAATTAAGTTGCTGCTTCCTTTCAGTTGAGCCACATACTCAAACCTCTCATATTACTTTCATTTTCTTCCTGCTTTGAGCTGCTATCAAATAGCCCAAATAAAACATTTTGCTGGTCAAAATCTTAAAGAAAGAAAAGGAAAAATATATCAGCTTTCTAAGTTTGTTTGTTTTTTTTTTAATATAAATACCCCGTCTTATTCTTGATAATATGCTTATAAATAATTAAAATACATGAACAGCAATAATAGCAAAATAGTTTTCTTATAAGGCTTGAACTCAACTTTCTATCACCATGATGAACTTCTATTTATCTTGCCTGTGGTAATACTTCCTAATGATTACATAAAGAGGACTATTTTAGGGAGGTTATATCTTTGATCTCTCTTTATATACATAAAAATCACTTGCAGAAGACAGATCCTGTAAACTTACACATAATACTATTTCTCTGCAAACAAAATACTTAGGGAATCATTTTGTTTCCTTTATAAAAGTGTTTTCCTGCTTCTCTCAGCACATATCACAGAATGCTTCAGGTTGGAAGAGACCTTAAAGACTATCTCATTCCACCCCCCAGCCATGGGCAGGGACACCTTCCACCATCCCAGGTTGCTCCAAGCTCCACCCAACCTGGCCTTGGACACTTCCAGGGATGGGGCAGCTTCTCTGGATGAACTGTTCTGGTGCCCCACCGTGCTCTGGGTAACGAATTTCTGCCCAGTATCCCAACTAACCCTGTCCTCTGTCCCTGTGGAGACGTTCCCCAACGTCCTGTCACTCCATCCCTCATCCCCTCTCCAACTCTCCTGTGGCCCCTTTAGGCACTGGAGGAGCTCTAAGGTCTCCCCAGAGCCTTTCCTTCTCCAGGTTGAACAACCCCAACTCTCTCAGACTTAAGTCAGAAATAATTGAAAACATACTTTCAGAGTCAAAGAGGGCACAGATTCCTCAGGCAAGCATGTAGAATTCATCACATAGACGTCTGTTATTTACATTTTTTTTCCTATCAATTGACACATAAATACATTAATTTTAAAAAATCCTGCCTGCAAACAAGGCATTTCTAAGGCTGGTACAGTTTGTTGGAATTTTCTAGAAAGCAGAGAAAATGAGAAAGGTGAAGGAGGTTTTTTGAAGTTTGCCTTACGGAGGAAGCACACAGCCAAGCCCTTTGAAGCAAAGGATTTGTTCCCAGTACTGCTGAACCCATCTTGCCTCCAGTACCACCTTCCCCATCATATGTTTCTCCCTCTTTTTCTGAAGTTTTGTCTTATGTAAGATCATTTAATTCTTCATGTATTCTCAGGCAACTGAAGAAGTTCCAGGAATTATGGACAGAATAAATTTCCAGGTGCTTTTCCCCCTTCTTCAGTAAGGTCTTCAGTAAATGCCTCAAATAGGTTGTGTCCATTATGTGCTTCACCTGAAACCAGTTACAGTGATAGTTACTAGAGCATAAGGAAGACACACAGGGACAAAGCCAGGATGCCTTGATATCTTCTATCAAAATCTTCTATCAAGTTTGACCTACACATTCCAAAGGAAGAACGAGGTCAAGACCACTGGGGAAAGGAGTTTCACAAGACCCATGCATCAAGGAAGCAGTATCATCTCTGTTTCTAATCAACAAATTTGTCCATATGTAAGTGTCCATATCAAATTAAAAACAAGAGGAAGGGCAAGTGGGGAAATGTGTTTCAAAGGGAGAAAAACAAATAAATTTCTGAAAGGGAGCTACCCATGGTATCAGCCAGATAGCACTAGACAATGATCACTATTAATCACTATTTCATAACTAACTGGAACCTGTATTGTGGCTTTTAGAACATCATGACAGAGCCTGGGTATTCCTCTGCCTTGAACTTTGATTCCTGAACAAGGCAGCTCTTATGGGTTTCTCAGAATTTCAAAGGGTCCTGGAAATGCTGTGCTGTTTCATCTTTATTTATCCCACACAAAAGACGTCCCCTGATTAAAGTCAGATTTAATCACGGTATTAAAGGGGGAGAACTGCTTATTTACATTAGTCCCAGTGTGATCCCAATGATCTGCAAGCAGTTTCCTCTGATTTGATGAACCGTATTGACAAGACAGAATGAATGCTGCAAAGCACTTATTTATGTGCAAATAAATATGCATTTGCCACCAAGATTTTGTCCAATATAAGCTCTCAACTCCACAGACAGGGAAAATATGCTCCCCACTGGGGTACACGCTCTCTGCTAGAGTGTGACTAAATCTACTCCGCTGGCAGACTAGATTTAATAATGTTCTTCTCCTTCCCAAGAATGTTATAAAGCTGCATTAACATCCTCAGGCAAAAGTCTCCACAAAAATGAAAAGGAATATTGTTTCTATTTTAGAGATGTGATAAAACCCCATAGCCAGCCACCTACATAGTAAGTATTTCCATTCATCTTGGTAGCTGAAAACCCAACATTCAGATCACCTCTAAGTTTAGAATAAAGTAGTATGGGAAGTTAAACACTTGAGCAAATTCAGGACTGCCATTACCTCAGTTAAAGTGCAATCCTGATTTATCACCCGATTCCTACTAGGAATCTTTCTGTCATCTTTCCAGAATGAATACAGATGACTGCACAGAAGGCGCAAGGCATACAGCAAATAATATGTACTACATGGATTTTGGAGAAGACATCCTTTCATGCATATATCAAACCCCAAAGGCTTTGTTGAGAGACAAATCCACATCCAGGAGAATGGAAAAGAAACCATCAGAAAAAGAAAAGTAAAAAAATCATTTCAGCACAAGGATTCAAACAAGCAGACCCAAACTGCACTTCCAAAATAATTTAAATTAATCTTTATGATGCTGCTTTAGGTCTCTTTGCTAAACTACCTGGAAAACAGACCCCAGAGTTCATGCACAGGAACTTCAGGCAAAGTTCTGGCTTTATTGTTAATGTAGAATATGAAACAACAACTCATTGTTCACAATTAGATACTATGAACACGAACAAATTTAAAATAGGTTCAGCACTTGTATCTACAGCAGCAAGAACTGGGCACATTACCAGCACTTGCTGTACAAGTGCTGCCTTACAGTTGTACTAACACTTAATCCTTACCTCTTTCACTTCTCTTTTACAAAGCCTAAGTGTAAAACGGCACTAAACACAGTGTGAAAACACAGTAATTCCCAGTTGCCTTATTAAAGCATTGACAAGGTTGCAGTGAGATGTGCTGGAGAGGCAGCTCTGCAATGTTATTAGCATGTGGTGGAAGGAAGCCTTGTCTAGAAAGTGAGTTCATTGAGATGGTATCTTCATACTTCTTGTGACATTACCTGTTCAATAAATAATTATATTCCTATTTTAAATAAACATGGAATTTATAGATTCCTTCATTATTACTTAATCTCCACCAATAAAAGCTTTTATGTAAAGGAAGGGCACAGTACCAGGCAGAGAGTCCCCAAAATCTTTCCAAATTTTCCAAATTCCAAATGCTGTAATGTCATAGTGGCAGCACAAACTACCCATAAAAGCACTTAAGCTGCCAGTACCCAGAACAGCACATAAAATCCAGGAAACTTATGGGAATTACACTGGTACTTACAGAAAAGCTTAGTACACAGACAAATTCTCAACAACATCAGAAAGCTCCATCACTGTCACCAAGCTGGACACATCATAGGCAGGGCCAGTGTTTAGGTGACATTGTACAAGCAGGAATAATCCACTTGAGTGACATCTTAATTAATGGCTCTTGAATTGCTGGGGAATACATGCATTTCTCAAGTACTTCAGAATTGTTAAATAATGTGGTGAATCTATTACAACAACCTGCCTGAAGTTCCTGAAAGTCTTTGGAAAGTTCCTGTAAGTCTCTGCTTTACTGCTGTGATCTCCACTGTCCCCTCCACCCTTGGCAGACACCAGCTCGTAGGCAGGGGCATGGCATTGATGGGAAGCTGGAAGTTGCTCCTAGCAGGAAAGGAAGGTGGTAAAATGCATGAAATCATTAAAAATGCTGGAGCTGACTTCAAGCTGCTGTTGCAGAGCAGCTGTATCTGGTCTCCTGTCTCCTGCCTCCTGCATCCAGACCCGGACCTGACCCCTGGCCCTCCTGGCTTGGCCCTGAAGCTGTCTCCAGGCCCTGGATTTCCTGGGCTATGTGTGATGCTGAGCAGTGCCTCTGCAGCCACTCCTGGCTCAGTCTCCTTTGTGCTTTGCCATCACCTGTTACAGGTGCAGATGCTGGCCACCTTTGGAGCATCACTCCTCATCAAGAGGCACCTGAAACCCTCACAAATCTTCCTGAAATGTTGCTGCTGAGCACAAAACAAACCCAGGGAAGACATGTTGGGATCATGATGTGACAAAGCAGTTGGTGCCTTGTTCCATGACTAAGGGCTGACAGATGTCTGCTCCTTCAAAGCGATCTCATTGGAGTAACACTGCAAACCCCGGGAGGTGACATTAAACACAGCCTGTGCCTGCTCCTGGAACAAAGAGCCTGGAATTCTCCTTCTTGCTAACAGCAGCATGATTGTAATGTGAGGATGAAAATGTCCGTGTTCCTGGCGGTCCTCAGGTTTGTGTGAGAGGCAAAGACCATCATTTCCCAAAACATTTACAGTGACAAAACTACCGAGATTGTAGAAATTAAAAAGGCTTTTATCATAACTGACTATTGTTTTGTTGTTTTAATTCTTCAGACAAATTTAGAAGATGAATTCTGCTCTATTAAGACTTGTATAGACCTCTTTTGCTCCTGGCATTGTCACCCATCCTGACCCAACCAGCTTTCCAAGAAAGAAAGCAATTTACAGTAGGGACATTCCCATGAGGACAGAGGTGGTGGAACCTTAAACTGTGAAATCTTTGGAGAAGCAGCAGCCACATGGGCACATATTATCAAGTTATGCATGTGCCAATACCAAGATGAATCCACTTTTTTTCTTTTCATTTTACACATGGTGCCTGGCAACAAAGATGGAGATCCTGCTGTAAACTTGTATTTCAAAATGGATTTTGAGTTGCAAAACACACTTGGACAGTGGGAAAACTTGGTGACAGCTGTGATTCTTTCACTCTGTTTTTTGCTTCTAGTGCAAATGTTTAACCTATTCCTGTGACCAAAAGGGACAGCAGCAAGCCCTTGACTAGAAAAATGTAGTCAAGATATAGAACATGAAAAATTCAGATGTGTCTCTGAGATAACACTAAATCCACAAATTTTTTTGCAAACTAGATTCCTTATTCAAGGGATAATTCATAAACGCCTTCAAGAATTCAATGCAATGCATATGGAATTAACAACACAAATCCATTGCTCATTTGTGGCAATTTCACAGTGAACAGAGATGAAATATCTTCCAAACCAAAGAGAAGATTTTTCTAAGATTAGAAGTAATATGTAGCTTTAAGTAGGTTAATATTTATGTTAGACCGGTGTAGCAAATCTAAATACACAAAGAAATGTAACTCAAGCTTTAGAGAAAACTGCAATTTAAAAATGAATTAAAATCAAATTAATCTTTGCCCTGTCTCAGTGTAATGATTTAATTGCAATTATGACATCTGTAGCAGAAAAAAATTAAATGAAGAATAAATTACAGATATAACAGAACAAAGGGAGAGAAAGTGAAAGGAGAAGTATAGCAACTCAACAATAAAAGTGCTTTGCTTGAGGTCAAAGCTTATTATTTGCATTAGAGGTACTTGGGAGTCATCTGCGTAGCAAAAGAAAACAATTTTACAGCAAACTTGTGAAGTTTTGAATGAAGTAGACTGGCATCTGGGAAATGATATTTCCAAAAACAAACGTTGACACGTGACAGATGGATACAAGGGCTATTTGAGGACTACTGTATGCATTCATGCTTTTCATACCACATTTCTCTTTACAGGCTTCCTAGCAACAGAATTTCAAACTAAATCCCTCAGAAGCCACATGCTTTCTGAAGGACTCACTATCCTCCCCCTAAAGAGCATTTGTGGGGGGAATTCAAGAAAGTCATTCAAGAAAAGTATTAAACAAATGCTCCTTCTGGTTAGCAGAGAAGTACATGAGCCATCTGAGCTGGTTGAGTTGGAAAATTTTTAAAAATATCTTCCAGACAAGATTTGTTCCAATTGTGCCTCATTTTTTTATTATTATTAAAGTTGAGCCTGAAAACATTTCCATTATCTGGGAGAGGACAAACCATATATGATGAAGGTGTGATTCCTCAAAGGTTTTACAGGGAGAATTATGCTCTAAGGTAACCACTGTCAGCAATGCTGAAAGCTGAGAGCACCTGTAGCTGTAAGATCTTTGTTGGCCTCTATTTCAGCTTTTGAATTTCATTTGTCTGTCAACAATGCTAGAGATATTGTCTGAGAATATTGGCTTACACATCACAAGGTTCAAGACCTGGAAGTGACATGAAGCAGCCCTGGAGGACAGAGCAAAGAGGAATGCCCACAGAGTTGACTATGGAGCAGTAAATTTAAAATAATCAAACCACACAAGGTCTTCAATGCACTGGACTACACATTTCCTCAAATTACAAGCATACATTGCTTCTCTGCAACTGAAAAATCAAATGCTGTAGAAAAAATCACAGGAGGATGACGTAACTTCTTTCATTTGCCAAAGGAACAGTGAAAAATAAAAAGCCAAACCATTCTGCTACAATCTGGTATTTCGGCAAATTTTTTCTAAATTTCAGAATGAAAGATGTCAGAATTGCACCAGAGATGGTCCTAGTAAGGTTTCACCCTGACTTCATCTCACATTCTTAACACATTGCAGCAGATATACCACTTGAAGCCATTAATTCAACTCAGAAAGAATATTTGAGAGTATCCAAGACAATGAAAACAAGATAGAACAAAAAAGAGCATTACTGCATTTTTATCCTTAGCCATGAACATACTGGGTTGCTCCCTTGGGATATGTTTATTAATATATGTATCTTTTCTTTTCCTTTTCTTTCTTTCTTTTTTTTTTTTTTTCAGTTGAAGCCAAGTAGGTTTTTATGGCTTCTTAACACAGCTCAAATAAGGAGACACTGGATATGAAACACATCCAAGTTAAAATCATGGTCTGCCATTAATTCACTAACAGAGAGCTACATGATTTCCCAAAGATCAAAGCATGCATTTTTAAGCCACTGAGTGTGAATTTATCAAAAATTAATCTTCATTCACTGACATATCATAAGGATCCTTTCATGATTTAACCATGCACTGCATATGTGAACTTGCTCAAGGGCCAAATACTCTTATCACCTCCATATCTACTTCCCTAAAAATCCTGAAGACACAAAGATATTCTTCATAGTCTCCTCACATGTGTTTCAGGCATCTCTTCACCTTCCATTTTTACAAAGACACTATTTTAGAAGGCTCAAATGCCTCAATTTTGATTGTCCAGTTTATATTGGAAACTTCTTATTTGCCACACAGCAATTTGTCTGGAGAATAAAACCCTTCAAATGGATAATTAGTGCTGTGCTTGCTTTTATTTCCACTCTGGATATGCTTTCTATGGAGTCAGGGCAATGCTTCATCCCATTGCCAGTTCCAAAGCCCTTTCTTGGCACATTCCTATTATTTTAATACATACAGCAAGAATCCACAGGCTGTCAGCCTCTCTCAGAAGACACAGGGATCAAAGAGAATTCTCTTTTCCTTCTAATCAAAACTAGCACACAGAAAATATTATGCTAAAGCCTACATTGACTGTAGTCTTTTCAAGTATTGTCAGCAAAATGTGGAAGCACAAATCCGTGGAGGCAGCGTGGACACAGATGGATGTGGCAGCACAGCACAGCTCTACCTTGGACCACTCATTTACCTAAGTCCTTGCTCTTACCTCAAACACCCCGTTTACTTATATTACAGCCAGCTCAGTTTTTATGCTCTACTTTTGATAATTCATGTACTGGTTTTGATATATTACTGGACACGTTTTCTTTTTTCTATTTTGCCATGGATTTGGCCGTGTCCTTTTACTGCCGCAGGACTTTTTTCTGTATATTCATTACATTATATGGGTTGTAATTTTTAAGTAGAGAATCTATTACTCTGCAGTTCACTGAGATATTTCTTAACCCCTGCCACAAGGAAAATCATTTCACATTTAAAAGATGAAAATAATCTCACAAACTTCTGGAGTAATTTATTTGATTTATGCCACTTTATGCTTTTAAATCACAGTGCTAATGACGGATGCATTCCCCTCTCAAACACTGACTGGGCTCATGACACAGAGGTTTTTCACCTCATACTTCCAACATCACAGCATTTACAAAGCTAAAGACATCTCTCCATGCACGGTCACTCCCCTGGCAGACACTTCCAGCTATGTCAAGTCTCTCTGCAGTGATGTTTAACTTTTCTTTGGGTTTTTATTATATAAAAACAACTTTTAGTGAAGATGTATTTGGCTACTTTACCACTGGGAAAGGAAAGCAATAAGGAATGGTGCATTCTCGACTGCTGCATACCTTCAGGGATCAGGTTTATAAGAACCACGAATTAAATGGAACAGATAAATGAAAATCCATCTGCTGTTGGGAAAACCAAGCTTCATAGCCCTGAATCCCCCTAAAGAAGCTGTACAAATTTGTCTTCTGAATTAACATCAAAGGTTGTGGGGAACAGACACATATGAAACCAAAATACCAATGTATCACTGACTTTACCACAGTTCTACCTGGTAAACTTTCGGGGCAAAGGAAATGTGATTTATTTTGCTGAATACTAGGGCATACAGTGATGCTGTTTGGGTTTTGCCTTTTTTTTTCTTTTATGTGTTCTCTCTATTCTTCACACATATATTTGTAGCTCTGCAGTCTATTGTATCAGTAGCTAGTTTTCCCAGTACTTTTCCATGGCCTTTCCCTAAGCAGAAAGACAAATTCCAGAGCTCCAAGTCCTGGGAAGGACAAGGCCCTGGTGCTGTCTTGGTTCTTCCTGGAAACCAAAGCCAAGAAGAACTCTTGGAGATCCATTCTCATGGACAAAGTACAGCTAGTGCTGAGGGGGGGGTCCAGAGAAGGGGCTTAGCCTGGGGGGGAATTGTATCACCACTTGTCCTCCTAATTGGTGGAACATTTTATTGGTTTTAATAAATTATGCTGATTTCCTAAAATCAATAAAAATGTTCTCCCCTTGGGGAGGTGTGGGCTTTTGTGGACATCTTCCCATAACTCTTCCTGAAGCCTTCATTAAAGATACTCTTTTATATTACCTCCTTACTAAAATTATCTTGACTTTCATTGCAGGTTGGGCAAAAGGCAACAATAGCAGTCAAAAAAAACCCCCAGTATGTCACCAAGTAGAAATTCAAAGACATTAAATCAGTGGTTTAGTTTTGAGTAATTAAAGGAAAACACATGAAATAAAATTTATTTGATGTAATACTAATAACAGCTGCAAGTACCTGGATGGTGAAATTCAGTTTACTGGCAAACATATTTCAAAAACTACTCAAATTTACTCATCTATGTTTATTACAACACTCTGAACCAAAATGTCAATTCCTAATTTAATTTTGCTGAGGAAAAAATCAAGTCACAGTTTGATGGCTCTTTCAAGGCCCAAAGAGGCCTCAGTGAGAAGCTCATATTTACATCTCCTATCACTGAATTACCCATCTTCCTTAGTACATAGCTCAGTAAATTGCTTTATTCAATCCCCTTCTCATTCAAAATATCAGAAGCTGAAACTTTGCTCGTTTTTTTGTGTTACAGATTAGCACCTTTGTTTTTGCTCCCTCTGAGAGAAATCCCAATCATTGTTTTTGCTCCCTCTGAGAGAAATCCCAATCATGCTGTATTTTCCAACATTACACATAAAACTGCACTTTCTTACTGTGTTTCTTTACTAGTTTCCTTTAAGCTGAACTCAAAGTTTACAGCTTGGCTGTGAAAAATGTAACTGGAATAATTTCCTCCTGAGGTGACAATTGGAAAAGAAGAAAAAAATTACAGAGGGAGGAGGCACATGGACTTTTAATTGACTTGTGACAATTATATTACCCCAGAGATACTCATTTGAAGAAAGTGTCCTGGCAATAAGACATTAAAACAACTATATTTTCCATGTCTTGGGTATCTTTCATCAGAGGTTCTCAGTGCATCTACAGTCATTCATTAATTAAACTGTAAGAGCCCACAGTGCCATCAAGCAATTACTGCTTATCTCCCCTAAGTAAATACCAAATCAGGGCCAGGGACAGCTAATTTCTAGGAAGATTCAAATGTGTCCTTCCCAACTGACATTACTTTTATAAATGAATTAGGTTTCCTAGGTGGTATTTGAGGTACTGATGGCAGAAAGAGACGTCAGGAACAAGCTGGTGCACACAAATGACTGAACATCTGAGGCAGCTCAGAGCCAAAGGCACTGCAGAGAAGTGAACCAAAGGAGTCCCAAGATAAATCTAACCCTCCCTATCTCATAAAATGCACAACAGCCCCAAGGCCCAAACTTCCTTTACAAGGAAAGCTGCAATAATGGTCGAAACTCATAATTTCACTGATTTACACGACAGGTTACATCCTTATACACCTTTTTTGGTTTCCATGAACAATGCTTTCCTTGAGATTTTGATAACAATTTTCATTCTTTTTAGACCCAGATGCAAGCTTGTCATAAGATCTTCTAGTAGCAGTAATGTCACACACATCTCTTTTGTAGGACCCAACTGCACTTTTAATACCAGTGACATAAAATCCCCACTCCTTCAAACAAGGACATGAATTCTCCTCCTGTCTGCTAACATTCAGCTTTGTAAAGTATTCTAGATGCAATTTTTATGCTGGACTCTACTCATTATGCTTTCAATGCCCAAGAATTCCGAAGCCCTAGTAAAAGCATTATGGTTTAAATAAGAATGCATTTATTACTTCAGCTTAACTTTAATTAGACCTTTGCTACAAGTCAGAAGTAAAAAGAGAAGACTGCCTTCCTATGTCAAGTCTGTGTTCTAATCACCCTGAGTGAGCAGAAGTATTTCTTTGGGGCGGACTAAGTACTATAAACATTGAGAAGTTCCAGGGCACAATGGTTTGCATATAATGTAACAGGCTTTTCAATTCAGGAAGCTGAGATTCATATCTACATAGGACAGAAGAAAAATTAATTTGATGGCCTCAGTATAGACCTCTTGGACATAATTAAAATTCCAAACCTCTCTCAGAAACAGTACTTGAGTAGTTTCTTAAATGAGAACCAAAACGAAGTAACACTGTAAAGCCTGAGGTGACAAAGCTCAAAGGGAACAGTCATTTTGGTTCATGATTATGTTTTCTATAGATGAGGGAACAGAAATGCATATTAATGAGAATGAAGGGTTTGGAGAGAGATGACCTCTTCTTACAAACTTTATCTCATTTATATCATTAGATATCTAAGAGAGTCAGGCCACCCCTTCTGCACTGTTGTACTATTTGCTCCAACTTTTCACCGCCTACTTCCAGACAATAGTGAAGATGGAGAAACTCAAATTCTGTTTCATCTTCAGTGCTTAAAAGATACTGTGGATTAAGCTTTTTTACCAGCAGTAAGCAATGCATGACTGAAAAATGAGTTCCATAAACATCATCCCTCAGCAGGCTCCAGAGCAGATCCAAAGCTACAATATGATACCTCAGCCTCCACCTGCCTCTTTATGGAGCCCTTTGAGTGGTACAGATAAAGGAAAAAAATTATAAAACATGTTCCTACTCACAATTTTAATCAAAGGAAAACATTAAATTAGGGAGATAATTTCCCTTGTTTTAGGGCAAGTGAAATTATGGTCAGCGTGTAAGTGAGACTTAATGAAAACAAAGTTTCTTAGAAACATAAAGAAACCTAACCAAATCCCATGTTATTTCTAATTCTCCCTGCAGTTTTTAAAAAAGACAGCTGAGAAATTTCGCTTCTGAGAGTTTGATGCCAAGCAATCATCAGCTGTGCAATAAATCAAAAGTGGTAACTTAGCAGAGCCCAAGTGAATCAGCGAGGTGATCCTGTCTTACCCTTTAGCCTTAAGCAATCACTTGGCACATGGGTGGGATGAGGCCTTTTCCCCACTTTTCATATAGAACAAAATTTCCTCCTATCAGCAGAAACGAACATTCCTCCATCCTTTATAACACTTTATAACATCCTTTATAACCTTTGTGTCTCTATTCTGTGTGAGCACACTATAAACTCCAATAGCAAGACAACAATCTCTGCTCCCGTAAAATAAACAGCAGGAAGCTTCCTAGCTTTTCACGTTCAACAGAAACAAATTTATTTTAGTCCAGCAGACCAAAGACACATTCCTGCTAAAGCAACACTTGCTCAATGAAACAGCAAAGCCATTTTCAACACTGCTGACTCCTATTTTGAGCTGCATTGCACCGAAGTGCATTATGTGGGGAAGCAGCCTACAGAAAGCACGACAGCAAGCTGGTCTCCAGGGCATCAACAACTGCCTTTTCATGGACCTCCCTAATGAAGAGTGTGGGCACATATGTGAAGACAGCATGAGAACTCATTGTGTTACAGAGGCTTGCTGTGAGCCAGACGTCTGAGCTACTTGAAAGTCCCAGCAAGTCTTTGTCTGAGAAAACAAGTAAATAGCTCTTTTTATTTGGCCTTTATTGGAATAATTGATGTTGCTATAGAGAACACAGTCATAAATTCGATCATCATTCTCTCAGAAAACCAAAACAATCTTTCTAAGGAACAATCTGAAAGCAAGCACAGTAATTTAGCAGATAGATTAAACACGACCATAACTGTGGAGAGAATTTACCTTGCAAATTAAGAACCTACAGGTCTAAATCTATACATATAAAATGGCACACAGTGCTACCTTTCCTCAAAGGCAGTTCCAAACATCAAGTGAAAACAGAATTTTCTGATATCATACACTTCAAACATTGACTTTTGACAGTTTGTACTTACACAGGAGAAAATCATCCCAAAGAACCGAAGTTCCAATTAAATCTCAAACTTTTTTATCTGAGAATTTGGTGGCCAAAAACTCTTTCAACTATGGGCACAGTAACAGAAGGGATTCAGGATACATTTTTCCTACCCAAAATAACTTTCAGCAGATATTCACAAAACTGTCCTGTTATCCATCCTTTTGAGTACAGATGCCAGTGACTCCATGGAGAGGTAGAGCTGGGAAAGCAGCCTTAGAGACACATTTCTTGCCCTTTTCTTGCCTTTGCTTGCTTGAGTTCTTCCTTGGCAACCATTTCTTGCTCTTTAAGTGGTGGACTAAGTTCACAGTTCGGACAAAGGCAGCTTGCTCAAGGCATTCTCCACTGGGGAAACCATCCACAAGGCCACTTACACTCTCTTTTCCCCTCCTAATAGAAATTCATTTAAAAAATATATATTAAAAGGTCTCTAGGCTGCAAGGTAGATTTGAGCCCACTGTTATCCAGACAAAACCATCTCAACAGGAGCTTAGAGCTGGTTCTTTAAAATCCCTTCTCTCAGGATGGGAAGATGTAACAATTTCCTCACCAATATGTGTAAGAAACTTGAAATTTCACTCATCTTTACATCCTCTGTGAGAAGAACTCTGTGGTTTCAGTACACGAAACATCAGTAATGTAATTTCATGGAAATTCATGTTTGCAGAAATCAGATGCTGGATTACACACACATCTAGACCAGAACTGCCTCTGCTCCAGGTACTCCAGAAGGTAAGGAAACAGCTTCATCCTCTGGTACAGGGGAAGGGGGAGAGACAAAAACTGAGCAAGAAACTCTTTTAATTCTTCTGCCTTGGTCCCAAAAAACCCTAGCATTCAAAAAAAGCCTTGAATTTTCCAACAGAGGCTGGAAAATGGTAATAAACTTTTCTGAAAGTTTCTTCATAAAACACCAATTAAATAGAAAGTGAGTACCATTTTTAAATAAAAGTAACTTTACCCATTTCCCAAAAGTTTCTCAGTTTTCTGAAATGCCACTCAGGTCGGCATAAAGTGTTTTAATGAAGGTTCCTCTGCACTGAGGCATTCCTTCCCAAACAGCAGGGAGAAGCTGGCAATCATCCCCTCAGCATGCCAGTGGCACAAAACAGGATTTTTATGGGTCTGCAGACAAGATCAGACAGGAAGAAATAAAGTCTCCCTGGATGAGCCGACGGGAATTGCATGTCAGCACTTCATGAGGAATCAAATTTCCTTCATTTATTACAAATCACATTATATTCCAGGAATTCCTATATGAAATAGTCGTTCCTCAGGCAAGGTCTCCATTTACTCTTGCCTGAGGTAGACTCTGAGTCAGATCTTCAGAGCTGGGCTCCTGGGTGTTGGTGACACACTGGCAGGGGGAAAGGCTTCTCCCAGCCACAATGTCACACACTGTTGAAGGGCAGATCTCCCTAATTTCAACAGGAACGTGGCTTGGGCCCACCACTTCTGTCTCTTAGAACCAAAATGCATAAATAAGTATCTCAGGGAGTTTTTTAATTGGCAGCTTTCTCTGAAGAGAAGCCCGATTTGTTAGTAAAGTATTCTTGGTAAAAACTTTCAAATCTCTTTACCATTAAAGGGTAGAAAATCAAATTTGTAGCTCTAGTCTGGCCTGCTTCCAAAACTTGAACATCTGCAAACTTTAAATCCCCTTTCTACCATAAACTGAAAACAGGCTTAACCAGGAAAGAGTTTGTAGTGATTATTGAAGCCAAACAGTACTAAAAAAAATTAAAACCTGAAATACTAATTATTAGTATAACCTTTCCTGAAACAAGAGTGCTTTGTAAGAACATAAGCAAAAATAGGAGTGATATACAAAAAACTACAATTCTGCTTCACATTTTGGGATTTTGATTTACATTTTGGGATTTTGATTTGTCAACAAGCCCTGTGACTTTAACAGATGATTCAAAACCCAGGAAAAAACCAAAACAATAACTGTCTTTCCTGAAGAACTTGCCCAAAGTGAAGACATTTATAATTTCTGCATGTTAATGAAAAAAAAACAAGACAATCTCATCTGTTTTTCAAGATGTTAGAAAGAAAACAAAAATTCTTCACTGCCTTTAGCTTTCCTTAGTCTATCCAACAATCATGTTAGATACCTTTTCACTTCACAGTTAACCCTTGAAAGGGAACACTAGGTAAGGCTTTATAAAGCCTTACCTATTGGCAACAAATAAGAATATTCAAGAGGTTTTCACCCTTCCCTTCCCTTCCCTTCCCTTCCCTTCCCTTCCCTTCCCTTCCCTTCCCTTCCCTTCCCTTCCCTTCCCTTCCCTTCCCTTCCCTTCCCTTCCCTTCCCTTCCCTTCCCTTCCCTTCCCTTCCCTTCCCTTCCCTTCCCTTCCCTTCCCTTCCCTTCCCTTCCCTTCCCTTCCCTTCCCTTCCCTTCCCTTCCCTTCCCTTCCCTTCCCTTCCCTTCCCTTCCCTCATTTGGGCTCAAGTTCAAACAGATGCTGAGGATCATCAATTTACCTGAGTCACCAAAGACTCTGGAATTAAAGGATATGCAACAATCTCCTTGAGGCGAGATGCTTTACGCCATGTTCTGATATTTATAGCCTTAAAAAGGGCTGAATATTTATACCCTTTAAAAGGGCTGAAGAGTGATGGACTATGAAGGCTCAAGAGGAAAATGGACATCTACTCTTTTTTACACAAATGTGAATGGTCAAAATGTTTGGGGCTGTGTGCAGGAAGTGTTCATACAGAATGTCCAAGGCTTAGAAAGAGCATTATCTGGCACAGAAACACACTTCTGGTAACAGAAACTCGAATTCTGCTAGCAAAAAACCCCTCAACAGAACCCTAAATATTATGTGGTGGAAGGCAAAGATAATTTCTGAGAAATTATTTCCCAGTGGCCTTCACTAGATAAAAGAAAGCAAGTTAACTGAAAACAGAGCATGCAGATCTGCCTTTGCTCTAGTCCTGTGGCAGAAAGGCATTATTCTCAAATTCAGTTGCACTTATTTTCTGTAAGTTCTAATTACCACCAGTACTTTAATTACTGCATTTTGCAGAAGACCCATACAATAACCATTGAAAAAAGTCATTAAAGCTAATGAAAAATTCAATTCCAATGACTTCACTAGGTTGACTTCCAAATTCAGCTTTTAGAGTCTTGGAACAAAAAACTTAGACAGTTTACATCGTTAAATACTTGAATGTCATATAAATTTTCTCTTTTAGTCATCATTCATTTAATTACCCCCACTGTTAAAATAATGCAATAAGCCCATGCTGATCAGTAAGAGTTAGCACTTCCAAGCCCAGATTAAAGAATATAAAATCTCCAGAAAGATCAGTTTCAGTTCCAGTGTATATCTTCTAATATACATGATTATTAACTTCTACTGTTGGGTTCACCATTCAACTCAGACTATAAGAGAAATATATATTTACATCTAAGAACATTATTTAAGAGGGTAAGAACTGCTGAAATCAACTATGAATTGAAATAAAGAAGAAGATGCTAAAAGCCAGATCAAACTTTACCTTTTTTTTCTCTGTATCTCTGCAATGAGATTATTTTCCCTTTTCCAGTAACTTGTCAACCTTTTGTCCCCTGAGTGTAGTTGGTATTTCTTGTTTAAAACTCCATGGTAGCAAACTGATCACAGTTAGCCCAGATGTGGGATTTGAAGGTAGAAATTCTGCTATAAATTTTTTTGAAGTGTCTGTGTATTAAAAGTCCATATTGGAGTTTGTAACATAGTGGTATCTGAGGTATTCTTAGAATGGATGACACAGTGTACAGCAAACACACTATTTTGAGTTCTACTCATCAGTATAGATTAGTAAATGTGTATTTTATTATGATTCATTGGTCAGTAATAATTTTCCCACTTAATATAATTTTAAGTAGCAGTATCTCTATATTACATCCATATACCAAAAAATTTCAAATTACATTTGCAGGAACTCACAAATATGGATATATTTACATGTATGTGCCACTGCTACACGTTTGTGTCTGCAAAAGAGAGATGCCATATGTGAATCAGAGGTACTGTTCCTCAAGGTTGTCAAGTCATGTTTATTCACATTAAAAAGAAAATCATGCATGTGCTGGCTACCAGAAAGAATCCTCAAGCTTTTCCTATCCAAAAGGGACATTTCTGCTTCTAACAGGTTGTCCACTTGCAACACAAGAAATCTGTGACTAAAATCACCACCACTTTCTTTTAAGTATTTAATATTCCAGCTTCATTCATCCCATTCTCTGAATTGTTTTCAGCAGCTATAAAATGCAGAGTAACAACAAACTTTTTTAAGGAGAGCAGGTTTACTCGTAGCATGGAATCAATAACCAACCAAGAGTCTGACCCTTTGTAACATTCTTCCAATATTGTACTACCTCCAGTGAGGGATGAATGAAAAAAAATCTAAAGAAATCCTACATCATTCTCTTTGATCAGTGCAGACTTGTATAGAAGGAGATCTTAATTTAGAAAGAAAATAAAACAGAACAAAGAAACCAAATCTGTACAAAAGGTCTTGACATATAACAGGCACAATTCTTGCCATCAATAAGCCTGGACTTCTTTAACCTTCTCTGGAGAACTCAGCCTGTGGCATTAAGCTTGCGCTGGGGAAAAAAAAAAATGCAAACTGTGGCATTTTTATTTTCAATCTAAGTCATGCAATGGGATGAATCATGTGCCTGAGAGTGGAGCAGAAGAGCTTTTCGCTTTGAAAAACCATTACCTAGGTATGCTGGCTACAATGATTTCCCTCCAACATCACTGAGTACTGAGGAGAACAACTGAGCTTCACCTTCTCCTCATGATGGAGCAGCTGCAGTCTGGCCACCACACATAAAGGACTTAGGGTGTGAGGAGTATTACCAGAAAATTCAAGAATTCAGAGAGCAATCACAGCCCTGAGAGGACCTGACACGAAGGATGGTTGAGCTCATCCAGAGATCACGCTGTCACGTCCACAGGTTGCACCATCTCCAACACACCCACACACTTGGCCCCAACTCAGGGAGAAAAAACATTTTCTCAGAACTTGCAGCGTGACCTCTACAACACATGCCACCAGAATCCTCCTATTTATCTGTGTTCACATGGGAACAACTTCTAGAAAAACATCAGGTGCTGAGCACTGGTAAATTCAAACTCTTCATGTGAGTGCCCCTGTGATTACTGAGTTATTCTCCCTGGTCAGAAATGCAACCTGGTTCAAGCTTCAGACTCCAGTTTGGTGGATCATTTCTTTGTTCCCACCAGGTTTTTCTCTAATTTTCCAATTCCATTCCTCGAAAAAGATATGCACAGATTGTAATCAACAGCCCAGATCCTTGTCTTCCTACAATGAAATACACTGAGCTCCCTCCCAAGCCTTTTAACACATTTTTCTAGTCATCTGAGCATTTCTGAATCTCATTCAATTTTTCAAAACTATTTCTATTTTTCTTTGTATCAACAAGCTAGATGTGACTACGATGGTCTAAAGATGTAAGTATACCAACATCTGCTCACGTGTTAGGAACCCATATAGCTTTAACATAACATCTTAAAATCTTTATTATAAGAGTATTACTTGACAAAAAAAGGAAACATAAAAATAACCTACAACTGAAAATGTGCAAAGACTATATATAAAATGGAGATATATAGATATATATAGATATATTTGGATTACCATATTCAGGTTTTATCCAGATTTCCATAAAGCTGTTACATAAGATAACTGGAAAAAGACTGAATTTCATGCTCTGTACATGATGTCTGCTGCCTTTAACAATGAAATCTTGGTGGTGAACCTTTTCTCAAAGGTTTCTCTGTAAGGAACAGAGCCAGCTCAGACAAGAGGATGGGCACAGATGACCTCAGCCTGGCAAACTGAAAACATGGACAGTGACGTAAACCTCTAAGAAATAACAAGTCTTCCTTTGCAATGCAAACACCTAAGAAAAATCCACAGTCTATCATAAAAAATTATAAATAATTCTTATTCTGGGCTGGCAAGGGATAGCTGGTTAAAAGACACACATCAAACACATGCAACTGAGGCACGTGTGACACACCGTATGGGTGTGGCCTGCAAAACCTGCATCATTCCTTGATGCAAACTTCTTTCAAATCTAAAACGTTTCTGACATCAAAGTATTTGACCTGCCTTATAATGGTAATTTCAAGTGATGAGCTTACAACGTGATTACAACAGTACAGGAAGAACCAACTGGAACCTTTTAAGTTTATATTTTGCAGGAGTCATGTAAATTAGGTAACTCTGGTTATCAGTCTCATAAGCAGCTCTAAATTCACTGATATCAGAAAAATGCTTCTGGTAATCAACAAGCTAAGTGAAAATATTTCTGTTTTATAGAGTTAGTTACTCCCAGATTTGAAAATGAGCATTTGGGTGCAGTGAAATGAAAGAGGCAATTGGAAACCAATTAGCTGAACTGAAAATGGAAATGGTTTCAGCCCCAGATCTGCAAACTGCACTGAGACTTGCATCAGTGTTCTTATTATATCTTAAGCTTTGAATTGGGCTTCAGATGATGAAGAGCTGCAAACACTTCCTGGTTTGGTAAAACTGGAGTATTTTGATATTTATCAACAACGGCAGCAACACAACCACCACCCATGTTTTGGGTTATTTGCATTCCTGAGTTTATAGCTGTGGGATTTTGCCGATTTAGAGATACTAAATTCAGACTGGGTGATTTCACCCAAGGCTGCTCCTCTGCACTGTTAGAAGCTAATTCACCAATGGAATTTACCACACCTAACACAGCCAGAGTCAGGACACTAAAAAAGCCTTCCCAGGCTTCTCACTTCCCTGGAATGGGCATTTGGAAAGCAGAGATTTGGTCACAGTCAGACAATATACTGTGTTAAGGAGAAGCACATGAAACACAAGTATTCTTCTGGAGCTGCAGAGATCTGTTAATGAGACATGGCAATGTGGCCTGCTGCTCTCACTTAATAAACTTGGCTGTAATGCTAACTGGTGAGTGATCTCCCATTCCTATTTCACCTCATGAGCTTTATCTCTTACTCTCTCCTATCCTATGCTGAGGTAGAGGAGCAATTCAGGGGCTGGGGGGACATCTGACAGCTGGTTAAGGTCAACCCACTACACACCTCCCCCAGGAAATAACTGCTCGTGTGCTAGATAAATTAAATTCTGTGTGTACATCCCTTCCACACACATCCAGAGTTCCAGTGTCACAGACTTCATACTGAATGCACATGGTATTCCTCAGAGACTATCATGTGGCTACAGCCAGACAGAAATACTCCATATGGTGTTGCTACCATACCTATAAAAAGGCTTTAACGAATTCTGACTTCATCCTGCCACATAAGAAGTATGGAAATGTAATGCCTGCCACATTTTGTTGCTCTCAGCCTCTCCTGCAGTCTGTCCTCCTGTGTCTTTTCCTCTCTCATTCTGCACTAGGAGGCTGTGCCCACCTCTAGCAGGCATCTAAGAACATCCATTGCCCATCTGTTTGAGTTTAAATCAAGCTTTTTTCTTCAATCTGTTCCTCATGCTGCCCATTGGCTCTCGGAAGAATTAGGCTGCTTTACCCTCTCCTTGAAGCACTTCCTTGGCTTCACAAGGGTGGTGCTGTTGGCATGTTAGAGATCACTGCCTATCGTGGTGAGCCACAGCATCTCCTGGTTTTTCTTGTGTCCTCCCCAGCTCATTCAGTAATTTCCTTTCATCTTTCACACAGACGGTAATTTCTGCACACAATCTCCTTTTTCTGTCTCTTTGCTCGCAGTGCACCAGTTATTCAGCAGGATTAGCAGGATTTAGAGGTTCCATGCTTGTACAAATAAGAAACAATAATTAACTGATTAAGAGTTTGGGAAAATAAATAAGCGATTTTCCCATTTTTATAGATGGTATTTTCTAATTTGCTTTCCCACTTCAGCACTTATTAATGCTTTCCAAAAAGATACTTTATTTTAGGTTTCTCCTTATTTTTCCTCTTTTTAAAAGAAATATTAGAACTAAAACTATTTCTAAACATCAGAAAACTATTCCTATACATTAGGCACAGACACATGGAAATACAGTCTAGCTCGAAGATATCAATGGGTTTTTCATTGTTGAATAGGAACAATTTATATCTCTGGCTAGTAGTGGCTGGCTTTCCAAAATCCTCACCAGGATTCACAGACGTGGACAGAAAAAGCAGCACTATTTTAGGCTGCTGGAAGGAGGCCATTAGTCACTATGAACACTTTACAGCTGGTGTACATTGCAGGGGCTGTTGACCAAATGAACCTTTAAAGGAGAGCAATTTTAAGCCTACTAAAACTCAAACACATGCCAACTCATGAGGAAAAAGAAATCTTGGGAATTAAGGAGAAAAAATCTCTGTTAAATCACACAACTCCTTGCTCAAGATGTGCAAGAATCCCTCCTACAGCCGCAAGAATGTGAAGTATCCCATGGAAAGGCAACTTGAATATTGTCCATTTAGAAGGTGCTAATGAGCTCAATCACTTCAAAATACACAGAATAAAGGGGGTTAGGGTTGTTGATTTTATGTTTGGGGTTTTTTCTTAGTTTCTGGATGCATAATTTCAGGTGATATTTTACCTGAATTGTCTGGTGGCCAAATGTGCAATGAAAGATATTCAAGCCTAGTGAGAGGAGTAAAGGAATTCCATGCTAAGCAGTCAACTGGAAACAAGGGAAGGAAGTTATGAGGCCGAGGCTGTTTCAGCTGAATATTTCATTTTGGGATAGGAAATACACTGAGGAGTTCAAACTTATGGAACAGAAAAGGATTGGTCCATATTTTCCCATATTTTTTTCTTAAACAGTGACAAAGGCCCTGCAGTGATGGAACAACCACATCTTTTCTTTCAAGAAGACCTAGCATACAGAATTTTCCTTTTTCCTTTGGCTTTAAATTACATTTCTTCGCATCACATAAAAATTCATGGTCCATACCACTGAAAAGCAAAGCTGTAACAGTAGAAAGTAAGTATTGGAGGAGAAACAAAGGAAAATTGTTCCTGAATTTACAGAAATTCAGTATAATGCATTACGGCTACTTTTTGCAATTCTCTAGACAGAGCCCTACAGAGCTGTCAACAGAGGCTTCAGCTCAGGAGATCTCATTTGTTTTGAAAATGATCTCTCTTTATCTGAGTAGCATCTGATTTCCAGGCTACACTTTAAAATAAAATATAATAAAGAAAATTTAGTATCAACTCCAACACCTCCAAAGATCAAGGGAACAGAGAAAAGCAAACAAATAACAGTTTAGCAGCCAGTTTCATTTACTTTCACATTTTCAGAAAACAAATTAGTGTTTTAATATTCCAGGGGCAAACTACAGTAGTTGAGCTGTCAGATTTCAAGACACACTCTGAAGCTATTCCTCCTCTCAATTTTGTGTATTAAACATCCCATCTGGTTTGGGTCTGATCCAGTAAAACTAACCTGCATCCTTCAAATATCCTTTAAATGCTGCATGCTGGAGTTTTAGTAGCTTTATAAATACAATGTGTGTTCTTCTCTTCCTACTCAATGAATCAAGGTTTTGCTCATATTTCAGTGTTTAGCAGTTTGTGTGCCCCTTAAATCCTGCCCTCAGACACATTTAGGGATATTACAGAGTGTTCCAGGACTCCCAGAAGCAAATTCCACTGTGAAATTTTATCTGAGACAATAAACATTCCCTAAATTACTTTAGTGCACAAAGCAACTGCTTAAGAAGAGTTCTTCAAATGGTATCACCTTTTGGTATTACCAATCTCATCTCATTTATAGTTTATGTGCACAGTGCTTCCACACTCCCTTCAAGATTTAAATATTTATATACCAGTACTGCTCTGGGAGGGAACACATGCCAGTGGCTGTTAGCAGGATGTAAAGCAACATTTGGATTGGTAGTTAGTGCAAACCTTGCTTGACTTCTTAATAACTATAAAGATTTCATCACCATGCCACCCTAAAGCACACTGCACGGCTGGAGCTGTTCCAGTGCTGAATTCT
The DNA here is from genome assembly GCF_009819655.1 of Sylvia atricapilla. Taxonomy (NCBI): domain Eukaryota; kingdom Metazoa; phylum Chordata; class Aves; order Passeriformes; family Sylviidae; genus Sylvia; species Sylvia atricapilla. The sequence goes on from NC_089140.1 coordinate 148,534,568, forward strand.
GCAACTCACAGAGCTGGGGAAAAAAAGAAAAACAAAACAAACTTGGTTCCTTAATACAGGAAGTAATTAGGGCAGGATTCAGCTGAGCAAATGTAGCTGGGTTCCAGCAGTTCGACACCTCCCTCTGGTCCCCTCAAGGCTGATGGGGATCACAGACATCCTGACCCAGACAACAACATGGGCCAAGCACCTCAAACCCTGCCAGTGCCTCTTGCTACACTTCCAGTATTAAAGGCAGCCTCACACAACAGCATAAGTTATGGACCACTACATGGGGTAACATGAATCTTACTGATTCTGTTTGATTACATCTTCCCTTCACCAAATATCACCTGGGATCATTTAAAAAATACATATATTTTTTCTTGGATGTTTATACAAACAAATGAAGAGTCTCCCTAATGAATGCAAGGCTGCTATTTGCTTTCTCCTAAACTACTCAAATCGCATACCCTGTTTTGAATGGAATAAATTTGTTGATTTGTGAGCTCATTTCCACAGCCCATAGCAGCCTTTTTTCCACTAAGCCTGCTTTGCACCTCTGATGCCAAATGGTGGATTGGTTTTGAGGGGTTTTTGCTGTTGGATAGAAATGGAAAGTTTATGTAAACTCTAGGCAGCTCAGGAAGTAAGAAATTACAGGCATGGCCTTCCCTCTTTTATGGATTTCATGGAGCCATGCAGATCAGTGGGAAAATATCAGGCAGCAACATTTATCATTTCTGCAAAGATAATCTGAGATTTCAGGTTTTTATACAGCAGTGAAGTGACTTTGCTGCCGTTCGTGGTACAAAGAGGCCAAACACCAACCCAGCAGTTTGGCTTAAAATTAATTCAACAGGGAACTTGCTCAGATTTATGTTTCCTTGGGGAGTTTGTCTGTGATTCATAGACATTACCACCAACAGGTACCATTGTATCTTCTACTTCTCTGACCTCTTGTACTTCCCAGGACATATAATTTCATTTCCCTCTCCTATTGAAACTCCAGTCCCTCGAATTGGGACACGAATCTCCCCCACAGGTTTTCTGGAGATAAAGTTGATGGTCTTCCCTTTCCAAGAGGTCACAGATGAATCTCTCTTGAAAGATGTTTGAGATTCAGCTTTCTAAAGGAGCCCTAATGGCCTCAAACACTAAATTTGTATAAAGAAATAAAGCCTGACCAGACAGGTGAGAGCCACGGCAAGTCTCATGGACACAGGCTTAAACTCCCTTCCTCTTCAAAACAGTACATCCTCACAGCTGCTATTATTCCCTTTAAGGCTGACAAGTTGTATGATTTGTGATTGCAGAACTAGAAGAACTGCTGGACAGGTCTTTACATATATAGATACTATATTCCATATTGCCCTTCTCATTTTCTCCTGAAAGGAATGGAAGGCAGGGATGGAAGGGGTGATTCCTCAGCAGGAGCCAGCTACTCTGGTTCTCTTATTTGCCTCTTCCATGAGCAAAAAGCTAAAATAAGCCACTGTGGCACAGGGTTAATGGCTCAAAATGGACCGATGCCTTTGATTTTCTGGCTTTGCCTCCTGAAACATCTGCTGGCAAAAACACTTTCCTGAGAGAGCTCAGCAAAAGGACTGTTTTTCCCCTGAAGTAAGTGCAATTCCAGGTATAATTCAGAAATGCAAAAACACACTGCAGAGCCGAATCTCTATCTCAAAATAATGATTTTACTGTTTCAAAGACAGGTAGGAATGTCCCTCTAAATGAGAAGAACTAGCAATCAGGAGTGCCAGGAAAACTAATGGAGGTTCTAAAGATGCAAAGTTGAACTGTAGAAGCAAAACAAGTTCCTCCACTATGGTCACTAGAAGAGCTGATGTACTTTTTTAAGGACCTATGAGCACCATGTAGAAGGCTACAAATGAAGCTGTTTGCTGCATCTAATAGCATTAATAATATGTAATAAAATATAATAGATGATAAACTATTCTATAATAAAGCACAAATTCAAGAGAGTGGGAAACCGTTTGACAAACTGAACAACATCCTTGCCTGGTTCAGAGCAGTGTGAGGAAGAAACACACTGTTTTCACTTCCACAGGGAAATTTCCTGCATGGCAAAATACCAAAGCAGAATCTAAAATGGGAATGTCTATTTTGGTACCCTGTGGGAAGAGGAGGAAAGAAAACCCAGAATCTTTACCTCTATATTAATTATTTCTTAGTTTTCTTTCCCCTCAGTCCTAATGTTGTTTTTATGCAACTATTTGCATTTATTAAATTATAATTTATTTCATATCAAAAGGAAAATAAACATCTGAACGCCTTGTACTGGAAGAAAAAACCAATATGACAAAGAAAATTACTAATAAGATAAAAAATTTATATCTAACCAAGGCAGAATATCAATCCTGCTGCTTCTGGCTCACATTCAATCTTATGAAGAGGCGGAATGAAAATTTTTAAAAATACATTATTAAAGTACCACGAGCCCTGTTAAAAGAAGGATGCCAGGGCAAAAGGAGTCTGAGCAAAAGCACACTGAAAAATTTGTAGATGCAGGAAGGGTAAGCAGAGTAAATACCAATTTTTTTCCCCATCTGTTTTCACCAGTGAAAGTACTAATGGCCCAAAAGGAGTCAAGAATAGCAAGTCCTTGGCTATTTATTTGTTGCATTCATAGCCAGTGACAATCAGGTGCCTTAACTTGGTCTCATCGTGACTGGCAAATGGTCACAACCAGCTGACAAAAAAGGCAGAGAGAGAGCCAGGAGAAATCTCTCACCTCCCCAGATTTCAGCAGCTCCAGAATCACTCCCATCACTGAAGATCACTTCTCTGACTTGTTGATGTTCACAGCTCTGCTCCACCACCCCAGCACAGTTACAGGCATGACACGAGCCCTGCTCTCCACTCTCAGAGCCAGCTCTGCAATGTGCACAGCACTTCCAGGGCAATTATGTTACACGATGCTCTAAAATAAATTCAATTATTAAACAACACCATATGTCAGTCCCCTCCAGCTGGAAGCACAGCATACACTTACTTTGGTAAAAAATCAGAACCTGCTGGAGGAAATAGTATAGGATATGACTGAAAAGCCTCATTCTCTGCTGTGGGATGGGGTGATACAGTGATTATAAGTTTGAGTAAACTTTCACCTTCTCTCTGAACACTTGTTTGATTTCTCTCTCATTTCACTCTCCCACCTGCAAAATGTTTGCCTGTGTATGTTCTCACCTCTGCTGTTAAAATTACCTTCCTAGTCTGATGGTCTGGAAATATCCTTCCCTTCCTCCCAAGCTATTAGTGTAGGGAGTCATCCCCTCCACCCAACGTGTCACCTCTAAAAACAGCACGTGCACGTTCTTGGCTCTTGATCCTTCCTTTTTGTCTTGGATTTTATTCCCTCCTGTGGCACTTTGCTCCTTCCTGAAGCCACCAAGCCCACAACCTTTATTTTCTCCTCACTTTTGTTCTTATTATCTCTCTTTTATCCTCCTTCAGTTTTCCACAAATGGAGCTGAAGAATATCTACTGCTGCAAGGTTTTCCATTAAAGGACTCTTCATTACAGGAAAAGCTCAGCAATTTCCAGACAAATTGTGTATAAACAAGTATTAAAAATTTGAAACACTTAACACATTGCAATTTTAAAACCAGTGCTTTATAATAAGAACAAATTGTGGATACTTAAAACTATATTTTTCTCCTGTGGAGAAATCATTACCTGCATAAGTTTTACAATTTCCTTTGGGGTTTATAAGGATGTATATTATGATATTAAGGAACATTGGCAGCATGGATTGGCAATTTAAAAGTAAGTTCAGGTACTTTAAAGTCTGTAAGACACACAGACTCTGGTATTCATCTTTTACAACCACCTGTTAGTTGCATCCAAATAGTCTTAATTTCTGAATTTGCCTTTATGTTTAAATTGTTAAATATATAAAAATGAAGAGGAACACTAAAGAGACTGGGAGCCTGGAGTGCCACTGCTTGATGCCAGAGTTTGAAGGGGGAGAAGTCAAAATTTTCCAAAAAAACCAGTCCCTGTTCATTCCCTGTCTGTACTCCTCTGGTTATGAAACAGGTACTCCATGGAAGGGAGGAATTACCAGTGCTATTTCCCGAAAGAAATTCCCAGGAAGGTTCACAGCTCTGGATACCTCGTGGGTATTGGCAAATAAAATAAGGTTGCTCAAATGGGAAACAGAAAATGCAGAGGAGACAAAAAAGAGCCTTTACAAGGGGAGAGGCTCCTGAGGAGCTGAGATCAGAAATCCAATCTCCAGAACTGAATTAAAGGGGCACTCCAAGTACAGGCTCTATAGAGATTAACACATTTTACAAGTTACATCTAAGAGCAGTAAAATAAACATTATTGTAAAAACAAGAAAAGGTGCCCCACAGAGAGCATGAAGAAGAAGAAAATCTGGGTGTTTTAAGGCTTCCAGACGAGATAGCCTATTAAATATTAAAGTAAGCCCATTATTCCCTTCTGGCTGCTAAGGAATACACTGAGCACTGTAGATACAACATCACCCACCAATTTAGGGTGAAGAGGCTGGAAATAAAAAACAAGCAATACTCTTAGAGATTCAGCCCCTTTAAATTATGAAAGAATTCTCAGAACTGGAAGAAAAGGATAAAGAAGAAATACATAAAACCCAGAACTAGGTACCAGCATGGCTATGATGAAAAGCATCCTTAATTGATAAAGCTTCCAATCCTAAAACTCAGGTACTGAATGTTATCTGACAAAAATCTCATTATCCCTGGAATTTAAACACAAAGAGATCTAAAACATTACAAAGAAAATAGGGGAGGGAGAAACAGCAAAAGACAAGGTAAAGAAAACAGTAGGATGCTAAGTTTAAGGGAAAAAATGAGGCCGCTCAGTTCATTAGGAATAGCAAGAACTATCTGATAACTAGTTCAGAACAAACAGTAAAAGTTTTTGGACATGTTTCATAAAGGATTATTTGGAGGAGATACATCTTCACATAAAAGACAACCAACCCTGCTATGGATTGACACCAGCTTCAGTAAAAACAAGAAGGTGAGAGGATAAGGCAGGATAATCCAATTATGCATGAGTTCATATCTGAACTCATGTATTTTACATGCTTTAAAAGAGCTTACAATGTTTATTAGCAAGTTTATTTTATAGAATCTAGCAAGTAAAAACATTTCCTTCTCCCACGACTAAGGAGAGCTGTACACAGGAACTGGAACAACAGCTTGTTATATAAATCTGTTGATAAAAATGTTGATGCAGAATTTACTAAAATGTTGATGCAGAATTTACTAAAATGCCAACAGATAGAATAAAAGCTATACTAATTGGATTTATGCACTTAGAAAAGGATTTATGGTAAACAAAAATAACCACAACTGCAGGTAATCATAGGAGCTCCTTTAAGCTGCCTGAAAATATGCATAAAAAATCACTCCCTGTGGTACAGGCACTGTAAAGCACAAGTGGTTTCAAAGACTAATTAGATAAATCCGTCTGAGAAAGTTCAGCATGACCTAATAAACACAAAGCTGTGGATCCAACCTCTGGCTCAAAAAGTGCCCAGGATGCAGTTTTCCAAAACTGGAAGGGTACTCATCTGGCAGAGTGTTGCTCTAGACATGACATTTTATTTCCTAAAAAGCCTTAAGGCTACTGGCCACTGTCAGAAGAGGGATACTGGGTTGGGAGCACCTTTGGTCACATTGAAACAGCTTTTGGTGGGGCTGCTCTTTCTGCACCCCAACAAGCTGAAGAGAAGAACTGAAGTGCTCTAAGAAAATGTTCATTTCTCAGTGTCACCTGTTTTTGACTTGTATGAAGGCCTCACACCTGTTGGATGGAAACACAGCAGGGTCAGGGTGAGACTTTCTGATATGTGACATCCCACAAGCCCAGACACAATGAATGCCACTGAGAAATTCAGCAGTAAAATGCAGGAAATGTTATTTATAGGCAGGCACCAGGCAGAGAACAAAAGGGGCAAAAGGGCATCTCAGGTTGGAAAAATTCAGATCACTCTGTCTAGAAAATAAATGAACCCCCAGTTATGTTTCAATATGCCTTCACTTCCCTGCCTAATTATGAGAAATTGTGATCTTCTACTAAGTAACAGTTTTAAGGGTGATATGACCTGGCTCTTTTGGGTCTAAACCTCCCTGGTAAAGTATAAGAAATCTTACTAAGAATAAAATACAATATCTCAATTTTCCCAGAGTTTTCCAAAGACAAATGAAAAATAAATATGAAAGAGACCTCTGCTGACCCCTTTTGAAGGACTGAAATGCAGAGACCAATGCTTATTTTTACTTGCTTCTAGACTACAAACTTTTCAGTTGTAGAAGGGATGAGCTTCTTCTCTTTCTGAAAACTTTCTGTGTTCTAAGAAATCTTCAGAGCTAAAAGCAGACCTCAGCTCCATCTCTGAGAGCAGCCAACATCCCAGTCTCTGTGTTGCAAAGACAAATACAGCCCTGCTCTGTGCTTTAAGGCGCTTTGGAAAACATCCAAACGTGCTCGGGGTTTAAATGTTTTTGTTACCTAACACCAAAAGTATCAACAGTAAAGAAATGCATAAACACTATCATTTGTCTCCCACATAAATGTTTGCCTCTAACCATGTGACCTTGCAATCTCTCCTGCTCAGCCTCCAACTGTCTACATGGAAAAATATGGAAGTTCCCTATTTCTTCCCCAAAACTCACTATTATGTTAAATAAGATGAAGAACTCCATATTTTTCCTTTTTGTATTTTCTCCTGCTGCACTTGAAGCATCAGGTGACAACTTGCAACAACAGCTGGGCCTCTAAACTTCAGGAATAAATAATTTCTTTGGTGTGAGGAAGCTTTCTAGAAGAGGTAATCCTTTTGGGTTAGACCAGCTACAGGCATCTAAAGCTCTTCCTGAAATCCTAAAATAAAACAGAGCCGTGATAATGATCCCATGAGTTAAGATTGGCCTCATACTGAAAGGCACTGAGAAAGCAGGTCCTACCAGGGTTCCAGAAAGTGATGAATCCTTTGTAAGGACATTCTCACCATTGGATTGGGAAGGTCTCAGTGAAGTCAATTAAGTGATCCTGTGCAGAGTGGCAGCAGACATTTTCTTAAGTTGGTGTCTTGCCATGATGCAAATCTAGGACTGACACTTCTCAAGTAAACAACTGAAAAGGCTTTTTTTGGCCTAAAATACGAGAGTAAATTTTCTGAGAGTAAATCCATCAGATTTTCCCAACTGGATTTTGTGCCCCTATGAGGAATAACTGAGCGACTTTCAAATCACTGCTGCCAAAATGGAAAGCCATTTGAAATGGCCTGATGAGATAAAGGACACTGAATGACCACTAGCCCTTGACCTAAAGGATGTACATCAGAAAGAAGTGGGGACAATGGCACACAAGATTAACTTGCAGCATAGCTGTGTCCAGCTGTGGTATTTCCTTTTTGCTTTTATTTGTGCTGCAGACAATCTTAATTTTACTCAAATCTGCCACATGCCACCAGGCATGTGAGCCACAACACATTTGGATACAGGACTGATAAACTCCACTCTAAAGACTGTCCTGGGCTCATCCAATCCCATCCCACAACTGTGTGCTGAAAAGCAACCTGCATTCACCCTAGATTGGTGCCCCTGCTGTGGCAGCCAAGATCTGGAAGTTACTGCACTGCCTATGGCAAAGCAAAATTCTCTGCTACAGCACCCAAAAACCCACATCCCCCCGACAGAAATATTTTGACAAACACCATTTACACAGCACAAACGTGTGATTTTAGGGGTTTCCTCCAGGCATTGGATGAGTCAGCTAACAGATTCTTGTTTGGTGGGAACTTAATTCTGTTCTAAGTCCTCTATACCAGACACCACAGTCAATCTTCATGACCACTGGGTGCTTGCAAATGTTTTCAGTCTAGACTTACATATAAAAATCTGCCTGCAGAGCTACGGGGGATAAAAAACATATTGCTGTTAATTAAGACAATGAAAACAGGGCAAATTTTGTATTTAAATTAATTTTTGGAAAGGAAAAAAGGGGAAGGGATAATCTAACTTTTCTGCATTTTCTAGTCATTTCTGTTTTATTTGGCGACATAAAAAAGCTTTACATCTACACCTGGATATTCATACAGCAGTTGAAGGAGTCACCAGCAGGGAATTCCAAGTTGCAATAAGAATTTCTCAGCGTGTAGAATAGAAGGGACCATTTCAGATCCTCACCTTGCCTTCTCCCACTCCAGGAGTTCTACTAATAATTCCCCATTGCCAGACATATTTTGCTGTCATGAATAAAGCAAGGTCTAAATGAACCCTTTGATTGAGGGTTTCCCTAAGAACTTGTATCTAAACTGATGGGATACACAAGTGGGAGAAAAGGAATAGCAAGGATGAGACATCATTAAACCAACTGTGTCCTTCAAGGCATGACACTGACACCAACATCGCTCCTAAAAATTGAAATTCTGTCACTTATGAGCAAAAGTACTCCATTTTGTAAAAGAGTGCTCAATAGTATTTAACATTTAAAATACCTTGACTGCAGGACACACAAGACTCAACACACCAACCACCCAAGAGAGGGCAGTTTTAGAAAGTTGAACCTGCTTGCCAAATTTGATAGGAATAGTTGAATCCTGGCCAATGTGTTCTCTTCTCTCATCAGAAAAGTTTCAAGAGTTTCTCTGTATGCCCAGTAGGGCACTGCTTTGTTTTCACATCAAACCCATAAAAGGGTGTGAGTTGTGGTGCTCGAAGCTTGTTTTGAGCTAATTCAAAGGACCCAAGAGAAAAGGCTGCAGAGATGAAAAACTGCTGGTCATTTTCAACCAGCTGTGAGATCTGGTAATTGATCAGAAACCTTAGCTGAGTATCGATGACTGACACAGGAAACAAGAGAAGAAGACAACTTTAAAAAAAAAATGGAATTTCAGAACGTATTAAAAACAACCCTCTTTTTCTTCTACTTGTAAGATGGAGGCCTGGAGGTGACCCTTCAGAACAACACATTGTACTTACAGAAAAATAAAGTTTTGAATTTTTATATGAAGCTAAAACAGATCTATGATTGAAAGTCTACAAAACTGAAAGGAAACACATGGCCGTTTTAAACTGTTATTAGCCTAATTCAACTTTATCATTAGCTCAACTCAGAGGTTAACACATTACATATTTCAACTTAGCCAGTCATATCTGCTACAGGCATGCTGAACAAATACCATATAAATCACAGAGCCTGACAAAACTTAATAGGAAAAGCTGCTAAATTGACCTATAAATATAACATATTACAATGCATCAGTTGGTGTTGCCACTTTCTTGGAAACAGTGGAAGAATTGAGATAGTTGTCTCATACTCTCTTACAAGTTTCTTTACATTACTATAGGATGAATATTCAAAAACTTAAACCCAGGGAACTAATCCCACATTCAGTGTTTTACACCTGAGTTATTCTTCAATAACGCGGAAATTTACAGCAAGACTCCAACACCTTCCTCTGTTCTAATCTTCTCTGATCTGTCTAAAGCAAGAGTTCACCTCTTTGACAAGTGCATTTACAGTTATTTTAAAATCACTTTTTTGAAATCCAGCAGTTCTGCAAACCCAATTTGCTTTGAATCTCATTCCCTCTTTGCTGGGGGAGGCAGAATTTAATATTCATAATCTGTGCTCCTGTAAGAGAGTATTTGCTATTCTTCTGATACATGTTACTGGGTTAATCATATTTTCTTTCTTGAAATGTATCTTTTGTTCCTACAAAGGTAATGAAGGAGAGTTACTCATCTCCATAATGAATCTTGAATTTTAATTAAACCTATTAACTGAACATGTCAAATGTTTGTCACTTTCAAAGCAGCATAAAAATTGCACTTAGTAATAAATGTTACTTATTCCCATATTGCCCTGGGTTATATTGCAGCCACAGTATCTATAACAAGATCCTTATACTATTCTATTCAATATTAATATGATTTATTATAACAATGTATTTTATTCACTCCTCTGTACCACCAGCAGCACAAGGATAAATTGTGTTGTAGAACATGCTGGTATGTTCTGTACAGTACACCCTGAAATAAATGAGTCTGCACTGACACAGACACACTTTCCCTTATCTCCCTTAACTTTGCATAACACACTCAAATTGCACTATTTATGTATCTCCTATTCTATAACCAGTCTAGTCAAATGAGCAATCCACATGAATAAACATAGGGATGTAAGAAAGGGTTTGAAAGATCAGAGAACAAATTAGCAGGGTTGGGATATCCTTTGCCATGTTACCTGAATATCTAATAAAAGTATCCAGTGTGAAGGACACCGGAGATGAGAAGCAGACTTTACTTGGAAAAGCATTCCTGGACTAACAGCCTTATGGCTTTCCATGCTAGGAATCCATACTGCCAGGCTTAGCACATCAATTCTGCTCTCCTCTAAAAGCTGCTGCTCCATGATCAACCCAGGATCTAAAACTGATCTAAAACTGAACCTGTGTTATCATCTCCTCACAGAGCCTCACCAACAGCAAAGATCCCACCAGTGCCATCACCACCAGTTAATTAACACATCCCTACAGTTCTCAATGCCTCCAAGGGATCTGCAGACATCCAAATTACCTCCAAATACTTACTTTGAGGATAAGAAACCCATTCCTCAGATACAACAGGATCTGAGGGCTAAAGAATCGCTGGCCATGCCCTTACATTCCAAACAGCTCTGCCTTTGCTAAAAGAAATATATCATGTTAATGAATTATTCACTTAACTAGCTCCTGTGTTTCCTTACATCCATTTTTTTCTTGGAAACATGGCAAGAACACCAACAGTGTTTATGAAGTGACATGTCATGATGGATGTAGTAGAGGTAACTGCATCAAAGGGAACAAAAGAGTGTGTTTCCAACAATCCAGCATAGCCCTTTCAGGAAGGCTATAATGCCTTATGATGATGATGATGATGCACAGGCATTAGTTGGCTGTCTTTGATGAACTGCCTTCTAGGGTCCCAGGGAATAAAAGCTGAAAGAACACTTTGCCACACAACTCAGCAAAAAAAAACTAAATAGAAAACAGAGCCATGAGCAAGCTTTGAAGAGTAGCATAAAGCTCCTTTCTAGATAGTTCCTTTCTAGGAAAAACTGGGGAAAATCAGGTTGGTTTATTATTATTGTTATTATCATTACTATTCTATTATCTGATAACTCCAGCTGAAATAAACAGAGTCAGCTCTCTGCACATGAATATGCAAGTGTGACAATGTCATTTTAGTTTTCACTACTATTAGTCTGTAGGGCAGGAGAACAAAGCACATTAGCATTGAGATATTTGGCTAATAGAAATCAGTGCTTTCACTCCTGTTTTGATATGTTTGGTGGAAATGTAAATATGGAAGTGTTTTAATCAAGGAGGGCGATGATATGGAGTATTCCCTGTAGGTAGAAGATAAAAATTAACTGCCCTCATAGTGGGGGTTTAGATTGCAGCACGAAGTGCCCAAGTTTACTCTGTTGAAACATAACACAAACAACAAACAGGACTCTTTACCTGGACTCCCAGGCAAAAAAATCACATGAACCATACAATTTTTGTCAGTCAACATCACCCCAGTCTTCTGAAGGGCTGGAATACAGAAACACCAAACAACATCAGAGACATTACCATAATTCACAATCTCAATGGATGTATTTTTGTTCCATTACACCAAATACTGATTTATTCTGTATTATTGCAAATATTATGGAAGCTCCTTGACACTGATCTGCTTTGCCTGCTGGTAATCAAATAGAAAGAAATATAATAACAAAATCTATAAACAGTAACTTTTTTTTTTTTTTTTTTTTTTGCCATCAGATAATTGCCAGAGTGAAGTAAGATGCTGCTAAAGTTATAGAGATAAGGACAATCATGGATGCTCATATGGGGAAAAAATATCCATCCAAACCACTTCCCCTCCTGATTAATGAAGTGCTAAAGCCAAGGTGGCCCCATGGAAGAACATGGAATGATTTGGAATTTCAGTGACACTCATCTGCAGAATTACAACAATATACATAAATAGCCCTTAGAAAGTGAATGAAACAGTAGAATCAGGAAAAAAAATGCACAGGCAATGCCTTATATCTAAATGAGATTACAGTAAATGAAGAGAACAAGAGTAGTATTTAACACTAAAACGAGATGAACATGGATGGGGACAGAAATAAGTTTTGGCCAAGGGGAAAATCAACCTCAGACTGGCAAAACCGAGATTTCCCCCACGTTTTCAAATGCACCATCAACTCCCTGGTTCTGGCTCCAGGTAGTGGAAATGATAGAGGAAAGACCTGCAGTTGTTATGGCAAAATACACTGAAGAACTCCAACAGGAGACACTGCTGGAGGTGGGAGGGAGAGGAAGAACCAGCCAACTTCTGCCAGATGCCTTCGGGAGACTTTCTCGCTTGCTCCAAGTGACAGTCACACATCACAGCAGAGTGCAGAGGCACATTACACATCTATTTCCATGGATCTCAAAATGATCAACTCCAACTTGATCCTTACATAAGTGCTTTTCATCCTTGTTCTCCCAACATTTCCAAAACTTCCTCTAGGAGGTTGTGTGATTGGTCAGGAGACTCCTCAAATGGCTTTTTCTCAGTTATTTAATCAAGCTGACTGTGGTCTTCTGTGGCCAACCCAGCATATGCATAATTTTATAGAATCATAAAATGGTCTGTGTTGGGAGGGATCTTCAAGCTAATTCAGTTCCAGCCCCCTACCATGAGCAGGGACACCTTCCACTATCCCAGCTTGCTCCAAGCCCCATCCAACCTGGCCTTGGACACTTCCAGGGATCAGCAGCCACAGCTTTTCTGGGCAGCCTGTGCCAGGGCCTCCCCACCCTCAAAGGGAACAATTTCTTCCAAATATCCAGTCTAAACCCTGTCCTCTGTCAGTTTGAAGCCATTCCTTTGCCCTATCGTTCCATGCCCTTGTCCAAAGTCCCTCTCCAGCTCTCTTGTTGCTCCTTTAGGTACTGCAAGGTGTCCTAAGTTGTCCTCAGAGCCTCCTGCAGGCTGAGCCCAAACTCTCTGAGTCTGTTCTCACAGCAGAGGTGCTCCAGCCCTCTGTGCATCCTCCTGGCCTCCTCTGGATCTGCTACAACAGGTCAAGGTCCTTTGAACGATGGAGGCCCTCAAGCTGGACGCTGTGCTCCAGGTGGGATCTACTGACACACAGTAGATACAAAACACCTTTTCAGCACCTTAACAACACACAAAATACTGCTCTGCATAATCATTACATGAGTAAGTTTCTATTGACTTTTAGCAGATGTCTTCTCTGCAATTTAAACGTTTCTACAGCAGTAACAACCCAGGACAGCCTTTGGAAACTCCACCCAGGCTGCCAACCAATGCTGTTGGGATTGGGATACTCAAACTGGACTAGACAGAGCAGGATGATCCTCCAATGAAAAAAAGGCCAAAATTTGGCTATATTTTTGTTACAGATAGACAGCCAACATCCATCAGTTGTTGCAACTTCTTGCAGCTGATAGGTTAAACTAGCCATTGTCTAATACAAAGCCAAGACCATTTTAATTATCTGTCTTAAATGATTATTTACAAAATTAAGAAATACTCTGAAAAAAAAGAAGGTACAAGAAGCATTTATTCTCAAAGCAACTAGAGTGGTGAAGGCAAAGCCCTTAACTCACAGGAAGAATAATTTTTTTAAATCAAGTGCAATAGTTTAAACATGGAAATAGATCAGAGCAACTTCCCATGACTTGCTCTGTGCCTCCAAATATAAACTGGCTTGAAGTTTGTCATGATACTTTATAGCCACACAACTGATTTAGGAAATTTAGACCACTCTTTCTGGAAACATTTGGTGAAAAGCAGATAAAGATAAAATCTACAGTTACAGCAAAAAAGGAAGAAATTATTTTCCAATCACTGTGCATATGAAGTTATCAACTGAAATACATGCAATTACATTAAATTCATTGATATTTAAAAAAAACCCAAACCAACACAAAAACAAACCAACAAACAAAACCCCAACAACAACAACAAAACAAAACAAAACCAAAACCAAAACAAAACAACAACCCAAAAAAAACACAAAAAAACCCCCAACCCATAACTAGAAAGATTAGCTGACTGGAGTCTCTCACTCAAGATACAAGTTCAGAGCAGTGTAAAACTTCTAAGAACAGAGATTTCTCCACGTGTCCATGGAAGCCAATGTGTAGAGGACCACATCTGCTCCTGATGGACTGATAGAAAGGACATAGAGAAAATGTTACAGATTCTCCAGCCTCATACAAATACAAACCTGTATTGCTTCTCTTCTTTTCCCCCTCCTCTTAAATATTCATTTACAGTAAGCAAGCAAACACTCTGAAGGCTAAAAGATGCTTGTTTCATTTTTCATCTACAGAAGACACTGAACAAGGATGCTATAATGATGATTCACTTCAAGAGAGGCAGATGGATGTTTTTGGTCTGATGATCTGATGTTGCACCACATACCAATGCTGATTAACTATTACTACTTAGCATATGAAAAGACAAAGTCCAGAAGCACAGCCCATTCATTACTTTGCTAGTTCATATGTACTTTAAATAAGCATTTAAAAATGCTGCAACCTATAAGTGATGGATACAAAAAAAGTGATCATCAATTTACAGGCCTAATTATGCTTAATCTTCTAGAAATTACTTGAGGGGTAGAATTAAGAAACATTTTTCCTCCATGCACCAAACCATGCAGAAGGAATTTAAACCCAAAGAAAGCATCCCCTTAATGAACTACCTTGTAAAACAACAGGTAAGACATACATGCATACATGTACCAGAAATTATCCTGAAAACTGTTTCTCCTCTCTCATCTCTTTGTCTTCCACAATGGCACTTTTCTGTTCTACACAAACATCATAAAGGTTTGGGTTGGAAGGGACCTTGAAGGTCAAACACATCCAAGGTCACTGCCATGGGCATGGAAACACCTGTTATGATAAAATTTCCCCAGTATCCACAGAATTTCCTGTGTGTAGCTCACACCTCAGCCCCTATAGGGTTCACACCTGGGATGTACAGACATGTGGAGCTTTTTCTGCTGGTTGTGTCTGAATTTCTGCAGAGTGCAAACACATTCCACTGGCTGACAGGAAACAGTGTAAATGTGGGGTGTCTACCTGCACACTCAGGAGCTTCTCTTTCTGGCAATGAAGGCAGAGATGAGACAGAAGTGAGAATTTTAAGCAATACAATAATAAAAGAAAATCCTTTTGGTAAGAAGTTAATCAGATGAGCTATATTCTTCAGGAAACTCTTAAACCTAAAGGATTAAAAAGTGTAAAATATGGATATATTTCTTTGGAAGGAATCAGTATGTGCTTTGCTGTAGCCATAAGTTAATGCACTGCCTCACTTTCAATTTAACCCATTCCACCCAAACAAGCTCATGTATATTTTGAGCTTCAGTTGGTGTAGAGGACCAACTCTAAAAGGATCCACAGAGTGTTACCATGATCCTTACATGGGGACCAAGAGAAAGCCACATTCAGGAAACCACAAAAACACAGAATAGTTTGGGTTGGAAGGGGCCTTCAAGATCACTGAGTTCCAGCCCCTGCCATGGACAGAGACACCTTCGACCATTCCAGGCTGCCCAAAGCCCCATCCAACCTGGCCTTGGACACTTCCAGGGATGGGGCAGCCACAGCTTCCCTGGGAAACCTGTGCCAGGGCCTCACCACCCTCACAGCAAAGAATTTCCTCCCAATATCCAGTCATCTCTTGACTGAATACTGGATATTGATTGGTACCCTCTTTCAGTTTAAAGCTATTCTCCCGCGTCCTATCACTCCAGGCCCTTGTCCAAAGTCCCTCTCCAGCTCTCTCGGAGCCCCTTTAGGGACCGGAAGGGAACTCCAAGGTCTCCCTGGAGCCTTCTCTTCTTCAGATGGAGCAGATCCAACTCTCTCAGCCTGTCTCCATCGCAGAGGTGCTCGAACCTTCTCATGGACTTTGTGGCCTCCTCTGAGCCTGCACCAGCATTTTGGGAGCCCCAGGGCTGGATGCTCCATGTAAACAGAGCACTGTGATTAGGTATGACAGTCCTGCCTCCAGAGGTACTTTATTTTGCAGATTTTTATGGCTTCTGCCTCATGAGCTCACTAACATTTCACATGTGTGCCTTGTGGTTCGGGAGCCTTGAACAACACAACTTCCACAGACCTGGAAAATCCAGGATCAGCCCTGAAGGGCCAAGGGCTTCCCACTCCTTTTGTGGTCCCTACATAAATGGTATTTTGAATACTTAATTCTCTGCGTACCAAACTGATGTGGGGAGCAGGAGCACCTCTTGAAGATGACTCAGCACTGACTTTCCAGGGAAAGGTGTTCTGATATTGTATAGCGATGACAGGAGCACCAAGTGTGGGCACAGAGGCATTCACATCATAGAAAAAGGGAAAAAAGTGAAGCATCAAGAACAAGATTAAATGAATAGATTAGACAGACAGCAGAGTCTATTTCTAAAGTTCCAATAATAACCACCTATGAGAAAACAAAATAATAGTGCTTTAGGAGATCAGCCCTGACATCGGCTGCCCAGTGTGCTCCTCAGCATTAGGGACACAGACAACACAGAATGAGAATATAAAAGCTATTTTGGTCATATTTTTATGTACTTTAATTTCTTACATTCTTGGTACAATATAAACCATCCATTGACAACATAGTTCTGTTACCATACCTTTCCCTACCAGAAAATTTTTGTTTGACATTTTTAAATTGATAATCCTGAGCAAGTTCCAGGACTGTCTGCCTGATTTGGGATGAGTTTGCAATGCACTGAGGTGCAGCAGTTTGATTATAAGGAGACCAGATCAAAATAAGAGGTGTAAGCACTGAGCATACAGCAGTTACTCTTCTCATGGAGCAGCGCTATGGATGTTATCCAACTGCAAGTACGATCTACCACATGTACTCTACTAGTTGTAGAGTCTGCAAGCCTAAATGAGGGTCAAAATAAAAGATTAGAAAAAAAAGTCTTTCCACCCTAACTGCCAAATTCTGAACTTCTGTTTCTCTTCCTTGGAGACAAGCAGTAGTATTTCTGGGTTTGCAGAAGCAGCTCAGGAATGTGTGAAATATAAGACATGACTGGACAACATCCATGCAGCTCCATGCTGTACTTCATTCTGCTGCCTCTTCCGTGCAGAACAGAAGGGTTTTTGCAGAGCTTGAGGGCAGGTGATCCGTGCCAGGCCAAGTACAAACCTCTCCCAGCCAAGCCACACGAGCTGAGCACATCATTAGCAGAACTGCAGCCCGAGCACTGAGCGCCAAGTGCTGCCTAAAGCTCTCTCCTCCTCCTCCAAATGGATTAATTTTTAAAGATAACTTGCTTTTCTTTTCCAGCAGGGAAAGAGTGGGGACAGACTTCCAAAAATAGGCTAGCCTGTCACAACTGCTAACTGTCACACAGCGCTGAGATTGGAGCTGATCTCCTGGGGAGGCAGCTGAGAGCAGAGGGGAGTAAGGAAGTAAAGAGAAAGAGTAATTTCTCTCTCCATAGCCCAGACAGAATGAAAATGAATAGGCCACCTGTAATCAATCACAAATAACACATAAGCCAAAAATCAGTCATTCTGAGTAAAAATACATAAACCTATCAGTTTACCAGCATTTATTAGCACAAGTGCTATATTCTGCGGCATCAAAAATGATGCCCAAGGTCTCACCAGGAAAAATACAAGATTATTGCCCATTTAAACAAATTGACCCAGCAAATTAAACCAAAATGCTGTCTTTAAATTCAATTTTCAAAATACTGTCCTAAAAAGGCTCCTGTCCACATGGCCTCTGCAGCACATAGACACTGAAGTCACAAGATAACTAGAAAAAATGGGTTTTAGACTTTTGTGAGATGAAACTCCATTCAGATTATACAAACTGAAAGCTTATTTTAAAAATATAATAATAAACCCACTTAAACCTAGGAAAAAATTGCCCAGTACTAAATATTTAAAGTTAAAAGAGAAAGTAGGAAAAAACTACAACTGCATCACTATTAAATGGATGAGAACATAATCTCGTTCAACAGTGATCTTAGCTCTGTGCATTCATTTAATTAAGAGGACTGAAAAAGAATATTTAAAACCAAAATCTTATTAAGAAAGTGTTCATCATCCTTGCTGATGTTTTTTCCTTCCCTCTGCATGAAGGAAATGTAGTTTTTTTCTATATAATCTTTGCCAATAACGGACAAATTTTTTTTCATTGCCTGGCTTAGTCACACGTTATTGTGGAACATTAAGTATGCACTCAGTTGAGCTGCAACACCAGGTGTTTTCTGATGCATCTGTGTAAGATGCTAATCTCAGCATCAGGACAAAAAAGTAAAAGACAACATAAAATTGGATATCATCACTAATTCATGAATTTAATTTCCCTTTTTAGGTCTAAAATGCAGCCCACTTGTCTGCAGACAACAACAGACTTTTGTTGTGTAAAGTCATGAAACACTGATTTAATAAGACAGAGATAGCGACCGAGGAAGAATATTTGATTTTTTTGAATGATGACCATACCTAGAGGCCCCTGGAATGACACAGTCATGATTTTAGTGGCTGGGTACAAAACGTGCCAGTGTGGACTGTGCCTGACAGCCCCTTCTTTCTGTGTGCTCACTTCTTGATTTTTACTTCTGAATACCACTCTCACGAAACAGAACAGGCATGGCAGCTAAATTTTATTGTTATTCTACTTCTCGAATCCTATACGAAGCATTGCTCTGCTCCAGACATGAATGTGCAGTAGAAACAGCAAATATTATCACTTTCCATGGATAAACACTGGAGTGCTCCTGCAGAGCTGCACACCAAGGGGCAGCCCCCACACCCAGAGCCCAGGAAGGGACAAGAGAGCAACAGTGTCAATTCCTGCTCCTCTACAGAAAGTTCTACTAAGTGTCTATGATGACCCATTAAAACAAGGTTGATTTGGTAGGGAACATGGGTGAGCAAGGCCTGTGGCAATGCACACCATCATTACAGTCATCACAGATAACTGAGGGCTTTTAACACAGGTGTATCACGGCTTTCTGCTCCCCTCTAAACTTCAATTATCAAAACAAAAGCCTACTTAAAGAAATAATAACCAGTGGCAATTTTTTCCTTAATGTCAAATATTAAATTAAATTAATTCCAGTATAGCACTCCTGAACTGAGGGTCTGAAAAACAGTACATAAAAAAACCACAACACACCTTTTCAAGGAGCCCTCACCGGGAGCCCTTTATTCTCACCCAGTGTTTATGAGAGCTTTTTATGAGAGCTTTTGTGGGGCTCATCCCTATCAGGGCAGACACAGCGATTACTGTCGGGGAGAGTGCTCTAATAACACACCTGGCACCTCGCTGTGAGCCAAAACACCACAGCAAAATATCAGCCAGATCACAAAGCAGCCGGGATGGGAACAAAACAGCAGCTTCCTC
Source organism: Sylvia atricapilla (assembly GCF_009819655.1). NCBI lineage: Eukaryota > Metazoa > Chordata > Aves > Passeriformes > Sylviidae > Sylvia > Sylvia atricapilla. The sequence continues at coordinate 148,554,022 of NC_089140.1, forward strand.
TGGGTACAGCAGGACAAATCCATCTGCAATGAGGAGATGACGGGAGTCCCAAGGCAATTATTTTGTTATCTAAAAGTGGCTTTCAAAGTCAGACATTCTTGCCCCAAGACCCAAGCAAAAGCAGTGTTTAGATGGCTGCGTGGAGGTTTGTCACAACAGTTTTCAGATATTAACTCTCTTCTAGTACAAGTAGCTCAGGGAGAACCAAAAGATTTTATGTGTATCACTGGCTCTTTGATAATCTCCTAATGGAAAATTAGACCTAGCTTGGATCTTCTCTTTTTGTGTTAAGGATACCCATGAATTATTGGTGGGTTAATAGAAAGAAGAGGGGGGGAAAGGCACCAAGTATCTCTAATAAAGTAGTTATAAAAGACCATGGCTTTAAAGCAAAGGGTTCTGCACAGAATAAGGCATCTAGAAACAATTACTGCAATTTCTTCCCTGATCTGAATCTCCCCAAAGGTACTGCTATCAGCAGATGGCAAAGAAAAAAATACTGAATGTACAACATGGCCATTTCTAACTTATCTCCTGAAACACCTTGGCAGCCTCAAAAATTGGCACATCCCATGACTTCAGCTCAGGGACTGACCCTCACTGAGAACATCCATCTTATACAGTCATCCTAATGAAGGAGCCAGTGTCAAGAAGCAAACTTTGCACTGGTGGGGAAAAAACCTCTCAATTCCACATTTCTGGGTGGAAGGGCAGGATGGGAAAGACAACTCTGGGGGGCACACAAAAAAATCCCCTTCCACTTATTTTCTCAGGTCAAATCTAAAGGTTTGCCAAATTGTTTGGACATAACATGCATTTATCAAAGCAAAATACTGATTCACTGCCCTCACTGGAACACAGTGATGGTTAATATTATTTGCCAATTATCTGCTCCTACCTTTCCATTACTGAGATAGCAATGCATGTATCACAAAGGGGTTTTGATTGTGCGACAAAGAGTTTTGGCTACTGAAAAATAGTGCTGCACAATTTGCAAACCCAGAAGGTTATTTCAAGACAAAATTGCCATGAAACACTGTCATTTAAATAATGAATGGCTATGCTTGCTCGCTTGATTTCTTTCTTCTAAAATAATTTTTCTTGCTTTCTGTCAGTTGGCAACAAATACATCTTAACATTAGCATTTCAAGCAAGAAGAGAAACCCAGACAGTTGCTCCAAAAGGGCTGGAAAATGTACTCTGAACTCTGGTATGTACAAAGCTATCAGAGCCATCCAAACTTAGCCATTAGTAGTTTGCCAGGAATTCAGAAGGAACCCCAACTTTGCTTAGAGGATTTGGAAGTTGTTCTTCCCTCCCATTTGAAAATGCTGTTCAGTCTCATCCCAGTCTGCACCATCCATTCAAACACTCAGATGAAAAATGTCACCTCATTCTGCTCTCTTCCCATATCCACACAAAGAGACACAAAATGTCCTGTGCATAATTTATGAGCAAAATGGCTCATGTAGGGTCAAGCCTGTAGTTGTTGCATTGGGGTTTTTTGGTGGTGCTGCTTTATCACCAGCAGTCACTGTGCAAATCACAGGTCAAGTATTCAAGAAAAAATTCCCATCCAAGAATCATCAGATAGGTCCAACTCTCATTATTATCCAGCAACAACAACAACAACAACAGCAACAACAACAACAACAACAACAACAACAACAACAACAACAAAATGGACAGAAACCCTATTTCAGTTGCTAACACCACCACAGAGAGCAGGACAATTTTGGGCAACAGATTTTAGCCCTATTAGTAAGAAAGAACACAAAACTAGAGCATTTGTTTGGGCAGAAAGGAAAATAGAATTAACACCGCCCACCAGGTTTAGTCCGAATATTCGGGTATGAGGTGCCTCTGAAGCCAACTGGTCAAGCATTTTGTCTGATAATTTGAGTTTGCAGCCTCAAGGACGCAAAGCACCTCCTTTAGACGCCGTCTCAGCTGATTTCTCTGTGTACTGTGGGCATTTGTCAGAGGTCCCAGGCTGAAAGGCTGCAGCCTTGGCACATTTTCCTCTCTCCTCAAATGGAACGGAGCACAGAGTTAGTCTTCCTAATTTCCTAAATAACCCTAAATTCCACCCCAAAGGCAACTTCACCACCCTTCTGCTGTAGGGTCTCACCAAATTAACAGTAGAAGAAAACACAGTGTACAGGCAACACTGCTCAGGAAAAGCCTTGGATTTTTTCAGTCTAAGGTAATAAAAATGTTAAATGTGATTACTTCACTGATTTGTTACCACAACATCAGAGTTCATCATATATAATCTACTGTGCACGTTGGCACTTAACTAATGGTGTGAGACATACAGAATCTGAGTGGGAGCTGGACATAAGAGTTACACAACTTCAAATTCACACATATGTGTATAAATGCATTTAGAGAGACAATAAAGATCTCCACACACATTTCCACTCTTGACTCTCAGCTTACAGGCTGCAGTGTTTGGGTGGGATGCTTTTAAAAACTGTGTCATTTTATCTCTGCCTCTAAGACAGCTTCCTTGTGAAAAGAGAGAAAATATTCAAAGGGTTTGATTATTTTTTTTAAATCTTTTCCTGAGCATTCAGCAATCCCTCAGTAAATTATTTTCACTGCATTCAAACAGGCAAAATAAATCCACCACAGGCTAACTCCTAACTCCCTCCCACCCACAAATAAATCCTAACTATTGCCCACTTCCAAACACGAAAGAATACTAAACAGCAACACCACAGACTCTCAGGTTAAGCTAAAATGAACAGAGAATCAACATTCACAACTATTTTAACACATGGGCAACATAAAAACCACAGAACAAAGACACAAGATGCAGAGGCACTTGTTGAAAAATATTTCACTGAGAAGGTCTGTGAAAGATTAGAATTGAAGAAATGCAAGTGTGAGAAAAGAAGAGATTTCTTATCCATATTATTTAAACAGGCACAGTATTTTTGTTATACACAAATATATATATATATTAAGACTGGTGAACTTGTACAAGCAGAGGGTGGGTGAGATGACCTCTAGAAATTGTCATCTTTGGAACTGAAATTATTCTATGGAGAGGAAGAAATGATTTTACAGGATGAACTGAGGGTGGTAAATCCCTGTGGAGAAAAACATCTTCCTAGGTACTTGAATAATTTATAGCAGCATGGTGCAATGGTCACTCCTGGTAAAATTCTGCTGTATTCAAAGATTCCACCAATTCAGAAGTTTTAATCATTTTATATATTAAACTCATGTCTCTGCATTAACACAGTCTTTCAGAATTAAGAAGGCTTTCACAGTAGCATATCAAGTGGATGGTTTTAATGATCTTTCAAACACAGTGCCAGGCAGAGACTCAAGTTATATAGCTTTGAGGGGAGAAAGTGAATTTAGAGGCAGCTATTTATTTCTTCTTTATATTCCATTTTATTTCAAAATATAACACTATTTCTAAGGGATTATAAATGCAATGATTTAACATAAATGCCTATTTTTGAGCCTGTAATGAAGAAATTAAGTCCCAAATCCATCTGCAGCCTCATACAATCGCCCTTTGGATTTTTTATCCATAAAGATGCTCTAACTCAGAATGACTTTTGGCTGCATTTTTTCTCAAAAACTAAAGTAAATAGAATAAAACTGAAGTAAAGAGAAGCTGGTGACACTCAAAACAATCATCCCTGAGCTCAAAACACAAAGATAACCACCCCAAACAACAGTTATTAAAGAAAATAGGCAGAAAGCAGTCCTGTCATCAAAACCTGGAGGCCCAAGGCCATCATCACAGCTGCAGCACCCAGGAGGTGACAAAGGTGTGCATAAAACCTCTCACAGCTCTGAGTGTACCCAGCACCTTGAACTGCCCAGAGCCAAGCAGGAAATAAACCAAAGCCAGGTAATAAACCCTGCCTTGGGGTACAAAATGGGGTGCAACTTTATTTATGGGCATATTGATACATGCACACAGCATTAGGCAAAAAAATCCTTCCAGTTTCTGAGACATCCTCTACCACCACTGCTCATTGTCACAACATCTGCTCCTTTCTGACATGTTCCATTTTCTCACTCCTGTGAAATTAACTCGTGGACAACGGCAGTCCAGATCCAAACCCAGTTTTTGCTTGGCTAATGAGAAGTCTGGTAGGAGCTCAGCCTGAAACCAAACCTTTCTCTGAGATGTTCTGTCCACAGGTGCAGAACACAGGTGCAGTGTTCAGCAGTGTTCAGCACCTCCTATGTCACTGTATCAGGGCCCATTTTAGCTTAAAATAAACACCTACAGGCTTCCAAATCAACAATTCCAGCACAGCCTGGCAAACCTGGCAGTCGGATTTCAGTGATCAGGTTCCCATCTTAAAATACTCATCTCTGCCATGTTTTACAAGGGTACTCCTAAGACTGAATACTTGGTAAACCAAGTGATAGAAGTTTCTTCCTTGCGTTTTCCTGTGTTGGTTCAGATTATTCTGCATGCTGTGTGCTCCAAACCCTGCAGCAGAAGGGCCCATCTCTCATGCACCACATTGCTCTCATGAGTCACAGCATTTTTTCTTCAGGTTCATAGGGCATCTGGTCCTCAGAAGGACAACTTAGGCACACACATTAAATGTGTCCTTTATTATGTCATAAGAATATGGCCAATGATCAGGAACTTGCAGCATGTTAGCTCTTCCCAAGGCAATTTATTTTCTCTACTTTGTTACCCAGAAAGTCAATCAGTGAATGTAGTGATTTTCCTCTCAAAATCTGCACTTGTTTTTAAAACATGATTAATGGGTCTTAATGTAGCAGCGGCTCTTACACTTGACAGAAAATAAAAATGTAACCCAACATGCTCAACTTTAAAAAATGCATAAGGGTAACTAGAGCAAAAACAAAGCAGTTATGTTCTACAGTGCCATCTCAGGTCTGCTCGCAGAAAGCATTAGCAAACTAAGATATATTTAGTAAAAATTAAGGTGGCACTATATGTCTGATTTATTCAAAAACCTCAGAGGAACTGGGGGAAGGAAAAAAAAAAAAAGACTTTTACTTTCATCCCTGCTTTTGTGCTTCCTGAAATGTTAGCAACCATGGCTACCAGACGTCAGTGTGCTCTCATTTTCATCACCATGAACTACCAAAATGCTATACATTCCCACTAAACTTTCTCTCTTTCTCTCTCTCTCGTTTTTGAATGGAAGCTTCACATAGTTCAGTATCAGCACAATGGCGAGGTGACCCCAAAGATCCTGCCCTTTTTGCCGAAGAACTTGTGAAATCAGCACCCCTTAACGTCCAGAGTAGATTAAAATCAGGAGCTACAGTGGTGAAAATTCATAGAGACATAACACTATAGAATATCTTGAGTTGGAAGAGATCCACAAGGATCATCAAGTCCAACTCCTGGTCCTCACAGGACACCCCAACAATCCCACTGTGTGGCCAAGAGCATTGTCCACACACTTCTGGAGCTCTGTCAGGCTTGGGGCTTCCCTGGGGAGCCTGTTCAGTGCCCAGTGCCTTTCTGGGTGAAGAACATTTTTTTAACACTCAACCTTAACCTCCCCTGACACAGTTCCAGCCATTCCCTTAAGTCCTGTCACTGTCACCACAGGGAAGGGATCAGTGCCTGCCCCCCCTCTTCCCCTCGTCAGGAAGCTTCAGACTAAAACTGGGCAGCATCTGTCTTAAACAGCCTTAGGACATTGGTCTTCAGTAACATCTGGGCCAGCATAATCTACACAAAAGAACAATGAAACCCCTTTTCTTCAGTGTTCACGTACTTTGGAGACAAGAAAATTAATAAAACATGGAAGCCCCTGGGAGATATGAACAGTGGTTGCACGTGCTGGGAGGTGAACTGTGTTACCTTCAAACACATCGTGGTTCTCCCATCCCAAGCCAGAGCAGCATTTGTGGGATAAGAGGCTGCCTGTCTGCTCTCCTCCCAGAATAAGCATCTGCAGCAGCTTAATTATCAAGTTTCAAATAAACATATTCAGCTTGGTGCATACATTCAATTACAGATAACGAGCTCTAGACAAAAGCTATTGAACTATAACTGAAATTCTATGAGCCGGTACACAACAAGCCAAGATTAAATGATACAGACTAAGGACAAGGAAGAAAAATATTCTTCCCTTGAAAAGCAAAGTAAGGAGATTTTCTGGGGAAAATCTGACAAAGAGGTAATTGTCAATATGTATTATTTTCTCTAGTAATTTTTCATCCATTTTTCATAATGTTCCAGTGAAACTCCAAGTGGTACTCAAATTTTTTCACTCTGACTGTTGCTGTTTAAATGAGATGTTTACAAATAAAAGCTTAGTGTTTGCTCAAAGTCAAACTTTATAGTACCACCAGAATGTTCCATAATATGCTACATGCCTGCAAATAAAAGCTCTGACAAAGTGAAGCCTGAAGGCACATTTTGGAAATTTCTGTAATTTTAAGCTCTGTAGTGATACACCAAATAAACTCCAAGTTTTAGAAAGTTGGGGAATTCAGACATACAGTTTACTCTAAAGGAAATGAAAACATCAAGAGTGCAGACAGGGAGAAATGAAGTCAGTGGAAAACCCTGACGTCTGTCCAATGCGTCAGGCACGGTCAGGAGCTGCACAGATTAATTTTCTCCAGCTTCAAGACAATTTACAAATGTACACAGAGTTCTTTGAACACATTGTGACTATGAATGGCTATGAAAATGTTTTGCTCTCTCAGTTGTCTGACATATGGGAGTGTTTTTACATTGGCTTTTTTCCTTATAAACTGAGTTTTCATTTGCAATGGCATGAAGATTCTAGGATTCTGCATGCAAACCTTATCAGAAATACAGTTTCTTTATCTCTTCAAAAATGGCCTGTTGCAGTGTTCCATCTGAAAAGTTTGCTGTAATCCTTCATCCTGGATTTAGTTTATTCAGATTCTAAATATAAAATAATCTGGAAATGCTAACAATTACTTCTCCTCAGTATCTGTACAGTGGCTACAAGTTCATCATAATTTTTTATTTTGGACACATCAGTTCAGACTGCACTCTCCTGATAGCACAAAATTAAAACCTCAAGGGCTGGCTCCTACTTCCAGCATAGCAAAAAACCAGACATAGACAAGCAGGATGATCACAGAGAGTTTTTGTAAGAGGTATTTCACTTGGTTACCTATTGCTAGAGAAAATTGATTTCTCTAACCATAACCTGTAGAAAGCTTTCACAAGACTGCAGCTATGACCTTACAAGCATCCCACTCAGCCCCTGGATAACCAGGGAGGGAGAGCAGGCAACACTGAACAGATTCCAAAGGTGATTTCTTCCACATCAACAGGATGCTGAGAACTTGCTACACAGCAAGAAGAGACAGGTTTTCCTCCTTTCCAGGGTAACTGCAAATTATTGCAATCTGCCAACAGCCAAGAAAAGTCACCTCATACAAAAGAACACCTTCCAGTAGACCTGGAGCATGTTACCTTGACAAAACCCAGCTGCTTTCTCATAACTCAGCTGTCAGATGGCCACTGTCTTGGAAAATATTGCTCTGTGAAAATATCTGCCTCCATAACCCAGTGTCACAATATTCCATATACAACGTTTCTGCATCTGCTCTTGGAGCCATCACACTCTGCTGTAGGGCACCGAGGTCACTTTCTTCCCCTCTTTACTGTTACAGCTGATGACTGGAGCTGTATCTGGAAGTGGCCACAAGCCTGGCAGAGTTCAGGGAGTGTCTGGATGAGGCTCTAAGTCAAGTCATATGGTTTAGTTTTAGGCAGCTCTGAAAGGAGCAGGACTTTGACTCAATGATTCCTTTGGATCCCTTCTAACTTGAGATTTTCTATGATTTTATTGTTCTATATAACCCTTTTTCTGTTATGCAAACTCTGGAACTGTCAACTCATTCCTGTCATCCAGGTCTTATTCTAGGGATAAAGAAAATTTTCTCAGAAGATTTAGTGTAAATCATTACAGAGTGAGAAAAATTGAGCTAGACAGCAACAACAGAATGAAAAGGAGTTGAATTTGTTTTATGTTACTGCAGTAGCCATTGGCTGCTGCATGGCAACACCCAATGAATCAGACTTTCTAATATGAGGGGGGAGTCAATCTTTTGCAAGGATAAGCTTTGGATTTATTTTCTCAGGTTTTTTTACAGCATAGGGCATGGCTTGTTACTTCAAATGATCTGGTCCTCTCTCAGCTGTATCAATCCCTCTCTAGTGCTCAATCTTGGCAGTGAGGCACTTGATATTTATTACTTGGTGCCTGGTGCAAACTGTGTGTCCTGAAACACACTCCGAGGGTGCAGCTGGACTCACACAGGCCGTGGTTAAACCAACAATCAGCGTCAGCAGCTGAAGAACACATCATCCAACAGCTCTGCCAGAGGGCTGGGATGGGGAATGGGAAGGATGGATTGAGATCAAGGTGCAGAGACTTCTGAGGAGACTAAGCCCCCTGACAGACAAGAGCCATCTGACCTGAGCCACTGCTGGCAACACCTCTCTGAATGGGAGATGGGTCTCACAACCACCATGGGGCCACCAAAGGGTCAGCAGCTCAGTGGAAGCTGCAATTATATGAACATACCAACATTTTATAAATACCCAAAGAACAAACTTCTTCCGGCCCCATACAAAAGGCTGCTCTGAACAATGTAATATTGAAGGTCAGGAGGACAAAGCAATCAGTATAACCACTGAAGGGACTGACCAAACAGATCCTCAGGCTCTATTGCTGCTGTTCCCAAAAATACCTTCTGTCCCATCTTGATGCCTAAATCTTATCTTAAAGGTTGATTTAAACCCATCCTTTTTTGTCAGCCACATTTAAATCAATTTAGTTATGGTGTCTCCATCTCTCTGTGGTATATTTCTGAAAATTATTTTCTACTTATGACTACCCTATTAGAAGACTCCAAAAGAATAACAACAACAACAACAACAACAACAACAACAAAAAAAAAACCACAAAGAAACAAACCACAAACTTGCTACTCTAAATAATGTGCGAGCACACCAAGCAAAAATCAATATCTAGTCATGTCTTGGTTCCATTACAATTGACATGCTCTTATAAATAAACTATTATTAAGACATAATTCTAGGAATACTTGTGCTTCTAACAACCTCTGCTCCCAAAGAGGCTGCACAGCTTTTTCCTTCCTCAGTTCTTTCATATAACTTAAATAAAACAGAAAAGCAATATATCTGCTCAGTGAAACTACAGGGTGAATTCCATTAATTCACCCAAAAGTAAGACAACAGATGAGCACATGAAAGCTCTGAAGTATGAAGACATTTCCTGGGACAGGCAGCAATGGGAAGAAATTGCAAAGCTTCTTGTTAAAATTATTTTTCTTCAACTTAAATCTAGTTGTCACCAATGAACCAAGCCGTGAGAATGCTGAAAACCCTTCCCCTAATCCCACCAATTATCTCCACTTCATTCTATTTATAAATTGTGCTTCTTTGTGCATTGCTTTTGATGTACAGAAGAAGCCAGAGATGGTCAGAACCATGGCAAACCAATGTTGCATTTATTCTGCTATGAGTAATATGCAGTGATGAACAGAGACAATGAGTGCCAAAGTGCCACATCTCTGTCAAGAACTGAACTTCCAGCTCCTGGTTACTGTCCCATTTTCAGGAAGTATTTAGAAACGATTTTTTTATTATACTTCTAAAGAGTTTGAGGAAAATCATAATGCAGTGTGCTTTAGAATGAATTCCCAGCAGTAATACCATCATTTAACTAAAAAACCCTACAAGATTATGTCTTCTGCCATTGGAAGTGACAATGTCTGATGCAAACACATTGAAGATGAAGCAATTTATAAACGAGCTGCAAAACTTCTGAAGCTCTCTGGAACCAGAAGCAGAACTGAAGCACATAAGCTGAGGGCCAAGGCACACAGACTAAAAGGGCAAGCAAATAAGGTTTATTAGAGGATTTTAATGGAATTACAGTCTGGTTAACAGAGGTTCAGGAAAGGAAAATCACCCTTTTAATATGAATTTAAACAAAATAGTTCTGATAAGGAATCCACATGATCTTAAAAGTGAGCTAAAAGTGCTACAAAATATGTTAGAGGCCACATAAGAAAAGAAAAGAAGGAAATGAGCTGAAAAGCTGAAAAAATTAAAGCAAAGCAGAAAATGTGGAACTTTTCTGGAAAAAATGTGGAAAAATGTGGATTTGAGAGGTGAGAGCCACACAGTTTTGGAAGTGAAGCCAAGGCTGTTATTATCTGATCAAATGATGAACTGGAACCCATGTGTGAAGTGTTTGATGCAGTCAAATACAGGAGGGAGGATGCTCACCACACTGATTTCGGCTCACAGGTATCAGAAGTGTACAAAGAGTGTCAGGAGGGTCAATTAAGAACATTTAGGAGCAGCCAAAGGACACTGCCACAAATCTCTCCAGCAACCTGAATTCCCCAATGTCTTTTGCATCCTGCATCCTGTGGCTGGGCACTACAGCAGCCCAAATAACACTGGGTGAAAAAAACTCACAAGGGCACCACCTTCCCATAAAAACAAAGGCCCAAATCAAAATGCAGGTGTGAAAGATGCTGATGTTGCTCCCTTTGAGCTGGATTTGGGGGATGTGTGAAAGAAGTGGAATCCAGACAGCCCAGCTACTGCATCCATAGCTTCTGTCATTAATGTACACTACAGTAAAATTCTTAAATAAGGAAGCTTAAATGCATTTTCTGTCTTTTCTCTAAGAGTTAAGTGAGTCAAATAGAAATAGAGCAAGTAAACTACAATAAAATCGTTCACCCAGCATATCAAAGTAATTGTTTTTGATGACTATCTCACTGTCCACATTTAATTTAAAAAAATGTCCAAACACATGAAAAATAGAAGACTCAGCACAGTGTTGTTGTTTGATGTAATACTTGAAGGCAACTATAAACAGATCCATATTAGAGTATTTCCTCTCATCATTTAATTTCAGACTGGCTGGAGTCACACACCTGAATGGCAAGTGTGAAGGACACCTGGGCTGAAGAGCTGCAGGGACTCCACAGATCCAAGGAAGCTCCAGAGGGGACACTGAGCTCAGCTCTGTGGACGTGTGGAGGTGACAGGTGCATATTTACATCCTACCCCTGACTGAGAACAAATCCTTTCAAACAGCAGGGAAGCAGTTTTGTTTCACTGAAAGCCACAATCCTGATTTGCCTCTGACTGAAATGCAAGTGTCAGCCTTCCTGAAGAAACAGTCACAGAGTAAAAAACTGGTTTTGCCTTTCTTGGATACTCTTAAAATGTGGGTTTCTGCCTCTCCCACTGCCCCCAGCATGAAAAATCTTTATCAGGAACACCACGTTTTCCCACTGTAGCATCTTTGGGACAAAAAAATACCAATTACTCAAGAAAAAAAGGGAAAGAATGAAAATGGCTGTGATACTCTGCATTACCTTCCAGGTAAGATCCCCCAAGTCAAGTGTGCTGAAGATTCTCTACATTATGGCTCACAATAACATTTTTGCTTTCAAACACACGTGGCTAGTCTTCCAAAAAATCACATAACTGGTGTGGTGAACCACTCCTGTAACAAATCACTCCTGCTCCCATCATTCAACAGCTTTGTCCAATCTTCTCTTAATCACTTCTGCTAATAATAAATCCTCTGCATATTTCACAAGTGGTTTGGCCACAAAAATATTCACTTAAATAATCAGCAGTGAGATCTCTCCACTGGTACACATGTATTATTCATTACTACGTAATCTCAACAGCTTGCTCAACATGCCTGGGGCTTCTTTAACTTCCCACAAAAAGGCTGACAGAGAACTTTTTTCCCATTTTTAAGTACTCACAAATTCAGTTTAGTCTATAAGCTAAAGCTTTCCTGCTTCCTCTTCCCCCAGCCCTTAAGCATAACAAATCACAGAAAAATCCATCAGGAGAAAGTTTGACTAAATGATTTCTAAATTCATCACCAGACTATAGTTTGTGTGTTGTTAGATATGAATAAACCTGACTGTGTTTGCACTCTTCCCCTTCTATGTGAATAAAGTAAAAAGCAACTAAAATAAGAATTTGACCTGTTTTCTTTATAGGAATTAAAAATCTCCATGTATGAAAGAAAAACCTCTTCTTTTGCTTCAGGAATCAGAAATTCAAAATGGTCAAAATCCTTATACAAGAACTTAGAAAGTGAGTACCACCATAGGAGAGAGGCAAGGACAGAGAAACTTCATCCTGTTTAGGACAACCAGTTTGGCACAGGCATCTTTTTCGAGGAAACAGCTTTGAGTGAAAACAAATCACTATGACTCACTGGATCTCACTCACCTTGTAGTCATCAGATGCCTTTTCACTGCTGAACTTTGGAGCTCTCGGATGTAGCTTCAAGCAGGGTAATGAAGCCTGGCCAGGCTGCTAGGCTCAGAACACCTTATTCTACTTGCCACTCATTCCTGCAGCTGTTTCTTCCTGAGGTGAACTCATCACACAAGCTGCACTGAAACCACTCACCAGAATACCTTCCCAAAGCTCTGTAGTAACTGATTCCTGCTATTGAAAAAGAAACCCGGCTGAAAAGCAAGGGTCTTTTTGAGAATGAAAGCCATTTTTTCCCTCCTTTCCCCACTTTCATTGTGTCTTTGTCTTCCCCAGCCAGGACCATGTGAGTGCTGCCCTTCAGCTCAGTGCCTTTGCCAGTCCTGTGTGCTGTGGTATTTCCCCAGGGATAACATGCTTTCTTCTAAGCCCTATGGGATGAAGGATTCTAGGCTGCCCTCTCCAAAAGAATTCTTTTCTTTCCCATCTCTTTTCACCATTGTCCAGTCCCTCAGACAGAAGCCAAAACAGTATTTCCAAACAACTTTGCACATGCTACCAATCTGTCGTGTCCCAGTGTGGCTGAGTAAGTGTGGGAGGATTGACTCTGCACCTCTAAACTGCATTTAATGGTCTCATACACCAGTCAATAACCAATTCACTCACAAGCACATACTAAAACGACATTAATAAAAGCCACATGAATTTGATTCAAAAGCAATTGAACAGGTGAACAGCCAGATGCCAGCTGTGTGCAGCCCATGAGAAGATACACGAAGCATCTTCTCAAAAGCCTAGGTCTGGATTCTACTGGCAAGTGGATTTACAGGGGTTTTTTCTGCCTTATAAATTTACTTCTAAATTAAAAATAGCTATTTGTGATTAGCCATCAATAATACAGGATGCCTCTGAAATAACAGTTATTCTTTCCATTCCACTACGAAAAGTGCCAAGAATAATTCCTTCCATTTTTTATGATAACTGAGTAATGGAAAAATTCTACTAACCCAGAGCATATTGCACTGAGTCTCACTAACTCACTGATTCCAGCAAAGAAGCCTTTCAATGACAGCTCAAAGTCACACGGCCAATCAGGCAAGAAAAACAAAGTACTGCTAAAAATCAGAGCCTGCGTTTATGGTCTGTCAATTAATAGATGACCAAGTTTTTAAACAGGTATTACGTAAATTCTCTGACTTGCTTTTCAAACTAAAAAGACGTCTCGTTGATTATATTAGCATATTTGACATACAGGCTTGAACATTGTTTTACCACATATGACAGTTCAGGTCAGGTCCCAAGGAAGCAGGTTGTGAAATTCACATCAGTGACAAAAATAACTGGGTCTGTAAGACACCTTGAGAACTGCCAGAAACGCATGATTCTTATGAAGAAGCGTGATCTCTTTAAGCATGACTTTTGATGTCGTACAGCACTGCCCCATATGTCCAACCAAATGCCATTTTTAAACCCTGAGGATATATTTAGCACGACATACATCATCCCACTGTCGTCATTTCACTGAACAAAGCAAAAGACAGGATCATGCTAAATGATGCAGCCTCAGCTTGTGTCAAGAGCACAGCAGTGAAAGGACTGCAATACCAACAACGGCTAAAATGCAGCCAAGAAGCTGAAGAAAGAAGATGGCATGAAGTATATCAATGGATTTGAATTATGAAGTCAAGAATAAAGAATGGAAACATAAAACATGCTGACATCCCAACTATATCTGCTCCTGACTAATCTCTGCTCCCCTGCCATTCGCATAAGGCACCATCTGATCTTTCAAGCTCCTGCATGCGTGATGAGCTCTTGGCTACAGCCCGGGCTGGTACAGCCAAATCTTTGCAATTCCACCTGGGCAGGACAGAATGCAAGTTATCACTTCCGACTGGCACCATTTCCTGTGCCCAGAGTGACCCTGCATGACAACTCTATGCCTCATTACACCAGCCAAGAAATTAATGTACATCACCAGCCCAGTACAGCTTACTGTCAGCCCAGAAGAAGCTTGAATTATTTATCAAAATTGAGAACAATTGATGAGTTTGATTTTTAAGAGCAACATTTAGTAAAGAATAAAACGTAACTGGTATAGCAAAAAAACCCCACAGATATCTTTTGTTATTCTGAACTTGATGTCCATCACAACAAATCGTTTGTTCATCTCACATCCCTGTTAATATTTCTGATGTCTCTGGAGCCTCATCAATCACTTTTTACTGGTTTCTAATGGATCAGAGCCCCTTTCCCCGACAAACTCAAGTGCACAATCCTTTTCTGCACAAGGGAGAATCAAAAAGCAAAGCCAACTAATTCAGCCTGCACTGAAGGACAGGACAAGCAAAACAGCTCTTGGCATGTACCCCAGTTTTAAAGCAGGCTTTAGAATGTGAGTTTTGTTTAGTTTTTAGGGAGATATAGAAGGTACTTAGACACACTTCAGAGAGATACTTCACCATCAGATACTGCTGATCAATCCTGAGGGAATCATTTTGCTCAGCACTTACGCACAACAATAACCAGTCTTTGTGCTGAGCAGTATAAACAAAAATACCATCTAGTAAAGAACCTGCATAGTGAACTGGTTTTAAAAACAGTAGTTTGAGAAGAAAGTAAAGCACAGCCAGGGCTTCATGAGGAGCCCTTGATGCACTTCAGGTGTCCAAACCAGACAGCTGCTATTTCCTATGCCTTTTGTTCAGAGCTTGCCTTAAGACACAAAATAACTTGTCCAAGCTGCTAAAAACCACCAGAGCAAAGACGAGAAATGCCAAAGGACATGTGTGCTCTGCCTCTCCATCCTCTCCATTACAAGGTCACCTTTACTAAGCAACAGCAGTTAAGAATTTGGGCTTATTTGGACCTACAAATAGTTGCTGCCAAATGCAAAATCATTAGATTGGAAAAGACCTCTAAGATCACTGAGTCCAAACATCAGCCTAGCAATTCCAGGTTCACCACTAAACCATGCCCCTAAGCACCACATCCACACAAATCAGACAAATATTCCAGATTCTCCCCAAGTTCAATAGCATTTGAGGTCCTTTTCTTCATTTTTTTGTAAAACTGATAGGTCTTTAAATGACATTTGAGTCCTCCTGCACTGTTTATAAATTTGAGGTTGGTTACCTGATAGGTTAAAACGTAGTGAGAGTGAACAGAGATAAGCAAAATCCTAATTCCACAGGGATCAGTCAAAACACACTAATAAATGCAGGGAATAACAACTGAATTCACAGTTGTTGTGAATTGTACAGACGTGCAAGAACGGGATTCTGTTCTCAGATGATTGCCTAAAGACTTGACACTAAATGAAATTCCTTCTCACATAAATCACTTCAGTCAGAAAACACATGCAGCTTTCAAATATTTGGAGAGGAAGCAGTTAATTTTATTTTATTCCTTGAATGTCCCAATTAAGACATTTCTACTAAATAAGCAGGGCATTTTCCGTATTGATTTCAGGGATTATTGTCAGCATTAGCTTGATGCACAGTTCATCCAGTTCTTCAAATCCAACATTATCAATGTTAGATTAAAAACAAAATCCATACGTAGACTTCCTTGAATTTTTACTGTTTCAAGGAAGGGAAAATGCTTCTCTCTTTTCTCCCTATGACAGGCATTTTATTTCCCTTTTGTATTTTCAGAATACGTATGCTGTAGACTTTGTTTTCTTTTAAAGCCAATGAAAGATTTAGCTTTCAAATAAATAAATAAATAAGTAAGTTAATAAAAGAGAAAAGGAGAAAAAAAAGGCTATTTTCATAGAATTGTCTAACACAGCAAGCTCATTTTTGGAGCCCAGCTCTACCCAAAGAATAAGCCAAGCCACTCACCTGCTTCTCTGGATACATCTGTTCTCATCACCAAGAATTTGCTGATCCATAACAGATGATTGTGCTGTGTCAATCTGGGAGATATGAATCACAGACCTTAGAGTGATTTGGGTTGGAAGGGATCCTCAAGATCCCCTGATTCCACCCCTCTGCCACAGGCAAGGACACCTTTCACCATCCCAGGGTGCTCCAAGTCCCATCCAACCTGGCCTTGGACATTTCCAGGGACAGGGAAGCCACAGCTTCTCTGGGCAACCTGCTCCAGTACTAAATCACAGCACATCAGAAAATTCAGGGAACTTCATGATTTGACAGGACTCGTGTCTGCAGTGAAATATCCTCCCTGCTGGCTTTCTGGCCTGGTAGTTTCTCTTTGGAAATGCTAGGCCTGCATTTGATTTTTATGAAGATTTATTGCTCAACTCTCCCAGAGTTTTCTCAGAGTTCATGAATGCTGAAACTTTTGACATGCATGGCAGATCATCCCTGGGGGACAGGTTACCCTGTGCCACCTGCTGCTATAACTAAACAAAACCTCAGTTTCTTCTGAACAAGACTTGCTCAGAGTTTGCTGGGGTCCCACACCTGTTCATTCTCTGCCTACACCTCTGATACACCTCAGGACTTTGAACCCTGCTTTTCTTTTAGGTGAGAGAAAACCCCAGCTACCAAAACAACTTCATATGAATACAGAAAAAAAAAAAAAACAAAACCAGACAGTGTGAAGATAGATTAATCCAAGTTCTCAACCACAGAGAGAGATGACTGAGAACTGCCACTAGGGCCCAGCACACCTGAGGTTCACATGGAAGTCTCTCATATCAATTCACACTTCTCATCATCTTGGCAATCTCTTCACAATCAGTTCAAGGCTTCAGGGGTGAAACATCCAAATTTCAACTGGAAGAAGATCTACAGAGCAAACAGGGGATGAAAGCAGGGCAAAGCAAGGAAAAAATCTAATAGAAGGCAAGTGGGAATGAGAGGTTAGTCAATTTAGAGACAGGCAACACTGTGTACCAGGTACATTGTCAGAAAAACCACCAGTGATAGCAGCAATTGCCAAATATTCTAATAATTTCTGCCACCAGACAGCACAAATAACAAATGACTGAAAACTAAAGTACAGAATCTAAGCACAGGAATCATCTTCTGGTCGTGACCGCCAGTTCCTTCAGATAACAAGGGCTGAAAATTTCAGGACACGAGAAAAATTTCTAGGGAGTCAGACTGATATCTGGGGTTTCAGATACAGAAATATTCACAGCAGGAAGGGTGGAAGGGCAGAGCACAGCTGACAGTCTACAGCAAACAATTTTTTTCCTGTAGTGCAAATATTTAGATCTGCTACCCAGAATGCCCAGACCCAGAAAAACATTCTTTATTAAGTGTGGCTTGATTTAGTCTGAATCCAGATAGATTTTCTCTTGTTACACTATAAAACTGAATACTAAGAATACAACAGCACAGTAAGATAAAAGCACAAGTACTGCATTTACCTTGTGTAGATGCATTGCCTGTGTTGGTCAAGATGAGATCTACTCTTTTGTCTCACTCTGGGAAGTAAGAAATATTTAAAGCATGGTCAATCCTTCCATCCTAACTACAGCAAAGTGAGATGTCCCATGAAATGGACTTTGTCCTCCTCCTATCAGTTCTTTTGTTATATCTTTGCTGAAGAAGCTTCCAAGACCTTAACAACATCCTTTCTGAAGCACTCACTCCTGTTTGGAGAAGTTCCAGGATTCAGGGTAGCCTTTTACAAACACAGGACATCACTGCTTTGAGAGCAACATGCTGAGATGAAACACTTCACCTGTGTTTGGACAATACTCTTATTTAATCACAGTAATTCAGAACTGCCTGTGCCACAGCAGTGTCAAAGATATTACACTACTGATCCCAATTTTAAACTATGACATTATGTTTAGCAAGAAAGTGTGTGAGGGGATGTTTAGACTGGATATTAGGAAAAAGTTCTTCACCAAGAGGATGTTTGAGCATTGAACAGGCTCCCCAGGGCAGTGGTCACAGCACAAAGACACACAAGAGCTCAAGAGGCATTTGGACAACGCTCCTGGGCACATGGTGTGACACTCGGGGTGTCCTGTGCAGGGCCAGGAGATGGTCCTTGTGGGTCCCCTCCAACTCGGGATATTCTATGATCCTATGCACGCCATTCTTCTTGATTCATTCTACATTTATCTGCTGGTCAAAGTTTGCTGGCTTCCAAGTTCCATGCCTTCAGAAGGTTTGATTTTTATTTTTTCCCAATAAAGCACATTCAATTTGTCCTCATGCCCCTGCAGATGTACATGCCATCAGATAAGGACTCTTCTTTACCATTTTTTCAGGCCATTGACAAAGAAACTACTGCCAAAATTCTTACATTTTATATGAACTTTTACTGGAAACACATACTGAAACACTTTAAACACATCAAACTGATTGCATAAACTATTAAACAAACTCTGCCCTTCCCTTCACATGTAAAAAGTTCTGCTTCTATTATGAAAGCCAGAGCATAAACATGGTGATATGATGAATTTCAAAGACTGGATGCAACATGTAGAGGACAGTTAGACTTCTATGCAGAAAACACACCCTCATTTTCTCTTGGGAGCCCTCCTGTGTTCCCAGGGGAGTTAAAACAAAGCCTGCTCACTTTATTCAGTCGTTGCTGAATTGTCGAACACTTGAAGAGGTCCCTGGATAAATTTTGAGGAGAAAGTCCCACTCCTCTGGATATTTAAGGACCTTTCAACTGTCTTGTTTTTGGTTCCTGGCTTCATTATGTTAAAAAAATCAGAATTTTTAAAATAAAGTTAAAATGAAAAATGAAAACGCTTTGGTTTAATTTTTAAGTGTCAGATAAATTGCCTGGTAGTCTGAAGGGCTGGCTCATCCAGCAAGTCCCAAAATACTGTTTCACACTGGACTGACCATAATTCCTGCATGAGTTCAGGAACAGAACTGCATGGGGTTGGGGTTTGGGTGAGTTTTGTTCAAATCCCTGGGCAACTTCACTGTATAAAAGATTTTACCACTCGTAATTCAGCACTACAATATTGGTAAAATTGATTTACATTAATCTATTTGTAAACCTAAAAATCCAACCCTACCAGTGGAGTCCTTATGATTAACACAGTAGTGTCATGCATATGGAATTCGCTGCCTTCCATACTAGAAATTCATTCAGGCAAAACCAAATAACACAATAAGATCAATATTTCAATTAAAGAAAAACCCAACCCAAGCCAAAACGAGCACCAAACCAGAAATAAAATGTACATGATTACCAAAAAACCACAGTAAGCAGCTTGCAGAAATGGAGGCTTCAGGGGATGTTGCCATCTACAAATTGCCTTATTTAGGATTAGCTGATACAAAAAATGACTGAAAACTTGCCTGAAGAAAGGATATTTGAAATGGTTTTAACCATCCATGTGAACACTGCGTTTTGAAAAGCACCAGCCTGTGTAGGAGTACACATGAGCAATATGGCAATTTTACGGTTGGACTCAATGATCTCAAGGGTCTTTTCCAACCTAAATGATTCCATGATTCAATGATTGGTGGTGTGCAGCTATGGTGCTTCTCCTCAGCTGGCAAAGACACAGGACGAGAAGAGTCCTCGGCATTATCAGTTTTGGGAACAGCACCAAAGCACAGCAAAGACAGAGACACAGCTCTTAATTAGCTGTGCCTTACTGTGCTAAACCCCAACAGAGCAGAGAAAGAAGCTGTTTCATACAGGTAGATATGAAACCTCTTCGGCTCCTTCCCTGCCCCCTTGGGTCTCCAGGCTTGTCCCTCATTTAAAACACCAATTTCACGGTTCTGTAGAGAGCACTGAGGATCGTTTTTGAGAAGTACCAACAAGCTGTAGTCAGTCCTTAATTTTTGGCACTGATGTGAAGGCTCCATTTGGTGATGCATCTGCAGTGCCGGGGAGGTGTTTGAAAGGTGGGAGAGAGGGTGATTTCCCTCCTCCAGCATATGCTCAGACTATTTGGTGATTTCAATACACATTCCAAACACCAGCTGTGGTCAACGGGACCTTCTGTTTCTGCGGTGTGTTGTGTTTCTGTGTAAATTGCTGCAGTTCAGGAAAAATCAAAGAATGGTCTGGGTTTGGAAAGGCTCTTAAAGATCATTCAGTTCCATCCCTCAGCCCTGGGCAGCGACATCCTCCACTATCTCAAGTTGCTCCAAGACCCATCCAACCCGGCCTTGGACTCTCCACGGATGGAGCAGCCACAGCTTCTCTGGGCAACGTGTGCCAGGGCCTCACCAGCCTCTCAGTAAAGAATTTCTCCTTAATATCTGATCTCAATCTTTTCCTCTTTCAGTCTAAAGCCATTCCTATTGTCCTGTAACTCCAGGCCCTTGTCCAAAGTCCCTCTCAGCTCTCCTGGAGCCCCTTTGGGCACTGGAAGGGGCTATAATATCTCCCTGGAGCCTTTTCTTTTCCAGGTTGAACAGCCCCAGCTCTCTCAGCCTGAATCCATTGTGGAGGTTCTCTATGGCCCCCTGATCATCTCTGTAGCCACAAAATGCAGCTGATTTCTGTGTTGGATGGGTGGAATTCATGCTCAGATACACAGATTTTTGCAAAGCATGTGTTTTTCATCATCCACTGCACCTCATGGAAGTGTTGGGTGTAAAACATACCTACAAATACTTCCTTCTAATATTAAGTATTCTATTGGTCTGACTAGGCTAATTACCAGTGAGCAGCAGCTATGTCCTAGAAAAAATCAGGTTAACTTTTTTTAATCTTTAGGCCAAATCTACTCTACATGCTTTTGCTTCACTTTGTTTCTAAATAGGCAAAAATTAAACTTGTCTTTTTCTTTTTTTTTTCCCTGGAAATTCTTATAGAAACTTTATTCTGTTTCCTTTTGTACTAAATACTGTAGATAAATAGTCTGAGAACAAATAAAAAGAAAAGAAATAATTCATCCTGTGATCCTGGATTCTGCTGACACTGAACTTTTTCTAAGAATATGCATTTCCTATTCACAGTACTGTTAATTCCTGCAGCACTCTCATGTTTTGTTCATTAACATCCTTTTAGCACTACTGTAGAGTCAGGGAAAAAAATATGCAAATGGAGCAGAAAACAGAGCAGGGACTACAGAAGTTTGCTAGTTTAACATGAAGCTCCAGGAGCAATAACATTGTCAAACAAATGCAACACAAAATCCTCCCACACTGCAGTGTAACAATCAATTTGTTTGCCCAGAGAACTTCTAAAGCTCTCATAAGGGAAGAAAAACATAATATCAGGAGATATCAGGAGATGGAAATCTATAACAAAAATTTCCTACAGCAAACTGCAGGCAAAAAAAGAAATCTCCCAGTGAATACACACAAATTCATTTAAAAAACAATAATTAGCAGTCCTGTTTTTATTTTAGTAGCACTGACCCTTTTTGGATGAGTTTTCATGCAGGGAATGCTCAAAATAAAGTACCAAAGTTGTGACTTTTTTTGCAAAGTCCAAAAATACTCAAAATGGAAGATTTCTGGGAAAAACTGGAAAGCTGTAGGAACCTGGAATGCCCCAACAGTACCTTGTTTCAGAAGTAATCTACCCCATCTCATCCCCAATGCATGAACTGCACAGTAAAACTGTGAATAAGGCCACACTTCTCTGCATGTGCCTACAATTCAGCCATTTTCACAGACTAAATGAGAACATGGACACATTTGAGAGAAGGAGGGAGAAGAGTTCATAGAGATACAGAAATAAAGTACAAATAAAGCCATGACAGGGGAAAACACCACCCTTGATATTAGAACTGTGCCCTGTTTCCCTTAAATAAAACCCGCTGCAAAGATGTATTTCATTGTAAATTCTAGAAGTTTAAAACAAATAGCTTCCCTGAAAGAGAAATCTTTAATAAAGACAGATGCTCTGCAGATGCATCAGTGCCCGTTCATTTTTCTTCCTTCTAATTAAAAGACCATTCTAACTGCTGGTTGAATTTTTTCCCATCCCAGTGCAGTGTATTCCAGAGGGCTGCAATAGCACAACTTCACACACGCATCCAAACAGGATTTCACATCTGCCCAACAGTAACTTTGCCTCAGATTCCAATTTACTCCATAATGGGTTACATGGCAGAGATTCATTCAGCTGATTTCCATACTGAAAACAGCAGTTGAAATGAAGTACTGGCCTACGAAAAGGAAATGTGACATCACTATTAAGGTAAACATTCGAGTCTGTTGGATACTTTATTGGCAGCTGCACTACTTTACCTTCAAAATAAATTTTCCCCAATAGCAGCTTTTATTTCATTTCAAATCCATCAGCTCTTCTGGCTGCTAATTCCCAGAGCTGCTCCTTCAAGTTTTTAATCTTATCTTCCTAGTGTGAAAGTGCTGCAGACCAGCACTTTTAAACACAACAATGCAACAGTTTTTGAAAGCTATATAAATCGTGTGAAAGACTATCCTATTAATTCCCCTTCTTATTACCCATTTTTCTCTTTTATTTACAGGGCTTGGGGACTTGAAAATTCAGTTACTTTGAGGGAAGGAAGAACTTCAATTTCACTGGGACCTCCCCTGTGGCTCTTGACATTTTCAGAAACCTGTTGGACAATACCATTTGGGTCAGCCCAGACACAGAAATTATGCTAAGCCTAAAGCAGATCAGTTTTAGTTTGTAGCTCTCAGATAACGACTTTGTGCTCAAGGCATTTTACAGAGACACCAGCAAAACAAGATATCTACCTTCAGAGTATCAGACTGGTAGTACTAAGAAAACTGGCTGGAAAACAGGTTGGTATAAACTGATTAAAGTGCACCAGAGGGCAGAGAGGCAACTGGTTGTTTTATTCTGCTCACAAGGAACAGTATCTTTGTGCCAGGTAGGAAAGAAATTATCGTGTGAGCTGTAAATAGACAACTTTCCTGGTTTAAATACAAATATCTGCAAGTAACAGACAGAGGAACTGAAAACAAATATTTACTAGATAATTATCAGAGTGCAAGTCTAATGTTTTATGGGACTTTTGTTTTTTAAACATTAATTCTCCAAGGAGAGAAAGGATTAAGACAATGCCACATGCCACTAATAAGCCACTGCTGAAATGTTTTATTTATCTTCTCTGAGTTAGAAGGATTGATCTTAGTATCTGGAAGTTATGAATATTAAAAATAAGCTAAAAAACTTGTCTCTAAGGCAGCAAGTTCTTGCTGATAATGTAACCTTTTACACCACTCTAATCTGGGCCATAAAACTGCACCAGCCATCTGGATCAGGATCTCCCTAGACCAGCCCCCTTTTCCCTCCAGTGGTGCAGTGGCAGCTGGAAGCACTCTGAGAAAAGAAGATTTGCATCCTTCCAAGCCCCCTGAAAGGAGATGCCACACATGAAAAACTCTGTGCTTGCCCACTCACTCCAGATAAAAAACTGATTTTGCTGCAATAGATGATCTTACAAACATCTGCATGGTCAACTCACACCATCAAATGACCTCCACCAGCTCACCCAACCTCTTGAACAGAGAGGTTCAATTTGAGACAGTGTTCCCATCCCATCCATCTCCCCGAGCTCAGACATTGATGGCACTTGGTGCCACCTAGACACTTCTGGAATTTCACAGGCTCAAACGTTTCTTGCCTGCATCCCCTCCAAAAATAAACCTTCAAAGATATGAGTACCCTTGAGCTGTGCTCAATTCCTCCTTGTCACACATTTGGTTTGCTCACTGAATTAATTGGCTTTGTGGAGCATGAAGAAACAGAAATGGCAATATGTACCTCAATTAGACTCTATTTTTAAAATAATTTTTAAACTTCATAAATTATGAGACTTTAAGGACTTTAACAAGTTTGCTTGATTCACTTTGATCAAACAAGGTTAGGGACTCATTATCCTGTACATGCAGCTGTTTAACAATATTAAAATACACCATCACGTCAATCTTTCTCTAAGTGACTTCGCATCACACAGCAAGCAGATCTAAAAAGTCCTGTCATCTGCAAGTGGCAATCATCATTCTGGTAGCACTGTAAGAGGCTTTCTTAATTCCACTGGTGTTTAAATTCATGAGCCAAAACTCATCATAAATTGTCTTTTATGGCTGTCAAGAACAATGATATATATTCTCTTATTTAGCCTTTTGTGACTTAATGGGAGCCTCTGAGTGCCTGAGAAGCGTTTGCTTCACTCAACAGTAGAGACTCTCCTATTGTTATGTTGGAAAAACACAGCACAGAAAGTAACAACCTTAGAGCATGCAGTCAGAACCCACTGGCTCTTTATAAGCAGACTTACATCAGCTCTTAATTATTTTTTAGAGGTTTTAATTATTAGAAATTTTTAGCATGGCGAAAATAGATGGCGAATGCTCCAACTCCAAAAGAAAATGCCACCTTCTGTCAGAAAACTGAGGCTGCTTTTCCATTCTCTGCCAGTGCCTAAGGGGAATATAAATGGACTGAGGAGGAAACACATGATGTGTCACTGATAAAATAATCTGGCATTACAAAAGGACTGGTAGCTACGGCTCCACCAAGAGATCAATACATGTGCAAATAGCAGCCTCTTTAGAAATCATTGCTTTCCCTCCAATATGTGGTGACAAACTCTGTGACAGCATTTACTTCATGCTATCAGCTTCATTAAATAAAGCAGCCTGTCCCCATCCACCCACAAGGCCAACTCCAGAAGTCTATGGAAAATATTGATTTTTCTTGACTATGTTCAGGTCAACGATGCAATGCAATAAACCAGCTTAAGACAACTATTCCCTTTCCAGCTTGCAATTAGAGCCTTGAAACCCTGTTTCTAGGTCTTGGTCTGAGATCTGTTGTCAATTCACTTTGACCTTAGGCAAGCAAATTTCATCACTGGGGAACTTGCTACTTGCTGTAAAATGAGAAGAGTTAACTTCTCTCAGAAGGCTGGCTCACTGGCTTTGAGACTTTTTTGCTCCTTTAAGTTTTAATGATGGGATAAAATGCATTTCAGTTTGAGTTTTCTAGATAAAATACATCCTCACATGTGAATGATTACGCACTGGAGGATCTGTGCCAGGAGCTGAGCCTCCCTACATGTCAAGGAAGAGGAACAGGCTCTCTGGAGCACAATTTCCAGAGACACCCTGCACCAGCAGAGGAAGGAGTTTTTCC
Source organism: Sylvia atricapilla (assembly GCF_009819655.1). NCBI lineage: Eukaryota > Metazoa > Chordata > Aves > Passeriformes > Sylviidae > Sylvia > Sylvia atricapilla. The sequence goes on from NC_089140.1 coordinate 148,579,280, forward strand.
TGCATCACCACTCCTGGGAGGACCCACATCCCTGAAAAGGATGAAGTTTTGAACAGCAAAGAGACATCATTGAGAGAGCTATATCCAGAAAAAAGAAAAAGCAATTTCAGTTCCTAGGTTTAGGTGAGACATAGAACTATTTCCCTGCTATTGCAAGGACTAAAAACAGCCTTTTCCTGCCATCTACTACATATATCTCCTATATATACTGAGCAAAGGATGGAGCCCTGAGGAACCAGCAGACATATCAAAGCTCATCCTGCCAGACCTTCCATAGTCTTAATAGAATGGACATAGAACTTCACAGCTTTTTTCTTGTTGGATCCTTCTTGGATTATTTTTCACCATTAACTGTGAACATGTACAAACACCACTTTTTCTTCACTCCATACAGCAGCTGTTAGCTGGGGTAGGTGCACCCCACAACAACTACGAAGAAGAACCTTTGAGTCAGACTCTACACACACAAAAGGAAAAAAAAATCTTCAGGTTCTGAAATATATTAATATGGAAACAGTTCAATGTTTTAAGAGAATAAAAAGAAAAAAAATTGCTGGCCTCTTCCTTCAGCAGTGTTAATTAGCCTTGTATTGCTCTGCAAATTTAGAAAGTGACCTCTGGGGAATTCTTGTGTGATTCCAAAATCTGGAGAATCCTCTTCATCCTAAAGTGCTCAGACCAGCCTCGACAACAGAATCAAGGGTTCTGTCCTTCCAGACTAGGATCAAGCAAACATTTGTACGCCACATTATAAATTCAACCTGTTTCACTCTCCTTCCTCTTGCTGTCCACTTCAATTTTTGGGACAAGAACCTGAGTTTTGTAGCATTTCATGAGGTTGAAACCTCTTTCTAGTTTAAGAGCTGAATACTGAAGGCTTTTATGAACATCAAGCATCCTTAACTACCTTGCACATAAAAGGTACACAAAATCATACAAAGTCCTTGAGACATTTGGAGTTTGAGGCTCAGCTTTGAACAAAGGAGAGCTATCATCTTGTTCCCCGTTTCTGAGAGTACAGCCCGTGACAGCAGTGTGCTGACTGTTCTTCCTTAACTCTGTGATTTCAAGGTGATATGCTTTTTTTTGGGCACTGCACACCCACCTGCTGAGAGTTAAACAAAATTTCCATCCTTCTTTACCATTTGGGTAATCACATAGCTCTCAAAGGAACTATGGTTTACGTGCACCAAAAATATCCATCCAGTCACTTGGAAGTAAATCTTGTTCCCTCTCTTCCTTATGGAAAACAGAGTAATAAAGGGACAGTTTTTGAGTCCTTATGTTGGGACAAATTCTGTGTACTTTTTCAGTTTTGGCTTAACATTTTCCCAGCAGCTGCATCCCAAAAATTGTGCACATGATCTACACAGTCTCAAAAATATTTTGAAGACAAAAATCCTATTTAGTAATGAAGTATCAAAAATACTGAAATTTAAATCTTTAGATCTGATTTTTGCTAGATGGTATACAAGATGTACATTCAGGTTGTTAAACTGCCTCTTCAGGATATATTTATAGGATTTGTATGAGCAAAGAGTTCCACAGAGGCAGGGAGCTTGATTCCCATGGAAAAACACCTGCTCCTCCAGCCAGCAGAGCAAAGCACTCATTTGGACTCTTACGAAACCTCCTGGTCAACACTGGGCTGCCACTTACTCTTTTCATACTTTAGATCAATGCCACCATCCAAAAAGCGACAGGAATCCAATTTATAGACAAAAATAATAGAGTGGTTTTCATTGGAAGTGACCCTAAAGCTCATCTCCTTCCACCCCCCTGCCATGGGCAGGGACATCTTCCACTATCCCAGGTTCCTCAGAGACCCATCCCACCTGGCCTTGAACACTTCCAGGGATGAGGCATCCACAGCCTCCCTGGGCAGCCTGTGCCTCTTCCCTCACAGGGAAGAATTTCTTCCCAATGTCCAATCTAAACCCTCCCTCTGCCATTTGAAGCCATTCCCCTTTGCCCTATCACTCCACACACCTGTTCCAAGTCCCTCTCCAGCTCTCTCGGAGCCCCCCTTTATGCACTGGAAGGGGCTCTAAGGTCTCCCTAGAGCCTTCTCATCTCCAGGCTGGACATTCCCAACTCTCTCAGCCTGTCTGAGCCCCAAAAGCAGCTTTAATCTTGTTAGCAGCACCCAGGCTGGCCACGGTGCTGTGGTACCATGGGCTGATGCACTTCGCTCTCCTAGAATGATTCAGTCATAGCATCAGCAAGAGCACACAAACAAGAACTCCCTTTCCATCTCCAAACCATCAGTGCTGTCTGAGTGTGGCCTCTTGTACCACTGAAAGAGCTCTGAGTGCTCCACCAGAACTGTTTTTTCTGCAGCAGTGAGAAGACACAGTCTGGTAACACCTCCCATTGTAAAGGAAGGGCTTTTTGGTCTCTCCCCCAACAGAAACCCGACAGGCCCATGCTGTGCAAAATCTTAATGACCTGGTGCAAACAAGACCATTGCAAAGGACATGAGACATAAAATACAGGACTATGATTTTTTTTTTTTAACGTTACAAGAGGCAGCTCTCAAAACCGTTCAGAACAGCAAATGGCCACCAGCAAAAAGAAAGCAGAGAGAGATAAATAAGACTGCATCACAAAATGAAAGAGCAGCTCCTAAGTCTCTCCTTTTTTGGGTGCTTTCACTATAACTTGTTGCCATGAGCACACTAAGCCCAGAACATTGTTTTCATATTGATACGGAAAAAACCTGCATAAAGCACTACTCATAATGTAATAACAATGCACCCAGCTTATTAAAACTGTCCTTTTATTTAGCTTTAAGAAATTGCTGGAAAATCAAGAGGTCTTGAATACAAACACAGCTCCAAGGTATTAAACTGCAAGCAGGAGAAGCACAGAAGCAAAAACATAAACATGCTGAAACAAGAACAAGCTGAACTTTTTTTTTAAAGCCATCAGGATTTGAAACTCATCAAAAATAAAAGTTAGTATTTGATTAAATTTGAAATCAAAAGTAGAAGTTATTTTAGAAAAGGCATATAGGTACAGAAAAGGTATATAGAATCTTTTCATTATTTGCCTGCCAAGAGCAATAGGGTTTTCTGAATGTCCCCTGGCTCAGAGTGCTGGAGGGATTTTTATCACCAGCCTTTTCCTTCTGGTTTGTTGTGTGTTATCAAACCTAGCAATGTTAAATGGCTGTATGAAAGCCATTAAGTCTGGTATATGGGTTGCAAAAGGAGACATGAAAAATGAGGAAAATAAGAAAGTGATGGTTCAGCTCAGGTCCTTCCTATCAAGGCAAAGTATCAGCTAAATATAATAACAACAGCACCCTTAATTCCAACACTTATCTTCAAATTTTACACAGCTTGACAATGCCAACTAAGGGACAATCGGGGGGGTCAGCACCAGAGCTGGAAGCAAAAAACAACTTAGTGACTTCAAGGAAATAAAAAAAAATACAGTAAGTGTTAACATGCAAACAGACTACTACATGCTAAGACTACTAAAACTTCAAGATCTTCTTTATTGTCATTTGTCACTCAAATGCAAACTGCTGGAGATGTGGCTGTGCTTGCTCTCCACAAATCTTAAATAATTGTTTGATGGAACTTTTAAATAGTCTTTGAAACATCTCTCAGCTTGTTAAATTCCAGCCTGATGAGGGTTTGGAGTTCTTGGTTTTTCCAATCTCCCATTTATTCTTAGATACTTCCCTATACCTCAGCACGTGGTTTCTGAAGAAAGGGTAAAAAATGAAAACTTTCTATTGCTCCTTTTCCTATAGTCTCCAGAACCTTAAGCATAACTTCACCATTTTAAAATTAGATGTTAAATTTGTAAAGCTTACTACACACTCCTGCTTCCACTGCTAATTAACAGCTTAAAATAAAGACATTCATGTTCTGCAACTCTGCTGAACACAATTATAGAACAAAATGCTGTAGAAAAGTTGAAATTACTGAGACAGGCTGTTACTAAAGTGCAAAACCAAGCAGGAGAGCAACCAGCAATGTCAACTTGTCTGTGAAGAAAATACTGGGCAACTGAACCTTAGAAGATATTCTGGGGAACAAAACCAGTATATCTATTGGAAGTGGAAGGAGAGTAAAAAATAATTGGAAATTGGTAGCAATATGAGTCAAAGCAAAGGAACAGCTCTTAACAGCATTAAATTCTTGCATTTTAGTTTAGTCCTACTGTACATAACAGCTACTAAAGGCAGACTGAATATTTATAAGTGAACTGGCAAAGCAGCAGTTTTGCTGTGTCTTTTTCATTTAAAATCATCACAGTTCAAAAAGTGGCTCAAGGATGGAAGAAGTCTCATGAAAAGACCTAAAATCTTGAAAAAGAGGAATCAATCCGGTCATCCTAATGGACAATGTCAAATCCAACAACTTTCAGGCTGATAGCTCTGTCAAATATTATTTATGTGCATAAAAGTAAAAGCTGTGTCCTTTTCTGTATGCAGCAATCTCAGAAACAAGTTAGCACTCACTGACTTTGGGCCAGAGTGTTACACTCAAGGATTTAAGGACAAAGCAATTCAGATCAAAGACAGCATCTGGCAGCCCAGGACACAGCTGAAGTGAGAAGGTGCCTCAGACAGAGGAAAAAGCCACTGATACTTAGCTGCATCCATCCAATGAGGGGTCAAATTCCAGTTTTTCAGCTAACAGGACAATAGTCAGAGGGACAGATGTACCATCAAAGGGAATTTAAAATTTAGCAGCATGCTTTAGTTTGACTATTTAAGAAGCAAATCTATTTCTGAACGGTAATATGCAACACATGGTCAAGTTATGAAAACAACCCTTAAATCCCCATGTTCTTCCTCTTTCCTAAGTGATCCTTTTTTCCTTCCCCTGATAAAAAAATCCTCCCTGAGGCCATGTGCCCTATGTCATTTCCCACACCTTCTCCCTAATTACTTGACAGACACTTTTCCTGGTGAAATCTGCTATTTCTAGGAAAGAATGAGGACAGAAGAGAGCGATACAGGGTCCAGCACAGGGAAGCACAGACCCCTCTCTGTGCCTGAGGCAGCTGCTGCCAAAGAGTGAAGGAGCAGAACTTGAGTGCTGCTCACTGTGGTGGAAGGTTTTGCTTTGTGCTTTATTTCCTGCTCTCAAGCCAAGTTCTCATAACAACACTGAGGTGGGGCTTCATTTATCCACCACTGCTGTGTGTTTCTTCTGGAGCCGTTTGGTTATAAAGAAGCTGATGGAAATGAGGGAACTCAGAGTAAAGGTTGACAGGACCATAAAGGACCAATTTCATTCTGGTTTCTGCAGCTCCCACCTGACAGTGGGAAAGGGGAATTAAACAGAAACAGATTTCTCCATTTCTCAAAGCTCAAGTCAGAACCAAATATAACTCAGGAATCTTTTTAATCTAACACAATATCACATCTCCTATAGAAGTGACCTGGGAGAAGCCTATTCCAGCTTCCCATTTGTATAGAGGAACTGCTGTACTCTGGAATGTTTGAACCACAAGTTGCCAAAACATTACCTTTAAGACAGAGCTCCAATATTTTTCATAGAATGATGAAATGGTTTGGGTCAGAAGAGACCTCCCAAGGGCAGGAATCTCTTCCACTCTCCCAGGTTGCTCCACTCAGCTTGGCCTTGGACACTTCCAGGGATGGGGCAGCCACAGCTGCTCTGGGCACTTGTTGGTTTACTCCACAGCTCTGAAAGTCAATCATCTCCTCTGCCCTACAACTGAATCATGAGGAACAGGTAATCTCTAAGCACAGTGAGAAGGCAAGTGTCTATTTTGGCAATTGATGCTCCTCACAAGAGCTGGGCAAAAGAAATCCTCTAAGACCAAGCTCAGTGAGACTTTTTTTTTTTTTTTTTTTTTTTTTTTAAAGTTTTACCCGATTTGAATGCTTAAGTGCAGCAGGCAAAGGTGATGCTGTTGGATTGCCTGTACAGACAATTCCCTCATTTCTGGAAAGCTGTAAGACAACACTGGGCTACTTTAATACAAATTCAAACACAGGCTTTTTGGTCTTTTTCTGGAAGCATTGCAGCATGTACCCAGATATTAAAATATACTCTATTTGGCTTCTTATATAAATTGAATAATAACAGTTAAATTATTTCTAAATATTCCATGAAAACTTTCCATTGTCTTTCAAGAGAGTTTTTTTAAATGTAAGAGCATTATTAAATATTTCAGCACCTGTTCTTTTCTTTGGATTTTAAGATTTAAAAGCAAGCTTCTCGTAATGTTTTATTCACATGTCAAACAGTTCTGTGTGTTGTTCTGTAATTAAGCAGAATTTAATATTGGGTAATTAAAGTATTAGGTTGCTAAGCATTGAGCTCCTCCAATATCTTATTTTCAAATAAACTGAAATCTCAAATAAATTCTTAATTGAAGAACAAGCAGCAAAGAAAGCCAATTTTCACTCAGAACTTACTTTTCCAAAGTTTTGCTAAAACACTGCCAATCTAATTCTGAGGTTGATATAATTCCAGTATGAACACTGCATCGTCTCTTACAGTTTAGATGTTAAAAAATACATATTTTAAATTAAAAAGCAGACCACTGAAGCTGAGTGCAACACAGGCCCTTGATGGATCAGTGATTTCTGGTATTCTGCCTCCATGCTATTTTGTCAATTGCAACCACTCAATAACAAAAAAAACCCCACCAAATCCTGCCAAAAGAGAAATAAATACATATTTTTCATTTTACCTATTTTCTCAAACCTTTGCTTCTAGTAAGAAGATAGAAAGGTAAACATGGGAGAAACAATAGAAATCAGTCAGTATTCAACATGTTTGTGTACCTGAGAAGACACTGTTTTAGATAGTTCTTCTGAAGTGATGTTTCTCAACTCTGCTGATGGAATCAATAGCAACATCTCAGAATTGTGACAGATTTTTAAACAAGTCAGTAATTTATGTTTATAGGTGTTTATATTTTTTCTTCTACATTTAGAAGCGAAGACTAAGGAATACTAAAATTCAAACCAAATACACTAATATAAAAGTAACCTTAAATTTGAAAGTGAGCTACCAAACATACAGAAATCAAGGAAGAAATTCTGGCTAATAAAAAAATAGAATAGTAAAAGGAATAAACATATTATCTTCTGTAACACCCTGGAGTAATACTCTATCAGCAGTAAATAAAAAGGAAACTGAGAAATTTTCAGACTTCTGCTTGCACAGCTTTATTAGACACAGAAATCAAGGTGTGGGCTGAATTTCACTGAATCAGTGAATTTATACTGACATAAAACTGCAATGAAACAGAATTGAATGGGAACTATATTCCTGCAGGCTCAGCTATTTAACCTTCTTTAACAATACCTGTAGACCACTGAGCTGTTGACATATTTTTTCTCACTAGTAAGAAATGCTGATGGTAAATGTAAATGGGTGTATATACACAGAGATGATAAAAATTTTAATTACTTCCACCTATGTCGCTTCCTTACATTCTTCTCTTACATTATGACACCTCTCCTGCAATTTTTTTTTTTTTAAAGTTCATTTTTGATTCAGACTGCACCTCTTCTCAAAGCTGGCTGTTTGGGGTTTTTTTTGCAAAGGGAAATTTGCAGCATGAATTTTGTTAGGGCATTGAGTTATCTAATTTTTTATATTCATAGGATATACACAGGAGTAAGAGATGATCCATTCTTGGCAGCACACTCTCTGTATCACACACTAACATAGCATCAGAATATGGAATAACAACAACCTCAACCACAGTTTTTCGTTGTTATTCACTACATGTGCAGGGAATCCATTTGTTTCAGATTCTTTATGAATTCAACTCAATATGTTGCAAAACAATCCTGAAAAAGCCTCAAGTCAAATTGCCTAAAGTAAATAAAGAAAAGCAAATTACTTTAAATTCTTCACCTCTACACTTCCAGCAAAAACACAAGGTTGTGCATATTGCCAAACGTCTTCTCACCATAATCAGTTTCAGAGAAATTGGAGATAAAAAAAGATTAGCAGACTCTTGCATCCACTCCCCTGAAATATTACCAATTTCTGCTTTATCTCCAGTGTTTTCAAGCAGAGGAGAAGAGTCCCACACGTTTGGGCACAGAGACCATTGCTAAAGGTGACTTTTCATGGACCAGCTGGTGCCTTCCCACCAAAGTGTTCAATCAAAATCCCGCCTGGGAGTAGGATCCAGCTCAAGAGCAAGATATCTGAATTTGGTCAGCTGCAGGTAGGTTTGTCCACAGTTGGTGTTTGTGCAGTTGGTGTTTCCAGCCCCATGGAATGGAGAAGGAGCTGCCAAAGTTGATGATGTGCAGGAGGAGGAGGAGCACCAGGACAAAACCTCCTGGGAACTGCTCTACCACCTCCAACCTATTCAGCAGGCACCCAATCATGCTGAAAAATCCCTTTAAAACATATCATAACATATATACCATGTACACTGCATATTTTTGCAGACATATTATAACAGCTTAACCTATCATATGCATTTAAGATTTCTTGAGTAAATTTTAAGACACTTCCTTGTGTTTCAGAAGTATTTTATTTCTGGCAACTTCTCCCACTTTAAATCTGTAGATTGATCAACATCAGGCAATAAATTTGGATGGTGCCCATCAAACACAAGAAGTCCAACCTGTTTGGATTCTCACCTAGTTGTTTTCTTGCTGTCAAATGTAATGCTCATGAACATACCCCCTACATCTCACATTCCATGTTTGATAAACCCATTTCCCTTCCCACTCTTCCACCTGCATAAGAAGACACAATTTAATACCTTCAAAGAACAGCTGACACCTTGTGGAAAACTTAAATAAAACATTACATTTTGAAGGAGTTTTCATCATGTCAGGTACCATTTTTTGTTGGCTTGTTCATGATGTATAAGATCTAACTACTTGTTCATGCAGCACCTCTTTTAAAGGTCCTGTTCTCAAAGAGAACAGTGGTTTCTACAGCAACCAGATGTGAAATCTTAAGTCCAAGATTAGTACATAAATAAAGCAAAGTGTGAAAGAAAAAGTTCCTTTCTACTATAAAGTACCAGAGAAAAACAGCCTCAATGAGGTCTAGTGAAAGAGCTATACATAAACATAAAGTTTCAGGAACTTTATCAGCCCCATCAATTTACCAAAAATTTCTTCAGCAGTTATATTGAATCGTAAACATCCTCATCCTTTGTGCAACAAAAATTCTCAAAGTCTGCTCTTGTATCACATTTATTTCATGAATCTTCATAACTCGATATCTCAATGTCTTTTTTCTCCACTTTTTGGCATAACCAAGCAGAGTCAAATCTCCCTGGAGGCTCCAGGGTATGAGCAGTGTGCAACGTGGAAAAAGTCATATTTGGAGGGAGAGCAAACATAAGGAGCATCACTGGGGCTATGGATATGGCTTTATCAAAGGGATATACATAAACTCAAAAGGTCCACGTGTCTGGACAGTAATTGGAGTATCCAGATGTAGATGAGATGATAGCACTGAATGAGAAGAGAGCAGGGAAAGGTGCTAGAACATTTGCAAAGCAGTCATGGGGTTATACTTTTAAGCAGAGATTAAGCAGCTAATTAATTGATTAATCAAAACAATTAGCTAGATGTCAAATCACCACAGTGGCAAATTTAAAGTCAATTAATTCATATATTCAAAAGAACAGCAAATAATTAATAAGGAATTAAAGAGTTTGTTAATTATGTGGCAGTAGATTAGCTATGCAGAGAACTAAGTGAGAAGCAATTAATTAATTATGCAGAGAATCAAATGAACCACAAAATATTTATGCAAAGAATCCCCACAAATGGGCAGTTTAAAAGCAGATGGTGGGAAAATGCTGGGGTATGTTTAAAAAAGTGTTTAATAAGTATCAATTGCTGGCAACTGTAGTTAGCTGAGCTATTATGAAAAGCATTTAAAACAAGAATGGAAGTCAGGTCAGGAATCATTTGACTGAGGAGAATTAGGTTATCAAACAGATTCTGTGGCAAAAACTCATCAAGACACTGGTTGTTATTGACATCTCCAAGGGGCAGGTCTGGTTTAGAAACACAGGACAGTGAAACTCAGATGGATACTGGAAGCAGACCTTTGTCACAGTATTTTGTTATCATAATGTCACCATATGCTTTGCCTCTCCCCTTTGCTCACTGCCCCAGTGCTGTCCCCGGCACTGTGCTCAGTTTGGACTGGAAGTTAATTAGGATTCATGTCTTACATTCATGTGTAAATTGTCGTGCACACAACTGTAGTTTCAGACAAAAATAACACTCTGCAGGAACATTATCTCCAAAATTTAACTCCCCCAACATGCCTTGGTTAAAATTGTAAATGAGCTGCATTCGGGAGCTGAGAAAAAGCCTCTGTTTACATCAGTGAAAGGGAGTGAGATTCACATTGTGGAGTAGCTGGAATGGAGCTCACACAGATGTGATGCTACAAACTTCTCTGAGCAGTGCCTTCACCTTCAACCACAGATAATAGCAGGTCTCAGTAAGATGAAATGTGGGGTCTACTGAGAAGAGAGAGTTCATTTCAAATGCCTGATTTATTACTCAGAAGACTGAGATGAATTTTTAATGCTGACTTATGGGGAGAAAAAAACGACTCACATGAAAATGACCACGGGGCTGGAGCACCTTCCTTACGGAGCCAGGCTGGGAGAGCTGGGGGTGCTCACCTGGAGAAGAGAAGCTCCAGGGAGACCTGAGAGCCCTTCCAGTGCCTCAAGGGGCTCCAAGAGAGCTGGAGAGGGAACTGGGACAAGGGCCTGGAGTGATAAGACAAGGGGAAATGTCCGCAAACTGAAAGAGGGCAGGGATAGTTTAGGTGTTAAGAAGAAATCCTTTACTGTGAGGATGGTGAGACCTTTGGCACCGCTGGCCCAGAGGGGCTGTGGCAGTCCCATCCTCCCCAGACAGCAAGATACAAGCTTTTCAAATGGAAAAAGAACTGCTAGCATTTTTCAATACTTAGGAAATCTAGCCTGAAAATTTTTGTTCAGAAGTTTAAATTATAGGAATCTTTTCAGGAAAAACATTTACCCCATCTTTCTCACACCCACAGAGGCTTAGAGAAGACACTGTAAAAGCCTGACCTGAGGTCTGCAGCTCCAACATGAAACATTTCAATAGTTGTGTGAAATTTGGGACAGAAGCACTATTTATTACTATTAAAGAAACATTTCACATGTTCAGGAACATGGTCAGAAACAAGGCAGAGTTTTGCAAATCTGTACAGAGCAAAAGTGGAATGAATAAATAACAACAATAAACCACCATATTAACCTCTTTTTGATTTAAAACTGACCCCCCACTATCACTTCAAGACAAGTCTGAACAGAAAGAGACCATTACCACAGCTGAAAAGGCCATTGTGCTCCCTTAATAGCTGCAATGAAAATCACTTTTAGGAACCACAGCTTTATCACCTGGATGTTTTCTGGAAGTGTGTTTGTCATTTAGGGTGACTACCTGACAGGTTATATGCACTGCAGTGAAAAGCAAAGTAATTTTTATTTTTCTGACACACACCAACTTACTGAATGATGTCATAGGAATATAATATGTAAACTCATCTTGGTATACAAAGGCAGTTAGCAGAATTGGAAGGTATATTCTTATAAGTGCCCTCTCTCTCAGACTTCTCTGGTAGCCCCTTGCTAGATGATCAGTCATAAATAAGAATGAAAATAAAACCAGTAAATGATACTTAAAATAGTGTTAGAGATAGAGTGCAATGAGGTGCTTGCCAAGTGGGGGGGAAAAAAAATCAATATTATTTAACACATTTCTAGATTGCCAACCACCACAGCACATAGGAGCTTACAACAATAAAAATACCATTTCAATACAGTACCAACAGCGAGCAGCAACAGAATCGATCAAAAGCTAAGTGAAATGCATGAGGCTTTGGTTCCAGCTGAGAAAGCTCACCTGTCCTCCCAGAGCAGCCTGCAGAAAGGAGAGAGGGCTCTGGCTGGAAATTCTTATGCTTACAGCAAAACTAAGGAAAGCCAGGCTACGGCCAAGGTTTAGTATTGAGAAAAAATGTTATTAAGTGGAAGGTAGAATAACTGAGTGCACAGTATTTCTCAAAGTGACTCAAAGGTAACAAGAGATGGAAATGCACCCCAGTATGATTTTTCAAAAAATAATTCTGAATTCATCGCAAGATTCCACATTTAGAACTAGAAATAACTACACGAGTCAGGGACAGTCACAAGACATTTTCTTCCAGGAAGACAAACCTAAAGTATTAAATGAAAAAGCCTATTGACATCCAAGATCTTAGTGTACCACTTTACTCTGCATAAGAGTGCATATTGCACTCAGAGCAATGAGCATTTCCTAGATTTACAACTGAATTTTAAGTGAAAAATTACTTTCTTCCAGGTGTTCATTCATTAGTAAATGAGAAATATATAAAAAAAAAAATCATTTAATGCCTTGTCACACACTGCTTTATCTGACTGGGAAATTACTTTTCTTTTCAGGGCAAATATAGCATTTTACACACACACTTAGTGTCCCCCACAAAATGACATGTCCATATTGCTGTGACTCTTAGCAGCTCTGAGCATATGAGGAAAAGGGGGAGGCAGTCTTAACCTTCTGATTTAGATAAGGGTTGATGAGATTTCCTAGATATCTCTGCTAGGAAATGATGTTCAGACAAATTCTGAGGTATTTTTCCAGATAGCTGAGAGGCAAGTCTGAGCTACTGAGTCAATTTGGGTGTCCAGAAATTCAACCCCCAGCACACGTGGACATCAGCTCCACAGGCAGCAATTCCACATAACCCAGCAACCAACATCCAAAAGTGTGTGCTGAGATTGCCACGGGCCCAGAGACCTGTGAGGGAACATGCAAACGCTACGTAATGGACAATGACATTTCTCTCCAAACACAAACCCTGTAGAGAACATGCAGACATGTGCTATGCATCTGATACCTACATTGCAGCTGCTCCCCATCTCCTGTGCTGCCAGAGGCTCTGCTGCTCTCCTCTCTGGCTCTTGATGGCTGCAGGACAAACAGATCTCCTCAGGAGCCACAGGGTGCAGAGAAAGGCAGGAGTGCCCCAGCATCACCACAAACAGCCAAGGCAAAGCACTGCACAAGACTGGAACCAGCAGCAAGAGTGAGGAGAGAGGCACGGGAGGAGAGTTCTGGCCTGGGAATCTGCAGGTGGAGGTTCACAAACCAGAAAACTGAAACCCAGCAAAAACAGCCCCAATCCCATTTTAGCCAGTGACAGCAGTGCTTTAATCAAAGTTAAGCTCCTCAGCTCAGTATCTGATTCACTGGATGAAATGAGGTGCTTTCAGCCCTCAAGTTAAACAAAAAATGATGAATTTTTAGTATTAGGCCTGGCAGTGTGACACCACTCAGGGCAGTGACATCTCACAACCCAAAACTTGGCTTTGCAATATGCAGAAGTACAACATCTCACATTCCAGACCTCCAACTGGCCTCATGCCTTTTCCAGTTATGCAGTGTTTATTAATATTATTAATACAAAGAATCATATGAGCCAAATGCCTTTATTGCTTTCCTAATCACCTTTATTGATATTTGCATGGAACCTGACTATCTTCTCAGTCCATCTGTTCCTGCTACTCATTTATAATGTGAACTCTCAATTCTGCCTTGTTAGAACTGGCTCATATGGAGGTAATTATGTCAGCAAAAACAAAGGATCATGATTTCTAGAGGAGAATGGGAAGCAGAAGCTACCAGGCTTGCTATTAATGGCATTTCTAATAATCCTTAAATAGAACTGCTTGTACATACAGCCCTGTTAAAGATATATCGACTGTATTAAAAAGTCAAATAAATGTTATGTTAAACTAAAAAGCCAATCTTTTCAAACAACAATAAAATATTATCTCTTTTAAACTTTCTTGAATGCAACCAGAGCAATAAGCAATAAGACCTGTGGTGTTTAGAAGACACCAAGCTCATTTCATTACCTATGAAATGTTTAATTACACAAGCCAAGAAAGTACAGCTTTCGATAGGATAAATTATTTCTCTTCTATACCACCATGGGAGCAGCCCACTAAAACATTTGTGATGTAGGCTATTGATCATGTGCTTCATTGTGCCACAGTGAATCTGAGATTCAAGCCTGCTTCACACATCCTAATCCATATGCCAAATTTTATTTTGGAAATAAATATATATGAGAAGGACCTGAAAATTCCCTGAGCTCACATCAGGCCTATTCAAGAATCTATTGAATTAATTGTAGCTCATTTTTCACTGGGAAAATAAAATGGTATGTATAAGACATTCACTACTTCATTAGCAACTTTCACATATTTCTAGTCTGAAAGTCGTTTCAATTTGCCAAGATAAATGCCTTGGTTTTTCCTCTCTGCTTAGTAACAGCATGCAGGGTAATAGAAGCTGGGAAAGGCGACATTTTTCTTTCAGCAAATTCTACTCAGCAGGATCCAAAACCTTAACTGGAGAAAATCACCATATTCTGTGAACAATAGATGCTGAAGAAACACTCAGAGCCTCACCTTTCTGAGAAGTTCTGAAAAAAACCCAAAACTGTACTTTTTTTTTTTTTTTTTTTTTTTTTTTTTAATCAGTGTGTTAGCCTGCAGAAGTTAAATTTGATTAGGGTAGTCAATAATGCTTGGAAATGGTGATACACAACCCCAAAGAGCTCTTTCCTAGAAAACTGAGGATGTAATGAATGAAGCAGGCAGAGCCGCAATGCAGAGCCTCTCCCAACAGCCCGGGCTGAGAACTTCCCCACCAATCCTCTAAACAGCAGCTGTGATTTCTTTTCTAATTACAATTCACTCCCGTCTCCCCCCCCCAGCCCAAACTAATTTTAACATAGCTTCTTGTTAATTAACTATGTTAATTGCTAATGCTTCTTGGCAAATTCAGAAGGTTTCTGCAAGCACTGGCTCTAATATCTATGTCTAAATGCACAGTCATCCTGATAAAATTCATAAAATCTCTCCCTCCAGTCTTTACAAACCTCTAATTCAAAAATCTATCTTCTCTTTACCTGAAGTCTGGCTGTGAAGTCCCAGAAAATTCTGAGAAAGTCACTGCTGAATACACTATAAGCCAGAAATTAAATGAGCACACCCCATGCTATAAACCCCTGTTCCTTGGGATATTTTCTCCTGAGGGTCTCTGGATACGTCGTAGTTACTAATTTCTGAATTTATTAGGGGAAGAAAAATAACATGCAAGTGCAAACTAATTTCATCCAGCTCTGCAAATACATTATTAAGTGCTGAATCTTCTCTGAGATTTGGAATTTAATAAATTAAGGAGTCCAAGTCACCTGTAATGGCATGGAGCTGAATTTAGCCACAACCATTATTGAGTCAATGGAAGCCACTGGGATTTAGCTTCATTGAAAGCTGTTTATTTATTTAGGCTTTCCATTATTTATTTACCCAGGCACCAAACTAACTATACATTTCAAAATGCTGGCTTTTATGATTTTAAATTAGTTTTTAAACACTTATCTGTGCATTACAGCAATGCAACCAAAGAATGTCATTGCAGTGATGTTTTAGCAGGATTTTAGAGAAGGGAATCTTACATCATCTCCCCTTTGGTCAGCCAGGATCACTCACCCTAAAGACCCAAGACCCTGCAGTGATAAAGTCTTCTGGATACCCTTTATAAACAAATGCTCACTGAAAACAGTGGCAGAATGCTACTGCACAATTCAATATTCAGGTTTTATGCACTGAAGGAAGGTAAAGAAAATGAAATTAGTAGACAGTAGCATTCCCCCCACTCTTGTCTTGCCCTCCTTCCTCACTCACTCTGCACACAATCTGGAGCAGGACAAAGGGCTTTTAGGACATTATTTTCTAGAGAAGCACATGCTTTCCTGCCATACTGCTCACTGCAGGGATGATCCTGCAGTACCTAGAAACAAGTGACCTTCCCCAGAAGTGTGGAAATCACTCCAAGCTGTGATTCCAATTTGTGCTAATAGGTATATCCAGAGGAAACCATTCTCCCTTGCCTCCTTGCTGCTGTTCTCAGTACAGGACCACTTCCACTGTGTTCTGCAATGAGGTTTCTTAACCACAGCTCTGCAACAAGAGTGGTGAGAAGAGGGGAAAAAAATAAGACTTGAAAGCATTTGAAAGCAATTTCAGGATGAACTCTGCAGCCACATTACTGCACTGGGCCCTGGGAAACAGGAGCTGCCAACTCAACTAACAAGTAAAAGAGTAAACAGGAGAGTGGAACTGCTGGAAAATAACTGCTAATAGGACTGGGAAGAAAAGTGCCAAGTTCATCTGTACCAGGACTCACATCCACAGTAACACATCTGCCTGACCTGCAGCAGAACAAGCAGGTCACAAGTCTTAGTCCACAGGGTAATGAAAAGTTCTGAAAGCTGTAAAATTTTCAATCACTCATTACAAAGTGACAAACATTACAGTGTCAGAAAGGTGTCAACACTAATTTGTCTCTGCACCTCTTTGATAAGGCATGCTGTGATTTTAATGTATGTCTAAAAAATACACCTTGTTTGCACACTCTAGTTAATCTTTAAAACAAGTTTAATGATTTTGTGTACTGTTTAAGTTTTTCCTAGTGGAGTTCAGAAATACCACTGAAGCTATTCCCCCTCAAATCCAGCATAAACCCTTCTGTTAAAAGCCCTTCAGAGCTGAGAGACCACAACTTGCAGAAGAGAAAGGACTGAACTAGCATTAATACAGGGGGAAGAAGCAATTGGGGAATTAAACCCACCCTAATTCAAAACTGTTTTCTGAAGAATCTTATTCACAGCTCATCAGTCCAGAACTCTGCCAGGCCTCTTCATTTTCTTAGATCCTTATCTCCAGTATTGGGAAGAGTAGCCAAATACATCAGCAAACCAAAATTAAATGTGAGCTAAAGTAGCAAGCACACAGAAGCAGCTCCCAGAATTGCATCCTCAACACAAAAATGAACAGCAGCAGTTGGGACTTGCCACAAGTGACACAGTGTGTGACTCCTGCCAGATTCCCTGAACAATTTTAATGTACAGCCATAGGAAATGCCATGCCACTTCACACTATAGGAGAGTTCTCAAGCTTTAGGTACAATGTTATATTAGCTTAATAAACTTAATAAATATATGTACTTCAACAGGGGAGTTTCTTCTGTACCAAAACTCTAACAAATGAACCAGTCTTCAAAACCCAGGCAGATTTTGAACTAATTACCATTTCTACTGAACTTTTGCTTTTTTTTTGCGTAAAGTATTTCATGCAGTCATTTTCATTATTTTTCCTTTTAGCTACTTCCAAGAAGGTCTAAATTCAACCCCTAACACTAATAAGCAGAGTCTCCGAGGGTTCCACTTACACCTGCACAAAAAGTACCAAATTAAAGAAAAGTCATTGCATCCAGCCAAACTTCACATCCTGTGTGAGATTCCCTGAATTTAACTGCACATGGTTAAGTATCCCTCATATAATAAAATATCTTAGCTTACAAATAATGTGCTGATTTACTGCTAGCCTGCTATCTATCTAGTTCCAGGAATACCTTAATTTATTACAGAATCACAGAATGGTTTGGGTTGGAAGAGACCTTCAAGATCATCTCATTCCAACACCTGCCATCATTTCTGTAGGAACTTTCCTAAGACTGACAGAATTTGGCTTTTTCTTAAAAAAAAAAAAAAAGGCAGAACAACAAAACAACAAAAACCCAGCAATCTCAATATATTGATGCATCTGGTAAACAGCTCACATGACGGCCATTAAAATCTATCACTGGAATACTACTGAAAACTATTTCAATATAAACTTTTGATACATTATGCTGTCTAGAGTTTTATTCCACCATGGCAGCATATACTATCATACAATTTAAGAAAATACAGCGAAGGATATTAAATACAGCAGCACTGATCAGACAGTTCTGCCTTTGAAAAAAAGGACCATAAAACTGAAATATGTAAACATTAATTTCATTGTGATGGCCAGACTAGGGCTGTAGAGCAAACCAACAAAGGGAAATTGTACTTATGTGCGTCCAAATATTGGGACTATCAGATGACCAATAGTTATTTGCTTGCTATTTTTCTGTCTAAAGGATCATAACACAGTAATGGCTGCAGCAAAAAAAAATCATTGCACAGCTTCATAAATTTTCCGAAAAAAATAAGGGCACTTTTCATTTATGAGCAATGCCTCAAGGCTGATGGTGATTAATTCTTAAATGTCCATGTAGTCCCAAAAGAGGGGCTGAACCTCTCCCAGCCATGAGCCTCCCTCCCAGCCAAACAAGGCACAGGGCAGGTGAAGGGTTGTCCCTTCAACACCTGCTCAAGCCCCTGCTCAGGTATAACTTCATGGTGCTGAGAGCCATGTGCAAAGACCAAAGACCAGCAAATCCTTTACGTGCAGTTCCCTGGAAAGCTTCAAAAAGAGACATGTTTAGATACTGCAGTAAAAAAAAAAAATCTATAGTTTTCTAAAACTATAGCTCACTTATCTGTTCTCCACAGCAGGGATATACTCAGGGCACCTGTGGATTTGAAAAGATTAACACATGATCTGGAAAATGATTGACTAGCATAGGGATGAAGTTTGGTGGCCACAGAAAATCATTTGGAAAAATCAAAAGTTTACTGTAGCCTTGCACAAGGCACCCAAGTGGTGGAGAGATAAAATGGGAGCCCCAAGTGCACAGCTGGAAGGGAGGAGATAAAGGATATGGGAGTGAACTTAAGCCCAAGAAGGGAGGAGTGGGAGAAGGTGTTTTAAGATTTTGTTTTTATTTCTCATTGTCCTACTCTGATATAAAAAAACCCTTCAAAAGGTATGACCAAAACAACCCAAAACAAAACCACCCCACAAACAAACAAACAAAAAACAACAACAACAAAAAAAAAACCAAATAAGCTCCCCCCAAAACCCACAGCACTTCCAACATAAGACAAAAACAAGCTTTTTGATTCTATAGCTGGTAAAACAGGATCTGATACAGATGTATAATATCAGGAATTATAAAATAAAGATGACAAGGGACTAATTCTTCCACAGTTCCACACGACACAACTGGGACATGAATAACGTTATCAAGTGACAAATGTAAAGCAAACCCTCGAAAATACATTTCAGACAGCAAAGATGAGCTGGGGGACTTTACCACCACCAAATGCTATAGAGGCCACGAGTCCAGAAGCCCACAGAGACATCAATCTCACTTCTGTAGCATCACACCATTAGCAGCTATTAATTCACAGTAGCTACAGATGAGAAAGTCCTGAATGTGTTGTTCCCAGAAGCTGGGAATGTAAATCCTGGCCGTGTATTTATGGGAAAGGATCACGTGGCATTGTCCCTGCTTCTTACATTCCCTTCTGAGCCATCAGCTGGGATTAGAAGACAACTTGTGCCATCAGAAGAAACAAATCTGTGTCCTCTTCCTGCAGGGCTGCTCCTGTGGGCAGGTGAACAAACACCTGCTGAAATTCCCAGCCTCCCAACAGGTGAACTGGAGTGTCCCAAGGGGAACACAACTTTACTGGGAAGCTGAAAGGACACATTACACAACCCCATCCTCCCAGAAGGTGAACTGGAGTGTCCCAAAGGGAGCACAACTTAACTGGGAAGCTGAAAGGACACTTTACACAACCCCATCCTTCTCCTCCCTGCTCCCGTCTGCAAAGGAGAGTCTGATTTTGATGTACTGAGCAGTTGCCTCAGTGTTCCTCCCAGTTTAAGTACTCCAGTGCTGTGTGATCCTTTCACTTTCCTATTCAATTTACTGAGCCTCTCATATCACAGATATATTTTCCTGCTCCTGGGGAACTTCAGGCGGTCACTTCTTTCCCAAGAGAATATTTAAGGGCGGAAATGTGGTTTAGGATACCAAATTGTCTAATGTTTACCATTTGTTTCTGTGTAAAGGTGATCATTTTTCCAAGCAATGTTAAAGGAGAAATACAACAGTTAGCAAGGGCTGGATAAATAGTCTCCTCTCCCAATTTAAAATCTACAGTATTTTACACAAAAGTAATTTTAACTGAAAGGAAAATCTAAGGGGTCATTCATCACTGGAAAGAAATGGTGTTATGAGTCTCCAAGTTTAAGAGCTGAAGTTGTGAGAGGCTGAGATCACTGTTGCCAACAAGTAAAAAATGCTTCTTTTAAGTGCTGATGTAAAATTCTTCTGCTTGGTACTTCCATTATGACAACTTCCCTGAAAATTTTAAACCTGTGATACATATCTAATGTAGCATGGATACCTTACACATCATTAACTTCTGCTGACACTTTATCTTTTCCTCTCTTTTCCTTTAATAATATTTAAATTACAGAGGATGACTTTAAAGCATCATTTCCCAGATCTTAGAGTACTACTGCTAATGTCTAATACGTTTGCCAGCACTATTCTGAGGAGATTCTGAGGATGATTCCCACTGTTGAAGTTGAGTTTAGACATTTAAACGATCTGTAGGTAATTTGTGGGCAACTACTTCAGAAAAATGACAATTAAAAGACAGTTACTTGGAGAACGCTCAAATTCCCATTATTTTCTTCTTCCCCCTTTTTTTTTTTTTTTGTAATCAATATGCAAATTTAGGCATTTAAAACCAGATGAGAATTAGATGAAAATGTTACATGTATAAATAAAACAGGCACTGTGATTACACTCTCCTTTTAGTAAATGCCTTTGAAATAATAAAATGCCTATAAAATGCATCGTTATATTTTGTCTACAGTTTTGTCAGCATCACTATGGAAATAAACTTCTGAGGGCATCTGAATTTTAAAAGGAGAGTAGGCATGGGCCTGGTTAGAGATGAAATAAAGACAAGGGCAGATGGTTAGGCAAGGAAAAAAGGCAAAAAGCCTGATGAAACAAAAGTGATGGACACTGACTAAAAATCTAGAAACAAAGGGACTATGAAAAAAATCAAAGTATATGTAGAATAATCTGTTCCAAACAAGATGAGAAAAAAATCTGAAAGCCAAGAGAATATAATTTATATGGCAGGAAAATGAAAATGAGGAACATCAGAGGCAGACCCAAAGCCTCCATCTGATGATTCAAGCTGACATCGTGTTTGCGTGTCCAAGACCACTATAAAAGAATTCTAATAAGTGTTTAAGAGATGAATTAGAAATATTTCCATCTACTAACACAGAAGACTTATTTCTAATCACATACATCACTCTATCATTCAACACATCCAGCACCAGTTTATTTTTATAATAAGGTTGACTATCTTATGACATGGATAAGAAAAGAGACATTTTTAAGCATGTATTATCCATTACTACAACAATTCTGAGTACAGCTTCCAATTTGAACAGTTACTTGTTTCAACACTCTTTATCACCCAATTTCAGAATTCATTTTATCAGCAGTCTTCAATATAAGAACATCAGTCAAGATGCAATTTTCATTGGAATCCCTAAAAATTATGTACTAAAGGACTTGTGAAAGAGGCACTCTAATGCAGAAGACAAGAAAAAGGTAATGTCCCTCAGAAGACTTAAAAAGCAAAGTCTATCATAAAATTGATGACTTCAAGAGTTTTTATACTGCTCAAAGATTTTAAACCACAAGTCTTAAAGTTTTATGCATACATTGGGTGGCAGGAGGTTAAGTGCCATTGCCAACCCTCATGGGTTTACAGTCTCACAAACGCAAAACAACCAGCTAAGAAGAGACTGCCTGGGAGGATTGATACCAAATATCCATGCCCTAATAAAAAGGGGAAAGTCCCTTATATTTGATTATTTAAAATAATGGGCAAAAACAAAAATAAAATTAAAAGAAAAAAGTAGGCTGTCAAATCACCTCCCTGTTCAGTTTTCTCTAACTGCAAATTCTGATCATAAGGACCAAGCCACTTCCCAGTTACAAGGGTGAAGAAAAGCCTTGATGTAGAAGAAAAGATTGACTGAATGACTGATTGATTGGTTGATTGACTGGAGTTCATGTTATTCAAAAAGGGACATTTGTAAGTAATGTCCCTACTGCTTGGAGAATGCGGGAAAGTGCAAATTCTCCATCTCAAAACAGCTGTAAAGAGGCACATTTAGAAGTCAAATCTTCTCTCAAGAGAGAGTGTGCACAGAAACATTTTAAACATTTAGAGGGAAAGCAGAGCTTTCCACAGCAATCAAACTGTGCCTGGTAATGAAGAAATCCTCAAAATCCCAAACATTATCTGAAAAAGAGTGTAGTTTTCAGAATAATCAAGCTATATCTTGCAGTTGCTTTAGAGTCAATGTTTAGATGCCATTCTGGAATTTCATAAACCACAATTCCAGAGAAAACAGTGTAAGACTGTAACAATTTTAAATTTTAATTAAGAAAAAAATACTAAAGATACCTTTTTCTCTAAATCCAGGAAACTTTCATTAGATGACCTGATGGCCAGACCATCTTAACATATGACATTAAAGGTAAAATCCTTGTTGTCACTCACCCAAAAACCAAATTCTTAAGAACTGAAGTAAAACCAGGATTTATCTCTGAGAACTTAAAACCACACCCATGGAATGAATGACATGTTTCAGTACAGGGAAACATTCAGCACCTGAGGAAGCACCTAGAAATACACTATCCAACATTCAAATGGAAATTAAAATTGCTTCAGGAAAATAATTCTTGGGGTTTATTCACATGGAGGAGGGTGGAATGAAAGCTCAGCAGCACCAGTTGCTTAATTTTGCAAAGATAAAAAGGAGCAGCAGAGTAAAGTTCCCCTTCACCACAGCTACAGTTGAGTGTCTCCCAGGAGTACAAATATTCAGTAATTAAGAGGGTCTAATCAGCTCCCAGGACCCACCTCACCATTTCATTTTCTTCAGATTGCCAATATAGATGCCAATTACAGCTAAATATGACAGAACAAGATATGCTCTTGTGAAGTACAAAGAAAGATCACATCTCATTTCAAATTGGCCATCAAATAGCTAATAAATTCTAATGGGCTTTCATTGCTTTGATTTTGAATACAAGAGAGTAAACTGACAGAAAAAAGCTTTCAGAGCAGTTGAACCACAACTCAGCCAACTCTGCCAGGTCTGGGAATGTGATAAATACATTATTTTTTTCATAGAATCAGAGAATCATGAAGGTTGGAAAAGACCCTAAGATGAACTATTAACACAACACCCAGGTTCACCACTAAAACATGTCCTAAACACCAAAATGTGATTTACATTTTTAAAGATACATATGTTGAATTTCCCAACACCCAAAATAGCAACAGTAGGGCTGATAACCCACACTATCCTAAATGAAAGTGTGAAAATTGAAGTAAAATGGTAACCACAGTATTTCACTTTTTCTCCTTCAATCATCATGACCTTTTGGGGAAAAAAAATAAAAAATAAATAACCACCCCCACAGTTTACCTGCTCTACTTATTGCCAAAAGTAATCCATCTTTACACACTGGGCAATTAAATACTGAATATAAAAGGTACTGACACTATTAGAGCTCCCCCCAGCTGGGTAGTAATGTGCAGAGCCTGCAATTTTATTTTTACAGAAGGAAGTCATATACCCCTTAAGGCTGCCACAGCACAGCTGCTAGTTTTGAATATTTCTCCTACATCTGGATCAGTAAATTCCAAATGGGGACGAATAAACAAGGTAGGTGGTGGATTTTTAAAAGGCAAGTGAAACAAAAATAGAAGGATCTTTTTATAGTAAGAAAAGCCTGGGGGAGATCTCACCACCTCTTCTCTCTGCTGAAAAATGCTATTTGCTTTTTAATTAAAGCTTCTTCAGTCTCCTTTTGCGGCCCAATTTTCTCTGAGCTCCAGCACGTCTGAGGAGATGAAAAATGCACTCAGTAATGAATTTTAGATTTGGAAGAAGTCAGCTCTAGAAATAAAAAAAAAGGCCTCCATACATAGCCAAGATCTGAAGGTGAAGTGATTTAATGGCTGACTCTACTCATTATAATTATCATTATTCATGTTGTGGTGCCACCCAGAGGCTTTGTGTTAGGTACCGTACCAATAATACAATTCCAACAATAAACCTGTTTGCAGAACTGGGCAGGGGTTTAAGAGACCAGGCAGATTTTAGGCAAGAGGAGGAGCAGAGACCTGTCAAGAGGTGGGAAATGAAGCTCCAGCAGACAGCTACCAACACTTTGTCCAGTTTGGGTTTGCTCGGGGATATCAGCATCACAAAGTCACCCCAGGACAGCTTGTTAACAGGAAAGCAAACCCCTTTGGGGAAGATAACCTGGCACAGGTCTCTGTCCCCGGGAGCAAGGGAGAGGGGACACCAAGAGTGACAAATATTGCAGCAAGACACCCGTGACAGAACAGACCCACCCATCTCCTTCTCTGCTGTGAACCTTAACATTCCAATAGAATGTTAAGGTTTAACATTCTTCAAAAAGACTTTATTCCAATAGGTATGGCAGGAACAGCACAGGAAGAAGGAAATGCAGCGTTCACTGGCAAGCTGAGGGGAGGGGAAAGGCCAAGGATGGGAGTAAAAACAGAGATGGCATCATGAAAGGCACCAGGAGCAAGGGAGGTTCCTGTGGAGCAAATGCAAAAGGTTGGTTTTAAACTGCTGGTAAACGATGTGGATAATTTAGAACAAAACAAAAGGAAGATGCATGATAATGTTGGTGTAATGGAATGGCAAAAGGCAATTTGATGCTTCAAGTGATAATCTTTAGGCTTTTAATTTTAGATTATTCCTTGCCCAGTGACTATGCTAGGCTTTCTTCATACTGAATTTAGCAAAACATTTTGTGGGCAGCTGCCCAGCACCTTTCTTACACACAAAAATCCACTCTTTATATAAATCTCCAAATTAATAACTAAAAATACTTATATAGAAATTCTGATTAAACATACCCAAACAAGACCAGAGTTGTAGGATGGGGAACAGCTTGAAAATGCACGTATAGAGGAGGGGGAAGAGTCAAATTATTGTATGTAAGAAGTGTTTTTTCTGATGACTCAAATTGTCCAGACCATATCCTTCACTCTGTCAATCACAGAGCTCATGTAAACTTCTCACCAAAATTTAAATGCAATACAACTGACATAAAATTCAACTTTGCTAAATTGATAAAAATCTGATTAATTGCAACAACAGCAAAAAATAAGCCAGTAACTTTTTATGATGCTGTGGCTATGCCCTGGGAGCTCTGCAAGGTTTACTTAAATTTAGTAGTAATCCTTAAACCCTCTACAAATGATAACCCTCTGTGATGATAACAGCTAATAAGATATTTTGACCTGTATGTTCATCAGATCCAACTAAAGGAAACAATAATATCACTAAAAGAATTCAAATTATTACACCCAAAATCATACTGTTCCACAAGTACCTTGGGACTCAGCTGTGGGACTGTGAAGCAAAATATTCTGTATTTGTCATGAGAACCTAAACTCAGCAACAGTTATATTAATGTATATTTTCTGCTTCACTTCCTTTGACTTCATCACTGTTCATCATTCACAAGGTTTTTTCAGTCCATACTTGTGCAATCAGAAGGCTATCAAGCCCCAAAAATCTTTAACCATTTAACCAGCCCATCCTCTGTGTTCATTAAAGACAGGTGTCCATTTATTCTCACAGGCACAGCACTACTGGCTAAATAAAACATAACTGCAGCCACTAATTCCCCGCCAGCCTTGTAAGGACACGGGGTCAATTATTTCATCCTTGTAAATTAAAGGCTGGAAACAGCATACCAAACAACTAAAAGCCTAACAACAGGCTGCTTTCAGGACACTTTATATCAATAACAGTTGTTAAAATGAAAAGAACCAAATTCAAGCTTCATTTGCTTCCCACAAGCCATTAGGAAATGTGTAAGTTTCTGTTTTGATATGTGATAGAAGCCTTTATAGCCTCATAAATGTAAAAATAAAAGAGCTAATTTATGCACTCCACAACAATGGAGGATATAGCTTGACAAGTTTATATGCCTGAGCACACACCCACCAATTAAAATGGTGAGGATGGGTGATCACATAGATTTCTGCTGTACCACACAGGGCAACCTCACGAGGCTGTCACGAAAATCAGATGATCCTGCTCCTGGAGAAGACATCTGCTCCATCTCCTTTTCCCACATGAGTGTCTTGCTACACCTCATCATTTCTGAGACATTTCTGTCTTGTTGCACCTCAGAGGCTTCCACGGTAAAGCCACCACGGCCTCCCAAGACAACCTCCTCTCTCCTCTCACAACTTTGTGGTTGTTTGGTTTGGTGGGTTTTTTCCAAATACACTGCAGAAAAACACTCTTCACAGAATTTCATTTCAAACTTTTTTTTTTTTTACACCAGAAAAACAAGAAATCTGTTCTTTTTGTCCTCTCTTACAACAGAAGTGTTGTGGACATAGTCCCTCACTGGGATATGGGGACAACTAGAAGTGTAGAACTGAGAAAACTCATGGGTTGAGACAAAGACAGTTTGATAGGGAAAGAAAAAGCTGTGAACACAAGCAAAGCAAACCAAGGGATTCACTCACCCCTCCCCATGGGCAGGGAGGTGTACAGGAAAGCCAGGCTCCATCGCATGGAACGGAGACTTGGGCAGACAAACATCACCCCTTCCTCCTTCTTCCCCCAGATTTCACTGCTGGGCACAACCTGACACCTTTTATGGAATATCCCTTGGGTCAGTCAGGGTCAGCTGTCCTGGCTGTGTCCCCTCCCTTCTCCTGGTGCATCCCCAGTCTCCACTGGCAGAGGGAGGAGCAGAAAAGGCCTTGACACTCTGTATAAGCAATACCTAAACCAGCCCCACCTTCCCAACATTGCTCTCATCACAAATACAAACTACCCTACCAGCCACTGTGAAGAAAATTAACTATCCCAGCCAAAATCAGTACAAAAAATTACATAGAGGGCTGCCATGTACCTCCTGCTCTTCTGCCAAGTCAAAAAAAGATTCTCTTGTTCTTCTCTCAGATCCCACTGTGCAGATGTCTAATCAAAACCGTGTCTGAACTCTGAATTCTCTGTGTACCCTGCTGGAAAGGCACACCAGAGAATCAACAAAGGGTTCTTTCCTAAACTCAGGAGCTTGTTCTCATTCCTATAGAAATCCTTACATTTTTCAGTCCAATTCTTCAAGTAATTCCTCTCCCAGCTTTCCTGCAAATTTAATGTCTTCCAGTCCAGCAACAGGGTTGGTAATGAAAATATTCATCAGGGAGTCTTTGCTGAGCTGCATTCCACACATCCTGCCAGTCCCAACAATCTTCTATAATATTCATAATTCATAATTCTTCTACAGGTGGTTTTCCAATGAATTCTGCATTCCTGTACAGAAGAGTAACCTAAACTATGTGTCTTCAGCTTCAAGTGTTATGAGAAGGAATGTCAAATACCTTACCAAGCTCCCTAAAATACACAACCTTGCTCTTTTCTCTCCTTAAAGATTGTCACTTCCTCCTGCAAAACTTTTTTAAACCACTTTCTGCTCATTAACTTCATTCTCTTGTTTGAGGGTATTAATGCCTTTGATTTTTCAACTCAAAAGGGTAACAACAATCTGTGTAACAGTTCCAAATGATGATGTGGACATACCAATATATCAGAACCTGTGTTCTGGTTACAGGTTATGATGGGCAGCACACATACAAAATTCACCAGAAGCACCAAAAACCAACTCCAAGTCAAAAATTCAGCTATTTGAAAGAGCAGAAAGATGAAACATCTCATATTCTTTACATCCCAGCCATTGAAAACAGGTTGTTGACCACTTTAAAGTGAGAGTGCTCATTCTTGGTGGCCTCTGGATTATGCCTCCTTTTGCACAGAGCACTGTGGCTCTGCCATAGGAGACTGTTTCAGAAAGACAGTAATAAATGGCTCTGTGGGAACATGGACATTTTTGTGACTCAAGGTTTCTTGTCTGTCAATGGCTGCAGAGTAAACTGGCTGAGTGTGCACTTAGCAGGCCACTTTTTCAATTATGTACCTTCACAAACCCTCAGGTTGATACAGGTGTCATAAAGAATGAACACAATACACAGACCTAAACAAAGCATGATTGGAAAAGATACAGATTTATGTTCCTGAATGAACACTAGCAAAACCCAGCTGAAAGCAAATGTGCACCAGAACAGCTGCAAAGTTTTCCTGAAATATTATTTCTTTTTAATGCCATATTTTAATCAGATTTTTAGAAAAAAGTACCAAGTTCTTTTAGCTGGTTGTTTTGAAGCAGCAAATCAAAGGGAATGATAAACAAGAGTAGCACAAATAGGTAGGGACACTCTAGTTCAAAAACTGGGATTTACCAGGTGAATGCAGCTCTACATTCACTGTAGAGAAAAATTAGCATGAGAATATTAAGGAGAAAGGGGAATGTTATTGCAGAACTAATTAAAAACTTGGTTGTAGGCCCATCATCTCTGTGAGCAGAGCTTTGTAGAAGTGCAGGGATTTTAGAAAGCTGAGAGATTTTAGAAAATGCAGACTCCTTTCTGATGAAAAAAGAATCCCTTTCTGCAGAAATTCAGATGAAAGTGACAAGAAAAGCATTTTTGTCCTGCATTTGTAAATTAGAATTCACACTTTTAAGAACTGAGCAAACAGGAATTTTTATACTGTCACATCACAAGCACAGGTCTCCTTTAACACAGCTCACTCAGTGGAGTTCGCACACCAAAAAGGAAAGGAAACTTTGGGGTTTTGTTCGTGAATGCTGAGAGAGGTGCTAAGAAAGTTTATCTTCAAGACAAGAGTTTTTGACATAAAGCTGTTCAGAACACTCTTCCCACTGCATGGGAAGGACAGAGAAGTCTGGGAAAAGCAGAATATTGGTCCCAGGTTCTGTTTTTTACATACTTATTCCAGAGTGCTGAAGAGCCCAGTGGTAACTCTTAAAAACTTCACCTTACAACAGTAAGAAGTTACAAATATTCAAGAAGATCAATATATTTCCCTGTAAACACAACAAAATGCCAAATGCATTAGCCAGAACTTCAGAGGTTAAAACTTTATCAGGTAAACTTGACATGATAAAAAATTCAGAGATAACCATAGCGACCCATCTTTACACATCTTTCTGCTCCCAGTTCTTTCCTGTAGCCAAAGCAAAAATTGCAGCAGAACAGAAGTAGCAAAGTTAAACACTGCAAGATACCAATCCTTCCTTGGACTAGTAAGAAAGAAATAGTTTTATCCATCAGTACCTCCTTAGGATGGCCTGTGATAAAGATGTGGTTCTCTGGTGTTGGAGTCCAGGCATTCCTCTGGGTGCCCTGGAAGGTCACAGACCCAGCAGAGGGGTCTGGGACCCAATGTGGGGTGTGGAGCTGGTCCAGGGGGGCTGGAGACCCTGGCACAGAGCACAAGAAGACACTGGCTTTGACTTCAGCCCATGGGAACGGCTTCCAACATTGAGAGAATAATTACAAACCACAAAAGTGTGAAAACAGCAGTTTATCCTAGCACAGGGTGAAAAAATTAGTAGTTTTGGGGTTCTTATAATGAAGGAACAAGATGGTGGATTTAGGGTGGTGCTCTGGGCTCTTCTCCCCTGGCCTCCATCTTCTGATGTGATGATGGCACAAAGTAGTTTAAGGGGATTGGGTCAAAGTAGAAGTGACTCTTTTAGAATAGGTGAGAGGCATTGGCACGGAATTGTAAATTACAGACACATCTGTATAAAAGGACAGGGACGTCCCACCACGGGGGGAGCTGCCTCGTGTCAGACCTCGGCTGGGCACGGAGAACAGCGTGAGATATGAAATAATAAACACAGGAAATCAAGACAAACAAGGGCTCCAAGACTCCCCTTCTTCCTTGCGACATGGCTCAGGGCTTTCAGAGGCAAAAAACTCTTAGCCACCTGAATCTCTGGTGAAGAACTAAACCCAAGATCTTGTGTGATGATTAATCTCATCAGGATGGATGAGAAGAAAGACTATGTTGATAATCAATATTTTTTTTAATCAAAAGTTTTGTAGTGAAAGAAAGCAGGCCCAAAAAAGTAACTTACATCCCATCTGGTTTAAAGCATATGGTTATAACGCTACTGTAACACATCTTGCTCAGATCCAAAATATTGCACACTTCAATACCTCTCCCTGTGCCACAGAAATTAGTTCCAGGGGAAAATCAACTGACACAAAGCAATTTTATAGCAGCATGACATTTATAAAAAATTAATGTTCTGCTAATTGATTGGCTGGGGCAAAACATGGAGCAACTCAGCTGAGTTTGAGTTTGATGACAATGCTTGCAGAGTGGAAAAGGCAAAACTCTTTGTGTATCTGACTCAGATTTGCTCAAGTGTGTCAGGTTTCATAACAAAACAAGGTTTAGTCCAACACACCATCTCCAAATTAAGCTGCCTGTTTCCAGTAACTTTTTTTAAATGCATTTTATTACTTCAACCAAATTTGACAAAATGAGCAGAGTTCTTAAAGTACAATATTCTGAAGGGCTTCTCAAAAAATTGATGTTATAGAGGTGAGGAATTTCACCAGTTCTCAAATTAAGCTAAATGAAAGAAGAAAGCAAATACCTTTTAGCTATTATATCCAAAACTTTCATTTTTAAGTATCCTCCTTCATCCCTATGCACAAAGGAAAAAAGATATCAACCTCCCTGTATCTCCAAAATGTCACTTTCCATCCTTGGTCAAATCTGGTCAAACCCTCTCAAAGTATATATCTCTGGTTGGCATCTTCCCCTGTTCATATAAAAGCTTAAAAATAAATATCTCTTAGCTTCATCTCCCCACCCTTTTTCTTTTTATTTTCCTTTTTTTTTTTTTTTTTTTTCTTTCTCCCTTTTTTAACTTCAGCTCAGCAAACTCCACAGCAGAACCATTCTGACTTTCTTATCCCAGCCGTGGTGACCGAGAATGAATGGCAAAAATGTAAAATGTGAGTTAAGAGTTTACAGCAGACAGGACAATGGAAACATTCAGAGATCTGTCAGGGCTGCAGGAGGCCACAGGCAGGGAAAAAGCATCCCCAGGTCTGTTCTGCCTTTCCTTCATGCCTGATTAGGGAGAAAGCACAAAGTGTCTCCCAGATCCCTCCTACAACACTCAGCCTGGATGAACTTGGGAGGGAAAAGCTGTCCCAAGAAAGTCGCTTTTGTTTGTGCCTACAGAATTTCAATAAAATATATACTGTAATTTTGGCACATTAAGTGCATGTTAATAAAAAAATAGTTTCATTTACATACTTTATTTGAATAAAAAAAAATTACTTTCAATTCCATACTTGGACTATAACTTTGAAATTGGCTCCCAAGAGCAGTGTCCAATCAGAGGTTTGTCCTTCACAGTACCCAGAGTCCTGGACCTCTGCCCAGACCAGCAGCTGTGTCAGATCCACTGCTTCATCCCACTCCACATCTGCACTTCTTCTCAAAATCAGGCACACCACAGTTTTTCTCTCACAGGTGTTACAGTATGGGCCTGAGGATACACCTCAGCATCATTTGTGCAGAGCACTCTGGCAAGGTAAAGCAAAGAGAACATAAATGCAAGTAAAAGCTGTTACTTGCTTTTTGTTTTGTTTTCTAGAGTGGCTGAAACTGAAATGGGAGATATCAGAGTTGGTTCAGGTCTGAAACATTGTCTGAGAGTCCACAGCAACTTTTGTATTCAGCTTCATTTCTCCACTCAGGGCACAAATGAAAAAGAAAAATAATATTATTTTTAATTAACGGAAAAAAATGTTCCTGAGTCATTTTATAAAATCAGCATATCAACATCACAAAAAAAATTAAGTCTATTTTGACTCTCCCCCTTTACAACCAACAGAAAAACTAGACACAAGATGTGGGACTTAGAACTTTTCCTCTGCTGGTTTTCAGCCAGCTGTCACCTCCTGTGCTGAAATTCAAAGTAACTAATACCTTCTATTAGTTGTCAATTTTAAATCTTGTCCAGTCATTTGGGGAGCAATTTTTAAAGTATTTATTATCAATGTATTTTACTGCAACTCCCTCTTTAATTTTTTTTAAGATTTAATTTGCATTTCCTTTGTCATTTCATCATGACAAAATCTCGTTAATTTAGACCCCTATTGCCATGAAACATGATAAATACTTCAAAATAAATTTACTCAGCTAACTTATTTTAAATAATGAACACAATTTGGACAGTTTTTTAAGCAATCCCAAAGAAAATGCTTCAACTGCTCATTACTGCAGAAGCCTACAATAAGAAGGCACGTTTTCCTAAAAGCAGAGCTCCAGAGCGAGGTCATATTTGCCAATATTCTGCCTGAATCTGGGGAAGAAACCTTGCAGAACTTTCTATTGATAATTCCCCTTCCATGGTGATTGATGCTGACCTTTCTGCCAAGGGATGAGGTGCCATTTTCAGACCAGAGATCCCTTCCCTCAACATCCAGCAGTAAGTTATTAGTAATATTTTCCTGAGAACTAAAAACAGCATCCACAGCACCCTGTAATATTTCACATTTCCAGCTCCAACTCTTTTTCCACCTTATGACACTTCATGTTTTCCCTTTTCTTTTTTCCCCAAGAGGATTTCATGATGCTAATGAACACTTGGAAAATAAAACCCACATATTAAGTGTTCTCTCATCCCACCAATAAAATGACAGCTCAATGTCACTGGTTCAGCATCCTGGAAATCACTGAGGGATTATTCCACTTGGCACTGTGTGGGTGTATTACACATTAGACTTCAAGCAATACACACAATAGATTTAACCATAACAGGAGTGTAATTTTTTATCTTTGTTTCATCTACACAAGCCAGTTGATCTGAGACAACTGATGACTTCCAAACCTGCAGAGCAAAGTGCAAGGGCACTTATTTCAGGAGCTGAGATTACCAAAGGAACTGGAAATTTTGCAGAACAATGTGTTTTTCAGGAAAAAAAAAAAAAAACAACACAACCCAGTATCACCACCAAAAGCATCCACCAGCATTTTTTCACCACCTCTTGAAATTTGTCATAGCTAAAAAATACTGTTCAAAATTCATACTTCAGAAAACAAGCTAAAATTATACTTTCTTCTTCTAGTTCTTGGGAAAACTGATTTTCAAATAAGGAAGTAAATAATAAACTATTTTCTCTAAGCCCGTGTCACCCTTCATACAAATGACACAATTTGCAACAGGTCTGCAAAGCTGGAGCAGTGCAAACTCCCCTCGGCCTTCCCTAAATATCTGGGGTTTATTAGAAGTGTTAAGAACTGGACTTTTCCTGAAGAAAACAGGATTTCTTTATCTTGTCCCTTTTTGACAATTTAGGATGCAAAGAACAAAGTGGCCTCTGCAATAATCCCTTTTTCTGTGCTATGCAAACCTGCCAAGGCAAACGCAGTCTCACTGCTTTCCCTCTGCACCCCAAACTGATAAATGCACAGGATTTTTTTCTGCACTTTTTAAAAACTGTGGTTGCATCTGACATTTACTTCAAAACCAGGGGCACTGACAGCCACCCTCTTCCCCTTAGCTCATGACAGAGCCCCAGAGCGAAGGGGCTGACAGTGGAGCTGAGGAAAGACTGAATCAGTGCATTCAAGAACCACCTGCTTTGTGTCTCCAAATCTCTCAGCTCAATCAGAGCCCAGGGCAACACTGCTTAATGTCAAAATTACCCACTCCCTTTGCTACCAGAATCTTCCCTTAAATACATCAGTGGTCTGAATCCAATGAATAAAACCCATTTTTATTATTAATGTGTATCTTACCTATTTCTGTTGCCATCAACATTTGGAAAGCTTTTCGGTTTTACTTTTTTTTTCTCCTTGCAGGAGCACACATTTCCTAGGAGTGCAAACACTGACAAATTTAAGGTAAAAATAATGAAAAATAGATGAACATGTAATATAATGGAACATTCATTGGGATGAGTAAAAAAAGATTTATCATTTATTTATATTTTATGAGCAAGAAGATTTTTGCTGTTTGCTTTGGGAATCAGAAGCACTTACAATGCCTCCTAAAACCAGCACGAATGAAACAGAAAGAGGTTTAACCAACCCCCACATTCCTTCTCCATCCCCTGGCCTTACAGCACATTGTTTTTACCTCTTCTGATGCTTACTCCAGGTAACATCACTTTAAGCACATAAAACAAAATACCACCCACGTGTTAACAAACTATGCCTCTTCCAGTGTGATTATGAAGGATTTCTCAGACTCTCATTCCAAAGTGAAAACCTTATTACTATGGCTTTATAAAAATGAATATTTAAAAGAAGGAAAAGAAAGTTAACATGATAAAATATATGTTAAAATACATATCATTGTAACTTTAAATTCACTTTTTTTTTTTTTTAAATTAATTTCCCTTTAGATTGGAAGTGCTCCAGCCACACAATTTGATGTGCTCAGGAAGAACCATCCCAGCTCTCTGGAGCTGCACTGATAGAAGTGTTGGAAATCACTGAGGTCAAAGCTCTGAGGTCAAAGAAATAGGGAAGCCAGCCAGTGCAGTACAGTAATCTAAAGCTGATTTCATTGATATTTGGGCAATTTCACATTTTTAAAAAAGCTTTCAACTACTTTACAGACATTAACAGAGAACGTTGTACATGTGTTGTATTATCGTGTCCCTAACGCTGGAATGAATCTGGGAGTGACACTGTGTCTTCTGACAGGGGTGAGACTTTAAAGCTGAAAAGAAGAAAAACACTTTTTTAGTGTTTTAAGAGCACCCTATTTTCTACACTGCCTGTTGAAGAAAGGCCAGACTTTGTGCCAAGCCTTCTGAGCCGGGCACACCAGTAAAACTCAAGTGTACAGGGACAATCCCACTCAGGAGATCAACCTCAGAATGCTCCCAAGGGAAACAACTGGATCAATGTGAACCCACCAAAAGTACCCCTGGCAAGACCAAACTTCACAGCTTCAGTGTACATGGAGGATGTTAACCCCCAGTTCTGATGGGAAACTCTGCCATGAGAAACATTCCATTTTTATACACTGTCAAGATGACACAGACTATACATACAAGGTTTAAGATATTGACAGTTTTATAAAGTTTTCCAGTGTTTTAAATAAAAAGTTCCTGAGTACAGGCTAGGATGGCTACTTGACACCAAAACAAAATGATCTCTGATTTTTCTCCCATGTCACACTGCACATCAGCAACAATGAACAACTACCTCAAAAATTCGGTATTATGCACCCAAAATTCTGACCAAAACACATTAACTTCAGCTACTACCTGAATTATTGTTGAAAGAAGTTTAAAAAAAGCTCAAAAACAATTGATGGATGGTTTTGTGAACTTCCACAATACTCAAACCAGGATAGATCCTGCTGGAATTCTTCTCTAAAGTGAGGGTTGCTTTGTACAAGGGAATGGATTGACCATAATAGAGAGGAGAATCCTTTATTTTTTTTTTCCTTTTCTTTTCCTGAAAGCTTCCTGTTAAATTCCTTGTCTTGGATGAAATATTACTGTAGCAAATCGTGAAATTGCAAGAACATGCTGCAGTAATAAAAGCTCAGTTTGTTGCAGGAGCCAGCAGGGAAAGCAAGGACAAACACAATTGCAAAGGCTGAAAGTGAGACAGGACACAACCCTCAGAATTTCTGGTGGAAGAACCACCAATTTTCCTGCAATATGAACTAGAAATTTTCTTTAAATAGAATTGATTTAATTTAAGGTCTTTTCCAAACCACACCATTCCGTGATTCCATGGCATTGCAGGGTCACTCACACCAGGGTCTGTACATTGGCCTTGGCTGTAGATGCAGGTGACCAAAGGAGATTATCACTCACTAAGATTCTGAATGAAATTAAGACATTCCCAAACAATTTTAAATGAGGGCAGGAAGCCTGCTGGTTAAACACTAGCATCTTCTGATTGTGAAAACAGCTGCCCTTTGCTTAACTTTAAAAATGTGGGAGAAAAAGAATGTTAAATTGAGCATTTTATATAATAAATATGATTTGCTGAGCACAGGTTCCTAAAGTTAGGCAGGTGCCTAACTGAACAAAACCACTACACTGAGCTTCATTTGATAAATGGATCAAAATTGGTAAGTTTGATGGAAAAAGATAGAAAAAAAATGCCAAATGAGGTGAGGATAAGCTAAAAGCTGAAGTTTGCATATAATCACCTGCTGTTTGACTCCACAGGCAATGGAAAGCATGGTACAGCAGGACCTCTCTGTGACCTTTTCACCCTTATACCCCCTACACAGTCACTCATGTGTGGTTTGTAAACTATTTCAGTAAGAACTGATGCTTGATACTATGCATATTTCCACTTTCAACTTCCATTCTGTCAATTCAGTTCCTAAAAGAGGAAGGATGGGGAAAAAAAAAAAAACAAAAAAAAAGTAGACATGGGAATTATTTTTAGTCTGGCCACAGAAAGCAGTAGCGCAGAGAAGATAAGCTCTCCTGGTATGTCATGAAAGAATTTGGTGCAGACAGAAAAGATAAAATACACAGCCTAAAGAAATGCATTTTGTGATAGCTTTGCTGCAGTTACAGCCGCCCAGAGCCCACAAAAAAGCCCAAGACAGCACAAGTCAGAGCAGCTCACTGAGCACCAGGAGAAGATGCCTGAGTGAGCATCCCTAAGAAAGAAGAGTTCACTCAAGTGTGAGACTGCTCCTGGTTTTAATTTTGATTTTTTTTTTAGGTCCCCTTTAGGATCTGTCTCTACAGATCTGTGTCCTGTTTATGAACAGGGTAAAAGGAACTACACTGTCAAACAGGGATTTATAAATTAGGGAAGTAGTGGGAAATTTCCAAAAGGTCGATTTCCCTGCAAGAAATAAAAAGGGAAAAGCAATTTTTCCAATGAAATGAGAGAAGGGCTGGTCTTGCAGGACAAGGGGTAGTAGAATGAGGAGCTGGCAGATAAGGGCTCTACTGCTCTGCTCCTGATTTCTTGGAGGAGAATTCAGGAAAATTTTGATACAGTGTCAGAATTTTCCCTTAGAAATATCAGCAGAACCCCAAATGGACTCAAGGTCTGGATTTTTAGTTTATCAAAGAGGTTGATGGAGACACTGTGAGACCTAAAGGCTCTCTGACAATACTGGATTGATGCTGTACAATTATTACATGAAAACTGCTGCATCATTGAGACCTCTCTCAATATGAAGCATTTTTTAATTAAACACATATGATTTCAGTCCACTTTCCATGGTATGACTTGCATTAGTATCTGCCAGGTGTGCATGCAGCCAGAGTGGGTAAACAACTGAAATCCAGTGAGATAAACCTAAATTGAGTCTATTCCGTGGTGTTTTTTATAGAGAAAATGGCTTTATATTGCTTGCTTTCTAAGGCAGAACAGGAACTACATAAAATTAGAGGGGTGTATCTATTAAAAAAAAAAAAAAAACACAGGGGAACTTGGCTCAGTGTGTGTGTCACTTTACACTTTGTTTTTTAATGATTGTTTTGTAGAAAATGTTCTCACTGAAAATTACTTTTCTGAATACAGTTTTACATTTCTTACTTTCCTGTAACCACAAAAGGAACTTCAACAAATACTGGTGCCCACTCTCTCAGCCAAAATTAGTGGGAAGTAAAATATATAGTGAGCAGGGGAGAATGCAGACAATCTCCTCTTCTGAAACAAGGCTCAATGACTCTAAATTGGAATGCATAAGCAAAAGTAGTAGAAAATAAAATTATTTAGAAAATTATTAAAATAAGTAATAACAATAAATGCATCATATTTGATTTTTTTAAAAAGTAATTGCAAAATTTTGAGTTCTATATGAACATAAACATGTATAATACTTCATTTAAAGACAGCAGTTTTTAAAATATTTATAGTGATTACTGGAGGGAAAAAATGTCTTCAGAAAAAAGCAAAAGTCTCTCTGGGACTGAATGCTTGTTAATCAATTTGATTTGTATTTTCAAAAGCACTTGTGCTAGCCATCATGTACAGATGCTTTGCCAAATTGGAATAAGAAGTTGGTTAAATTCAAATGGATTTTTGCAATTAAGAGCACAGAAAATTAATCAGTCCAATAGATACAGTCCTCAATATTGTTCCAAAATACTGAGATGCAGCTAATAAATTTCCACATTCTTCTCTTCCAAACATTTTTTAGCTCATGGAACTGCAATCCACAACTGAAAGTGGCCCATAAGGGAAACTGTGTCAATACATGAAAATTAAATTTCCATAATGCCACAGCATCTAACATCAAGAATAACCTGACATTCTTGAACTCAAATCAGATCACTGCTTGTGTTCCACCATCATCATCACCACTAAGTTCCTGAGCAGGCTAGATGAGCTGCACAGGGTATTCTCCAGGCTTCACACCAAGCTAAAATCAACTTGAAAGGCTGCAGTCAAGAAAGCATCCCTCCTCCTAAGCACAAACTTCTTTTCAGGCTTCTCTGCATCACAGGAAAACTGAAAGCAAAGTTTGCAGCTAAAGTGTCCCTCTGAAAATCTTAAAATAAAATTTATAATCTGACACTGGGAATTGTTCTTATGGCAGGATTTTGCTAAGACTGGTGAGTATAGTTAAAAATCCTCCTTGTAAGCCTGAAAGGTCTTGGATGTTCCCCTGCCTTGAGTCCAATGGACTGGGCCAACATTATCAGCTGCTGCAGAATTTTACATTTCTGTTGAACTAAGCAACTGTTGTGCTCCTCCAGAGTAGAAAGATATCTCTTAAAAATCTGCATCATAACTCACGTTCTGGATGTGCTGCTCATCCCACTTTGGCTCAAAAGGAGTACTGTGCATAAAGTATATTAAGAAGGTAAAATCCAGGGCTTCCAAGCTTTATTTGGAAGGGATGTTAAAAATAATCTCATTCCACCCCCTGCCATGGGAGGGACACCTTCCACTGTCCCCATCCAGCCTGGCCTTGGACACTTCCAGGGTGCCACCAAAACAAAATCCAGAAGCAGCTGCTCCAAGTGCTGCACTGGCCAGTGCATGAGGAGATCTGTGATTGGCTTTGACCAGAGAAAATAAATGACTTTTGAAAATTTCTTTCCTGTTTTTTTTTTTTTTTTTGCCCCTTTGAAGCAGCATTCATCCCACAATAATAACAACATGTGGGAAAATAAAGCTCACTGAGGCATTTCTATCATGCCTGATTTTATCAAATTTTTATTATAATAAAAATATTGAATGAAGCTACTGAAGGACCTGACTTAACTTCAAAGATTTTCAGAAACATCTAGAATAGAGTTTTTATTTGTGTCAAGTTCATATTTTTCACGCTTACCTTATTTAATTTAATCTGAAATGAAAGCAGAATTATTTTTAGTTTATTTACCACTTTCTCAGGGATTTTAAACCTGTATAAATCAACCTCTTCTATTCTAATTATTTACACTCTCCTGAAAATAGAATTAAAACATTTGATTTTCTTCTGAGTTACATATGATTTCAGATTTCATAACAACTGGAAACATTCAACACATTTTTCTTTCCCTCCAATTGTAACATTATACATTGTTGTCTGTGCAACTTTCCTATTTTCCTACTCAGTATTTTTTCTCGTTAAACCTTGTGCAGCTGATTTTTGAGATTAAGCCTTTCCTGAGATGAGTTTCTAACAGCCTTTGTCACTGAAGAGAACAGCAAAAATTTTCACCTCTGAGTAATTTGGAACAATGGAATTAAAGGGCTACAAAACAATCTCAAGGAACACAGGTCAGCACAAATGCCAGTATTATGAATGGCAAAGAAAACAGACTGGGGAGAGGGAGATGAGGAAAGAACAGGCCCTTAATTCTGGATTGCTATGAAACATTGAAATTCTTTTTGTGGTGAAGAGTGATCCCTGCTTGTTCACTGGAGCTGATCAACGCCACCAATTTTGGCTCAGCTTCACTTTGCTAATGTAAAAGAACTTTGCTCTGAGAAAATGTCAGTAACAAAAACCAGAGCAATAATGTCATTATGGCTCTTTTCTCTTTCTCAGTTGGAAAATCACAAGAGTGTATAATAAAATCCAGCAAAGAGGGAAGAAGGGTACTTCAGGTGACCTGGGGATGATCATTCAAGAAACAGATTATTGAAAAGCATTGTACTACCAGCCTTTGCAGTGCATGCATTATTTAGATAAACTCACTTTATTTACCTCCAAATGTTATGCAATTCCTGTGTGTGCCACACAAGAATTTACAAGCTAATTTGCTGACTTTATTTGTCACTGTTTGCACTGAAAGGACCACATAAGTTTGTTCACCCACAGATTCAGAGTTTGGGAAGAAAATGGTTTTAGGAAATGACAGTAAATTATTCTAATTATTCTATTTTTAAAATACTAAAACAAATCAAGTAGAAATCCCTTCAGCAGCCTGTTGCCAGTGTAGAACTCAAGGTCCACGTTTCCACCCTCTTCAGCATTGTTTTACCATTTATCCTTTGTCACACATTTATGGCATGCTTAAGAATATGGAAATATCACTAATACAAGACAATTCTAACCAAAAATATGAAGTCTCAACACTGCCCAAGGTCCCAGTGATACAAAGAGCTGTTTATTTACAGTGCTCCTAACTTTCTAGTTAGTTTTGAATATTTTTATGAATTCTCGATAGCCACACAACAGACCTTGACAAAAATGGTGTGTGTACCTTACAGGATTTTTGAATTAATCTTTATGAAATGTTTGTAGAATTCAGTGCAAAGCTTAATTAAGCAATACAGAAGTTTTAATCAAACACACTATGAATTTCATACATTTGCAAAGCAGTTAGTTAGAACATATTTTCATCCCTTAAGGATTTGCTTATTGCAGAGTAACCAAAATATTCACGATACCTAAAAAAAAGGTCTGTCCTTTGAAATAATAATTAGTTTAAGTATTTCTTTTTAGGGCTTTTTTTACGTCTTTCTGATACTCTAGATTGTTCCATTCAGTGAAAAGCCAAAATTCAACAGCAACAAGTAAGTATATTCCCTGTTTTCAGCTTGGGAAGGAACAGAGGTAGGCACTGGGTCATGGGAACGAGGGAAACCAGTTGTAGGCTATAACCCACCTAAAGCAATATCAGTATATATTCTCAGTATTCCATCTGTACCCTCACTTCTACTTTATATTGGGTCATTTACACTTAAACACACATTAAGATCGGAACTGAAAGAGTTGCTCCCTCCTCAAACATGACTCAGAAACCTTGGTGTCCACACAAAGTCCTGAGGCTGGAGATGATTCACAAAACCACCAAGTTAAAACTGTGGTGAAGTGAAGCCTCTTTTATTTTCTTTCTTATATTCGCCTTTTTCTTTTTTTTTTTTTTTTTTTTTTTTTTTTTTTTTTTTTTTTTTTAATATATGGCTTTAATATAACCATATTCAAACTTTAATTTGGTATGCCTGGGATGGTAAACAGAAATGCACCACACTCGACTGTTATTATGAAGAATGAGCTGCCCATAAATAATCTGTGTAATAGAACCACCCTCTTGCTAATCCATCAAGCACTTTGCCAAGGACACTGCAGGGACACTACAAACACCAGTCCCAGTGTCACAGGGTTTCTGCCCTTGCTGGGGTAAGGGGAGAACAGAATTTGTGGTGGCTAACAGATTTCATCTTTTGAAAACAAAAGTTACTCCATAACAATTGATTGGTTGATCGATTTTTTTACCACTGTTAACATAAAAAAGCTGTGAGGGGTGCAGCTACCCAGAGCTGGGCCCCAGCATAAGTTTATCCCTGAACTTCAGTTCTCGACAGGCAAATCAAGAATGGATGATTTGCCTGGAATGTGACACTGCACACAGGTCTGAGTGGAAGCCAAAGAAGTGCACAGCCCAAGGAAACCACACTTTATCAACCAGCTTCTCAGATTGTTCTGAAAATCTTTTGATTGGCCAGCACCAAATTCTTTCAAAACTTCATTGAGAATTCACATTTTTCCTCTTTGAACTCTGCAGGAATTTTCTTCAAGCAATAAAATCATATTGTCTGCCAGAAAGGCAAAAAACAAAACCAAAACCAAAACAAAACACAACAAAAAAACCTAACAAAAAAAACCCAAAAAACAAAACCACTTCTATACTGCTCATAGCACTGCAACATTTATGAACCAGTGAGCTTTAGTGAAAGCTGCAGCATTCAGCTTTTCCATAAAGCATGATGAGCTTTCCATAAATTGCAGCCACGTTTCTCCTAGAGGGATACGAATAAAGTCTATTTATGGAACATTCAGCAAGTGGTTGCAGGGTGAAAATATCACTTCTTTCTTCAAAAAACTAAATTACCAAGTTTCTGTGTCCTGGATTCCACAATCTTTTCTTCCCCTCCAAATCTGAACTTCATTTGCACAAATACACACTAAGCAGGTAAACTAAACTGACCTTCATAGAGCCTCAGCGGGTTTTTTGTACACCTAAACATGCAGTAAGGGCCCTATAAATAAAAATACATAAAACTGTGTCTAGAAATAGAAACAGCAGCAAAGACGATTTATGGGAAATTGTGAAAGCAGAGACAAAAAATATGGACATCCTTGAATGAACACCAGGATGAGTAGTGTAAAGGAATAAAGACCACTGAATCTTGAAAACTCCCCAATTACCTTGGCCAATTTGACTTAGGTGTCAGGAATATGTGCCACAGTGAGACAACCACAGGTAATAATTGTTCACCCAGAATTCATTATGTAGTAAAATCCTATTTCCAAGGAAATCAAATATCCATTAGTTTCATGTTTTGCTTTAACTTGATATATGCAAAAGTTGCATGTTCCTGGACAAGAAGTGCATAATTCCGAATTTTTTTTCACAAAATATACAAAAGAATGTTCATAATTAGGAGCCAAAAGCCCTTTCCTCTAACATCAGGCATTTGAGTCTAGATAAAAGCTAGGAACAATAAAAGCTAAGAATAATAGTCAGCAGTGCATTTAAGTCAGGAATCCAAATATTCCTAATGCTGAAACAAATGA
Organism: Sylvia atricapilla; assembly: GCF_009819655.1. Taxonomy (NCBI): domain Eukaryota; kingdom Metazoa; phylum Chordata; class Aves; order Passeriformes; family Sylviidae; genus Sylvia; species Sylvia atricapilla. The sequence continues at coordinate 148,622,067 of NC_089140.1, forward strand.
GTGACTGTTGCCAACAGACAACCAAAAATTTAAAAATCACCTGTTTTGAAAAGGCCTGAGGCTGTTAAAATTCCATGTGCCTTTTCTCCCTTGGAATGATAAATGCAGCCGTCAGCTGATAGGATGCTCTACCATAGGTTCTATTATTAAGCTGTGTGAAGAGGCATTGGCAATTATTACTAATTTTATTTTAGGCATCAGCACAGAAAAGTAGCTGGAGAAGTTCTTTCCAAGCAGTTATCTCAGTCTGTCCAGACAGATAAAATGCAGTCATTTTCCCCAAGAAAATGTGTGGGTTTTCAGTATTTTGAAAGGTCAACCATTCTAAAAAATTATGTTCTTAGAAGTTCTGGTGTTATTTTGTGGAAGGAAAACCTAAATAATAATAGCATAATGAAGTTAGCTTGGCAACAAGCTTCCAGGAAAGAACAAACTCTCTAAAGAAAATATGCAAGAAAAATTACTAAAATCTCTGAGATGGAGATTTTGATAGGAAACATTCTCAGGGTGCCCAGGAAAAAATGGGAGTTTAAATACATAAAATGCTATTACATGTACTGCATGACTTATTTACATGTATTAATACACTCTGTAGCAGTACACACCCCAAATATCAGGGACAAAGAAAAATCCAAGCATGCAACTGTAAATACCACAAATTTGCCCAATGGTTTCAAGAAAATCTGGATTATTTTCAGTACATGTGCTGATCAGCAGGATAAGCATTGAATGCAAATACATGTTGGTTTGGATTAAGGCTTATTTTGTGGGTTCCTTTTAAATAAAGATCATGTTGTCACACTTCCAAAATGATGCCATATACTTTAGCAGATCAAATTACACAAGGAGAAAACAGTTATCTACCAACAAGGCTTCCTGTGTGAACCCTGTACATTTTTAACACCTTAAACTAAGGCAACAGATTCTGAGCTCCCGTTCTAGAAAAGCTTTTCAACTCTCACAACTTGTTTTTCCTTTCCTCACCGTAACCCCAAGTCCTTCCTCTCACCTTAAATTCTAAATATAAATAATGTAACTCCCAAAGAAAAGCTTCAGTGCATCTAAAAGGTGTCTGCAGAGATCCGTGAGGAAGTTAACTGGGAGAGTTGGGGTGGGAACACATGGAATCAAATCTGGCTCTAGTGCACGTGCTGGAGTTGGGAAATGGCAAAACAAAGCCTGACTTGGCATTTCTTTTTAATAATAGAACTGGCCCTGCTCTGAGTGGGGTGTGGAATGGATGATGGCAGAGCTCCAGTCCACCTACATGGTGCTAATGCTTTTCAACTTCTTTAAAACTTAAATAGCTCTCACAATACCCCTTCAACAAATGTAAACCAAACCAACCTCTCCAAAAAATCACAACAGATTTACAATAAAGGTGGAAGACAAAACCAGATATTCTGAGAGTTGAAACTTCAAGATCTGTCAAAAAATCATTCCTTCCCTTTCACTCCTTTCCACTGCTTTTTACTTTAGGGCCTCCACCTTTCACCATAGTTTCAGAATATAGGCAAATGCTATATTCTGAAACTCTAGGTTTATGGTGTTTAGGTGTGTTTGCAAAGCACTTCAAAAGTGGAATGTACGTACTAGAAGTGATTTTATAATTATAAACTAGCAATGTAATATATGGCATTTTTCATTTCTCTTTATTCCTGTTCCAAAATAAGCAGTGAGAGTGTTAAAGGAAAGATGCTATGGTGCAGTCTCTACGCAACATAGAGAAGAAGGTTGAGATTGGGTTTTAGGAAGAAATTCTTTACTGTGAGGGTGGGGAGGCCCTGGCACAGGGTGCCCAGAGAAGCTGTGGCTGCCCCATCCCTGGAAGCTTCCAAGGCCAAACAGGAGCAACCTGGTTCAGTGGAAAAGGTTCCTGCCTATGGCAGGGGGTGGAATGAGATGAGTTTTGAAGTCCCATCCAACCCAAAACATATGGTTCTATGATTCTACAACTCCAAGAAACTAGAGACAGTATAGATACTAAATAAAGTGTTTCCATCTGTGATTCAAAGCAAACTTCATACACAAACAAAAACTATACAAACCTCCATAACCTCCCACATCATTATGTGGGTATCAAATTTAACTCCAATTCTGTATTTCCAGCCCTCTGGGATGAAGCAGAAACATCTGTCTTTATTTCAGCTGCCAGTCTAACAGTATGTTTTAAGATAAATCACCCTCTATGAATAATTAATACTGCTTTCTCAGATTTGTGATTATTAAGTCATTATTTGTTTGTTTTCAGTGATGATTCATCTGTTTTCCTTTCTCGTGCTTAGTCATACTACTCTGGAGGAAAACTAAATCCTCAGAATAACTTGCAAATTCTGCTTAGAACTGAACAGTCAGCTCTTAAGAGCTTTGTATTTCAAAATATCTAGCTGAAAAAGTACACACACCAAAGGATATTCTGCAGTGGGGTTTCCTGTGCACAGAAAGAACCCTGGGTTATAAATTACTCCAGCCCTGGAAGGTGTTGAGGTTGGCACACTGAAGCCCAGGGACACAGGCACCAGTCATAAAACATTATTTTAATGAGGATCACATAATGAAGGTTCGGGACAGGAATGAAGGAAATTTCATGTCCTTAGCAATCTATTTCCTGTCTTTTTTTGGGAACAGAGGATCTGAGTCTGCAATTCTCAAAGCAGTCAAGGCAATCATCCCATCAGCCTCTTGAATCACTGATGCCATAGAAAACTACTGGCGTTTCTCACTGGGTTTGTCTTCTGTTGGACTGGTCTGGTAAATCAGTACAGAGAATCTGCCACAAATCAGGTCGTAAAAACACACAAAGAAATTGAGGAAACAGTCTGGAGGAAGACTTGGCAATGATGGGTGAAGACTGTTTCCAGAGAGATCAGCTCCTTAACTGGACTTACCCAGCAGCGATACAAACACCAGAGCCAAAACCCAGTACACAGCTGGGAACTGGGGGATGCACAAAGATTGTAGAAACCCTCATCTTAGGTCAATAAAAAAATCATCTTCAAACTGCGCTTGAGGAATGAGAAGGAAAGCAGCAAATTTCAGGGTCAGGAAGACACGGGGAATTTGAAACCCCATCTGAAGTTCCTCTGAACTTCGATAACGGGTTTGGAATAAACTGAGCACAGATTTGTGGATCCTCTATTTGCAATTAAAAATAAAACCTCTTCGTAGAGGCTTCTTGCAATTCCAGGATCAGGAAGGTCTCTGGAAATTAATATTGCTGTTATGCTGAGGGGGATATTCAGAAATCCTCTCAGTCAGAAGGACAGAAGCATAATGTCACCTCATTACCAAGCCAGTCACAGGCAAATGGAACAACAAAATAAGATCTGCCAAAAAGCCAAACCACAACTGAAAGAACTGGTCTTGTGCACTGAACTTTAGATTTTTCGCACTGACAGCAAGTCAGTACAGAAAACATTTGCTTTGCTTATAAATCAGGGATGTTGCCAGAAGCAAAATACAGCCACATAGTTTTAGTTTAATCTTAAAATGGGTGTTAAAGTCCTAGGTTATTAAAAACCCTGAACAGGACACTCTGTTCTGACCAATCATTTCCTAAGTTTTATTCACCACCATTCACTCCTAGTGTTTTTTCAGCCAGTATAATGAGTCATTCACTGGTTAAACCAGGAGGCTGCAAGACTGAGCTTCCCACTATATTACTGTCTTATTTCGTAGCCTGAGGCAAAGTAATGATCTTTTCTCAGCCTGTCTATATGTAATATGCACATTATGCTTCTCACAGGGACATGATGCGTTCACTGATGATAAAAAACCATCTCAGAAAAACAGCATCATAAATCCACAAGAGGTAAGCAACAGGGGGAAAGCAACTGTCTTCCCATACAGTGCAGCTGGACAATTTAGAAGTTGCAACAAACTTTTTACCTAGAATGACACCATTCTCCAATATTAAGTTCTTCAATTTTTTTATTTTAATTTTTTTTTTTAATCTTCCCAAGAGAGCTTCCAGTCTTATAAACATAACGTTAGCCAGAAGAAGAGTCAGAAGTTCATCCTGCCCTCAGAGAAAAATACCCATTTGACTATTCCAGGACTCCTAATCCTGAGCCAGAAGGGTTGAGATCTTCCACATCATCCCATGAACCCTGAGAGAATGGGAACAGCAAGACTTGAGCTCTGTCAGCTTGGGAGAATCACACAAGCTCAAAAAAATGATGGAGATGCTGCAGAGCATCTCCAACAAACTAAGTTGGACAGCTGGTGTGGGAGAAGGACTTCAGGAAAGCAACCAGATAAAATGGAGAAGACAGAATTTGCTTCTGCAGTTAAACAGACTTGCTCATTTATTTTACCAAAACTCCACTGGAGCTTTGATCAGCAATGCATTTGCAGAGACTGATAATGACAGATAGGCACAGTATGAAGGAGGAGCTCCAGCAGCTCTACAGGACAATTTTACAACTTTTTTTGGGGATCTAGTTAGACACTTGACCTATCAAAGATGTTATTTGTTCAGAGTCATGTTTCATGTTTCTAGCTCATATTTTACTTCGTTCTTAGAAGGAAAACATGACATCCAAATTAGACATCAAGATAAGCTTTGCTCTCCCACACCATACCAACATTCTCCGTGTTTTTAAAAACCTGTTATTGGGTGAAAAGGCAAAACTATCCTTTAATCTTCAACTTTCACTGCCTAGGAACAGATCGATTATATTAGAAGTCACAGGTATTCACTTCAGAAGAATCGAGGAATGTTTTGGAAGGAATTTCTTTGGCCTACTGAAATACAGCTTGGCAGAAACATAGTTTTCCCTAATGAAGTCTTGGCTTATTTATCTATATTTGTCTTGAACACAACACAGAAGAATTCTGTGAATTAACAAAACCAGTACATGTTTCTATGTAGCTACTTAGGCCTCTGTATGGAACAAGCCTGTAGGTGTATTTATGCAGCAAATAAATTACATATGTGGGCAGGAAATAGTAACAGCACCTTTTATCACATCTCATCTGCATTTCCAGCATGTCAACAGCACACAGGCAAGAATCTTGAACAGAGGAAGATTTTACACTAGACTTGCTCTTTTAATTGACAACAGGAACAACAAAGTTCATTTCCAGAATGTTTTATCCTTGAAGTATCTCAATTTAGATTTTGTCAACATGAATTGCATTGGATCCCAAATGCTGAAATGCCACATTGTGAGACATGCAGTCAGACAACGCAACCTCACAGCTCTTAATTCCTTACAAATCTTGAATGGCACCCAACCACAAGAAGGAAACCACAGCAAAAATGCATCTTAAGACTCTTCCAGAGATTCATGAGAGCTTTAAACAGACAATAAAACACATCAGCATTGACCATCCACCAGCAGCAAGTCATTAGCTGCAAATGAAATGCATTCACTTAACAAATAGGACTGGAATCACAAGTCATCCTGGCTTTGCATGAGTGAGACAGCATTAGGATTGACAAGACTCCCAAAATGAGCAAATTTAAAGGACAGGACAATTAAAATGTTAACCACTGCCTGCAGCCTTATTTGCAAAGTGCTCCCAACATTGCCACCATCAAACAACTGCTACTTCAGATGGCAGTGAAGTGCCAAGACCTTGCACTTTGTTTTAATTGGAACTGGATCTACAGCATAGGCTGGGTATACACGATAACCTGAAGTCACAGATTAACTCAAGTAGATAAACTGAACTCTCCAGACACAGCTCTGTAACAGCCAAAAAAGTGCAGCTGAAGAGATGACACCCTTGGGTGTATATACAGAGCTTTGCCCTGCTCTCCCCACACCTCCTGAAACAATTCAGTCTGTCTGTAATAACAATCCTTGATATTTCAGATGTTGTGATGAGATTTAAACTGAGAAGCCTAAACTGGAACTTCAGCTGTGTCAGGAATCGTTAATCCTTTTACAGAGTAACCAGGAGCCAAATCCATTTTGTGATGACAGACTGCAAATAAAGGGACTTGCAGGGCCATCAAACGTGCCAAGAGCATCGCTGCAAGATGCAACGTAGGTATATGAGGTCAGAACTATATCATTTCCATATTTCATAAGGTTTGCCAAGTTCCAAATTAGAGGCAATCACATAAATCTCAAAACACAACATGAGGAAGATAAAAATTCCCCTCGGTTAACAAACAAATGAAGACAAGAGTATACAAGCCTCAGATAAAGCAGAAAGGAGAACAGATAAAACCTCCCTCAGAAAAGAAAAATAATTCAGAGAACAGTAATTATAGGCAAGAATTCTTGTCTTCACTACAGACACAGCTTTGACATTCCCACTCTCTCATAAAAACTGTGTATTTAAAGTGTGAAACCAGTAAAATACAACAGTCAACTCCTGCATGTCCATTGACTCTATGTCACTACAGACTGGATTGTCTTTACTCTGTGACTATTTTTAACCTATCTCTGCACAAGGAAGAAATTCAGGGGAGAATTTAATGATTACAAAGTGTTTTAGAAACTGATTTGCATTGAATTTTAAAAATTTACGGCAAATTTGAATGTCAAGAGATACCAAATTTACTAGTCTTCAGTTTCAGGCCAAGGCACAACCAAGCAGGAGCATTCACTCACTGGACTCCAGAAGACCTTTGTTTTTACTAACCAAAACCACCAATTGCAAAAAACAAACCAAAACAAAAACCAAACCAACCAACAAACAAACCAACAAACAAAAAGAAAATAAAAAAACCCCACCAAAACAAAACAACTCCCCCATCAATTAAAAAAATCCCTTTGTCTCACAGATGTTTGCCTAATAAAGCAAATTGGGTGGCATGTGAACAGGTAACTGTGTGAACAGTTATAAAACTGTAGGGGAAAAAGAAAAGGATGTCACAGTGATTGTAAAATTTCAACAAAGACATAACCACTAAGGTAATCACAGCCAGTCTAAGCCTGAACAGGAGTGAAATAGTCTAAGGAAACAAGAGAGAATGCAAACATGGGATTTCTCAGGACTAATGAGTATGAAAAGCATCAAGATTAGAGCAGCCAAATCATACATTTTCAGAGAAAAGAAACACTTATTTTATTCTAGGTCACTAGTCTGTGACTAAAACTCACTTTCTTTCCCCACAAACATATGAAGCGGTAAGAGATGTGAAAGCCATAAACAAATAACCTTTTAATCTGCAGTTAAGATCATGGATCATGAGTTTCTGTCATTTTTTATCATGTTCTCTGCTAATTTCTTTTATAGGCCAAATGAGCCTCTCTCCACCTGTTGTCCCTGTTCCTTTGGCTCCTGTTTCACATGATGGCAAAGCAGAATTAAGAGCTGCCTCCTGCCCTCCCCTGTGCCCACCCTGGGGGTGCAGGACACACTGACTCAACCTCCCAGCCTGAGCCGACCCAAAACCAGAAAATAACTTTTTTTTTTCTCGTTTGGTTTTGGTTTTGGTTTGTTTTCTCCTGCTGTTTTAGTGATTTGACTCCAATCACTGTGCCATGAGATGACACAGCCAGAAACACCTGAGTTTCTTCCACAGAAGAGTGAGAGATGGAGATAATGTGACTAAGCAACACCTGACAGTTTTGATAGAAACAACCCATTACTGCCTTGTCTTTTCACAAAGCCATACCCTCCTCCCTCTGTCTTTGCCTTCAGACAGTGCCCATGTACCTAAATCTCATTCAGTTATGAAAGAAAATAATTGTAGATTTGAGATCCCTTCTGTTTCCCCAATTGTTTTTTGACAATCCTTCAATTCTTTGGTTTATTTACGCACTGAGGACAGGAGCTGTCTGTTAATGTGGGCTCACTCTGTGCTGCTGCCTGGCAGAGGAGACAATTTATCAGTTATAACCACATGGATTTAGCCAAATACTGTATATACAGAAAGTGTGGGAAAGATGGTGTTAAAAATTGGTTTGGGTATGCAGAAAGAGCAGAATTAAAGTAATTTTCTGATAGGAAAGAAGCTGTTTTAAAAGGTATGGGATAATGGACTCCATGTGTCAGAAGACAGGAGCAGGATCTTGAATAAATTCTCAGAGAAGTACAATTAATTTCATTATAGCCTGAGAAGAAAGTGTACCTATCAGTGTGTTATTGTACTCATACTTTTCCTATGCTACATGTTTGGTGAATAAAAAGAGTTACATAGCAGCTTATTATTATTAAAATATGATGACAGTGCCTACGTCTCCCCAAGCAGCACAAAACTCCAAACTCATATCCTCAGAAAAATCTTTTCATTTTTATAAGCCATCTGTCAACAGGCCATTTCTTCTCTGTCTTCCCTTTGATCATACCACCCTAATTTTCTCAATGTGGCAATTAATCTCCTTTCCCCCTGATTTTTATATAAAGATATTAGAAAACCGTCTGAAGCCTCCACGCTGTAGACTCAGCTAATATATGCAGACTTGTATTCCTATAATTATCCTTTTTTCCCCCTCTCCTTTCTCCCTTTCACATATCATCTATCATATCTTGCTTCAATAGGACCACATGATCTTTTTGTGCTCACTGAGTACCTACTCAGTGTGCTACAAGCTGTCCTGTGCCAGATATAATCACCCACCACCTACAACTGTGCTCCTCAAACTACCAGTGTCCAGGCCCTTTTTCCTTTGGCATACTCCACGTTGATTTTATGTCTCCCATTCATGCACTGCACTGCTAAGAAAATGAATGGTGTGGATGTCAGGCAGAAAAGTGTGTGCCTGAAATCCTCCACTATTTCAGCAGATTGTCTTTTGCTCACTTTAGGTCTTACCTGCTTTAATAAAAAAAAAAAAAAAAAATTACAAAAACACCCCAACTTTCCTAGAATTAATCTTTTGAAGAATGGGTATTGAGACAGTCTTTGAGAAAATAAAATCATTCTCCTAAGAAGCAGAACATTTAATGTGATTGGATACATCACTCCCTGAGCATTCATTTCATGCACAAAATCCTTTTGATGCTTTATACCTTCAGTGTCACAATAAAAATATCTTCTTATTACTGAGGCACGATAAGAGAGTAAACAGCAGCTGTGTGATAGCACTGATGTAGCAGAACATATCCCCGCAAGGATTCTTGACCTTTCAGCCTTGGTTTTCAATGCTGCACCTAAAAATAGCTTTTCTCCACTGACAAACATTACAGCTCCATGCTGCAGAATAGCAATGAGGAGCTTTATGCTCTAATGGCTTTACTATAAATAGAATCTCTTCATTGCTAAAAGCTCTTCATTAAAAGGATTAGTGACTGCAACACACAACAGGAACAGCCGATACCAAACCTCAGGCTTTGTGGCACAAGCTGATTTTAAATTTACTCGATTTTAAGGTTTATGAAGTAACTGCATAATTTAATGAGTAAAACAGACTGAAAAAGAACCCCCTCCCCCTTCCACACAATGTTGGGAGGGCTGATTTTGATATAAAATTAATAGTTTGAGGAATCAGCTTCCTACTATTCTCATTTTCTCCAGTTCGATGCCAAATTGACTGTATAATGCAATGTCAAAATGGAGCACAAAGTCACAACAAAACTGATGTCACTGCTTGAGCGTAACAAATGATCAGTTCTCTGCTAGAGCAGAAAAATTCCCATTCCTGCCTGCTTCAGACAGGAATCCTCCAATCCTCCCAGGGTTGGGCTGTGGCTCGTCTGTGCTGCAGCAGGAGTCACATTTGGGGACTGAAGGAGGAGGGTGACAAAGCCAGGGACAACAAGGTGAGCAGCAGAATGGGAATCCCACTTGCCATGTCAGGGAAAATACTTAATAAAGCCAGCATCAGGGAGGTTACTTTGAGATACACTGGCAAATACACCATCAGTGATGTCTCACAAATACCCAGCCACGGGAAGAAGACCAGAGACAACATGCAATTAAGGCAGAAATAAGGCCCATTTTTTAAGTGACGAGTTATCTCAACATGGCAACAGTGAAAGACTGAGCAGGAAGTCTGAAACTTCAAGGAAAAGGATAAATGTTACTTGCCAAATATAAGATAAGTTGACCATCTACAAATATTTAAGACAAGCTCGTCAAATACTCTGTTAAGAAAAACGTGTCTGAAGCATTCAGAGATTTTTAAACTTCACTTGTACAAATTTTGGTGAATGTGCAGTCAGTCAAGGAAATTCAACCCCTCCGAGACTGACTGCACTTGAAGATATTCAGCAACTTTGCACATCCACTGGAAAAAGCAAACTATTCCATTCCCAGGTGCAGTTTCCTTGCTCCCATCTTAGCCTGGCTTACAGAACCACCTCTCCATGAGCCGCACCAGCCAACAATCAGCAGTGCTTAAAGGAACCTCACAAGTGGGCTACTGCAGGCTCTAAGCACTGCTCAGTCCTGGGCCACACAAGCAAGACTTCAGCCTCAGATAAAAGACTATTTCTAGGAGCACCTCCAGACGTGAGTGAACATCTTATTCCAAAACATCCACCAGATAGAAGGTGATTGGATCAAGCGTTCTGAGGTTCTTAAGGCCAGGAACATCTGTCTGTGGAGCCATTCTATATTTTTAATTGACAAACGAGTGCACCATTTGGTTGCCTATCAGTGAATTCCACTCATGGGTCTTCAATTTTTATTTTTTTTTCCTGAGGTTCTGCAAATATGGTCTGGCTTCAGTACTTTTAATTTGTTTGAATTAAAGCAGATGTGGTGATGTAATTCAAATTATTTCTTTTTTAATAAAAGCCACGGATCTGAGTAGTTGAAAGCAATGGCACATATAACTATATTCTGGGTTTTCCTCTTTTATATTTGTTTACTGTTAGACAACAGAAATTTTATCAAACATAAACCGAATTTAGATTACCAAAATAACTAAGGATGGCTTTTCCCCTTCTGACATTTAGACAAATGGCAAATTTTGATTGCCTGCAGAAATTGCTAATATGCAGAACTCCATACTTTTTTTCATTTTAAATTAGAGGATTTGCTACTAACATGCCATATGCTGTGTGATATGTTTAACAGAATGTTACACTTCTAATTGCATACCAATCAAGGCCTCATATTTTTCAACAATTAGCAGAGTAAAGTATAAATTTCCTCATGCCGTTGGTGCTTTCAGGCATCCAAAAGCGCCTACAATATTGTAATCCACACTTCTTCCAAATCACAAACATGATTTTTCTTCAGTGAGAGACCTCCAGAGAGAGGAGACTGAAAAGGAGAGGAATGCAGGCAGAGGAGAAAGAAAATGCATTTCTCCTGACAGTACCATCCTTCTGACTCCCCAGCATTTCCCACTAAAGTCTAGGATACTCAACCCCAAAAACGGGGAGGGGATCTCAGCTGGGGTTTTATGTGAATCTGTTAATAATGTCTTGACTGGATGATGGTTTTATATATATAAATAAAATTATATATGTATATAAAAACACCACAATAAGGTTTCTCTGTTAACAGCAGTTAAAAGAAAAAAAGCCTGCAGCTATTTCTGACATCTTAAGGATCTTACAGAATGAATTTGTCTGTACATTCAAAAATAACCCACTTTCAGGGGTGAAGAAAATAGATTTCTCTGGTCTCGGCAATCACAGTTTGAATAGAGTATGGGAATGGAAAAACCAGGAAACAACTCTTGGTAACTTTGATTTTTAGGATAAAAAACCTTTATCAGAAGGTATCCAATCCTGATTTTCAACATTCAGTTTTCAAAAGTTTCAAGACATTTTATGCTGATTACAGCTCATTTTTTATTTGTATCTATTAACTCACTTGCTGATATTCAAATTTCATAACAATGATGAGTCTTCCATCATATCATTTATTATTTGTAACAGAGCACAATTTGTAGGTGAGCTACCTAATGAGTAGCAAGATGACTTGGATGCATTTTGATCCCTGTTTCAAAACAGAAAGAATCCCTAATGACTTTTCTCCTAGAAATTTTCACACACAGGTGAAATTCTACAGATGTAAAATATTTACTTGTGTTTATTCCAGTGTTTGCAAACTTTAATGAATTCAGTTTGCCATCAGAATATGAAATAATGAAATTAAAGACTGGATAATTGCTGCTTATAAAGGTAGTTGTAATGTGGTATTAATTGCCACATACCATGTAGTAAAAATTTAAAATCTAGTGAAATGCTCAGGGCCAGTGGAAACTTTAGCATTGGAAATATCTGAAGCTGCACATGTATCTCCTGTTTCATCGGTGTATCTCAGAAAACCCCTTCACACAGCCACCTCTCTGGATTTTTTTCATGTCTGCAAAGACACAGGAGTCACAACTATATTATTTCTGTTTAAAACTTCTTCTCAAAGATGGTTCAAAAACTTGAATACTGGAAGTTGATGTATAAATAGTACTATCCAACAGTATACCTAATGGTATACTGGGAGTAAATATGAATGCTCTCAGCATGAACTTCTGGGAATAAAGACAAGAACTGAATAGGCAAGGGTCACATTTAGGATCTGTGCCACTGAGAAATGTCCACAATCCATACAGAATACAGTGAGGTTCTAATTAGAGGAGTAAACTATAAAGGGAGGTAACTGATGACACAGCCAACCTGCTTCAAAAGACCAAAGGAACAATGTTTTAGAATCTGCAGACCACTAAATCTGAATAAAATGTAGATCCTGGGCTAAATGACATCTTTGGTTCTCAGCAATTCTTTGGTCCCTTCACCTTTAAATTTAGACATGTAACCATTTTCTGCTGAGTTCATACCATCAAAACATCCAACTTGACTCAAGGTTTGCTGATTATTATGGCACTCTGCAAACAGCTCCACAGCCTGAAACTCCAGTGGAATGACAGAGGTAAATGCCATCTGTGATAGTTTACATAAATTAGGTAAAATGACTGGATTATTACCAAGTTTCCAGCACCAGAGGAATACAAAAGACACTTTAAGAAGGATTAAGAATGATGCCATACCGTATGTCAGAGTTGCTGGTAATTTCACTCAATGCATAGCCTAAGAAATGATTTATTACACTAACAGAAGGGTTTGTGAAGGTTAATTCTGCATGATGAACAAGTAGCTGGATTTTTTTTTTACTCTCTCAAAATAACAGGAGTTTCATTGTCTGCCACCGTGCCTTTTGAAGAACAGCTTCCAGATTATCATCGCCAACCTCTATTACGAGCTGCCTCCCCTATCAGATGTGTATCACTTCATGTCACACTCCTGCTCCCTTCTGCCCATTTTTACTTGTCTGATTCATGCACAGCATCCTCAGAGGTACAAAACCACGCACTGTGACAGCCACAGAGCCAAAACAATTCCTCACAAGCAAACAATCCTGTATTGCCTCCCTCTCATTCCTTGTCTTGTGCCATTCCAGAATGTGTTTTTACCTTTGTGTAGCAGCTATTTGTTCTGCAGGGATTTCTGAGTATTACTGACTCCAAACAACTGCACTACAACCTTCCCGAATATGCAATAATTGTGTAATGAAAATTAACATAAACTTGAAATTCACTTGCATATCTGGGGTTGCTAACAACTGTTAAATTTCCAGTCTGTAAGGCTGATATTGCTTTATTACACCATTGGTTATGGTGCTGAGTACCTGAAACTTGAAATTTAATCAAAATTAACTTCTAATGATTTCAGTGTTTTAATTATTCTGTATTTAATCAAAGTGACTACATTATTATGCATCTTAAACATTCAAGATCCCACTAGAGATACACTAGAGAGACACACAGCAGCAACTTGTCAAACACTGTGTTGCAGCCAGGCACCAAAAACTCTCACATTGGTCTGAATTCATAAACCTTGGTATGAGCCAGAAGGCTTAACAAGCTGGATTTACTCCATCATTGCCTGTTTCCATCTCCTGCTTGTGAGACAGGCAATGCTGGTTTCAACAGCTTGCATCATGTTTTGTGAAACACTAAATATTCACTATATTGGTGATTAATGAAGGACAACAGGGAGCCTTGGAAATGATAGCACAGATTCACTTTAAGGTGGATCATTAAGGGTCCATGTCAGGAATGATGGTACTGAAGATCTAAGCTTGTCAAGCAGATCTAAGAAAACAAAAAACACTTTACACCAGACACAGACAAAGGCTACTGAGATAATTGTGGGGTGAGAAATAAAAAAAAAAAAAAAAAAAAAAAAAGCAAACCACTTCTCTGCTATCAAAGAGACAGGGAGAGTTAGTCCCAACTGCTGTCTCAAGATGCACAAAAGAAAGAGCAAGAGTGATAAAAGGCAAACATCAGAGACTGAGAAAAGCTATTTAAACTAAAGAACAATATTGACATGAGAACAAAAGAGCTGGAAATGAGTCACAAATAAATTTAATCTTGAAATTCCTATTTGCAGCAAGGATCTCAGACAGAGCTCAATAAGTTTACAAAAGGCTCTCCAAACAAAATTATATTGAGACACCTTCTGCAGTCTACTGAATTAAATAACATGAAGATGTATATTTCATGTTAGGAGATTAATTTAAAGCAATATGCAGACAAAGCACAATCTACTAAGTACCCATGAGCAGAAATCATCTCCTTCAAACACAGCTGAAATGTTTAACAAAAACAGTTCATAATTAGCGAATGGTGAGCGCATTGCTGATTAATACCTTCGTTAGGAACAGATGTTCAGAAACTCACTCGTTGATCCAGCAAAAATACACACAAAATTGTAGTTGCTAGGAAAACAGAAGAGGTCATTTTGATTCGAACAGACAAAAGTTCAGGTTGTTCACTTCAACTGACAGCTGCTCACTGACCTTATTTCCATCCCAGCCTCAGACCTGAGATTGCATTTCTCACTCATTTTTATTTTCTGTGCTTCACAACTGCTTTTTGGCTATGTGGTTAGTGAGATAAACCTGGATGTGTTCTTCCTGGAAGTGAAGCATGTATGGGAAAAGAGATAGGTGATGCAGTTGTCGGGAGCCAAGCACCATGAAGGAGCTCAGTGGCAGGACAGTGTGGACACCCATCCCTGTGGGGTCAGCTCCTCAATTACTGGGCACAGTGAAGGAGTTATAAATATATCTCATTTCAGAGAAGTTCCAAGTGGCCCAATGCAGAGATGCAAAGTTGTGTTTTACTCAGCCTGAGCTCTGAGTAAGGCCAAGCCCCAGCCAAGAAGCCCTGCCGGCTCTGGGCTGCTGGTTTCACCCCAGCAGGTCTCCAGCTGAAGCTTGCAGCTTGTGAGCGGTGTCAAAGCTGCTCTGAGGCTTCATGTCCTGCTAAAACAGATTTACTAAATGCTCCCACAGCTGGGAGCACTGATGGAAGGCTTCCCACCAGAGCCACCCGAGGCTGCCGGCAACTGCTTCTGCTCTGGAGTTTCTGATTTATGGTCTCCAACGTTTTTAATACCTGAGTTTTTCCTTTGACTTGAACAACTCAACCCCATCTTTCACTCAGAAAACTGACAGTTGACTCTTTATCAAGGCACAGAAATGTAATTATCCTTTGACACTTCTTTTAATTATTGAGGATTGCTCCTGCTGCTTTTTTTCTTTCCTGAAGTTTTCACATGAGGCAACCAATTACTTCTCTGTGTAATTCCAAATACTGCCGAGACGTTTTCCCCTTTCCATATCCTACTAATTTTTAATTGACTCTTCTTTATTTTGTCTCATGTGTCTGGCCCTGATATAGAAATTCTGTAACAGCTCTGTATGTGTCTAGTATTATTGAGCCACAACTTCATATGATACTATGCAAAATGTAATGAGTAATAAAAACCAACTTGAGCATCATTTGACAAAAGCCCTTTGTAAAAAGCCATCCATAGAATGCATTTGTTCAGCTTCCCTTTTATATTCTGACATGGAAAAAATGTCTCTTCTCTTGTAACTTCTTCTAATGTATCCACAGGTAATGTGACCCTGAATTTCTGCTTAGTAAGGAAACAGACATTGAATAAAAAGTCCAAGTTTCCTATTGAGTATACATTATGAATAAATACACAGAATTACAGCTCAGAAAAGATTTTCTGTTTCCCTGGCTTCTTTTGTAAAATCAAATCAATTAATTATTCAAATCAACCAAATGAAATCAAGTTTTATTATTTTAATTAAGTTTATTAAGATTCTTAATCCAAAAGTCCAATGTTCAATCCATGTCTGGGTTGAACATGTAACCCATACAAAATAAAAAACAATAGTAATATCTAGTTCTGTTACTGTTTTACTGAAGGGACAATGGGGAGATGCAATAGGCTAAGAAAATTCACCAAATGGAGGGGAAAAAACCTCATTTGCTAAAAAAAAGTCAGCTAGATGTCCAGTTTGAGAGACTGAAAAGGAGAAAATGAGAGGACAAGAAAGAGAGCACTTCAGTCAAAGCATATGTTTCTTCATACAAATCTGCCTGCTCTGGTCTCTGTACTGCTGAGGTTTTGACAGTTGGAAGCCATTAATTTCAGAATTACAAGGCTTATTGAGCTGGATTTATGGTCTTCGCAGTTGTTAATTCACTTCTACTTCCTTGATGAAGTAAAGGACTACTTCAGAATGAACAATGAAAATGAAGCTGCCTTCCCTCACAACATTAGGAGAACTGCTGATGGACGGTCACTCTGGCCTTAACCAATGACTCAAAATACAGGAGGTGGGGAAAGAACTCACGGAAATACTTGGGAAATTTTGCTTTTAAAGAGAAGGGAAATTTTCAATTTATCATGATTAGGTACAAACTTCAAACTACAACAGAGTACATGAGCACTTCTACTGAGAAGACATCATGGTTGAGCCAAATGACAAATTTCCTTGGTGAAAAGGGGCCTGATCCCAAGCACAGCACGGCCAGTGAGGCAGCAGATTTAACTTTCAGCATTCCTGGCTTTCCATTCCAAGCGCATGCATCGTTCTTTTCAAGTGCAATAAAACAAAAGCTGAGAAGTGTCAGCAGCCAGAGAAGAGATGCTCAGTGTCAGCCTCTGGATGAGGCCTCCCCTCCTGTTTATTGCCCCAAATCAACCTCACATAAAACCTGTCCTGCACAGGGAGGTCAGGTTCTACTGTCCTACTGTACTATTATTCAGAGTTGTCCTCCTCTACAATTAGTATACTTTCCATTTCTCATTCTCTACACGCTTAACTGTACAATCCATATAATTGTTGGGCAATTAAAATCTTGCCTGATCAAAGCATTTTTTCTTGCTTCTCTTGTTAATACACACATCTTCTGATCTAATTTCCATTTTTTAAAGTTGTCCACATATTTTTTTCTAAGTTTTTATTCAAATGGTATTTTTTGTGTTCATTGAAGTAATAGAAATCTATTTCTCTGCAGATTCACTGATAGTTTTTCATTAACTACCTTACAAGACAGCTTTTTTGTCTTTTCAATCTTCTTCCCCACAATTATCTTCACACAGTTCTTTTTGAACATGTAACCCATTGTCATAATTATTACAGCAGCTTTTCATTTTTTAAAATTTGGATGTTCATTTAATCTATTATTCAATTTACTTCTAACAATACCTGGAAAATTAAGTACCTTGCATAACTGCATGACAATTTATCATCATTATGGTGTTTCTCAATCACTTGTTATGGCTTAACTGAAATGTCATAAGGAATACTCCTATAAAGAAGTAAATAAGGCATGGCTGCTCATTTTTTTTTTCTTTTTCCTTTAAAAATATAATGGTTTTGTAAATTAAATACTGGGCATAGCCACTTACTCAACAGAAAAAATGGTATTAGGCACATGTGCCTGATCAAGTTTGAATGAGTTAATTTTCTTTCTTCCACAAGGCCCTGTTTCTTTTTTCTCTTTTTTGTACCTGATTAAACAGCATTATTTGGTACCTTCCTCTCCACCAGAATTTCCACTGTAAGGTTATCCTAAAACCCTTAACATTGTGCTGAAAACCATCTATGCTCCTATGCCAAAAGTTGCCCTTCTTCAGCAATTTTTCTGCCCTCCTGGTTCTCTGATGGATTCCTGGAGAACAGTCAACTTTTGATTTTCCTAATTAAAAAAAAAAATGCCTCTCAGAATTACTGCAACCCAAAGCAAGCAGACTGGAGATGTTCTAAGTAGTGAACACAGAATGAACTCACGAGATTTTCTCAGGTTTGGAGAATTCATCAAATTTTATTCAGTAAATCTTTATAGTATAAACCTGCTAATAGTCTTCATTCCTAGATCACCTCCAAAACTTTACATTTTCTTGTTCTGGTTTGATTTGTGCTCTTCTGGTAACAAGTTTCATTAAAAGTTTGAACAAATGTCACATAAACCTTTCCTCACAGCTGAATTACCCTGGTAGCTCAGAGTAACACCTAATTAAATATTTTCCAACCACTTCAGACAGCTAAACTTGTAGCAGATTTCTGTGTTACTTGTCCCAGAACAGATAAACAGCTTTTTGGACTACATTTCATCCATTTCATTTATGGCATTTCGTTTTTGAGATCATTGAAATTTCACAGAAATACAGAGGGAGACTTTTGACTAAAACCTGCAGTGACAGGATGAGGGGAAAGGGTTTTAAACTGAAGATGGCAGGTTTAGATGGGACTTAAGGAAACAATTCTTTACAAATGAGGGTGGTGAGACAGAGGATCAGGTTGCCCAGCATTTCTGTGGATGATCCTAGATCAGTACTTGGACTTCTCCATTAGTATTTATTACCCCATTTTTCCTCCCTTCTCATTGTTTCCTTAGAAGTGCTGGACCTGAAGCTCCAGCTGCCAGTTCCTTCAGAAATCTGATTTGAAGTAACCACTGGCACTCACACAACCTCTCTCAGGCTATTCCATAAGACATTTTGTTGATTTATTTTCACTTCAGGGTGCTCTCTTAGCATCTTTCCTCTGAAATCTCCACTGATCTGGTTGTATCTGAAACCTTTGCTGCATGAGCTTTTCTTTTCAGTTTTGAGTAACCAAGGCTTGGGTAGGAATTAGAAACAACAGCTGCTTCAAAACACATCACACAATAGTGTGTTTTGACATGAGAGACCATTATTCCTGTGCCAGATGCCCCAGTTCCATCAAGTTAGTCCATTTTTTCCGAGTACTACCCCAGTCCCTCAACACTTCCCAGGAACTACAGCATGTTGCTTGCTTGACATTGCCAAAATATCCTCCAAAACAGCCTGCACACAAGCTGCTAAGATATGAAAGTGTTCCCACCTCTCTTGGATCTTAAAAATAAAAATGAAAAACCTGAACATTTTTCTAAATGGATGAGAAAGGTCGGTTACCTTGCAAAATCCATTTATCACCAGATTGTTTCTCAGTTTTGGTTGTCCTGTGAATTAGACTGTGAATTTCTACCTCACAGACAGCTTCCTCTTGAGATTTCCTGGCCAATGCTCTTGGTTTCATCTTTCCAATTATGACAATGGCCAGACTACCATAATGCTAAAACAGAAATTATTTCAGAATATTTTAGTGTGGTGAATGAACACAGTAACATTCACCATTTTTCTCAAGGGCAGGCCCTTGTATACGCTGCTGAACAGCTCTGCATCTGCAAGCCTGTATCTATATAATAGAAATAATCCTGTCCAGGGCCTAGGAGGAGTTTGTTCATTAAAAGAGAAAGTAAGACTATTTCCTT
The DNA here is from genome assembly GCF_009819655.1 of Sylvia atricapilla. Lineage (NCBI taxonomy): Eukaryota > Metazoa > Chordata > Aves > Passeriformes > Sylviidae > Sylvia > Sylvia atricapilla. The sequence continues at coordinate 148,641,536 of NC_089140.1, forward strand.
ACAATTCCCCATTAAGTTCAGTCTTTGACAACACCCCAAGACAGCCTTGGAATTTCAAATATGGGGGAGCAGCAACATTGTAGGACTGCCCTGGCCAAAACCAAACTCTGTTTGAGATCTGGCTCATTTTAACTAAGCCCACGGGGACAGGATTGTCCAGGGGACAGATTAGAGGTGCGTCATTTACTCACTGGTAGACATTACAAAATATTTTCTTTGTATTCAGGATGCAGTGATCTCACACTGCTGAAATCCCTAAGAGTTAATCACATGAATTATGGAAAGAAAGATTTAATTATTGTCTAAGGTCAGGCTGGAAACTACAAAATAAAATCGACGCGTAGCTTCAGTAATTAATGTTAATATGCACACAACATAAAGCTGTGAAAACTGATTATGATTTGGTGCTCTCTAAAACATACAATTAATTATTAAGATAATTTATTTTTAAAGTAATGCTTCCATAAGATGCTTTGCGAAACGTAACCAGACTGAACTTCCAAACAAGCTGTCATGAACCATATGTTCATGAAACACTTCAAAAGACTTATAAATCAACATCTTCTATTGATTCCAACTACCTCTGAGGGACAATTTAACACCACCTTCACTTCTGGGTTTTTTAACTTTCTCTGAGTACAATACTCCTGCCTGCTGCAGGTAGGTACAGAATTTATTTTAACTTATACCTGCAGCATGAAGGAATTTATGGTGGGCCCACAATAATGGGTGTAGTATTTTCTACCAATAAGTAAATGATCAAGACTTTGTCTACTGCCCATCCCTTTTCTTATTTATGACCCGAGCAGCATTCAGCAGCAGTGATTTTAGTTCCCCTGTAATCACATCCTAGGAAATAAAATGCACTGCACTGTGAAAAAGCATCCAAGTACACTTAAACATTAAAACTGTACTGAAATTCACTTTTTTTAATGAAGGAGGGAAGAATTAGTGAAATGAATGAATGAAATAAAAGAGTGAATGAAAGCAGAAAGCTATTTCTAGACTTTTTCCACGATGAAGCTTGACAAATGCATGCTTCTTGGAACACTACTGTTAGTAATATTAGAATTCATGTATAATCATTGATTTTCAGTTATTCAGTTAGTTGCTATGGAGAAAGAAAAGCATTTGCTTGATATATTAAAACCTCTAGGACTTTTCAGTGTCTACAGTTCTAAATTCCCAAACCAATTTTCTCCAATACATCTTCCCTCTTATAGACATGAGGGTTATCAGGAAAAGATTTCTATACCTGGTGCTCGCAGGCAGTGAAGGAAGTTATGTTTATTTCGCTTTATGAAGGAGAATTCAAAATAAGTTTCTGTTGTGAAAATTGTTTACAGTATCCAAAGTGTCAGGAGCCTCTTGTTTCAGGGGAATTTCTCACTGAAAGCAGGAATATCCCAAGCCCAGGTTGCTTCAGGGTCAATCAGGAGCCTATTTCTAACTCAGTCTACTTCAATCTCAATAAAATCTTGTGCACACATTCGTACCTAAAATAATTTTGCCACGTAAAGCAGAAGAGCAGCATCAAAACTGGTAAGTGTTTGGTCCCAGGATTTTGCTTGCTTGCAAAGTCAGGGACATAAATCAAATAAAGATTGAAAAAATCCTGCACAGGCAGCAGCCACAGATGACTCCATCAGATCATTTCCAACCCCAGCCACGGAGCTTGCATGGCACACACCTTTGAGGAGGTTTGGTCCTCCTCATTAAACTCTGCAGGCTCTGTTTCCTCCACTTGATGGTATTAATGTATTCACCTTAAAACCCCACGTACGCCTACATTTGGTTTGTTGCCCGGCCGTAAAAAGAAAACATGTCATAAATTTTAGAGCAGATTGAACCTGGTGGTGTTGAGCAAGATGATGCTTTTCAATTATGTGTGATTTACTCACCTGCCTAACAGACAACTTCATTTTACAGAGATGTCCTAAATCTTAAAATCAATTTTAACAATGCATTAAGAACCCTCACTCCAGCCTTTGAAGTATTTTCTTTTTTGTGATTCCTCATGTCTTTAAGACTTTTCCTTACCCCGGTCATTTAATTATATGAAATAAAAACTAACTATTCACTACAGATCATTTTTTTCCTCTCTCTATGACAAATTTCAAAGGTAACTTCTTACCCTCAGACCAAAATTTCAATGTCAATGACTTTTGATTCTATTCTTTGCCTTGTACTTTATGAAAAAAGGACAGGATTGTCAAATTTACATGAAAAATTATTTCAATATGCTTTCATAATTCTAGAGATGTAATATTAACTCCTATATGAATTAAATATGCCAATTCTAAAAGGAATGTTGGAGAACAGCTTCTACAAATTTGAATAAGAGCCAGTCATTTTTTTAATCAAAACCATGTTAAATATTCATTCATGTTTCACTGTGAGCACTTATAATAAAGTAAACCCTTCAATGTGACCATCAATACAGCAAAATCCTTGCATAATCATAGAATCAATTTTATTGCAAAAACTAAGCCAAATTTTTAGCCAGTTTATGCAAAGGCTATGTCACAATAATGGCCAGCAGTAAAGAGTTCATATTAAAACACAAGTTATTGTTAACATACAGAAAAACAAAAAGCAAAGCCAGGTTGTAAATACAAACAGTGTAATGATTAAAAGAAAAAAAAATCCAGCTGACACTACAATATTACACTATTATAAACTCTTATCACGTTTCCATGCCTGTAGGAATTAAATAGGAAATCTATTCTGGCACTGAAAGAGAATTTAAGTCCAAAAGAAAGTGTATCAAACTAAGTGCATGAACAAGGCACACACATCCCCTGGCTGTCCAAACATTTCAACAGCTCCTTATTACTCCCACCTACCAAACAATAATAACAATCTCTTAATTCCTCCTTCATCCCACACATTATTAAAGAAAAAACCATCCTGTATTGCCACAGTACAGAGTCTGGAGGGTCTGCAGGAGCTGCAGGGAGGGTTCCCTGCCTACAACACTACCAAATATTCAACTGCTGAATATTCAAAGGTATGGTTAACTTAAAGAAGCTAAAATGTCTCCAATGTCTTCAGGTTTCAGTTTTTTGCTTTTGTTTTCAAGTAAAATCAGGCATTTAATCAAAATGCCCTTTTCAATAATCTCTGCAGTAAGCTACAGCTTCCATATGGACATACTTTGTGAGTTATACAAAATAGATAATATTCATTAGTAATTCAGGACTGAGAAAAAATTTTTAAAAACAGTTAAGTAAACTTCTGCAAAACTGAACTTTCCACTAGGAAATATCATATATAAGTGGTGGCAAACCAAGCATTCAATATCCCATAGGATCTCCCTTTCCCTGCTTTGCCCAATGTAGAAAATTAAAATGTACAACACTTAGCAGTCAACAGACTGTGCTTCAAAAGATTTTGCAGCTCTGAAGCAGAGAATATCACAGAGTTTTGGCTGAAAATTCAAGTAACTGGGATTCTTTAACTGAATTAATCAGCAGCCTGAGAAATAACAAACTCCACAGGAGGTTTTATTGTAAATCAGTGCTATGTTTATGTTTTTCAACCAGTGCATCAAAGATCACTCCTCAGGCAGGAATGCCAGGCACAATTCTGTGATTCAAAAGCCTCTTTTACTAAGAAAACAGCAGAATTTGGCATAAAGAGAATTAAAACAAACCAAGGGTACAGGGAAAGCAGAAAACCACATTTTTGATCCTTAAGGTGATGTCCTGTGCAGAAGTGCCAAAGGAAGGTTTTCCACCACAGAGCCCAGCACAAACCTGCTGATGGTCGAAGCCACTCTGCAGAGCTGAGATCAGCCTGAGCTCACAACACACACCTGACACAAACCACTCCTTTTACTGGTGAGGCCCAGGGCAATCATGGCCAAAGCCCAAAAATCATAGAAAAAAAATGCTGCCAAATCTTTGAATCCCGTGAAGAACTGAGGCCAGGAAAGATTGATTTCAGAGGTAGCTGATTATGGCTAAAGTTGGACCGACTTACAAACCATTTTTAATCTTCTCATCTATAAACAAAGTGATCACAGGTTTTAACATTTGAGTTGAGGGTGATCAACAGGCTTGAAAGAAACCAAACACTTAAAAGAGTACACAAATAATGGAGTTTGGGGTCATTTCAGTTTTAATAATTAATACAGGCAATAGTGATGGATCACTGTTCCTTAAAGTTGCTCCTCACCAGGTCATCAAAGTATTAAAATATGGAGCACAGAGATAAATTTGCTTTAAAAGCAAAAGCTTTGGCAACAACTTGCTGATGACCTGGGGACTTTATCTGAAACTTGCAACTAACATACAAGCGTTGGGGATAAAACATCCCATGTTCCAGACCATCTGAACAAGTCTTGTTGAGAACTTCAGACAGAAGTCACATTATTACAGCTCTTCCAAACTAAATTAATCCGATTTTTCATTGTGGAAATATCATTCAAAATGGAAAATTAAGACAAGTAATTCTTACCTGCAACCTGGAGTAAAAACGTTTTCTGCATCTCAAAAGCTAGTAATGCAATTGTCTGGACCATAGTAAGAAATATATCACAAGGACATTACCATTCATATGAAAAAAATTTAGAGAAATTACTTTAAAAACATACACTGTAAGAAAAAGGGGAAATTTAAGTAGCAGCCACCTCTCATACAAGACTCCTAGGACTGAAAATTACAGGAAAAAGTGCACAGTCAGGTTTCATATTTACTATCACCAAACAGTGGTACTTCAAATAAAACAGGTATCAATTCTACATTTATCTTCAGCTAAGTAAAACAGCTAAAGGAAAATAAAATTCCTATCAAATTCTCCGCTATCACAGATTGGCAGTAAATGAAAACATCATCATTCTCATGCTGCTGAAAATTACGAGCCAGTAGATTCTCTAAAAAAAGATCATCAATTGATTTTGACACCACTCACCCCACTGGAGAGGAGCCAACTGTAGATGCTCCAGGACCAGCTGATTAAGAACCCCTTCCACACTTGCTTCCCCTTGACGCTTCAAGGAAGGGTAAATTGGAATTAAGGAAAATTTTGTTTCAGAGAGGAAAAGGGCATGTGATATACACAACTTTTATTATTGCAAATTAAAACTGCAATCTACAGATTCATTAAAGGTTAAGGCTACATATGGCTTATTAACCCATAAATTGACCAACAGTAAAAGTATAGCAGTTGATATCTTCTGAAAATAAAAGTTTAATTCCACTGAGGAGTGTTAAAGCAAAGGTAAAATATACTTGGACCATAATAAAACATGAGGGAAAAGAGTCTGGGAGACACAAATGCAAAACCTTTAAGCATGTGGGGCAGGATGAGAATCCAGAACGATAAATTAGGAACAATCTGAAAATGAAGAGGCAAAAATTTGATAGCGCAATAGAAAACAGAACAAAATTTAACAGCGCAACAGAAAACAGAACAAATGTCTGCTGGGATAGCCCCAACTGCTGATTTTGTGCTTCTTCCATGGGGTACAGGCATGCTGGACAGTGACAGTGTCATTACCAAGGACAAACATCAGACCAGAACCACAGGCACAGAACCTGCATGAGCTCAAAAACAGGCCCAGGTTGAAAAAAAAGAAAAAAAATCAGGAAATTGTTATTATTCTAAGGACAGCAAAGCACTGAAATAAACTGTTGTGGACAGAAGAATCTCTTTTAAAAGGGTTTCAAAACAGGTTACACAAGTGCTAAAATCAAAGCACAGGCAATATCCAATGTCATGCAAAGACAGTATAATCCATTTAAACAAATTAATGATAATTTTGTGTGAAGGGTCAATCAAGATGACATTTATTTGTAACAGGAAGAGCACAGGGTTTCTTTTTTCTAACTCCCTGACAGCAGAAAGGCACTGAATTCACAGGGCTTGGAAGCACGTGCAGATGTAAACACCATCTTGTACCCAGGCACGTGTCCCACCACAACTGAGGAATAAGCTCCTAGTGAAATCATCATGATTTCATACAACTACTCCAAAAGTACTGAAACCCTGGCCCTCATAAATATATCAAAAAAATTAGAGAATACCTGAGCTTTTATCAACACATCAATTGACTGCTGAAGTATATATTCCCCTGTGTCAGTTAAAAGAAAATTAAAAAGCACTGCAGATAACTAATTTCTGCCACAGGACATAATCTTGCAGGGTGTCCAGGAGATTTAAAGAAAGGTCTTGAAAGCTCAGAACAAAAGCAAATCTAACAGTGATTGAGACTCAAGAGCTCAGAGATTATAGAAGAGGAAAATCAATACTGAGTTCAGGATTCTTGCCATTATTTTTTAAAATATTCTCATTATGCCCTGAAAAATGTCATAAATAGAACTTTCCCCTTTTTTCTCCTAAAGAGAGCACAAATAAAGAATTCACAAACCTCAAAGAGTCTGAAAGCTGGAAATGCCATTGAAGAAAAGCGTCCATATGGAAAACTAAAGGCAGCAGAATATCACCTCAGAAGAGTGCTGCTGCTGAAAAATAAGACTCAGAATACCAGCACAACCCAATTATTTCCATAAAACACACTAGAGGGTAGAGAATAATTTGAATTTACTTCACAGAAAGAGCAGATAAATAATTTTGTTATCATATCTTTAATCTAAGGACTATAAATGAGAGAAAACACTAATAAAAAGGCAGTATTTAAAAGATGCTTTAAAACAGAGCGGTTGGCATTAACTGTAACATTAAACTAACTGTACTGTAATTTACTTACAACAGACTCACAGTGGTGCCTGGAATATTACAAATTTTCACTGTTTAGAGCTTCATGGAAAACTTAACGTCTCAAACAACACCATAAAATTACTATAAAACAGGTGATTCTCCATTTTTTATCAGCGGTAAATGCTACCAGAGCAGATCCATGTCTGCAGATGCAGAATATTCTCCCTGGAACATAAAACCACGGGAGGCAGTGAGGCAAACCTGGGGTGTTGTGCCCATCCAGGGCTCCTCGGGACAGGAGAGACCTGGAGCTCCTGGAGCAGGGCCAGCGGAGGACAGAAGCAATATGGTGAAAGGACTGGAGCATCTCTCCTGCAGGGAAAGGCTGAGGGACTTGGGGGTGTTCAACCTTAAAAAGAGAATGAGAGGGGACCTCATCCCTGTCAGTGTCTGCAGGGAGGGCTCAGAGCAGGGAGCAGGCTCTGCTGGCTGTGCCCAGCAATGGGACAAGAGGAACAGGCAGGAGCTGATGCCCAGAAGTTCCACCATTGCCCAGAGTGGGTGGGGAGTCTCTTTCACTGGAGATATTCCAGCACTGTCTGGACACACTCCTGTGCCTGTGCTCTGGGATGGCCCTGCTGGAGCAGGGAGGTGGCACCAGATGACCCCACTGTGGTCAACCTGAGCCATTCTGCTACACTATTGGTGTGTTTTTTGGTCACACATTTCAGAAAAAAAAAAAAAAAAAAAAAAAAAAAAAAAATAGTTAGAAAGCAAACTGAATAGCTCTTTGCAAAGGCTAAAATTGTTAAAAAAAAAAAAAAAAAACCACAACCCAGACAAACCCAAACAAACAAAAAAGGGAGGGGTAACCAAACCAAACCAAACCAAATCAAACCAAACAAGCAACCAACAATCAAAGAAAAAGAAACCCACCAGAAAAATCCACAAGCTGATTAACAGAGAAAATTATGTAATATCCCAAAAGCAGTTCAAGCTTTTACAGCCTAAAATTTCAGAAAAGTAAATTTCCTTATTTCATCACAAGCACCAACCGCATTTTTAGTACACTGCTTATTGTCATCTTGTGGCAAAATAAATTCTAAAGACAAAAAAATAGACCAGTGAGTGTTTTTCTATATTAATCTGGAGGTTCAGGGTGTTATTTGTTTATTTGCCAAACAAATTTATGGTATTAGTTCATCTTAGATACATGGCCATGGAATGTAGAACTGATAAGAGATTTCAATTTCACAATTCTATGTAAAAGAAAAATGTTTAAAAAAGCATTTAAATGGTTAGGCCAGGGACAGATTATTTGACTATATTCAGGAAATAAATTTCATTTGTCCAATGAGATCATTGAATGAAGCAGCAGAAGGGAGTCTGATGGCAAAGGAGGGGAAGGTAAGGTTGAGATGCCACCAAAGAAGTGGACTTGTTAAAACATAAAGGAATTATGTGTTCACATGGACCTACAGAGGAATCAGGATCATGGAATTCCATAACACTGATCTTTCTCTCCTGATTATATTATCAGACAATTACACAGAATTGTTCATTATAGGACAAATACAAAACTGAACATTGCAACAAACTCATTATCTTGGAGATGAAAACAACCAAAATATGCAGTAAGAAATATAAAAAGAACAAGAGAGAAAAGCTTAACTCCAGAGTTTGCCTACGACAAAGCCTTTAGAAGTCAGTGAAAGCAAAGGAGTTGAACAGGGATTGCCAAAATACCCTTTTATTCTTAGCTCAAAGTCAAAGCTGATAAAAGACACAAGTGTAAGATCCAGGATTTAAAATTCATTGAAAAAGACTGCCCAGATAAACACAAGTACAGACTGCCAAGGTTAAGTTTGACCTTGCAGAATCTGTCTACCTAACCAAATCTCCACACATTTTGCTGAGGTCTCGCTGCCATCACAAACCTGCTCTTCTGTAGGAGCCCCATTGCTGACCCAGGCCTCATTTCCTAAAGCTAAATCTTTGTTCTTAACAGCACATGCATCAGCCAGGATTCAAACAGTTGACTTCCAGCTTCCAGCACTACAGTTCATATTTAACAGTTTGAGATTTTTTCATCTGCACAATCAAATCAGCCCCAGTGGGGGCCTCAGAGCTAACAAATACACAATCACCACATGCTGGTTAAAAAAAAGAAAAACCAACCCCAAAAACCTAAAAACCTAATTTTTCACAGCTGACACCCTTATTTCACATTTCTGTAGCAACAGATTGAATATGATATAAACAGTTTCCTACCAAAGACCCAAATGACAGTCAAATGAACCAATTATTTCCCCAGGGAAAACTTTGGTCTTTTACACTCTTTGGATTGTCTCATGCGTAGCTGGGTACTCACAATTAGAACACAGTCTGCTACCTAAAACCTACTGCTTAAAAAGACAGTAGGTTTTTAAAAATGGTTTCTATCTGGAAGTTACTCATGTTTTTTCTCCCTACAGCATTCCACATCTTGCATCCTAAAAGAAACTATTTTCAATACATATGTCTTTGCAAATAAATGCAGGTGGGAGAACGCACATAATCATAAAAAATAGCAAATGTTCATAAATAAGAATCATACTAATTAAAAATAAATCTGCATGAATTGCACATTTTACTTACAGCAGCTGCCCTATTCATATTTTAAGCTTTCTGCTTGATCATTATTGTGGTACTTTAATATTAAAACTAATTATAAGCAGTTATTTAGGGCCTTAAATATTAGTTATTTTTGCAAACAATAAGCAGCAGCATAGAAATTTAAGGAAACCTTTACTGATGTACCAAAGTTCCACAAGATGTAATGTTCTCATAACTGCTGATTCATATTTATGATCAAGATAAAGTCATCAAAAGTGGAATAGACACAGAAAAGTGAATTTCAATAAGAGTTATCAGTGATTTGCTGTCAAGCAAATGAGATGACTCAAGGTTCTGTCTGATAGATAATAATTTCAAAATCCTGATTGGTGCTTCAGTGATGAAATACAAAAACATTCATAATTTAATGTATTTGGAAAAGATGTCAGCGTTCACAAACCTAACAAATGAGTGAACATGAAAATCACTGGGATGAAGTGATTAAACGTTCCAAGTACCACCCCAGAAGAAATCAACAAATCTATAAATGAAATTCGGGAATAATAATTCAGTTAGTTATATTGGACCACGTGCAAAAAAAAAAAAACACAACAACAACCAAAAAAAAACAAACAAAAAAACAAACAAACAAACAAAAAAAACCAGAACAGAATTAGAGAATAGCTCTCAGAGAAAACACCATCTCTGAAACCTGGAAGGTACAATTTTATTTTGTGAAAAATCTCACCTGCAGTATTGCCTCCAGCTTTGAATCCCAGATATTGAGAAAAATAGAGCTGTAGTGCAGAACAAAATCAGCAATATGACTGAAAGAAAATGTGCTTTGAAAGAAATTCTGGCAATTAGGTTTAATACGGGAAACAAAAAACTCAGGCAGGGCCAGAAAATGCAATTCAAAAAATGTAAGGAAACATTGCAAATAGGACAGACTTCCTATACATCAAAGATATTAAGGCTGAAGTAAGAAAAAAATTTCTAACTAGTAGAAAAGTAAAAAATGGAACACAATATTTAAGGCGGCACTGGAAGTCTGTCTCACTTTTTTAAGGCCATTAGGGCCAGCTTCAGAATATCTTCAAGAAAATGACCCCAAAATGTTATAGTCTCATTTCACTGAAATCGCAATTTCTTTACAGTACATTAGGAAATTTCTCTGGCTGCAATCAAACCTGGGGATTGCAGAAGATTGAAGAAGGAAAAAGTTTAGTTTTCAGAAGTCATTCTCTAACCCAGCCCTCTGCCCAGATGTACAAATCACAGAATAATTTATACTGGAAGTCAATTCCAGAGTCACTGTCCAGCCCTGTGCTCAAAGCATGGAAAGTACTGAAATTGCACCAGGCTGCTCAAGACATTGTCCAGAATTTTTTAACATCTTCAAAGGCAGCAATTTTACAGCACTTCTGGACAACCTGTTCCAGTATCTGAGCACCCTCATTGTGAAAAGGAATTTTCCTAGTACCTAACTGGAATTCAGAAGTCTCCTCATGACACATGTTGCTCGAAGGGTCGGGTGAACTTTGCTGACTGCTGTAACTCCCAGGCTTTGAGGAGGCTGCTCCTGGAGGCCCAGCAACTCCACCAGGACCAGGGTCAGCATCCTTTCCAATCCTGCCTTCCTCAAAGTCTCTCTCAAGCCCAGAGTGATTATCCTGCCACGTGCCCTCCTCACTTCCCTCAGGATATTGAGCTCCATCATCTCAGGACAATTGCAGCCAAGGCTGACACCAAACTTCAAATCCTCCACTGGATCATTTATTCAGGGAACAGATCCCACACAGCACATACCAAGTTCAAACCATCCAATATCTGTACACAAAAATTGTCCTCAAAGTATTTCAGAAATAACTGGACTAGACAAGACTTCTTCCAGCCCTTAAGGAAAAGTTCATCCAGCTTTGCTTCTTGTTTGGGTGGTCTGTAAGAAACACACAGCATCTCACTCTGCTGGACAACTCTGTCCCTGGTCAAGAAGCTTTCAATTGTCTCATCCCTCCTTTCCTCATAAATCCTTGTGCACACTGTAATTTCTCCTCCACATGCTTTTGCAAGTCCTAGTGTGAAAATCTGACATGGGCCTTGGATCACACCTCAGGGCAGATTCTGTGGCATTAACTCACCTCAGCCCATCACTTTCCCATGTCATGCCCACAGTCAGCACAGAAAAGTTATCTGGGGAGTTCTAAGTAGTTCAGAGATGATGGATAACAAATGGACCACCTGGCATTACCACTCCAGAGACTTGCAAAAATGCCTCCTCTAGTAGGAAACATCAGTAATTTTACCCCTTTGTAATTTTAGAAATACTTTTCCTCTCTTGGCTGCACTGGGGCTGACTCCTGAAGGAAAGCAAGGCTAATGCAGCTGAACTATCCATCCATTTCTCTGCCTGTCTGTCCATCAGTATAAACTCTCCTGACCTGTGTCCAACTACTCTGATGGGAGAAAAAGATTTCAGAAACCAAGTTTCTTAAACTTAGCAGAATGGAGAGTAGAATTTATATTTTTTTATTGACTGGTTCACATCTAAATATTGCTGCAAAAAATGAAAAGATGGAGCCAGAGAGGTTCAGGGGGGACATCAGGAAGACTTTCTTTATGGAAATGGTTTTCAAGCATTAGAAGGGACCGCCCAAGGAGGTGGTGGAGTCGTCATCCTGGAGGTGTTCAAGAAAGGACTCAGTGTGGCACTCAGTGCTGGGGTTTAGGGTAGTATTTGGTCAAAGTTTGGACTTGATGCTTTTGGAGGTGTTTTGAGGTCTTTTCCGACATTAATGATTCTACAATGTTATGTGAAAGACTAACTCTAGTTAACCTGGAAAAGAATGTACACGTTTCTTCAAGGATTTTTAAGCACATGTGAAACTTGTTGCCTTTCATTAATTAGATGAGTTTTAATTCCTGGAACAGAGAACAATCATAACAATTATTAAAAACACAGAAACTAATGGTTGCACTGAATTTAACACAGAGAACCCACACAGTGTCCTACTGGTTTCTAAGGTACTGACTTTCATGTCAGCCACAACGATTCTGGGATCAAAACTGGGTTTAAATCCAGAACACAGAATGGATGTAAACAGTGTTGCCCAGCAACTGGAATGAGTGAGGATGAATTTTTACACCTTGACAAAATGATTACAACTATGCACTCAATTCCAGTGTAAGAATTCATCTGTGCTATCACAGAATATTTATATCTTTGCAAAACACAGATATTTTCTAAGTGAGTTCTGGTTAAATATTGACATTTTTGCATAAAAGGAGCTCTCTCTGAAATGTTGCTTGGGGAATCTGGACTGAACCAGGCATTAGGAATCTCATTTATGACTCAAGCCTTGCCTTTGACAAATCCTGATCTGATTTAATCATTCCAGGATGGTTAAGCTTGGAAGGGACCACTGGAGGTCATCTTGTCCACCCTGTTTTGAAGCAGGGTCCCCAGAGCACAGGACTGTGTCCAGGACAGCTCTTGAGTATATCCAGGGAAGGAGACTCCACAGCCTCTCTGGAAAACCTGTGCCAGTGCTCAGCCACCCTCACAGTAAAGCTGTTCTTCCTCACAATAATTAGTAATGAAACATTATTTCAGATCACTGGATAAAAGTACAATTAAAAGTACAAACAGATAAAGCATGATTTAATTGCCATTCTTCTCTCATCTTCTGCCACCTCCTATCATGTGAATCTGAGGATGATCTGAGTGAAAAATATAAATCTCCTGGGAAGTGCTGAGTACCATCACATGGCTTGGGGGACTGTTTGCTGTACAGAATGTTTCCTGAAGAAAATCATGAGAAAGAGTATTTTTGACAAGCCAAGCACAAGATTTTTTTTATAGAAATCATGAAATTTATAGCAACACCATTGGTTTATTTTAACTCTAAACTGAATGCAATTTCTTATTAATAATCATAAGGCAATATTTTACTGCATTTAGAATTATTGTGGGGATTTTATGTTTAGAATGACTAAGTCATCACACAAGTCCTGTTTAAGCCTTAAAAAGCTACCCAAGATTAGACACATTACTAAATCTATAAAGAGGACTTGGACATAAATTATTCTAATACGTTCTGATTTACCCAAATTTAATTAAATATATGCAAACTCTCTAAATCCAGCTTCATTAATTTCTTCATGATTCAGTAACTTGGTGTGGAGGAGAAGAGAAAAATTTGACCCCACAAATCTACTACTCATCGATCCTAACTATACTTCCTCAGTTCCCTAAAAGCTGGGAAAAAACACACAGGATTTATGACATGCCCAGTGACTCAGAAAAAGCCATTACAGGATGACCCAAGCATCGCCTAAATAATATACAGCACAATTAACCTTAAACAGTCTATAATTATGATAAGCTTCATAGTTCTAATTACTTCTCTTTTCAGTAACACTGCCGTGAAGTGAGTTGAATTATAAAATAAAATGTATCAGAGGGCATCTATTTATATACTTTTAAAGCAAGTATTTATGAAAGGATATAATTTTCCAGCAAATATCCAGCTTGCTGTTAATCTCCAGACCTCTTGCTTGTTGCCTTTCTTCTTCCAGCTGCTTTGCATTCGCCAACTGTGCCCCATCAGTGGGGGATTCTGGGAAGCTCTCAAAATTGAACTTGTCCACTTGGATAGCCATGCTGTAGCAAAGGAAAAGGAAGAAAAATAAGCCAACATCATTCCTGCCAATATTGTTTCTGCAGAAACTGCAGACCACTGTGAACACAGGCACTAAAATATCAAATGTTGGTTTCAGCGGCACCCAGTTTGTACTTAATGATATATAAACCATACGGTTTATGCTACTGAAAACAGAAGTCTAAGCCTGTTGATGGTAACAATGTTTTACAAATCATCAATCAATATCTTAATGACTCAGTGAGTGGTGCACAAGACGTTTATTTCGCAGAGGCAAGCAGATGACCTCACTGTGGTTCTGTAGAGGTCCACCTGCCTCCACTCTTGGTAAGTGGAAGCTCCTGGTGTGCTCAAGACTTGCTGAAAAAAGCAACAGGATTGGGCCAAAAGCTCAGGAATATACTATTTAAAGTTGTTTATTAATACCAACCCATACAAAAGGGAAGCAGAATATTATATATGAAAGTGTTCTTCTGAAGTGAACTGTAACACACTTGGAGAGTCCACTGGTTTCACAAGGCAACTCGCTCACTTTCCCTTGCAAAACTCAGGAAGGAAAAACAAAAAAACACAGAAGTAGGGCCTTAATGTGGCCCTTTAATGGTTTTTTAAGAAGACACACTTCTCTCCTGCTTTGTCCATCTTCATGAATTACAGACCATATTAATTTCAATATCACAGTAAAATTCATTGGTAGCAAATGGTTAAATAATTGCTTTATTAAATGTACGGTAAGGCATAAAAGGTAATCAAATTAAATACAGTACACTATAATGCATACTAAATACTGATATGTTAAATTAGAATCACTAATCTAATATAAAAGGGAATTTAAACCAGCTCACATCACATGAAATGTGGTTATGGAAGATCTAATACACTATGCTGCCAAAACAGCTTTAATTTCCTGAATTGTCTGAAATAGAAAAATAATTAGGGAAGAATTAAAATATATTGCTCTTGAGATGACTTTGCACTTAAGGAGACCAACAACAGCTTTGAAAACCATCCAGGATGAAATGCAACTAGAAACTGAGAAACAGTCTGGGAAGGACATTTCACAAAAACACAGGATTATTATTATCCTTTTATGTATTTCTCTATATAAAGAGGGAAACGTATTCTATGAATGTTGCCAAAAGGAAATCACCAGTAACAAATGTCAACAAGAAAGAGCTTTGAAATCCCTCCAGACCAGTAAATATTTTCTATAATTCACATTAATTCAGGAGAATCTTAACCCCAAAAGAAACTGGGTGGAAAAAATGGCAATTACAAGGAATAATCTAGAGCTTGTGAAGTTTGCAGTGGGAAGATGAATTCAAATAAGCCTTATCACCACTGAGCAAAAACTGACATCTGAGGAGAAGGTTCTGAAGTTCCCCCTTCACCATTCTAGTGGAAGGCATCTATGCCCATGGCAGGGGATGGAACTAAATGGCCTTTAAGGTCCCTTCCAACCCAAAGCATTCTATGATTTTATGACAAAAGAGTTCAAATACAGGACTCAGGCAAAGGTTTCCATAAGCTCCCACTCCTGCAGCCTGCATCTTTGCTGATCCTCACAACCCAAAGGCGGAGGAATTAATCTGTTCCTCTCTAAGGGGGCTGGGGAGGGGTTGTTTGGGCTATTTTTAATGCAGCAAGAGATCATTAGAAGTTCTTCATTTGCATGCAGAGTCCATCAAGTGCTGGGCATATTCAAAAGCTAAACATGAGTTATAAAAGTGGATCACAGTAACTGCCAGAACCAAGCCAGAAATAAAGACCATAATGAAAAACACCCAGATACAATCTGAAGAGTGGATTCTGAAGAAAAATTACCAGGCCTGAAACTACGACTAACAATATCAATTCTTACTGGCACTGAAGTATGATTTGATTCTGCAAAGGCAGGATGGATTTCCTGGATTTTGCACAGACAATGTACATGGAAAACACAACTGGAATATTTTGAATTTCATAGTCTTTGTTTCTGAGATCACTCCACCCCTCTGTAGTGCATGAGCAGGTGCAAACCCAGTACTTCATTTCTATGATATCACAGCAATGCTTATATTCTCACAGAAATATAGTTAGTTTCCTACAGCCATATTTTAACAAATTATCTTTGCTTCTGGACAGTCAGAGGTATTTAGAATCCATCTCCAAAGGGACCAGGAAAATAGCTCCCATCTAATCATTGTTGCACTTTTCTAAGTGATTGATAGTTGAGAAAAATATTCCTGCCTAACAATATTTAATATGAAACTGCAGCATTCAGATTGCATTCCTCTGTTGAAGGATCGTTGCTGGCAATATGGTAATTTTTCTCTGGAAATTAAATATGCATGTAAGCACGTTATACCCCAACAGGCTCCAATAAATCCACATCAGCTTTAGGAATACAGCCTAGATTGCTCTTAACTGTTCATTGTGCATCTCTGCTTGAAGTAATTTTTATTAAGCTCTAAGTTGTAGAAAACTTTAGTAAACAGGGCTCTCAGTGCTCAGAGACTCCACCAAGTTTTCAAATCTTCTAACCACGTTTTTATTTATAATATTTATACTGTATTTAGCACAGTGGCACCTCATGTCACATGAGAAGCTACAAAAACACCCCCAACAACACACTTGCCAGCTAGAAAGTGGAGTCTGAGTAAAAGAGAACTACAGACAGAAAAATACCCCACAAAACAGTACTATGAATGCAGCTCTAGGTAGGATCTATGAAAGCAATAAACAGAGATAAAATAAAATG
The DNA here is from genome assembly GCF_009819655.1 of Sylvia atricapilla. Classification (NCBI taxonomy): domain Eukaryota; kingdom Metazoa; phylum Chordata; class Aves; order Passeriformes; family Sylviidae; genus Sylvia; species Sylvia atricapilla. Next base: position 148,658,195 of record NC_089140.1, read on the forward strand.
TTTTGAGACTATAGTTCCTCTCAAAGTAAAGCACAACAGAATTAAATCCTTCCTCTTTTTCTTAAATGTATCTGCCTTTTATCATCTGTATTCTGCTTCCTCTTGTGCTAAAAATATTCATTTCGAGTTTTGTCTCTGCATTTTTTATCTGTAATGTTGCTACGGTATTTTTTCCTCAGCCGATGGAACATGTAGTACATGGAAAGGCTTTGCACAAGAAACAAAACAAAAAATAAATACCATAACCTAAATCAGTCATTCATCTTGAAAAATGTACCCCTGCTCAAACCCAGCTTCTTCACTTTTTTTTTTTAAATATGAAGATTTCTCACATCCCAGGAGATGCATTTCACCAGGGAGGTGTTAATGAGTGGACAATTCCCTGAGCCAGTTGATGGAAGGAGAAAATGGATATGCTGGACAATGAATTACAATCACCAGCTGAAAAAAGGATCTTTTTCAACTTCTAAGTGATCTCTAGAGATCACATCGACCTCACCCTGAAGAAGGACAGGGCAGTGAAAGGCAACCTTTTGATCATCAGCAACTTTGTCACTGGGCTGAGCATCAGAATAATGAGACTGAAATGTATTTTAGCCATAGAAGTCATTCTCTGCTGTCTTCTGCAGTTACTTTGCGACCTGTTTCCTTTCAAGACTTCTCTGCACTTCTCCCCAGATTTGTCCTTGCTTGCTGTGATATACAAGAATCTATGGAATCTATATAGAAAAAGGTAAAAATAGACAATTCAGTCTGAAACAGGCATTCAATTTACTGCAAACAGTCAGGATAATGACAGCTCACATTGTTCAAGGGCACCTGTTCCTTGCCCTTCACAGTAATTATATATCAGGGAAAATAGAGAAGATCTTAACACTCAGAAGTTTAGAAATAAACTCATTCCAGGAAAAGGGACTAGAATTCCATTTTAACTTCTTCGCCCCATGGGGAGCTATCCAAACATCCTACTAGACGAGTTTTCAATAAATAATGAGATATTTTTATAAAAACACTGCATTATGCAAAAAAAAAAAAAAATTAAATATCCAATCCTGCAAATGCAAACCAGGTTTTGTTTCTTTCTGACCAAACTTGTCTGAGCAGGAGGAGGAATAAAGCAGGAATAAAGCAACAACAGTTTTCATGAATAATGAAACAACTGTGCTTTGAAACTACTGGGTTTTGTCACTAAACCAGCCCAAGCCGTTGTGACAGCTCCTCAGACAACTGAGCATCGGTACAGGGATGCAAATTATTCAAATACAAATGAAATGGATGAAGAGGAGAAGGTCAGCTCATTGGCAATGCTGATGATGTGTCTGCACGGTATCATCTCACGTCATCTGTCAGGATGGCTTACAGGGAAAGAAGTGACAAACCTTCTGATGGCACAGCCAACATCTCAGTGACAGTCACCTAAAGTCCTATTAAAGTCACAGGGCAGAGCTACTAAAGGCACTGGACAGCTCATTTCACCTCTTCTCATAAAAAGAGTTGTAACTTTACTGGAAATCCTCCCCTCACCAGACAACAAAATTCTCAGCAGAAAGGATTTGCAGGGAGGAAAAGAACTTCCTGCAAATGACATCATGACTGCTCCCCAGCCTTCCAATTCCCCCATTCCCAAAACAGTGCCAGTTAAAATCCAGCAGCACTGACAGCTTCACAGAAATAGCAACTGGCAGAGAAAATTGAGTAGGGGAGCATCACTGGGGGTGCAAACTCCTGCCTTTGTTCCTGGGAGGACAGTGGGCAGGTCCCAGGCAGATCCCATCCACCAGTGACGCACCTCAGATCTTTCCATGTTCTCTTCTAAGAGTATAAATCCATAAAGGGAAATTAATTATGTGATACTCTCCAAATGAAACGAGGTTAAGAGCAGGCATGGTATTAAAAGAAAAGCAGCAATCTGGTCAACGTAAGTAGATTTCATCTTTCATTAAGTAAATAAAACACTGCTGCTTAGCTTGGAAGAATAAAATATAGAGATAGTCCTTATTTAATTATCCTTAGGAACAAACAGTATAACAGGAACCCAAAAACTCTTCCTCATGGCTAACTACCTATTTAAATACCATAATCCACAGATGAGTTTGCAAGCTGCTTCCAAAATGAAGCTGACAGGAGGCAGTAGGAGACTTTATTCAATATTATGCTTCCTGTTCATCCTCCTTTCTTATATAAAGTAGACAAAAGGGACATTGTGCCAGACCATGTTATTGCCACTTATGCAGAATGATTATGTGCATCAAGGGTCCCTCTACACTCAATGATTTTAAATTTCAGGAAAACTTGAAGTGAGGATGGTCTTCTTGTTCTCACATTCAAGAAGCAAAAGAATTTCATATGGCAAGTTTCTTTTTAAAACTCTGCCTGATACTTTCATTGCTCAATCTCACTTGCAATATATATACACCATGTTTCAGCTACACATAATTCCACTCTAAATACAAGTCCTGCAGTTAATACCAAACTGGAAGGGATGCCCCAGGATATAATAATTTATAGGCAAAGAGGGACTCCAAGAATCAAATCTCTTGTGAAGTGAATACGTATGTATCATTGGCTGGAAATAATAAGGTAAAGTAATGCAAATTAACATACACCTTGTATTTATTTGTAATTACTTCACCAATTTAGAAGTACAATCTGTATTTTACTCACTATTATAAAATACAACTGTAAAATTCAGTAGCTCAAGTGACCCACAAGTAATGATCTCTCCTCCTGGCCTAAAACTGACTGCAGAAAGAAAAACGATGGCTTTAATATCTGAAATGTGCAGAGCAGAAGATAATTTTTTTCCATTAATCTTGAGAAAGGTCAATTAAATTTAAAAATTTGCATTTAGAACTTAATTATTTATTTAAAATAATCCAAGAGGAGATAAAAAGTCAAACTAAAGTGCTGAAATCCACAATATTCAACAACTTAGATTTATCTGAGCGACAACATTTCAGACAATAAAAAGTTAAATCAGGAAAGAAATGTTCCACTGGATATAATGTAATATCTGAAAATGGAAGAGTGCTAAAAGATAGTTGGCTACATAAATCTTCTGCTTAAATGTGATTATACTGTGCGTGCAGGGCATATAGTTTCTTAATTCCTAATTCCACATCTGAAAACCATAAACTGCAAATGAAAAGGCAGAACAATTAACTTCAACTTGCTTCTTTTTTCACTTGCCCATTGAAATAATTTGGACTCCCATGCAATCACCATGCAGCAAAGCTGTTAGCTACCTAAAGAAAGAGGAAATTTAAAATAATAATAATTATGGTTATAGCCTACTTTATGAATACACCAATTTCCATAGGGGGCATGAAAGACCATTAATCAATAGCCTTTCATTAGGAAATCTGGAACAGCCTGAGTACAGTAATACTTAAAGATTGAGTTAAATATCCTCCCTTTATCACAGCTGAACTACACAAGGATTTCAAAATCCTGTTTATCCAAAATAATGCCATACTGTACCTCCTACCTCTCTCTCAGTGGAATACTAATAATCAGAGAAATAATTGCCAAAATATATAGGTTCATATTCAACTGCTCCTTTGTGTAATTCACTATTGCCTTCATATGGCAGGAAGATCAGAAGAAAACATATGTGAATTAAAAACATGGAATTTTTTGCCAGATATAACGAACAAGACCAGAAAACCCCTCAATTCTACAGTCATGCTTAGTTATTGCTCCAGCTGTTTGAATCTCCTCAGGAAAAGATTGAGAAGATTGCCAACTCCAAAATATAAACAGTAAAAATAAGAGTGGAATGAGGTCAGCACTTCTGTTCAAAGCATCTTTTCCCGGGAGAGAAGGAACCAGGTGCTCACCTGGTAAAAACTTGATTTTCATTCTGAATCTGCTCACACTGAGCATTGAGGGACAAACCCACCAAATGTCCCAAGGAAACCAGGAATGTTGGTCAGGAATCACCCCAGGATATCTCCCAGCCTGGGCTCTGTCCTGCCCCAGCACTGATGGCTTTCACAGGTCCCAGAGCCCTGCAGGATGATCCAAAGGAGTGGAGTTGGGTGTGTGTAGCACCCCAACCCACTCAGAGGGATCTCAAAGCCTCCTCCACATGATAAATCTGGAGCATCAATTCCCTTTCACTTAGGAGAAAAAAGAAAAATTCCCAAATTCTCACTGCTCCTCTTTTAAAGGAATGTGACTGTGACGTGGCACACAGCTGTAAGGTTACTTCAGAGAAGATGCTGAGATCCTACTCAAAAACCAAACCAGGGGGCAAAACCCCCCAGGACAGCCTGTACATCTGGGAAATTATTTACATAAGAAGAGTCCATCTCAGTGACTACCCAAGGGAAAATGCAGACATACCAAGCTTTACAACAGCACAAGGAAAAATGTAAGTTTTTCACAAAGGAAGTGATTTAAACATTTTTTAGATAGAATCACAAGATGCATGAATGCTCAGGGTGCAAGAATACACATTTTGCCATGGACTGTCACTTCAAGATACAATTAGACTTTACATTCATAATGAATTATTAATTTACCATCTACTTGCTTGTCTTCTCTTTTTATACACAAAGGTAACATTTTTCCCTTTTCCCAGAGCACTGCAGCAAAAGTTCACCTCAAGATGATTTAGTGTAATAAACAAATTCTTTTCCAAGTCACTGTTTTCCCAGTAAAACCTGCATCATTTTATCAGACCTGCAACCTTTACATTTTCTGTTCTGAGCACTCACTCTTTGGTGAGTTCACTCATTCTTGGAGTCTTTTATGTCAAGCTAACATAGTCCATTGACTCTTAGAATGTTTATTTTGCCACAGACATCGATTCTTTTCACCTCTAGAGTTGCACACATTTTATTACAGATTCTCAAGTCCCAGATGTAAGTTTTGTGAGTGATGCCATATTTAGGAAAGGAAATCTAGCATCTCTACCAAAGAGCAAAGCTGGGGGAACAGTCAGGACACCCTTAGTTTAAAAAACCAAAGCACCAGAACAGCAGTGAACATCTCCCAACAAAGCAATGTGGTCCATGAGGCTGAGCCTACAGAATTTATTCTTTAACCAGTGACAGGAATAATGTTCACAGACATGAGTGGGACCCCTAAAGCTTTAATCATGCTCCAGAAATCTTAGCTCACAGTGAGCATGTCACAGGTTCCATAGCAGTCAACTGCTCAGCACTAATAACAGAGACAATACACATCTCACTCACCCACACACAATTTCACCTAAACATTATTTTTTTTCCGCAAAAAAATCACTGGGCATAGTAGAAGTTTATTTAATGCTCTCATCAGCAATGACACCTGTATGTGTGTTTAGAAGCATGTTCAGAAAGAAGCTATTTTCAGAAAACAAACCAGCAGGGATTGTTCACCCTGGAGAGGGAAATGCACTCAAAAGACCTCAAAGCAACCTTTCAGTTCTAAAAAGAGGGTTTTAAGAAAGCTGGGGACAGATTTTTCCTCAGGACTTGTAGTGACAGAACAAGGGATAATGGTTTTAAACTGAAGACAATAATGGGTAACAAACCAAGGTGCTGCTTCTACTGGTTCTGTTGCTCATTATACTCAGCCTTTGGCAGCCCTGGGTCCAGCTCCAGCCAAATGCAGAGCTGGGACTGCCTTCACTTTCATCTCATCATGCTTATATTGATTTACCTTCACACACTTTGCCCCATATTTTGCTGAGCTGTTTTAGTCATCTGATGTGCTTTAGCAGTTTATCAGAAAATGAGCACAGCTCAAAAAAACCTTGTTATTTTAGCCAAAAGTCCCCATGTGGAAACCACCATCCCAAATAAATGCCCTGCTCTCCTATTCACTGAGCCTTGAGCTTGAGCTCCCCTGGGAAAGGGCAGCAAAGCCAAATGTCCACCAGACTCAGATTGGAACACTACAGCTAGAAATTCAGTATTTATTTAATTATTGTGATGGAATGATACTCATTTAGGAGCAGTTTCCTGCCACATTAACGTCCCTTGGCCAATTAGGATGGTATAGACCACATATCATACATGGACAATGGATCCTGCTCACGCACGGCCTGATGCCCAGGCAGTGACCAGCCCATCTTCAAAGAGCTAAAGAAAATAAACAAGCCCACTAAAGTCAAATGAGATCAAGGGGATTTTTACTCCTGTTTCCTGTGGCTCAGAAATAGGTTTGAAAGTTGTAGTCTAAATTTTAGACAGGGAAACTTCACCAGTCAGCAAAGTCGTGCTTGGGAAGCTTTCACAGAATATGCAGCTGTGTAAAGGATCTCTGAGGTAAACCCAGGATTTTTTGGTGCCACTTATAAAGCAACTTTTCTTATCAACTTCATATACACAAATCTCTTACCAAAAAAATGGATTTTTTCACTGCATTTGGAGAAGTGAAGGAAGAGGAACTATAAACACTACAAGCTATGAGCAGCCAGCTAATGGTGTCTGACTCAGACACCTTGGTTTTAAAAATTGACTTGTCCAAGCACTCCTTCTTATCATGGCAAGCACAAAGCCCCCAGCTGTGGAACAATTAAAAACAAAACCCCCAGGATATGACCTTTCCATTACAAGTTCACATTGAAGGCACCATTTGAAGTCTGCTACTGAACTTCTTCAGAATTTTCATGATTTTTAAGAGAAAGTATTCTTAAAATGAGGAATACTATAACATGATTAATGAATGATATAACTTTTCATTTAAGTATCTCATTTGTATCTACTTGAAATAATGCTTTGGAAATGTTTAGCTTTTAAAATACAGAGATTTTAGACTAACCTTTATAATGCTTCATAAACTGAGAAGGGATTATTTCAAGTAAAACATTAACGTGGTATTATTTAGAAGCTTTGGCAATGTTCTAAAATATTTAAATATTGAGGGTGTGTTTTTTCAGGGTTTATGTTTAGCATAGAAATTTAAAAAGTCTTTTCATTCACCTAAATCTAAATTTTATGAACTAAGATACAATTTTAATCAAGATTCTGTTATTCCTTGTTTATTTATAATAATCCTTTGTATATCATAGAAGTTCAGAAGATGATGGTATCTAAACATCTGCCAGACAAATTTCCTTTAGAAAAAAAGGGAAACTGCAAGGTAAAATTCAAAGATATTTGAAACAGAAAACACTGCTTTGCCATCTCTTTTATGAAAATTACATCTACTTGTCACTCATTGACTAGATTTTTCTGACTATAAAAACCAGAGGCATATCTAGATTTAGGCATCTATTTTAAACTGAATTCCTCTTTAAGAATCAGATTTTTTTTTCTCTACCTTTAAAGAATGGCGAAATTATAATAGTTTAACTGCCAGATTATGAAGGAGTTGAAATTCATTTTTATATATATCACCAACATGGTTTTTGTTAAAATCATGCTGTGCTATCAGGCTCCCAGTTCCTGCAAAGAAGACAGAACCCCCCAAAAACCACAGAGGGCACAGACATTAACACACACAGAGCTTCGGGCCGATTTGATAGTTCAAAGAAAAAATATTTTTCTGTTCTTTTCCATCTACAAAGAGCAATTTAACAGGGATTCCAGACCCAGATTATCCAAAAAGGACAGACTGCTATTACCAGAAAAATTGTACCCCAAAACAGTGTAGCAGTTTTAAAAACCTCCCCATCCACAGCTGAGAAGCGGCCATGGCTCTGACGCACTAATTTGCTCTGAGTTACTCAATTAAACAGTTATAAATGGATTAGAGAGTTAATACTAAAACTGAAAGTACATTATTATTAAAATTTGGTGTATGTATCTATGCTAAGCAAATAATGCTGTAAACACACAAAGCAAAGATTACACAATCTGCTTTGTTCTCAATATAAGCCTCTCACACAAAAGATTTCCTTTCATTACTTACTATTCTCCATTTCTCTTCTTCCATAACACTACAAAAGAGATGCCATCAAGCAAGTAAATCGAGGAATAAAGCTGCAGAGATTTTTTACTCCCGTTTATTCCCATTGAGCCTCCCTCAGGGATATACAAATTGGAAATTGCTAAATTGTCATCTAATAGGCAGAAACAACGTAGGCGAGACCAATTAAGTAAAAGGCAGAAAGTTGTATTACACATGTAATTAAATTAAATTCTTTGACTAGACTACATTAGAATCATTCCCAAAAAGGACAAAGCTCGACTTTAATCAGCACATGACACATTGTAGGACACATCACTAAAATAGTACATTAGGAGTTTGGATATTACTAAAAGAGCACTTTTCTTAATTGTAAATCAAGTTACTTCCAGGTGGTAGGAAATTTGCTATACAGCAGCATTCCCTCCTAAATATACAAGACTTTAATGATGCATAATTGAGTACAAAGTCATAAAAAGTAGTTTTCTTCTCTTTTTTTTAGCCGCAATATCCTTCAGCTGGGTTCCTACGCACATTTTTTCAGTAGGACTGTTCTCTCACAGAGATCCCCAGAACCCAGGAAACCACCAGATCAAGTCAACACCTTATCTGCCAAATATGAATGACAATAACTGGGGATAATTTGCCTTGCAATCAAAAACATCATCACAAGGAACAATGCAGTGGGGAAGAACAAAAGTGCAGTGCAAACAATTCTGACTTAGAAGGTTTGGGTTCTTCATCTCTTGCCCTTCTCAGCTCTGAGGCCAAAACCTGCTCCTTGTAGGCACTGGTTCAGCCTTCTCTTTGTGCCACTTTGACAGCCCCTGGAGCTCAGGATGGGATGGAAAGAAATTCCAAAATGCAGATACAAGAGACTGTCCTGGACTACAGGAGACAGAGGAGGAGGAGAAACAACATTTACCTCTGCCCATGGTGGTTTTCCATGCTTTTCCTTTCTGGAAACTGGCTAAAGCAGGTAAAAAGCCATCAGCACCGCATTTTGAGAACAGCACTGTTTAATCAAACCATTAATTGTTCATCTAGATAATAATCTGAATATCAGAAATGGATTGACAGCTCTAAGCACAAGGTGCCTTTTGGAATTAAATCAATTCTATGATTGCCCAGCAACGAAGGGGGGTAAATATTTCATATCCTCTGTACCCTAAGGCAAATTGGTATTTTCCTCCCTGTAATTCCCAGTAACACACTTTTCATCTATTTCATTTTTTGTTACGTTTCTTAGATAATACCATTTCAGTGGCAAATCTGTGACTCTCTGTCTAAAGAAAGTTACTGTCCTATAGGAACACATTTGCCAGGCAGGCTGGGAAACCCTGGTTGAAGCACTATCATTACTTCAATATTGGAAAAATCAGCTTATTGTTTATGTCATACATATACACAAATTAAAATGGAGACTTGGAAAGGAAACAAAGTGATTTGCTTTCTTGATTGAATAGCATGGAAATGCAGAAAATGAAAAGACCACATGGCTTAAACAGCCTTTGGAAAAAAAAATTAACCCATTTATATGAAAAGAACAAACAGCTTTTAAAAATTATAGATATTTTTAAATGCTAATTATTTGTATAAACCAGTTCCTGTGCACAAGGGATCAAATATAAGTGAGTTAGTGTAGCTGACAGCAGCAGTGAGAAAAGCAAGAGGCCATGAGCAAGACAAAAACCAGGGCTTGTTTTGGTGAGCCTGTTCTAAGGACAAGTCGTACAGACATAACCCACTGTCTGATGTCACCATGTGCTTGCAAATATCACTGTACAGGAGCCCAGCCTGCACAGCCTCTCAGATAATGCCAGATAAATGGCAAGAAGCTCGCCTTCAAATTACAGATGGATGGTTCTTCCCAGAAAGGGAGACAAAACGTCAAAATACAAGAGAGAACACAACAAAGAAGCTGCTCTGAACCCACATGGAATGGCCCCAGAAACAACGAGCACTGACATAAAAATATTCCTCATGTAAATTCAAATTCCATCATTAGAGCCTGCATACATGTATTTATTGCCTGCTGTCACCATGTAATCAGCAGTCACTAATCACCACATAACTTACTCTCATAAAATTCTCTATTTCACATTGGAGATCATGACTGACTATTCTCAAGTCCCATCCTATTTAAGTCCTTGTGATTCAGAAAGAAAAGAAGTAACAGCTTGAAATAAGCTGCGAGAGATGCCCATCTTAAAAGATGCTTTCCATCAATATATCCAGAGGGAAAAAGGAAATATTGGTGAATTGTGATGTAGATTTCTTGTGCCTGACATTGTTGGGCTTGGCAGAGTTGCTGTAGGAAGAGATGGGGGTAAAGGCTGCTCAGGAGTAACACAAAACACAGTAATGATAAGGAGGTTAGAGCATTATTTAAAGAACACAGAACAGCTCAGTATTTTTTTTAATATTATTATTATTGATATTTTTAAAAATACCTCAATGACTTACCACAAATTTCCCTTTCCAAGTTTACTACTTAATGAGCCCAGAATGAAAAATAGGACTTCACACACAACTTCCATCATGATTCCTATGCTCTTCTACCTTAAAATTAATGGGTTTGAATTTCTTAATGTTCACCTTTCATTTCATTTAATGTACATGCTGTGCTTTTCCCTCCAGTGGATAATAAATAATATACAATATAGAGTGTAATGCCTGGGAATAAATCTAAACTGAATTCAGAGGGGAAAACGAAACAGAGTTGCTACATTCATGTCAGGATCCAAAACAGTAAGGTCTGATCAACCAGCTAAAAAGACAATGCTTGTAACAATAATGGTTATCAAATATGTAAGAAGTGAAAAAACCCCACCAAACCCTAAAGATTTCAAAGTGCATGGACTTAAAAATGGTGAAAAACTTACTCAGTCTACCAGTGTCACTGCATTCTTTTACTCACATTTCCTCCAAAGGTCGGTAGACTTCATAATGCAGTTTCTTCTCTGAGGGTGAATACTTTGATTGTTTCATGATTTTTATTGTCATAAGCCTTTGTACAACAATAAATTACCCTTTCTTGAGACAGCTTTAGGAGAGATGCAGGTTTCATGATGGGAAGTTACAAAAGCATTTTGTGTTTTGATGTACCCTTTTTATTACAGTGGAGAAATCATCTATTCTCAGTCTCAGTTCCATTAATAATCAAAAAGGGGTTTTTGCAGCACAAAAGCTTTATTGAAATATTGACAAATCTTTAGAAAACACCTTTGCCCTGCCCATAAATGTCCATTGCTTAAACTGAGTTTACTTAGGCATAATAACACTTTGTTTTATATTCTAAAAAACTATCCTACAGTTTATTGGTTCACTGACTCCAACCCAAATTTCTGTTGTTTATCATTTAATTCCTTCCTTCCAGTCTTCTAATCTCCACACTCAGATTATTAATGGTTTTTTTCTTTTCATCACTATCAATAACAAACTTTTCCAAAGTCACTGTTACTCCCAGAAGAAGAGGAAATGCAAAGAAAGGAAAAAATTTGGCCAAGGGACTGGAATTCTGTTAAACGTTCTGTAGACAATACATGGCCCAGCCTATAATGACTCTCCATATCACACTCCTGCACCCCAGTAGGTAATCAGTTTTTAGTATTTATAAATATGGAATTTATTTACCAAAAATCAGAAGTTCTTTTAAGATGCCCATGTCCACTTCAGTGCTTATGTTCTTACACTCACCTCTGATTTGAGTCACCTTTTTAACCTCAGCTCTATAACCTCACTCAGCACCTCACTCAAGCCCTGACCCATCCACATGCTGCTAGAAAACAACCCCCAAAAAAGGACATTATAATTCCCTGCCCCCCTCCAGCTTCTCTCAATGTTCAAACTGAATTCAATATTAAAAAAAAAGAGACAGATAAAGGAAAAAAATCAGCTGAGTATTGCAGGTCTTACAGAGTTTGTCATGGGTGTTAAATCATTCTCTGGAGGCCATTCTCTCTGGCCTCCCCACCACCATCAAGAGAGAGGAATTGCATCTTTTCCTGCTGTCCATGCCTGTCTGGCTGATTTGGGGTAAATTCACCACTCAGTTAAGTACAGAGAGGTTCCCAGATCACGCACTTCCATCCTGAACTTCAGGGCATTTTCATAAATCAAAAGATCAAGCAGCTGCTGGAAAATCGCTTATGATAATATGAATATAATTACTGCAGCCTCAGTGAGTTCTTCCTAAGGTATTTTCAATAAGAGCTGGAACTGAGGTGAGGCATCCATCATTGATCACAACCAGTGAATTAGACACACAGCTGGGCTGGGCCAGCAAAGCACCCACAGCACAATCCAAGCTTTGGTTGGCATCCCTCACACATGAAATTCCAGGTGTATTCAGTGCTGAAAATTAAGTAAAAGGCCATTATTTTTGATGTTATCTCTCTTTTTTTGGAACCCAGAAATGGCTCAAGCACATCAAGATGCTTTGGGCTTCCCTGTACACTGTGAGCACCCACCAGGACCCGGAACATGATGGAGCCCAGACCTCCAAAGCATTTTCATGGAACACAGATCCTGTCTCCTAACCACAGGAAAAACCTTAACAGTCAAAGGGCTGAAGATGAAAGGCTCCTTTTTGCAGATGCTGGCCATGACTCATCATTAAACAAAAAGCATGGCTCAAATTACCTCCAGTAAGTGAAACAGCTGCACAATCATCTCTAGAAATCTTTGTACCTGTTTGAAGTAATGACAAAAACCTCTCCACTTAACCTGAAGTGCCCATATCCACTGGTGCAGAGACCTCCATATGCAGCCTTAGAAAGAATCCAACTACAGATCCTGGTAGAGATAAGGCTCCTCACCTATGAAAAACTGGTTCTATTTACACAAAACCATGCAAAATATGAAAAGCACACCAGCTGCCCCCCAGAAGATGGACAGATGCAAAACAGTTTTCCCCATGAAGGGATATGATTTTATTTCAACCTCAATCACAATACTTAACTTGACCCACAATATTCTGAATTTCAGAATATGTCTCTGTACTTTTTTTTTCCTTGCTGCCACAAAACTGCTGTAAAACTCTGCTCTTCTCAAGTGAGAGGAAACCTTGTGAGGAAGACCCTGAGTAGTGTTTCCAAGCAGCTTTCATAAGCCTTTTCCTGAGAAGGATGGAGGAAAAACTGGTGGGCAAAGCAGTTGTTCTGACCAGGGAAGTCCACCGGTGCTGTGTTCACTGGTGTTGAAATACCCATTAACCTGACGGAAGGTGACAAAGAGGATGGCTCCCGGAAGATCTGGGATGCCACCATTCCTGCTGCGTTCAACAACTACCTCCAAGGCAGATAAGGGATAAAGACAATCTCTCTGTGAAGCTGAAGATCCTTGCAGGAGCTCCATCACAGGGTCAGAGAACTGACAGCAGCTTCTGCAAAGCCAGCTCAAGCCTCAGAGGCCCTCAACAGGCACAAGGAGCTGCACCTCACTGTTCTCCAGATCCTTCATCAATGGGATTCCTTACTGGCAGAGGCTTTGTTGTTTTCTCACTTCTGAGAAAACAAGATTCAAACTGTGGATGTGCCCACTGCACCCACCTGTGACACAGCAGTGACACAGATCTGCAGATTCAGCACATCAGCTCACCAGCCATGCTGGGAATAACTGTGCATGGGAAGAATTCCAGGTACCTCAAGGATGCAGAGAGATGATACCCCCCTATTAACACAGTTCTGTTACCAAGAAAAGGCTTGCAAGGTGTTCTTGGGAATTCTGTGTAAGCTTAATGGAAAGACTGAGATTTCCCTGGAATTACTGAAGAGCAGTACAGGGTGCAGCAGGGCACCGATGGCAGAAATGCTCACAGGCACAGCCAAAGCTGAGGAGGAAAATTTTCCTCCTTGGCTGGGGCTGCTAAATGCATCTTGACTAAAGTCTGCTCCACCTCTCCCTGTGATCACTGAGACCTTCCTCAAGACTGGCTGTTCTGAGACTTTTGTTGTTTTTATTTGAATAGAGGAAACCAAGGAAAGATCAAACATCAAAAATCAAGTGAGACCATCAAAGCCCAACAGCTTCAAAGTTGACACCCACAAATTCAAACCCCCATACACATTTTTGTCAAAGCTTCCAGAACACAAGCAAAACAATATTCTAGAAGAGACAGCAAGGAAAATAAATGCATCTGCAATGTCATGCTAAGAATGAGACAGGTGGATTAATCTCCTCCAGCAGATACCCACATATTGTAAGGGCATTAATTAATTTATAAGGAAAATTTGAAGCTCTGCTTGGTGACAAGCAGAAGGAAACACGTCCCTGTTAGAAAGCATACATGGGGTCATCACTGAAAAAGGGAAAAAAGCCCATCTATATTTATTTTAACAACACAAAAATGCGTCAAAAGCCAACTACACAAAGAGAACTGACGTAGCTGCTGTAAAGCATTGTTTCCACAGCCAGTTTTCATTAACAGAAAAATACTGCAGATCGTAGACTTTGATCAAATAACATCTGCAGAAGAAGCAAGGTGTTTTGTGAGATTCCAAGACAAGCTTCTCTCAATCCCATCACAGAAAAAAAAAAAAAAACCCAGAAAGACAAAATGCAAGTCACTGCTGGTGAAACTGCCCCTCTAACAGTACCTTACACATCAGTTTTTCTGTTGGCATGTTCAATAGTGAATTTATTGAAAATTTAATGGTTGATGTGCAGGCAGTTAGGGTATCTAATTTTTTTCTTCTGGTTTAAATTGCTGATTCAAATCTTAGGCTTTTTTTAGGAAAAGCTGGGGCTTGGGTTTTATCCTGAAAATGCACTGGTTCTCAAAGATGTCTACAAATATAGCATAAAGATGATACACAGCACAAATTATACCTGCTTAGAGTTTTTTAAGGCAGAAAATCACATAACCAGACCAAAGTGCCCAGAAGCTGCTTCCCAACAAACATACAGTTGCATTGAATCATTAAGCCAACACAAGGCTTAAAAGAATAAATCTCACCTTTTAAGTGCAAAATAAAAGTCAGTTTTAACCACTGAGCCATGACCACTGCCTCTTTAACAATGCTATAAAAAGCTATTTGGCTTTTCAAATTTAAAAAAGTCAGTGTCACATAAATACACTCACAAAAGATCTAAAATTAACTTAAGGCTACCCACCCTCAAGGTCAGAAGGAGAAGATGCAAAGAAATAAAGGTGTACAAAGAGCTTCCAACAGGAAAATACTACTGACAAAAGTGAAGGTGCTGCCACTGGTCCACAACTATTTCTTTACAGTTTTTCTGTGTCAACCTCTGCTGAGTCCAACCCATGCAGTTCTCATCAGTGAACCACTTTGCTGCTGTTAAGAGAACACTTATTCAAACTTACTGAGTGAAAACAAACGTTGGTGCATGTCCTTTCCACTCTTTACAAATGATGTAGAGAAGGAGAATAAATATGGATATATTTGAGGTGCATTAAGGCAGACACCAGTAATTTTCAGCATTTCAGTGTGGTACAGAATGGCTCATTACCATGAATGCAGAGGTCACAAACAATGCTGATCCTGCTACATCAGGAAACTTCTCCATGTGGATGTGCTAATGGATTCTCTCCTGCTCCTGATGGAAACCAGATCAGCCCCATCACAGCCCAGCCATTCCTTTAACACACTTCACACTTCTCAGAGTAGAAAAAAAGAGTGGAAATAGTAGCAGTGATGGTGGCTCAGACTGCCTTGAGAATTTCCTTTTTTCGGATGTAGCAGGTCCACACTTGGCAGAATGTCCTGACACAAGTGAGAGAGCTGTTCTTTGTGGACCTTGAAACTCAATCTAACAAGACCATCAATAAGTGTGCTCTGAACACCAGTAAAGTGATTCCCTGACACACCAGTTTAGGGATTTCAATGAATCTGCATTGAGCTGAGTTTATGTGGCTGGCAAAAGATGAAGGACTGAAATCACACTCCTGTGATTTGAAAGTCTGATTTAAGGAATCTAAACATTTCAAATCTGATGTTTCAAGCATGTTTACATCCTCTGCAGCTACACTTTATTGTTGTTGTTGTTGTTAATTATTATTATGCTTTTTTTATGCTTTAATGTTTTCCTTAAGAAAGGGCACAGAAAGTATTCAATTACTGAAGTAAGAAGTCACGAGCTGAAACAAAGCCGTAAGAAATAGTGCAGCCTGTCAAAGGTGATAAGTGCCTCTGATTATCCTTGACTGCATTCCCTGGGCTCAGCATTTCATTAAATAGCAATGCTCTCTTTTAAAAATAGATTTACCACCATATCCTGAGGGTCTTTCCTATTTTTAGCTTAAGCTATGCACAGAAATACCACTTTCCTCACTAATTATATTTGATTTTCAGTTTCAGTGTTACTGGTAAGATTTGTTAAGTTTGTCTAATGAAACCTGAAACAAGTAATGAACATTAAAACAGTTTTTTAACTCCTTTTCACAAAGCTCCCCTCAACTGGATGAATTAATAACTTCCTTGGAGAAAATACAAAATGCTTTAAAAGTTAGGTATTAAATTAAATGAGCTGTATTTGGCTGTTACACCCTTGGTGAAGTGCAATGCAGTCAACTATGGATCTATGCCAAAATAAATTAGTTGAAAGGTGAAGAAACAAATAGAAAGAGTGGTCAGGCAGTGGAACAGTCATGGCCAGGGAAGTGGTGGAATCTCCACCCCTGAAGTGTTCCAAAGACAGGCAAATGTCAGTGGTGGATCTGGCACTGCTAGGTTAACATTTGGACTCACTGATCTTAGAGGTTTTTTCCAACCTTAATGATTCTATAATTCTATGAATGAATGAAGTTTCTTCACCATGTGTTAACAAAATTCTTCTAGCCCATACCAGGATAGAAAGTATTTGCAGCACCTTTTGAATAATGCCTGATGAAAAGCTGTGTAATTTTGGGAGGGCTTTTTTTGGTTTGGGTTTTTTTTTTTTTTTTTACTCATATGATATTAAGTAAAATAGCTGTCTGTGTAGTAAAAATATCATATATTTATGTAGGTGGAAATCTTAACGAAACATTGAAAAGAGCAAATTTATTTTCATATAAAAGTTTTTCTTGATGCAATGGGCATAAATGGTTCTGCTCCATAGAATCTAACTGAGGACAACAACAGGAAAGCTGAATTGATTTAACTGTTAATTGAAACACAGAAAACAACATTTTCTACAAGATGTCAAATATCCATTTCCATCCTTCATTGGCAGAAGATTCATCAGACATCAGTAAGAATAGAAAAAAAATTGAAACAAATACTGTATCTGAGGAGAAAAGTTGTGAAATGCCATAGATAAGCTTAAAAGTGTGACACAACTACAGAATAATTACTTCTAGGAAAAACACTGAATTATCTCATGCTTCCACAAGTCAAGATGTTCTTCTAAATGAAAAACATAACTCAAATACTGGTAATGTTTTAATAGTTTTGAAACGGTTTTAAGATGAAAGAGGAGAGAATTAGATTAGACATGAAGAAGAAAATTTTAATTAGGTGGTGAGGCCCTGGCACACGGTGCCCAGAGGAGCTGTGGCTGCCCCACCCCTGGAAGTGTCCAAGGCCAGGCTGGATGGGGCTTGGAGCACAATGGGACAGTGGAAGGTGTCCCTGCCCATGGCAGGGGGTGGAACTGGATGATCTTTAAGGTCCCTTCCAACCCAAACCATCCCAGGATTCTGTGATCCTTTGAACACTAAGCACAACCAATTAAAAAGATGAAGATGTGAAAAGTGAAAAGAAAGGAATGAGGTTTGATCTGGGGCCCCAAATCAACAAGTCACTGAAAATAAAACTAAGGCCACAAGTGAAAGGAAACTATGTGGCAAAAATACTCAATGTTTTTGTATTCCCTCTTTGAAGTAAATACAGCAGTGTTTTGAAATCAAGACAAGTCCAGCCCAGGGTCATGAAGATGATTAATGGATACAAATATTTGTCACACAAGGAGATGCTGAGAAAGCTGGGAGAGAACCCAGAGAAAAGAAGGCTCAGGAGGATCTTATCCATAGATTCCTGATGCGGGCAAGGAGTGAAGAAATCAGATCCAGGCTCTTCTCAGTGGTGCCAGAATGAGCGGCAACAGAGACAAATCAAAGTAGGGGAAATTTCATCTGGACACAGAATAAACCTTTATTACTGTGAGGGTGGTCTGGCACTGGAACAGCTGCTCAGAGGGGCTTGCAGACCATCACTGTGGGTGTGATTCTGTGACCCTGCTCATATAATTATCAGTTCTGTCTTCAAACTAGTTAGGAAGACTGGAAGAGCAAAAAACAGTCTGAAGGTTATTCCAGAATGCCCATCCTCTAATATATCCTGAGTCCAGATTTTGCTTACTAATAAATAACTAGAAATTAATGGGGGAGAATCTTCAATGGAAAATAAATAAAATATTCCCAATTATGAAAGAAACTGAAAAACACGTAACAAAAACATTTAGGGGATTGTTCTAGATGAATAAATATGTCATCTGCAAAAGGACAACATTTCTATTTATCAGGTGAAGTTATGCAGAGTTGGATTGGGGTTTTTTTACATGCAGTACTTGAAGGATTGTTTGCATAAGGCATAGTTAGCTACAAAAACATGTTTAACACAGTGGAAGAGAAATATACACCAGAACTTCTGGGATCATCTCCTGCTCATTATCTCTGCCCTCAAAAAAAATGGAAGTTTTCTGGTACATTCATTTCCTACTCCTGTTTCAATTAAATTCACCAAAATGAATCCTCTGTAAGGAAATCTTCAACCTTCAGCTACTCCCAATGTCTAAACAAACTATTGCCAGAAGGGAGAGGGTGAAAAAAAAAAAAAAAAGAAAATTTTCTTTGCTTCCAAAATATGTTTAGTTGAGATGTGCAGCAGCTCAAGGTGAAAGGGTGAGAGAAAAACAGAGGCTAAACCAGGAAATGAGTGACAGAGAGAAGGGGAATGAGCTGCAGAAGAAGCCTTGATGAATTTTATAATTCTGGGGTTTATACACGGCTACTTAATGCATGCAGAATTGATACAAGGCAGACAAAATCCCAGCTCAACATCTGATGGGGACAGTCTGCAGAACTTGGAACCTTCGCACCCAGGGAAAAATAGAGAGCACAAACCCAAGTGAACTCATACAGGTACCCTCTGAACCAGCAAACAGCTCTCAAAGTGAGCTCTGAACTTCATAAAAGAGTTTTTATGATAAAGCCCAATCATCCCAACACCTGCAGAACTGCATTTTACTAAGACTTTTAGTTACTACAGTGTTTATGGCCGCCAGTTCACTCAACAACAGCATTCTGTATCAATAAATCCCTTTGTTTAAGGAGTCCTTGATAAACAGGGAACTGGATCTTAATGGGAATCTCAAGTGCTAAGTTCTATCACAGGAGGAGGAGGCTGCTGGGTCAGAGATTTAGAGAGTTTTCAGGAATATCAACCATAATACACCAGGATAGCTCAGATTAACATCATTAAATTTCAGATAGATGAAGAATTCGCTGCAACAGTAGAAGTTTTATTCTCTTTACATCTGAGAAGGTCAAAGTTAGTATCATTTATCTTCTGGCAGCATCCTGAATCACTAAGAATTGGGATGTAACATACTCCTTCCTAAATTGCACTTCAGGGATGATTTTCTGCTGGATTCCGGGGGAAAAAAAATATTCCTTGATTACTTTCTCAGATTTCTGATTATCTTGCAAGAGATTAATACACAGTGCTTACATGATTCCCTGCCCATGGCACGGGGGTTGGAATAGATGATCTTTGAGGTCCCTTCCAAGTCAAAGCATTCTGTTATTCTATGACTTTATAAAACAGTTATATGGACTCAAAATAGTATGTTCATTATGTGACGTCTATTCACTCTTCATGAACAGACAGCTCTCCTCCACCAGAACTATAAATCCTGTTATTCACATGTTCTCTCTCCAGCAAATACCTGACTCAAGGCTCACAAAAATACTGACAACAGCCAGTTCAGTAACACAGAAATAGCAATAATGAAAAAATTACCATAACAAGTAAAGCATTGTTCCAACTTTATGCCACTATGTTCAAAACAAGTTATTTTGAATCAATTACTACTGGTGACTACAAGTGGAAGAGAGAACTAATACCTCATCATTAAATCACACCCAATCAACTAATTTGGGTATTTTTTAAATTTACTTTCTGTAACTTTTACTTCCTATACTCACACTTTGATCCCACTAGCTAGGAAAAAAAAAAAAAAAAAAAAAAAAAAAAAAGGTAGAAAATTGTAATACAACTCTCCATCATTATCAGGCCTTTTCTGACTCCTGACTGTTTAATTCCTTATTGATTCTTTTTTTAATCATATCCAAAATGAAATTAATTCTTTGCCTGCTGAGGACAAAGCTGGAAAGAAACACATGAATTTGCTCAGCAGCCTAATAAAGACTATCCTGTCTCACAGACAATGCTCTCTGTAGGAGCAAACCTTTCCTTTACCTTGACAGATGCAATTCAAAATGGGGCTCAGTGTGAAATCAAAATATTGAAACTGTCAAATATAATCACCCTTCTGGCACATCATGCAAAATTGAACCCTTGTTTTATAGACAAGAAAGGTGGTTTATTACTTTAGCAGACCAAGGTCTCAGAGATGACTCAGACTGGCACTGAGGAATGCAGAGCCCAGGGTGGAAGATGAGCACAAACCACACAAACCAAGCCCAGGGTCCCAACAGGGAGGAGTCTGCACCTGAGAGGGGACAATTGTGCTGCTGAGCACGGGAGAGGTTACAGGCAGAATTCTCCTCTTGGTTCTCTTGGAACCAGCAGTATAAAAGGAGGATGTTGTGCTTCTTAAGCTCTCAGTGAGATCAACCCTTCTGCCCTGAACTGAGGCTTTCTGCTATTTCACTGATCTTCCTGTGGCACAGGAACCTCGGTTCCTATATTCTCGTTTCCTTCACTCATTTTTTCTTTCTGCCTTTCCCCTTTATTAGACTGTGGCCCTAAAATGCAGTCTAAGAATTCTCAGCCTTGTCTTCTCCATCCCTGGCCAGAATCTCTGTGTGTAAATCTGAAATGACTGAATGTGTTATACAAACTTTGAAATTTATTTCCTTAGATCGGTTTTTCATGTTCTCCAATCTAATTACTGCTCCTTGCATTTCACAGTCTCAACAAAGATTACAAACACCTCCTCAACACCAAATACGACCATCTGCATCACTATTTCCAGAACTATTTAATCTTTATTTCCAGATGACAGACATTCTGAGTTGGAAGGGCATATTACTGCTCCTTTACCTTGTGCATGTTATTAATGTTTTCTAAAACTGCTTCTGGAAAGTCAAGTTTGGTTTCCCTCGGGTTACGTAATTTATTTCTTTATCACGTTCTGTACATTATTCAAGACCTTTTACAATAATTAGTTTTGCTTTAAACGGTAAGAGAACAACATTGGGTTTGGAAACTTGACAGACTTATGTCTGAACTGAAGCAAGGAAAAATGTTTAAAAAACAATGAAATACATGTGTAACAGTGAAGGATGATTATTAACAAAAAAATAAATCCCAGCCAAGTAGCAGAATACTGCCATTATACGTACTTACCTCAAATTATTTTTAACCCCTGTAGGTTATTATTTCTGTGCAAGAGTGTAACTTCTGTGTAAATGTATTAGACACCACACTTAGCAGTAAATTCAATTTGTATGATCTGAACAGACTTGAAAATTGATGAATTTCCACGTGATCAGCTCTCAGCATGTTTGTTTTTCAGTGGATTCAGAAAAGCACCTTTGATTCATTGTTAGTTTTTAATGCAATGTATTTGAAACCAAGGAATTGTAATTGCACACTTCTCGTGGAGTCAGTAGTGTTGACAGTCAATATGGAGCTAAAATAAAACATGCAGCACACCCAGAGGTACCCGTGAGGCATCACTGATGGGCTTGCCAGATACTGACACAACTTTTGGGAGCCTAAATCAAAACTAGACTCGTTTCTGTCTAACCATTCAAGAGTTCATCAGAGTAAAAGAGGTTAACAGAAAATTACAACTTGTTCCTCAGATTAGGCACCAAATTCTTCTGAAATAACTTCCTACTGGTTTGTTGCATGCCGGATTGTGACTGAATCAGTATTTAACTGGACCTGACATGCAGGGAAGGTACCAAAACTTTCACCAAATTCCAGTATGGAAATGGGAATGCAGGACCTGTTCTTCCAAGCAAGAACTGAGACTCCAGCACACATTAAATTTTAAAGGTGCCCAAGCACTGGCACTGGGGGATCTTCCACACCTAAGAGATGGCAAAAAATTATATTCTATCTTCTTCAGTTTTATTTTTCATTCCACCTGCAATCACTTGAACTGAAGTACAGCACAGAATACTCCATTGGCTTAAATCTTCTACTGTGAGGAATAGAATCTCATGTCCTCAGAGTAATTCCTACAATTTCTACCATTTCTAAACAATTCCACAGTACTCCACACCTAAATAACGAGACTGTTTTTTGTTAAAAATCTAGTCTAATGTTTTATTTCTGTGGTTACTGTATATGTTTCTCTGTCATGCAGTTGCTACCTTTCTAGCTGAATCAGCTTAAAATAATCAAAATGTTTCAAATAAAGCAAAGCAAATAATCCCCCAGGTACTCTGTAACACCACACTTGGAGGTTATTATCTCACCTCTTCTAAAGAAAAAGACATCTTCACTGCTTGTATTTCCTCAAACATCACACCTGTGAGGCTTCGCTGGAATTTGGATGCCACACAAATATGTTCTTATAAATAAAGTAATTTTGAAAACCTGCTAACTTCTTTAAGATCCAAGTATTTCATTCTTGATGGGCATCTATTCAAGTCTTCATGCATAGATGGACACAACCTATTTGTAGTTTTTCTTCAATGAAACGAAGTAAGATATTTTGCCAGAGAAGAGGTAAAAAAAAACCCTTAAAGCAAACCCAAATTTTCGTTGAACAGTCTTGAGATACAGAGGTATCTCTGGTAATTAAAAAAAAAAAAAGTTAAAACCCTAATAATTTTTGATCTAAGAGATCAGACATCCACCGCAAGCACCACCATTATTTTAAAGTGACAAATTTACTTACACTTCATAAATTCACCTTCAAGTCATGAAACTCTAATTATTTTTTAATTACTATAGAACACTAAAAGAAAACTCTGAACTGAAAAAGCAGCTTACAGTTTTCTAATATTCTTTCAGCATTCCTTAAATAAAGGGTAGAAAAGGTAAGCAATACACAGTAAGAAAAAAATCAAAAGCCTTCAGTGTGAAAACAGATTTGTGAATATATATATATACATCTGTCTTTACATCTATCAATCTATCTATATTTATATATGTATATATAAAACAGTCTGCAAAAGAGTGAAGCACTGATCTCTGACATGGGTCAAACCTAGATTAAAGGAAATTGCAGGAAGGGGAATTGTATTAAAGGGAATGGAACCCACCAATAAATGGAGAAAGAACTTTGATTTTAAGATCTGATACTGACAAAAATTCCCCCTTAAGATACTTAAAACCAGTGAGGTATCTTTCCTAGGCAAGAGAAAACCCATGAAAGAGGGAGAATGGTACAAGGGAAAGAATCTCCAGATTTTCTGCACCTAGGAAAAAGGCAAGGCAGATTTCATACCCAGTCAACAGTGTCAACAAAACCATCTTTAAAAGAAATAAGGAAGAGGTCAAAGAAACTGAATGTAATGTTGGAACAATTTTTTACTTTGGAAAGAAAAAAAAAAATAAAAACTGTCAAAACAAAACAAACCCTTTTTTAAATCGATAGATCTGAAAAGTAAGGGTCAGGACTCATCAGGCGGGACCCCAGAAGGGGCAGTTTTTCTTGGACACCACATTTCCTTGCTCATTGTCATTTCAGGGAGGACTTCCAGCATCTACACAAGTCACTCATCAGCTGCTCTGTGGGGACCCTTCCTACCCCTTTCATCATCCAGCACTGAGTCCCATCAGAGGCAGAGATAAATGCCTGCACTTCTAAAAGTGTTCTTCAAAGACACAGGAGCAGAGAGAAACAGCAGCTTAACAGGAATCATGTCTTAGGAAACTCAGTCCTTAAGAGAAACAGTACGCTTAATACTGGGATCCTGTTCTTTGTGAAGTTACTGTGTTCTTTACAGTCAATATAACAATCTGTCTCAGGTGCAGATAAAACCTCAGAATCTTTTATTGTAAAAGAAAATAGGAAAGGAAAGCACAGGAAGTACTTGGTCAAAATCCTTCCCTCTGAGAAATTTTAGCAAACAACCCCTTCATTCTGTACAGCACTGCAGCAGACTGCACCTGTGCTAGGTGACCCTGCTTGAGTAGGGGCACGGCAACTCTCTGACCTCAAAAGGTCCACTCCAACCTAAAAGACTCTGAATGATGCTGTGACAACTCATTTCATTGATATTTTTGACAGAGCATTCACATCCAAACCAAAATGCTCTTAAAGTTCCTGAGTATCTAAACTACATCTACTGTCATTAATGATAGATGAAGAAAAAGCTTTGAATGGCTCAAGCTGTCAGGACCATATGTTTCATACTTCAGGACATGACAATAAAATTTAATGTAATTTTAAACAAGTGCATTTTTGCTGAAGGTTTTATTAGACAATTACCCTCCATGAGCTTCACAAGCCTCTTACAGTGAGCCATTCATAAAGTGGATTCACGCTGCAAAAAAGCACAGAACTGTGTCAACAGCATGAGCATTTCATTCAGTTCCTATGTCTGCTTCATCCTCCTGAAATATCCAGGTCCAGAATTTAACACAAACTGCAAAGCAAAATCTGAAAAAACCACAATGAACACTTTCAGTAGGTCAACTGAAATTCTTTTAGAATCAGGTATATGACTAACTTCCACTGAAACTTCTTCTAGTTCCTCCAACAATAATAAAACCAGTAATTATGACTTATTAAATACTTTCTGTACATTTAAGTGAAATACATGAGAAAACATTTGCTGCTACATCTTAAATTACTATTTTCCTCTTTTCCATAATTTTGCATTATCCCTTAATCTTTTGTAATTCCTGCAGCAGCAAGTGTTCAAATATAAGTACTGATCAGAATCACTTTGTGTCAGGGACAAAACACACACAGGAAAAAGGCATCCCACTGTCAATGGATCTATGATCAAAATGAAGATATAAAACTGCTGAGAAGAACAAAAACCATAGTCAAAAATTCACAGTCAACACAATATAAAAGTCAACCAAATAAGAAAAAATCTTTAGTAAGTGTTCAGGTACAAATTCTAAGCGGCAAATGAGTATAATTTTCTACATAAAATTAAAGTTTAAATGCCTCAAAAGCTTGAAAAATTATCACAGCATGTGAATGCTGTTTTATTCAACCCACATTTAATTTCAGATTTCCAACAGGGCTCAGGTATTTCCAGGACTGGAAAGACACGACCACTGGAAGAAATTATTTGTCTTGAACAATGTTGCAATTTTCTACATGACTGCAAGTCATTTACATTTCAGATCACCACTGCTGATGATGTATTTAAAATAAAAACTTCCAGAAACCTTGAAGATGCTCTCTCCAATGCCCAGCTCTGGTCTCACTGTATTTACATTTCCCCTCAAGCAGTGCAGGTTCAGCTGCTGCCAGGGCAGTGAATTCAGCAGCCACAGCACACCCAGAGAAGCAGATTGTGCTCCTGCTCCTGGCATTTCACTGCCCATGGCCAGATTGTCACTCCCCATTTGGTCTCTCAGGCTCCACATCACACCTTACATCTCTTTAATAACAACATTTAGCCCTCAGCATATGGGTAAAAGAACCACATGAGAGGGACTTTGCTATCCCAGGTCACCCTGTTAGATGAAATGACCCAAGTTCCCAAAAAAATGAGCAAAACACCAGTTCTCAATTCTGCTCCTGTTCAGACATTCCAAGTGAAGAATACAGGAAAATCTAGAAAGCTCAACAGTGAGTCAGGAATTGTAGCCTCCAATACCTCAGGGAAGAGAATGAGGGCTCTACAGGGCCCATCAAACTGGCTTCACAGTGACAAAATACCAATTTTGGATCCCACAAAGCTCTGCTAAGTTCATTTTAAATTATATGAAAGGCAGAATTGCTGTCAATAAGATGTAAATCCTGTCCATCTACTTAGCACAGAATAATCCTTCATCTTATCCTTCGTGCTAAAGAAGAATTAAAATTGCTGAACGCCAATGACAGTCTTCCAGATTTTTGTTTGTTTGTTTTATATTGAAAAAGAGGCTTCTGCTCAAAGTTATACACAGGAAAAAAAAAATGGCAAATGAAACACAACCCTGCACAGCCCTTGAGGATGTATGTAATTCCCAGGCCTCCATAATTTAATTATTTTTAAAATTTCTAGCTTTGTAGCAAACTCCCATTCCCAGGCATGAAATTACAGTCCTTGTAAACTTCTGCTGAGGAAGCATGGGAAGAAAATGAAATTGTTCTAACCAGTTCTAGTGCATTATTCTTGGACTTCAAACAATTGAATGCATCACCCTTAGTGCTTCAGAGTCAACACTGAATAAACATCTCTTACATCTTTTAAGCTTGTTTGTGCTAATCTATGCTGATCTACATCAGGTCAGGAATTATATTACAATGTGAAAGCTCAGTGTTTAAAGGTTGTGAAGTTTTAAGAGTTTTTCTCTCACATTTTAAAGAAGATAAAAGGTCAAGTGACTGCTGGCTGCACCTTTGGGAGAACTCTGCTACACAAGATGAGCTGAGTGTACAACAGTGGTGGAACATGCATCTGTCTCTGAGAATTTCCTTTCCTTTCCTTTCCTTTCCTTTCCTTTCCTTTCCTTTCCTTTCCTTTCCTTTCCTTTCCTTTCCTTTACTTTCACTCTTTTTTTTTTTTCTTTTTCCTTTTTGTTTTTTTTTTTTTTTTTTTTTTTTTTTTTTTTTTTTTTTTTTTTTTTCCTTTTCTGCCTTTTTTTTTTTTTTTGTTTTTCCTTTTTTTTTTTCCGTTCTTTCCTTTTCCTTTTTTCCTTTTTCCTTTTTTTCCTTTTTTTTTCCTTTTTTTTCCTTTTTTTTCCTTTTCCCTTTTCCTTTTTCCTTTTCTTCCTTTCCTTTTTTTCCTTTCCTTTTTTTTTCCTTTCCTTTCCTTTCCTTTTCCTTTTTTCCTTTCCTTTTTTCCTTTTCCTTTCCTTTCCTCCTTCCTTTCCTTTTCCTGCCCTGCCCTGCCCTGCCCTGCCCTGCCCGCCCTGCTGCCCTGCCCTGCCCCTGCCCTGCCCTGCCCATTCCTTTTTTTCCTTTCCCTTTTTCCTTTCCACCCCTTCCCACCCCTGCCCCTGCCCCTTTCCTCACTGCCATGATCAGAGGTTCTCCCACTCTGTTGCCTTCTTTACAGGCACATTTTGTACCTCACTCTAACTGCAATCCCATTTCTCCCTGCCCAGCACAATCGAACAGTCCATTCCCCACTGACAGCCCCATTCCAGCTCTGCCCATGGAATGAGCACCCTGGCAGTGCTCCCCAGGTCACTGCTCTGCCATCTCAGTCCCAGGCCTGGGAAATGGAACTGGAGTCAATCAAGCAATTAAATTTGAGACTTCCTAGCCACTGGAAATGCGGCAGTCGTCCTCTAATACACCTACAGGAAATTAAAGAACGTTATCATCAGCCTATGAATAACTTTTTAATTCAACCTGCTGCACCAGCAGATGCCAGGTGGCTGCATCTGCACCAATATAGCACCTGTCCCAGGTACCAATATAGCACAGCACAAGGCTACCTCTTCTCTTTATTAGAGGCTTACTTTAAATCAGCTTTGCAGCTCTTCACGATATGGCCTGTTTCCCTCTATCTCTGCTTTTAGTAATATCTGCTAATAAACAACATGACAAATATTTGATAATAAACAATAGTAGAAGCCTGCATGAACCAAACCTGTTTCTCAAGAGCACTGATATTGTTTCATATCAAAACATTTGGAGGACAAATCTGATAACCTTTTAGGTACCACTGAAAGTTATGATTCAGATGATTTTTTTTTTTTCACACTATGGAACAAAACACAGAGTTTAGCTGCCAATTAGTCTTACCCTGTAAAGCATTTTCTCACTAATTCTGCCAATTCATTCCACTTAGGATCTGGAACTTAAATGGAGGAGGAGGGGGTGAGTTAAAAATAGCAGCAGAAGAAAAGAAGAAAAAAAAAAAAATGAAGAAAAAAAAGCCAATTAGCAGGAATTGCCACAGTAACCTTTGTCGGGATAAATTTTAAGGTATAAGGCTCCAAGATAGTTACTATGGCGACCATGGGCACGTGCAAGGTACCTCTAATGAGAAATGCAGTATCCATCACACAAGCAAGTGGATGCAGCAGCAGCAGCCCAACAGGCTATTTAAAGACACTTTTCTCCCCTGCCACTTCTTTTTTCAAAGAGCAGCAGGAAAATAAACTATTAATCAAGTAGCTTTAATGTGTGGGGTTTTCTCAGTGTTTTATTCTTTCCCCACTCCTTCAGTCGCTGAACTGTTAAGATCTCAGTATAAGATTTATCCAAATTGAACACATTAGATTTACAAACATTACCCACACTTTGCCTACTCTTTGCAAAATAAATTTAACTCACAAGTCATCCAAAAACTCCAAGGAATGAAAGGTATTGACCTAGAAAAATGAGACAGACACAGGTTTAAGACTAAAAAATAAGAAAAATGTTCGTGAAAAATCTTGTACCAGTTCTCTTATTTGCCAATACAACGTGCAGCTGTTATCATTTTAAAAAATATATTTTACTAGATGGAATCTCAGATGTATGTTTGGTATTTTCTCCAAATACACACAGAAAAGTAGTCAAAAGTGAACAGCTTAAAAAAATAAGGTTTCTCCTTTTTCTACAAGAAGCCCACTTCATTTCCAGTGTTTACAAACAAAGTCTACTTCAAACATGGGCTGTCACAGCCACCACAAGCACCCTCATTAAGGACAAGCTTGGATTAACTTGTTCCAGCATACACAAAATGACACAGTTCCCATCAGGACCCTAAAAAACATACTTCAAGACCCTAAAAAAAATAATAAAACGTGTGCTGCTGCAACTCCTTGGTACCTCTCAGAGCGCTGCTTCCAACCCTGGGCTCCCCAGCACAGGAGAGACCTGCACCTGCAGGAGAGGCTGCAAAGGAGGGCCATGGAAATGCTCAGAGGGCTGAGCCCCTCTGCTCTGGACCCAGGCTGGGAGAGCTGGGGGGGCTCAGCCTGGATATGGGATGGCTCCAGGGAGACCTTGGAGCAGCTTCCAGTGCCTAAAAGAAGTGAGAAAACCTGAGAGTTACTTTTCACCAAGGCCTGCAGTGACCTGACAGAGGTTTTAAATGGAAAGAGGGCAGATTTAAATGTGATATAAGGAAAGTGGCTTTTATGACGAGGGTGGTTCTGGCACGGGGTGCCCAGAGAAACTGTGGATGCCCCATCCTGGAAGTGCTCAAGGTTGGATGGGGCTTGGAGCCACCTGAAATAGTGGGAGGTGTCTCTGCCCATGGCAGGGATCAGAAGGGGATGATCCTGAAGGTCCCTCCCAACCCAAACCATTCTATGTTTCTATAATTTCAAACTACACATTGAACAGAAAGGTTTGTTCAACACCATGCCCAACCTCAAACCTGGCACCATCACCCTTCTCAAAGCCTGGGCCAGCTGTCAGTGGTAACTCACTGTGCTGGGACCACAGGAACAGCCCTGGTTCATACACAGTGTCAGTCACTGCTCCTGCCCTCACTGTTAACACAGGTACACTTCACTGCAGCCTTCCACTCGCAGTTTTTGCTTGATCAAGTCTGGTTTTGTTCATACCAAACTGAATCTTCATGCAGTGAAAGAATCCTATTCGTGCCTCTTAACTATCAATAAATTACTGAACTGCAATTTTTATCTTTCTCCGGTGCTAAAGAGGCGGCTTCTCTCCTTTTAAACCACTGCAAATTAAATACTAAAATCTTTCTTTAAGTAATGCATCTAAGCCCAAAGCACTCAGGAGAACACACTGTGAAAACCAGATCAATGGTAGCTTGTGATTTAAATAGGTTAAATGTGGGTTTGGCAACTTTGCAGCCAAGCCTTTGCATTGATATTAGCAGGTGTTAGATCTCCTTGAAGCTGCAAAGCTCTGCCAACTCATCAGGAGATGCACAACTCATTAACTCAATTTGATATAAAAGATAGGGCTGAGAAGCTTCCCTGATGAAGTAACTTTGGAAGGAAACTTTGGTGGTGAGTATAATTTACATATTAGCCCCTCACTTGTCAAAGGAAAAGATTTTAGCTGAGATAATCCCATGTCTGGGACTTTACCACACATTTCACAGCCAGCTATTAACAGAATTAATATTCTGCCATGTGTTCTGCAGAGTTGACATTTATCTCAGGTCAAACTGTTTTTTAAAAAAGACAATGAATAAATACTTCAGGAAAAATACTTTTATTCTAGTAAACTGTTAGAGCAGGAGTCAGAGAGAAAAATTTCCTCATGCAAGCAATGACTCAGTAGATTCTTTCCAAAAGAAGTTTGTTTCTAGAGACTTCTATAGATAGGAAGAAAACCCACATTTTAATTCTATGAAAAGCACACTAAACCACTGGCCCAAATCTATTCTGCTACACTGAGTTTATCTAGTTGCAATAAATACCTGAATTTATCCAGATTATAACTGTTTTGTTATGTAGTTTATAACTCTGTCAGCTGACTCAAAATATTAAAGCAAATGTTGCTCTCCTGCTTGTCCACTGCCACCTTCTCTCAGTTAAAGCTCAGAGCTAAAACCACCTGGCATCAGCACAATTTGAGGGAAAGAAGACTCTGAAGAGGAGAATAAGCAACAGGGGAGAGGAGAAATAAGAGTATTTGAAGCACCCAGAAGAGCACCTGCCATTAGTGAGGAAAATCTCAATTCCATCCCAAAATAATCTACTATAAACAGCTTCCAACCAGCTCCTCAGCAGTGCAAATCCTGCAACAACTGCATGTGTGGGAACACTCCAGAAACCTTCAGGTTAGAAGTCAGGAAAAAATCTGTGGACAACAGCAAAACCTTCACCAAGAAGAAATAATTCAGGTTTGTGAAGACAGTTTCAAATTTAACCACCTTAAAACAGTTACACCAACCAGCAGAGCTTTATCTTGTAATTAAGTGGGGGGAAAAAAAATACTACCAATCATCTCAGACAATTAAACTTGAAATATTTTTATACTTCATTCTTCTATTCACAACGTGTGCTTGCTTTTATTTTCTCTTTTTCCCCTGAAGTGTAACACTGGATTCCTCTCTCATATCAGGTTCCCTTTTGCAAATATTTTTCTCCGAGCACTTCCTTTCAACTTAAATAGTTTTCAAGTATCATCTTCTCACTTGGTGAGATCATTCCAAAGAAGTGAAAATATCCTGCCCTGTGCTGATACAAAACATTCTGCTAAAAAAGATGTTTGTTTAGTATTCAACCCCTACTGAGTGATAGGTAGGATTCTCCCAGATGTATTAAAACTTGGATCCAACTCCTAAGAGACAAAAGGCAGCCCTGAGTTCATCATCCACTATTAAAAGCTCAGATTCTTTTTCCACCCTGTTCATCACTCTGGATTTATTAAGACTGAAGTTCACCTGACAATTCATCACCTTGTCCTCTGTAACTGCTCCCATCAGCTCCCTCCTTTACAGTGCAGCACCGGGGCCCTTCCCAGCCCCCTGCCCACCCCTCTTCCAACCCAGATCCAGACAAAGCTGAGCAGCTCAGGGCCCTGAGGGGCTCCAATAAGGACCTCAGCTCTACAGGCTATTACTGCCTTTCTAAACTAATCACTAACCTTGCCTTCCTACCCCAGAGCAGCTTGTTTTCCCTATCAGCTTCTGGTGGGGAGCTCCTTCCCATGTCAAGAATCACATCAATAAGAGCCTCCTCACCCACAAACTTGTTTATTCCTGAACAGAACTTCAATGGATCTATGAGCTACAGCTTCCCTGCATAAAGCTCTGCTTACTCCTTCCTGGTTCAGCACATTTATTCGATGCAGCTGTACACATAAAACCGAAATAAACATGTAATTAACCTTCTTTAGCACCAGTCACCCTCTTTCCTAAGGGTACTTATTTATTATTTGACATATCAAATCTGGAATGTTTCCATGATGTCGGGATCTTTCATAGCCTGAAAGCACTCTACAGGATAAGGAATAATTTGGTAAGTGTATCTATGGAGGTTTTAAACACACCTCCTGCACTAGGCAGAAATCAAGGTGCTACATAATCCAGACTGAAAGTTGCTCTCCCACCGAGGGCCAGGAAATCAAACAATTCTCAGAGATCTCATTTCAGAGTTGTCAATTATACTTCAAATATACAAAGCTAGAGCAGAATTCTTCATTGTTATGAAAACACAGTGGAAAGAGTGCATTTCTGAAAACCTCAAACATGGCAATGCTCTCACTGGGGAGGATTCAGCCGCTGGAAGAGTGGGATGGAGTGAGGGGAAAAAGACATTAAAGAAGAAAGATTACAAATTTAACATCTCCCCATTCCCTGCCAAGATTAGACACTTTTATAGGGCAAATCACAAACTGTATTCACACTTAGCAGAATACTGGTTTGTTTTTTAAATTCAGGACCTATAAATCTTTCTATTATTCCAAAGAAGGCTTCAACTTTTTGCCTGTGATCTCAGTTATCATGGTGGCATTGGTGAGGGGGAAAGAAAACAAAACTTCCAAATCAGCATCTGGAGACACATTTGTAACTGCAAAATGAAAATGTCAAAAAAGGTTGGCTTTATATACTATAGCATTTACTTAACATCTTTCAGTGATCTTTTCAAATCACTGTTGTTTTAGCTTTTGTTTCCAGTTAATGAAGGCAGAATTAAATGGATGTCAAGAGTAAGAAATAAATTCAAGTTGATGAAGCACTAATTTTAAATGAGTGTTGTCTTTGAAGCAAATACTCACAAACCAGCTATTTTAATTATACTTTTGATCATCAAAAACAAATTAATAGAAACTGGATATTTTAATACCCAGCTTCAGGAAATCTATGCTATACCATCGTGATCTTTTACAGAACATCAGAGAGCAGGCACAAAGCCAAATCTGGGCAACATCCGAGTGTAACTTTCATAAATCCTTTGGCCATTAAGGCAGACGTAACTGGCAGCCACTCAAGACAATCTTCTTTCATCCCATTAACGCAGCCACCGTGTCACCACGGCCACAAAACACAGCCAAGTGCTCCTAAATGCAGGGAGTGTTATGGTCTAAATTAATCTATTTACCACAGATATCGATCAAACCAGGTGTGACCTGCAGACCTACACCCAAAAGCTCAGTCTCTTACTGGCAGCATAAACAAAAATGACCTGAAATGTGTTAGGGAGCCTTTCCACCAAAAAAAAAAAAAAAAAAAGTGTATATATATATATAAAATTGTAAATTGGGAAATGGACTGAAACTATTCAGTTACCTTCACCACTTTGCCCTGCGATCTCTAAAGGGTCTAGGAAGCATTCAGATACCCTTCACTCCTTATGTCCAAGTGTCCAAATATCAGAGCAATTTATTAGGCAAATGAATTCCACAGGATTTTTTTTCATCTGTTAGATGAACATACAATGCACCAGGTTTAGGTGTCAGTTTAGGAGCCGATAAAGTATTGAACTAACTGAACCCATGGAGGAGGACTGTGCAAATTCGCATTGCTCACATTAACACATTACTTAAAGTAAGGCATGAGTCTGCAGGTGAAAGGCTTACCAAAAAGTGGCACTATGCCATCTGTAACAGCAGAAAATACAGGAAAAAAGGCTAAGGAAAAGAATTTGTCTTCCAGATGCGGGTAAAAAAAAAAAAAAAAAAAAAAAACCAAGAGAGATTAGGACAAATTTTGGAAAGACAGAAAGTCTTGGAGAACGAAAGCAAGCAACAGAGGAACCAGTTCTATGGACACGTGCCTCTAACACTGCTGGCTTTGGGAAGAATGAGCAAGTTTACCAGTGAGTGGGCAGATTCTCCAATCAAGGAATAGTACAGGCTGGGATGTCCCTCAAACCTGGAAGTTGGCCATGAGGCCCCACGTTCACAGCACAGCACCAGGCAAGTAAATGAATCTTTGCACATGCAGGCACAGAGCTCAGGGCAGCTGCCCCTCCCTGCCCTGCCCTGGGCACTGCTGCATCCACTGGGGAGGAAAGAACTCTGAAACAACCTCTGCAACAACAGGCTCTGCAGCCTGCCTTGAACTGACACTTCAAGGCAAGTCTGGCAGAAAACTGGGCTGTGCCAACTGTGCTGGAGCTGCACAAATGCTCTCCCCCACTTCTCTGGGCTCCTGTGGGGGCACCTCGTGCTCGGCTGCCATCGGTTCACTCAGGACTCCCAGGGTTCTAACATGGATTTTATGAAGAGAGACAGCCAAGAGAATATCTCAGGTGTGCTGACCACAGAGCAGGCCTGAGACAATACAGAAATTTTGACTGTATCCGTCTCACAGAAATACAGACAAACGTGGGGAGAAAAAACAATGTTGATTAATACAACTTTCCTTTCTCCTTCGGTGTTCAGAAATCCTACTGGAAAAAGGACAAACCCAAAAGTTTCATGGAATCTTTTCTTCCTGGGAATACTGGTATTTTTGTATTTCATTCTAGCAGGGAGATTGATTCACAGTGAAAGGTTGATAATGTTCACCTTCATCCCCCACTTTTTTCCATCACCCATCAATGCTGAAACATGATTTTCTAAAACCACAGTCTGAATTTATTGGTTTGAATACGTGTGAATTAAGGGCAAGCACAAGTCATCTCAACTCTGACTTCTCTCAGGAAGAGGTATTTTTTCTTGTTTAGCTTGTTGCTCTAGTGTTATCTAACAAAAGAAACAATTATAATTTTTCTTACATTCTTATTTTTTCTTCCACATACCTTGCACAAATTGCATACCAATTTAAAAGTATGAGCACTTCGGTCAATTTTTTTTAATAGGCCTGCACTTTGTCAGATGCTTCCACAACTGTACCTAGCACCCAAAAATTTCAATAAATAATTTTTTTTTCAAGTATTGAATAAATTAAGGAAAGAAAAAAAAAAAAAAAAAAAAAAAAAAGTCTCTTAAAAAAAATTCCTAAATCTGAATCTTGAAATCAATTACTCTGACTTTTTTCAGGAGAGAGCTTTTGAACCCTGCCAGTCCTACAACCTGTAATCTACTTAGGATTTAAGGGGAAAATGAAGATGACTGGACTGGATTTTGAGTGATTTATAGCTCATTTAAAATTGGGACAGCAAACTCGTGCTTCATCTGTGTAATATTTTGTATAAGGGCCAAAATATCCAGCCACGTTTATGTTGTACCCTATTAAACTTAATAAATCCTGTCAGACACACTTGGCCTGCGCTCACAAAGCTCCTGTTTCCCCAGCTGCATACACAAAATATTATAAATAGTGTAAATTGGGTCTTCTGAGGCCAAGGCAATGTTCAGAGGGGTCAGAAAACCTGCCTTGCAGGAGAGATCCAGTGAGGCAGTCACCCCTGATTTAGGAAAAGGCAACTGAAGAAGTGGGAAAAGAAAAAGAATCTTATGGAAAGTCATGTAATACCAAAGGACCTGCCTACCCAGTGCAGTATCCCAGGATTGATATAATCCATACATTGAGATTTGGGGAAGGGAGGGAAGGGAAGAGGAAAACAATCCCCTTTTCTCAGACAAGTCTGAGAAAGCCAACCCAAAGGAAGCTCTTCATACCAGCAGCTGGAGAAGGAAAGTTCACCCGAGCTCAAATACACATTTTTTGACAGAAACAAATGCTAAATTCAAATGCAAATCATAGGAAATAGATTGTCTGCACATTCTCTATGCAAATACATCCTAACTATTCAGAAGAAAAAGATGATATTGCGTTAGGGACAGGACAGGGACAGAAACAGGAATATACGGCTGTAATACCAACAAGGGCATTTGTTTTCATCATCAGTTACAGGGATAGAACACTGGAAAAGGTCTTCCAGTTGGGAAGTGTGGCAATTGCAGGCAGATCTTTGGCAATTCCATGGAGGATGCCTCAGTCCCAGCCTTTGTAAAGGTCTTGCCCCCACTTCTCTGTGAGGGAGACGGTCTGACGACGCCTGAGGCCTTGAAATCTCTTCATTTCCAGATGCATTCATAGACAACTCAAAGTTCATTTTTTATTCATATGTTCACTTCCTTTAACCTTTACAGGAGAGCCTTCCTCTGTCCTCACCTCATAAAGTGCATTAATAATGCCTTTAAATTTTACTGCTCTTGTCAAACCGAAGTCAAAAGCCTTTTTATTTTCACTGGTCACCTGAATCTTCTACCATTTGATCTCCTCTCTGTCCTGTACGTGTGACCAGAACTGAGTATCAACATTCTCTCCTCCATTCCCTCTTTCTGTTTTCCTCTCCCGTTCTCAGATCACAGTTGGGTTTTGCAGTGCGGTCACACTGAGGACTCTCAGCCCCTGTGGTCACCCTTCGCACTTTACAAAGGAACCAGGACCACAGCAGGGACAAGCTGGGAATAAACCTCAAAAGAGCATCTGGTTTTCACGGGATGCAAATGGATTCCTTGAGTACTTCAGCTACAAAGCAGTCCACAACTGAAATTTCTCTTTATTACTTCTTATATTGCTCTTTCCCTTTTTTAATTATTGTTTGTTATTTCGCCATTTAATAGTTTTTGCAGAATCCTCCCGTAACATCTCCAGGTTTTGCGAAGTGCTTTGAAATAAATATGAAAATCATAACTGGCTCATACTATGGATCTGACCAGTACTAGATGTATCACCATTCCCTACCCAAACAATTCCTTTATAATATTTTTGTTGAAAATAACTAACTATTCATTCAAAATTATGTACTGTTTAAAGATGGATTTGGCCATTAGTAGAAAAAGGCAAGCCTTAAAAAAACTAAAAGTGTATTTAAAAACTGTCAAATAAGAGACAAAATGAAAACAATTGCCCTGACAACAAAGGGTGATTTTCATGTTTTAGTTAGTACAATTTGACTTGAAAGTATCTCAGAAATATCCAGCTGACCACAGATTTAACATGAAGACCAAGGGCAACTGCTGTGAAATTTTATTTTCTCTTGACAGCAGGCAAAGCCTTAATCATAGCAGCTTTGTCTTTAAAACATAAACTGTAACAGCAATGTATGGAAAAAAATCATTAATCTCCCACACAGACAACATGCCCTGTCATAAACAGACACACAAATTAAACACTGACTTGGCAGCTGTGAGAAATAACAATCATCATTTACTTACACATGGACAATAAATTTATTGGGGGAACTTCTGGTTCAGAATGGGGCAGAATTTTTTAATTCTTGCTCCCTTTGAAAGAGGACTGAGTTCAAAGTGTTTTCAAAATGTGCACTGTTAACTAATATTGCAGAAAGTGCATTATACCACTGCACAGACTTCACAGCTCAATTAATAAATGCATTTACATCAAACAATTAAGCACAGAAATGGCTCTCATAATTAGTATGCACACAAAGGACGTTAAAAAAATTCTTTCGTTTCCACGGATGAAAGAAACACCAGACTATGTGATGAAAGGTATAGAAGTGAAAATAATAATTTGTTTCTTTAATTATTCTTGTCTCATTAAAACATAACAGAAAAAAAATCAAACTGGGTGAAGTCAATACACACAGAAGTTCACCTAGCAAAATTGAGCAAAATACCTATAATTTTGCTGACTATAAAAAAAGAACCAAAACTTACCGTAGAGTGTATATATAAGCAAACACAGTCATTTAACCCTGTGACCCTGCTAAAAGGCAGGGTAAAACTGCTGACCCAGAAAGGAAGCCTGAACTTGAGTGTTGACTTTCCTACTGCAGTATTTCTTCAGCTTATTTTTAATTAGGCAGCTCCCAATTAAAAAAAATCAAAAGGCCAAAATTCCATCATGTTCTTTCACATCAGCATCCCCTGGGTCACCAGCACTTGTGAACTGCAAGTTTTGCACAAAAGCCTCTCCGATTTGAATTACCAACAAAACTATTTCCTCATTTACCACTATTTGGCCTGTCCTTCTCCTGTCCTGAGCATCCCAAGCTTTAATCCCTGTGGTCCTCACGCCAAGGCCAGGAGAGTCTGAAAAGGCCAAAGTGTGAATGTGCAGAGCCCACGTGGGGAAGATTTCAGCAGCTCAGCTGTGCTGTCCCTCAGGGACAGAGGGGAGCACTGATGCAGCCAGACCTCCCCAGCATCAATGCCTCGGGCACGGCGTGCGCAGAGTGGGAATGGGAATGGAAAGGCAGGGTGTGTGGTACAAAATGAGATATCCTGGGGCACACAACGAGATAACATCTATTACCATAAATTATGAAGTGATTTACACATAAATGAGGGTTGTCATGAAATTTAATTTTAATGGTTTGATAATCAAGAAACACAATAATTACCGTACCTAAGGTTTTTCAATAAATTCTGATCACTGTTAGTGGAAACTTTTTTGTTCACAGACATTAATACAATTCCCTCCAAGAGCTGTCTGCTATATTTTTCCATGTCAGAACAACTTGTTGATTGCCTCGTTGCTGGGATAAACAAGCTCAGATTTCCTACTGATTACATTCAAAACACTTGCACTTTGCTCATTGCAAAAGTCCTTTAACATTGCAGCTGACTGCTTCAAGAAACAGCTTTTTTCTTCTTCAGGAAACTGGAGACTCAGCTAGTCCAGAAAAAAATCTCTGGAGGCTGAACTTTCCAATAGCAGACACAAGAGAATTTGCTTGCCTCATCATCACATGTCATACATTCAACTGGAGAGGTGAAGAAAACTTGCAAAATTTTAAATTAACTGAAGATATTGCCACCTCTTCAGCATCACTCACTGCAGCCAGAACTTCTGTAGAGTAACTTGGCTGACATTTTTCATCAGGACACCAGGTCTCCAGTGCATTTCCCTGTGGATATCGAAGTTTAAAAAAGCTCCTGCAGATGTAAAGCAGGAAAAATTGAGTTGTAATCTAGCTTTGCAATGAACCCTAACATTATTTTCAGGAGTTCAACGAACAACCATCCACAACTCTTGCTCCTCTCTTTTCCTCAGCCAACATCACAGGAGAGGGAGGACAAATCTCCTGTCTCTTCCTTCTCTACTCCAACCTAATCTTGGTTCTCTTGTCTCCCCATCATCTCATGGGAATAAAAGACCTCCAACTAAAACATGTCACTAATTGTGCCACAAAGGGATACAAAGGAACATTTCAAGTCATGTGGAAACCAGAGATGGGAATATGAAGTCGCTAATTAACGTCCTGGGATATAGGGGGGAAAAAAAGGTTGATCCTTTGATTTGTTTGTCTGCAAAACAAGCAATGATGAAAGACAGAAAGATGAGTGAACAAAATAATCACTGTGCCCAAATTATCACTTCTGACTATAAAATGACAGGGAGCACAGTTGTTTCTCTGTGCTAAAATAGAGGGAAAAGAGCGTCACTTCTCAGAAACACTGCTGGTATATATCTCCAAGAACAGCTACAATGCACACAGTAAATAATCCAAATTATTGGCTGAAAAGTACAGCAAATTGTAAGTTTAAGCTTTTCTGAAAGCTAAAATGATAATTTTCACTAGTCAGCAGAATAGTCTTACTGTAGAAAAAGGCATCTATTTTCCAGATAGTCTTTTAATAGCCTAAAGGATGTCTCTTTTTCTAAGTAGTATAATACCAGTTTTTCCTGACATATGCAGTGTTATTGTAGCAGCTATTATTGCCCTGTCTCTAAGTTAATTGAAGCAAATTGCCTTCCAGACCTTAAAATAAAAATATTGTGCAGTACTCTACACATTTGATCCATTTTACATGAATACAAATAAGACAGAGAACAGGACAAGGCTGGAATGCACCAAACAATGTGGATACTACAAAATGGATCCCAGGGACTGCCCTTCATGGGCTCAGAAAGATTTGGCAGTGCCAGCACTGACCTACTGACAATCTCAGACTTTTTTTTGGCTTTTCTGTTTCCATCTCCTCACTCTCCCCACTGCCAGTACCATGGTCAATTGTACAGCTTCGTTACAAATCAAATATATTGCAGAGAGTGTGCTGTAAGTGCAGCACCCAAGAACTTCCACCAGCATTCCTCATTTTCCATGGGAGCAAAGCAAGAATCCCCTGCAAATTCCCTGTCAGGAGGCAAAAACCTACATTCTACAGTGACCACTGTGTAATATAGAGAAAAGAAGCAACACATCAAAACTTCCAAGGTATTTTTCTTTCTAAACATCCAACGTGGGAAGCAGAAGAGGCCAGAGTAAGCAGGATGCAGCATTATCCTTCTTTGTGGGTGTGGAGGCAGAGAATATGAAAACAATGAAAACACTTACAGTCCCCAGCAATAACAACAGGGACGAAGAAAACAATTTCCTGCTACCTCCACTCTGTCAGGATGGGAGATTTCAAAGTGAGGGTGATGAATAGAGAGAGAGTAAATTACAAAAGGAAGAGAAAGTGACCAAAGCTGGCAAAAAGTCGGAATTTAAATAAAGGCAGAATGAGGCAAGCATTAAGAATGAGGGCAGCATCCAAGAGGTACTGGGAAGAGGAAAGAAATCCTAAACTTGATTGGAAACCCTCTCTTTAAATATGAATCAGCTATTAATAACAATCAATATCCAAAGAAAAAAAATCCGAAAAGGAGACTCTAAAAAAGGGATGTGTTGAAAAGCTTTGCATATTTGGGTTGAAAATCTTGGTTCAAAAGCAGATTCCAGGCAACGCCTGCCCTGTATTAAAAAGTAAATTTCTGGAGCCATTGCTTAAAAAGGGAAAAGATTTATCCTTCTTTTATTTTTCCTTTTTTATTTTTCCACAAAGAGGAACGAACGTCTTTTTCTAGAAGGAGGAAGTTAATTTTAAAGCCCAGTGTATGTTCCACCTGCTTTTCTCTAGTAGATCTATTGGAATAAAAATTAAAACTAAGAGCAACATAGGAGCCATATACACAGTCTTAAAATTAAAAGCACTTACCTTCAAGAAATAGATAATAAACAAGTTTAGAACCAATAGAAAAACCCTATGCAATTTCTAACCAACACGAAAAACATATTTTGCAATAAGAATAAAAAAAACTTTAGAAGTTTAAATACCTGCAACACATAAGCAATCTCCCTTGATAAATGACTGTTTCAAAAGACTTTCTGAAAGGGTTTATATCCATTAAAATGTAATGATTTAAGGATATTTAAATTTAAATCCACAGGAAAATAAAATTCAACCAAAGGGATGCAAAGAAATTTCATAACATGATTTGTAGCTTAAATTCTCTCTGTTATATATTGCCCCAAAAACTTGGCATGAAAAATTTTTAAGGGTTTGAAAACTATAAAAACAATGCAAAAAACTCCAAGAGGCATAAAAATAAAATTACAAAACAATATGGACGTATAAG
Source organism: Sylvia atricapilla (assembly GCF_009819655.1). Lineage (NCBI taxonomy): Eukaryota > Metazoa > Chordata > Aves > Passeriformes > Sylviidae > Sylvia > Sylvia atricapilla. The sequence goes on from NC_089140.1 coordinate 148,699,437, forward strand.
AACAAGAACATTTTCGTGACTGCTTAAACTGCATTTTAAAAAAGAAAAAAAACCAATTCTTTCCAAATAAAAGGAAGAAGCACTGTATGTTACTGATGTTTTTGTCCATTGCTTGGTAAAGTAAAATTCAACCTGAGTTTGAGTCAACATGCTTCCACTTGGTTGTGCTCTGGGAGTCACCAAGGCAAAAAGCATTCCAAATTTCCTATTTTACCTATCCTGTAATTCTTCTTGACAGCTGCATTCCTTGCAATTAACGTGGTTTGACTTTGAACTTAATATCCATCCAGGCATTTGGAGCCATAAAAACATCTCTCTTTAACCAAGTTTCTCAGCTGCAGGCCTTAAAGTCTCTCCCAGAGAAGAGAGCAGTGCAGGGAGCCCCTGACCCAAAAGCAAGATTCCCTTTTTCACATTATCACCTTTTCTAGGATGAAATTGGAATTCAGAGGCAATGATCATCTGAAGGAGATTAATAAGGCAGCCCCAGGCAACAGCCAGCAGCAGGAATCTGAGGCAGGTGTATAATGGCAAATAATGGTTAATAATGAGCTGTACATCACCCTGGCAGGGCTTTAAGAATCAATACCCAAAACAGCCTGCTTGATCGGAAATATATTTTCCCACAGAGACTGGAATTGCTTTTTCTTCAATTCTATTTCTCTTTCCTGTAGTTTTCCTTTGTAGGAAAAGTGAGGAAATGGCTGGGGAACCACGTCAAGAAAATTTAAAACTGGGAAAGGATAACAAACTATCAGATTTTAACACCAGGATTACATTCGGAGCACATGGAAATTACATCCAAACACTCTACAAAAGTTAAATGAGGAGCACACCTCAGTACCAACTGCTTTGTATTTCATTATTTTCAGGACTACTACATGCAGAGCCAAAATAAATTTACTTGAGACATGGCTAAAACTTAGCGATGCACCTTCAGGAAAGCAAAACTTTTATATTCTTCAACATGTGTACAGCGTTTAAGAAGAAAAACAGGCACCTAAATGTCATCAGTTGTGTACAGAAAAATAATGTGGCTAAACCTGGGCCCTTTCAGCAGTGACAGCACTCACCGCTGACACTCCCCAGCGTGCAGAATTAAATCTTCATTGTTCCTGGCACTGATGGTCAGCTCGTGCTCTGTGGAGTTGAAGACATCAAGGAGGAGGTGACACTGCCGAGTGCTGTTCAGACAGAGGGAAAAAAGCATAATTTCAGTGATGATATTACTGTGTGTCTATCAAAATTGGTGTTTATACATGGATATAGATATATATGCAAAGAATACATACATTGACGTACAGGTTTTATCTCCTCCTCCAATTGTAAGAGCATCCTTATCCTTACTAAAAACAACCTTTTTAAATATTAGGTTTTTTTTGCTAGAATGGAACAGAAGGATACATCCTAAAGAGAAGCAGTCCCATGACAATTCTGACCTGCACATTATCAAGGCCCACAGCATTTGTTCACCTGTCTCTATTCTCACTTTGCAGGTTTTACATTCATTTCTGTGGGGAAAACCACAGACATTTTTCAGTTTTTCTTGAACCTTCACATAAAAAGAGTTGTATTATTTTAAATTACTTTGGCATTACCTCTTTAAGACACAAATTTGCAACTAAAATTTTAAATTGGTTTAAGTTCGTTGTAAAGGAAAAATTTTGTTGTAAATGAGAAATTTCATTGTAAAGGAGAAATTCCATTTCCATGGCTTGTCCAGAGACCAAAACAAGCTGGCAATTGGAGCACTTAACCTTGAGAAGAACTTCTCTGAGAGGGAGAATGCTCCTCCCTCTGTAAAACAGGCAAACACAGGCACTTCTCACAGAAAAACTTAATATTTGTCAGCTACTATCCTTTAAATCCAAATTTCCCTAGATGCATTTGACAGAAATACATCAACTGCATGTCTGGTAATAAGAAAATAATACTGACAAAGTTGTAGAATAGAAACTTTACTCCAAAAGTTCATTCCAGTAAACCTTTTCATTATAATTAAAATTATAATATTCACCAGTCTTATTAATTATGATAATATTTATAATAATAATTTAATAATTCAGTTACTACTTAATACAATTAAGTGTTAGTATTTTCAATACTTATTTTACTCTAATTAGTATTCTGGAAAATGTTATTCTAATTTACAACCTTTTCTTCCATGTGAGAATAAGCAGAAATAATAGCAATGGTGATAAAAATATAATACCCAAGAAAATTTATTGGAACCGGGTACCAAAATGCCAAATCCAATCAGATAGCTGCAATAACACTTTACCAATCTATCTGAAATGAAAAGCTTCCCAAGAGGCTTCTGAACAACCCAGAAATATTCCCAAAAGGGAAGAAAGAGGAATATTGGTGAGGTGAGAGTTGTCAGAGCCATCCTTCAACGTGCACAATCAAGCTACATTTGTGTGTCTGGGGCAACCAAGAATATTTACAGTTATTATAGTCATAGGTGTTGTAGTTACTGCACAGTAGTTTACAATTGAACTGAAATTCCATTCCAAAGGCAACTAAACTCAGAGGTCCAGGAGTTTAAGAACTGTTCTACTTTGGAAATAGTTTCTCTGGTCCATAATACAACTCTGTTCTGGAAATCAAAGATGTTCCTTCCAGAGCACACACAGGAGGACAAGTTTTGCCAGCCCTGGGGGTGGGAATGCTCCCAGGACAAGCCCAGGAGGTGGAGGTTTAGGTCCCCAAGTGACAATAATGTCCCCTGCAGCCAGGCACTGCGAGAACAGCAAGTACTGCTGGGGTCAGGACCAAGTCTCTTAGCAAAAATAAAAAGCAAAACTGGGGGTGGAGGCTTTTTTAATATATATTTTAAGAGATTTCTCTCCCTTTGTAAAACCTCAATGACTGCTGAATACAGAGGGGGATGCAGGAAGGCAGCCCAGTGCCTGAAGCAAACACGTCAAAACTCAAGAATTTAGAACAAATAAGGAGACGTGGCATTTGTTAGAAACTTCTTCCTTAGAACTCACAAGAAAGAAATAACTGGAAGGCCAGTACTTGAGTCAATTACCAGAAAGAAATGGAAAAGAAAAGGGGGAAAAGCTTTTATCAGCTTATACCTCACTGGGAGAGTGAGATGAGACCTGTGAAGTCTCAGACAACTTCTGCATCTCCAGTAGAAACAAGGTGATGGTCTGGAAGAGCAACTTCCAGTGTAGATTAGTTTTAAACACTTAATATGGAAGGAATTTTTTATTTCTGCCACAGCAAACCCAAAAAAAACCCCCAAAACCATTCAAACTTCCTGCAATATCTTCTGGCAGCAGAGCCAAAGTTTTGCAAATAAAACAATTCACACCACAAAGGACCTACACAAGCAACTGCCCTTCAGGACAAAACAACATCACTGATATCAAAAATCTCCAAATATGAATTCTTGAAAATTATTCATCATTATGACATTTATTTCCTCCTATTCCAACACTACACAAAATAGACATGTAGGAGAAATAATTCTTTTCTTGTAATTTTTTGTTAATTCTCAAGGGAAATGTTTAGGTAAAAAAAATATAAAATTTGAAGTTACAGGAATATTACAGTACCTTGAAAACTTAGAAGAATAAGATATTAGTGTGTAAGAATTGAAAGTAACATTAAGACTGCAGAAAAAGATAGCACTAGATCTTCAGAATAAATACAGGACAATATCAAAGAGACTATTACAGCAACAAAAAGCAAACACAATTAAAGGTTAATTTTTATTATTATTATTAAACTAGGAAGCTTCAAAAAGAAGCTGCATCCAAGCTCATCTTATGTTTATCCAAGAAAGCATAAGCTCTAGAAAATCAGATGTTATGCCAAAAAAATTTGAAAAACAAAACAAAACTAAAAAAAAACCCACCCAAAACCAAACCAACAAACATCACAAACAAACAGAAAGGAAAAACACAAACAAACAGAGAGGGAAAAAAAGAAACCCTGAAGCTCTCAAAGAATAATTTGCTAAAGATCTGAGAACTAGCAGGATTTTTTTTCTTTTTTTTTTTTTTTTTTTTTTCACATTCTGCAGTCAGTAAGAGCATGTAGAACTCATGATGCTGAGTTATGAAACTTCCAGGAAAATGAAGAATTAACAAGAAAGTCAAATAGTTAACAATAATTTTCCCTCCAGCAGAACCTACAGAAGGCCATTCATTGCAAGACAGGAATTAAAGTCCCTATTTATTAAAGAACCTATTTATTTATGTCAGTAAAGGAGATTTGAGAGGCAAATCATGTTCATGCAAGTGTGACAAAGGAACTCCAGTAAGATTTTCGTGAACTCCTATATTTTAGTGCAGTCATGAATGTGTTTCTTAAACCAAGTTCTTTACCAGAAAAATTCAAACATTGAGTAGTTTTAAGGATTTTAAGGCAATTGACCAAATCTTAGACCACTAGTGCTGACCTCAACATTATGTAAATCAGGGTGTTTTAAAGTCTGCCAGGTTATAAAAAAACCCCTAAAACACTCAAAAGAATAAATGGATCTCAAGTTGATTACATTATATACCATAATGGCCTACTGACACAGAAACAGAGAAACACCAGTCATAACCCACAGATTTCTGGAACTGGGAAAGATTTGCCCACATATACGCAATTTATTATCCCTTTCCCAAACTATCCACCACCTTTTAATGGTTTACACTAAATATTTAATTGGTTGAGGAGGATAGATCTTGAGTCCTCTAAGTTTAGTTAAGCAGGTGTTAGTTACCATTCATCCCAGAGAAGGCAGAGAACACCCCACATTTCACCCATTCTGAAGGGTCACCAGTGACTTCCCACTCGTTTTTAGGGGTCATTTAATTGTTACCAGCTCCTTTTGAAGGTTTGGGTTGAACACATCCAGAATCAGCCGGTTTTCGTTTGGGTGGGGTGGGTTTATGTTGTATTTCTCTAGGGAATGATTTTTCCCCAGGACCCCTGAAGCCTGTAATCATGTAGTTTTACCCTTCCTTCCTTTCTTGACCCAATTGGCTGAGGTCCAGCCATCCCCCCTGGGCAGAAACCTTGATAAGGGCCTGTCCTCCCTCTTTCTTCCTCTTGCCCTCCGGCTCTCCAAGGCTCCAGCCCTCTTTCCCTCCTTCTGGACCTTTCTTGCCCTCTGGACCTCCTGCCCTCGTTTCCCCTCCTGGAATAAACGTCTTGGATCAACCCTGGGGGTAAGAGCCTCTTTTGGATCTTCTGCCCTATCCCTGAAATATTCCCCCAAAGCCTCCCAAGAAACTGAGCTAGCCCCGGGGGGCTGCAGGGGATTAGTTTCAGGTTTGTGGTTTAGGATGGTATCAAACAAACACAACATGAAACCATCATGAGCTGTGCTGGACCATGCACGGACACCAGGACACAGAACAAAAGTTCATGAAAGGGTCTGACTCCTCTTCCCAGCTAATGAGAAGGAAGTAAGTCTGGTCCAATAAATTCAGCGTACTAATAATAATAGCACCCAAACTTTCTTCCATTTTGATAATCTTCCTGACTTATTCAAGACGCATGCTTTTGAAAAGTCTTCCATAAATGTCATGTTCAAGATTTTCTTTTACAAGTGACACAAAACTGCAGAAGGTTGTAGAGGTAAAAACTAGAATTAGAAGGAAACATTTTCAGTACACTGATTTATCATCTGAAAATCTCAGAATAAGAAATTTAAGTCAATACTGGTATCAAAAACCAAATAAGAAATCTTTTCTTTTAGTTGAAAAATGAGTTAATTGAACAGTTTCTTAGAGATTTAGTGTATAAATGAATTTCTGTTATGATCTACTGCAGAATTGAGAACATAGCACAAGCAAAAGTTAGCAGCACAATGAATCATGATGTATTTTTAAAATCTTACAATGCCAGTTATGGTTCCAAAAACAGTCACAAAACTGGGGCCATGGGAACTTCAGGCAAGTGACAATGACACTGTGATCTAGAAATCTCTTTCAGGAGGATTGTGATTACTTGAAATGACAGCTGAGGATATCCTTCAGTAGCACTGAACACAGAATTAAACCCCAAATGCAGCTGCAATGATGGCTCACTTCAGTGAACAATCTCTCTGCAGTTCTGTCTCCAGCCTAGTTTAAAAGTCGTTTGAAACAAGAAGCTCTCAGGAGGGTTGGCAAGTTTTCTGCATCCTGACTCATCTCACTTTCCCATCAGCTGAAATCATGGAGTATTTTCATCTCCATGCTCTTTTTCCTTTTCTTTTTTCTTTTTCTTTTTTTTTTCTTTCTTATTTTTCCTCTTCTGCTTTCCTTGAACAGTCATTGCTACACAGAATGGACAAAGACAGGGAAGAGAAGCTTTGGCTCTGGTGACAACAGTGTGACAGATGACAACTCTGTCCTCCAAAATCCACTGACCAACACAAAGAGCAGCAAAAGCAGAAAAACGATCTACAGCACCTTTGCTGATGCTGTTGTTTCTTCAGTAGGGTCTCTTTAATTTAATTTTTAATAAATTATCTAAAAATGAAGTTTTCAAGACTAAGCTCAGGTGATTCAGTGAGTTTCTCCACCTTACTGGCAAAAGGTCTTTTCACATATTCCAAGAAGCGTCCTCATCTGACTTCTTCCAGTTGTAAACCTTTTCACTTATGTTAAATATTCCCAGCACATCTATAAATATTTTCAGATTTATGTTCTCACATCTTCATGTGTCAAACCATACATATTTAACATCTGGATCTCAAAAATCAATTCTCTCAATCTGCAAGCTACTTTCTGCTGCTCTTTCACGAACCCACTGCAATGTTACACCATTAGCACAAGTTAAATACCTCTGATTACCAGGATAATTTAACTATTGTATGTAACCTCCCACGTGTCATGAGTTAACACTCAGTAGAATCTATATTCAGCTCAAGAATGTAGAAATAAGGAATATATTTTAGAATCACATCCAATCCCGAGAACATTAATATAAACACATTGCTTGACAGATTTTCCTAATGATTTGTCAGTTTAATTGCACCAAATGAGAGCTTTATTTGCTTTATTTAGTTGAATTTGCCTGGTTCCTAATTTGACTGACTTTTATTATTAATACTTTTCATTAACAAAACAATGAACTTAATACTAATTATTTTCTCCGTGTAGAAACATCAGATCTATTTAAACAGGCCACATCTTAGTCCTCCAAACTAAACATCTTGTTCTTCAAGCACCCAAACAAGAGAGGTTTTCCTCCACCTTTCAAAGCTGTATGACATTTTCAACACCAAAATATTAAGAAAGGAAAGACTATAAGCAGCTGCCTATCAGCAGGTGACCAATTCTCATTCTGAATGTAGCAAATGTGAACATTTAATTTAAAAATCTGGCTATATAAAACCAACAAGGGTTTCAGAAACTGCTACACAACTTTTTATCATATAACAAACACAGCCTGTTAGAGCACAGCTGAAGAAACATTCAGAGCCCATGAAAACTGGCATATAACACATCTGAGACAAACAACAGGTATAAGAAGATTGTTCAAGAAAACCTAGTTAAGTTTCAACAGCAGACTTGCTTGGAGCTAAGAGGATATCAAAAAGAGGAGGAGAATCACACAAAACTATCAACAGAATGTTTCATTACACTGAACCATTTTCAATCCATCTCCAGTGGCAGTGTAGGATCAGATGATGGGATCCCCACTGGCAGTCTGGAACTCCACTGCTTGGAGGCCTGGAAGCACAGCAGTGTTTTGGGGGTTAAGCCCTGGTATGGAATCAATTAATGTGGTAAGGCAAATTACAGAAGACAATTAGTACAATTTTACTATATAGATGTATCTCCATTTAATAGTAAGTAAGTGGTTAAACAAGTAGATCCCTTGAAGCCCTTCAAGATTTCATTGAGCTGCAGGACAGAGCAGGAGAACTTTCAACATGAATTCCTTATCTCTTGTACCCCATTCCAGGGCTGCTCCAGACTCCGGCATTGCAGATGATGCCTCCTGGACAGTCCCCTCCCTGCACAGATGAACAAGCAGAGCCAAGGATCACAGGGAGCAGGATCAGAGGGAATATTTCCCAGCCCAAGGCTGCTCTGCCAGCCCTCTTGGATGCAAGCAGCTGAGGGAGCACAGCACAACACCCAAAGAAGGACTTGGGAGCAGATGAGATCCTCCACTGACAGAACATCCTCTGTCCCAGCAGGAGGGCTGAGATCTGAACCAGAATCAGGTGTGAGGAGAGCAGAAATCTGAACCAGATTAGGTGTTCAAAGAGCAGAGATCTGAACCACAATTGGGTGTTGGTGGAAGAGCAGAGATCTGGACCAGAATAAATGCTGGGAGAGCAGGGATCTGGACCAGAATTAGATGTTGGGAGAGCAGGGATCGGGACCAGAATCAGGCAGCAGATCAGGCACTGCAATGTGGCAAGGGCTGTATCCAATCGAACCCAACACCCCCCAGACCTGCACAGACAAAGGTTAAAAATATCTGTTGTCAAGATTAAACTCAACTGAAGATATATTTGAGGTGTGGTTAATGAAGTTTCTCCCCATGAGGCAGGAGCTTGTGCATGAGTGGAAGATAAAATTTTGCTTAGATATTTAAAGAAACAAAACCCAAGCCCAAATCCCCATTTGTTTCAGTGATATTTTCCATGCATTTCTGCTCAAGCAGCTAAATAGAAGAAATACCAATTAAGTTTGGAAAACTTTTACATAAACCATAATCTCTATGTTACAATGGGGGGGGGGGGGGGGGGGGGGGAAACACACAAAGTGTTTTCATTAACATTTTTCCTGGGGTTTTTTTCAATAAAGGCCTAGAGGAAGAATCATGCTCAAAGTTTTGGTTTGCTTTGACTTTTTAAGCCCAGTAGTTACGAAGATAATGTTTCTTACTTTTGTGGAGGCAAAATGCAAAATAAAACAATAAAATGAAAAAGAAAAGGAAAAAAAATTCAATCCAGAAAATGAAAGCAATGACATCTTCCATTCTGAAATGAGAGTTAAGGAGGTAAATTATAAAATACAATTTCTTGTAATGACTAAATAAAAATAGCTCAGCACCTCAGACAGTACTTAAGCAGTGAAATCTCAGCTGTAAACCAAAAGGAAATCAGATCTGAGTCTTTACCAGAGCAAGTAAAAAAAACCCCAGGCTTATAATTTGCTGTCCTTGTGTCTCAGATATTGGCAGAGATGATCAACAGTAAAAAAACAAACTTTGTTTCCTCTAATGATGAGCAGTTATTCCTAGCAGATTGGGATACACATTTCTGCCACTTTTTACTCTAAATTATAATATCAAATGCCGCAACTTCTCCTTCTGATGGAGAACCTGCACAGGAATGCACAAGAGTAAAGGAACAATGTTACAGATCACTAAGGACTATAATATGGAACAAGCAATAAGAGATAAGGACACCAAAATACCTTCATGACTTAGCAAACAATATACCCCTGAAGTAACAAAAAAAAAAAAAAACACCCCACCGAAAACACCCAAACAAAAAACACAAAATCACTCACACAATAAAAACACCCAAAAACCCAAAACCTAAATAAACAAAAAGCTTTTTGACAGGTCTGGCAAGAAAACATTTCTGAGAGAAATGTAAATATTACAGTCTTTTTCTCCGACTCAGTAAAGCTTTTAGGCAGCCTTAAATGCAGCCACATCTTTAACTCCATCTCCAACCAGCAAACCACTGACAGTTTCCACTGACCTAACTGCTGATCAGTGTGATGAACAGGCAAAGGATGAAGCAAACACACACAACGTGAGCTGAAGCACTTGGCTGAACTGGAGCCACTAAATATAGCACCAGCTGCCACAGCACATGGGAAACTGTGCCCTGCTAACACAGAAACTCTGCCTTTGAATTAGCACCTCCATCTATTCGTAAAGATTTCAGGATGAAATGCTTGTCCCACATCATGAACTCCAGAGAGCAGATTAACGAGGCAGGGGTGGGATAAGCTTGGCCTACACAAAACACAAAACAAAAGCTGGGGAAGCCAGGCACAAAAAGCCAACATCCCAACAAGGGGAGTCAAATAAATGTGTCAGGTGGCGTTTAAAGCTTTGATGGAAGGTTTGCAGCTTCACCCGTAATATACTCTGTAAATATAAGGAATTGCAGTGAACCACAGAGCAGTCTGTCCATTAAAAATACACATTTTGAGAGAGACACTCATCATGGAGAGCTTCTTTGACACTGAATGGAGAGGACTGTGCCTTCAAATAATAAATGAAATCTGGTTATTTTAACCTGTATAATGAGTTTTCTTGAAAACTATTTTTAGCTGTGGTACTTCAGGAGACATCAAGGTTGTTCAAGAGACGTCACTTATTCAATCTTGAAAAGCTTACAAAGGCTGAAGAATGTGCCATTGCAGGGAGGAAACTGAACGTCATTAAAAAGGGGCCCAGAATTTTGCAAACAGTTGTTCCAGATACCATGTTCTGTCTTTGCCAAGTAGCATTAAATTTGTTTTATTTGAGCAACTCCTAAAATAATAAAACTGTGTTATGTTACAGTTTCAAGCAGCAAAATGCTCAAGAAACTTGCTTACTAATAGAGCCATATGGTTTTATAAAAGCTGGACACAAATGACTCACTAAAAATAATCTTGTTCGTCTCATTTTTGAACATCCTTCTTTAAAAACTATTGCAGCGTTTCAATATCTTTGCGTAACCTAAAATTCCTTTGCTATCTGCAAAGGTCATTATTTGCTCTCATCACCTGTGGGGAAGAACAGAATCCCCTCCCTCTTGGCAGTGTCATGATTAAAAACTCCGCTCCCTTGTCAGTCATCTTCCCTTCAGCAGGAACAGAAGTTGCTTTAAACATATGTTTTAGCAAAAATCCCATCTATCACTCTTCTTGCTCCACACTCTTCAACTTTTCTTCATGTTCAAGCCTAAAACTTTTCTTGGGGTTTTAATTCTTCTGCTCACAGCCCTGCTTTTCAGGCTATGCTGCTGCCACAGGCTGTCCATCTATCCTTGAACATTTCTGCCATGTTCTGATACTGGTGACTCAATTCTGTCTTTGAAAATTAAATATTCACCCAGTATCTCCTAGACTGGCCTTTCCTTCTTGCCCATCTTTAAATTTCTGAAGTCTGTCATGAAAGGGTCCAAGGCCCAGTAGGAATCTCTTGGATCAATTAAATTCCCTCTCAACTATTATTATTATTAGTGTTGCATACATAACTGCACTGAAATAACCTCAGAATTTAATCAAACCAAATTCTTGCTCCCACTGTGCAGAGAGTGTTTTTTTACAATAATCCTACTAATTATTAAAACTGATTGCATTCAGTGGCTGATAAATTTTATTCAAACATTTTCATGACCACAGCATTTGAACACCACCACGTGTTGCCTTGATTTTTAATGTTCACTATGACATGTGAAACTACTCTGTGGTTTACAAGAGACAACAAACACAGAAGGAGAGTCTGGTCACAACTTATTCAACAGATCATTCACATGTGCATTTTCAGCAAGATTCTGGTATAAAAACACCAAACTTTATAATGCACAACACACCACAACTGCTAAGAAATACAAAATAAAGTCATCAAATTGTACAATAAACATGAGATATCCTGCCCCTGCTAAAATACATCATCATGAGAAAATGTCTGAACCTCAGAAGCTGTTGAATGCACATTAACTGCTTCAATAAACTCCTAAATGAGCAATTTTGAAAATTTCTTCATGTAATTTTTTACCTCCATGTTTCTGATGATATTAAAAATGTTTCCAATGTAGTCTTAAGTTATGTTCAAGAGAACAGAGAGAGCGAATGGGATTTCAGGAGTCAGGGAAATCTCACCTTGTTGCTGGCAGGGTACTGATGCGAGTGAAGAAAACAGAGGGCTCCACCTCCACGTGGAGGCCCAGGGCAAGGTTCCTGTAATATCCTTCAGCATGTCCAGGTCCACCAGAGTACTTGAAATTCAAAATGGCTTCCAGTGTCTAGAGGAATAAAAGTCAATTCCTTGTTAGCTATTTTTCACTACTCTGCATTTCACAAGTTCAATTAAATTAGGCCACAGAAGTGATTTGCAAATCTGCTTTCCTAACCCATCTGTTCTGCTATCTCAGGAAAAAAGGCCACCTAACAAATAAATGCAGCTTAGGCAAACAGTTGCCTAATCCTTTTGAAAACCAAAGAGTGCAGCACAAAGTCAGCTGGACTTTCCTTTACATAATTCCTCTCGATATCACATTCAACATTGAAAAAAATTAAAAATGTTGCTTAAAAGAATTAAGGTTTATTAAATGCTCCACTCTTTCATACTCTTGAAAAATATTCACCACTTCACTATCTGCAAAATCAAATGGAAAAGCTTCAAAGTTTGGGGGCAGATAAAGATCATACAAAGCTAAAAGAATCTGGTCTCCCAACAAGTCACTGCAAACTTACTCTCATGTCCATGAACTGACAGATTGGAACAAGACCTAATTGCATGCACCTTGTCTTTGTGTTTATTTTACAGGAAATGGCTGGCTAGTAAATATAAAAATCGGGATGATTCTCTAGCATGAGCCTTATGCACTCATTGCTGTCAGCAGCACTGAGCCCTTTACAGTTCTGTGAGGAAATCTGGGCCTTTGTGCCTTTCCCCTCGATGAACAGCATGGGACAAGGTGTGCCACACAGTCCCTCATGTCATCATCAGTGTCCAAGCTCAGGACAACCCTTTGATTGATCCAAAGGGATTATTCACCACCTCTTCTTTCATTATGTTCCTGAAATATGATTTGCTGGAAGCAAGGTGAGAATTTGGGAAATGTCACTGGATTTTTTTTTTTTCCTCACATTTTTATTCTGGTCCTCGGGCAGCTGCTGCTGCCACATCTCAGAGCAAGGACAGAGGCAGTGCCAGCCCTCCACCCTAAGGTGGACATCACATATTATGCTGAAGCCTGTATCTGGAAGGACAGACACTTCTTAAAAGGCTTTAGAAACAACATCAATTTCACCTTTGTTTGGCTTTTAGCTCATTCTTTATAAAAAAATGACAAAAAAATCCAAAACTCAAGTCAACAACTTATCCAGGAAAGCAAATCTATTTATCAGACACCATCAAGCCTCAGATAAGTAAAAGCACTCTGCCTTTCAACTGAAGATCTACAAAAAAATTTATGAGACCTGTTATTTTTTTTCCATGAGCTCTAAGGAACAATCTAAGGATTTTCCAACTTACAAAAACCCCCATTTCTGTTTGATACCATTCTGTTTATAAGTCTGGCTGAAGCAAAAGAAACTGAGATAGAACTATTTTCTTAAAATAACCACAATCTAGTGGTTTAAAGAATACCAAAATCTAGTGTTTAATGGTCTGCTGTATGTGTGCACTTAACTGTTCTGCCTATTTCCAACTCCCTTTTAAGTGGACTAATTTTAATTCTTAATTTAGTTTCATTAAAATTCATGAGAGTCACCTTACATACAAATAAAACCCTCCACTGGGCACTCTGGATATCCCCACCTACTCTGCTTATGTCAATTCCTAATTTGTAGTTAATGAACTCAAGTTTATGTCAGGAGAGCTAATCAATATTAAACACAAAAATAAAAAAGCACAAACCCATTCAAAACATACTTCATCCTAATTAACCAACCGGACCATTTCATAAAAATCAGAGCCAGGCTCTGTAAGTGCAGGGATCTGACACTGCTTATGTTGTAATGGGAGAATGGACTTCAATTTCAATTAGGGCATGGTGAAAACTCTGTGCATGTTCTGTATGATTGCTGTAATGCTCACAGGCTCCTGCTGGGAAAAGCTCCATGGCTCACTCTTCACAGGACCATGGCAAAAAGCTGCTTTAGCAGGCCCAGCCCCATGTCATTACAGGTAAACACATCACAGATTTCAGCTTGAAAGGTCACAGAGCATCACGATTCCACAATCAAACGCCTTTCCATCCTCCACCAAGTGAAAAAACCTCCAGGAAAAAGGCTTAAAATGCAACCATTATGTGCCACTGATGAGCAGGAGAGTTCAAGGGCACCACCATAATCTTGGTCCCTGTTGCAATGAGGAATTTGTGAGAGAAATCCTGATGATGATGTTGTGCCTCCTGAAATCCCACTGGAATGGGGAAAAGGAAACCCAACCATCTTCTACTAATCCAGACAGCAGCAGGACATCCCTTCTCACCCAAAATGTAAGATCTAACTGGGCACATTAAACACTGAGGAGACAAGAGATTCTGAGACCTGCAGAACAGTCAAACCTCTGTTCTTTCTCTGGCCATGATGATTTGCAGGAGTCTATGAATGTGCACATGCACACAAGGAAAAAACATCAGCTAGACTTTACATCAGGACTGTAGATGGATGTGTAGGTGAGGAGCATGACTGAAGGAAATAATATTTTCTTCAGGAGCCTTCAGGTGGTTAGAGAAAGTTTTATTGCTTAGGATTTATGCAATATGAACAGAAAAAAGAAATTTAAAAAAAACCTCATAACAACAACAACAGAATTCAATCACCTTTAAAACCTCAAAAATTACTTCACCTCTAACATGAAAAATTGATTTTCTATCTCTCTGATAGAGAAAAAAAGGAAAACCTACACTTTCATAAACCTACAAATTTAAAATCATTTACCACTCTCTCCCACAGAACCTTTAGAGAACAGCTCAAATGCTACAGCTCCCAATTTAAATAATGTTGTATCCTGACTCTGTCAAACCTTCAGAAATCACAGCCTGAGCTGCAGAGTCTCTTCATCCTTACAAATCCCAATAGCATCTCTTAGATTTCTCCAAACTGCATCACTGCAGACTGAAAATGAGATGACAGAGTGTCCAGAACCTCATTCTGCCTGCAGATGATCCATAAAAACAACAGGAAGGAAGGCAGGAAGGGAGGAAGGGAGGAATACACCAGGCTCTCAGGGCAGGCAGGAAAAGAAGCCTATTGATAAGTGTTGAACACACCTGAAATTCAGACACCTGAATGGTTTGGGGGATTCTTGTTTTTAAGGCAGAGCTCCATTCTGGAAACTCAAGAGTAAATATTTGCTGGGATGGCTTTGGCTGGGTAGGTTTTTTTTATTATTTTATTGGTCCTTCCTTCTATTGATGAAGAAAAGGAAACAAAAATGTTTCTGCATCCAAGTTTCAAATGAGAGATTCTTAACGAGCAGCAGCCACTATCAATGACAACTATCAGAAATATTCTGCAGATAAACTATCAAAATTGCTGGTTTGGTTTTTCATGCATTTTGTCCTCAAAGTATTTTCAGCATAGAGCTGGCATCAGTTTGTTCTCTTGTAATAAAATTTAAAGCAAACTTAGAAAGGAACTGAGGTTTGATGCCACAAATGAGAAGAAAACCATTGGGCACTAAAGTTTCCTCACTCACTGGCAACAGTCAGCACCCACCTGCCAACACCTCAGAGGTGACTCTGAGCAGAAACCCCTTTAACACTGATTTTTTATTGCCAATTCACTTGCAGTCCACAGCTCAGGCAAAGTATTTCCACTGAACTACTACCACAGTACTTCCTATGCAGAAGCAGAGAGTCAAATCCAAAGAAAATTTCCATTTAATTCTACAGATTATTGCTGCTCATGCAGAAGCTGGAATGTTACTGAGAACAGAAAACTCCAGAACAGGCAATGACAAAAGAAAGAGAGAAATGAAAGAGGGAATAGCTGTGTGAAGGGCATTTCTTGTGCTGGTAAGTGAAATATTGTGTTCAGTCCTTTCTGTCTTCTTGTTCTCAACGGAGAGATGGTCGACTGAATACCAGACTCAAGAAAATCTGCCCCACAAAAACTGCTCAGAGTTCTGTGTGGCAAATAACACTATTTTAGCTCAAGTATTTGTCTTAGGCCAAGAGCATGTTAAGGAACTATAAATCAAGGATATAAGGGCCCACCTGCAGAGATGTAATCATTATATGCTCTATGTAAAGGAAAATAAAACTTCCATAGAAGAACACAAAGCATCAGCTTAATTTAATATTAGCAATTATCATAATCAGACCTTTTTTTAAGAAAAAAAAATCCTTCAGAATATGGAAAGCATTTAAAATGTCATTTTCTTTAAAAAAAAAATAATTTAAAAACCAGCTGTAAAAACCTTTTAAAAACTGTTGAACAGCAAAATTAGAAATAATCAGCAAAGAAACCACCAACAGTGAGGATGACACGCAGTGCATGAATTAGTACTCAAGAAACTCAAATTTATAGTAAATGTGTTGTAAACGAGTAAACAATAAAATATTAATTTACTTTCCTCATTTCTGAGGAAAATTACTTTTATACATCTTAATTTTGGGTATTGTAAAATTCACCAGCGTGGAAACAGTTCAGGTCAAAAGTTCCTCGGTAGAATTCCTACATCACTCATTTTGCTTGGTCAATTTTTTTCCTTATTCTTGGTTTCTTTATTTCTAAACAATTTTACTGGCAATAACTGACTTCATCCCTGTGTGTATCTTGCTACTGGAAGAACCAGAAGATTCAGTTGTTATTATAGTTTTTTTCTTGGAGTATCCCATCAACCCATATCCTTCTCTTTGTGTTTAAGGAAGCCAAGCAAGATTTTGTCTTCAAATTTTTTTTCCAAACTGCAACTTTTTTTAAAAAATAATATTGCTGGTTTTCATAGTTAAATTAATAAATCATAATTTGTGAGCAAGGCTCACATACTTTATGTTTGCAGGGCTTTTCTAAATTCCCTTAGTATAGTAAAAATGGCCCTAAGTAGATCTCAGCACTCAATAGAAGACGAAATGTCAGTGCTACAGGAACTGCAGATGCTGACTAAAGAAATACCAGAAGGCCTGACTCAAAAATATACAAATTCAGAACATAACCTTTCCATTTTAGTTTCTGAATGGCTTCTAGAACACAATTCTCATTAATAAGTATCATTTCTTATGCGATTAGGGCTTGAAATTTGAATAAAGAATTTATTCTTGGTGTGCAACCTTCACATATACTTTCCTTTGGGAAAAAAAAAATACAGATTACTTGCCCAACTGTAAACATGATTTATTCCCAAATCCCATCCTGCTTCTTATATGCTTCTCACCCAAATTCTCATTAGCAGCACTGGCTCCATACATTCCTGAGTGTTCAGCCATTTTTTCTGACTTGAGCCCATTTTCTCACCTGTTGCCTTGTGTTTCCTGGTTTGGGTGTAGGATTTTTTCCCTTAAACTTACTATGAACCCAAATTCTGTTAAGTTGTCTCTGCCTTCCTCTCTCCCTCATTCCTCTTCTCTGACCATTCCACTGCCATACTCACCTCGAACCAATAATCAGTAAAATCCTCATCAGTAAAACAAAAAAGAAATAAAAAATGTGCTGCTTCATTAGTTCCATCTCACAAAAGGCACCAGAGGATCTGTCTCCACAAATTTAATTTCTCCATTTCTTCTACTGTGTGGAATGCTTAAAATCTTTAAAGAGCTTTGTGTAAATAAACCATGGATCAGGAATTTCAGCTGCCTAGCTGTAACTAATTAAATGATCTGGCAGTAACAAGGAGAAAGCGAGTTTCTCCAATTAACCACACTCTTTTCAAGGGCAGCAGGTGACCCTGGCAATGCCCAAGCTCCTGACAACACCAGAGATGGGCCCAAAACCATGTAGTACTGGATCAACCTCAAAAATGTCCAACCCTGCAAGCTGCAAGATTTAAATCCAAGCACGTGGATTACGCTTGTCCAACAACACATTTCAGACACAAACACAGGATATGGGACACAGCTGAATCCTTATTTTTAAGGAAAAGGCCAAAAAAGTGAGCCTTGAGAAGGAAATGGAGATGCTTAAATAGCTGAAACCAAGGAATATAAGACTCAAATACATCAAGCCTCCACTTTGTAGCAATTTGTGAACACAAGGACCGTGTCTATGTTTAGCACTGAGCTTAAAGCCCAGTGCTGGCATTTGGAAATGCACACAGTTCTGCCTAAGTATTCATCTGGCTATCAAAATTAATATAGATTAGCACTTTCTTGAGTTTTATTTACAGTGGTCTAACAAAAGAATACTTATCATTTTTGATTCTTCCCCTCATCACTGAGTCTACAGCCCATGGTTTCACATGGTAATCTGACAAAGAATACAGTCTGTATAAAAAAAGAGGCTTAAAGGATGATTTTGTGTAAAAAAGAATGAGGTTAAACAGCAATATTGTGATAAGCAAGTGGTGCTTCAGTGTCCATGGGCCGAATATCCTCCTCCTCACTTGTTCTCAGGAGGATAAAAGAAAAAAAAAAAAAAAAAAAAAAATAAAAAAAAAACAACACACCCCCACGGCTAAAGAGGAAAAGCAGAGACACTTCTGGTTACCTTCAGATTCTATAATTCTCTTTGGGAGGGCAAAAATCTCCAATCTAATAGGAAAATATTCTCCAGTTAAATGACAGTAGCATTGTGCCTTTATTAATTCCCAAGGAAAGAACAGCACTGCTGGAATCTGTGGTCTTGAGTTAGGCACAACTCTTCAGCTTAGAGTTTTTGGACCCAACTCTTGCTGCTGAACTCAGTCCTGAAGGACTTGGATCTTGATACTCCCCAAAGCTTCTTCCATGCAGGAATTCACATCATTCCTTCACATCCAGACCTTCCTTCACTTGAAATGCTGGTATTAAAAGGACATTGGGGAGGAGAACTGGAGTTTAGCAGTTATTATGAGGAGAGCATCAAGCCTTTAACCCTCACAAGGGTTAATTCAAGGTGAGTATTATTTCAAAATTTAAATCAAATTGTTTCTCTCTAATGTCTTTAGTGTCTGGCACAATCTTAGGCTGCCCAAGAAAGATCCATGTTAAGAAATGAAGATTAGAATTTGAACTTGTCAATAAATATTTGTGAAGTTTTCTGCCTGTAGAAAACACTAGATCATTAATTTTTTAAAAGGAATTATATAATAAATTGATTTTTTTACATGAAAATAATTGGTGGGATAAGTGCACAGTGATATGATGGAATCACAGATTCACTAAGGTTGGAAAAGACTTCCAAGATCATCAAGTCCAGCCATGGACTTAAGATTGGCAGGAAGAGATCCACTTGCTTTACAGAGAGATTTATTCATTGCACTCTCACTGGACAGTGTCAGTCTCTTCACCTAATGCTAACCTGTCTGATATTTTGATACACAAAATCCTTTAGGGGTTTTGCATTTTCAGAGATGATATGACTGTCCTCTTTTTTTTTGCTAAAACGTAAATCCTATGTTCAAAATCAAGCAGAGAAATTAGGCACCCAAGAAAGGGCTGGAAGCACCTTTACTTTTCTCTGCATGCCAATTCTGAAGCAAATCTGAATCCACTGGAATACTTCATTGATAAAGGTAGAATTCCTAATTTTCCCCAAGCAAGAAAAGGAGACTCTCCCTGTAGATATTGCTCCTTAGAGCACCAAACAGTGCAGTAATTGATAGCAGGAGCCTTGATACATGCATTACAAAAAGGATATGCATATGTAATGATCTTGTAGTGCATATGTAGTCATCCTCATGGACCCAACTGCAGCACGCACTCTCCATGCTAATTTTACTCTTCTGTATGCCATTAAAAATACACTTGGCAACTACAAAAGCCAGGATAAAATTTTTAACAACTGATTAAGCAATGAAATAAATCGTGCCTCTGCAGACAGTCAGACCTTTACACGTACAGATACAAACAAAGCCCCTATTGTCACTCCTGTTAAGCTTCTCTGAGAGTCTAACACACAAATAAATATAATTTTTAGTACCTGTGTTAACCAGGTGACTTTACACACCCTGTTTAGTGAACAAGGTGCCTGTTGTGCAGGGCTCTGGTGCAGTGTTACTCAAGTGCCCCACTGCACACACACGGACTTTCAGCAGCAATTCCTGCACCACACCAGAGTTTATGGAGCTCATCCATCCACATTTCTGTCTAGTTAAACCCCTGAACAATGGAAGTGCTGCATCTCTTAGTAAAAATAGCACAATGGCAATGACAAGTAGCTGAAACTAAATATAGCTCCTGCAGGCATATGCTGGGAATTAAATAGTACATTTTACCCCTCCCCAATCCTAAATCAGTAAGCTTCAACAAGGAATCTCTAGTGAATACACACAGGAGCTCAATAAATCCCCCTTAAGCTTACAAGGCATATTCTGAATCTGTGCAGGCTAAAAATAGCCATGTTTATAATGAGAATGGAGATGTGAGCAGAATAATATTAAGTTTAAAGGCAGGCCTGGTGTAGTCATTCTGCATTAACAAATAGGGTGAATCAAAGGTCACTCTGACAAACATATACACAGGCTGACAGATAAAATATAATATCCAGCAATCTAGTACTGAAGAGCATTCATCTCTCATTAAATTCTGCACTTCCTAATTGACTATTGCAGCCACACATTCACAAGTGATTTTGTGTGCATTTTTTAGCTGGAATACAAGTTGTTAGTTCCTAAAGACAGAAAGCAGGAATACACAGCATAATTCCCCTGGACCATATTCCCTCCTAGAGTTTAAATCCCCTCTGGAAATATTCAGGAAATGCATAATTCTTCTGGTTGTATTGATCACAGAATTCTGCCTTCTTTAATTAAAGGCAAATTGCATCCAGGGTCCCACCGTTGCAGCTGGATGCCCAAGGGGCTGATGCCCATTCTCAGCTGCCTCAGAGGTTTTACCTCCCTCAGCTAGGGTCCCAGCACTGCTGACCACAGCTATCACAGCATCTCATTCTTGGCTGAGATACAGATGAGACATTAAAAATAATTTAAACACAAGTAACTTTTATGTGGAACATTCCAATGGAGAGTTTTCTGTCTGCTGACACCAAACTGCAGAATCTGTTAGGAAAACACGTGCTACGGATCAAGGCAATCCTGCATGCTGGTCTTGGAGGATGAGAAGGAATAGAGGGGCAAGTCAGAACACATTCCTTAATAGCTTCTCTGATTCTGAAATCACAGAATCATAGAATGCCATCAGTTGGAAGAGACCTTAAAGACCATCTCACTCCAACCCCCCTGGCACTGGGGGACACCTTCCACTAAAGCAAGTTGCTCAGAGCCCCATCCCAATCTGGCCAAGAGCACTTCTGGGAATGGGGCAGCCACAGTTTCTCAGGGCAACCTGTGCCAGGGCCTCACCACCCTCATAGTAAAGGATGTTCTTGCTTTTATCTGAACCAAGCCTACTCTCTTTCAGTTTGAAGCCATTCCTCTTTGTCCTGTCACTCACTGAAGTCCCTTGCAGCCTGTCTCCATCTTTCCTGTTGGCTCCGTTCAGCTACTGGAAGGCCACAATGAGGTCATCCCAAAGCCATCTCTTTTCCAGGCTGAACAATCCCAATTGTCTCAGTCTTTCCTCATATAAGAGCTGTTTATCCCTCCAATCATCTTGGTGGCCTCCTGTGGACTTGCTCCAACAGCTCCATGTCCTTCCTGTGCTGGGACACCAGAGCTGGATGCAGCACTGCAGGTGGGGTCTGACCAGAGCAGATGGGCAGAACCCCCTCCTTGACCAGCTGCCCACACTGCCTTGGATAAATCCTGCCCTGACTCTGAAGTAGGAAGGTAGAAAGAGAGAATAAATGCAAGGACACATGTTGATGAAGAAATCACAGACATACACACATCCTTCCAAGAGGAAATTTCTCTGTGTGGAGACCACCTGGTTCTCCCAGCAATGGCTAAGAACATGCTGAGTGCTGTAAAGCAGCATCACTGCATGTATTTCCTCACTGAAACCTGTTCATTTCACCCTCTAGGCAGAGTCCCCAAGAGTAAAGGCAGAAATGCTGTCAGATCCCTTCTCACTAAAGGCACACTCCAGTGAGAGGTGGATAAAACCAAGACATAGGCAAAACAAAAATGCATCTCCAGCATAAAAACCCCATGTGTCATGAAACCATAAATGAAATACCATATAAATGCAGTCATAATTCAGATAGAACTTCAGGGAAAACCAGAAACAATGCTGAAGAAGTGACTCCCCAGCTGGGACTGACACCTCTGCTCAGTGCTGCTGCTCATTCACAGGCAGGTCACCTCTGACTTCAGAAACAGCGAGCACATTCTTTAATGGCTCCACACCACATCTGGCTGCTCCAGACTCAGCAAACAAACATTACCTCTCAGAATATACTCTCGGTTTACCAAATGAGACTTTTACAAAGCTCTACAACACTGCTAAGGTCTGCAAATGTGAGGGTGAGTCCTCCTCCAACCTTCCCACCAAAGCAACACCACCAAGCCTGAACAGGCTCACGCGCAACAACCACACGTTGTTGGGTAACACCACAAAGTTATTCCGTTTTGTGTTTTCAGGCCAAACATTTCTACATTGTTTCACTCTTCCTCAATACAGCCCTTCCCTGTTCCTTCTATTTCCACCATGTCCTTTGTAAAAAAAAGAGGGTAAGACAGCACACAAAGAGAGGTAAAGAAAAAATTTCTCGGTTTGTTCTCTATTCCTTTATTTTCTAATATTCTATTTGCCTTTGTAGAGCATCTCATGCTTCCAAGATCCCTGCACTGCAATGGTTAATTCAGAGTCCATTGCTGTGCTTTTGGAATTTAGACTCCATCTTCTTCATGAGCATTAACTTCACCATGCACATGTGGATCAATGCTGATCTTCACCTCAAACTTTAACAACCCACCCCTGTTGCAGGATAAGCCTGTAATCCCTATGATCTGATTTTCATGTGTGTTACCCTTGATGATCTTTGGCACATTCCTAATCACCCTAATGCCCAGACCCCTTATAAGCATGCACAGGCACAACATGATCCCAAGGAACTAGGCAGGAGACCACCCTGCAGAGTGTAAATGGGCCACTTATCCCACCTTGAACCAGCTCAGCTCATGATGGGACCTTCCCTTTCATCTCACAGCACGCTTGCCTCCCTCAAAGAGCTTTTTGTCAGAGTCTCTGGGAGTGTTTTAGGAATCAAGTGAGCACTATCAATGATTTTCTCTTTGTCCAGGAGCTCTGAATACACTTCAAAGAACTTCCACAGATCTGCTTACCATGATGCTGCCCTTCATCGACAAAACCCACTTCAACAGTACCCCAACACAAGTACCGTATCATTAACTCTGCAGTTTCATTTCTGGTTTTACCATAGTTACCAACAGTAAGTGTAAAGGAACTGCATTAATCACTCTGCTTCCCCAGTGGCAACATACAACTTGTCAAAGTTACAAACTTCTGAACCACCAGAGAATATGAAAATAATACTCCAGACTAGGAAGGAAGAATCACATGCACTCCCCTATGGGCATGAGGTCTTACACAGATCCAGAGTTTCTACTTTACATCACAGGGATCCCTCCATACAATTGGTTTCATGAAGGCATTGAATCTGCTCACTGTTCAAAACACTCTGCTGAAGAACCCAGCTCCCTTCACTATGAGTGTAATTTTTATTCATAATATTATTGTACCACACTCCTGAAGAAAAATTATACCCACACCCTAAAAGATAAAAATCCTCCTCTTCAGTAACTGAAGTGTCTTGAAAAGAAACAATGCATCCAGCAAATCAGGAAGGAAAAAATCAATTACATAAAAGGTTCTTGGAACTGATCAGATTTTTACATGAAAGCTCTTTGGAATTCTTGGGTTAAACCATCCTCATTTTTTTCAGAAATTCCTCTGATTAGAAGGGATAAGCCCAATTAGTGAATTTTCAAAAGTAGAAGCAAATGAAGAAAGGGGTTTTAAAAGAGGGATGCTTGAACAACTTAATCTATAGATCTGTTTATTCAGCACAGACATTAACACATAAATATGAGAGACTGAGCACTTCAGATTTTTCAGCTGCTACTTGGGTTAGACACAGATGCTCCAGTTGCACAATCACTTTTAAAATCAGTAAAGTTACTGAGCTAAATTTATCACTGACTTAATGAGTTTAATATGGAATGAATAGTGCAAATTCCTACTCCTTAATACGATGATCAAAACTAACAGAATAAGAAAACAGCAAAATTAGTTTTCAAGAACTAAGACTTCAGAAATTAAACCTATCCTCTAGTCTGTCTAGAAAAAGGTTCTTCGAGTTGCAGAACAGCAACACTTTCCATTCTGATGTATCTTTCTTCTTTCCCTGGGCAGGCTCTTTGAAAGTCCATCTGCCAAGCCACCAAGCCTTCAGTCACACTATTAAAACACACACTCAGCGCTCCTATAAACTCGTTGTATGTGATTCTCTCAAAGGTTTCTCCTCAGGACAGGGAATCTGGACTTAGCTCTTCAGAAGACATAAGAAAAATACTTGCAGATATGAATCATACAGAGAGATGACACCAAAATTAATTTCCACTCTTTGCTGACTCCATTTTGGCACAATTCAGCCAGGTGGCCACGGCCTGTGCTGGCTGGCTCCAGTCCCACCGGCACTGAGGATTCCTGAAGGCTGAGAATACACTTTAAATTCTGTGATATTACAAAAAAAAAACCCGACAAATTTTCCAGAGGCAAAGGTCACAAAGCAAATGAGAGGTGTAACAAAATGGTCTCTCAGGAATATAGATTTATAAAAGACTTGTCAGTGACAATTTGACCAGTCTGCAGCAAATGGTTAGTACTGATTTCTGAGCATGAGCTCAGACAATGCTTGAACCATTCCTGTTTTCAAGCTGCTGCTACATCTGTATTCTCCACACAGCTCAATAATGCTCTAAAAATAACAGATCATCCAACAAAAATAACATTAAAAATGGAAGGAAGGAAGGAAGGAAGGAAGGAAGGAAGGAAGGAAGGAAGGAAGGAAGGAAGGAAGGAAGGAAGGAAGGAAGGAAGGAAGGAAGGAAGGAAGGAAGGAAGGAAGGAAGGAAGGAAGGAAGTCAGGTCCTGGTACCTGATGTTTAAACCACTATTTAGATTTTTATAAGTTCCCAACCTAAGTTGTTAGCACACACTTAAAATTATTACAAATTCTTACTTAAAAATCACACTGAGTCATCTCTGAGCACTTCATAAATATGCAGCAGGAAACTCCCAAACAGTGACTCATAACTTCAGAGGTTTAAAACATAATCATGCATTTTCCAACTGTTATCCATACTCGATTAAATCCTAAGCAAAACCTATCCTTGTTCTGTGAATTCCACTTGACCACCCATTAAGCTCTGCAGAAAAAAAGAGCACAATGGGAAAATACAACCAAAACCAGAAAACTGGGAGGCGTGCTGATTCTTAACAACTTCTCTGAAAACACTATTTCACATAAACATACGCTGAATATTCTTTACCTTACAACTGATGCCATGTGTGGCTTTTGTCTTCACTTTATTTTGAACAAATTACTAACTGAGGAAAACAAGCTACCAAACAACAAACAAATTTATTTTAATCTAGAAAAAAGAAAAACAACTTGCAACAATCTCTAAGTTTCTTCTCCGTAAAATTCTATTTGTGTACAACTATTTAGAGTTGCAGCTCAACAACCCTGACTCACTCCTGGTCAGACAATGCACTGAGATGCTCTAGCGACCTATTCCTACAGAATTATGATGCTAAGAATACACATTTAATGGGTTACTCTGCTAAACATCACAATAATACTTCTATTTCATCCTGAAATGGATTTTTTTAAAATTTTAATGTAACTAAAACTGTTATTACTGCAAACAAGATTTCTGTAAAAATAACAAGAACTCCTTATAAATTAATTTTCCTAAATCTCAGTGAAATACTGGCTTTGTTAGAAATCATTTCACCAAAAGACAAGCTAATGTATCCACATTGTAAAAACACAGAGGTGTTAATGCTTCCCATTTATGGCAGCAACACCAGCTAAGAGACAGAAATAATTTTTGGTATGATCATAGGCAATTACACAATAGTCAGTAGTCAAAAGAAACACAGTGTCCTATTCTTGAAACATTTGTATAGAGTACTGAATTTTCAGACAAAAGAAGAGAGTAGGGAAAAAAGACAATTAAAAGAATTATGCTAGAACAGCAATTTTATTTTCCAATTCCATTTTATTTAACCAGAATGATGATCTTTGCTTCATTTAAAACAAAATTTTTCCTTTTTTTTTTCCTTTCTCTTTGGTTTGTTTGGGAGATTTTTTAGTGGATTCGAGTTTCTTGGGCGGGTGAGTGGGTGGTTGTTTGTTTGTTTTGTGATTTTGTTGGGGATTTTTTGACAGGAATGATTACATTACAAATAGATTTTTTAGAAATTAGATTTGTTTATAAAGTGTCAAAATATATAATTCCAGCCATCCAGAATTCCTTCTATGCCCACACCCCCTTTTTTAAGCTTAGTGATTAGAACACGGTCAGGAAATGTATCATTTAAAAGTCAGGAACTGTTTAGCAATGAATTTGTATGACACCTTCTTTAAAGAAGAAAAACAGCAGCCAGAAGTTGCTTTTAAAAGTCAAGAGACAGCGAAGCATCAATACTTGACTCCCTTTTCCTGCATCTACATGACAAGTGTCACACCCTGCTTTAAAAAAAATAATAAGATTATAAAGAATCAAGTTGTTCTTGTCCATCTCTAAGATTTTAATTTTATCACACCAAATGGTAAACAATCTGTTTGGCAACTTATGATCTATTTTTACCCAGGTAGCAGGAGTGTAACTTTTTCCTATTGAAATAAAGATGCACGAGAAATCAGTTTAAATATATCATCATCACAGCTTTAATATAGGCAAAGTGTAAATTACTCCTAAGGACTCTGCTTGAGGGTTGACTGGTAATTGTTTGCCTAAAGCAACCCACCAGCATTCAATCCATATCAGAAAGAAAAAGAAGCTAAATTGTTTCAAAAAAAGGAAATTAACTTTTCCAAAGCAGACAAAAAACCCTAATGAGTTCTGAAAAATGAAATTTATTAGACTTACATGTAATATTACAAATATTTGATAATACACTTGTGCCAAGGTAACTGCAATTAAGCTCAAAATGTTAAAAAGAAAACATCTAAGTTTAAAATATCACAAGATAATATGAACCACAACATTATGATGGGACCTGAAGTCAGCCTAGTTTTGGAACAGAATCCTCTGGACTTCTGTCTCCTACCATCCTCTCTTTCCATCCACTAGAAGTTATAATATTCTGAGAACTGGTGCCATTTAAAAATAAATAAATAGAAAATAGAATAGAACTTGTAAAGCTTTTTAAGTAAGTTTCCCCTGCCCACTATACTCTTACACTTTTTTAATCAGTTCATCTTGGGGATAATAATCCACCATGGGACTTCATGGGGACACTTTCAGGACTTGGTTTGTCTGGATCAAGAAGATGCTTTTGTGGTCAGTCTCCTCCTCACTCTAATTTCATGCCTTTGTTCACGCTGTGGGATGGTCTTGAAGAATGAAACTTGTTCATTTCAGGGTGAATTAGGAGGGCTGCATCAGGAGCATCACCAGCAGGTCAGGCCAAGGGTTTCCCCTCTGCTCAGCCCTGCTGAGACCCTTCAGGAGAGCTGCGCCCAGTGCTGGGCTCCCTGGCCCAGGAGAGACACACACTGGAGCAAGTCCTGCCCAGGGTCACCGAAAGGCTGAGGAGTTTGACCACCTGAGGAGACACTGGAGTGTTCTGCAAGGATAAGAGAAGGCTCAGGGAGATCACACCCATGCATATAAACACCCAGAGTGAAAGCCTAAAGAAGATGGAGCCAGATGGGCTCCAGTGGGGAGATGAGGAGCAGTGAAATACAGAAAATTCCCTTTAATCACAACGAAGAGCTTCATTTTTGTCAGCATAGACAAATGCTAGAACAGGTTGCCCAAAGAGCTTATAAAGTGTCCATTCTTGGAGATACCCAAAATCGGAGTGGACATGGTCCTGAGAAACCTGCTGTAGCTGACCATGCTTAGACCAGGTGAGCTGGGTTAGACCATCTCGAGACACCCTTTCGAAAGAAATGATACTGTGGTAGTAAATTGGAAGGTGCACTCCATCCACTACCAGACATTCAAGTCCATCATGTCAGATTAGAGACAGTCTGAAATAAAATCCCCCACCCTGCTCAAAAGCATTGGCAGCACAAGACATCCTATCCTCAGCACTCCCTGCTTCAGTTTAAAACTCTGCAGTCTTTTTTTGCCACATTTCTTATGAATGTAAATCCATTTTGTCACCAGAGAGAGATGATGATCCAGTTTATGCAGCTCCAGTGAGTGTCCGTGGCTGCTGAGGTCTAACATCCTGATGGCAGAGTTTCCATCCTTTGGGTAATTCCTCTTCCCTCCTTTCTCAGTACTCACTTGCAAAACCTCCAGTCAAGAACTTCTGATCTGCTTCCACAAACGGAAAATTCTCTCCCTCTCCAGAAGGTTCAGAACAGGCAGCAGCCAGGACACAGCAGGCAGGGATCTTCCTGCCACCTTCTCTGCCACCCAGGGAAGCCCTTGGAAAGAACACAGCCCACAGCTCCTCTTCTGAGCACCTCCAAGTTGAGCTGTGTAACACAGGTGAGTGAGTGACTGAGCATTTTTAAGGATTATAATCAACTTCACCACTTTCAAAAGCACTGTGGACAACAGTCTGCACCATTCCAAGTATATTCCAAATTCATGAAAGTAAATTGTTCATGCCCTCAGGCACTTGAATGCAGCTTTTGTGCTTGATTGATGGAATCCATGTCCATCACTATCTTGAGCTTCTCTCCAGTTTTTCTGTATGCTTCATTAAGAACAAGTAGAAGAATTCCCAAGCTTTTATCAGCAGGGTTCAACTACCTGCTTCACTGAGCTCTGATGTGTTAAGGGAAATATACAAGATCTCTTTAAGTTTATTTCTAAATTTTGCTCTAGTTTAATCCTTTCCAACTACTATAAAGAGAGGCAAGGATCGGGCAAGCAAGTGTTCATATAAGGTTTTATAAAAGCATGGCACAGCTAGACAGCATTTTAAAAGTTTCCCATTTAATATTTCAAATCATATAGATAGAAAATTGAGAAGGAAAAATGAGAAGTCAACTCTTAGAAATTTAAATAAAAATGGGGTTGCTTTTGACATACATAAATTCCACCTTTTCCATTTACACGATTGCCAGTTGTCTTGAATTTTGTCACAGGAGACTCCCAGTTTTGATAGACCTGTCATGTGCCCTGTCAAACAAACTTACAAGATATTGTAAAATGTGTAGAGGGAAGTATCTTTCTATTGTGGTGTGGGGATGACAGCTTTATGAGTGATGTCAAGGAAAATGTTGTTCTACAGAGCAAATATCTGGTAAGTTATTATACACTGCTCACCCACTGCCCACATTACTCAAATGTTTCAGGGCTTGCTCTCCCTTTCTCCTACTTCAAATATTTTACTTTTTCATAGGCAATTTAAAAATGTAAAGAAAGGCCAACACAATGAACGACTTGAATTTAGTAAACGGAGAGAGAATAATTAGGGCGTTTAGCCATTTTCTGTATAATGGAGATTATAATAGAAACTTAAACTACAAATGTCCTGTTCAGTGGCTGCATGTTTTCAGTGATTCTCTTAAAGCAGTAACACCATCTTATGTGTACTCTCATATTTTGAAGTGCTTCTTTGAAATAATAATCTGATGCAATAATCTATGCATAAAGATGCAAATATAAATCAAAAACAAATCCTGGCTCGCACTAAGAGCTCTAATACGAATCCATGCCCTAAAAAGTTATAAATCAGTACAATAATGTAAAGAATATATGCTTTTTACTACGGATTTTTTGCAGCTCACAGCTCTTAGTTCTTGCTAGGATGCATCTTCAAAAACATTTAAGGCAGCATGTTTTAAAAGTTCATTTGCTATTCTCTCTTTCAGTTAAAAAACTACTATACAACATGCCTGAAGTTTCCCACAGCTGGACACTATGCTCACCTGCATTTACTGGGATTCACTGCTATAATCTAAAAGGAAATAGTCTTTATCCTAACTAAGATAAAATTAACCAAAGGCACAGTCTGCAGAGAAAAGTTCTGAGTTCACACTTCTAAGAAATGGCCACATACAGCAACCAAAACATGATATCTAATGAACAGTACCAGAACATAAAATACCTCTCACCCCACTCTTACAGTCACAAACAGTATGAGATTCCTTGAAAATGACAGGAGAAATGGGTGTGAATGTCTTTTTCTGCACAAAAGAAAGCGGAATTCTACGTATTCAGTAACCCTCACTGATCCTCTCTTCTCTGATCCTGTTGAAGGTTTCTCTGAATCCAGAAGAACTTTCACCATCTCCCTCCTTCAAGTGTTTCTTCACATCTTCAAAGAACTCCAGTATGTCAAGCATATGGACTGTGAAGCACTGACTTCAAAAGCAAAATAAAAGCCTCGTCCCCAGTCTATTGGACACACTCATGTGTCCACTAATTCTACATTACAATTTCTGTCAGTGTCCAACAAAACCATCAGGCTTAGCCGTACACTGTGTCCCAGATCTGGAATTCTAAGAAAGTACTGGCATCATGCTTGCCATCTGTCAATCAGTGCACAGGCACAGAGAAGGCTGAAAGCAGGAGGTGACAAACTACAGTTGGCAACTTAAACCATCACAGTACTTCACAAAGGTGCTTGGGGTGCAGCAACAGTGATTTTGTTCATTCCCACCATTATTTTCCACATGAAATTTTTCAGCCTGGAAAAGGGAAGGCCTCAGGAGGACTTAATTGCAGCCTTCCAGCACCTGAAGGGAGCCCACAAGAAAGATGGAAAGAGACTCTTTACAATGGCATTTAGTGACAGGACAAGGTAGACTCGCTTCAAATTGAAAGAAAGTAAGTTTAGGTTAGATATTAGGAACAAATTCTTTACTGGGAGGGTGGCAAGACACTGGAACAGGTTGCCTGCATTCCATGATTTTATGAAAGTCTGTGTTACTCGGTGATATTTTGATCTATTAATCCATTTTGCTTTAAATCTTCCCTGATTTTCAGTGAAGCGCCACCTTAAAAAGAGATCACTGTGAATTCACTGAAATGCCCATCATTGTAATGAAGGGGAAATAATCAAAAACCTTAAATTATGTTAACAGAATTTGTAAAATTACGTTCTGCAGTTTATCATTCTGCTAAGGTATGGTTGAGGTATGGTACTGACGTCAAAGCTCAAATATCTACAGCCTCGTCTAAAGGATCTCCTTTTATCCCACAACCCAGTGCATCTTCCTCACTTCTGGAATACCTGTCCTGCACTCATCTCTACGCCTGGAACTATGTGACAGGTAATAAATTCAGGATTAATCTAACATATTTTAAGTCATTATTAATGGAATCCACTAATTTGCCTGTGCTGTTAAGTGGTTGTATCAGTCAAAACATTAAGAGATGTGACAGACAATTCCTGCATGCGAAGTTCCAGGTTGCTGATTTATCCACAGATGTGGAATGTTTACTTCAATCAAGCTAGGAGTTGGTGTCAAATATTTTAATGTATAGAAAAATTACTCGGAAATTCAGCTTGTGCTGCAGCAAATGCACAGCACCACACCGAGGACAGCACAAGGAACAGGAGAAAGTATTGTAGTTTGATTTCCTGAACAATACCTAAAATTAGTATCTCTCAAAGACCAAAACTACTTCTTTGTGAAAAAGCCCGATATGCCAAATATACCTACAAATGTTCTCACTTCAAATTTTCTGAGTATTTTAACAGCAAATTACTCATTAAATTCACAGCTAAACAAACTAAAATTTGGTTCTGCTCTTAAAACATCAGTTTTGTTGAATGGTCATGATGGATGGTGTAATAAGTGTTTTGCACAGCAATATTTTCATGTTTTAATTACACACACACTCAGCAGAACTCCCGGGTGTTTTTTCCTTCACCAGTTCACAAAGGCTCCCTTTATCCACTGTTACTTTGTCCACAACTTGAGAGTCTAAGGAATTTCATCAGGAAGATCTGACAAGCAAATAGCCACAAAGGAGGGCAAAAGAACCCTCTCAGTTTTGGGTGGATTTTATTTCCAGACCTCAAAGGCTGCAGGAGGAGGAGAGGGCCACGAGGGGCAGCGAGCCCAGAGCAGGTCCTCCCTGCCGCCCAGGGATATTGCCAGGGGGCTTCTGCCCCTCTGCTCCACTCGGGGAAGATCCCACCTGGCATGCTGCATCCAGCTCTGGGGCTCCCAACATCAGAAGGACCTGGAGCTGCTGGACAGAGTCCACAGGGGGCCACTAAGATACACCAAATGCTGGGACACCTCTGTTCTGGAGACAGGATAGGAGAGCTGGGGCTGCTCAGCCTGGAAAAGAGAAGGTTCCAGAGAGACCTTAGAACCCCAGACAGTGCCTGAAGGGGCTCCAGGAGAGCTGGAGAGGGGCTTTGAACCAGGGGCTGAATGGACAGAATACGGGGGAACGACTTAGATTAGGAAGAATTTCTGTGCTGTGAGGGCCAGGTGAGGCCCGGGCAAAGGTGTACCCAGGTGGACAAGGGGGCCAGTGGCAGCCTGGCCTTGTGTGCCTGTAGGGGTGTGGCCAGAAGGACCAGGGCTGAGATTGTCCATCTGTGCTGGGCACTGGGGATGCCACACCTGGAATGCTGTGTGCAGATGTGTGCCTCTTTTCAGAGGCAATGAGTGAGAGATGCCTGTGCATTAATGAAGTGCCAAAGAAAGCATCGCTCCAAGTTAACAATGGGGTATTTATTTAATAATAAACGTGGGGTAGGGGGATAGAAAGGCGATAGGAAAGGGGAGGGTGAGAAGGAACGAGGAGGAGGAGTGACGTTGGGAAGAGGACGATACATGATGGGGTGGGGTGTGGAAGAGTGGGGATGGTGAGACCTGGGGAAGATGAGGGTGGGGGTGAGGTGGGAAAGAGGTCAGAGGACGGTCCAGGACACTCGGGTCCAGCTGGGTCCCGCAGGTGCATCCTCGAGCTGGTGCCGGCAGCCGGGCTCACTCCTCTCTTTGCCCCCTGAGGCAGCCGAAGGAGAAGAGCCGGCGCAGAGCCCGCCGGGCCGTCTTGAGCACGGAGCGCCGTGGCCGTGGGGCCGGGGGCTGCGGGAGGGCTGCGCTGCCAGCGGGGCAAGCGGGAACGCTGCGTGCCGGGCGCTGGGCGGGCTCCGGGCAAGCCTCTGCCAGCGGCTGAGCCACGCAAGGCTTTTTCTGGGGAGCGGCGGCCTGGGCACGGCCAGCCTGCATCCATGCTGCTTTGGCCTCGTCCACGGCATCGGCAGGCGAGGCGCAAACCGCAACCACCTTTGCCTCTTCGGGCAGTGCCGTGGGGAGACACTCGCTGTGCCCCTCACGGCAGGGATGGCTGTCCTGGTCAGAAGCCGCTGGCTCTGCTCCTTCATCTGGCGGGTGGAGCGGCCGTGCGCTCTCTGGCTCGCTGTCCCTCTCTCCTGCTGCTTCTCTCGGAGGGAGCTTTTCTTCCTCCCACTTCTCCAGCAGCTCGTTCAGAAGAGCGTCGCAGGACAGCGAGTCGCCAGAGCACAGGCCTGCCAACAGGTCAGGAGGTGCCACCTCTGCGCTGGTTTCTGCCTCTCCTGCGGAGCCTTTGGTCACGGCCGGAGTGCTGTGCGGCCCCTGGGAGCCTGCCGCCGCTTCCGGGGTGACGCTCGACCCATCCCCGAGGACACGTCCCTCTTTCTTTCCTGCTGGGGGAAACGCGGCGCTCTCTGCCTGGCTGTCCCTCTCTGCTGCCGCTTTTCTGTCAGGGAGCTCTTCTTGCTCCCAGTTTTCCAGGAGCTCCCTGACGAGAGCGTCACAGGACAGCGAGTCCTCAGGGACAGGGTCCAGTTCGGCCAACAGCTGGTCGAGAGACACCAGCTCGGAGCACTTTGGTCCCTCTCCAGCGGCCTCTTTGGTCCCGCGGCAAGGGCTGTGCGGTACCGAGGGGCCTGCAGCTGGCTCCAGGGTGGGGCTTGGTGGATCCCTGGGGATGCAGCTGGACGTCCTGGGCCTTCTGTTGTCGTCCAGGGAGGAGAAGATGGCTCTAAACATGGTGTCATACACCTTGTCTTCCAGCTCCTCCTGCTCCTGTCTCTTCTTGCGCAGGCGCTGCATCAAAGCCTCCTCTTCCTCCGCGCACAGCTGCTTGCCACGCACAGTTTGCTGGGCTGGCCGACCAATTCCCCCCGCCACTTGGCGTCCACTCAGCCACTTGGTGGCTCTCGGGGTGGACGTGAGGGGCCTGCTCTCACGCAGATACGGGCCCAGCTCTCTAAACAGGCCACTGCAGCTGTTGCCCGCCTGCCCCTGCCGCACCGTGAGGAGCTCCTCTGTCTCAGAGTGCCCCAGGTGCTTCCAAGCCGGCCGGCTCCCAGAGCAGGGTGGCCCAGCAGGTGCGGGCCGCACGGGCGGCGTGCCAAGGGCCGGCCTCGCTGAAAGCGCACGCCGTTTGTGCAGCAGTGGCTGCCCCTGCCGGGGCTGGCCGTGGGCATTCGCCTCCTGCTGCTTCCACATGCTGAGGGTGCTCTGCCAGACGCTGCCGACGGGCACCCTGGGGAGCTGCTGCCTCCTGAGAAGCCGCTGCCTCCTCGGAGAGCTGCTCTCCGGCGAGTGGCCGCTGCGGGCATTTATAGCCCCCGCGGGCGTGACACGGGCCCACCTCACAATGGCCTCCTGGCACGATGTCACCGCGGGTCACAAAGGCCTGGTGGGTGTGGCCGCCCCGTGTCCCAGAGGCCTGGCGGTTTCTGTGCAGCAGCCCCTGGTCAAAAATTCCTTTCTTAGGCTTTTACCTTTTGTCCTGTCCCACGCTTGTTCTTCTCCAAATGACCTACAGCTCTGTCTTGTCCCACCTTGTGCGTGCCTGCCCTAAACCTTGCGAAGAAGCCCCGTGCCGTGCCAAAGTGCTTTTGCCACCCAGCCCATCGTGTGTCCTAGCCCTTGGCCCCGACCCCAGGTAGAAAGATGATCAAAAAACAAAAACCTTTTTGAATTTAATCCAGCCACTGTTAAAAAAACACAGGCTAGAACAAGGCTGGTGACTTTTGAGCCTGTTTATTAAAACTTCAACACAGCCGGGGATGAGACCTTAAGATAAGCCTAAGGCCTGCTGGGCAAGTCAGAGTAACAGTAACTGCGTGCACACACATGGTGCTTCTTTGGACACAATGTTTTGCCCAAGGACCCAGGTGCTGGGCGCCCGGGGGCTTTAAAGTCTAAATGGAGCTGTCGGATTGGTGCACTTTTCAATCCCCTTGTTGATTGGTCCTTTTCCCTTGATGTGGTTGGTTCATATGAAGGTGCACTCTTGACCAATCATTCTGGAACACTCTAATCTCAGTGGCTGGCTCCTTCTCCAATCACAGTTCAAATTGATGCCATCACCCCATGAAGTCGTTTTCTGGATGGTTCTCTTGGTTAGTTCATCAAACTCTCATTGTCCCCCTCTTGTGGTTATCCACTCTCGTGTAACAGTACACCTAACTGAACAGCTCATTGCTTTACATCTCATTACATCAACTGTGTCATGTTAACTAACGATACCTAACAACTCATTAGATTAATAATTCATGACCCCACCAACGAAGGCCAACGTTATTTTAGAACCCCTCCCACAAAAATCAACTATATTTATAAAAGCCACCATTGTAAAAAACAAGAGAAAGTCGTAGTTTCAAAAGATTCGGAACACAGGAGCGCCAAGGAAAATGGCCATTTTTTAATCGACCTGGGGACGACGAGAATATGGTCACAAGGGATGAGGAAAAGGCTGAGGTAGGCAAGGCCTTCTTTGCCTCAGCCTTCAACAGTCAGATGGGTTAAACGGGAGGGCAAGCGATCCCCTGAGCGGGCACACAGGGACGGGGAGCAGGCCAGGTCAGACCGCCTACAATCCGGAGGAAGCTGTTAGTGACCTGCGGAGGCACTGAGACAGTGACAGGTCTGTGGGGCTGGCCCAGGGCCCCAGGGCTACTGAGGGAGCCAGCAGAAAAGCTGGCTAGGCCGCCCTCCTGTTCTTTCTTGTCATCAGTCCTGGCCAGTCGGGGAGATCCCAGATGACAGGATCCCGTGTGACATCCACGGCCAAGGAGGGCCGCAGGAAGGATGCGGGCAACTGCTGGCCTGTCGGCCTGACCTCGGGGCCCAGCAGGGCCGAGGAGGCGATTGCCGTGAGGGCGACCGCTCGGGCCCAGAGAGGACAAGTGAGGGATGGGGCCCAGCCACTGTGGGTTTAGGGAAGTCAGGTCCTGCCTGAGCAACCTGATCTCCTTGGGGGTGTGGGTGGTCCCTCTCGGGGCAGAGGGAAAAGCGGTGGATGGAGTGTCCGTGGAGGTGAGCCAAGCCTTTGACTCCATCTCCCACGGCACAGTCCTGGAGAAGCTGGCAGCCCAGGGCTTGTGCAGCGGGCCCTCTTTGCTGGGCTTAGAACTGTCAGGACGGCTGTGTCCGGAGAGTGGTGGGGAATGGTGCCACATCCACTTGGTGTGCAGTCAGTAGCGGTGCCCTCTTAGCCCACAGCTGTTCAGAGTGTGTGTCCTGCTGATGTAGCTGAGGGCATTGAGGGCAGCCTCAGTAATGAATTTATGACACCAAGGTGGGTGGGAATGTCAATTTTCTGGGGTCTAAGAAGGCTCTAGGGGCAAATGTGGCCAGGCTGGATTGATGGTGTGAGGCCAGAGGGGTGAGGTTCAAGAAGAGCAAGTCTGGGTGCTGCCTTTGCATGCCAAGGGACCCCTGCAGTGTCCCAGGCTGGGGGCAGAGTGGCTGGAAAGATGCCCAGCAGAAAAGCCTCAGGGGCGCTGGCTGAGAGTGGCTGAACGTGAGCCGGTGTGTGCCCAGGTGGGCAAGCAGGCTGGTGGCAGCCTGGCCTTTTGTGTCAGCAATGGTGTGGCCAGGAGGACCAAGGCTGTGATTGTCCCTGTGTGCTGGGCACTGGGGAAGCCACACCTGGCATGTTGTGTGCAGACGTGTGCCCCTGTTGGGCTGTGATAAGCGAGAGATGCCCGTGCGCAAATTAAGGTGCCAAGTGAGCGCATCTAGCTGAGTTAACAATGGGGGATTTATTGAACAAAAGGTATGGGGTAGAGAGAGATAAAGGGATAGAAAAGGACAAGGGGAGAAGGAAAGAGGTGGAAGAGTGTGGTTGGGAGGAGGACGATACATGATGGGGTGGGGTGTGGGAAGAGCGGGGATGGTGGGACATGGGGAAGATCAGGGCGGGGGTGAGGTGGGAAAGAGGTCAGAGGACGGTCCAGGACGCGCGGGTCCGGCTGGGTCCCGCAGGTCCGTCCTCGAGCTCGTGCCGGCAGCCGGGCTCACTCCTCTCTTTGCCCCCTGAGGCAGCCGAAGGAGAAGAGCCGGCGCAGAGCCCGCCAGGCCGTGTTGAGCACGGAGCGCCGTGGCCGTGGGGCCGGGGGCTGCGGGAGGGCTGCGCTGCCAGCGGGGCAAGCGGGAACGCTGCGTGCCGGGCGCTGGGCGGGCTCCGGGCAAGCCTCTGCCAGCGGCTGAGCCACGCAAGGCTTTTTCTGGGGAGCGGCAGCCTGGGCACGGCCAGCCTGCATCCATGCTGCTTTGGCCTCGTCCACGGCATCGGCAGGTGAGGCGCAAACCGCAACCACCTTTGCCTCTTCGGGCAGTGCCGTGGGGAGACACTCGCTGTGCCCCTCACGGCAGGGATGGCTGTCCTGGTCAGAAGCCGCTGGCTCTGCTCCTTCATCTGGCGGGTGGAGCGGCCGTGCGCTCTCTGGCTCGCTGTCCCTCTCTCCTGCTGCTTCTCTCGGAGGGAGCTTTTCTTCCTCCCACTTCTCCAGCAGCTCGTTCAGAAGAGCGTCGCAGGACAGCGAGTCGCCAGAGCACAGGCCTGCCAACAGGTCAGGAGGTGCCACCTCTGCGCTGGTTTCTGCCTCTCCTGCGGAGCCTTTGGTCACGGCCGGAGTGCTGTGCGGCCCCTGGGAGCCTGCCGCCGCTTCCGGGGTGACGCTCGACCCATCCCCGAGGACACGTCCCTCTTTCTTTCCTGCTGGGGGAAACGCGGCGCTCTCTGCCTGGCTGTCCCTCTCTGCTGCCGCTTTTCTGTCAGGGAGCTCTTCTTGCTCCCAGTTTTCCAGGAGCTCCCTGACGAGAGCGTCACAGGACAGCGAGTCCTCAGGGACAGGGTCCAGTTCGGCCAACAGCTGGTCGAGAGACACCAGCTCGGAGCACTTTGGTCTCTCTCCAGCGGCCTCTTTGGTCCCGCGGCAAGGGCTGTGCGGCGCCGAGGGGCCTGCAGCTGGCTCCAGGGTGGGGCTTGGTGGATCCCTGGGGATGCAGCTGGACGTCCTGGGCCTTCTGTTGTCGTCCAGGGAGGAGAAGATGGCTCTAAACATGGTGTCATACACCTTGTCTTCCAGCTCCTCCTGCTCCTGTCTCTTCTTGCGCAGGCGCTGCATCAAAGCCTCCTCTTCCTCCGCGCACAGCCACTTGCCACGCACAGTTTGCTGGGCTGGCCGACCAATTCCCCCCGCCACTTGGCGTCCACTCAGCCACTTGGTGGCTCTCGGGGTGGACGTGAGGGGCCTGCTCTCACGCAGATACGGGCCCAGCTCTCTAAACAGGCCACTGCAGCTGTTGCCCGCCTGCCCCTGCCGCACCGTGAGGAGCTCCTCTGTCTCAGAGTGCCCCAGGTCCTTCCAAGCCGGCCGGCTCCCAGAGCAGGGCGGCCCAGCAGGTGCGGGCCGCACGGGCGGCGTGCCAAGGGCCGGCCTCGCTGAAAGCGCACGCCGTTTGTGCAGCAGTGGCTGCCCCTGCCGGGGCTGGCCGTGGGCATTCGCCTCCTGCTGCTTCCACATGCTGAGGGTGCTCTGCCAGACGCTGCCGACGGGCACCCTGGGGAGCTGCTGCCTCCTGAGAAGCCGCTGCCTCCTGAGAAGCCGCTGCCTCCTCGGAGAGCTGCTCTCCGGCGAGTGGCCGCTGCGGGCATTTATAGCCCCCGCGGGCGTGACACGGGCCCACCTCACAATGGCCTCCTGGCACGATGTCACCGCGGGTCACAAAGGCCTGGTGGGCGTGGCCGCCCTGTGTCCCAGAGGCCTGGCGGTTTCTGTGCAGCAGCCCCTGGTCACAAATGTCTTTTATAGACCCAGTCCAATGAGCAGAGACACCTTCCACTAAACCATGATCTCAATCCAACCTTGGCTGACACACTTCCATTGGACTGGGCCAAAATCAACACCACCAACAGAGATGGATATTTCACACACATAACACCCATCCTTGTCCTTTCACAACAAAAAATTCCTCACAATTATTCTACTTTTTGGCAATGTGCAGTCTCAAGTTTTCCCTTTGTCCATCCTTATCACCATCCATGAGCTTTTACATCTTATTCTCGTCCTATCCTACTGCTGAAAGGAAGCCACTGGGAAGGTATCTGGCGCTCTGCCAAGGTCATCCCACAATACTGCAATTGTCTATAAAAACATAGTTTTACATTAAATTTTCTTCTTACTAAACCTCAAATGGGTAATTTTTTTCTCTCTTAAAATGGGCTCAGAAAACAACTGCATTCTGTCACTCAGTAGCCTTTCAACATTAACTCACTTCTCTGGTGATTTTTCAGTATTTATGGTATCATTTGATGCAAAAATTTTAAGCAGTTCTTCATAGGAGTCTTGTGTACTTGTTAACAATAAAGTATATACTGGAAATAACCAGAAAAACACTGAAATTCTGATTCAGGATCACAATAGGAACTTAGGCTAATCAATAAAATATAGCATGTAGAAACTTAACATTTTCTTGTGCTTGTAAAGATTGTGAAGAACCAAATCTTTCTGGGTCTTCAACCTTACAGCTCATTTCAGTCATTATATTTGTATATTCCAAAAAATAAAGCACTCAGCATTCATGGATGTGAAACTGACAGGCAAAAATTAACAATAATAATTGCTCTCAATACTTACTTTAAATTGTCTTTCCCAACACATTGCCATTGAAGCCTTTATTTTCTCTCCTTTTCAGATGATTAGTTCTCCTGTCCCAGCCCATGTGTCATCATGGAGAACTGCTGGTCTAAATGCAAGCACCTTGGTGGAAACATCACCAAATCTGACTTAAATGTAATAGGTGGTGAACCATAATAAATATGTCACCTACGTCGTACTGCACCCTTAGCAGTTCCAAAACCAGAAGGAACTATTCACATTTTATATTTTTATTTAGTAGAAAACAAAATGTATAGGCAATCAAGTTATAGAAGATTTCAGAAATACATTTGAGCTGTTGAAAAAGAAAATATGTCGTTTAAATGTCTGTAACACAGTCTAAAGAAAGGAAATCCTTAGTCTTTCAGACAGCAACACTCTTACTTTGGGACAAGGCACTGACTTTATATTCCAGTATTTAAATACATTGCTGAAAGAATTATATTTCTGCTGAGACATAAAACCCATTTTCACATGCAGAGAAATGTTAACCTTCATGTTTTGGACAAATTTCATTTGGACAATTACATTTCAACTAACTACTCCTGTGATTTCAAATGTCTAAGAGTCACCAAAACAAATGACACCACCTTAGCTCTCAGACCAGAACATGAGGAACTAGAAGGTCACTGAGATAAACAGCAGTGTATGGGTAGACAGTTTTAAATGTCAGCAAGGCAATTTGTGTAGGATATAAAACGCAACTGAGAATTAAGCAGCATTTTTGAAAATCATGCTGAAAAGTTTATGAGATCTTTGGTTAAGTTGAAGGCACAGGTTAGGGACTGATTCATTAACCCATGAAACAAAGTTTTAAACACTGAGTCCTTTATTTATTAGTAGAAGCTACTTCTGTGTTAAGTGGAGTTGCTTTCTATAATACGGCCCTAGAAAACTCTATGTGCATAACCTTTATTTTCAGACACCAGCGAGTGGAGTAAGGACAATTCTTCAGTATTCCTTACAAGGAATACTACAAGCACACAGGAAACACTGGATGAGAGGAAAACAAGTAAACAAAACAAGGAATTACCAAAAAATTCATACAAAATAATGACTGACCAAGCGCAAGAATTTTACCTAAAGTAGCCTTGAAAATTAGTAAAGCCAAAGCAACATATCACTTAGAACTTGTTAGGCAAGATTAAAAAATACAACAAACTTGCTTGATTTGTTAGAAGACAAGACTATAATATCAAAGGTAAATTTTTAGAAAAGCTTGATAATGGTCAGAGTAGGAAGTGTTTTTTCATAACATTTTTATTTTTTCATATAGGAACTTTCTATGTTTAAATCAACTCCATACATCAAGCACTGGAATGGAACCAAGGTGTTTCAATTGTTTAAAAAATGGGGCAAAACAAAGAGTTTGGAATAAAGAAATAAATAGAAAAGGAGGAAATAAAATAACTAAACCCTCTTTTTGAAATATGACAGGAAAGGTTAGCACTTACAGTACAGTTTTTTTAAGATAGCAGCCATTCAGTACACTATATCTGATAAAAAACAGTATAAAAGTACTTCTTTTATGGTACAAAGAAGTACACCTGGAAAATAAGACAATATTTTCTGACTAGATTTATTTACTTCAGATTACTTTCGAGACCTTGCATTGCTACTGGTGACATAAAATATCCTGCTCTGAAAAACAGATAGAAGTACTAAACAGCACTTGACTACTTGACATCCAGCGGCACCCATCCAGCAAACCACAATGATCTTGCTGAAAGAGCTCTTCTGAAGCCCCCTCTAGGGAGTTTATACACTTATCTCAGAGCAGATTTACAAATGTTTTGTATATTCTATAGTACTATGTGTGCATCATGTTTATCTTTCGGAATAAATTAGCACCTAATGTAATAATCCAAAAGGTTGGTTTTCTTTAGAAGGGAAGAGATTATCAGTCTGGTTCTTGATGCACCTCAAACTTATACTCTATCACTTCCATCTGATATCACAGACATAAAAGCCAGCATTTCAATGACTCCACTAATATTACCCTACTTTTTAACCTTTGATGGTGAATTCAGTCCTCTTGAAACATGAGATTCACCTTTTCCTTTAGTTAACAATATTTTCCATAATGCCTTATTCGTTGAACACTTCAATAACATATAAGTAAATGCATAATCCATTTTAATCCTAAGATACAAAACTGCCTTGTAAAGAAGGAGCTAAAGACTGTAAGCAAATGTTGAATATATTTGTTAGCTCACTCTTAACACTTCTAAAAAAATTTATTAGACATTTGCAGCATGACAGTGATTTGTCTGTACTATGGTATCTCCTCATGGAGGTATTTTATATTTTTATTATAGACATTTTTTAAAAGCTTATTAGTACTTTACTTGTAGTGAATCCAATTCATTCATCTGAAACTCATAAAAAACACCAATGCACTGCTTAGGAAAGATGAATTTCCAAGTGCTTTCTCACAGTCCTCTGTCCAAATTCACTTAAGATGAGAAGCAAGTTTTGCCTCAATCCACAGCTGCAGAAAGGAATTACCTTTTAAACATACCCCAAAGCAAGATTAAAACACAAATGACATTAAATGTTGGGATCCAAAGCAATAATTCAACTTTTTTTTCCCCATTAAGGAGGAAAGAAAGATAGAAAATAGGAAAGTAGGAAAATGCCAAGAATGATGACAAGAAGCACAGGCTCCACCATGACTCCAGCTCTGGCCATGTGGAGATCTCTGTGGGTGCCACAGGCTGTCCCCAGGGTCCCTCCCAGAGCTGCCCAGCCAGGGAGCAGAGCCACGGCAGCAGCACCAGTGGGGTGGAGCAGCCTCGTAGGAGCAGCCAGGACAGCAAAGACTCCAACACTTTGTGGATTTTGCAGCACCTGGGGCAGGTCAGGCACTTGTTTATTGAGGGCTTTGAGGATGGCAATGTCACATCCACCTCACAGCAGCAGCAGCATGGCCATGCTGAACTTCAGCTCTGCTGCCCACAAGTTCATTGCCTACTCCTTGGGACCCAGGCTGAGTCTGCCTGACAGATCAGGAAGTTTACTGCTTGCTCACCTTAATGATCACCTACGGGCTCTTTTAATGACCTTCAAACAGCCTGCTTTTTTTTCTAAACTAAAGCAGGTTCTAAAGCTTCTGTTAGAGGCAGTTCAAAACTTTAACTTTCAAAGAAGAGGCAATGGAGTAACATTCCTTACTTTTTAGTTCTTCACCACATCCCAAAAAGTCCGACAGGTTATTTCGGGGAAAGCAGAATCACCGTTTTTGAGATGCTCACCAAGAAAATTATTTCAAAATCAGACATTCAGCCTCACAGAACTTTACACTTTGTAAAATAGCTTTGTGTTTGTCAGTGAACTTAGATAAAGGTACAAGAGCACAGAAGAGCCCTATTCTCTGCCAGATGCTCATTCATAAGGTCTTTTTGACCCACTCCCTTAGTACTTCAAGGCAAGGGCATTTAAAATTCAGGCAATGAAAACAATACCTGGAGTGTTATTAATGCAATAATCAGTTAATTCTGACTAATAATTAAGCAAGCTAGTGAAAATGTATCTAATTATGTTGCTCATCAAATTAATGTTCTGATGCTGTCATGCTATTAAAAACTACTTTTCTTCAAAGCAACAACTTAGTTTTTTCACAACCAAGCCAGTACTTTAGACCTGGTGTTTGCTTGACCTTTCACATCTA
This sequence comes from Sylvia atricapilla, assembly GCF_009819655.1. Lineage (NCBI taxonomy): Eukaryota > Metazoa > Chordata > Aves > Passeriformes > Sylviidae > Sylvia > Sylvia atricapilla. The sequence goes on from NC_089140.1 coordinate 148,742,864, forward strand.
CAAAACCCTAAGATCTGGGAGTACAGCAAGTCCCCAAACCTATTTAAGTTGGCTAAATTAGGATATGGCATTGACTGCAGAAATCACAGCCCAGTGCAATATTGCCTAGAACAACGCCAGGCAGTCCCGTGCAATCTTGCAGGATGTCAATGTGCAGTCCCCCCCAAAAAAAACCAAAACAACTCAGCAGAAAAGAACACAGGCCCAATGAATTGCCCAGAATATTGGTTTTGAAGTATTACACCTGTCTTCTATTCTCTGGAGAGATACCATATTGTTATACATGACAAAGTCAATGTGCATCTTAAAAGATTAAGAGACATAATACAATATTGAGACAAAAACAGGATCTGGAAATTGAGGGGTTTAATGGTTTTGTTAAGCAAGCTCATAGCCAATAAACACTGTTTCAAATAACTGTAGTGACTGAAATATAATTGAACATCTGTATAACTCCCAATTAGTCCTCTCTCAAAAAAACTACTAACACAAACTGTCAAAGGGACAACAAAAGTGAGAGAAATAAATTAAATGGCAGTAAGTAACACCCATTGACAGGCAGTTCCTTCAAAGCTATGGCCCAGAGACAACTACCACAGTACAGAAAAGGAGAGCAGTGTAAGCCACTGAGTCAGGACAAAGAATAATATATAAATAAAAGGACTCAAAGTTCCTGTGAAAAATCATATCTGGATAGCCAAAGAAGCAGACTTTTTTCAGAAAATCAACTGATTCCTCCATCCCAAGTCAATATAATTCAAGAGGTAAAAAGTCCAACACAAAAACAGCAACAAGAATGTAGCGAAGTTTCTAAGAGATGGACGACATGATTTGTATTTGGAGTGAGGTGTGAGCAATTCCAGACTGGGCCCCTTGGCCTGTGGGGCCTGTGGGCTCCGTGGGTCTGTGGGACCTGTGGGCCTTTGTGGCGCAGCAAAAATTCACCTCTCTTTCTTAAGGTATTTCGGGTACTAACAGGTGTTCACATGTAGATGTATAGTGCTAATACAGTAGCCACCTTAAGGCAGCAAATGTGTACATTCTTTGTGTGCCTTGTAATGTCAATAAAGTTGTAAGGGGATAAATATGGACGCACAAACAATAAACGTCAGTACGACATTTATCACTGCATCAGTGTGGATGTGTCATAGCTCGGTCCGACCTCTCAAAGGGACCCTAACTTTACAAGAATATCAAGGGATTCCCCATCCCTGGAAGTGTTCCAGGCCAGGTTGGATGAGGTTCTGAGCAACCTGGGATAGTGGAAGGTGTCCCTGCCCAGAGCAAGGGGTTGGAAGTGGATGATCTTCAAGGTCCCTTCCAACCCAAACCACTCTGTGATTCTGTGATTCTAAACACATGGCCTGGACATAAAAAAAAAAAAAAAAAAAAAAAAAGGCTCCAGCCTTGAGCATTTCATGATGCAGAAAAATGCACACTATAAATACACATTAAGTGTTTTCTGTTCAAAGTCTATTTAATCAAAATTCTAGATTTTCTATAGTATAGCTAGAACCTCCAGAGAGTTTTTATTTGTTATTTGTGCAGGTGATTTAGCCACTTTTTGCCCCTTTATGGTAATAACTATGTACATGATTACTTCAGCAACAAGAAAAAAAATCTAATCAGAAGTGTCAACTGTGAGCACAGTATTATAGCTGAGTCCACTAAACCCAACTAAATATGACCTTAGAACCAACAAGCTCTCACCATTTTACATCTGGAAATCAAATGAAAAACACATTAATATTACTGCGCACATAATGCAAATGCATGTCTACACAGGAAAAAGTGATCAGTTTTTCTACGTTATCTTGAGCAATTATCTACAGGAGTATCAAGAAATTACAAGAAAATCAGGAGACTGCTGAAATTTGGGACAGTAACTTCAAATAATGCTGCAGGACACCATCAGCCTTCATATAAGCCATGACTAATTGAAAAACATTTAACAACATGTGGAAGGATTAACACCGAAAAACATTACACTCAAACACACAGCATAGCCTCAAAACTCTGCAGAAACACTGATCTCATTGGCTACACCTGGACAAGTTGGAACCATACAAGTTCAATATCATCACTAAAAGATGAATGGTAATAAGTCTTTCCTCCTTGCAAGAGAACATTGAGAAGACAAAATAAAAGAGACAAAATTTTCCTTCATACATTATCAAATATTGAGATTTTTCACACTTAAGAATGTTTTATGCAATATTTGATCATAAATAAAATTTTCCAGTGTTACTATAAAAACCTTTGCAACTTCCAAATTACTGACTTAGGAAGGCAGTTTTGGTTCAGAGTGTATCAGTTATCATGTCTTCTAAAATATTTTTAACTAACAGTAATTAGAAAGAAATGGTTTCATGTGTAGTAAATCACTTAATATATTCTGTGCAAGGCTAAAACTTAATAAAATACCTGCTCTGGCAAACTGAATTATCACCTCCATGAGGATCACTCTGCTACTTTAAGTTAACAAAAAAGAAAAATCAGTCTTCTTTGAATTAAAATGTCTCCATCAATAGGCCGATTTCTACAGAAGATAACAGAACCAGTGCTCAGTGCACTTAAATCTTTCACAAATAGTAAAAATAAACTTCATAAATATATATACCCTGTATAAATAAAATAAATCCTGCACCTTTCCACACTTCAGGTATATACTGCTAACTTGGCCATGTTCAAAGTATCCATAGTTGAAAAAACAAAATACATCTCTGTAGGCAAACCATACGTTCCTTTGACCATTTCATCTCTGCAAGGAACTGCTGCATATAATTTAACATTTCATTTCAACAATATCTAGGATCTTGATAAGAAAAGATAAAGGAAATGGGAGAATGTATTGTTCTATTTCATATCCCTGTTTAGTTCTATAGTTTTAGAAATTGTATTCAGTTAATGCAGTTGAAACTAATCACAGAAGTTTAAAAAAAAAAAAAAAACCTGAATGAAATGGAACTTATGAATAATTAATCCATATACTAAAGGCCAAACTATTTATTTAAGGGACTCGGTGTTGAACTGAGTTTCCAATACTGGTTGTCTTGGTTCATATATGTTCACTGCATTTCCTGTCCCTGCTGCGTCTGTCAGCATTCTGAACTGCTCTGCCAGGTAATTAACAACAACTGTTGTTAATTTGTCATACCTTTTAATTCAGAGTCTTCCACAGATTTCCTACCTTTCACAGTTTAGTGAAAAAAGGTTTATAAATGTAAGCGCAGAAAAAAAAATGGTTTTTTCTCAAGCTCCAATACTGTATTTTATTTTCTCAACTCTTTTATTATTTGGTGACCCATCTACCATATGGTACTTCAGTCAGTAATGGCTTAAAGAAAAAAATAAATGCCCTGTTGAATAAAGCCTTAAAATAAAATTATAACTGCATGACACCCAAGAAAGTAAAGGCACTTAAAACTCTGTACCACAGATGAACAAAGAGTTCACTCACATTTTCTCCAGTTGTATGCTAATAGAGCTCACTAACCTTTTTTCTGACTATACCTCTTAAAATCCTTTTTAGAAGAAATACCACAGTTGCAGAAATTTTAACAATTCTATTGTTACTATAATCAGTTTTAGTTTCATGAACTAGTTCATTACACTTGACAGCTGATGGCAAAAAAAGCACAAAATGTTCAGATACTATTCAATTTATAATCAAAGTCATTCTGATATTAGAGATTGGCCAAGTCAACCCAAACGTTACAGAATGCCAGAAGCTGGTTTAAAGATTTTAATCCATGAATGTTGTCTACTTCTTATATGGATCATAGTTTTATTTACAGCATTGTTTTTTAAAATTCAGTTTTGTCTTTCATCTGAAACATCTTTGTGACTATAAATGAAATGCTCTCCAACCCAGGAAATGAGTTCAGCCATGCTCAGCCAGATGTGGCAGATCTTCATCATCAATAAGCTTTTCCCCGAAATGACAGTATTACTTGTCTTTCCCAAAGCCAACAAATGAACTAGTGATGCAGATTTGGATTAAAATCTAGTTATTTCCTATTTAGTCCTTTCTCCTAACTTGTAAAACTCAGAGTGTCTCAATAGAAAACATCGAATAACGAATATTAAGTCATCAAAAGTTCAACACGCAAAGGACAGGAACAGTTTCCACTGGGGACAGGAAAAACATGAAGAGAAAGAACTCGCAGAGAAAGGAGGAAAAGCTGTCTACAGGTTCCTGCAATAGCAAAGGCTGGAGATGTTCAAAGGCAGACTGTGGAACTTTATAACCAGACCTTCTTCCAGAAGGGCCAAGGCATCACTTCTCTGCAATCCTTGAGGGAGCATGATGGAGACTGGCTGTTCTATCTAAGACCTTCCCTTCAAAGACTCTACTTTCTGTGATTTATTTAGCATCTCTTGTGTAAACATAGACAGGAAAATTCATTACCTGCAGCAGGAATAATTGTTTATGAAGTCAGTATTGAAACCAAGAACAAACCAACAGAAATCCTACTTCTCTCTAGGAAATCTGCTTTCCCATTAGATCAAAGAGGAAGCTTTCTAAAAATATCATGCTACAAAAGCTTATCAAAAAGCAGTATTATTAACTGAAGCTACCTTATCTTAATGGCATACACATAAGAGAACCTAACATTAGGTTATGGTTAACCAGGAATTTGAAAAGAATTTAGATTTTACTGACTAAGGTCACAGCTGCAAAAAGGACATCAATGTGTTTGGCAGCTACAGACCAGATAACCTCACCACTCAATGAGAAGAAGGATAACAGAGTAAAGTATGAAGTACTATATAAAGTATAATTTTGTAGTAATGCTCTCTCACATCAGCAATCTCCTGTCTATGACAAAATCTGCAATTTTTTAAGTTCTAAACTTTGACTATATTACTATGTCAACTATTCACAAGATCAAGGAAACCCCAAGTACCAGAAAGCATTTCAGAAATCTAAAATATTAAAAGAAAACTCTAGTGTTACTGGTAACATTAAGGACCATTCCTACAACTTTCAGCAGGTGACTAATACAACCATCAGAACAAGCATGCCCATTTTTTTCATCAAATATTTTAAAAGTAGCATTATTTTATTTTTAATGGGTAATGATCTAGCACTCCAAGTAGTCTGGAGATGTAAATGTTTTTAAACAGCTGATACACTGTCTGTTCTTACATACAAATTTATTACCAACACCTCTTAGTGCAAAAACGCTAACACAATTTTTAAAACTATCTAATCTAATAATGCTGTAAATAAATACAAAAATATGTAGCTGATATTTGTCTAAAAATTCTTAAGCAAAAAGTTCTGAAATACAATGCAAAAGATAATACTGTTTATGAAAAAGAGAGTACATTTTTTCAAATGCAGGACATTAACCACAGCCCTGCTATCTTCTTAATCTGGAAAACTGAATTATCACCATTTCTTTCAGCATTCCAGGTCAACTCTGATCCTACTATAAAATTTGTTCTTCATGGTGCATTCATCTATGCTTTCAGTTATTTTGTGAATCACAAAGTAATTAACCTTTATTCAGTACATTTCTTGTTCAGTGACAGTTGTGGCATTTCTCCCTCAAGCATTTCCTGAAAAAAACACTGCTACTGTTCTGTTCCCAAAAATGTATAAGACAAGACACTGCTAAAAGTATATCAAAACATAAAAATATAAGAACTGTCAAGGAAAAACTCATCTCCATTACATCCCTGTAATATTGCTTATTGGTAATTAGGTCAGAAAATATCCTTTACTGAACATTCTGGTCACTGCCAGAAGGCTCTTGGGAAACAGCTCCTCTGAATTACCACTAAAGAGCTTCAAATGACAATGGCAGGAGAGGGAAAAGAGATCCCAGGGTAAGGGAGTACTGTCAAAGCCTGCCCCGGGGTTTCCCCTGTTCCATGAGCAGGACAAAAGCAAGGATATCTCCACAATGACCACCAGGCCTTTGTGATCTCTGGTGTCATCATACCTAAAAGCCAGTGTGACATGGGTCCATCCAGTGACCCAGAGGGCAACAAATCCTTGCACAGGAGGCAGCAGCTTATCTGGCTTGTGGCCAGGGTTCATTTGAGCACTCCCACAATGTCAAACAAGGAGAAAGTGAACGGCCATGGGCAGCCCTGTGAGGGGCAGCCACTGCTGTAACAGCAGCAGGTGAGGGATAGGAATGGAGAGAGAGGCTGCAGTGGGACCTGGAGGAAGCCCGAGGGCAGAGGCAGGGACACCTGACACCAGGACTTGTTCTGCTGGATGGCCCAAGCACAGCAATGCCCCAGAGGAAGTGAGCACAGCTGGGAACACAGCCCAGGCTGGATACTGTGGCCAGCACCTCCTTAAGGCCAGGCCCAGGCTCTCTGGCGAGTGGGAGACACTATGCTAATACAGCCACCTCCATCCCATGTCTCCTCCTGCTTCCCACAGGTGACCAGGTGGCACCGAAGGTCATTGGGACAAACATCACACCACACAGCAGTGTCACACAGACACAGAGACTGTCCGTGTCAGACTTGCTGCCTCCCCATGGCCCTCGGTTGCCATTGCAATCAAACTGCCAGATCAGAGCTCAAACGCAAAGAGCCTCTGCGAAGGTCAAGTTCCCCATCTGGCAGCAGCAGCAGCCTCTGGCTCTCGTCCCAAAGGCACATCACATGCAGCACACACCATGATCAACGACAATCGACAGCTCATGCCCCTTCACCACGGGGCACACTGGATGCTGGTACGGCCTAGAAAAAAACTACCCTACCAAGAAGAACACAAGGCCTCTAGCATGAGACAGTGGAAAGGTGGGAAAAGCACCTGCCACCCGTTAAAGCTGCACACAGCACACAGATGTGCACTGGGATAGACCCTGCTTGTAAGTACCTGGGGCACTCTGAAACATAAAAGCTCATAAAGGAGAACGAAAGCCACGGGAACAACACCTGCAGGGACCTGTTTGTAGACCAGTACCCATATCTGAGTGAGAAGTGGTTGCAGAAATGGGAATGAAGCATCCAGGACTACACTCGGTTTGACCTCTTTCCCACCTCACTCTCGCCCTGATCTACCCGATGTCTCACCATGCCCACTCTTCCACACCTCACCCCATCATGTATCATCCTACTCCCAACCGCACTCCTCCTCCTCCTTCCATCTCACCCTCCCCTTTCCTATCCCATTCCTATCCCCATATCCCACATTTATTGTTTAATAAATGCCCCACTGTTAACTTTGAGCGATGCTTTCTGTGGAGTCAAAGGCTTGGCTCGTCTCCCGGGACACTCCATCCACCGCTTTTCCCTCGGCCCTGAGAGGGATTACCCACACCCCAAAGGAGACCACTTTGCTCAGGCAGCTCCTGACTTGCCTGAACCCACACCAGCTGGGCCACATCCCTCCCCTGTCCTGTCAGGGCTCGAGCAATCCCCCTCACCATGATCTGCTCCAGATCCTTGCCGGGCTCCAAGGTCAGGCTGACAGGCCTGCCGTTCACCACATCCTCCCTGTGGCCAATTCTGCGCATGGATGTCACATTGCCACCCCAGTCACGTGGGACCTCCCTGATTGGCTGGGAATGATGACAAGAAAGGATGGGAGAATAGCTTCGACAGCTCTGCCATGGGCTCCCGCGGCAGCCCGGTGGGGCTCTTGACCAGCCCCCAAAACCTCTCAGTGGCTCTACATGGCATGAACGGCATCCTCCAGGATGAGTGGGGCTCTGCTCTGTTCCCTGTCCCTGTGCGCCAGCTCAGCAGACTGCTGGCCCTCCGCAGAACCCATCTGAATCTTGAAGATGGAGGAAAAAGAGGCATTCCCCACCTCAGCCTTTTCCTCAGCCCTTGTGACCGTATTCCCCTCCCCCTCGCACCAATTAAAGAGGGGCGAATTTCCTTGGCATTCCTGTGTTCCTCATCTATTTTAACAACGTATTTTTAGTGTCTTTTGCAGCAGTGGCCAGACTAAATACAAACGGGCTTTTGTGCCCTTCTGATCATCTTTCTACCTGAGGTCAGGGCCACGACACATGGTGGGCTGGCTAGGAATAACACATTGGCACAGCACAGGGCTTCTTTGGGAAGGTTTAGGGGAGGCACACACAAGACAGGACAAGACAGAGCTGCAGGTCATTGGAAGAAAGAAGCTTAGGCAAAGACAAAGGCTAAAGGCCTAAAGAAGACCTTCGTGACCAGGGGCTGCTTCACAGAAACCACCAGGCCTCTGGACTCGGGGCGGCCACACCCACCAGGCCTCTGTGACACACGGTGACATCGTGCCCAGAGGCCGTTGTGACCCAGGCCCGTGTTGTGACTGTGTGGGCTACAAGCCCCTGCGGTTGCCACTCCCAGGAGAGCAGCTCTCTGAGGAGGCAGCAGCTTCTCAGGAGGCAGCAACTTCTCAGGAGCCAGCGGCTTCTCTGGGTGATTGTGGTCAGTGTTCATCAGAGCACTCCCACAATGTCTAAGAAGGAGGAGGCGAATGCCTACGGCCAGCCCCGTGAGGGGCAGCCACTCCTGTACAAACGGCGACAGGTGAGGGACCCGGGCATAGAGGGAGAGGCTGCAGTGGGATCTGAGGGAAGCCCTGGGGCAGAGACAGCCATGCCTGGCACCAGGCCTTGCTCTGTGGACGGGCCAATGCTGGGATGGCCCAGACAAAGCAAAGGCCCAAAGGCAGCGAAGCGCAGCTGGGAACCCAGCCCAGCCTGGCTACCATGGTCAGCGCCTGCCTTGGGGCCAGGCCTGGGCTTGCAGACCTGTGGCAGACACTGTGCCCTCACGGCTGCCTCCATCCTATGCCTCTTCCTGCCCACAGGTGACCCACAGGCAGCCCCAGGCAGCACTGCAGGTCACCTGGACGACCATCGTGCCCATCCCTGAGGACGGGCCGACACTCTTACCCAGACCCATGCAATCACGGAGCCCCACCAGATCCCGCTCACGCAGGCGCAGGCAGGAGGGCAGGCACTCGGTGCCCCGCAGCAGTGTCACAGGGCCACAGAGATTGTCGGTGTCGCACTTGCCGCCTCTTCACGGCCCTCACTTGACACTGGCCCCTCCACGCCAGCTCAGTGCTCAAAGGCCAAGAGCAGCCTGTGAGAGCGTTAAGCTGCCCGCTCTGCCAGCAGCACCAGCCTCTGGATCCTCTCCCAGAGGCACAGCACGTGCTGTGGGAGCAGCCTCTGACAGTGTCAAGCTGCCTCCTCTGCCAGCAGCCGTAGCTGCAGCAGAAGCCTCTGGGACTACTCCCAGAGCCACAGCACGTGTGGTGGGCCCTAAGGCCCTGGGCCAGCCAGAGCTTGGGCCCCCTTCTCTGAGGGGCACTGTGTCTGTGGGCAGAGCCCAGGGAACACCTTCCCTGGAGAGCAGAACCCTGGAAGGGCTCTGGCATGGGTCAGCGGCAAGGCAGGGCCATCGCCTGCTGCCCATGCGACCCGCATGTGGCCTGCCGCTCCGCACTGGGAGCCAACTGGCTTGGAAGCACCCGTGGTGCTCCCAGACAGAGGAGCTGGTCGAGGTGCAGGAAGGACATGGTGGCAACACCCACAGAGACCATTTTGGAGGCCTCAGCACATACCTGTCGCAAGACAGGTCCATCATGTCCACCTGCACCCATGAGCAGTCAAGCGTCCACCAAGAGGGAGGTGCAGAGTCCCAGGAGCTGCCCAGTGCTTCCACTTCAAGCAAAGGCTCCAGAGTACAGGTGAGAAAATGCTCCAAGCACTGTCCCCTGCTGAGCTGGCAGAGCACAGCTGTGTCTCTGAAAGCTCACAGCCCTGGGACACTTCTGAAAAGGAGCTGGAGGAACAGCAGGAGGAGGAAGAGCTCCCGGAAACAGAGGCTGCAGGAGAGCGGGACAGCGACCTGCAGAACGCCTTGCCTGCCCCATTGAAAGAGAATGAGGTAGAGGCAGAAGCTTCTGCCCTAGTTGGAGAGGCCTGGGATGAGGGGCATGGCAAGCTCTTCCTCACATCAGAGCCTGAGGAAACCTCAGGCTTCTCAGCTTCTCCTTTGTCTGGAGGCCCCTGTGAGGAGGGGGCAGCTGGTTGGCCAGCCGAGCACGCTGCCCTTCAGAAGCAGCTGTGCGTGGGGCCTGATGCTTTGATTCAGCTCATGCCAGAAAAGAGAGAGAAGCTAGAGAAACTGGAGGAAGACAGAATGTATGCAGAGCTGTTTGGAGACACCTCCTCCTGCACGAGCAACGGAGAAAGCCCCGTGACATCCAGCTGCGTCCTCAGGGATCCAGCAAGTCCCGCGCTGGAACCTGTTGCAGACCCCTCGGTGCCGCACGGTGCTTGCAGTGCGACCAAAGTCGCCACAGGACGGAGGCCAAACTACTCAGGGTTTGTGTCTCCTGACCTGCTGGAAGACTTGTGGTCAGGCTCTGATGACTCGCCGTGCCTGGAAACTCTTCTGAAGGAGCTCCTGAAGAAGCAGGAGTGGGAAGAAGCGGCACGAGAGAGGGACAGCGCGGGAGAGAGCCCGTTGTCCCTCTCACAACAAGGCGAACAGTCGGAGCCAGCACCTACTCCTGCGGATGGCGAGCTCAGTGACGAGGGGCACAGCGAGCCTTTTCCCTTGGCACCTCCCGAAAACCCGGAAAGGTTGGAGGTTTGCGCCTCTCCTGCTGGTGCCGCTGCCGAGGACGACGCAGCGTGGATGGAGGTTTGCCGTGCCCAGCCCACCCCTGGCCAGGAAAAGCCCTGTGGGGATGAGCCGCCGGCAGAGGCTTGCCCGGAGCCCGCCCAGCGCCCGGCACGCAGCGTTCCCGCTTGCCCCGCTGGCAGCGCAGCCCTCCCGCAGCCCCCGGCCCCACGGCCACGGCGCTCCGTGCTCAAGACGGCCCGGCGGGCTCTGCGCCGGCTCTTCTCCTTCGGCTGCCTCAGGGGGCAAAGAGAGGAGTGAGCCCGGCTGCCGGCACCAGCTCGAGGACGGACCTGCGGGACCCAGCCGGACCCGCGCGTCCTGGACCGTCCTCTGACCTCTTTCCCACCTCACCCCCGCCCTGATCTTCCCCAGGTCTCACCATCCCCGCTCTTCCACACCCCACCCCATCATATATCTTCCTCATCCCACCCACAATCCTCCTCCTCGTTCCTTCTCACCCTCCCCTTTCCTATCGCCTTTCTATCCCCCTACCCCACGTTTATTGTTTAATAAATGCCCCGTTGTTAACTTTGAGCGATGCTTTCTTTGGCACTTCTTTCACGCACAGGCACTGATCGCATCTCAGCAGGGGCACACGTCTGCACACAGCACTCCACGTGTGGCCTCCCCAATGCCCAGCACAGACGGACAATCGCAGCCCTCCTCCTGCTCGCCACACCACTGCAGGCACGGAAGGCCCAAAGGCCACTGGCCTCCTTGCCCACGGGGACACATGATGGCGCACATTTGGCCATTGCCAACCAGCGCCCCCACGGCCTTTCCTGCTCGGCAGCTCTCCGGCCACTCTGCCCCTAGCCTGGGACACTGCAGGGGCCTCCTGGGACACAAGGACAGGACCCACACTTGCTCTTCTAGAACCTCACCCCCCTGGCCTCACTATCAATCCAGCCCGGCCACATCCGCCTGTAGAGCCTTCCTACCCTCTGGGAAATCGACACCTCACCTGCCTCGGTGTCATCGCAGCTTTACTGCTGAACGTGCTCTCAATGCCCTCAGCCACATCGGCAGGACACACATTGAACTGGAATGGGCCCAGGGGACACCGCTAGTGACAGGGCACCAAGTGGATGCGGCACCATTTCCCACCACTCTCCAAACACAGCCATCCTGGCGGTTCTCAACAAGGAGTGGCCCTCCCCAAGCCCTGGCCTGACAGCTTATCCAGGATTGTGCTGGCAGAGACGGAGTCAAAAGCTTGGCTCGTCTCCCGGGACACTCCATCCACCGCTTTTCCCTCGGCCCTGAGAGGGATTACCCACACCCCAAAGGAGACCACTTTGCTCAGGCAGCTCCTGACTTGCCTGAACCCACACCAGCTGGGCCACATCCCTCCCCTGTCCTGTCAGGGCTCGAGCAATCCCCCTCACCATGATCTGCTCCAGATCCTTGCCGGGCTCCAAGGTCAGGCTGACAGGCCTGCCGTTCACCACATCCTCCCTGTGGCCAATTCTGCGCATGGATGTCACATTGCCACCTCTAGTCACGTGGGACCTCCCCGACTGGCCGGGAATGATGACAAGAAAGGATGGGAGAACAGCTTCGACAGCTCTGCCATGGGCTCCTGCGGCAGCCCGGTGGGGCTCTTGACCAGCCCCCAAAACCTCTCAGTGGCTCTACATGGCATGAACGGCATCCTCCAGGATGAGTGGGGCTCTGCTCTGTTCCCTGTCCCTGTGCGCCAGCTCAGCGGACTGCTGGCCCTCCGCAGAACCCATCTGAATCTTGAAGATGGAGGAAAAAGAGGCATTCCCCACCTCAGCCTTTTCCTCAGCCCTTGTGACCATATTCCCCTCGTCCCTGCATCAGTTAAAGAGGGGCGAATTTCCTTGGCATTCCTGTGTTCCTCATCTATTTTAACAACGTATTTTTAGTGTCTTTTGCAGCAGTGGCCAGACTAAATACAAACGGGCTTTTGTGCCCTTCTGATCATCTTTCTACCTGGGGTCAGGGCCACGACACATGGTGGGCTGCCTCGGAATAACACATTGGCACAGCACAGGGCTTCTTTGGATAGGTTCAGGGGAGGAACACACAAGACGGGAGAAGACAGAGCTGCAGGTCATTGGAAGAAAGAAGCTTAGGCAAAGACAAAGGCTAAAGGCCTAAAGAAGACCTTCATGACCAGGAGCTGCTTCACAGAAACCGCCAGGCCTCTGGGACACGGGGCGGCCACACCCACCAGGCCTCTGTGACCCGCAGTGACATCGTGCCAGGAGGCCATTGTGAGGTGGGCCCGTGTTGTGACTGTGTGGGCTGCAAGCCCCTGCGGTTGCCACTCCCAGGAGAGCAGCTCTCTGAGGAGGCAGCAGCTTCTCAGGAGGCAGCAACTTCTCAGGAGCCAGCGGCTTCTCTGGGTGATTGTGGTCAGTGTTCATCAGAGCACTCCCACAATGTCTCAGAAGGAGGAGGCGAATGCCTACGGCCAGCCCCGTGAGGGGCAGCCACTCCTGTACAAACGGCGACAGGTGAGGGACCCGGGGATAGAGGGAGAGGCTGCAGTGGGATCTGAGGGAAGCCCTGGGGCAGAGACAGCCATGCCTGGCACCAGGCCTTGCTCTGTGGACGGGCCAATGCTGGGATGGCCCAGACAAAGCAAAGGCCCAGAGGCAGCGAGCGCAGCTGGGAACCCAGCCCAGCCTGGCTACCATGGTCAGCGCCTGCCTTGGGGCCAGGCCTGGGCTTGCAGACCCGTGGCAGACACTGTGCCCTCACGGCTGCCTCCATCCCGTGCCTCTTCCTGCCCACAGGTGACCCACAGGCAGCCCCAGGCAGCACCGCAGGTCACCTGGACGACCATCGTGCCCATCCCTGAGGACGGGCCGACACTCTTACCCAGACCCATGCAATCACGGAGCCCCACCAGATCCCGCTCACGCAGGCGCAGGCAGGAGGGCAGGCACTCGGTGCCCCGCAGCAGTGTCACAGGGCCACAGAGATTGTCGGTGTCACACTTGCCGCCTCTTCACGGCCCTCACTTGACACTGGCCCCTCCACGCCAGCTCAGTGCTCAAAGGCCAAGAGCAGCCTGTGAGAGCGTTAAGCTGCCCGCTCTGCCAGCAGCACCAGCCTCTGGATCCTCTCCCAGAGGCACAGCACGTGCTGTGGGAGCAGCCTCTGACAGTGTCAAGCTGCCTCCTCTGCCAGCAGCCGTAGCTGCAGCAGAAGCCTCTGGGACTACTCCCAGAGCCACAGCACGTGTGGTGGGCCCTAAGGCCCTGGGCCAGCCAGAGCTTGGGCCCCCTTCTCTGAGGGGCACTGTGTCTGTGGGCAGAGCCCAGGGAACACCTTCCCTGGAGAGCAGAACCCTGGAAGGGCTCTGGCATGGGTCAGCGGCAAGGCAGGGCCATCGCCTGCTGCCCATGCGACCCGCATGTGGCCTGCCGCTCCGCACTGGGAGCCAACTGGCTTGGAAGCACCCGTGGTGCTCCCAGACAGAGGAGCTGGTCGAGGTGCAGGAAGGACATGGTGGCAACACCCACAGAGACCATTTTGGAGGCCTCAGCACATACCTGTCGCAAGACAGGTCCATCATGTCCACCTGCACCCATGAGCAGTCAAGCGTCCACCAAGAGGGAGGTGCAGAGTCCCAGGAGCTGCCCAGTGCTTCCACTTCAAGCAAAGGCTCCAGAGTACAGGTGAGAAAATGCTCCAAGCACTGTCCCCTGCTGAGCTGGCAGAGCACAGCTGTGTCTCTGAAAGCTCACAGCCCTGGGACACTTCTGAAAAGGAGCTGGAGGAACAGCAGGAGGAGGAAGAGCTCCCGGAAACAGAGGCTGCAGGAGAGCGGGACAGCGACCTGCAGAACGCCTTGCCTGCCCCATTGAAAGAGAATGAGGTAGAGGCAGAAGCTTCTGCCCTGGCTGGGGATACCTGGGATGAGGGGCATGGCAAGCTCTTCCTCACATCAGAGCCTGAGGAAACCTCAGGCTTCTCAGCTTCTCCTTTGTCTGGAGGCCCCTGTGAGGAGGGGGCAGCTGGTTGGCCAGCCGAGCACGCTGCCCTTCAGAAGCAGCTGTGCGTGGGGCCTGATGCTTTGATTCAGCTCATGCCAGAAAAGAGAGAGAAGCTAGAGAAACTGGAGGAAGACACAATGTATGCAGAGCTGTTTGGAGACACCTCCTCCTGCACGAGCAACGGAGAAAGCCCCGTGACATCCAGCTGCGTCCTCAGGGATCCAGCAAGTCCCGCGCTGGAACCTGTTGCAGACCCCTCGGTGCCGCACGGTGCTTGCAGTGCGACCAAAGTCGCCACAGGACGGAGGCCAAACTACTCAGGGTTTGTGTCTCCTGACCTGCTGGAAGACTTGTGGTCAGGCTCTGATGACTCGCCGTGCCTGGAAACTCTTCTGAAGGAGCTCCTGAAGAAGCAGGAGTGGGAAGAAGCGGCACGAGAGAGGGACAGCGCGGGAGAGAGCCCGTTGTCCCTCTCACAACAAGGCGAACGGTCGGAGCCAGCACCTACTCCTGCGGATGGCGAGCTCAGTGACGAGGGGCACAGCGAGCCTTTTCCCTTGGCACCTCCCGAAAACCCGGAAAGGCTGGAGGTTTGCGCCTCTCCTGCTGGTGCCGCTGCCGAGGACGACGCAGCGTGGATGGAGGTTTGCCGTGCCCAGCCCACCCCTGGCCAGGAAAAGCCCTGTGGGGATGAGCCGCCGGCAGAGGCTTGCCCGGAGCCCGCCCAGCGCCCGGCACGCAGCGTTCCCGCTTGCCCCGCTGGCAGCGCAGCCCTCCCGCAGCCCCCGGCCCCACGGCCACGGCGCTCCGTGCTCAAGACGGCCCGGCGGGCTCTGCGCCGGCTCTTCTCCTTCGGCTGCCTCAGGGGGCAAAGAGAGGAGTGAGCCCGGCTGCCGGCACCAGCTCGAGGACGGACCTGCGGGACCCAGCCGGACCCGCGCGTCCTGGACCGTCCTCTGACCTCTTTCCCACCTCACCCCCGCCCTGATCTTCCCCATGTCCCACCATCCCCACTCTTCCACACCCCACCCCATCATATATCTTCCTCATCCCACCCACAATCCTCCTCCTCGTTCCTTCTCACCCGCCCCTTTCCTATCGCCTTTCTATCCCCCTACCCCACGTTTATTGTTTAATAAATGCCCCGTTGTTAACTTTGAGCGATGCTTTCTTTGGCACTTCTTTCACGCACAGGCACTGATCGCATCTCAGCAGGGGCACACGTCTGCACACAGCACTCCACGTGTGGCCTCCCCAATGCCCAGCACAGACGGACAATCGCAGCCCTCCTCCTGCTCGCCACACCACTGCAGGCACGGAAGGCCCGAAGGCCCGAAGGCCACTGGCCTCCTTGCCCACGGGGACACATGATGGCGCACATTTGGCCATTGCCAACCAGCGCCCCCACGGCCTTTCCTGCTCGGCAGCTCTCCGGCCACTCTGCCCCTAGCCTGGGACACTGCAGGGGCCTCCTGGGACACAAGGACAGGACCCACACTTGCTCTTCTTGAACCTCACCCCGCTGGCCTCACTATCAATCCAGCCCGGCCACATCCGCCTGTAGAGCCTTCCTACCCTCTGGGAAATCGACACCTCACCCACCTCAGTGTCATCGCAGCTTTACTGCTGAACGTGCTCTCGATGCCCTCAGCCACATCGGCAGGACACACATTGAACTGGAATGGGCCCAGGGGACACCGCTAGTGACAGGGCACCAAGTGGATGCGGCACCATTTCCCACCACTCTCCAAACACAGCCATCCTGGCGGTTCTCAACAAGGAGTGGCCCTCCCCAAGCCCTGGCCTGACAGCTTATCCAGGATTGTGCTGGCAGAGACGGAGTCAAAAGCTTGGCTCGTCTCCCGGGACACTCCATCCACCGCTTTTCCCTCGGCCCTGAGAGGGATTACCCACACCCCAAAGGAGACCACTTTGCTCAGGCAGCTCCTGACTTGCCTGAAGCCACACCAGCTGGGCCTCATCCCTCACCTCTCCTCTCTGGGCTCAAGCAATCCCCCTCACCATGATCTGCTCCAGATCCTTGCCGGGCTCCAAGGTCAGGCTGACAGGCCTGCCGTTCACCACATCCTCCCTGTGGCCAATTCTGCGCATGGATGTCACATTGCCACCTCTAGTCACGTGGGACCTCCCCGACTGGCCGGGAATGATGACAAGAAAGGATGGGAGAACAGCTTCGACAGCTCTGCCATGGGCTCCCGCGGCAGCCCGGTGGGGCTCTTGACCAGCCCCCAAAACCTCTCAGTGGCTCTACATGGCATGAACGGCATCCTCCAGGATGAGTGGGGCTCTGCTCTGTTCCCTGTCCCTGTGCGCCAGCTCAGCGGACTGCTGGCCCTCTGCAGAACCCATCTGAATCTTGAAGATGGAGGAAAAAGAGGCATTCCCCACCTCAGCCTTTTCCTCAGCCCTTGTGACCATATTCCCCTCGTCCCTGCATCAGTTAAAGAGGGGCGAATTTCCTTGGCATTCCTGTGTTCCTCATCTATTTTAACAACGTATTTTTAGTGTCTTTTGCAGCAGTGGCCAGACTAAATACAAACGGGCTTTTGTGCCCTTCTGATCATCTTTCTACCTGGGGTCAGGGCCACGACACATGGTGGGCTGGCTAGGAATAACACTTTGCCACAGCACAGGGCTTCTTTGGGAAGGTTTAGGGGAGGCACACACAGGACAGGACAAGACAGAGCTGCAGGTCATTGGAAGAAAGAAGCTTAGGCAAAGACAAAGGCTAAAGGCCTAAAGAAGACCTTCATGACCAGGAGCTGCTTCACAGAAACCGCCAGGCCTCTGGGACACGGGGCGGCCACACCCACCAGGCCTCTGCGACCCGCGGTGACATCGTGCCAGGAGGCCATTGTGAGGTGGGCCCGTGTTGTGACTGTGTGGGCTACAAGCCCCTGCGGTTGCCACTCCCAGGAGAGCAGCTCTCTGAGGAGGCAGCAGCTTCTCAGGAGGCAGCAACTTCTCAGGAGCCAGCGGCTTCTCTGGGTGATTGTGGTCAGTGTTCATCAGAGCACTCCCACAATGTCTAAGAAGGAGGAGGCGAATGCCTACGGCCAGCCCCGTGAGGGGCAGCCACTCCTGTACAAACGGCGACAGGTGAGGGACCCGGGCATAGAGGGAGAGGCTGCAGTGGGATCTGAGGGAAGCCCTGGGGCAGAGACAGCCATGCCTGGCACCAGGCCTTGCTCTGTGGACGGGCCAATGCTGGGATGGCCCAGACAAAGCAAAGGCCCAAAGGCAGCGAAGCGCAGCTGGGAACCCAGCCCAGCCTGGCTACCATGGTCAGCGCCTGCCTTGGGGCCAGGCCTGGGCTTGCAGACCTGTGGCAGACACTGTGCCCTCACGGCTGCCTCCATCCTATGCCTCTTCCTGCCCACAGGTGACCCACAGGCAGCCCCAGGCAGCACCGCAGGTCACCTGGACGACCATCGTGCCCATCCCTGAGGACGGGCCGACACTCTTACCCAGACCCATGCAATCACGGAGCCCCACCAGATCCCGCTCACGCAGGCGCAGGCAGGAGGGCAGGCACTCGGTGCCCCGCAGCAGTGTCACAGGGCCACAGAGATTGTCGGTGTCGCACTTGCCGCCTCTTCACGGCCCTCACTTGACACTGGCCCCTCCACGCCAGCTCAGTGCTCAAAGGCCAAGAGCAGCCTGTGAGAGCGTTAAGCTGCCCGCTCTGCCAGCAGCACCAGCCTCTGGATCCTCTCCCAGAGGCACAGCACGTGCTGTGGGAGCAGCCTCTGACAGTGTCAAGCTGCCTCCTCTGCCAGCAGCCGTAGCTGCAGCAGAAGCCTCTGGGACTACTCCCAGAGCCACAGCACGTGTGGTGGGCCCTAAGGCCCTGGGCCAGCCAGAGCTTGGGCCCCCTTCTCTGAGGGGCACTGTGTCTGTGGGCAGAGCCCAGGGAACACCTTCCCTGGAGAGCAGAACCCTGGAAGGGCTCTGGCATGGGTCAGCGGCAAGGCAGGGCCATCGCCTGCTGCCCATGCGACCCGCATGTGGCCTGCCGCTCCGCACTGGGAGCCAACTGGCTTGGAAGCACCCGTGGTGCTCCCAGACAGAGGAGCTGGTCGAGGTGCAGGAAGGACATGGTGGCAACACCCACAGAGACCATTTTGGAGGCCTCAGCACATACCTGTCGCAAGACAGGTCCATCATGTCCACCTGCACCCATGAGCAGTCAAGCGTCCACCAAGAGGGAGGTGCAGAGTCCCAGGAGCTGCCCAGTGCTTCCACTTCAAGCAAAGGCTCCAGAGTACAGGTGAGAAAATGCTCCAAGCACTGTCCCCTGCTGAGCTGGCAGAGCACAGCTGTGTCTCTGAAAGCTCACAGCCCTGGGACACTTCTGAAAAGGAGCTGGAGGAACAGCAGGAGGAGGAAGAGCTCCCGGAAACAGAGGCTGCAGGAGAGCGGGACAGCGACCTGCAGAACGCCTTGCCTGCCCCATTGAAAGAGAATGAGGTAGAGGCAGAAGCTTCTGCCCTGGTTGGAGAGGCCTGGGATGAGGGGCATGGCAAGCTCTTCCTCACATCAGAGCCTGAGGAAACCTCAGGCTTCTCAGCTTCTCCTTTGTCTGGAGGCCCCTGTGAGGAGGGGGCAGCTGGTTGGCCAGCCGAGCACGCTGCCCTTCAGAAGCAGCTGTGCGTGGGGCCTGATGCTTTGATTCAGCTCATGCCAGAAAAGAGAGAGAAGCTAGAGAAACTGGAGGAAGACAGAATGTATGCAGAGCTGTTTGGAGACACCTCCTCCTGCACGAGCAACGGAGAAAGCCCCGTGACATCCAGCTGCGTCCTCAGGGATCCAGCAAGTCCCGCGCTGGAACCTGTTGCAGACCCCTCGGTGCCGCACGGTGCTTGCAGTGCGACCAAAGTCGCCACAGGACGGAGGCCAAACTACTCAGGGTTTGTGTCTCCTGACCTGCTGGAAGACTTGTGGTCAGGCTCTGATGACTCGCCATGCCTGGAAACTCTTCTGAAGGAGCTCCTGAAGAAGCAGGAGTGGGAAGAAGCGGCACGAGAGAGGGACAGCGCGGGAGAGAGCCCGTTGTCCCTCCCACAACAAGGCGAACAGTCGGAGCCAGCACCTACTCCTGCGGATGGCGAGCTCAGTGACGAGGGGCACAGCGAGCCTTTTCCCTTGGCACCTCCCGAAAACCCGGAAAGGCTGGAGGTTTGCGCCTCTCCTGCTGGTGCCGCTGCCGAGGACGACGCAGCGTGGATGGAGGCTTGCCGTGCCCAGCCCACCCCTGGCCAGGAAAAGCCCTGTGGGGATGAGCCGCCGGCAGAGGCTTGCCCGGAGCCCGCCCAGCGCCCGGCACGCAGCGTTCCCGCTTGCCCCGCTGGCAGCGCAGCCCTCCCGCAGCCCCCGGCCCCACGGCCATGGCGCTCCGCGCTCAAGACGGCCCGGCGGGCTCTGCGCCGGCTCTTCTCCTTCGGCTGCCTCAGGGGGCAAAGAGAGGAGTGAGCCCGGCTGCCGGCACCAGCTCGAGGACGGACCTGCGGGACCCAGCTGGACCCGAGCGTCCTGGACCGTCCTCTGACCTCTTTCCCACCTCACCCCAACCCTGATCTTCCCCAGGTCTCACCATCCCCGCTCTTCCACACCCCACCCCATCATATATCTTCCTCATCCCACCCACAATCCTCCTCCTCGTTCCTTCTCACCCGCCCCTTTCCTATCGCCTTTCTATCCCCCTACCCCACGTTTATTGTTTAATAAATGCCCCGTTGTTAACTTTGAGCGATGCTTTCTTTGGCACTTCTTTCACGCACAGGCACTGATCGCATCTCAGCAGGGGCACACGTCTGCACACAGCACTCCACGTGTGGCCTCCCCAATGCCCAGCACAGACGGACAATCGCAGCCCTCCTCCTGCTCGCCACACCACTGCAGGCACGGAAGGCCCGAAGGCCCGAAGGCCACTGGCCTCCTTGCCCACGGGGACACATGATGGCGCACATTTGGCCATTGCCAACCAGCGCCCCCACGGCCTTTCCTGCTCGGCAGCTCTCCGGCCACTCTGCCCCTAGCCTGGGACACTGCAGGGGCCTCCTGGGACACAAGGACAGGACCCACACTTGCTCTTCTTGAACCTCACCCCGCTGGCCTCACTATCAATCCAGCCCGGCCACATCCGCCTGTAGAGCCTTCCTACCCTCTGGGAAATCGACACCTCACCCGCCTCGGTGTCATCGCAGCTTTACTGCTGAACGTGCTCTCGATGCCCTCAGCCACATCGGCAGGACACACATTGAACTGGAATGGGCCCAGGGGACACCGCTAGTGACAGGGCACCAAGTGGATGCGGCACCATTTCCCACCACTCTCCAAACACAGCCATCCTGGCGGTTCTCAACAAGGAGTGGCCCTCCCCAAGCCCTGGCCTGACAGCTTATCCAGGACTGTGCTGGCAGAGACGGAGTCAAAAGCTTGGCTCGTCTCCCGGGACACTCCATCCACCGCTTTTCCCTCGGCCCTGAGAGGGATTACCCACACCCCAAAGGAGACCACTTTGCTCAGGCAGCTCCTGACTTGCCTGAAGCCACACCAGCTGGGCCTCATCCCTCACCTCTCCTCTCTGGGCTCAAGCAATCCCCCTCACCATGATCTGCTCCAGATCCTTGCCGGGCTCCAAGGTCAGGCTGACAGGCCTGCCGTTCACCACATCCTCCCTGTGGCCAATTCTGCGCATGGATGTCACATTGCCACCTCTAGTCACGTGGGACCTCCCCGACTGGCCGGGAATGATGACAAGAAAGGATGGGAGAACAGCTTCGACAGCTCTGCCATGGGCTCCCGCGGCAGCCCGGTGGGGCTCTTGACCAGCCCCCAAAACCTCTCAGTGGCTCTACATGGCATGAACGGCATCCTCCAGGATGAGTGGGGCTCTGCTCTGTTCCCTGTCCCTGTGCGCCAGCTCAGCGGACTGCTGGCCCTCCGCAGAACCCATCTGAATCTTGAAGATGGAGGAAAAAGAGGCATTCCCCACCTCAGCCTTTTCCTCAGCCCTTGTGACCATATTCCCCTCGTCCCTGCATCAGTTAAAGAGGGGCGAATTTCCTTGGCATTCCTGTGTTCCTCATCTATTTTAACAACGTATTTTTAGTGTCTTTTGCAGCAGTGGCCAGACTAAATACAAACGGGCTTTTGTGCCCTTCTGATCATCTTTCTACCTGGGGTCAGGGCCACGACACATGGTGGGCTGGCTAGGAATAACACTTTGCCACAGCACAGGGCTTCTTTGGGAAGGTTTAGGGGAGGCACACACAAGACAGGACAAGACAGAGCTGCAGGTCATTGGAAGAAAGAAGCTTAGGCAAAGACAAAGGCTAAAGGCCTAAAGAAGACCTTCATGACCAGGAGCTGCTTCACAGAAACCACCAGGCCTCTGGACACGGGGCGGCCACACCCACCAGGCCTCTGCGACCCGCGGTGACATCGTGCCAGGAGGCCATTGTGAGGTGGGCCCGTGTTGTGACTGTGTGGGCTACAAGCCCCTGCGGTTGCCACTCCCAGGAGAGCAGCTCTCTGAGGAGGCAGCAGCTTCTCAGGAGGCAGCAACTTCTCAGGAGCCAGCGGCTTCTCTGGGTGATTGTGGTCAGTGCTCATCAGAGCACTCCCACAATGTCTAAGAAGGAGGAGGCGAATGCCTACGGCCAGCCCCGTGAGGGGCAGCCACTCCTGTACAAACGGCGACAGGTGAGGGACCCGGGCATAGAGGGAGAGGCTGCAGTGGGATCTGAGGGAAGCCCTGGGGCAGAGACAGCCATGCCTGGCACCAGGCCTTGCTCTGTGGACGGGCCAATGCTGGGATGGCCCAGACAAAGCAAAGGCCCAGAGGCAGCGAGCGCAGCTGGGAACCCAGCCCAGCCTGGCTACCATGGTCAGCGCCTGCCTTGGGGCCAGGCCTGGGCTTGCAGACCCGTGGCAGACACTGTGCCCTCACGGCTGCCTCCATCCTATGCCTCTTCCTGCCCACAGGTGACCCACAGGCAGCCCCAGGCAGCACCGCAGGTCACCTGGACGACCATCGTGCCCATCCCTGAGGACGGGCCGACACTCTTACCCAGACCCATGCAATCACGGAGCCCCACCAGATCCCGCTCACGCAGGCGCAGGCAGGAGGGCAGGCACTCGGTGCCCCGCAGCAGTGTCACAGGGCCACAGAGATTGTCGGTGTCGCACTTGCCGCCTCTTCACGGCCCTCACTTGACACTGGCCCCTCCACGCCAGCTCAGTGCTCAAAGGCCAAGAGCAGCCTGTGAGAGCGTTAAGCTGCCCGCTCTGCCAGCAGCACCAGCCTCTGGATCCTCTCCCAGAGGCACAGCACGTGCTGTGGGAGCAGCCTCTGACAGTGTCAAGCTGCCTCCTCTGCCAGCAGCCGTAGCTGCAGCAGAAGCCTCTGGGACTACTCCCAGAGCCACAGCACGTGTGGTGGGCCCTAAGGCCCTGGGCCAGCCAGAGCTTGGGCCACCTTCTCTGAGGGGCACTGTGTCTGTGGGCAGAGCCCAGGGAACACCTTCCCTGGAGAGCAGAACCCTGGAAGGGCTCTGGCATGGGTCAGCGGCAAGGCAGGGCCATCGCCTGCTGCCCATGCGACCCGCATGTGGCCTGCCGCTCCGCACTGGGAGCCAACTGGCTTGGAAGCACCCGTGGTGCTCCCAGACAGAGGAGCTGGTCGAGGTGCAGGAAGGACATGGTGGCAACACCCACAGAGACCATTTTGGAGGCCTCAGCACATACCTGTCGCAAGACAGGTCCATCATGTCCACCTGCACCCATGAGCAGTCAAGCGTCCACCAAGAGGGAGGTGCAGAGTCCCAGGAGCTGCCCAGTGCTTCCACTTCAAGCAAAGGCTCCAGAGTACAGGTGAGAAAATGCTCCAAGCACTGTCCCCTGCTGAGCTGGCAGAGCACAGCTGTGTCTCTGAAAGCTCACAGCCCTGGGACACTTCTGAAAAGGAGCTGGAGGAACAGCAGGAGGAGGAAGAGCTCCCGGAAACAGAGGCTGCAGGAGAGCGGGACAGCGACCTGCAGAACGCCTTGCCTGCCCCATTGAAAGAGAATGAGGTAGAGGCAGAAGCTTCTGCCCTGGTTGGAGAGGCCTGGGATGAGGGGCATGGCAAGCTCTTCCTCACATCAGAGCCTGAGGAAACCTCAGGCTTCTCAGCTTCTCCTTTGTCTGGAGGCCCCTGTGAGGAGGGGGCAGCTGGTTGGCCAGCCGAGCACGCTGCCCTTCAGAAGCAGCTGTGCGTGGGGCCTGATGCTTTGATTCAGCTCATGCCAGAAAAGAGAGAGAAGCTAGAGAAACTGGAGGAAGACACAATGTATGCAGAGCTGTTTGGAGACACCTCCTCCTGCACGAGCAACGGAGAAAGCCCCGTGACATCCAGCTGCGTCCTCAGGGATCCAGCAAGTCCCGCGCTGGAACCTGTTGCAGACCCCTCGGTGCCGCACGGTGCTTGCAGTGCGACCAAAGTCGCCACAGGACGGAGGCCAAACTACTCAGGGTTTGTGTCTCCTGACCTGCTGGAAGACTTGTGGTCAGGCTCTGATGACTCGCCATGCCTGGAAACTCTTCTGAAGGAGCTCCTGAAGAAGCAGGAGTGGGAAGAAGCGGCACGAGAGAGGGACAGCGCGGGAGAGAGCCCGTTGTCCCTCCCACAACAAGGCGAACAGTCGGAGCCAGCACCTACTCCTGCGGATGGCGAGCTCAGTGACGAGGGGCACAGCGAGCCTTTTCCCTTGGCACCTCCCGAAAACCCGGAAAGGCTGGAGGTTTGCGCCTCTCCTGCTGGTGCCGCTGCCGAGGACGACGCAGCGTGGATGGAGGTTTGCCGTGCCCAGCCCACCCCTGGCCAGGAAAAGCCCTGTGGGGATGAGCCGCCAGCAGAGGCTTGCCCGGAGCCCGCCCAGCGCCCGGCACGCAGCGTTCCCGCTTGCCCCGCTGGCAGCGCAGCCCTCCCGCAGCCCCCGGCCCCACGGCCACGGCGCTCCGTGCTCAAGACGGCCCGGCGGGCTCTGCGCCGGCTCTTCTCCTTCGGCTGCCTCAGGGGGCAAAGAGAGGAGTGAGCCCGGCTGCCGGCACCAGCTCGAGGACGGACCTGCGGGACCCAGCCGGACCCGCGCGTCCTGGACCGTCCTCTGACCTCTTTCCCACCTCACCCCCGCCCTGATCTTCCCCAGGTCTCACCATCCCCGCTCTTCCACACCCCACCCCATCATACATCTTCCTCATCCCACCCACAATCCTCCTCCTCGTTCCTTCTCACCCGCCCCTTTCCTATCGCCTTTCTATCCCCCTTCCCCACGTTTATTGTTTAATAAATTCCCCGTTGTTAACTTTGAGCGATGCTTTCTTTGACACTTCATTCACGCACAGGCACTGATCGCATCTCAGCAGGGGCACACGTCTGCACACAGCACTCCACGTGTGGCCTCCCCAATGCCCAGCACAGATGGACAATCGCAGCCCTCCTCCTGCTGGCCATACCATTGCTGGCACAGGTCAGAAGTCCGCTGGCCTCTTTGCTCCCCTGGGCACACACTGTCTTTATATCTGGCCACTGTTAGCCACCACCCTCAAGGCCTTTCCTGCTGGAAAAGCCTCTCCTCCCGTTATCCCGATCCAAGCTTGGGCCACTGCAGGGGTTTTTTGGGATATAAGTGCAGGACCTAAATTTGCTCTTCTTTATGCTCACCCTGCTGGCTTCACATTATCCATCTAGCCTCGTTATATTCCCTTGTAGAGCATTCATATCCTCCAGAAAATCAACACTTCCACTCATTTTGGTGCCATCACAACGTTACTACTGAATGTACACTCAATGCCCATTCCCACATCCACAGGGCAGAGAGCAAACAGGACAGAGACCAAACAGGACTGGGCCTAGGACACACAGCCACTGACCAGAGGCCAGCTAGACAACCGGTGTTACTGCTGATGACTGAAGCAAGTAAGGCATTAAGTCCCTCAGCCTTTTCCTGAGGGGGAGGCTGCAGTGGCACCTGGGGGAGGGCTGGGAGCAGACACCACAGCCATGCCTGGCACCAGGCCTTGCTTTGCCAAGGGGCCAGCACTAGGATATCTCAGGCACAGCAATGCCCCAGAGGCAGCAAGCACAGCTGGGAACCCAGCCCAGCCCAGTGCTGACCTGTCCAGCACCTGCCTTTGGGCCAGGGCCAGGCTTGCTGACACCTGGGTGACACTGTGCCCAGCTGCCTCCATCCTGTGCCTCCTGCTTCCCACAGGTGATACATGGGCAGGCACAAGTGGCTGCAGGAAGCGGGGGGAACAGCACCGGGAGGCTGTTCTACAGGCTCATTCTGGATCACAAGAAGCTATCACAGTGTTTGGAGTCAGTAGTGTTCTTGTGGCCAGGAAGGCCAATGAGATCCTGAGGTGCTTTAGGAGGGTCACTGATTGCCAGGAGATCAAGGGAAGTGATCCTGTCTCTTTACTCAGCCTTAGAGAGTGGCAGCTGGAGTGCTGTGTCCAGTTCTGGGCTCCCAAAAACAAGAGAGACATGTAGCTCCTGAAGTTTGTCCAGTGGAGAACAACCAAATATGATTAAGGGACTGGAGCATCTCTCTTACAAAGATAAACGCTGAGAGCTGTGCCTGTTCAGCCTCAAGAAGAAACATCTGAGAGGGGCCTTTTACCACTGTCTCTCAGGAGGGTGTCAGAGGACGGACCTTCTCAGTGGTGCCCAGCTATAGGACAAGAGGCAACAGGCAAAAACTGATGCACAGAAGTTCCACCTGAATATGAGGAATAATTTCTTTACTGTGCAGTGACCGAGCCGTGAACAATTTGTCTAAAAAGAGTGGAGTCTCCCTTACTGGAGATATTCCAGCACTGTCTGGACACAATCCTGTGCCTTATCCTCTATGATGACCCTACCTGAGCAGGAAAGTTGTACCAGATGACCCACTAATTTCTTTCCTAATGACCACTAGTGATCCCTTCTACCTCTTCACATTCCATGATTTGGTGACATTCTAACACAGACTGGCTCTGAAGGGCTCTGTCCACCCTGAAGTGGACAAAGTCTTATTTAAATAAATCAAAGTCACCTCCCATCTCTTTTTGATGGAGAAAAAAAAACTTTCAGCATCCACTAGGAAGGTAACACTGCAGGACACAAGAAAGCCATGACATATCTGGATTGTGAAAAGGGTAATTTTTTGTCACAGATCTTGGACAGATCTGCTTTCTCTAATCTTTTGGAAACTTCCATCTGCCTAAAGAAGCACTGTTGCTGTATGTCAAATTATTTTTACCTTGATAAAACATATACTTTTTGCACTGATCTGCTTACCCAGCACTTTAAAGTAACCAGAGTATTCTTGGCTGCTCTTTTATTAAGAAAGATGGATGTCTTTTCGTTAAGGCTATAAAAATTAGCTCCTTGTACTTATGAGTCAGAGCTTTCTGAAGCAGCTTATTCCTTATTCTCATAATGGAACATTCAGTTTTCATCAGCAGTGTATCCACTAACAATCCTAAAAACAACAGCCTAAAGAATCCAGATGAGTCCTTACAAGGAGTCTGGCAGCAATAATCTTTTCTTAAATAAACATAGACCAGATAAATGATGAGCTGGCCACAAATTTTCAGACAAACGAGAAGCTGCTAATGCTTGATTTTTGAAACTAAGAGGAATGGGACAGTGGGACCACCAGTCATTTGCAGGATCTCCTGCAACGTAACAGTGCCAAGCTCTGCTAGAAAAAAATGTAGCAGGGAACTCAAGGTTCCTGGAAGAATGGATGTAGATGCCAAAACTTACATGTCACCATCAGAGGACATTCAGAAAAGTTTGGAGAAACCCATTCAGTTAACTCATGACCTCAAAGAAATCTGACCAAGTGGTCCATCAGTCTTCTTTAGAAGACCAGGATGAAGAGAAAAGCCTTTTTGATGTTAGGCAGAGCATCCAAAAACATGGCCCATATCTGCATGGTGAGAACAACATACTTCCTCTTTTCCAGAGACTGGGTTTCAGAGGTTTTAACTTGTTCCACAGCATTCAGGAATTACAGGACTTGATTCCTTGGATCCCTTCATAATTATCAATGTTTAAAGAGATCTCATACACACACACACACACAAAAAAAAAAAAAATAAAAAAAAAAAATAAAAAAAAAAAAAAAACCACCACCAAACCAGACATGGCCTGTCTAGGAATGTTGGAATGTTTTCCAAAATAAATTTTCACTTTGTCTAAGTACATTAAAAATTTCAGCCTCAGTTGCCCAAATATGGATGATTTCTATGCACACACGGGTGGAACTCTTGGTATGTGGCTCCAATATACAGAATTGGACACCTCTTTATAAAGTCGGTAACATTTTCAAAGATGAAGTATTATTTTAGGCTGAGTTTTTTATGTAACTTTTATGTAACTTTATATATATCTTTTAAATCTCACTTCAGGTACAGGGTATTTGCTTGAGACTTTTAGGCATTTACATGCTACCAAAAACAATGTCATGCAGAACATTTCAGTACAAGTAGATATGAACTGTTGTTGGACATGCACACTTGTCAATAAGTGAGTGATGGAAATCATTATTTCTTAAATGGAAAGAAACTAATACGCCAAGCAGAAGATGAATGACAGCAACTCAATCTACAAACTGTATCTTCAGAATTCTATCTGTTCTCAGTCAAGAGAACAGGAAACTGAGATACAGAAACGCAAACAAAGTTTGTTTTAGGACTTCAAACAGAAATAAAACCCATTCTGAGAGGTGATTCTCTTTGCAAAAGGCTATATGTAATGTGTTTTTGCAAAACACCAAACAGAGGAAGGTACGTGCTGTGTAACAGATACTATCAGTAACTGGAATTCAATACACCCAAGGGCAAAGCCACAAAAATGACATTTGATGCCACTACCTAAAGCCAACATCTCATCAGTAAAATAAAAGGAGAAAGTTGCATTTAAAATTAACATTAGGAAAGGTGACTGGATGCTTCTCCTTCTTTATATCTGAAAAGCAAAAGTGATGTGACCTAAGCCAAGCACACTATGTCTTAACAATATACAGCTACATAGCTTCCTAAAGAAACAAAATCCTACCTTTTCATCTTTTCCCCTTAGTCAACCAGTGTCATCTGCTTCAGTTAGATGAGTTTCAGCCAACACTCTTAGCCAAAACCCAATTTCAGTGACACACTAATCATCTAAAAAACCTGACCATCTGTGTTTCATGAAAGAGAGACGTAAAAATGAGTATTAGCAGCATATTGATGAAACTGCAAACCAATCTGTCACAACCTCCTTTGCAGTCTCACATAAAAGGCATAGTTGGCAGGAATCTAAAAAATTCCATGAGAAAGCTTCTGGAAGAGAAGAAACAACTGCTTCAAATAACTCAGTTGTCTGGAAGAGAATAAAAAAAGGGAGTAATTAAAGCATGGAACTGCCAAACACTAAGATAACATGGAGACCTGGCAACCATCTCTCATGGCCAGTGAAACCAAACACAGCACTTGTGCTTCACATCCCCCGTTGGCAATATAATACTATTAAGCAATAAAGCCAGTTTGGAGGAAGTAGATGCAATGTGTTTGAGAACTTGACAATGATCAAACATTTTTACCTTCACAAAGGACTCCATAACACTCCATAATAAAAAGAAGCAGGAACAGCTGTCCTTTATTCCCAGTGAGAATGCTCTCCTGGCTCATATTAAACTTGGCATCCACTGTGACTACAAAGATCATTTCATCAGAACTTTGTATTCTCCTTGCGGAAGTTCTGAAATACCTATTGGTGCCAGCCTCAAATTTCCCAAGATACTTTTGCACTCAATCTCTACCACTTACAACGTTTACTCAACACTCAAGTATCATCCAGGAATTTGGTGAGGACACATTCTGTTTCACCATCTGGATTTTTCATATACTGGATGGTAATAGCCTTAGCATCATCAAAAAATCATCCATTTTTGCCAAGAAGACGAACAGGTCAGTCAAGCTTGAGCTGGGGTTGGTAACTCCACACTGATTGTGCTCAACCATGTTCTTCTCTTTCACGTTTGGAAAAGCTCCATCATGTCATCAGAAACTCAACTAGGCTGAGCAACCTATGCAACTCCAAATCTGCCTCCTTATCTTTAGATAAAATACTTTTTTTCAGTCATCAGAAGCCTTCCTGAGTCACCATTCTCAAATCTTTTGTCCCTTCAATGTGAAAAAACCCCAGTCCTTCACTAGACTTTAGGAAAAAATTGATTGCATCACTTCAAAAATCACACCTGGATGCCATCAATGGAATTCTAATCAATAATACACTTTCCTTCAGAATTCCCCCCTCTACCAAGACAAGTTTTCATGCCCTCCAGCAGCATCCTTACAAATTTTCTGGGTTTTACTACAACTTCATCTTCAGATATTTTTTCTTCTCTTTATGCATATGTTTCCAGGACTAAACACCAAGTTCTCCCACAAGAAACAGGGTATCTGCCTCATTTCTAACACAATCAGGGACATCATAATTTTAGTATTGAACAAGAACGATAAACTGCAGCATGATTCACATTTCTGGTGCAAAATTTAAGCAAACCTATGAGAAGAATCTGGATTGTGTTCATTCATTCCTCACCATCTTCACTATTAGAAAACACAGACCACTTGCCTTCACTGATTACAATAAAAATTACTGCCAAGAACACCAGTTAAACCTGTAATTGCTATCAGCTACATCAAAACACCTGCATTACTTCAACATTTTTGAAGGTTTTTTTGAAAGCTGTGCATAAAGCAAAATTATTGAGGAACAAGCCATTACATTATCTTTTTTTAAAAAATAAGCTGCTCAGCAAATTCATTAGATTTGATAAAATGTGCTCAACAGAACAGCAAGAAGCATGAAAAAAATACTAAAAAAAAAAAAACCCTCCTTTGAGCAGTCAAACCAAACAAACTTGGATTCTGCATTATACATACATCAGCAAGATGCTTCCTGATATACTGGATGACTTGAGACCATTTCTTAATTTATTTAACCAAGTCCTTTGGTCTCATGAAGCCTTGTAGCTCCGGGTCTTAATACAGAGCTTTTGTGACTGGAACAAACCAGGCATTCCTATAGCTCTGCATCCTACACTGAACAGCAGTACCTGTCTGAGGAGAAATACCATAAGTAAGGCACAAAACAATCATCACTCTCATATATATTCAGTATCAAATAAGTTTTTAGCACAGACAGTGCCTTTGGATCATCTAGACAGCAGACTATCTAGCAAATCCAGTTTTCCATTTCTCTTGTTCCATGTTGAACCTGTCTTTTGTCGTGTCCTTCCTAACATTTAGCAACAATGAATTCTACAATTTGCACTATGCCCATTGTGAAAACAAACTTCCTTTAAAATCTCACCATAGCTGAAGAAATCTATTAATATTGCCACTGTCTTCTTCTAAGTAACAATCTCACTACAAATCTTCCTACAAAAACAAAGTTAATTTTAATTTCCATTTTTCTGGCAGGTGTGATACATATTCCACATTCAACATCTAGCAGAAAATTGATACATTAAATGACAATGATGCACTAAAAAAAAACACACTGAAGTTTTTCTGATTACTGTCATTGTATAAAAATCAATATAGCTTTTTTAAAAAGCTGTAATAAAACAAAAAGATTAATGGCAAATTAAAATCTACCACTGCTGTCCATGAATCACAAAAGCCCCTTTCCCAACTCTACAGTAATAAAACCAGACGAGTCCTCTCTTTCCATCATGGTGGATGATAACAAATCATCACAAGCCCTGTACAACCACTGTTCAGAGCCTGTTTCTGCTACTCATGGCCCTACAGGGCAATTCCCTGCAAACCTAACAGCACAAGCAGAACAAAAATAAACCAAAGATCTCCAAAGCCCTGAAAACTCTGCTACCACGCAGGTTTACGCTCTTCTCTGCTGTCCTTTTTCAGTCATGCCACAGTGCTGCAGGTTCCTTACAGGGCAGGCATTTAAAACAGAGTCTGTTCAAATGTGGGACCTGATGTCCTCTCTCCAGTCACACTTTCAGCCTCTTCCGCGCTCAGACAAAGCAAACAAAACCGAGTCCCGGGCTCTGTATTAATACTTAGCAAATATCTACCCCAAAGAGTCCCAGAGTCACGGAACACTCCCAGGGGTGAGGAGCTGGACTAAGAAAGCTGCAGAGGACCGTGGATCACGGGGGGTTAGGCCAAATGAAGGAGTATCCAAGGCTCCCACAGGATACTCAGCCCCAGACAAGCCACCGGCGGCTATGGCTGAGGCTCCGCACCAAAGAGCCTCTCACAAACCCATGCCTGGAGCAAACACACAAATGTCCAGCCACAGGAAACCCTTCACATCAAAGGTCACCACAATGCAGATGAATCACTAATTTAGTACAATTCTGTTATTTCTACAAAGGCCCAAAACTAAACTCATCAGCATAAAGACTTTCTACAGTACTGAGTACATGCCCACACACACTCATGCTGTACTTGGTGTAAATCCATTACCAATCCAACACGAAATAAACCCCACTGAAATCAAACTGCTTAACAAGAAACACCAATAAAATGCAGTAAGAAACACTCTTACAGTTTGTTTCACACCCAGACTTCAAAATATGTAATACTGAAGTTATTGTAGCTTTTTTTCTGATTCTAATTTTCATGTGCTTTCCTGCATGTATCATTTCTTTGATTATCATGTCTAGCTTTGTTCTTTCTTGCAGTGTAAAAACGTGTTGGGATATTAAAATGTTACTAAGTGTGTACAGATGTATAGCTTCTATTTGAGCAGCTCGGGGACTGGTAACCATGGCACTGCTTCCAAGAATAGAATTATCATCTGTAACAGCACTCATGCTGTGGCAGTTGACAGAATGGTTATAAATATATCTATTAGCAGCCTGAGCTGAATCTTTAAACAGCACTATAGGGACAGCAGTGGGCTAAAAATAGCTTGACAATATTGCATTTGAAAACTTGTCCTCAGAAACACTTTGTCACATCCACAGAGCGAATTTCAATATTTCTTTTTTTCCTGCATGAAGCTGAAAATGAACTTCTGTGGCACACAGGAGACAGACGGCGTGACATTTTTTGACCTCCCTCCCCCCTAGAACACTACAAATAAAAGCACAACAGCAACAATCTTGAAAAGGCTGCTATAAAACACGAAGTGATGCCTAGAATTCAAAGTACATAAAGCAAGAGCAGAATCAAAACTCATTTTTCAAGGAGGGGAAAAAAAACACATGGCAATCAAGAGCACACAAATAATCTGTGTGATCTGCTGGAGTTCAGCTTCATTCTAATACACGTCCATAGAACTGGAACAGGGAAATGATGGTTACACCATTACTAACAACTGTATGAGCCACCACTCCATATGAAGGAAAGAAAATTGTCTCAAAACAGGTTTCTAAATACAGAGGATTTAATGAATTCAGACACTCATTCTCAATAAATACCTTATGCTTGTCACTCTTAATATTTTCCTCATCTTTTTAATCCCAGTTGATACCAGTGCAGTAATACCACTGTGACCAGTTCAGCCAGCTGATGAAAAACAAACAAGTGTCCTTTATTACTCAGGGAAATGTTTGTATTTCTTTAAATTATCATATTGAAATGCAGACTGCTAATTGCCTAATAATTGGAAAATGTGACTCATTAAAAAAAAAAAAAGAGATAGGAATGATGGTCTCTAAAAAGAAAAATACGTGCTCGCAGAGTACATCATGTCATATAGCATAAAATATTTTAGCTGATAAGAAATCTCAGGCAGTTCTCTGATCAGCCCTGCTCAATGCAGGGCTAAATTACAGCAGGTTGTCTCCTCGAGCCAAATTCTGAAAATGGAGATTCTGCAACATCTCTGAGCAGCCATTTTGTGTCTGAGTGCCCTCTCTGTGAACAAGAAACTCCCTAATATGTGACTGCAGTTTCTTATGTTCCAGCTTGTTCCTACTGCTTGTAATTTGGGTGGTGCCCAGTGACAGACAGTGGGCTCCGACTGAAACACAGGAGGTTCCCTCTGAACATCAGGATCCCTCAATCATCAACCTGTTTCCAGCATAAACCCAAACCACAGCCCCACAACAGCCACTATGAGCAAAGTTAACTCTACTGCAGCCAAAACCAGCACAGGGTGAGGGCACTGGAACAGGTTTCCCAGGCGCCTGTAGAGTCTCCCACCTTAAATATACTCAAAAGTTAACAGGACACGATCCTGGACACCTGACTGCTTGAGCAGGGTGGAACAAAGACAATGTCCAAATGTGCCTTCCAGTCTCAGCCATTCCGTGATTCTGTTATTATTTTTTCACTCTGTGTTTCCCTGATGAGCCCAGCTCCCTTCACTCCACACTCTGCCACCAGCTAACACCCTCAGCCTCCTCTACCTGGGGCTGCCAAAGCCTCAGATCTCCCCACATCCATCGTGGATCCCACTGCCCTCCACTGGACTCACTCCAGCACCTCCTTGTCCACCTTACATGGAGAACCCACAACCGGGCACAGCACTCCCAAGTGCTGACCAGAAGGGAAGAATCTCTGAGCCTGCTGAGCACACATTTCCTGGTACATCCCAGCTGGAGCTGGCCTTCACTGAAAAGGCACACAGACACTGCTGACTATTCCCCCATCAATGTCCATCCTGGCTTTTTCTGCCACAACTTTCTATCCAGTCGGCATCCAGCCTATGCCATTGCCTGGTGCAAGGTAAGTAGCCAATTGTATTTTATTTTATAAGCATATATATGTATGTGTGTATAAAGCTTCATTAACAGTGGTTTTCAAGGGTATTACCTACATTAAAAATAAGAAATCAAACACAGCTTAAAATGCACTGAACTTGTGTTCTTCAGCAGGAAAGGCACGACCTTTGATACATACTTATAAATGCAAGTGAAAACAAGACTGAAAGAAAAAATATCTCCCAGCCAAAACTAAATACAGCTTCAAAAACAGGTTTGTATTACATCTGCCATCTTTCTTGATCATTATTTAAGGATGAACTACAACTTAAGTAGAACAGGTTCCATGTGTTGTCCTTTTTCAAGCTTGGTTTTGGTAAGGGAATGTAACCTGAGATTCAAAACTTAGATAATGAAAGTCAACTCCATCGTAGTATGAGACTTGAATATTCAGGCGAGAAAATTAAGCTCTTGGGATAATTAGAATTGCTGTTTTCATAAGGCATATGGATCAACTTGACCGTGGCAGTGAACTCAGGCTGCAAGGCAAAAAGAATTAACACTTCTACTCAAATCTGCCCATTATCAACTACACTTTCTTTAAAGTTTAAACACTTCCAATCTTTTTTCTAGATTTATCACAGGGGAATTAGAACACAGAGCGCACATTACAACTCTGAACTTCTGAAAATTTATATAAACACTGACAGTACTACTCCACATCTCTCTAGGATTTCTGCATATCTGCCAAGTGATATTACCACCACAAAGACTTTACTCAACCAGCCAAAGTGTGATGCCGAGGACTAAAGAAAAGTCATGTCAGATCTGGTAAGATACTTCATCAAACAGAAAAATTAATGAGTGAACAAGCAAAACCTTGATTGATACCATTCCTTTAAAACATCACCTAGGCAACTGATTTTACAAATTAAACAAAATTAGGTGAAACCTCTGTGCAAAGGAAACTGGTTTTTGTTCCACTTAACTTCAGTGTCAGCTACAAAAGTGTGATTATTCCAAGGATGTAAAAGCTTTGCTAAGATCTCCAATTAAACCTATACCACAAATTTAAACAGAATAATATCTGACTTTTCCTTTATGACTCTGTCCTGGTATAAATCTTTGGTCAAGTTGCATTTCACAGTATCATAGAATGAGTGGGAAACCCACAAGAATCACTGAGTCCAACTCCTGGCCCTGCACAGCACCATTCCCAGCAACCCCACCAC
This sequence comes from Sylvia atricapilla, assembly GCF_009819655.1. NCBI lineage: Eukaryota > Metazoa > Chordata > Aves > Passeriformes > Sylviidae > Sylvia > Sylvia atricapilla. The sequence goes on from NC_089140.1 coordinate 148,778,408, forward strand.
GTGCCTGAGAGTGCTGTCCAAATACTTCTTGAGCTCTGTCCGGCTGTGACCACTGCCCAGGGAAGCCTGTTTCAGTGCCCAACCACCCTCTGGGGGAAGAACATTTCTGTAATATCCAACCTAAACCTTCTCCAACACAACTTCAGGCCATTCCCTTGAGTCCTGTCACTGTCACCACTGAGCAGAGATCAGTGTCTGCCCCTCCTCTTCCCCTCACAAGGAAGCTGTAAGTGCAATGAGGTTTCCCCTCAGTCTCCTCCAGGCAGAACAGACCAAGTGTCCTCAGTCACTCCTCATGTGGCTTCACCTCCAGACCCTTCACCCCCTTCATTACCCTCTTTTGGATGCTCTCTAACAGCTTAGAACCTTTCTTATATTGAGGCATCCAAAAACTCACACAAATATTCAAGGCCTCCTCAGTGCAGAGCAGAGCAGGACAGTCCCCTCCGTTGCCCAGCTGGTGGTGATGTCCCTGATGCCCCCAGGACAGGGTTGGCCCTTCTGGCTGCCAGGGCACTGCTGACTCATGTTCAGCTTTCCACTGACCAGGATCCCCAGGACCCATCCCACAGCTGCTTTCCAGCCTCTCATTGCCCAGTCTGTCTGTACATCCAGGGCTGCCCAGCCCAGGTGCAGAATTTGGCACTTGCTCTTGTTGAGCTTCATATGGCTGGTGATTGCCCAGTCCATTTGTTCAGGTCTCTTTGAGGCCTCCCTGCCTTCAAGGGCATCAACAGCTCCTCTCAGTTCTGTATCACCTGTGAACCTGCTCGGTGTCTCCTCCAGTGTGTCCAAGTCATTTGTGAAGATGCTGAAGAGCACAGGGCTGAGGCTGGAGCCCTGCAGAACGGCACTAGTGACAGGTCACCAGTCTGATGCCACCACTGTCATTGTCACCCTCTGTGCCCGACCCCCGAGCCAGCTGCCCACCCATCCCATGATATGTTTACCCAGCTGGGGGCTGAACATTTTGTCCAGAGGGACACTGTGAGAGGCAGCATTGAAAGCTTTACTGAAATCCAACAAGATGACATCAACTGGCTTCCCCTGCCCAGCAGGTGGGTGACCTGCCGTGACAGGCAATCAGGTTTGATAAGCAGGACTTTGCTCTCCTGAAGCCAAGCTGGCTGTGACCAGTGACTGCACTGTCTTCCAGGTGGTTCTCAGTACCTCCCAAAATAATCTTCTCCATAACTTTACCCAGCACTGAAGCGAGACTCTGATCAAAATGAGTTTTTCTCAAGTAATTTGTTGCATATATTTCCTTAGAAGTAAAAGAATACCAAAAGTTGCCTGAATTTATTATCATTTTATCAGATAGTCTAAAATTATTCATTAACAAGTATCAATTGGCTGGTTCCATTGACACAAATGGTCTTGATTGGATAAAGCATAAGCTACTGAAGCCAACAGAGCTACTGAAGTTCAACACAGACAGGAAAAATAAAAATAAATTAATTTAAAAAAACCCACCAGTGCTCGATATAACAACTTCAGAGCAAACTAACATTTATTCCAAGCTGTAGCTGACTATATTTATGGGTGCTGTGTTTTATCTCAGTCACAGTGCCATCTGGTGACTATTTATATCCTTATACATTTTAAATAGATGGTATCTTTTAGGCTCATCCAACCACCTCGTGTCATCCATTAACCTCCTCCTAAGTCTGATCTGAAAGTGAGGACAGGAACAGTTCTCTAGGAAATGGAATGATGCCAGATTTCCATTTTGCATGTTCTTCTTGTGAACTTAGAAGTTCATTTAGAACAGAGTGGATATTAACCACAAAGGTATATGAATATAATGTGCAATACAATAAAAATATTCTTTTATTCTTTAAAAGAATAAAATTTCTATTGCTGGAAATGAAGTGCATGGTCTCAAGAAAGAGATAAATGGAAGGGTTTGCTTTTTGTTTGCTTTTCCCTGGAAAATGGCCTCTAAAAGCCAGCTGTGCAGGGACAAACAGCACAAACTGCCTTTCAAGTCCCACTGCTAAAGTCACCATAGCTTTCATTGAAAAAGAGGTGACAGATACACAAATTTAGTGAAGATAAATCGGAGCATCAAGAACTAAATTTATTGATCAGCTTACTGTGTCCACATATGAAAAATTCAAATAGACTTCCCAGGCTTGTTATATATTTTATCTCTTTTAACAATTTATAGCAGTTATGAGCCAGTTCTGACACTCTGATGAAAGCAGTAACATGGGAGAAAGATTTATGCTGGTGTTAACCTTTTTTTTTTATCCCTTCCCCAAACTCACAACAAACATTCCCGCAATTATTCACTCTTCACCCCTTTCCACAACAAAATAAGTGGCAAGACTGTAATACATTGCATAGCTATAAAAGAGGAATATGTATTATACCTGGCACTGTTTTTCCTAATAAAAAAAAAATTGCAGGAAAAATACCTGATTAGAAGTTAAGGCAGTATGGAGAATTCCCCCAAGTCCCCATGGCAGGCAGACTGGAACTAGAGGATCTTTAAGGTCCCTTCCAACCCAAACCAGTCTATGATTCTACACAGACAGAAACTGTTACAGTAAGAAAGAGGCAGCTATTGGACACAAATTTTAAATAGACTTCTGTCTCTCCTTCTTTCTGGAATAAAAAGATTTTCTGTAATATTACAGTTATTTCGGGCTTTCAACAGGCATAACCAACTTCATATAAAATAAATGTGCATATCTGATGAATTAGAAAATTAATTCATGTTGTTGTTTCTCATGCTCACTGATACTACCTCAATTTCCAGTCCAATCTCTCTTTTGTTATTAAGTATATTCCATGGAATCAAGTGTATAAAACATTAAATATTACTTCAGCTGCTTCCAGTACCAGTAGTAACAAAATGCTTCAACCATCCCATAAGTAAAACAGTTGGGATGCTCAGAGAGAATAAATATTTCCTATTTTTCTGTGGAAGACATTCCATTTAGGGAAGAATTTTCAGCAGGACTGCTATTCACTGCATCAAATAGGAAAGGCTGTTGTTCAAAACCCCGAATCTGCTGCTTCTAATAGTTTCACTGGAAGAAACTGCTCTGATTCCACACTCAGTAAAGCAGAACTGTTCTGAACGTATTATGCAGGTCAACAATTTCAGATTAAGTTTTCTTTCCATAAACGATGCTATTAATAATTTTGCCATTATTCACGGTTTTCTAGAAAGCACTTCACCCCCACAAAAGGTTACAGTTTTGGTTTTCAAGGGTAATACAACCTACTCCTGACAACAATGAGCATACACAACTACTTGATAAATTGGAGGGGAAAAAAGACCCAATCTTTCCCAAGTAATTGTAATTAAACTCATCTATTCTCTTTCATTAATATTCCAGAGTGCCACAGAATCATTTTCTATTTACTTGAATGAATATTCATTAGAGAACTGACTGGAACTCATGGCCACTTCCCTCATGTGCTCATCATTCCAAACGAACTCTCATCCATACTGGGCAGTCTTGTAACCCTGCAGTGCTCTAGCCAGGAAAGGGCCCGAATTTGTATTTCTGGTGCACTGTATGGAGCTCAGGACTGAGGACTGAGGTTTGTTCAGTTTGCTCTGACTGACCTGGCTACAACTTTAGTTTATGAGCTTTAGCTGCCACAACAATTTGTCCACCTGACCAGGACAAATTTGTGTCTAATTTGTGGTTGTTGTGTGGGACAACCACAGCTTTACACACAGAGCTGCAAGAGGCAGTTACTCTCTGGAGAATGAGATATTTAGGAATAAATAGGATAATGATGTGGTGTAAATATATAAAGGCCCTGTCTGATGATGGATACTTTGAGAGGTGGTTGCAGCACAGCTGTACAAGCAAAACCCCAGAGGCTGTAAATCACTCACCAACAATCAGATAAAGAAACGCAGGTACACAGCTGGACAAAGCTCTGCTCAGGGCTAACAACAAGAACAAATAACATCTAACATATGCTGATTTGGGATGTACCAAAGAACCACAGACCAATAAAGAAAAGCAAGGTGTAAAAACACATTAGAAAGTGCATCCTAGAAAAGAAATCATGTGTGGCATGTTCCACCCAGTGAAGGATACTTCAGCACTGGGAAGACACCAACTTTACAGCACTGGGAGGGTGGCCACAGTTCCTGCCCCTTTTCCTATGCTAAGAATTCAGTGTGTAATAATTCCAACTGTATGATTGCTCCTCCTGTAATGATTAAATCTGGAGTAATAATGACCAAAAGGTGACAATTTCAATACTAAATGCTGTATTTATACTAAAGGACTGACTTAGCCATAAAAGGTGTTACTTTTATGTTGGTTGTAAAACAATAAAGGGTGGCATCAGGTGACCTCCAGAGGTGCCTCCCAAACTCAACCATTCTGAGTGTGATTCTGTGAATGATGCCTAATCAATAAATAGCTGGATAAATAAGCAGATGAGACTGGACAGATGTTTGCTTGAACTCTCTGTGCTGTGTTCTTCTTACCTTAAACCTACAGTTCTGTTATATTTGGGACATATACTGTTCTCATTTTTGCTGTACAGCTCCTAGCCAGTGGACACGACTCTGTAATGCAACTATTAATTTTCCTTAATGAATTAGAACCTGAAAATTCAAATGATTTTTTCCTTTTACTTATGTTTTTCATCCTAACAGTGATGACTGATGTTCAATATACCTTGCACCACATATTCTTGAGGCTTTCTCATGTACTGGTAAAAAATGCCACAGGAATGCTGCAGTTCACTTAAGAAAAACAGAAAGATGATAGCACAGCTACAGGAACACAGTTTGATGCTGAAAAATGCATTTCCATTTTTTCTTACTCAGAATTTTAACCCTGAAGTTCTTGGATGAAAAATGGCACAGAGCAACCCACAATAAAATGGAAAAGTAGTCTCCAAAGAGAATGTACTGCCCTGAATTGGACTAAAGACTTGAAAAGAAGACTTTTGATCCAAAATTACTGTGTTAACATTCTGGGTCTTCAGCAGTTCTTAAAAATATTTGTGTCAAGAAAGAACAGTTAACAAAATCAACTCTTAAAGTGCACTTTTATAATAAGTGAAAAATCTATTCAAAATGCCTTTCCTGCTCTACTCAAGCTGAACCACTCCAAGTGCCCTATTACCAGCTTATTCATGCCTGGCCTTACAGTTTGCTGTAACAAGAAATCCCCTTTTGACAAGATGAAGTTACAAAATTTCATTCAAACTATGACATCCCAACCACTACCTATCATGTCCCCATTCATAATTAAAACCTTCAGCACAGAACCTCGGGGTAAAAATTCAGTTCACAGAACTCCAACAGGGTGAGGTTTCATTGAGCTTTTCAGAACTTCCTAGGAGAAAGTGAGAAGAATCTTTCTACAATCACATGTATAGACATCCATGCAATCTCACAATCAATGGAATAAAACACCCCCAACATTTGTATTAACAAATAATGGTGGCTGGGTTTAATTCCATTATTAGGTTAAAATCAAACAGGCACACTGGAAGATGCAGTCAGGTAGCAATTGAAACAGATTTCTGAAAGTAAACAGGCTCAAATGCTTGACTTAAGCTTTCACCTAAAGAAGCATCTTCAAAAGTAGCACATTTTCAAGCATGTGTTAAACAGAAACAGCAGCAGTCAACTTTCCATTTTAAATGAACAAATTTGTAAACTTGTTTGGAAAGAAGTAAATTAAGAACTGACAAAAATGACAGCTGAAAGCAGTAGAACAGTCACGGTATTTTTTTTCCTAAATATAAATCAAGTAAGACTGAAATATCTTCAGTTTCATTTATAAAAGCAAATTCTATTTTTCTCTTTTTAAATCTACCTACTTGTATACAATTTTAACTGGCATTATTCAGTTCAAAATTTTTCATCATACTGCTGAAGTTATAGTTCTCTTTTTTTAATCTCCATGTTTATATACTATCTTAACTGGCATTAATCAGTTTAAATTGTGTTTCATAATGCTGAATGAATTAATTTTATCTTGCCGTTTCCAAGCTACTTGTCGCTTATGTGGCTCAAAACCTGAGCCACAGATTAGAATACTTAGAGCCCTGATATATATATTCAATGAAAGTACACAATTTTCCAGGGAATACAGCATGGAATTATATAGAACAAAAAGAAGGGACACTACAGGAGAACATGAAGGCTACATCAGGCACCATCTCACCTTAGTAACCAGGTAGCCTTCAGTAGTATTCCTCAGAAATGAGCAGCTCCATATCTCCCTGCTCCACACCTGAACATTTGTACTCACTCACGTCTGTTTGCTGTGTGCTCACAAAGCCTTGCTTGCTTTGGGGCTTTCTTCCTGCAAACTCTGTTGTTGTGTTTTTATATTACAGATCTTCTAAGATTTGAGTAACTAAGGGGTATCACTAAGTGCAGACTACATGGGCTTACAGGCTTAGCCTGGGTACTAAATAAACGGGGATATTTCAATTCTCTTATGTAATGGAATCTAAGAAAAACGATCTTTCTGAACACTTTTCCATATTATGCAGTCTGAATATTCCCAGATTGGTTTAGTGCATTATATCCTTCAGGTTTTTCAAATCTTAGAAATGTAGAAACTCATAAAGATCTTATAAGTGGTAATTTCAGTCTTTTGCATTAACAGTATTCAAAACCCAACAGATCAAGTCCTTTCAATAGAAACATAAATGTGTCTGCTGAAGAAGAGCTCCTTTCACTGTTATTTCTGGAGTCTCCCCCACCATTTCATGGCACAAACCTCCAATACACACACAAAAAAGCCATTTTATTTAAAATACATACTCCAGTATGTGGGATATGAAACTAAACTACTTTCCACTGAATATGAACAAACCCTCCAGATGAAACATTCGCATGTATTTATGACGCAGGTTTACCATTTGGAGTACAATCCACTTTGTGGCATTTAATTAATAGGAGGGAATCGTATTTACACCATGTTGAAATTCCATTCCTGAAATATTAAATTCCTATTACGAATTCCTGCTTAGATTACGCTTCAATTTCTTAACTTAAATAATGTCCAGTTCCATGCAGGCAACAAATCATCTCATTTTCCAACAGTCATCTTTCTGGTCTCTTTTCAAAATCTATCACGAGTTGGCGATAGGACACGCAAACTCCAGGTTACAAATCCCAGGGAATTTAAGTATCCTGTAAGATTTTATTTTTGTAAATATCATGAACTCTCAGTCATAGATAACTTGAAAGCCAAAATATGAGTTAATTTACATATGCATTCTCTAGCAATCACTATTTAACTCAGCTTTATCTTAAACTATATATGAATGGAAAATAAAAATCTATTTAAAATTAAACTTTCTATGAGGAAATGTGAGAAAATTTCATTTTGGTGGCATATTAAATAAAAGGCTTAAGTTTCAATATTTCAGTATTTCTTTTATATTTATATTTCTTTAAAAGAAGGTTCAAATTTCAGTAAGAAGGAAAAAAAAAAGAAATAAGGAAAAAAAGAAAACACCAGAAGTTGCTGGGATGCTGTGATAATTTAAGCTGAATTTTATCCAAATAGCACACAAGTTTGGGTAGGACATAAGGATTAACACATCTAACACTTGCCAAGACTGCCACAACACTGAAACGTCCTCTTGAATTAATTTCAGAACAGGTGCAACCCTACATTTCCAAGAACGATTCCAGCAAGATGCAGCTTGGAGAGGTCCTGTGACACGGACGGGCAGAGTCACCCACAGGGATGGGGACACTGCTGACAATTTTAACTGCACACAGTAACCACAGCAGCCATACAGAACTACAGACATTTCAGAGCCTTAACTCCTTCTTCTGAGCCCGAAAGTGAAAAAGTAAAGGAAAAGTGAAAACCTTCTCAGAAGGAAGCAAGGGAAACGATGCAATCAAAAGGGGGGATGCTGACAATTCCCTTCGGTTTATTTGCAGTTAAATAATTTTGTTTATATTACTGCTTAAAACCTCTAGCTGCAGAAAAAAAAATCTTAATTCCTTCTAGGAGGTCATAGATTTGTTTTCACTCTGTGCTCAGAATATTCATTAAAGATGCAGGGTAGAAATTTGTAATAAATTATATGATCATAAGCTGATGGACCTGAAGAAGTGGCACTGGCAGGCAATCAGGGAAATTCCTGAGACAGAAGAGGGGAAAAAAAACAACCACCAGCAGCAATCACAACTATTTTAAAGAACTTGGACATTACCACAGAATATACAGGAAAAGGCAAGTAAAACTCAGATTTCAGAGTTTTTCCTGTTCATTTTGTTTGCAGCCTCAGTTATTCTCACTGACTAGCTACTGAGCTAAAGCAAGGACAGGCACACAGGAAAACAGGACCTGAACTGAATACAAAGAGGAAATGAAAATCATCATCTTGATACGTTAGTTCACAAAAATATGTATCTTTGCCTCATCACAAATAAAGCATCACTTCAATTAGGAACTGTGTATGCTTGGAGTCAAATATGGAGAAAAACCTCAGCTATTACCAAATTTGTGCGACAATAACCAAAAAAGCCTCTCTTATTCTTCCTGTCTTGGAAATTTTGGTCAATCGGCCTCTTAATAAAAAAAAAATGTATTTATAGGTAAACGATGTATTACAAAAAAACATACATACAGATATTCATCATCTCTTCACCTTAATTTAACAGTAGGCTTGACTCAATCCATATTCCTTTCGATTTAGAATTCCTTAGAAAAAGCTCAGAATCTGGTATTTAGGTTAAAAATTGAAATATCATAACTCCACATTTGATCTTCTCCATCATTTCAGAGCAGCTACTCAGATCCCAACCTACTCCCCGAGTATTAACCACTGCAGAGAAACTCTAAACCTGTAATGTCTCTTTTTCATTTAATTGCTTTCAAATAAAACAGAGCCTGAACAAAACCCACAGACAAACCTGCAAGGAAATGTATTTGCACTAAACAGAGCATAACATGGAAAACACTGTTTCAAACCTGCTGCTATTCTTTAAGATTTTCCCAATTCATAAAGCAGCAGGAAAATGTAAACCATTGAGGTGGTCATGCCGAGAGAGAAGTATGGAAAATTTCAGTTTATCCTGGGTGATGATCTAAAATTCAGGCTTATTTTTATAAGAGTCGGAAAAAAAAAAACACCCACAACTCCAAACAGGTAACCACGTAAATGTAAAGGAATGCATCTTCAAAACACAAGAACTAAATGACTGAAATAATCTGTACCTTCCTTCAAACGAGTGCAGCAAAGGGGGGAAAAGAAAGAAGAGGGAAAGATCTTAGAGAAGCTGAGAAACTGTGCTGCGATGCAGCACTCCAGTCTGCTCCGAAGCCAGCCCAGCAGATTTCTTTAGGCTAGTCTAAGGCCAACTCTTCAGCCTGGCTGACAAAATTTTAATGAAGTATTTCACTTTTCTGGAGATTTTAACCATTTGAGCACAAAGGATGAACAGCTCCTCACTTTGCTTGCTGCATTCTGAATTTTTCAACTCCTTCAAAAGAAAAAGCTTTTCTTGTCTTAGAGACCAAGTTTACAAAGGACATTCTCCATTGTTTTCCCAATCCTGTAACCTGCAGGTTTTGGTGTCCAAAAGCAAGTTCCACTTCAATAAAATTAAGGCTCTGCTGGGAAAACACAGGGAGCAGTGGCTGAGCAGTTTCCTCTCTTTTCTGAGATACACAGAAAGACTTTTTAACTCTTCTGAAGGCAATTAAACCCCACCACAAAATGCCACATCCAGTCATTTTTTGAACACTTCCAGGGATGGTGACACCCCCAACTCCCTGGGCAGCCCCTTCCAGTGCTCAACAACACTTTCAGTGAAGAAATTTTTCTTAACATACACTGTGAGTGTTTTAAATTGGGAGATTTTGGGGCTCTGAGGGAGGAAGGAAGGTAAAAATTAAGATGCAAAATGAAAAAGTACAACAGTCAGAATCATAGATGGACTTCTATCCCCATTTGATGTTTTTCTACATATCCTTAAAAAGCCTGATGGTCATAGTCTGATTTTCTTTCTGAGTAAGATGCAAGCCTGTGAGCTGAACAAATGAGGAAAAGAGAGCATGAGCTGAGCCTTACAGACTTTCACACGTTAGGCTGGTACAAGGTACTCAACAGATGGCAAGATTCCTGAAAAAGCCAGCCAGGATTTTGTACATGGCAAAGCAACAGTGAGTAGAAAATACTATGAGAGATGAAAAGAGACAAAAACAAAAACCAAACCACAAGAAAAAAAAAAAAAAAAAAAAAAGGTGGAAAAGTCTCAAAGAGCTTATTATTATATCATATTGATAAAAGATATTTCATGCCAGTGTTCCACAGGAGGGAAATCGAGCACACACACCTTGCTCTTCCTGATGTTCTTTGTGCATGGGAGACACTGCAGGAATCAGAACTGATCTGGGCCAATTCTCCTGTCATGGGACAGCAGCAATCAGAAGTTATGAACAAGCAGAGCTATTTGAGATTTCTGCTGTTGCCTTCTCCTTCTGGTATTATTTTCCATACATTTCTCACTGGAGTGAGCTGGATATTATGATAATGGACCTTAGAGAAATATCTATGAGTTTTGTCCAGAATGCATTTTATTCTCAAAGCAAAATTATCAAATTAAGTTGACCTGAATTCCTCCTCCCTTTCTCTTTCAGTCAGTATTCCCTAAATGTTTGTTCCTGGAATATAAAGATCCTTATTTATGCCTTCTTGTTCCCTGGGAGATTCAAGATACACATCTAGGAGAGCCTGGTGTGATGAACACACAGTTCAACAGGACTTAGCCTGGCACTGCAGAGTGCAGAAAACATGTTTTGCACACAGGTGTCACAAATTCTGATTTTCAGGGGGAAACAAGGTCCCCTGTATACAGTAAATAAAGAGAGAATGTCCATAGGCTCACTGTGTTACCTTTTCTATCAGGGACTTTTCAAAGCAAGTGGTTTCACAAAAGAGATGAGGTGAGCAGAGCTGCCACTACACAAACATTAGGATTAGATTGTTTGGGTTTTGTGAGGGGTTGAGTATTTTTGTTCCACAGAAACCATAGGGAAAGTTACTTCTCAAAGCTATTAGTCAAATTCAGGGTTGTAACTGCTCATATCTGGGGAGAGCTTTTACTTTTCCTCAACTTACCTCTCTTAATTTGAACAACAATCACTCCCAGGAATACCCGCTGAAGTAAGTGGTAAAGAACATTGTAATAAAATTATTTCTACTTTTATTAATTATTCAGTTAAAAATCTAATGATCAGCCACAATTTCAACTCCATTCCATCCAGACTTGGAGATCATAACCCACACTTGGATACCAAGTACAAAGGACAGTTACAATTCAAACTATTTTACTTCTTTTGTGGTAGAAAATTTGTCATGACGAAGTTATGCATTATAGTTGCATGACAGTACCACCACAAAGGAAACGCAAAAGGTCAGTTTCAAAACTGAAGCATTAAAAAAAAATGTTCATTATAATTCATAAAACTTTAAAACTGTACAGAAATACAGCTTCAAGAGCAAAACCAGCCCTTTGGGGGAAATCATCACTGAGCTGCATAATAGTGAAGGAAAAGCAGTGTGCTCCTTCCTTCAGAATTTGACATTTTTGTCATACACAAAAGTTCTGAATAAAATTCTAAAAATAATTGGTCCCACATTATCTCATTTACAATAAGTAGAGAAAAAAGATACCTAGGGCAGAAGGCCCTTGATTTGCTTTAAAACCCAGTGGTGGAAATGGAAGGTAAGACGAATAAGAGCTAATGGTAAAAATGCACTTTTAAAAGGCTATTTCACCATTACAGGAACTGCTGTAAGGACGGAGAAAGTTTTCTGCCACTGAAGTATTTCCATAAAATTGGCTAACTTCCAAAATTGCCTGCTTCAACTCAGAGTTCTTGGCTTGATGCTGAAACATCAGAGGTAAATTTATCAGGATCAGATTAGATGGATGATCAGTAGGAAGTTTTCCACCAAAGCCAGAGGAATAGATTACCAGTATCTGGATAACATTCCATCTTTTTTGTAATTCAGCTCATTTGCTCTCCATTTGTAGCAATTCCCCTCATTATTCTAGCCTGGAGCACCTATAGTCTACAGGTGATAACCAAGCAAGCAGATAAACTCAGAGAGAGGATCTGGACTGCCAACAGCACTGCACTGACCAACAAGAGGTAGAAAAAAAAATAATAACATAGAAGAATTACAACAAAAAAGATACAGACAGCACATAGGGAACAATCACCATGCAAGGGGCAAAATCCAGAAATGGTTTGATTTTTTGGTAAAAGATCGAGGTTCTAGGCAAAGAAAACTTAATGTTCAATTTCTGCAGCTGTAAAGAACACAAGATTTCAGATGATTTATTCATATTCTTAAGAAACAAGATTACATCACCTGTTTCTCACCCTCTTCATAGGATGTAGCATTTGGTGGTATATTTCCAGCTGTACATCTTGAGTGATCTTGGGCAAGTCATTTATTCCTTGTTCTGGACTGTCAGCTGCTGTATCAAATGGCAGCAACAGTAATAATTGTCTATGACTTAAATTCAATAGTAGTAAAAAATATTAATTGCATTTGCACAGTGTCTAACCAAAAATGAGTGGAATTTCACGGAATTACTCCAGGAAGTTACTGAAATGGACTGCTCACCTTGCTGGGCATTTGATACAAAGATATAACCTAGCTGAAAGTAAACTTGATAAAATTCAGACACATTAGTAATTGCCATGAAGCAATCTAGAAGCTTCCCTGCTCCAGAGATTAACTTTATTACAAAATATGCATTTTAATTGCCTCTTGTCATTTGTCTTTTTCTCTTATCAGATCTATTTCAGCTAAACCAATAATGTTTTAAGAGCCCCAGGTTTAAAATTAGCAAGTCATTCTGAGTTTTCCACTCTTACCAATCTACAAAGTGTGATGTATTATGCTCACTGTATTTAATAACTACAGACAGCTGAAGCACATCCAAGTCACTTAACAGTAATATTTATACTAATATATGATAAAACTACACACCTCTAAGTGGTACAGCAAATACTCCACACAATACCAACATGCACCAGTTCAAAGGATCAATTTCCCAATGTAATATTCAGAGTATTTTTGATCTTCTACTACCAGAGAATGTGCTTTTTGTTCCACTTAAACACAAGAACATTAGGAATTTCATTTACTCTAAGATTACACCTACAGAAAATCAGGTCTAAATGAATCATAGAGAAATATCTAAGAAATTACACTCTGTTTGATCAACAATCTCAAATATCTGCATGTCACATTTTTTTCATCACCTGTTTTTCCCCCTCTCACATCATCAGTCACTGCAACACACGGCAAGATCAGCAATTCAATGACAACACAGAGAAACCAATTTCATAAAATGACCCACAAAATATGAGCTGGATCTATTTTAGCTAACATAATGTTAAAAGCTGCATTTATTTAAGTCTCAGGGTTTCTTCCTCTTAGTCTTACTCTCCTCTATTTCTGATCATTTTAGATAATTTTCATTGCTTGGAAAATTTTTTGAAGTCAATCTTGTCCTACTCCCCCTAAAAGAGTCAGCCCCTGACTGATCAATGATAAATTTAACAAATCGTCATTCTTAATACTAAATTAAAGAGCTTTAAACAGACTCGTAAAGCAATTGAAATTTTCTTAAGCAATCCCTCTTCCAGACCATCTTATTGAAAACTTGCAATCCTGGTTTACCCATAGAGAGCAATTGTGGAGCTTGCTGGGATGACTTCCCTCAGTGAAACAAAGTTGATAAAGCAGATTCTGAGGTGCCTTTTCAAAAATGCCTTGGCATCAATTACAGCCATCAGAGTCTGCACTTCCCATTTCTTCTGAGCAAAACTACACACCTGACCTACTCTTCTGAAGTCCCCACAGTGATAAATCACTAAACTTCATTCTCATATTACTGGGGAAGGCAGCCCTTAAAAATGCCACTTTAAGCTAAACAGAACATTCACAGTCTAAAGATTCTACTTTTTTATCATTATTATTAAGATGCTCTTTATGTCCCTGGCCAGCTGCCCAAAAATCAGAACAAAACTCCAAGCTTTATTATGATCTGCCTCTGTGATTGAGGAATAGAAAATATTTCAACAAAACACTGTTCTTTGAAATATTAAGAAACTGAACTTGCTTGCAGATTTATTTATTCTCAAATGGAGAGAAAAACTGGCACACTGTTTATCACAGCCTGCAGTAAAGCTATTCTTCATTTCTTGTCAATGCACTGAGTTTTGTGAATAAAAGACCATAGAAAATTAACAAATCAATAAAATTTATGGAATTTCAAAAAACATTTCATCAAACATTTCAAAACAAAACATTATCATATGCAGGATGAGCAATATTTAAGTAAAAATGCAGCACCAGGCTGAAACCAACTTCAGCAACAAATGTCTGGGACCTACAACACGAGCACTGTAAATGTACAAGGGTAAGAAACAAGTATAGAAGGCACCTGAAATAAAGAGTGGTCTTTGATCCAAACCTTGTCTGACCTACCTCCTCTGATCTCATTAAAAGAGGAAAACTAAACATGCAAGAACTTGCAAGTGCAAAATTAATGTGTAAAACCCCGAAGGGATTCTGAATTTGTGACACCTGCTCACGAGGCACACAGCAGGTTACATTCTGAGAGCTCCAGGCTGCAGGGGCTCTCTGATCTCTGGAAGAACATTTTGAGGAAATTTATCATCCAATGCAAGCAGAGCATTCACACAAACATCTCAGTTTCTAATTATTCCTAACATTTCTTACAGAGCTGACTGGGCTTTCACCGCCCTGTTCCAGATGTTTGTCCCAATCCTATCTCCCTCCCCTTCAAGTTTCCAGCTCAGCAGATCTTCACATGAGCTCACCTTTATTATTTCTCCATTATTCTAACTCAGACAACTTCCCCTCCTTTTCTCCCCTCACTTACTATAAGCCAACACCCTCATACAAAAGCCAACCTCAGCATTAAAATTTTTTACTTTCATATTACAATGTCATTATGGATGTGACCACCTCCAGCTGTTCACATAAGCTCTGTTTACTGTGTTGATGTCAACTTTCATTTTTCTTTATTCATCCTTACACAAGAAAGAGATGAAGTGTGGTTCATAGAGGAGATTGCACCTGCAGCTACTCCTGATGAGAGATTTGTTTGGATATAAGCAGGATATCATCACTTGTTTTCTGAGTGGCAATGAAGGAAGTCCACAGAAACAACACTTTTAACAGGCAGACAGTGAATCCATCCACATTTTTTCTATTAGTACCCTATAAAATTTTTAATCTTTCTTTCATGTTAAATAAGATGGGAAAAAGAGCAAGTTCTAAAACATATTGCATTGAAATTGCAGATGCTATTGGGATAATAGTGAAAGTAAAATTCCAGACAAGCTGAATTAATTGAATTAATCCAAATCCAAGTGTAGAAGGATTTTTTCCACCCCTGGCTCTAGGGAATAGCTTTAGTAAAGTCTTTTCTTTATGTTCTGAATTACAGTCCTCTCTAGGGCACAACAGATTGTTCCTTTCTCGAGAGAACAATTCACAGAAGAAGAGAGGAAGAGGAGTGGTGACCAGAAATTGTGTGGAATACTCAACTACTTAGAGAACTCAAGGGAAAGAAAGCAATGCTGAACTGGGCAGGGAAGGGAAGTTAAAAGCATTTAGACCCAGACTGCTCAAAAATTGCCAGCTTTCATCCAGATCCAGATCGTAATCGAATTTTGCCAGACAGGTACCAACTGCCAAAAATCCATCTCTCCCTTGTTTTTGCACAACAGCTCTATTTTTATAATCCATTTTATCTCAAAGAAAAATGTGATTCTTGGCCAGGAAGGAAAGAAAAAAACTCCTTTCTCACCTGGCAAAGGTTGATGAGGCTCACAGCTCCAATCTGAGCAGGCTTCAGGAAATGTGAGTGCCCTTCTGGCAGTCATATCCCAAATTGTGAATTATAAAAAATAAGATATGTATTATTTTGATAGAAATCAGATTTGGAAATGAAAAAGCTTTGTTTATTTTTTATCTTTTACCATCTTGAAAGTTATTAGGAAAGCAAGAGATAGAAATGTAAGACTTGACATGTTTAATACTGAGGGAGAACTCAGGGCCACAGAATTTACAAGCACAGTACTGGATTCCAAAATAGAACTGTGTGGAACTACAACACCTAAACTGGACTATATAGTTGTGCCTAAGATCTCATTCCTATATTCACATTTCTTCAATGAAAGGAATCTAAATTTCTGTTGTGTTCTACGGACTCAACATCTCCTCTAACTTCAGCAGCATCCAAAATTATTTAAAAATTATTTTAAAAAATCCCACTTCTGGGATCTTTTAAGGACTTAAATTTAGACTAGATATAAGGCTTATGAATAAAAGGAGTTAGAGCTTAAAGTATCAACAATATAAAGTTTATCCCTATTAGCAGCACACTTCCACACAGAAGAGTAAAGCCTGAGAACTGAATAGAAAAAAATCCAGTTAAGGCCTGTATCTCATCTTAATACACTGCTGAGTAAATCAGAAAAGATGCATTAAAGAAAGTGTGTTAAATTAAATTAGCTCTACATACTGTATTTTAACACTTCCCACCATTTAGTGAGAGTGCAGGAACAGTTTTATGAGAGTACTTAAACCTCTCCAGCTTCTGCAGCTGAATCTCCAGAATTACAGCTCACACTCAGGCTGCAGAGGGAAATTCTCCTGAACAAACAAGTCTCAAAACAAATAAAGAAGTCAGCCAAATCCCTTATAAATTATAAACCAGCCCTATCTGCCAAACAACTGGCCAGTAAGCACTACGTGTGTTTAAGAGCTTAAAACAAGGTTTTTAAAAACTCACAATATGCTTCCAAAGTTTTCATCATCCAGCTAAAAGAGTTCTCCGTTTCAGCTCTTCATTTGGGTCCGACTGATGTCTAAAGCTCAAGTCCATATGGAATATGGGATGAAGTGCCAGTGTGTTTCCTCCATCTGACAAGAACTAGACTACACCATTTAACTTCAGCATCCAAGCATGAAAAGCAGTGCAGAATTCCCTAGGTTAAAACTGACACTGTGTTTGCTGGGAGATTATGACATCTGGTTAAATTTCTCACGGCAGCTTTTGCATTAAGACACGGAATCATTGAATATCTAAACACACTGCAGTGTTACTCAAAAAGCAACAGATTCAGCCTCAAAACTGATGTGCACACACCAATATCACCACAGCAATGGTGAAAAGATGAGTTACCCTAAGCAGGGCAATTCATCCTTTCATGCAGATGCACCCTGGAACAAGCAAGTTTAGACAAGGCTCAGCACAACAACCCAGCGCTGAACAGCAGAGAAGAGTATCTGAACATAATATTACAGCATGAGATTCTATTCAGCTTGAGGGTACAAGCAAGCTTTATGATGAGGTCATAAAGCAATTTTTACACTGAATTTATGAGCTCATTGTAACAGTCATTTCCAGAAGCCAGTGACTGGTTTATTAGGAGACAGCCTGCAGCAAAATTGGAAACAGCGATTGCAGAGAAGCTCGACTGCAATATCCAAGACTGCACAAAAATTTTAAGGCAAACAAGTAGGGAGGGAAGGTTTAAGTATGAGGCTTATAAATATCTGAACAAGGACATTTCAGAATCAGCAACATGAGAAACATTGATTTACATTCACTTTCATTTGCAAAAACTCTTACTTGAAGATGAGCTGATGCACAGCATGTAAGATGGAAAAATAACCACTACCCCTGAATATTCACACCAGACACCTATTGTTAAATCATAAATAAGTGACAGCAGAGTGTTTTCACTACACATACAAATTGTTTAAGATCCATCTTACTTCTTAACTTAAAAACTCCCACTTGCTTCTTACATTTGTCCCTGTCAAACCACTCTAATTGGCAAAACAATAAACCAAATGTAACCCAAACTGCACCATGAGGGACAAACAAACAGCCCACAACCCCAGATTTGTTCTGCTGCAACAGGGAGAAACTCAAGGATCTTTTAAGGAGGTTCTATGGAACTCAAAAAGGCTCATAAATATCAAATATTTTGTGACTCAGTATCAAAGTATTTTGCGACCCTGGATCATCTCTCATGCAGATCCCAGCTTGTTTCATTTCAGACAGCCACGTCGGAGCAAAAGCATTTGACAATCAATGTGATTCACGTACCCAAAGCCACCCAGTCTGAAACAGAGAGACTCAAATCCAAAACGACAGCAAATTCCTCCAAACTCAGCCAAGAAAACCGGACCACAGCACATTTTAATTGTATCTTTAAATGCTTAATTGACCGGATAGTTTACAGTAACTTGAAGATTCTATGGTTTGGAATTTATCTAGCTTTCGTTTTAAGCTACTGGTGGCTCCTATGCTGCACCCTGCTAAAGAGCAGTGCTAAAGCAGAAGTCACAAGCAGAAATCCACATTACTGCAGAATGACTAGATTGCCTGAAGAGGCAAATACATTTCCTCAGTTATAACAGGTCATTTTTTCTGGTCGTCTACCCACTATCCACTGTCTATCCATGTACATACAGACTTCATTATGTGGATAGTCCAGCAAATCAAAAAACATTTCTAACAAAGTTCTAAATAGTTTTGAGCTGCACAGGCATTTTTAATCCAAGCAGACCCAATTACTGGTTTATAGTAGTTTATTGAGACAAACTCCAGGCAGGCCACAGGTGCTGTACAGCAGTGATGCTCATCAGGTCCAGGACACAGACATTTACTCAGCAAAGAACCCTTTGATGCTGTTGGAATGTGTATTCTCTCTTCAATGTAGCTTTGATCATCTGAATGGTTCTTCCATCACAAAATACCAATTAAATCAAAATTCATTCCATAAACCTGGCAACAGCATCCAGCATGTGCCTTCCCACCACAGTGTTTTGCTACACACGTCAAAAACCAAGTTTCTACTTTACAGCCTTCCAACACCCTTCTAGTACTACCACACAGATCATCGGGAACCTGCAACTTCTTGGTTGCCAGGACAACTGATTGACAAGCAAAAAGTGCACCAAAATGCTTTTTTCTTCATGCACTGGGTGGAAAGTTCTGCATTTCTAGATTTTTTTGGTCCTATCTTGAAGTAACACTCCCCTTGCCACTGTGACTGAGAAGTGTATAGAATCAGACATTCTACACGAGCCCTGAACTTAAAAATTAATACTGGACATTTTATTCACTTAAATAGCAAATTATTCCCTCAATCATGCTGATTTATATTTATAAACAATTGGGAAACACCTTGCTATGTCATAAAACACAAAGGCTTTAGCAATTTTGCTAACACCTTCCCTATGCTGAAGTCATGTTTTCTGTGCTGCAGAAGCAATTGACAATGAATTAGCAGTGATAATGGTCCAAAAGAAACACACTTATAAATTAACAGTTTCACCTGTTTACTGCTCAGATAGAATTGTGAAAATTCACACTGTGAAAGAAGCAAATTCACAGGCAAAGCAAATTGAGAAAGCAAAGCCTGTGTTTGCTTCTCAGCCAAACACATGCAAAGCCAAATATTGCCACGTACAACACTCGCTTTAATTCCTGACAGGATGAGCTGATGCAGAACATGGATCTGTGCAGGGAATGTATCAAATACTGCACACAACACAACATTCACCAAAAGTTGGGAACAAACCAATGAAGTGCTGCGATCCACTATTTACAATCTTTCTTATTTTCATCTCAAATTTTATCTTCCTCAAATCTGGCCAATATGAAGCTAAACCTATTTCATGCTCGAAACAACAACTTTACACCTTCAACAGGTAAAATCTGCCACAGGAAAGCAAAGAACAGCTTAGGCCAGGGCACACTTTTGGTAAGCACAGTGCAGCTTCCACCTACACAACTGTTCTTCCACCTACACAACTATTTTTCTACCCTGCTACTTTTATTTACTTTTCCTTAGACTCTCTCAACTATTCTGTTTTATTACTTGTATGAACACCGCTAAAAAAAACTCACTGCAAGAAAGTCTAGAATTCATAGAGAAGCACTTTCCTACAGAGTAAATAGCAGGAGAAAGCACCGTGAGGTGAGCTGACAGCTCCCCCAGTACACCACAGGGACAGAAAACTCTGCAATTCCCACTCTCAGCCTGATCTTTCTTCACCTTTTTTGTTTGTTGGCTCTAATATAACAATCCAAGCACAGAACATCAAGTTGTGCTAAAGGAAACCAAAGGGAAATATTTATGAGACAAGGAAACCTTTGTTTTTTAATCACACAACAAGCCATAGCGCAGTACAACAAAAAACCACAGATTTCACTTATTTTTATGTCATTCCCTTACCTTGACATGACTGAAATCACCAACTTTGCTGCTTTCTTGGGGATTAAGAGGTTTGGTCTCCACTCTTGGTTTGACAACCTGCCGGAAAGGACTGGAGAGTGGGAGTCCACTGACACTGATTCCATCTGGAAAACAGAATAAATAGAATTACTTTTGCTCATCTAATTCTATGTTTTGTTCCAATTAATTTATCAAAGGGATAAAAAAGACACAAAAAGAGATATTAACCTTTTACACAAAAAGACAAAACAAAGACAAAGATTATTTGGCTGTTTCTCCCAGGACACCAAAAATAATCAAACTTGAACACACCAAAAACTCAGTGAATATCACGGGGAAGGATGGCAACTGCATTTGAAATATCACAACAGAGTTGTCAGAGTTAATAATATAAAATTAGTTTCAACATTTACAGCATTAAATTAAAAATCAAAGTTTGTGATTTTCCATGACAGTGTGACCATATCAGCTCCTTAGGATCTTTAAGCTAATTTCTGGTAAGAGGATTTCTTTTTTCACATATATATTGTGGAAGATGACAGAAAATAGAGATGTCATGTTTTGTTCATCTGCTGGTTCAAAAATAGATAAAATAGTTTTATTCTCACTTATAAAGGAGGCAGAATGGAAACTTAAGGTTTCCATTGTAAGAGTCAACAAAAGAGCTTAAGAAAGACCCTGAGAGGAATGTCCCCAGTCTGGTGTTTACTCCCAGTCTGGGTTGGGGCACAAATAGGATGACAAGAAGATACAACACAACAACGGTGTCTGTTACTGCCCACAAGGTACAACTTGAAGGTAAATAAATGTACTGCAGCATATTTGGGGTTCTCAACCCAACCAGGGCTACACTCTAAGCACAAACTTAAAATGTGTGAAAATTACTGCTGAATCAAAAGAGTTAAAAGAGAATTAAAATAATGAAGCCTTAACAAACAGTAAAACTAGATTCACTATTTGTTATTATTTAGATTCACATCCAAAGAAGAGAAAGGCTTTCTCCCTTGATGCTGTGCAGAGCAGCTGCAATCCACAAACACCAACTAAATACAAGCAAAATCTCATGTACAGCAGCAGAGACATACAGCTGAACACACAGGAAACACCAAACTGCTACACAAAATCCAAACATATGTCCTAAATTGCTCCTATACAATCTGGAGGTGTTGAGGATACGTTCCTCAAAAGAAGAAACCATAAGAACAAGATGGACCATGAAAGGGGTTTTGCTTCATCAAACTTCACAAGTATCCAAATGAGAAAACAAAGGGAATATTCCCCTATTCCCTTATTTGCAATTTCCTTCACTGAATAATTCTAAAATGCACCTTAGCACTGAATAAATATCCTGTTCTATCAGTTCCTGGGGGAGAGCAGGACAGGAGGTGAGAGCACCCTGCCTGTGCAGTGCAGCAGGACTGTGAATGAGACAAAATACAGAAATAAATACAGAACTACATCTGATCACAGGCTTTGAAAGACACTCTTTCAAAATGAAAATTAGAAGTTTTAATAGAGGGAAAATATTCTTCTCCAACTGATGAATGATTTTCACTAGTTCTATATTTAGAACAAAAACTGACACTGACTGGTGCATAAAATTGCAAATTAAAACATTAAAAGAACCAAGTATGAAAACCTGCATAGCACTAGTCAGATTTTCCCCTTTTTATATGGCATAAGCTTTATTTTTTTGAGAGAAGAGTAGATAATACCTAAAACAACATCACAGAGATACAACTAATGCCTTTCTTAATTATTTTATCCTTTAAAATCCCATTTTATTTTTATTTCCTATGATAGGGGGGGAGGGAAGAAAAGACAATAGTTTAAACATTTTCTCTAGAAAGAAGAAATTTTTTACTCTAATCAGTATCTTAAAAAGCAGATTTTCTAGCACCAGGATGAAAGGGAAGTCCAAGATAACTTGGTAGTGGTTGAACTTTCTGTCCCAAGTCTGTGGCACTCACAGAGCCAATGTCAGGCACTTTGTGAGGCTGCAAATGACTCAGCCCCTCACAGCCTAGACTGCTCAAAGAAACTTCTCTGCCAGAGGACAAAAAAAAAAAAAATTCTACCACAAACCATTTCTTAAAACTATTTTGTTTTTTCTGTTCTTTGATCAGGCAGTGGTGGGGGAAAAGACCTTGCTGAGCTCCTCTGCAATGGATTAAAAAGTCAGAACAGGGGAAATCCAGTTAAAAATCCTGGTAAGCTGCAGAATTTAATAATGGCAGGAGAAAACAGCATCAATGAAGCAGTTCTCCAGAAGTTGTACACTATTGATACTTATATTTTTTGAGATTTCATATACTTTAGTTTCTCTCATGAAGTTTAGAAAGATGAAGATGCTAAATCCTCCATAATTTTCTTTTGTCAATCCCTACTGTCAAACATCCTGAGCAGCCTTGTACTATAAAAAGAATAATTGTCTTTCTACTCTGTCCAGAATTTTTCCTAATTTCAACAATCCACACTGAATATTTCCATGGTAACAGCATATGACCAACACTTTTTCCATGGTAACTGCAAAAACACAGCTTGCCTTTCCAACATCCCAGTCACTGCTGTCACAACAGAGTGAAATCTCTCACCAGCATTTCCTCTCTCCTACCAAATGTTAAGTAAATTGTCAATTTAACTTCATTAGCCACTTTCCCAGCGCTCTGCACAGAAGAATCCCACAAAATTTCTTACTTGAATGAAGGAAAGTGCATTCAGGGAGTTAAACGCATAGATTTATGATGCAGTAACTGAGCACAGAAGGAAGAGGTGGCATGGGACAGCTCCTGTCCCCTGTCACACTGTGCAAGGATCACTGGCCTGATCCTGAGGATAAAAATGGAACCACTTTTCAACAGGTATACCACAGCTACAGAGGTCTCAAACTCCACAGCAGGGAAACACTTAAAAACTGCTCCACTGTCACAGGCCACCAGAGAGGTTTGGATTCTGAGGCAGTGTCCAGGCAATTCGATGTCACACGAGATGGAAACAGTGGACGGTTTTAGGCTGAAGTGCTGCTTCTTTCCAGGAGAATTTCATACAATCCAAGAGCAGTGCAGACCTGCTTCCTGCAGCTTCCTAAACAGCAGCATAAGGACCCTGAGAGGGGCAGGAGGAGGAGGAATCCCAGAATTATTTAGGTTGGAAATGGCCTCAGACATCATGGAGTCCACCCTATGACCAGACATCACCATGTCAGTCAGACCAAAGCCCTGAGTGCCATGTCCAGTCTTTCCTGAAACACCTCCAGGGATGGAGACTCCACCACCACCCTGGGCAGCCCACTCCAGGGAGGGCAGGAGAGGCTGCTGACTTGGAGCAAGATCCCCTTCTGCAGCCCAGGGATGTTTCTGGGGAGATTCTTCTTCTCTGCTCTGCTCTGGGGAGATCCTCCTTGGAGTGTTTTGTCTTTGGGGCTCCCAACACTAAAAGGACGTGGAGCTGCTGGACCAATTCCAAAGGATGCATCAAAAATGATCAAAGGGCTGGGACAACTCTGCTTTGGACACAGGCTGGGAGAGCTGGAGCTTTGCAGCCTGGAGAAGAGAAGGCTCTGGAAAAAACCTAGAGCCCCTTCCAGGGCCTAAAAGGGTTCCAAGAGAGCTGGATAGGGGCTTTTTGCAAAGCCATGGAGTGACAGGATAAAGAGGAATGTCATCAAACTGACAAGGAGCAGTTCTTTATCCAGAGGATGGTGAGGCCCTGGCACAGGTTACACAGAAGAAGCTGTGGCTGCCCCATCTCTGGAAGTGTTCAAAGCCAGGTTGGATGGAGCTTTAAGCCACCTGGGATAGTGGAAGGTGTCCCTGCCCATGGCAGGGAGGTAGAATGAGATGATCTTTAATCCAAACCGTTCTATGATGATATGTCATAGAATCACAGAGATTTTGGGAAGTACACATCTTGATCATAACATATGAAAACAAAATGCCACCTCAACCCACTTGTTTGTCTATTCTTGTCTGATTGAAATTTCAAAACAAAAACCTTTTGATAGGTGACATCTCATAAGAACACAGTAACAGCTTTAAAGTACTTTAAACATGTGGAAAAAAATAGAAAAAAAAAACCAAACTCGAGACAGACTCTGCTTTCTGAACTTGAATGTCTTTTTCTGCCTAGAAAAAGAGAACTGTACTTTCATGAAGTGTGCAGAATTCTAGAAACTTGCTGTGTGCAATAACAAACAACAGAATAACACCAGAATACAATCTGAGGCATTTTAATCCACCCTTCACACTTCAGTTGGGCACTGAGATGCAGCTCCTTCCCTCTCTCAACAATCTGCTCAGGACCATCACAGGAGGGACCCCAGGCAGCAGCACTCCAGGCAAAGTTCCTGGGAATGCAGCAGCTCTCTGGCTCCCAGGAGCAGGGCACAGACAACATGTACCAGACTTGAGCTCTTCTTTGAAACCCCATTACCTCTGAAGACAATAATTAACAACAAATGCACTATAAGTAAGGATTTACATCCTGAGGTTGTTGAACTGAACTAAAATTGGAAGATAAATTTACAATAAGAGTGAATGCAATGAAAGAGAAGAAATGAAGTGTAAAGAAGTTAATAATAAACACTAGAGATTATGTATGCAGATTACATTCGATGCTAAAATAAAGTGCCTCAGAAAACGAATAGCATAACAGGATGGCAGGTTTATTGACATGTATGTGCCAATAATCAATTTATTGTTATTTGCCTCATGTCTGTCTTAGCTATTTACATTTGAGGTAAAGATTTGAGGTCTGAAACACCAGCTCTCTGTGTACTTTTATAGTGCCTGGTAGAACTGGTATAGGCTGAAGTACAATGGCACTCATATACTGCTAAAAAAAATCCCATCCTATACTAGTCAAATCATGAGACAAGATGATTTATCTGGTTTAATGTGCAGTGGGAAGAGAAAAGGGCACCTTATCTTCCATAAGTACTAAAGCTAGAATTCAAGAATTCTGTAGTTCTAAAAAAAATTAAAAATATTCTTTAAAGGTACAGAGTGATGAACTTTTGGAGAACACAGAGGATTTGTATTTTAAAAAAACAGAACAAAAGGAAAAAATTCATTTACTCATTTTAACAGTACAACCAAACTGACATCTTCAAACTGCAGAGACAAAGAAAACCCCAACTTCTTAGAAATGAAGTCACTTCAAAAGAATATTCAGAATTTTTAAATGTCATAAAGGCTACTAAGCACAGTAACACAGAAATGATAATACTGAAACATCTCTGAGGACCCCATCATCATCAGTAATACCATTATCCTAATAGAGTCCTCCCGACTACTTAGTTTCCTGGAAGAACTGACAAGAGAACATTTAAATTCCAAACCAGGTATCATTCCAACAAAAAAATGCTTTGTCTATACAGTATCTGAGTGCAGGGACATTTTGAAGCAGATAAAATCTGACCATTAAAGCAGAAAAACAACAAAGGGAGGATGAAAGATACACTGGTCTTGCATACCAATGTTAAAAATATTTAAGATTAGTGTTTCTAGAAATATGCTATTATTTCTCTGCAACCTTTTCCCCCTAGAGAAAGGGAGGAGAGACTTAAGGCACAGATTTGCTTCTCTCTCAACATGTAATTAATTAGTTCCTTTGATGAGTTTATGAATTTAAATATTCTCACACTTGTCTTTAGGTTCCCTATACAGGGAATAAATGAACATTAACATTCTACATAATGAAGCACTCATGGTAAATTAATTCATTAACTTTGAAAAACACTGTCCCCATGTAACAGGAGCTTTTTTAAAAGCCTCAAACAAATCACCGTGTACAGTACAATCCAGAAAGAGCAGCTATTGTTCTTACCCCATTTAGTGTCAGAGAAATGCTGAATTTCAGAAATTGCAGCATAATAGCTGGGAAGGGGAATTCATTATGCTCACAATGTGGATATCCCGTTGACCTTTTTAGTCACCTTAACAGGTGACAGAGATCTCACCGTTTCAGCTCCTTGCTACTGGCTGTACCAAGCAGACTGAGCACTTCCCCCTGCCCCACCCAGTGTAACAACCTCAGAATCAAATTAAATGCTGACCCTCCCGGCCAGAGGAGGAACCCTGAACCACCCAGCTGAGGGACAAGAGAGCCAAAATTTCACTAAGATTTGTAGCAAACATAGATGTCCCTGCATGGATCTCCCACATCTTGGTCAACTGGCTTTAAAACATGGAATCAGTGAATTGTTAAGGTTGGAAAAAACCTCCAAGGTCATCATTGTTCAACTCTCAGCCCAGCATCACCATCATGTTCACCACTAAACCATGTCCCCAAGTGCCACCTTCACACATTTTTTGGAACACTCTCAGGAATTGTGATTCCACCACCTCCCTGGGCAGCTTGTTCCAATGTTGTCCAACCGTTTCAGCAAGGATGTTTCCTAACATCCAACCTAAACACCTCCTGGTGGAACTTTGAGCCCATTTCCTCTCACCTTGTCTTTTGTTACCTGAGAGAAAAGACCAACACCCAATAAGGTATCAAAATTTAGCATAAATAAATGGAGGGAAACAATCCCAAACTTATACAGTAAGAGGCTCTCAGCATATCATTTCTGTTGAGAAGCGAGATCGTGGAGTTCTGGTTCGCACATTCATGAATCTCCCAAATCAATGTTCATCAACAGTCAAAAAAGCAAATGATAAATTGTGCATTACCCCATGATTGTAAGGAGAGTAATATAAAACAAAATAAAGAGCACCATTAGGTCATAACATGAACACATAGAT
Source organism: Sylvia atricapilla (assembly GCF_009819655.1). Taxonomy (NCBI): domain Eukaryota; kingdom Metazoa; phylum Chordata; class Aves; order Passeriformes; family Sylviidae; genus Sylvia; species Sylvia atricapilla. The sequence continues at coordinate 148,805,445 of NC_089140.1, forward strand.
CACCTTTCAAACAGACAACAGAGAGTTCAAAAGGGACAAGACTGACATATGGAACAGCTCCCATTACAGCCAACTTAGCCTTTGACAGTTAGAAATTTACATTTTATTATTGTATTTTGCCAGGGTATCGTCTGCTGGGACAAATGCAAAATGCAAAATGCATCAAATCACTGCAAGAACCATGTTTAGAAGATGTCCTGTTAGCTCTCTCATGCAATAAAAAAACCTGGGAGCACAAGGACACCAGTAAGTGCAGAGCTGCTAGAAAGCAATTTAGCTGTGACTCTTCTTGCCCTGGCAAGTTGTGAAGCACTGACAGGAATGAAGAATTTTAGGAAGGAGGCACCCACTAAGGATGAGTAAAAATGCCTAGAACCAGAGAAACCACGTTCAGCCCCGGAAGCTCCTAAGCTAACAACAGCCGGAGGCCAAAAGCCTAGAAGAAAACAGAAGTACATGCACAACTTTTCCTGTATTGCCACTGGAATCTGCTTTCAGCCACTGCCACAGTCAGGATATTGACTGATCCTTACAGCCACTCATGGTTTTGCTTTCTTTAGTCTGGAAAAACACCCAACATTTTTCTCTGTAAAACAGCACACCATCAACGCAGGTCAGCAATTCAGATTACTTGGGTTACTTTCCAATTGGATAAATGTGTATCATCAGAAACATCAGTAATTTATCCCTTCCGTACTGTGTCCTGATTGCAAACAGTGCAAAAGGAAACAAGTCCAGCAGCAAATGAGAAGATATGAAAGTAAAAATTGCCCAGCTAAAGACATTACTTTTAAGAGACAAAAGTATTTTGATCATCATTGTAAATGTGGTTGGTCTTCAAAAGAAAAAGGTACCACAGCTACCCTATGATTAAAAGTCATGTCACAGTTGCCATTGATTTTTCTAGCTCTTTACTGTTCTTCCCATCAGGCTCTTAACTCCTCTTTGGAAAGTTTAGCATTTGCAAGGTTAAAAACAATATATAAAAAATAAAGTACCAACTAAATTTTCGATATACTTAGCATCCCTAATGACACTTTCAAAGGACACAGAGTACACAGCACCCACAGACACCAAAGTTCCAACAAAGCATTAATGGATCCTCCTCCCTTTTCATCACTGAATGAGGGAAGGTTGAATTGCTTCAGCCACACGACCTTTTGGAGAAGCAGGAGATAATAGGAAGGTAAAAATGGTGTTCAAAGATTTGGTTCATTTGTGGTCCCATAAGAGCTGGATATAAGTAAATAGAAATCCAAATCCCACAGCTGTTCAGCATCCATACCAATGTTATCTTCACCTCCTACAGAATACTTTGGATTTATGTTATTTCATCAGAAAAGCTCCTAGATAAGTGTCACTTCAGAGCTTTTTGGACACTGGGCAAATGAAGGAAATCTTACATCTGTGTGTGCATATATATCTATATGTACATTTCTACTAGGAAATTTCACTTGCTGTCAAGGGGCATTTCTCAAAGTCTCAATTCCCTGGCACCCATGTTTTCATAATGTCAGGGTATGCTCTTCCTTCACTATCAGCATTTTCAACAAGCTCTACAGGGAACTTTAGTGTAGCAACAGTGTAGGGCTTGTGCAGTTAAGTCCTCAAATATTTTTAAAGTATCTTTATATTTTACATTAGGGAGGTTTCAAAACCAAAATCTTTCAATCATTACTAACAACTACTATAATTTTTGTCTAAATGCATTTGCAAGGTAACGCAGAAATCATTCCTATTCAACCTGAATAAGCTCTGCATGTAATTTTGTTGTATTTTTCTGTACTGAAAGATTACTTATAATAGTAATGCATACCTGCAAGTGGATCCTGGGACAAAATCCAAATAAGAGAGTTTTTAATACAGGAATATCTTGTTTTGTCACGGTAAAATCAGTGTAAACATATCAGACAAACAAAAAAGTAAAGAGTAGAGTAATTACTCCAGAAAGACTGTATGTTTATTATAAAAAGGAAGCCATTATTACAAGTATCTGGTACTTGTAATTCCAAAAAATTCTAACAGAAGCAAATACTGCACCTTCCTTTTATTCAAAGTCATTTAAACACATGGCATTCTCTCTGCAATACAAATATTAGGGAGATTATGCCTCAAATTTCAGTTTGTCACTTTAGGCAAAACCGCACTCAGCAATCATTCAGAATTTTGCAATCCTGGATAAATTACACAATTAACTCAATGCTATTTTTCTTTACCCCACTAATGTTTGTGAATTATTTTTCTTCACCTTCATAAGGTAAGGATACAAAGAGATACCTCAAAAACACTGTCACAAAATATTTTTAAAAGACAGCAGGGCAAGGTCTCATGATGGGGAAGTTGGGCCAGACTCTCATGCCCACAGCTGTCTCAAAAATTCACCCTTCAGTCTGTAGAGCCCAGCCAAGGGTTGTCTTTGCTTTACAAGACACAAATATTCAAACACACAGCCACATCTCAAATCCGTTTAATGCAAATGGCACAGCAATTAGAAAAGTGTTTCCAGCAGCACACACAACCCTCCAAAGCAAGGAGAGATGAAAAACTCACCATCACTGAGATCCTGCAGAAGGTTTTCTTGGCAAGAAAAGTCCAGCTTCACTTTAATGTTTACAATAAATGTTGCAATCTTTCCAGGTTTTAGAGGAAACTGGCAGAGGGTGTCTTCTAGATTCCAACTCAAGAAATCTCCATACAGCTTCTCTGTATCAAAATATGTAAATATTTCATAAGCACAAGCCTTGCATTAAGGAAGTTTCAGTTTTGAACTGCTGCAGAGAGTACTAACCAATTTTTCATGTCCTGATTAAAATCTAAAATATTCAGAATTAAGATATTAAAACTAATGTAGCACTAGAAAGGTAGACAAGTTACTGGATACTGACACTGACCTGGAATCACACTGATGATAAAGCTCAAAATATGAATTTAAGTGAAGAAAATCACTACTATAAAAAAATTTGTACAATAGGCAGCATTAAATACAAACTTCAAATATAGCCTGGAAGAGTTCTAAATGTTCATGTAGTTTTGAATCCTACCCAGTTCAACTCAGGAGGTGTCACATGAGTGCAGAGCAGTTTTCATCAAAATACACCAAACTTAAATCAGCTGAAATTCTGAAGCAGCTGTAACCATTCTTCAGTTATTTACTGAGCAATAGAGAAGGTTAAGAAGTCTATTGGCTTTCATCTTTTTATAAGGTCCTTTCTTAAAGCTGAGAAGTAGCTTTTTATAAGAGCCAATCATTAAGGATGCCAGATCGGATTAGTCTGTGACAAAAGAAAATTAGTTTAATAAATTATTTGCCATTGGTCCATTTGAGATAGGGGATCTGTAATTATTAAGTTGTCCCTCCTAAGTCTGACATGCCAGAAAATTATACAAGGGGGAAAAAAACAGAATTTACTGTTCATCTACAATGCACCTTTAGTTCTGGCCAGGGTAAACCCACCCCATCCATAAATTCATTCATATATATATATAAGACCAGTCAATACTAAATACTACAAGAAAGTCTATTGATACATGAAATAACCATGAGGGTTTGACTGGGAGTGTCCTAAAGCTATGGTCATTGATTTATTATAGCAACACATGTTATCTCCAAAGTATACTGGAGAATTCTTCTAAAAGCTCCTTTAAATGCCATTTGAGCACCGCTTTGCTTAACAGGGACCACTGAAAGTCACACAGCTCATCTCTACATCCTCTCATGCTACTTGATAAAAGGTAATTAAAATCTGCTGTGATGTCAGAACCTTTCCAAAACCACCATCTAAGAGCCACCTGTGAAGGAACAGCGTGGAGAGACTGCCTCAACTACTACAACTTGTAACAAGGGATCTTTCAGAAAAAGCAAATGGAATTCCAGATTATGTCCAAATCATGTGGATTTGCACAGAAATCCTTGGTTTCACTTTCTAGGGAAGGAGAAAACAAAGAGAAAATTTTTTCCATTCACTTCAACCTAAACAATAAAAGCTCTGCCTGAAAGATATTCTTCTCACAGACCACCAGATGTTGTCTTGTGTCTTTGCCCATGAAATCGCTTGTAAAGATTTCTTTATAAAAACAAAGACGAGGTAAAAATAAAAAACCCTCCCAAAAATCGTTTCCCTAAACTTACCTCCACCTCACCTAATGATTTAGCTAGAACCCTATCACCATTCTGATAGTTTTCTTCTACTTTGAAGAAAAAAAAGTAAGTTCATAATTATGGCAATCTCTATCCCCTTTTCCTGTTAGATAAGAATCCAATATAAAAAAAATCCAATAATAAAGGAGTGCCTTCCCTCAGTGTTAATAAAGAAGGACATATCCCAAGCAGGGGAGCACCAAACTCTTTCCAAAACATGTTTTCATTAAGAAAGAGATTTATTTGAAGACATTACAAGTAAAAAGACTTCTGAAGTGAGAACAGCCCTTGCAGATAGTTTCTAATTAACACCAGTAATTACAACACAAGATCTAAATGCTTGAGCTAAAAGCTAAGTGGTAGATGTAGAGAATCAGCTAATTTATATTTATCTGACACTTGGTTATAGTTTTACAATGTTGACCTTGTTCAGTAATCAGTATTACAGTGACTTATACTCTGGCTTCAGACCTTTCAGTTCAGTGGAAGGCTAAACTGGGGCAAACCTGCATTCAGCTCTTTCAAGTCCAAAATCTGTGTTCAGCAAACATCTTACAAGCAACTGTTATCAGGACTTGTAAATAGCAACCTGTTTCATTTTACTGGGTACTAAATCACTAAAATCCTAACAAATATCATGTAAAAGCTTAGCCAGAAACTAACTTTGGGTCATCCTAGGCAAATCTAACTCTTAACATATTTTAAGGTCTACCAAAGAAAAAGCCCACACTGAGATTTTGCATAGAGAAACTGGGTAAAAAAAGTCTTTTGAGAACACAAGAACCTCAATTCTTTTCAATCTTAAATCCCCTGGTAAATCTGGCTTTTTGCTATAGTTTATTTTCTAAACTCAAAATAACTATCAGTTCTAAATGCACAGACATCGGCATTCATACATTTTTACTTCTCCTAGGCCTGGCAGGTAGAAATGAACCTGCAGGACTTGTTATGTTCTTTCCAATGTAATAACACATTTAGGAAGGAAAGAAGTTATTGCACAGAAGTAATTGTGTTCAGAGGAGAGTGAGAATATGTGAGAGGAACAACTGCAGACACCAAAGGTCAGTGGGGAAGGAGGGGCAGGAGATGTTCCAGGTGCCAGAGCTGAGATTGTCCTGCAGCCCACAGGAGCCAGGAGAAGGACTCCTCTCCCTGACCAGCAACAGGAATAAGGTGTGATGAACTGATTGCAACCTCCATCCCCACCTCCCTGTGCCACTGTGAGAGAGGATGGAAAATCTTGGAAAGAGGGAGTGGTGGGGGAGGTGTTTTAAAGATGTATTTTACTTCTTATTATCCTGTCCAATATTGTTAGCACTAAAATCCAAATATCCCCAAAGTGAGTCTGTTTTGCCTGTGACAGTAACTAGTGAGTGATCTCTCCTGGTCCTGAACTCATGAGACTTTCGTTGCATTTTCTTCCATTGGCCCTTTGTGGAGGGGAGTGACAGAGGGTGTCTGGCATCCAGCCAGGGTCAACCCACCACAACAACACAAATCCAGTTTGAAATAATTTACAAAGTTTTCTTCAGGAAAAAAAAAAAAAGGTAAATAGATCTAGCCCTGGATATTCACAGTTCTTCCTCAAGCTCAAAGTAGATTTTTCGTTTATGGTCTGACAGATGTGTTCAAAGGCCATGGGAAGAATACAGCTGGACAGGTGAACTTGTTTCTCTACATTTGAATTCCTGTCACTTCTAGCAAAGATGAGTGGGGATTTTGCTTTATCCAGATTCATTCAGTGTGTGTAGCTGGGCTCACCACACGTGCCAAGATTGCCTGGTGGGCTCTTCTCAAGTCTCAAGTTTGAAAACACCAGGGTTATATATTTGCCCCTGAGTGGATCAAATAATTGGTTTATCGAAGCCTTTGGATTGCACTCCCTTATCTGAGACACAACAAGCCTCTAACAAGAGCTGACTGGAGCCAAAGGGAAAGCATCCAGCTCTGCACAGGTCATCTTTCCAAAAAAAGGATTCAACTGTCTGACCCAGTGAGGGACAGTGTAAGGTGACCCAGAGCTGACCCTGACAGTATGGACATGTGATGCCCAGCCTACAGATGCCCCAGCCTGGCTCAGGGGTGCAGTGAGACACGAAAAGCCATGACAGATGTGTCTATTGTGGCAGCATGACAAGTCTCTCTTGCTGATCTGCCTCAGGAGCTGTTCCATAACACACGGCTGCTGAAGGACTCAAAACCCTGTGATGTCCTTTATGAACTGCACAGGGGGACTGGAGCTCCAAGTCCTTATTTCTCTGAGGGCCAGAGCAGAAAACCCAAAGAGCTGCACCTGATAGTGACAGAAGAGAAGCAAGGGAAGGCAAGTGTGAAAGTCATACCTCCAGAGGTTCTCATTAACACGACACCACTCAAAACAATGCCAGAGAACTTGGCTTCCTCAAGGACAGTGAATGGCTACAAATCCAACAACAGTAAAAAGGAGAATGTTTGCCATTTACAGCATGCATCTTTGTGCTAAAGGCTGTGGGTCCAGAAAGTAGGGAAATGGGTCACACAGGCAGCAGCTACAAGAGATTAACAAACAACTGCCAAGGTAAAAAGAAGCAAAGGAAATCAGGTGTAGCAAAGGTTGACTGAAACTCTTTGTATTTGGCTGGAATTGGCCAACAGCTTCTTATGGGCTCCTGAGCTGACTGGCAAGCTGTGGTCAGGCGAATGAAGGTGACCACCAGCTTTCAAGGAGACCTTGAGCACTTTGAACAGGCACATGTCAGTGAGAACAACCAAGAGACAACTTCTTAATACATTATGCACACCTGCACATGGTCTCGATGTGTAACACCGAGAGTTTGTGTTGCTGTTAGAAATGGTTTGATGTCATTTGCCCATGAGTTCCACACATGTATTCACTGACCAGGTGGAGCTGCTGACATTACAAATTTTTAGTTCCCTACTGACCACCAGAATCCCATCTCACTGTACTGTCAGCCCAGCCTCACACATTTGTATCAATTTATGGTCATAACTAAAATGGAAGAGAGCCTGTGAAAAAAGGCAAAGGTCCATCCCCAACACAAGAAAGATCTGCTGGACAAAGTCCAGAGGAGGCCACTAAGTTGATCACAGCACCTGTGCTATGAAGACTGAGAGAGCTGGGGTTATTCATCCTGGGGAAGAGAAGGCTCAAGGTAGATCTTAGAGCCCTGTCCAGTGCCTAAAGAAGCTCCAAGAGATCTGGAGAGGAACTTTGGACAGGGCATGAAGTGACAGAACAAGGGGGAATGGCTTCAAACTCACAGAGGACAGGTTTAACTTAAGTATTGGGAAGAAATTCTTTACTGTGAGGGTGGTGAGGCCCTGGCATAGGTTTCCCAGAGAACCTGTGACTGCCCCACACCTGGAAGTGTTCTAGGCCAGGCTGGATGGGGTTCCAAGCAATCTGGAATGGTGGAAGGTGTCCCTGCCCATGGCAGGAGAATTGGAAGTCCAAGGTCTTTGAGGTCCCTTCCCAACCAAACCATTCAGTGAATGATTCTGTGATACTCTGCAACACCTTCATGCAATTACATTTGAAATACCATAACTATTGCATGCTTAATGTGAACAATTAGTTCTTCAGCCTTTTGCAGTTCTTTACATTGTTTCCACAGAACAGTCATTTAAAAAATCACACTTAAGGTTTTTTTTCCCTCCAATAACACAATTCATCTCGAGCACACAATTCCAAATACAGGGGTGCATTTCACTTCTGTGAGACAATGCAAGAAACTGAACATTCTGCTTGCCAGGACCTTGGATCACCTCAAGTTCTGCTTTCCAAAGAAGGTTAAGATGATTTCCAGAGGTCTCTGCCCACACAGACATTTCTGACTGCACGATTCTGATGGCACAGTTCTCACACTGTCAGAACAAATATCATTCAGTGCCTCTCAAAACTCATTCTACTTCTGGTTTTCTGAGATAGAGATTTAAGATGCATTTCTGGAGTATGCCCACAGCTTACTCATCAGAAATTTTCCTTTTTCTGATAGATAATTATCATGCCTAATAAGATTTAAGACACTGTCAGATACACAAAGGGGCTTCATTGTAAACATCTCCTAGAGAGAGAGAAAATACAGGATTAAGTACAATTTAAACTTTTACTGAAGTTAGAAGTGAGACTATCAACTGTTTTTTTTCCCCACTGTTTTTGACAAAAGTTGTCATGGAGAGATGGTGGTTTTAAAGTTGGCATGAGTCTCTTTTTCAACACTGTGAACCCATTAACTGTGTAATGTTATGTACAAAAATTCTGATTCACATGTGATTCACAGGCCCACATATTCCACTGTTTAATACATAAATTTCTCCATTTCACCTGAGTACTGTATTTGGCCTCTCCATTCCACACATGCAGCCCCTTGCCCAGGAGGAGCATGTTGGAATTTCTGAAATAAGAACAATACGTCATCATACATTTCAACCCCTAAAATTATTCCTGGTAACAAGTCTCAGACCAAAAATCTATTCTGAGATGATTGGCAACTACTATTCTCTGAGGTTGTAGAGAAGGGGATACTCTGTTATAAAAAAATCACGAGCTTGAATACTGAAATGAACAGAAATCACAAGGTATCACACTGCATTTTAATGCTCTGGCACTGACAGAATAAAGCCCGCAATAAAATAAGGTATTTCTACTGTCAGTAAACATTATGCTGCTTGTCACCTGCAGTATTTTTGTTAAGATCATTTTCATAACAATCCCTCAGAGGACAAACCAAAAAAAAAAAAAAAATACATCACAAAACAAAAGCAGGATTCACCTATCAGACTACTTTTTAATACTAACACCGACAGAGTATTTCAAGAGAATTAAGTGTACACAGAGGATGTGCTGTATTCCATCCAGAGCTTCAATTATTCTTTTAACTCACAATAGCTTATTTTATTTATTGCTTTGTCTTTTAAAGTCTTCTCTCCATTTTTTTTCTTACTGCTCACTGAGTGAGATAGAAACAGGCTTATTTACTTCTGCTCCATCAAGTAGGACAACATTACTGCTAATAGTAATTTATTTAATGAACTAATCAGCATATTTAGACATGAGAAAATAATTTAGAGCCAAGATTCTTCCTCTTTACAAGTAATTGCCTCAGTATTTTTTCCCCAAGTAACAGTGAAATTAAATCTAGGTTTCCAAAAAGCAAGTGACCCTTTAACACACAGATGGTTCTATGATTTCCTTCACTTTCTACATTTTCTTTTGTTCTCTACATTCTCTTTCATTTCTACATTCCTACAATAAAATCAAACTGAATTACTTCAGCTCTGTAATGAGGACTATATTTATTTTAAACTGACCTAAAAGAAGTTTAACACAAATAATATCCCTTTTAACAGAGAAGAAGTCAGCATCATTATTTCCAAATATAAATCAGGATACACACCCTTGGTGTTGACTGTTTTTGCTGTCACCTCCAGTTTCTCCAATGGTTCTGTTCCAATGTTCTCTAATTTAATGATGAGCTGCTGCATCTCTCCATTGTACAGCTGGACAGACACATTAGTGGAGATTTCATCCCCTGAAGAAGGCTGAAGTGTATGAGCAGACCTGCAAAATGTGACAAACAAATTATTATGATGAAAACGTTAAAAGCCTGTCCAAGTTACTCTATTTACTATTCCTGGAAGACTCAGAAACTACTGCTGAAGACACGAGATACCATTTTCCATTTCCATTTTTAGAACATTGAGGAGAAAAATTAATAATTTATGCATAAGTCATATTTCAAGCAATATATAACACATATTCTAACTCTGAAAGCTTGTTAAACTACCTGCAAAAACTGTAAGGAAGTGGAAAGGAAAAAAAAATCAAGAGCAGGTCACTACAAATGAGCAGGTTTAGTGGACAGTGCAGGGCATAAATCTCATAGCAGTGGATCCTGGGAAAAATTCCCAGTGTGAAAGGTGAAACAGTGACTAGAAATGAACTCTTTGGAGCATGAATGAGGGAAGGAGGTTGCAGAACAGGACAGATGGGTAGACTGTATTTTCCTGTGCTAATGCAGAGTGGCCAGAAGGCATCAAAGATACAAGGACAGAAGTTACAGAGATTAATGACCAATAATTCCACTTCTTTCTGCAGGTATTCCTGCCATCCTTCCCTTTGATCCTGTCCTTTCTTACCACAATACAAGCAGCCTCCACAAACAGGAGCAGATTTCAGTCTTTCAGAACAGGTATGTAACAAGGACTCCAAACAAGTATTTTTTGATCATTCAGAATGTACTGTCATGTACTGTTAGCATTTCTGGGCTCTGAAATTTGAGCATGTGGAGTGAAAGAGAAGAAGGAATTTATTTTTTTCCCCTCATATTGAGACAAAAGTATCATGGAATTGCATACTAAAAAGCAAAACAAATCATGTTTTCAGTTGCTATATAAATGCACATGTATTTATTAGTGATTCTTTTCCTGTATATTTTTCTCTCTTACTTTCTGTTTCTTCTGTGATAATTGATCTGAATGATGCCTGGACTGGATTGTTAAGATATAAGTGAATTTTTATATATAAACAGTGACTTTTTAGCTTGATATATCCTTCTTTGCCCAAAACCAAAGTTTTGAGCACAACAATACTGCAACATTCATTCTGCATGTTTCTATGAAGTTCCATGGTTTCAAGCAGTAAAACAAAAACCTCAGGTTTGCATTCTAAAGCAAAAATGCAGATTTAGATTATATCCTGTTTTACTCAAGCATTGATTATACACTCAGGTGGAAGAGCTTTTATTCAGTATATGACTAACACTTAAATACGACCAAATAAAATCAACATTTAATTTAATTTTTCACCTTGGAAGGGAGGTGCTGATCTGCAGCCTTGGCAGAGCTGGAATGACTTCGACAGTGCAGCCGTTGGTCTTCACTCCTGGCAGATTGTCCAGAAGGCAATCACTGAAGACTCCAAAAACTGAAGTATGATAACCTGAATTTTGGATGAAACCACCAGTTATGTTGTGAATTTTACTGTTCTCTGGCAGGTCGAAAAGTACTAAACTTACTGGTCAGATCTTGTTGGTGTATCTGCTACCCAAACCACCACCTTCTCTACAAGAAAATCTCCTATGGACACATAATATGTACAGGACTTTCAAACCCCTGAAATAACACCATTTATAAGTATAAGAACACATGTTCACCTCTGCATCTGTGGCATGCAAAATAAAAGAAATTGTAAAGAGCCTCCAATTTCTACAATGCATTACAGTAACTTCTGCAGAATTCTTTACAAGATCCACATCACAAGTCATAGCATGGACATCATTTTATACCTCATCATCAAATTCACTGGTGCACATAAAACACGTCGACCTTCAACATAAATTTCCTATTTCCTCAGAAAAATGTTCATAGGAAAGAATCTCAACCGCATACAGAAGGATAAAAGCATCCTAAAGGAAATTTTTAATAGAAAAAATATGCATGCATAAACACAGGAACCTGCCATGAAAGAACACAACTTCTAAAAGTTCAATTTAGTGGAAAAATACCTCTCCAGTGATTCCTTACCAAGCAATATTTATGAGTTGTATCTGAAGGAAAATTTGATACATTGACACACAAAAAGCTGCCAAGTCCAGAAATCAACTCCTCTACTTGCAATACATTTTTAGTACGTGGAACTCAAAGGAGACAACTACAGTACAAATGTTCTGAATGCTTTGAGGCTATTTTGTATTTACTGAAATAGTTTCTGGGGAAAAAAATCACATGAAAAATTGTTTTATCGGCAGACACAAAAGCACTTAAGAAAAACTCAATGAGAACAGTTTCTTCAAGTTCAAAGCCATCTTCTTTTAGTGCTTAGGCTTTACTAAAATGGTTCTTATCCTGTATCCTAACTTTGCATTCCAAGAAGATAATTAAAAATGTGACTTGGTAAGATGATTCACTCCTACTGCATGTTGAATCCATCCTCTCCACATATGCCTCCTTTTCTAGGTCTGCTAGCCTTTTGTAAAAGCTCTTTAATTTTCCTCCTTACTACAAACACAGTTTTATTTAGGCTTATTAATGAAATGATATCTTGACTGCAACAGGCCGTACACCCTGGCTAAACTGTTTCCACAGAAGCAATCTGCAAAAATTTCTGTAATCTTACATGAACACGATTAATTAAGGAAAAAAAAAACCCTGTAAGATTATCTTCTGCATTCTCAAGAAAAAAGTTCTCAAGTAATCCTCCTCAGAAGCTTTCCAAATGAAAGCATTAATAAAGGGGAGCTGGAGTTCATTATCCTCGTCCTCTCACACATGAGATACTCCAAGAATGTGCTCGTTACTGCTGCACCAAGTGATTCATCAGGCTGTTTTTAATGAAGCCTGGTACAGGGAACAGATTCCCTAGTTTTCTTTTTTCTTTTACTTACTGAAGAGAACTTGGAATGGTGAACACACACGTGGCAAACAAAGCCATGCAACCCACAGGGGTGTAAAACTCAGGTTGTTCTGCCCCCCAAAGAGCGAGTGGAGCCATCCCTTACCATTGACAGTGATCTGCCCCGTGGTTTGGGGAACCCCAACCAGAGTCACGGGGTAGAGCCCAGATTCCGCAGGGAGGGAAAGGGCAGCAGGGAGAGATTCGAATTCTACTCCAGTTGTCAAGAGACCCTGAAAAAACACATTGCACAGATGAATCCATTTATGATATACACTTACATTTTTATGCCACTTACTTATATTTTAATCCCATGCATTACATCAGCCAAACTTTTATGATTTATTTCAATTTACTCATAGCAGTTATTCTGGGGTTTAAGTTGCAGTGACTGCAGCGTGCATCCAGAATTACAGCAGGATTTGTATTCAACATGGAAACGTGTTTCAGGACCTGAGCTGGGAATAATGTCTGTAAAACTAGTAAAAATTTATACCTAAGCACAGTAAAAAAAATTACAGGCATCATCTGCACGGTGCTGTTTTGTGCCTACATTAAATTGTACCTGTGACTTTAACTTGAATATTTGATAGATTTTGGACAGTGGAAATCACACATCAATAGTAGATCTTGCTTAGCTTCAATTACCTGCCCAAAATATGTTTTCTAAGAGGAAAAAAAGAATATTTGTATTTACAGATAACAGAGCTTAACCATCCAACCTAAACATTTCAGTGAGTTGGAATAATGCATTCATTTTGCTAACTGATCCTCTCAAGCCTAAATGCCTGCAATTACTCCCTTATTATCAGAGAAATCTTTTACCATCCTAAATTTAAAACATGGGATAAAATGAGAAATGAAGCAGAAAAAGAAAATCATTGATGAAATTTCCGAACACAGCATTACTGTTCTTAGCAGACTGGGGGTTTTCTTTAAGCTTGGTTCATGAATTGAAGATGCTTGAGCATAGAATGCTGTTAAAAGCAAACTCAATTCTGGAAAGCATATAAATCCGAGTCACCAGTTGTTTTTCTAGACACGTATTTATTTTTATTTTTGAATAAAGATGCTACAGAAAGATCTCCATCAATAAAAGCAGTAAGTACAACTGGATTAAATCTCAACTCTGTGTGGGTGCTTCATGAGAACTGAGAACTCTGTTAAAGAGGAACATACTACTTTTGTGAAGAGAGATGAAAAAACTCACAGTTTGAGCCACAGAAAAACATGTAACATACCCAAAATCTGTAAAATCTTTGTTCTAGCAATTACTTCTTTGTAGACTTGACACTCTTGAGACAACACCTAATTCACCCAAAGCTACTCTGGCTTTGTGGAAAGCTGCATTAGTGAACTCTGTCCTTGAGACTGCATTCCATTTCACCATTTTACTTGAGTTGTAAGTAAATACTCTGTCACATTCTCATTCCTATTGAATTTTCATTTTCCTCCCATTTCACATGGAGACTTCAGCTGTCAGAAACAATCCTCAAAAACACAAGTAAAACCTAATTTTGTCTTTCTATATATTCACCACCCAGTGTATCAGAGCACTGAGACTTGTTGATTCCCACATTAATCTTTCCAGTGGGACTCACCCCAGAGAAACAGGATGAGCATTCTCTTTTTAACACTGATGTAGTCTCAATTTTCACAGCAATTCTGCTGCTTTTGCTTTGGCTGAAGCCAATCTTAGAACACAAACAAAAAGTGACCCCATAAACTCTCTAGAACTCACTTTTAAAGCTGGTACAGAAAGCTTTTAAACTTCTAGTCTCAAAAACACTGATCTATCACTTGGCCTAATATTCAAATACATCTGAATCATTCAGGATTCATCTCAATTAACAACTTTCATCCAAAGACTTAAAGTCCTGCAAAATCAGTGATAAAAAACCCACAGACTCTCCAATGTCTTGTTTACTATCAGCTGTAGCAAATGTAAATAAATAAAACTGACAGAGACCCCTAAATATTCTCTAAGATGTAATGTAAACCTTGAAAACAAAGGGATTTTTTAGGGAATAAACACAATGTAAATGCCAAAACACCTGCACTAAGCACACACTATGCCTTGACTATAAATTGAAGAGCTTCAAATGCACTAATACAAAAATGAGAAAGCAGTAGTCCATTCCTCCACTTTCAGATTCTACTATTCAGTAAAACTTCCAAGTTTTGAAAAGCAAAGGCATTAAGAAAACATTAAAACTCATTGAAATGGGGAAAATCAATAGAAAAATCAACTAGACTTCAGATTTCCAGACATAAACTGAAGTCAAGGCACTCACCCTTAAAACTTAGGCCACACAAGTGAGTTTTAAAAGACAGTGATATCTCTCAGAATGTCTGAAAGACAATTTCAAGATCGCAATTTGCTGAATTGGACAATTCTGCAATATTTGCCCAACATTGCCCTCTGGTGCCTGAAGTTTTGCAGTTTAACAGTGAAAACCTAATGAAGGCTGAAGTACTCTCACATTCATTAACTAAAATATTTCAGCCACACCATCAAAAGCAGGGAAATGTGTTAGATTTCTTTTCCTGAGAGTTTTATACATTATTTCAAGTAGATATACTTAGTAATAATTTAGTCACCACTTGGTAATCATCTCTCTTTCTGACCCTATAGGAAAAGATCATCCAAATCCAAGGTTTCCTCCAAGGAATATATGAGTCACACACACAAAAAAAATGTTTATCTCTCTGTATTCTCATGAAATAATTTAAATTGTCCTAGAGTGAATGCATGCATGCTTCTATCAGAGCATGTCTTTCAACCACTTCAAATCTCATTTTAGTTTTAGAGGAACAAAACAACTTGCATGTAAATGGCAGCATTTGGGGATGCTGTTAAAATAACATGAGTATGTAACTGCTTTTTTTAGGCTTTACTTACCAATCCCAAAATTCTATCATCCTTTTTTAAAGCAACATGACCTTCAAAGTTAGTTTCCATGCTGAACATACTTGTATACCATGTTGTCAGATACTTTACACAAAAGCCGTCAAATATTTATTTTAAAAGAAATTTTGCCTACTATTTCTAATATGGCTATTTTAGGCAGACCTAGAAAAACACCAAACACAGCCATTTTTATTCTTTTTCCCCCTTCACCTTTCTGTGTACATTCTTGACTAATACAATCTCCACTAAATGTAGTGGAGCAGTAAGTAAATATTCTCTCAAGAGGCAGAAACAGCAAAATATGTGAACTCAAGAAAGAGCAGTTCATGGAAACAATTTAAACCATCATACGCAAAGTTGTGGGACTGATTATACATTCAGACTTATCAAAATTTTAGATGCTCTTTTTAAACATCAACACAGAGCCCTTGACTAATAGTCTTGAAGTTAAAAAAAAAAAAAAGCAATGCTTTAATGTTCTTAAAGCAACATTAATCAAAATACCACACTTGATTGTGTTCAATTAAATACAGGTCCCAAACAGAAGGAGAGCTACAGAACAAATACTTAATTCTTGAATAATGACTAAGTATTATAAATTACAATATTTTCATGGGTTAGGCTTTTTTTTTGTTTCTTGATATTTATTTATTAAATACAGTTTACACTGTCTGTAGATCTTGTAGCTTTTCTGGAACCATGGCTGTATTTTCCACAGAAAGAGCAAGAAAATGCTTTTCCTCAATAGAAAACATTACTTTCAAAATTTCTCAGCTTTATTTTGCTTTGCTTTTAATAGGAAACTTGATAAACTAAGATGAAAAAGTAGTAAAAATCTTAGCAAACTCAATGTTTTGCACTGCATCTTCATATGGATTTTAGTAGTAGATCTCCCCAGACTGTACTGTGGTTTGCTGCATTTGTCTCCAGATACAAAATAAATCCACTAGACTTCCTAGAATTTTTTGCATTTTTTTTTGAAGGCCTGAAAAATGAAGATCATTTTTTCCTGCACAGAAAACTGCAGCAATGGCAGTAACTGCAGAACAAACTGCAAAAGGGCTGGTGGCCATCACTCACATACCCAAACAAGTCTGTACAGAAATCAGTATTCCTGGCAGAAAAGGCAAAGTGGTGGAATTATTTTACTTACTTACAGCTGAACATCTACAGGTGACCTCGGCCCCATCACCAGCATGGCAATATTCTGTCTAGTCCATCACAGCCAATTCTGGTTAGGCTCATTTTTGTCTCATTTTGCTGATTTAAGGTACCTCCTTAGTTTTATTAAAGCATTTGTTCTGCTCAACCTCAAGATCTCTCCAACTTCATTTTATTGACTCACACAATTGTAGGAGCTAATCACTTCCATGCTCCATGACTGAACATTTTAATTTATCATTTTACAAACACTACTGCACCTTTCATTTGACCAGCCTACAAACGATATGGACGAAACAGAAACGTGAAATAGAAAAAGACAGAATAGGAACACAGAAATGGGACAGGAATGAAAAATAGGTACCTAATTAGAGTCCCAAATCAGGAATATTCATGACAGGAAATTAACAGTAAAACAATAAGGATGGGCCAAGATCCTTGAGAACAACAAAATAAAATAACAAAGAAAATCAATCGTTCAGGGTTTATCACTGGAGCAACACTAATCAAAGTCTTGTGTCCACAGTCTCACGTCAAGTCTAGAAATTCAATGCCTTTTACTTAAGCACACCTCAATTAACCTACACGAACTCAGCATTAATACTTCAATTAATGAAAAAGCTCAGGAAGCCTTTCCATTGGGAATCATTTTCCTTAACAACCTGTGCTCAATACTAAGTTGTTTACCATCACAACAGAAATACAACAAACAGAAAGACACAGTAGGAAAAGTACCCCGGCAAAAGCTTGGATTTCATTTAACATTAAATGAGTAATTTATCAGAACAAAAAATCTAAATTGAGGGAAAGGGGAAAATTTAAAAAAATAAATAAGACTCTAGATTTCCGTATAGTTACATATTGGTGAATGGCAGACCATGGAAAGTACAAAGAAAAATTAAACCAAGCAATGGAGAACTCAATGACGATAGGAAACAAGCCTGAATGAGCAGTCATCCTGCAAAGGTGAGTTTCTGAGCCAGGCAGGAGGAAAAACGTTGTGGGAAAAACAAGCTGAAACTGCCACTGAATGACAGAAAAGGATACATTTGCTATGAAACTGAGTCAGTAAGAGTAAATCATCTGAAAGAACCTGATACGTGATGAGAAATCAGACAAAAAAAGGGTACAAGAACTGCAGGCATGAGTACATGTTAATAATAAAACATACCATTTTAAAATATTAACCAGCACTCTGAATTATTAAAATGAAAACAGAAGATTTTATTCTTATGATAAAGTAATATCTATTCCTACACTCCAGAAAGTTCACAGATGAGAGTGAAAAATCAACAACTTGGTTTGGAAATAAAGGGTAGAGGTCACCTTGTTTAGCCAGTGCACAAAACGGGTAACTTTGGTAGTAATTTAGGTTTAAAGAATCCTAAACTAATCCTGTTCACTCAAGTTTTAAAGATTTCTAAAGATGGAGGTCTCAGGTCCTCTCTGGACAACCAGTCCCAGTGTATGATCCCCCTCATGCTTGGGAAAAGGGAGTTTTTCTTAGGGAGGGAAGTTTCCCACGGCTGCAGCACATTCCCTGACTCTCATCCCTATGCTGGCACCTCTGGGAAGAGCCTGACTCTGGTTTTGCTGAACTTTCCCATCTGGGGATTGAGCATAGCAGTAGGAATATACCCCAATAGTCTTCTCCTCTACAGACTGAACAGATGTCAGTGTTTTTCTCATTTTGGGAGCTCCAAACTGGCCTTGGTTCCAAAGAAATTGACTCTAAAATTTCAGATCAAGGAGAACAAGCACTTTCCTCAACTGGCTACAGTCTTGATAAACATACAAATCTACCAAAATCAATCTCTGAGTGAACCCACATCAGTGAAGAGCAGAATTTCTCAAAGCAGTGACTAAAGAGTTACATTAATCACTTCAATGATTTGCATGTGGTTGGCAAATGAACTTCTCTTGGGCTTACCACTGGAACTGGAATTCAGTGTTAATTCCAAGACAAAACTTTATCACGACATCACAAGACAACAGCAAAGAGAAGTGGTGGGGCTACTACAATTAATTTGCTCAGGGAATGGTTGTTGTGCAGATCTACACAAATAACTGCATTCCAAGTTCTTGAGTGCATGTAAGCACTCAGAAGGAATTTCCACATTAAGAAATTTTCCAGTTTTTTTTTAATATATAACGACATCATTACTTACTCAATACAAATTAGACAGTAAATCAAAATGTTCCTAATCAATTAATTCCCACAGAGACTTTTCTGATGTGCAGCTTTACAACTACTTTTTCTATCAATATCTAAAAAATTTGAATACTTCTGTGAGGATGAGAGAAAATGCTGCTGGAGAAAACAGTTTGTTAGCGTCCAAGAATTAATTTTATTGTGCTATAAAAATAAAATCTTTGGGCACATTTGCTTCCCATGAAAAAAAACTTTATTATTTGTGGTTTATTATCAGCAATTTAGGTCAACTTGTTTGACTAGACACTGAAGTAGATATGTCAATAAAAACAAAACCCAAACAAAAATCATAAGCAAATAAATGTACACTGATTGAACTAGCTTGATGGAAAAAAGGGCTCTAAGAGATGTGATTTATATTTAAAGCAATACTAAAGGTAAAAATATTTAACATAAAGGAAAGTGCTGGACTAGGACTGAATGGATATTAAGTTGATCTGGTAGTTACAAAACTTTTAACCTTTAAATGGATTAGAATTTTTAAAAATCCTGTTAGTTGGAATCAAGAAAGGGAAAAAACTCTACAATTTCCTTTTTCTCAGGACACACTGCAAGCAGTCAACTGAAGTAGTTGGGCTTGATCCTTCTAACCTCACGTATTTGTCCAGTGGTTTAGCCTTTTTTTTTTCACTCCCTTCTGATCATCTGACATTAGAGTGTTTTCAAATAATATAAATCACTGGGAACAACAAGCTTATGAGTTGAAGCTTTTATTAAAACCCAAAGCTTCTCAGACCTATTTTAGTTCATCAGGTTTTTAAATTGTGGTCAAAATGGGAATTTGAAAAGCAAGGATGAATGCAGACTTTTAAACTACAGTAGCAAGTGTACAATAATTATTAGGTTTCAGGATATAATTATTACTTGAAAACTAGTTATGTAAATCACATAGCAGGAGCTCTACTCAATGCAGAAATGTACTGAACTGATTTATGGGTCAGTCCCAGTAAAGTATTTAAACACTCTGAGTGGCAAAGATTTTTCTTTTCAATACCTCATCACCAAAAATATGAGAAAATTGACAACACCACACCATTAAACCAAGGTACTGCTGGCTTCAACCATCTTTTAAGAATATTTATACAAAACCATATATGAAAGTCCAAATGAGGTTTTTCTTCAGAAAAAATAGCAGAAAGAGAAGATTTAGAATGATTCATACCATGTTTTCTACTCGGAGCTCAAAAGGCATAGGGTTGTACACCATCAACTGAACTTCACACACATCTCCCTGGACCCACTGGAAGTCTGCAAGGAGTAATCACAGAATTAAAGCAGGAATTACCTAATCACAGGGTTATAGAAAACCAGCAGCAGCTGAGCTGTCAGATTGCTATAATGCTTAATATCGCTCTATAATCTTCATAGCCCAAGTCCTACTCAAGAGCATTGTGTGACACAAGCTGTAAATCCCAGACAGCAGTAGGTTAAGGAACTGGAAACATTCATTAACACAGCAATAGTGCTCTGAAGACCCAATGCTTCACTGACAAAATTAACTCAGACATCAACTCAAAATACTACTTCAACACATCCTTCACGTTCAACAATTAAGGGTTTCCATACCTGGAGTTATGTGGAGTACACACGGCCTTGATATTGGAGACTTGGGTAAGAATCAACCAGGTAAGAAATGAACACAACAGGAAGAAGGAAATCACAAGTCCTCACACAGACACAGCTGATTATATGGAGTAAATAAAGAGTGAAGTAAAGTGGGCCAGCTAAAAATATGTATTTGCAGTTTATATCTTTGCACAAGAGACAGGCTCAACTTTAAAGACACCTCACCCTGCTAATTTTAATTTTTTTTGAGTTTTATAATTTAAGGATATGAGGCTGGACTAGTGGAAGGTGTCCCTGCCCATGTCAGGGGAGGTTGGAACTGGAAGATCTCTAAGGTCCCTTCCAACCCAAACCATTCTGTAATTCTGTGGTTCTGTGGGAGATTATGGAGGTCAGCAGCAGAGAGGCAAATTTTGAGTAATTGTTCAATGCAGAAAGATTATTTTAAATCAGCACTTCATAACCTTTTCAGCCCTCAAGTTCATGTCTACCTTCCAAATTTCTCACAGTGAACCACACGCACCTGAAGTTCAGACTTTAAACTGAATGTGGCAAGATTCTCCCTGCAAGCTGAGGATTTGCAGTCCAAGTAAACAAAAGGTGGTCTAATTACATTTGTTAAATAAATTGTGATTATAAGCTATGTTATAACACACATAGATTAGTTCTAACTAATTTACCCAATGATTTTAACATACAGTGCTAACAGTTTTTTACTAGGATATTAGGAAATGTCCAGTAAAAAACCTGGATTATCAATATTAAGACTTTAATGCACAGTTGAAGCAATCTGTACTCTAATTGTACATTCACAATCATTTACTATCTGATTACATTTTGCAAGCAATATTAGAGAGCTCAAGGGAGACGTACTTAATGCAAATGTTTAACTCCAATTAATGCTAGTGGAAATTAAACACATACATCCACAGATGTTAATGGGTTATATTACTGTGAAACCTGGAAAGCAAAACTGTTGATTAAAACAAAACAGTTCAAATTCAAATTCAAAAGTGGTATGAGATGTTCTCTACATCTCATATTTAATTGCTTAATAGTGTCCATGATGTCTTATGCATCCTGCAGCCCCAAAAACAGCCAGTGACTGCTCTGCACAGGTACAGAGTTACCCATTATGGTTTACTACAGCAACAGAGGCACCTGCAGCAGCTCCAACAGGAGCTCTCCAGGCCCAGGACTTGTCCCACCATGTTTCACTTATGCCAATGATGTCAAACCTCTGGGACTGGGCCAAAGCTTTCAGCTGGTGTTTGTTCCTCATGCTGTGTGCATCAGTGTGGAAACATTTCAGGTGTGGTACCTTGTAGCCAACACCTGGTGAAGCAGATTGAGGGATCCCATCAGGCTCCTCAAGGTTTGGCACAAAATCCCATTGCTCATCACTGAGGAGCCTGA
This sequence comes from Sylvia atricapilla, assembly GCF_009819655.1. Classification (NCBI taxonomy): domain Eukaryota; kingdom Metazoa; phylum Chordata; class Aves; order Passeriformes; family Sylviidae; genus Sylvia; species Sylvia atricapilla. The sequence goes on from NC_089140.1 coordinate 148,827,241, forward strand.
TTTTCTCCCTTTCCCCCCTCCAAGCTAGTTCAAAGCTCTGCCAGCAAGCCCCATGGCTCCTCTTCCAGAACTCCTTTTCCCATCTGAAAAAGGCTCATCCCATCAGGTGTCAGCAGGCCAGGTGTTGATAAATCATCCCATGGTCAAAAAAACCCTATTTTTTCCACTGACACCAACCTCAGAGCCACACGTCAACCTAATGGAGCTGCCTGTTCCTATCAATATTATTCCTTGCTACTGGAAGGATCAAGGAAATCACTCCCTGTGCTCCTGATCCCTCCACCAACTGTCCCAGGGCCTTGAAGTCTCTTTCGATTTGCCTTGGAATTCTCTTTGTTGTTTTGCTGCTGCCAGTCTGAAAAACCAATAGCAGATAGTAATCAGAGGGTCTTTCTAGACTGGAATTTTCCAGCAATGTCCCTTACCTGAGCCCCTGGGAGACAGTAGACTTCCCCTGAGTTGGGTCAGGCCTGCACATGGGGCTCTCTGCTCCCTTTAGAAGGGAGAGAGTGTCCTATGAGAATCACCCTTCTTTTCCTGCTAACAGGGGAGGTTGAGGTGCAGGGGCCAGGTGGTGTTGCTCTGTCCCAGAAGGACCCTCAGCCACCTCATCAGTTCTTTGGTCTTGTCATTCCAGAGCCTCCTTGTTGTAAAAGGTGCCAATCCTACTTGTCACATTCTCAGGAGGAAGAACCTTCCTCCTGGTCCCTACAGCGACCTGGTTCCATCCTTTACCTGTAACAAACGCATGACTGACAGCCCCTCAACTCATCCCCCTGCTGGGTTCTGAGCCCATCTGCTTCTCCGCTGCAGAGAGAGGTGATCATTCTGTTCCACCCTGTGCTTGTCACACACAGCTGTGTCCAGTTCTGGTCCCCACAGCTGGGAAGGCACAGACAGATGGAGAGCATCCCAAGAAGCACCACAAAGGTGATCAAGGACTGCAGAACCCGCCTGGTAAGGAAAGAGTAAGGGAGTGAGACATCCTCTCTGGGGTGAGCAGAAGGCTCAGGGGCAATGCCATCACAGTATTCCAATACTTGAAGGGCTGCACAAAGAGGACAGAAGCTCTTTTCCTCACAAGGAGCCACAGGAAGAAGACCAAGGGTAACAGACACCACTTGCACAGAACAGGTTTTATATTCTTACTGGGTTTTTTTTTTTGTTTCTTTCAGTAAGAACAGTGATTCAGTGGAAAAACCTCCCCAAGGACATGGTGGAGTCTGAATCCATGGAGGTTTTTGAGATGAGATTGAAATCGCCTGTGAAAAATGTGCCAGGGCAGTGCTACAGAATTGTTTCCTTGGGGAAAAAGGTTTTGAAATGAAAGGTAAAATGAGCTATATTTGTATCAACTAATAGAGGTATGACAGAGCTGCTGGATTTACTAACAGAACTATATTATATATTCTTGCTGCTTTAGACTAGCAGCACTCAAAACCAACAAAACACTTCATGTCAAAAATCAGTAGGTTTATTTTTTATGACTAGCATGCTATTAAAGCAATTTAACTAGAATATAATCATCCCTGTTATTGTTTCCAATCAGAAAAGCTTATCAAGTTGAAAGCTGAAAACATTTCAAGACTTTCTAAATGGGTTTTGTTTCCCTTTGGTTTGTCAGCAGTGCTTGATTTCCTTTGGTGTAAAACAATAATTTAACTAAAATATGGAGTACTATCTCCATGTAAGAAAAACAGTTCATTTGTTATTGTTGTTTTTAATTGATGTTAAATACATGCCATTAAAATACTCTCATTCATTTTGAAGTTAATAAATTTATCAGCTTCTTTCAAAAGAAGCATTTGCTTCTATTTTGTATTTTCTTTTGTTCACTAAACTTTGAAACATTAGAGGCTTTTAGCAGTGACTTCAATGTTTATATACTTCAAAAGACAAATGCTGTACAGGATCAGAAGCAATCAGACATCTCCTGAGGCTAAATAAAAACGTAAAAGAAGAAAGTTCACTGTAAAATGTAAATCTCCTACGGTACACAAAGCACCAAAACAAATCCTAACCAGTTCAAAAATACAGGTTCCTTTTGTATCCATCAAGGAATGAGAATACCACATTATACAACTGTGTGACAAAACTGGGATTAAGGCTTCATTTAAATGAAAAAAACATGACACAGCATAGCTAAGAGATTAAATGTTGAAAATTTAATAGTAATCAAGCTTCAAATATATCATTAAGAGAAATCAAGAGAGCACTTTAAGATATTCCCCTATTTGCACATTTTTTAAATTTATCCTTTAACTAATTCTTCTTAACCTTTTTTTAATTTCTTATCCTTTCCCTTCTGAAATCGAAGTAGTGCTGCAGCAAAGTCACGCTGAGCCAAGAGCATCCAAACTGCCAAGAAACCATCCCTGCCTCTGCACATCCCAACCATTCCTGTTTCAGCTACTTATTGAAAATGCACATCCAGAAAACGTGCATGTTCTTCTCAGGCTGAGGGATATCACCTTAATCAGGGTCCTCAGCAGGGGCACAGCCCACGTATGTTGGAAAGAGGAAACCACACAGAGCTTCTTTCTCAGAAGACTGGCACTTCAGGCCAGGCAGAGCCCAGATGAACAAGGAGCCAAGTGATTTAAGATAAAACATACTGCAAATTTTGAAGGTTTTGCAATCAGTTCTTTTCCACAGTCACACAAGTCTTTTTCGGGCTGACATTGATGCCTCTGGTAAAAATTACCATGCACGTGATATGCACAAAGGCCACAAAAAGAACTACCAGTATTCGTAACTTAATCCAGGATTTAAACAAACCTCTAATCTTTTTCCAGTGGCACAATTACTGTACTGAAAGGCTTTATAATCTTTATAAAAAGAAAATTACTAATATTCCTAACAGGGCTTAAAAACCTTTTCTTGGCTGAATTGTCCTTAAATAAAAAGGACTAATCAGACAGTTCATCACTCTGAGTTAATGTTTAATCATTACAGGAATGAATAGGAAAAGGAAAAACCACAACAGAGCATTTTCCTCAGGGCACTGAAACTGTGGTGGCTGCCAAGCAGGGCGTGTCAGAACTAAGTCTCCCCTAAATTCTCTTTTGCTTGAGAAGGAAATAAAACTATTTAATCTGTTCTGAAAAATCAATGTTAGCATCTACGGGACTTTACTCCTCTTTTGAATACGAAACTGTGCCCCAAAGAAAAAAATATTTGTTCTTTCAGGACTTGAGGCTAAAAACCAGGTTATCTCAAATAAAAGATGGCAACGTTCAGGTTTGCTTTCCTTGACCACCAAAGATTCTCTAATTTAACAAAATAACAGAAAATACTGTAAATTATTCTTACCTATTTTCTTATTTCGTTCTTCTCCACGACTGTGTGCAATAATTGGAGAATATATGAAGGGACTTTTGGTTGACACATTCTGACCAAGTAAACTTTTCATTTTGTGAGGTCGGAGACTGGTTGGGAGGTTCAAAAGCTTCACAGATCTGTTGAGTAAAAATAATTTCTGATTATTTCATTTATTCTATTTTGTAACAGGTGACTGTGTTAAAAAAGAGCTGATAAATATGAAATGTCAGTCGGTGAATAAAATACCCAAAATGGAAAACTTGAAGCAAATATTGACAATACAAAAGGAAGTAACCCCAACCCAAGGAAACTGCAGTTTCAGAAAGCTCTCAAAAATAAATAACAAAGGAAAAAAATCTTCTTTAGAAACCAACAAACCCAAAACTAGACAGAGCAGTGATTTGAAATCCAGCTATTAATTTTTGTGTGCAGACTGAGCCACAACTCCAGTGCAGAAAGCAGCCAAATGTGTAACTTAAACCCAGACTAGAATCCAAGCAAGATTTCACTGGACAACACAGATAAAGAAACTTCTCCACAGTGAACAAACCTGATTTTAACACAGTGAAAACGCAGAATTGCTGCTGGAAGGAAGGGAATGTCCCAGAAATTTGAGTGGGTTTGTTAAACAACCAGAAAGCAATTACAAATAGACAGAAAACAAGTGATTTATTAGATTACATCCCTGATAGACACAATTCCCTACAATGCCATGCAGGGAAATCACTGCTCTTCCAATGCTCAGGGGAAAGTAAAGACTAAATTTTGGGCAGAAGAACAAGCAATAATTTGGTGGATATTCAGTAAAATCAGCAGCATTCTCCAAACCTGTAGGACACCTAATCACTTCAAACCAGGAACTCAGCACAATAACGAAGAGATATATCAGTATCACACTAATAGAAAGTAGATACACACAGGAAACCAAGATAATGTGTTTCTGCTGGAAAATAATGAAGCTGTAAGAGTAACACTACACAAAGTTCTCTCTGTGAAACAAAACACCTGATAAGAAATTACTAAATAACACTAAAAGTAGGTTGGAACAAGAAATAAATCACATCCATATATTACATGTTGGTGACACTTAGTGCCAGCATCAAAATCATATGCAAAATCACAGACGAGTTGAAGGAATAAGAAGGAAACTGCAAGAGACCTCTGATAGTTCATATTTTAAAACCACTTCTGGTAGAATTTTTTTACAAATTAGAATGCAACTTAAAGTGCAAATATGAATTATACTTATTTGAGGAAACAAACACTGAATTTGATAAAGAGATAATAAAAAGGAATTTTATTTTATATACAGAGAAAAGTGCCTTGGCTCCTTCATGGTTATTATATAAATATTGGTGGATAACCTGCTTTATCTGAATGCATGACAAGAAGGAATGTTCCTGAACCACATATCAGAGGTGTGCCCTCACAGGTCAGACATAGAAGAGGGCAGATTGTTTTAATTCCTTTGTGTGAAAAGCTTCAGTCATACCCTGTGGCCTGACACCACTTTGTCAATAATTGTCAATAAGTGACAATTAAGAATTGCTAACTGATTTCACTAGCTACCCAGAAGATCAAAATCCTGTATTTGGAAAATGTTAATTAAAAACAACCTTGCTTAGATGGGAAAGTGGGTTTTTTTTTTAAAGAAATCCCACTATACTAAGTAAACAGACGGAAGAGAAAAAAACTAGCACTGAGTAAATTTGAAGTAGTAAGGAAAGTATGTAAGGACAATTAAAAGCAGCAGCGGTGAAAAGAAAGAAAATTTTCTGCTTTTAGGTATATTAGTAAGACAATTACCTTTATCACAGGTAAATTATAAAAATGGGAACAGTGCATTTTTTATCTGAGAAAATACCAGATGAACATGAGTAATGGAATATGAAGATTTTGCCTTGCCAAATCTCTTCTATTGCTTTTAAAGTACGGGGGAGGAAAGGTAACACTGCCACTGTGCTCCTATTTCACTGTGGCATTTCCATGTCTGACAGTATTTTGATTAAGAAACCTGCATCCAAAATAAGCACCCCACATTAAATGGATTAAAACTCGTAGACCATGAAATGCCAACAGTAAATAGAAGTCATCCCCATCAGGAAATGTGTGTTTCTAGAGGGCTCTAACATGGACTGAATCGTAAGCTGAAGTTATTCAACATTGATCAAAATGACATTTCCACACATCTATAATTGATGTCACAAAAATTAGCACAATTTAGCTCAGAGAGCTCTGCAGTCCAGCAGCACAGCTGGTTCCCAATGGACTGGGCAGCTCTGAAACACCAGATCTGCTGGGCAGATGTAGCCAGAGGCTTTATATCTAAATTCCACTAATATTTTATTGTAGTACAAATTTTTATTACTATAGCTTTTACAGAAATTTTGAAAAACAAAAAGGGGGAGGAGAGGAGCAGCAATTCTTAAATGTTAAATAAAGTTCATGCTGGGTTCCTCGTCCCATGGGAAAACAGAAGGAGATACTCCCAACCTTCCAAGTACAGCCAGGTCAAGAGAAATTGATAATGTAAGTGGATGTTTGTCCCCTTCTCTCAGCATACAAAACATTTTAAGTGACATGAAGTCTTTCCCACTGAAGTCTTGGGAATCTCTTGCCAGAGTTCTGACTGGCCTCTTCTTCCAGTCCCCTCTCCCAGGTAACATGTGACAGGATAAGAGGAAACGGCCTCAAATTCTACAGGGGAGGTTTAAATTCGATATTACAAGAATTTTCTTCACAGAAAGGGCAGTCAAATATTGGAAAGGGCTGTCCAGGGAGGTGGTGGAGTCATCATCCCTGAAAGTGCTCAAAAAATATGTGCACGTGGCCTCTGAGAACATGGTTTAATGGTGAACATGATGGTTGCACTGGGTTGGTGGTTGGACTTGATCACCTTAAAGGCCTTCTCCAGTTTTAATTATTCCATGGTTCTATGATGCCATGACTAAATGCATGACTCCCATGACGAAGGATTCAATCAGCATTTGCCCCATTTTCTTCACTATTCAGAATACTTTTTCTGAATAGGAATTATTTTTCCTTCAAAAAGAAAGTATTTTCTTTCAGTCTTCTATTATTGATAGCCAGTAGCTGCTTTCTCTCTCTCTGACTCTCTCTAATGTTTTATGCTAGGTTTAAACTTGAGCAAGTTGTTATTCATTGGCCTGACTGTGTGATGTGTGCCTGAATGGAGCTGAGATTTAGAACAGGCCAGTGAAGATGCCAGCTTGAAAATGCAGCATCTAGAAAGGGAGAGTTACAAAAAGCAGCACTTCCAGGTGAGTCCCAAGCTCTGTAGATGGAGACTGCATCCAACTCATGGACCTTCAGTACTGAAATTATCAAGGATTCAACTAAAATCTCAGCTGCAGCAAAATACCTTTCTTGAATTGAATAAGCAACTGTGAAAGGACAGTTCTTCAAAAAACAAAACTTCTCTCTTTCTGAAATTAAAGGCCACAAAGTATTTTCTGGTCAAAGGCTCTATTTTTGCTCAAGAGCTTCTCAAAACAATTTGACATTTTGACATTTTTCCATGTTCCTGTGAGCCACATGCCTAAAGTGAGATGACTGCATTCTTTCAGTATCCTCCAAAATTTGACAGGTACTGTGAAAAAGTTAAAAATTGTGCTTTGGGCTTACTTCACAATAGGCAATTTAGTGAAGGGAACAGGAGGTAGCTTCAAACCATCTGGAAGAGTGATGACTTCCATTGTCCCAGGGCATTTTGCAGTGTAGCTTTCCAAACTCTGTGTGACATCTTTTTTTTCTAGAAAATAAAATTAAAAAACAATTTCAAATTCACATACAATTGAGACTATAGCCTTTTTTTTTGGTACAAAATAACTCAAATGGTATGCCAACTAATTTCTGCATTCAGCACTTGGAGTTATGTTCAACCTCGACAGATGGATCAAATATAATTAAGTGACCTTAAGCAAAAGAGTTTTCTAGATTTCTCAGAATTTTTCAAGTGCCAGTCTATACCTACTCTTTGTTAGGTTTTTTTATTGTCAAAATACAATTTGTTACAATTCCATCTATTAAACCTATATATCCAAACAAAGAACCAGCCTCACAAATTATTAAGGTTGTTAATAATAGCACTGTATGGGAACAAGGACTGCTCTGAAACATTAGATTAAGTAATATCAAAGGCAGTGAAGAGAAACATTACTTTTGATGTTAGCTTGTGTGAAAACTATCTAATCCTCAAAATAATTGTACTGTGTTATGCTACTAAATCATAACAACTGATAAGAAAGATCTTTGGTTTTGCCTAAAAATACAAGAACATATATTTTCAAATAAATATATATTATTTGAGTTATCTTCAAGAATGTACAATGTCTGCATATTAGTTTTATCCTGTAATCATTTTCAACACGATATAAAATTGTGTCTCCAGAAAAAAAAAAGCCTATTTGGAAATACAAAGCTTCAACACAAAATCGCATTTGATCTTTATGGTGCCTTCCAACCCAAACATTTCTATGACTCCATGATTCCCTATTTCTCTGATGAAATGGAAGTCTGCAAACAGAGAAAAGCCTGGGATTGTTTGTTTAGAGGGGAGAATGAGGCAGTTGAAAAGACCTATATTGTTTAAAAGTGAATATTCATAAGAGTGTTGGAAGGAATCCTAAAGTCCAACCACCCTACCATGGGCAGAGATACCTTCCACTAGACTAGGCTGTTCCACGTACATGCTACCAATAAAAATAATTATTCAGTATCAAAATTGTACTTAGAAAATAGTTAAAATATCAAAATGCTCAATGAAAAAACTAAATAGGAAAGGGGAAGGTGATAACAAGTACTTTTCAGTAGTACTACTACCAAAAAACACCTGCTTAGACAGCTGTAGTGGGTTATGCAGCAAGGTTTTGGCAGCAAGGAGTGGCCTTTGGGAGAAGGGACCAGGATATCTCCATGACATTCCAGACAACCCCAAAACAAAGCTGCTGCTGCCCCAAGCTGGGCCAGTCACGTTATGCTGGTGGCACATCTGTGAGAACATATTTAAGAAAGGGTAAAAAATGCTGCATAGCAGCTGTGAGAGGGAGGAGTGAGAAAAATGGAGAAGAAACATATCCTGTAAACTGTGCCAAAAACACCAAAACCTGCCCAAAACTCCATCTTGGGCCTTGAAAAGCGCAAACATCCAGCAATGCTTATGCTGCTTATATCAACCCAACTTCATTTGTGAAATCTACAGCCATGAGTACACACCCCTTCAAAGCAAACAAACACTGATGGTAATCCCCTTCACTATGGAATTAATGCCACATAACTAACAAATTGCCTTGCTTCTGTCTGTGTTTCACGGAACAGTTTCTTGAGCCATTCCCCACATTTTAATTGCCTGTAGGAAATATTCCCAAACCCACATCAATTAGACATCCATATACACTCAGAGCAGCACAGCACAGCCAGGAGTTGTAGTGGTTCAAGGCTCAGTATTACCACCAAAATTTCGGGTTATTTGCCATATAAGCAAGGGCACAAAGTGCAAACAGAATCCACAGAGATGGAAATCTTCACAGCTACCAGGAATGATGAAGATAATACCACAGCATGTGCTTAATTGTGCTTGAGACCAAAGGTCTGTCATTCCAGAGCACTGGCTTTCATTCCCCAGTGTGAAGCTGTCAGTTACTGTTCTCAAAGAAAGCAGGCTGCCATTTGTAAAAAGAATTTCTTTACAGATTTTTCAGCCATGTGGTTATTTCCCGGTAGCAGCTCCCCATGCTTTCTGTGAGAAAAAAGCCAAACCAAACCATTTTTCGATGTTGATGTGGTGTGAAAAACAGCTGCCAGGCCTGCAGCTCAGTTCCTTTTTCTCAGCACCACATGTCAGCCAAGATGCTGAAGGAATGAATCCACATCAGCTGGACATGATGGGGAGTATTCACAATGCGAGAGTTGCCTGATCCTGCCCAAGAGCCACTTCTGAAAGCAAACACCAGAACCTTCCCCCTAGAGGAGCACCCCAGCTCCCTGACCTCTGTGGCCTAATGGTTGCCAAAAATCTGCTACAGCAATTGCAGCTCTGAATTCTCACAGCTTCTGGCTGCCTGACATTGTGTTCTGACAGAACCTCCTGGGAGGAGCCACTGAACTCCTCAACCTCCTTCCTGATCCACTGTTAGGAGATTTCTGTGACTGTTATCACCAGCGCTTATCTTTTTGAAAAGAAGAGACAAAACCCAGCTGCTCTTGAAGGTCTTTACCCACCTGGTGCCTTCATGCTTGTACAGGTCCACCACTTGATCTGTGACCTGTGAATTCACCTCAACAGCTTTAAAAGCCTGTCCTGCGGCTGGGAGCACTACTGGATGCTCTTGTGTGGGTATTAGGGACTCATTTATTGAGTGAGGAGTGACAGCTTATTTTCTCATCTGGATTAACTGTGTGCACAATTTTTTTTCTCCTCAGTTTCTCTCCAGACTCACTGAAAGACCAGGATCACAGAATTGCTGTAACCAAATGAAGCTGAGCAAAGCCACCATCAGCACTGACACGTGAGCACATTTTGCTCAGTTTGTTCAGAATAACGCCATAGTAGTTTCCCTATTTCATACCAAACTGATTTTGACTGCTGACAACCAAAAATTTTGCAAGTCCACCCATACTCTTAGAATTTCCTCACTTAACTGCTTCACCTCAACGTAACAAACACTGGTTTTGTGTCCAAGCTGCTTCAAACCTTCTTCTAATACAAGAACACAAAAATCTGAGAGCTTCAGATGCACAGTCAGAAACCATCGGTGATTGAAAGCTACTAAATGTGAAAAACACCAGACTTTCTGCTCGTTTCACAGTAATGTGGAGCAGTATTTCACAATAATGGAGCCATTGAAAAATCAGACCAGGACAGGACAGAAGGTCAGTTATAGACTAACATTTTTAAGCACTTCAGTAACTGTGATTTAACAGTCTAACATAAACAGCAGTTCATGTCTTGGCAGATAACACAGAAAATGAGAAGAACACAACTGCTGTAACTGTGTTCTTTAATATCTGAAGAAATTTAAAATAGCTGTACTCGGGTTCAGTCACTACCCATTGAACACTATGGCAAAGAATAAAAACAGAACATTTGTTCTTTGGCAATAATTGGTTGATGAAGTGTTGATCAAGTCACAATGTCCCCTGTAGAACAACCTACAAAGGTGGAACAAAGAAATGGAACATTTCCTGTCTGACCCACCAATCACACTGAACAACTTCATTTCCTTATGGAGCTCAATGAAGTACCGAAAACGAATAGCTCAACACCTTCTGATTCCCATTTTACCTCAGTAATAGGCTCAGAATCAACATTTTAACAAAACCCCTCATTGCCCAGGGTGCTCTGTGCTGGTTGTGCTTTTTCCTTCTCCCTTGAAAACATCAAATAATGGCCACAAAAGAGAAGTCTGAGGAGAGCTCCTGCAGCAGTTCTGACCCAACTCTCTCAGGACAGACTCAAACATCTCCTTAATGACTTAGTAATAATATATAACAAGACAGAAAAGTCAGTCTGATGAGAGGAAAAAAAAAAAAAAAAAAAGAGAGAAAAAGCAGGTTTTGCACCCATAAACATAGATATAGCCTTCCAGTGCCTCAAGGCAGCATACAAGAAAAATGGAGAGAGACTTCTTACAAGAACATGTAGTAACACGACAAGGGGAAATGGATTCAGACTGACAGAGGGCAGGTTTACATTAGATATTTAAAAAGCCCTGTTTCTGAGGCTGGTGAGGCTCTGGCACAGGTTGCCCAGAGAAGCTGTGGCTGCCCCAACCCTGAATAGGCCAGGCTGGATGGGGTTTGGAACAATGTGGGATAGTGGAAGGTGTCCCTGCCCACACCAGAGATGATAACTTCAAGGCTAGTTACAACTCAGACTATTCTGAGATCCTGTGATGTTTCCTTCACACAAAATGAGAATTGCTTGGTGAGCCCCAGGGAAGAGAAAGCCCGTGTCTGCTTTCAGGGAAATCTTCATTCTCACTTTGCCATGAAGATGCAGTGTACTCTTTAAACTAAAGAATTTCAGAAAGGCCACAAAATAGGTTAATACCCTCACAAAAGCTGCAAAAAAGATTATTCACAGACAGCAACTACTACACACCTTTTACTCTACAGTTAATCACAGACTGGAGGGGATGTGCAAAGCTCCTCAGCCTTTCAGGCAGTGCCTGAGCCCTGGTTTGGACAGGGAGCCCCACATTTGTGTATTCAGGGCATCTCCCTTCCCCAGGCACAGCCAGGGCAGAGGTGTGAGCAAAGCACCTCGGCAAGACCTGCAGGATCCATGCACTGCTGCACGGCCAGAGCAGCTCCTCTGCCTGCAGGCAGCGCCTCCTGCTTTTCCACCCCATTCACTCTGACAGGGAGTGGCTGATGGCATCTTTTACCGTTTTACTAACAAATAACACCACTAATATTTTTCTGAAAAACGCATGGAGCAAGTAAACACGATTTGAAACTGCTCAGAAAGCTCAAATTTGAACAAACTGATTTGAAAGCAACACAGGAATCCTGGATGTTCATCCCACTACTGTGTACTGCAATAAATGTGTGTGTTCCCCACAGACTCCAAAGCTGTTCTTATGGAGAAAGGCACTGGCAGTCAGCAGAGAATATGAATCCCATTTCTTTAAGAAATCAAGCAACATAAATCTCTAAACAAACATAGCAGAGACTAATAAAATTCACTGTTTGACATAGAAAAGAGCAGAAACTAGAAGAAAATAATTAATCTATGATACCAGAGAATTAGACCTGCTTTCATGAGCAGAGCATCATGAACTATATCAGAGACTGAGTCCATCCACACAAAGGATTCAGTTATTTGCTGTGTAATAGTTTATCTTTGAAAAATAAGTTCTCAATTTATTACTAACTTTGCAGGAAGGGGGAAGAAAATAATATTTTAGCCACAAATAAAAATAGCTGTCCTTGAGAAGCAAAATGTGTTCCACTCCTAAAAGACTGCCACAAAGACAAAGAATGAAAGAATGAGAAGTGACTGATTAAATACATTGCTGTCTTCCATTACAAGGTTTTTAATAATTGTATAAAATGTGAACACATGAAGTCCCAGCCAGTTTGCACAAAAATATTTTGAGTTAAAACCTCATTTAAAAAATCAACACAGCTGAAGACAGAGTTCATAAAGACACCATTAAAATTTCAGTGTCTGGCTTTCCACATCTCAGAACTTCAGATGTCTGCATACTTCCAATACTAAAAAATGTATTTTGAACACACAAAATCAGTATATAAACCACTGAAATCAATACTAATTTTTTCATGTTAAAGAACACCAGGAGTCCTACATTTACAAAAAATGGAGTCAATTAGGCATAGATAACTTCTATAATGATAAATGAAGTTCAGAACTGCTGTAAAGCTGCTTCTGGGCAAGGAAGGTTTTGTAAATATTCCCAGATACAATGGCTCAACTGTAAAACACATCTGATTCTGGGTTTTGTGTGGAAGAAGCAGAGACAGAGGATGGAAGGGACAACACATTGATTTCTGCACAATATTTTCCCCAATATACTGTTATGAGATGTCACAGGAATTCGGCCAGAAAGGTTTATCAGGATTCAAAATTTCAATGTCTCCACCAGTGATCTAACCTCGCTTCAGAAAAGCATGGTTTAATTGTTGAAAAAACTGGGAAACTGTCTGAAAACTTCAAATGAAAACATGTCAGCCCTCTCTCCTGAGTTTTCCCATCCCCCTGTAAAAACAGATCTTCAGTACCACTTCTATCCTACCCATCTTTCCTTGGCACATCCAATCACACTCCATGGACATCATATGGGGAGTTCACTAAGGCACATGGATGATCCATTTTTAAACATGGATATTTCTTTTTCCAAAAAAATGTCAATTTCAACAGCAGCCTTGACTCCAGTGCTTTAATTTGAATTTAGGGTGAGAGAGCAGTTTTGAGTCTGTTAAATGTCATATAAAATATATTTGAATTTCAGTAACATAGCACCTCCTAAAATAGCTTCCTTTAGTACAAAAAAATTAGCACTTAATAATATAGCACAAATTCTTCATGTCTTCATCTTGTCAATTAAAGCAGATTTCCCCCAAAGGGAGATCATTTTTCCTGGAATAAAAACCTTGCAATGTGCCTCCATTTGCACACCTGTATCTTTACCCTCAATTAATTGAGGGGAAATTGCACTTCCTCAAGATCAGAGGTACCTACATGAAGATGGCAATTTTGGGCTAAAGCTCAAAGACTTCATTTTGTTCATGAGTGACCTTAAAAAAATTAATAGAAAATTTTTGTCATTAAAAAAGCACTATTTTAACAATTGATCTACTGATCACAGCCTAAGAATTTGGCTGTGGCATTGGCTGGAGTTTTTGTCTGTACCCCACTTAGACACAAGTGTAAGCAAAGGTAAATGACATGTGAGACTTTCAGGGCAGTCTGTAATGCTAAATATTTGATTCACAGTACATATTTTTGTCATATAACATATGACTTAAGAAATCATCATGTTTCATATTTAGTGCTATACTAAATGAATTTAAATCTTTTATTCCTGCTGCTAGTTTACTCAATTTCATTTATTTATTCCACTTCAACAAAAAATCAAAGTCCAAAAGACATGTAATTCAGGAAAATAAATTACACCCTCTTAATAAAGCAGTTTGAGCAAATTTATTCAATAAGTTGGCTTGTCTCTACAAAACACAAATTCCAGGGAGACATTCTAAAAGAGGGGGTTTAAAAAAGGCAGGAAGAAGTGTAGCAGGAACACAATAATGTGAACGTTTGTTAGCACTGAACTGATGAAAACATGGAAGAAGATGAAAAGTAGCAGAAGTCACAGCACCATGATGAATAAGACTTAAGTGGCTTCTACGGAGTCTCCTCCTACTTCATACACAATCTCCCAAGTCTTGTATTTCAACCCACCAAAAAGCATTTCCATTTAGGCTTTTAAATATATTTGTTCTTAAACCACATTGTGCCACTGCTATACATCAAATATACAAGGTAAAAAGTCTGTTTAATTACATTTTTATACATATATATATACACACAGACACACTTATTTATATATAAGTACACAGGCAAGAAATGGCACTAAGCTGAAGCAGTGAAATATTTCAAAGTAATGGCTAAGAACTACCCAGGCTGCTATAAATACTCCCTGGTAATTATACTGTAGATTTCCATCTTCGCCCTGAAATCAGTTAATTTGAATATTGTAACACCAACCAAAGCAGCTCCCTTTTGAAAGGTTTATTGGTTGGGTAACATCAACCTGCAGGTATTTTGTCAGCTAAAATACAACACATTGCTTTGAAACCAGTTCATCAGTGTCAGTTGAGTAAACTCACTCCAACTCTGAAGTTTACATCAAGTTTTAATTTGCAATAAATTCTCTGTTCGGTCTGATTAAAGCATCATTCTTTCTAGCCCCTGCACTCAGTAACATTTACCTTGCTAAAAATGAATCTACACACTATAGATGATCTAAGAGAAATGCTGCCCTAATTTAAATGCAATTTAAAGTCTTTTAAGCATTGCAGCACAAAAGAGAAGCTAGAGAGCAAAGCAGTTGGTGCCTTCATTACACAGCTTCGGGGGATTACCTGTGACAGCATCAGCAGACTCTCAAAGAGCAAGATTTCAACACAGATCTCTTATTCTCCACTCTCAAGTAACAGTATCACAATCAAGTCTACTCGAGACATTCTTCTCAATAACCTTGGCTTGGCAACAAATTGTGATACTGTCACTTTTGCCAGTTTCCTAACAGCTTACATCTGTTTTGACAAGTGATGCTTTGGGCTGGGGTAGAGTTAATTTTCTTCATAGTAGCTGGGCTGGGGCTGTGTTGTGGGATTTGTGCTGAAAACAGTGTTGATAATACAGGGATGATCTGGTTATTGCTGAGCACACGACAGGGAATCTTTTTCCTCTACACCCTAAACTGATGGTTTCTATCTCTTCTAATCATTAACAAACCAATATACCAATAGATGTTGGTTTTAGGTTGTTTTTTTTTTTTAATTCAGGAATACTGCATCAACTAAATCACACGCATTTAAATGCTCCATCGTCCCTTGAAAATAAATCATGCTTCAAATATGTTCCAAGCCCTTTCTATTAAATCACAATTATCCACACACCTACTATTATTTATTTACTAGAGTTGCTTATAATGCACCCAGTACTGAGGTCAAATTTATTGAACTCCAGAGGGGTTCAAAGGATGGAATTTGGTTTACCTCACTTCAAGAGAAGTATCCACAACCAGGGTCACTTAGTACTAAGAGAGCCATAGACGTGTAAGGGGAGTGATGAATCTTGTAAAAAGAATCGCTGGTGTGGCCAGGGTCACTTCCATCCCTCTTGAACTCTTAAAAAAATACAGCAATGCACTTGCCATTTGTAATTTTAAAGTGAGGATAAAAACACTTTAAGAAATTAACTGCAACTGTAGTTCAGCTGTTTAAAATTAAAATGGTTTTAGTGCCTTTGAACCTTATCTGGTACCTGAAATTTATTACTGTTCATTTTACAGTTCAGATCACTCCCTACCATAAACCACTTCTAATTACACTTCTAAATAATTTCACAGATTTATACTGTAGAGGAAGGACCAGCCTTGGAATCTTCTTTCCTAAACAGGAAACCTTGATCCAAATTTTCTGATACAGCTCAATCTTCCCTGAGTGTGTCTTTCCATACTTCAATTATCTTTCACTTCTGGCAGGCTTCCTGCTTCTGTGTGGAGTTTTTTTTTTCTTGAGCTGAGCAAGTTAAACCTCAAAATCTTTTCTGGGCTTATGTCTTTATTTGTAATATTTATAATCTTGTTTCCTCTAACCTAAATATGAAAAACAGGAGGGGAAAAAAAAAAAAAAAAAAGAAGAGCAGAATTATGAGAATAGGCAGGAGAAATGGCAAAGAGAGGGGAGAAATGGTGAAAACCACATCAAACTTAAATGGACTGAAACTCTCAACAACTACAGCTCTGAAAACATGGGGAAATCAGAAAGTCACAGCAAGACTTGAACAAGAGAACAGGAGGCAGTGAGGTGAACAGAGTCACAGGCTGCTCCAGCAGTCCCTCAAAAAAGATGCCATTTTAAATCATCCCATGCCTGAAAGCTATTTATAGGCTCACGGGTTATTCTTATGCCCTGCTCCAGTGAAATCTATTTAGCCCAATCTCTGTGGGGAGGTATAACCCACCAAGTTCCTGTGCAGCTTCACTGCATTTTCCCAGGTTTGGATGGAAATTCAGGACAACATTACAGTTTTAAGTAAAGATCCTCAGAAAACCAGTCTGGTCCTTACTGCTGCTTGGCAGGAAGGCTACAAAGGGTTAAAATAATTTCTGAATTCACTTGTGGTCTAGCTGTCAATTTTCAGGAGCCCAGTTTAATATTCTTCCTTATTTTCCATACTTCCACATAGCAATTTGAAATTTAAATGACACCAAGAGAATGCATATGCAATCTGCTCTATAAATAAAAATGTCTAAAATACTGCATAATTTCCTCTTTCAAACTGCAAGATCGAAAGACATATTTTAAGAGCTGTAAGACACCACGTCTGACATCATCAAATTACGCTCAGTCCAGGCTTAACCACAATTTCTGAAGACAAACAAGGCTTGGGGTTTCTTTCTTAGATCAAGCTCATCACTTTGCAAAAGGCACAACCTCACCCTGGCAGCTGACATCTCAGCCATCACCTGAGCACAGCAGGCTTGAAAGGAAAAGGTTTTGGAAGAGCTCTCAGATTAATGGTGTAAAGCCCTTCAGCTACCAAGAAGTCCAAGCTGTCAAGACATCAAAATGACCTACCCAACAAACACTGACAAGTCCATCCCAACTCACCCACAGGATGAGGGGAACTGAAACAGCATTCAGCAGAAATTCTGGCAGAAATTCTTCATTAGTTACAATGATCTCAGAAAAAGCTGAAAATAAATATCTTTCAGTAGTAACCAGTGATTTAAGAAACAACCACACTGAGGAAGGACAGAAAGGCACACCAGGATATTCTGGGAAGTTCTTTCCATCACCTACTGTGAGCTCAAGAATAAAGACATCCAAACCCTTGGTCAACAAATGACAAATTACTTCTGCATGTCTAATGCAGAATCATCATAGAGTCAGTAGTTTAATTCATTAAGTACATGAGAGAGCAGTTTAGAGCTCAGATGTGAAGGCTGTCACCTCACCAGAATACTGCAAAGAATACAAGTGCAACAACAATAACCACAGGACATGAAGATCTTGGCAGGGATACACTGAGAAGCACTGAAAAGTGCACATTATTTCCCAAACAACAAAATAGATGAACCCTGAGGATTTTCAAGAAACTAGCCCACAAAAAAAAAAAAAAAAAAAAAAAAAAAAAAAAAAAAAAAAAAAAAAAAAAAAAAAAGGACTTGAATACTCCTGGTTTCAGCCCATGCTACGCATGTGGGTGAGAAATGGTCACCTCAGCACACCAAGATCCTTGCCACCAGAAGCAAACAGCAGGAATCCTGAAATCCTGGAAACCAGCTGAATGTCTGAAAGAACACGAGCTTGCAGGGGTGAAGGACTGTTCTGATCTGCTCAGGCTGAAGAAGAGACAAATTTTGCCTTGAAGCACAAATGCAGGAATGAATTATGTTTTTGAACATACCCAAAAAGAAGATGAAAACACAAATGAGGTGAATGTTGGGATCCAAACTTCATTTTTTCATAGAAGAGAAAGAATGAGAAAATGGGAACGTAGGAGAATGCCAAGAATGATGATGAGAAGCACAGGAAAGGGATTAGCCCCACCACGGCTCCAGCCCTGGCTCACAGATGCCATGTGGAGATCTCAGTGGGTGCCACAGGCTGTCCCCAGGGCCCCTCCCAGAGCTGCCCAGCCAGGGAGCAGAGCAGTCTCATAGGAGCAGCCAGGACAGCTAAGACTCACACACTTTGTAGACCTCACAGATTTTTTGGCAGGTTGGGAACTTGTTTTGAGAAGATTTTGTGAGTGGCAGCCTCACATCCACCTCACAGCAACAGCACATCATTCGCGAACTTCATCTCTGCTCCCCTGAAATCCACTGGCTGCTCCTCGGTATCCAGGCCCAGTTCACCTGCTGTAGCCAAGGTTTACTGCTCCCTTCCCTGATGTATCAACTACAGCATCTTCCAGCTATCATCAAACAGGGTGCCTCATTTTCTAAAAGAAAGCTGTTCAAATCTTTCACTTTCAAACCTCAAATTTTCCAAGAGGCAATGGAGAAACATTCCCAACTCTGTACTCATTCACCACAGGACTGCCTGGTCACATTTCCTTGGTAGCTGTTTCCAAATAGTTCTCATCTAAAGAGGAGCCAACTCAGAATTACCTGCACTCAGTGCAAGTCACAGCCCTTTTAAGAAGTATGAATATTATCAGTGAAGAGCCCAGTAAAATAATGGTCTTTTTTTCCAAATATCTCACATCACTCAGCTCAAATTCACTGAGTTATACACACAGTTTTGTGTGTTTCAAAAAGCATTATGGAAAAGACAGATTCAATTCCAAGCAACTTTGCAACTGCACATTTTAATTCTTATTTAAAGAATGGGATTCTTAAGGGCTTGTTACCATTAAAACATAATAGCTTGAGATTAGAGGTTTTACACAGAATTTAGTACTTCATTTTGCGTTGTAGAAGACTGGATTTTACATATTTATGTAACTAAATAGTTGCATTTTAAGTCAAACTTTCAGCTTCCATGTTGTTAAAATAGTGACTGACATCTCCCATTTACTTGATGATACTCTTTATTTAGATTTGCCAGGCTGCATGGTTGGAGATTGAAGTAAATTCAAGTAAATATAGACAAGCTGTATTTTAAAATGCGTCATTCAATTGCAACATTAAATTTTGTTTTAAACACAAACCAGTTTTGACTTTGTGTTTGTGTTCCATTAACAGAAGCACGAGTTTCTAATTAATAGATCTAGATTTCATCGGAACAAATCTCATCAGCTGAATTTCTACTTGGAGAATAAATCTTTTTTTTTCTGTTTTCCGAAGTCTCAGTATCCCAACTTCAACTGAACCCGTAAATGAACAGAATTATATTAAAAAACTAGAAAATGTTCTTTTTCTATGTCTAGAGACAGCTAATCCTGAGACAAAAAGGGTTAGAAGGTCAAGTTCCAGAGCCAAATGTTTAGCTGCTAACTTCCTCTCAGCTACAGAGTTTTCACTTCTGTTTATTCTAATTGTAAAAATGATCTGCAAACTACCCAAACTTTAAATACAAGAATGGGATTTAGCAGATAATCAGTAACAAGCTTTAAAAATATGACATTTATTTAGGAAAGAACACATTCAAGTGAAAACTGACTTTTCAAAAGAGTGAGTTTTCCTCCACCCTTAGAAACTGGTGATGTTTTGTGCAGCATACAAGAAGAGTAAAAACCTGAGGACTCTTGAACTCCAATATCACTGCATTATTTCTGTTTTCTGATTAAACCTTCAAGCGATTAACAAAACCTGGACATTTCAGTCATGTGACTATCAGAGAAGAACACTAATGACAACTCTTTACCAGTTTGTAAGGGAGCAGTTCACAGTAAGTAAAACAGTAACCCAATCCTCTTCCTTCAACTGTCTTGCTTTTGTCCTTTACTACAATTCAAAACTGAAGGAGGTTTCATGGGTGTTTTTTTTTCTAATATTCCAATTTTTAGAACTATAAATTTAAGGTAATTTTCTATGCTAAATGGACCCTTGCACAACTCAGGTTGGACTTGATAATCTTGGAGACCTTTTAAAACCTTAATGATTCCATGGTCACACAATATCACTCTCAGAGGAGTTACCAAAAAAATTACAGGCCAGAAATACATTTCTGGTACTGTCACCTACACTTTCACTCCTTTGGAACACCACTCACCATGTCTGAGCAAGAGCTTATCAGTGAAAGACATCAAACTCAAGAGCAAGCTCTACTTTGGATGTATTCAGGAGACAAGGGAAAATATTCAACTGCTTTTCAACCACATGGGAGAATATTTAGTTTGATTTTATTCAAAGGCACTGAACATCACAGTTATCTTAGATATTATGAGACTGGAAGCTTTACTCAACACACAATGTCTGAAGGCAAAGGAGACAAAATTTTCTTGGCTGTAAGAGTTCAAACCTTTTTAGAATTAGGGACTAACAATATCACATGTGAAAATGCAGAATGGAAGAGTTTAAAATGCTGTCTTCAGCACAATTTTCAATATATGTATCAACAAGCTTCACTTTAAGTCCTGGAAAATTCAAGGACCTTTTGACAGCAAACAAGATCTATAGGCAGAAAGCAAATTTATTCCAGTTTATCAGTTCCTCTCCTTCCTCCAGCACTGATTTGAGCCACTAAACAGAGGGAATAAAGCAGGCAAATACTTTAAGTTTGTCAACAAAGTTCTTTGCTGCAGGAGTCATTTGGCCATAACTGAAGGAAAAAAAGGAAAAAAGTAAAAAAAAGAAAAGAAAAAGAAAAGGAAAAAAAAAAAAAACTACCACCCCCCCCACATACAACTATGCTTACAACTATACTTTTTCACTTCCATCCTCTTTACTGTAAACAGAGGAGTAACTAGAACAAAAATAAATTTTTTACCAAGCTTACTGGGAAGCAAAATCCATTTCTAAAATCTTTCAGCACTGATTAGGTGAGTACTGGTATCATTAAGCAATTATTAATTTATATCATTAAGCTGGGTGATAATCAAGTCACTATAGAATATTTTTCCTAAGAAATATAATACAAAGTAACAGTTGTCACTCTTGGCTTTTCCAGGTGATTCTGTAAATGTTACATGATCCCACCCCACAGAAGGGTCCTCACACACATCATTCCCATTGCTGAAAATCATCCATAGACACGTTCATTGTCAACCTTTGACTAATTAAATCTTGTTACAACTTATGGCTGAATTAAAAAAAAAAAAAAGAAACTGCAGAAATGCAAAGGAACTTAAGGCCACTGTCCCAGTTAAACATTGTTTAACTCAGGTCCATCACATTCAGCTTCTAAAAGTTAGAAATGCAGATGGTTTGGGTTGGAAAGGACCTTAAAGACCATCTAATTTCAACTCTCTGTTGAACTAACTACCATCAACAACCCACTCAGGCATACACAGATCTCCCCAACTTCTATGCTCTCCATCACTTCCCAAATTAATTGTATTTCAAAACAGAGTCACATTATTTGACTGTGGGTCAGCAGGAAGTGTAAATATCTGCTTCTTCAAAAATCCTACCTTGGTCAGAAAGGAAATCCAGCATGGTCTGGAGCAGGAAGGAGAGATGTCTGACACACAGGGCGGGGTTGCCCATCCTCCTGGAAGCATAGACCAGTTCATGGAGCAAACGCATCTGCACTGCAGCCCATCCCCTGTGAGTTCCTGGGAAAAAATACAGCTACTTATTGTATTTTAAAGTTGGAAGTCATCACAAACACATGGATTTTGGTTTTCTTCATATGCTAAGCAGTAATTTTATGGCATTTATACCAATCAACCAATGGTTGTTACAAAATCCAAATCTTGTATTCAACACAGAAAATAGGATTGTTGTATTTGCTTGAATATATAAATATGAAATCAAGTTTTGCTTTATATGTTTGTCTATCAACTAATAAATGTAATTAAAATTCTGACGACAAAGTTAGCACTTCCCAAAAACCAAAATTATATACAAAATCTTTAAAGTCTTGGTTTGTTTTTTTTTTAATTCTCTGGACAATGCATAAAAGATTTCACACAGAAATTGAAATCACAGAATCACAGAATGATTCGGATTGGAAAGGACCTTAAAGATTATTTCCAGCTTATTTCCAACTCCCTGCCTTAGGCAGGGACATCTTCCACTATCGCAGGTGGCTTTAAAGACCCATCCAACCTGGCCTTGAACACTTCCAGGGCTGGAGCAGCTACAGCTTCTCTGTGCCAGGTCTTCATGCCCCTCACAGTAAAGAATTTCTTCCTAATATCCAGTTTAAACCTACTCTTTTCAGTTTGAAGCATTTCTCTCTTGTCCTGTCACTTCATGCCCTTGTAAAAAAAAAAAAAAAAAAAAAAAATCCCCTTGTAACTCTTAACTCTCTTTAAAGATCAAGCAAGAGATATTTTCTCTAAATGCTTTCCCGGCCAATAAAAGGAATAAAACTTTGAACACAAGGCACATATCCTGATTTTCAGTCTTTAAGTTTCAGACTATGAATTACTTCGTATTTGCAGCGTATCTGCAGCAAGAATAAATAGATCATCAGAACATAACCTTCCTTTCTGAACCATAATAGGCAGCACTCTTCATCAAGCTTAACCTGCTTTTAGTAGTAAGCAACAGCAATAATTTTTAAATAACAGATATTTCAAGACATGCAATACTTCATAAACTTCAACAGCCTTCCTTGTAATATCACCCATCAGCATTTGGCAAACTGTTTTAGGAATATTTACTGCAACCAAACCTTGAGAGTTTATATTTTGAGAGTCTCATTATTTTTCATGTGTGAAATGTCATTTCTATCTTAGAGTTTGCAGTGATCTTTCCATATGTCTCTAAAAGAGCCATTTCAGGGATAAAAAATGAGAGAACGCACTTCAGTGCAACATGAAGGTAAGGTAAAAGTGAAAGATAAACATCAATCATGTCCCTTCTTTGCTTTTTTTAATTATAATTTCTTGCAGAACTTTTACAACTTCTTCTCCCAACACAGTCCCATCCCAGGGCACAGCATATTTTTCCCAGCACGTTCTCTCTTCCTTGATTCTTAGTATCTTTCCACACAGTCCGTTTGGCATTTCCTACCTCCTCTCACATATAATTTGACTGCCAAATCACAACAGTTTTAAAAAAACCCAACACTAACCATCCACAAAAACAGCTCAGCCCATCACTTCCTGCTCCTCTCCTGCAGCTACAACATTCAGGGAATGGTCCCCAAAACTCGTGCTGTGTAACACAATGCAAGGTTTTGGAAAGGTTTCCCCAAAAGGAGCTTCCAAACAGCATTTTAGCTGTCTCTGACATCATTTGTGGGAAAATGTGACATATTTGACCCTATTAATTACATTATGTGCATCTTTGTGTGTCTATATACAAAAATATGTAAAAGGATTTTAAATCTTTCCTTATAAAATCAAACAGCTACAAAACCAAAAGAAATACGATTTCTGAGGGAACAGCTGAAGGTAGTTTAATTGAAAAAAAAAATCCAGACTAATATACCAGCTTCTTATGTACTGAGAAGCATATTATCAAAACAAAGACATCTTTGAAAAACATAAGAAACTAAGTTTTGATAAATAACGCATAATTACTTCCTGCAAACAGGAAACCACAGCAACACATTTAGCAGTGGCTTGCAGAAATTTGAAAATATTGGAACAACACTAAAAAAAAGTGAAAGTACAGCGTTAAACAACTGCTTTATCTGCTGCAATTAGTTTCGGATTAGCAAATAATTCAGGTCCAGTACGAAATCTCTCAAGGATATCATTAGAGAAAGCCAGCAAAGTGCCCAACCGTGGTAATCCCCACTGACCTTTGCTGAAGTCCTGAGGGTCCAGGGAGAGGCTGTAGCCAGGCAGAGTCTCCAGCAGCAGTTTGTAGCAGGCCCTCCAGCCGGGCTCGGGGATGCTGGGCGCCGCGCACTGCATGGCCGCGATGCGCTTGAAAAACGCCGATTTGCGGTGGAAACCGATGCGCTCGTACAGCTCCGACAGGATGCTGTAACGCTGGATCTTCTCCTCTTCTGAGAGCTGCAGTTGGAAGGGAGAAGAGGAAAGGACTGGCTTTTAGCAGAGAGTTAAAGCGCTGAGTTCTAAAAAACAAACAGGAGGGAAAGCACAGTAGCAGACATTGGCACTGCAGAAGGCCAGGGATTTGCGCGCAGCCGGGCATGACGGCTTCTGCAGCCAGGAAAACTTAAAGCTTGGTTCAACTGTTAACAAAAACTGCAAAGATGAAGTTCTGCAGCTTCAACTTAATATTTGTCAGTGGTACTAACAAGTAAACAGGCAAAACAGTCAGTAGCAGCTAAACAGCTCCACATTCTATGGAAGATACTTAGCCTGATATTCATGTGAATGAAAGGAGTGCAAAAATATACCGCTTCCCAGATTTATTGATTCACTAAGATTTTCATCCCTTGAAGATTAAATCTAATCTTGAAATCTTGGGCTATGAAAGCAAGAAACAACTGTCTTGATTTTTATGTCTCTAATCTTGTAAACCACAAATTTTTCATTCCATGAAACCGTACTGTGATTTATACACTGTGAGACTGAATCACAGAATCATAAAATGGCTTGGATTGGAAGGGACCTCAAACACCATCTTGTTCCAATTTCCTGCCATCAGCAGGAATGTCTATTTCTAGACCAGATGGCTCCAAACCCCATCCAACCTGGCCTTGAACTCCCAAGGATGGGGCATCCACAAATCTGTCCAAGAGCCTCATCACTGCCTTGCATGAAGAAAGTCTTGCAGGGCAGCCGTGAGTTCAACGGGATCTTTCCCCAGCAAGGTAAAAAAATAATATTGAAGTAGAAAACTATCATATAGAGACACAGACCCAGATTTCTTCACTGAGTCAGGCGTTGGAACAGCCTACCCGGGGACATGGTGGAGTCACCACCCCTGAAGGGTTTTTAAGTATGTGTAGATGTGGCACCTGGGGACATGGTTTAGCATTAGGCTTGGCAGTGCTGAGGTAATGGTTGGTCTTGAGGTCTATTCCAACCTAAACAATTCCATGATACATTTGCACACTGCCAGCAAGTGAGGTGGAATTTAGTTGAAGTCTTGTTAGACTTAAAGTTGGTTTCAACTTGATAAGGAACTACCACCATGAGCTTCTTTAGCTTATCAGTGTACTGGCCTAAGTCCCAGGTAGATTAATTCTTTCTGCCTCTGGCCTGAATGATAATCTTGCTTCGGAGTCAGCCAGCCATGAAGAAACTGCTGCAGAAACTCTGGATGATTCCTACTCTGCGTCCCAGGAACCAGCAGTGCAGACCAATGCTGACACCTAGTGCACAGATCTGGCACAATCAAAAGTGATTCACATACTTGAAATTACTCTAAAGCTGCCAACAAGTTTTGCAAAGCTGCTTCAAGTGACCAACTTCACCCCAAAATAGCCCTAAAGGACAGAAACAACAACTCATTCTTCAAACCTGGAAGTATCAATCAGTGTATTAAACTTCAGACCCTTAAAACGCTTGGACAGTCAAAGGAAGCTGCTTGCCACACTGGCTGGTTTTTATGGAAATTATCAGGTCTTGTAAGCAGAGCTTCAAAAAGTCCTTTAGCCACTTAAAACTTGATATAATTACAAAAGGTAGTCTGTTCTCAAAAGTCACTTCTAATTTTGGACATAGGGATACAAGACACATCAAAAGGAGTTAGCAGAGGGCACCACAACCCTATCTGACAGTTCAGATCTTTGTACTTCAGGATATGGAGAAACCCACAGAGTAGCAAAGCATCTTGGAAAGTTTCAGACAATTTTTGCAGCTGAAGATGGTATTTTTTCATAACTGACAACAGAAGACAGTGCCCAATGCAGAAGTACCATCCATCCCTCAGAAAGACCAAGCTCTGTACCAAGAGTTGTGAAAAAAGGTAATTGCACCAGGGTGAAAACTTCCAGAAACCAGTGCAGCTGGACAAAACAGAAAACACAAAAGGAAAACATAGAAAAAATTTGGAGAAGTTAACAGAGTTCCCAAAAGTAATCACTCAGAAAGAACACGAGGTGTCATACTGAAGTTACCTATTTATGCCATTTTTAACATGTTAGAACAATAAAAAAAAAATATGGCAGCAGAGTTGAAAAGGGCACGAGAACATGATCAGGAAATAAAGAAAAAAGAAAAAAGCTTTAAAAAACCCTATCAAAAACTATTCCTTAAATACAAATACTGACAATGTTCAATAAATTCTTTAAGATGAGAAACTAAATCTTGAAGATGATAAAAGGCTCATGCTATTTAGGTAGACAATAATAACTGGAACAGCTATGAGAGAGGCAATGGATACCCAGAAAGGTTTATTTTCATTATATCTAAGTTTTTACCACTGTTACATAACTTGTTGCTTAATTGTTGTCCCCAGACTTACTCAAGTATTTAACTCAGCTGCAGGAAACTGTTTTTTCATCACCCCAAAGAGAGCAAAATTGCATTTTCCTGAGCACAAACAGTTATGTGTTACCATCCAGGATTTAAAAGAAGAAAAAATGAGAAAAAACCCACACAGATACTCCAAGTAATTAATTCTGGGAAGATTGCAGGAGGCTATTCTGCAGCATCTATAAACATCTTTCCTGACCTCTCAAATTCATAAAAGCTTAATGCCTGTAAAGTGGCTGCAAAAAAGCCATCACCTGAAGTACAGCATTATTTCCACCTGGTTAATTTTTATTTAACTGCTCTACCAGACAAAGATACAACTGCACTTGGAAAGGCTGCAGGTCACTATCCAGTTAATAGAGCCAGTTTTTTTCTAAAGCTTGTTTCAAGCCAGGCTTTCAAAGAATGCAGCTTTTTATTTCTTAATTATTCCTTACTACATTAAAATTTTATAATCTCACTTTGTATGTAATTATAATTTACAATTTATTCCTCATAACTGGATACAAAGTTAAGTCTCATCATCCTGCAGCTCATCAGAAAATACCAATTATATGATATTACTAGACTGACTATGAAACTGGATTTATGGATAGGAACTAGTTTTTCTGGTTTTAAGTCTTACACTTTAACCTGTAAGGTGTTTTTTCTGCTGCAGAATATTGGTTGTGCTGATGTTCTATTTACCTACTAATGAAAAGCACTGTCCTACAGTTTATTCCCCCAGCTATCACAGGATGACTCCTCCCGAGTCAGTCCAACTTATAAATACAATTCTTTTTTGTTTTCATGCTTTATACAGTAAATCTTAAAAAGCTGTGAATACAATTCCCAGCCATACCTCTCTTTATGGAAAACGCATTTCCCAGCCATGGGGAAAGCCCTGGAAAGATTATCCTACCGTTGTTTCACATAATAATGTTAAGTTGCTCCTCAGGCAGAGATCCCAGTCTGTACTGGTTTGGGTTATACTGGTTGCAGGTTCACTGGCAGCTTATATCAGGGCATGCTTTTCATGTTGCCCAGCTTTGTGCTTGTGTATAATCAGGCAATACATATCAGCTATTGAAGTGGCAAGTACTTTGCCATTCACTGGGTGTTGGGGGTTACGATTTTTCTTTTTATTTCCTTCTCTTATGGAATTTTGTTCCATCTGTTGGTAAGAGACAATATGAACCAGTAATTAAGAGTGACAAAAGAAATGGCCAGGAAGGGTACAGGTGGCTCCTCTCCTACCTGGAGGTTTTCTCTTTGGGAAGGGCAGAGGTATCAAGAGGTTTTGGCCAGGGGATGAGGACTGGGCTCGGCTCCTCTCGCTCTTACCATCAGAGGAGAGACAGGCTGTGGTCACTGTGGGAAGAATTCACCACCACTGCAGGGTTCTGCCTCCTACTGTCTTGTCCTACCATGAGGGAGCTTTGCTCATTAGATCAGCTGGTGAACTGGGACCTTATCAACACCTGGTCTGACTGGAAAGGATCCTCAGCGTCTGCTCAGGTGCCTCAGGAGAAGCCAGGACCATGGCCTCTCCCCCTTCCCGGGGAGCACATGTGCCACAGCTGCTGCAGAGGGGCCCAGCTTTGTTATACAGACCAGTAAAGAACTATTACTCCTTTACCCATTCTTTGCCTGAGACCCCAGATTTTCAGAGTTATAATAATTTGGAGGGAAGGGGTGATGAATTTCTGCATGAAGTCACATGTTATTAGCCCCATTCAGATTCATCAACTCTGAGGGCTGCCAGCAACTTCCCAGAAATGGCTTAAGAATAATTAGTGAGACGGCTTGGTCAGAGGTGTTTTGAAAAAGCAAAAACGTTTAAATAGCAAACCATACAGAACAAAAGATTAAACACCAGGCACGGTGCAGGAAAGTCCCTTGCACCTGCTAAGACACCCTGAAAAATCCCCAAGAGACTCTGAGCTCTCTCTTAAGTATTCAAAGGTCTAGGAGGGATTTTTGGCCTGCTGCCCAAAAGAAAATAGCTACATTCTTCAAGGAACAGTTAAAGGGTCCAACAGGTGCCTTGTCTTGGCACTGGGCCAATTACAGTGAGAAGACCACAGAAATTCCTGGTTCTTCTTCCATAAAAGTTCAGGTGGTGAGGGTTAAACTCTTTTCCAATATGGGTGTGGAGGTGTACTGCAACAAAGGCAGGCACATTTTCTTATTCCACTGGAGGTTCCTGCCTTCCTTGGCAGATCCCTGGCTTTCAAACAAAGATGCTGGGTCTTACAGTTTTCCTCTGGTAAAAAGTGGAAGTTGCAATACCAGTGGTGTCAGGGAGAACAGGATTCTCTTAATGGCAGTAACTGCTTCCATAAAAAGAAACAACAAATACTGGAGTTTGCAGGGAACAAGAATAACAGCACCAGAACAAGAGGATGGGTGAACAAAGGGTGCAGAACTGCCAGCAAAAAAAGAGTTTTCAGAAGCACTACAAGGATTATGGCAATTAAGGCACTCTGAACAAGATTTATTATTTTTATAATAAATTATCAATTAATTATTGTCTCATTTACGCTTTGTTAGAAAATTAATTCCACAGAAAGGATTCTTTGCAAATGAAAGTATTCTACCTCCATCATAAATCTGCTGTCCCTGTCTGGGCCTAATAAGGTCAATGGTGTGGACTTAAACTGCTCATCTTACCAAGATGTAATGAGCAAAAACCAAAAACCAGTAAGAAAACCTAACAGCACTTTATCAGTTCTTTCAACCACAGCAATCTCTCTGTGAGCAGTTACACCAAGCTTGAGACATTGCTCAAATGTTAATGTTATTTTGTGGTGATACTGAGCACTTTCCACACAGTTCCAAACACTGATTTCCCCCCTGAATTCCTTTCTGATTTGGTTTAATTAAGACCTTGCACTACACAACAAAAATTCAGTTGATTAAGAACACTAATCAGACCCTTCAGCTCACTCTGCAACAGGCCATTCCTGATTTGCTCAGTTTCATTGAATGAGATGCAATCAAGAACATTTTAAAAATCCACTGCAGAGCAGTCCCAGGCAGCTGTTTTTCCCTAGTACAGCATCACAAGAGAAAAACAATGGGATTTTTTTTTTTTACTTTCACAAGGGAGAAGCAGCAACAGAGTTCAATCTCATACCGAGTCCTCATGGTTTTGGATGAACTCTCAGCACCTTGTAACCCAGACTCACAGATGTGAAAATCCTCAGAAGTCAAGCACTAGTCAGGAGGAAGGCAGTGGTACAGAAAATAAACTGCAGTCTCCTGAATCTAAGTAACTTTCAGTAGATTCTGTCAAATGACAAGAGAAAAACAACTGGACTTTCCAACTAACCTGGCGAAGGTTGATATAAACTGCATTTTGCAAAAACTCAGAGGCTTCCATGCTCCTCTTCTGCATTGCCAGGACTCTCACAGCCTTTACACAAGCTTCCAGTTCAATCACACCAGCGTTCTTGTACTTGGAGAGGGAGAAAATTAAAATGATATTGAAGTATTGCACCTGTTAGATTTTATAAGCATTCCTGCTCAGCACATAAATCAGCTGTCACATCCTCCAAACCAAACAATTCCTTAATGCTAATGACTACACTGTTAAATTATCAACATATGACCAAGTGAAAATCAAGGTGGCATCTGAAATATTACTGTGCAAAACAGCTGTTTTCAGCCTCTTCACTCCCATTTTGAGCCAGAGCACAGCCTCAGTCTGAGAGTTAAGACAAGGAGAAAAGCTGGGAATATTGGAACCATTTGGGATAACCTTGTATAAATGGCTGGTTGTGAGTGCTGCGTCTGCAAATAAATTCTACCTTTACAATGCAAATATTTTTGTAACTGCATCCATTTTATCTTTTGTTAAAAGAATATTCCAGATGACAAGAGAATTAGAAACCAATCTGAGTGTTCCAGTATTTGTTTGCAAAACCTTTGCTGTAAATGACTGTTGATTGATTTAGCTTGCTTAAGGAAGCTAAAGGAGACAATGCAGATGTGCATTGAAGTGTTTGTGCTCAGATAACTAACAGACAATTTTCCAGCCAATCTGATCTGGTGATTTCTTCACACAACACTGATACTGGGTATTTAATTTGGCCCGCTTCCTGCTGAAGTTAAGCTCTCTTCAGGTATTTATATTTGAAAATTAATGGGGGAAGGAAAGCTCAGTAACAAAATCTAAGAGTTACACCAGCAAAGGTGCCACATATTCCTCTCTCGTGCATTCATACTAGTAAAAGCAAATCACTGGAGACTGAATCTATTTTAGAAGGTGCTACAGAAGTTTTTTCAGCTGAGTGAGAACATAAAAAATATGCAGAAAGTGCTGCTTCCTCAGCATTAGAGCAGTTAGTCCATAGGTCTGGAACACAGAGAAGGTAACTGCTTTTCTTGAAGGGTTATAAATTAGTCCTGACACAAAGCTCTTAGTTATTTCAAGTGAAGCTGCAGTGAAGCAGTTATTACTTGCTGAGAGCACAGTGCATATTATAAAAAATCAAAATATAAATATCCTGCCCTAAGCCCAACAAAGTCCAATAATTTTGTACTCCTAGAGACATCATACTCCTTCTAGATGAGCAGCGTACCCTTAAGGTGACATTAAAAAGCTGAATGCATCTTTGACAGTTATTGTTCTACTGATAGATTCTAATTTATCTGACACTATGCCCAGAACTATCACCTTTCATTGCTCCTGATCATAAATTAACTCATACACACAACTGAGCTCGTTTCACTTGGAGAGTCTCCCTACAACACGGGCATGAAAATGCCTGAAATGAATATTTACAACCTTAGGCCAAAGGTATTTTATCAAACAAGAGAAATACCTGAAATTAAAAAGTGGGAAAACAACTCCACTGCAATACAATTAAACTTATCTTTACTGCTGATGTGATCCCTGAGCCACTATTTTCACAGTACAAAAGAATTATTTTTCTTTTCTTATTGTGATTGCAGACATTAAGCTCCTTTTCCATCTCAGGCTCTGAGTATTTCCATAAAAACCTAGAAACTTCTCCAGTAGAGCTGGAGCCTGTTTTACAAACCTCACTGCCATGCTTTAAAAGATCCTCTAAAACCGAAGCCTCAGCAGTTCACTGTTGAAAAGAACTTAAGGTGTTTATTTAAAAATAACCAGGATTACCTTGCCATAGTAAGAAATGGCTTCTTTATATTTTTCTATGATGTCTTCAGGACTCAGGCAGTTTTTGGCACGTCCTATCTCAGCACTGGTGTCTGCATTTATCCCATTGGAAGTCAGAGCACCTAGAACAGAACAGGGTCAGAAATGAGCACAAGGACTCTTGGAAAATGCTAAATATCTAAAAAGCAAGCTAGAGTATGCTAGGTTTGACACAGAACACACAAAGTACACTTGCCCTACCTAGAAAGAAAGGAAATTATCTTTCATTTAGTTAAAAAAATCATGATTTTTAGCATTTATTTGAATGTTTAGACTATGAAAAATATATAGATTGCTAAAATTCTATCATGGCCACATTTGAATAGATGGTTTAAATCTTTGAGCTATTCCTTCTTCTGCTTTAAAATTGCTTTTCTAAAGCATACCTTAGTAAAACAAAAAAGGTTCAGACAAAACTGTAAGAAATTAGTTTTATTATATAAGAAAGAAGGCAAGAGACAGAAAGGGTGTATATAAGGGATAAGATTTGAAATAGATGCCAAGGAATCTGGGGTATTAGAAAGAACATGAAAATTTTATTTTTAGAATTTGATTTTATTGAGGAAGTTAACATAATAAAAGTTAAAACACATCAAAGGTTTGGCAAGGCTCAATACGGTCTAACATATTACCTAATCTGTAGCAATACACTGTAATTTATTTAGGATTATTCAGTAATTTATTTCTCCAAGAGATTTCTCTGCTAAAATGGCAAAAAAAAAAAATCTGTGTTTCAGAGCTGGCCCTAACTGTCAACAGACAGTTAAAAACTACTGTGAAAGGTATTTCTGCATATACTGAGAAAGCAAAAAGAATGTTTCTTTACCTACTTAAATGCTAAGGTAACTTTTTTAATATGTTTATTAACCTTAATGAATCAGACCAAGCACATCTGGAAATTAAAGAGTATTTTTACGGAAATGAAAGATGTTTGTTCATGATGACTGAGGGAGCACCACGACACGGCAGAACTACACATGATCATACAGGTTGGTCACTTCAAAAATACTTTAAAATCCTCACTACTCATGGAAAGAAATCTTGTTGATTAGAATTTATGGAGACACAACCATGGAACTATAGCATTTATTTTGTGACAGCTACCCTTCAGTCTCTGTAATTTTTCAAGATCTATAGCCAAAAACTGAATCATTATGAATCACTACTAATTTTGGCAGGTGGTAATAACTATATATACAATGGCAAAACACATCAAGTAATACAAGAAAATACTTTGGAAACATGCAGGAAAATAATGTACCTGGATCAATGAGAACTTCTTGTGCCCCTAAAAGGAGGAACAAAAATGATTTTTTTTCAGCCTTAAATAGAGCCAGCAAAGAAAGTTCTTATAGTGTTTTATAACATCAGGCTTGAACAAAATCATCAATTTTATCAGGATTATCACTGCTATTGTGAAGGACTACCAAGTACAATTCAAGTAGTCACCATATGTTAAATTTCATTTTGTTAATAAATAAAGTTGCAATGAGTTGTAAGACATACTAAGAGGAATTTCAGAATTTTTAGTGTATAATTTAAAGCCACATCTTTTTTCCTCTATCTTTATAGTTTTGGTTATCAAGTTTCCATTACACTCCACTTAGTGCCAGGACCTACAGTACTTAAATCTCCTTGTGGGAGCTCATTTAATCTGCACAATACTCTAGAATAACACGTGCAAGTAATTGTATCCCTTTTAATTGTCATTAATTTCTCTCCATCGAATTTTCTGAATAATTGAGTCATGTCAACCAAGTAAGCCAGACTGTCCATGTAAGAGTTGCCACGAGTACTGCCAAGTTGGATTATCAGGGATGGAACACCTCATTGCCCTAAACTTTGGTTAAACATGGCAATAAAATTGTTCATTTCAAGGGTTAAGCAGTCAAAAACAATTATTTTATTAGCAGGACAGACCCTCCCCTCAGGTGATTTGCTCAGATTACAGAGAAGTGAAGAAACGATTTAGATCTAGACCAAAATACACACCAACACTTCACTCACGTGTCATAATTCTGCCTGGGGAAAGAGGAAGGTCAGGCAACAAAATCAAGATCTTAGAGCTCCCAACAAATAAAATCCAGACTTTGGAGAAATCCAAACCAGCCAGTGACCTAAGCATAAAGCAATCCAGACCCATCTTGTTTGACATACAAATCCCATAACTGACAAATCACATTCAGATTTCCTGGCCAGGAGGAACTGAGCAACTCAGAATCTTCCTTTACACTGAAGGCTGCAGAGACACATCCAGGAATTCAAGGGGACACAGCCTAAACCTGTCCCCATAAAAACAACATGGTTTAGATACCTGAGAAGTCACAGAATCACAGAATGGTTTGGGAAGGGACCTTAAAGACCATCAAGTTCCAAGCTCCTGTCCATATGCAGGGGCACCTTCCACTAGAGCAGATTGCTCAAAAACCCCACCCAACCTGACCCTGAGCACTTCCAGGGATGCACAGCCACAGTACAGAGCAGAAGCTCATTTGTATTTGGAGCTTTCTCTCCAGACTTGTTTCTACATAAAATGAGGTTTCTACACCTCATTTGCTGAGCAGCCAGGGCCTGTGCTGTAGCCTAAAAATGCCAAATGATGGAAATCACAAAGGATTCTAGAGGAAGATGTTTCTCTTGGTTGGATCTGGCAGGAACTTCATCCTGTGAAGGCTGAAGTACAGGCACAAGAAGAGGTGCAATTCCAGGTACAAGAAGAAGCACTAAAGGTAACTCTCACATCTGCATGCCTCAAAATCAGGCACAAATGTCAGTTCCAAGCGTGGCATTTCTTGATTTGTGAAGAATTTGGAAACCCTTTTTTTTTTCTGGCTTTGTCCCACAGAAAGATACAGTGGAATTTGTTGCCCAGATTAAGCACTGTCCTCACAAAATCAATTATAGTGAAAGAGACTATAACTAAAAGTGCAGTTTGAAAGGATTTCAAATGAAAGGCATTGCAGAGTCAGGAATAGGTAAAAAAAGAAACTTTCAGAAAACTGTACAAAAATGACATCGCAGCAACAGCTGTTTGACCAGAGAGAGCTCAGCAGTTCACACCTCAAAACACAGAGATCGTAACTAGAGTTAGGGAACAGTATCTGATGGGCCACAAAGTAATTTTTGTCCATAAAGGAGGACCAAAAAAAATGATAATCATTTCTTCTTCACAGAAAAGTCCTTTGAAAAATATTGTCATATGAAACTAAAACATTTTTAAAATACAACAACACTAACAACATTGCAAGCTGGACTTTCTGAAATATAAGACAACTTAAATAGAAAGCCAGCAGTAATATACCCAAAATATATTCAATTATTCTGATACCTCTGACTTATTTGTTACCTTCTTTTTACCTTCTCTTCTAGTAATCAAGAGTACCCATGACAAACAAACAGATTGCAACACTCCTGATAAATATTCATTGAAAAGTAGACAAAGGTCACTAACCAGGTGAAATTGTAACAGCCAATGTAAAATGCATTCATAGGCCATGGGACCAAATGCACAGATTTTAATGACTAGATATTGTATAAAAATTAGTACTCCATCCTGAAATAAAAGCAATCTTACTATCACAATTATGTGATTTCAACACACATAATAAAGTTCATAATAAAGGTAATACAAAGCAAGTGCTCACTACATCGTGACTTATAAAAAAATAAAGATGAGTGGTTGCTTCTTTTAGATGAAGGAATTAATTTGACCACACTGCACACAAGAGAACACCAGCACTTAAACCCAGCCATGTTTCAGTCCTGAGTGAAGACATACAAAGCAGCAGCTGTACTGGGTTAGCCCAAAGGCCTGTGTAGCTCACACTAATCAATGTATTTCCATTTCCCCACCCCAGCCTGTGCTGAAAGCCACAGAACCCTTCAGGAGCTGTAACACCATGTGACAGGTGTCAGGTTATGTGACAGGCTCATCTGCACAAACACAAAGGAGCAGAGAGGGTCCGTGACCATCAGCTGAACCCCAATAACCAAATCAGAGCCACCAGAGCTGTGTGGGGGTGAAGCCCAGCAGCTCAGCTACACGAGCAGCTCTCTGGATCCCCTCACAGACAGACTGGGGGCCACTCCCCACAGGGATATGGGGCTCATTGTAGGGAAGGAACATCCTGGGATTGTACAAGATTCCTTGCGGGGTGTAGGGGACGAGCTAAAGACAAGGAGAAGGAGAGACTGAGGCAGTTTGGGAACAAGCACGGAAAAACAGAGGGGAGTATTTGTGTGTGATGGTCTAAGCACCAACTACTGAAATGAGCTCTGGGTCTCAGCCTCGTGGGTTGAGGTGCCAGCAATTGGTGCAGTCCAGTGGCAGCTCCTGGCTAGACTGAGGCTTTCTGTGTGTTCCCTGCTCCTCTGTGTGTCTGTGTGTTCCTCCAGGCCTGCTGGGAATTCCTGCTCAGCCTCCTGTGTGCCTGGACCTGAGGACATGGAGCTGCAGCAGCCTTGCCTCTCTCACACACACCACCAGATCTGGTAACTCTGAAGGACAAGGAGTTCCATGTCATACCTACAGGCTCATTTCACCTGCTTCTCCATCTGCTAAGCTCTGTTTGATGTCCTCCAGTTCTCCTCTTGAAAGGAACACTGAACCTTTGGTCCCTACACATCTCTATCCACAATGTTCCCTGTACTACAGACTGCCCTCATATTTCTCCTCAACCATCTCTTTCGCAGTCCAAGAATTTCGAAAAAGTACACTAAACCTTAAGAATTATGTTGGTTTACTAGCATCTCATTAACAAGATCTATTTATGACTCGTTGACTTTAGAATAGCAAAAAAACCGATTTTTTCAATAAAAACTTAATTCTTTTTAATACATGCAGGCCTGCCAGATCATATTTTATAAAAACTGTCTGCATCTCCTCCAGCAAAATTCAAACTAACACAGACACTACTAACAATCAGATGAAGAAATCAAAAGCTTTGCAATCCTATGCAAAGCACATGTGTTGACAGTAACACCAAAACAGAAAAGTAATCACAAAAATCTAAAAAAACCCGAAACCTCTCTCCTCTGATTAATACTGTCATCTGTATAATCTTACAGAGTTGGGATGTTGGGAGAAGGTTTCAGATGTTCAGTGGTGGCAAAGAGAATAAAATTAAAATGCCATCCTTACCTGGCCTGTGCCTGTTGCCTGCCTCAGCAGAAAGAGAACCTCCTTGAGCCCTGCGAGACCCAACTTTACCCCCAGTGCCACCTGGGTAGTGATAGATGACAGATGCTGAGCACAACCCCTCCAAGGCAGCTGCAGAGAAAAGGAAAAAAGCCAACAGATTAGTAGAGACATTTGGAAGAAGTAAAGTATCCTGTGGTAAAGTCCGTTTCCACAAACAAAATATGCCTGAAATTGGAGGTCTGATGACAAAGGTCACGGAGAATTCTGAGATACTCAATGTGCTTTTCACCTCTGTGTTCACACTCAGAGCTCCCACTGCCCCAGTCCTACTGAAAGAATCTGCAGGAGTAAGAACTTGTCACAGTAGAGGAAGGCCACATCAAAAGCACTTAATTCAACTGGATGCAATTCCATAAAACCAGGTAAGATGACGAGAGAGCTAACCAAGGTAAAACCACTCCCTCATCACCTCCAACAGATTCATACCCACTGGTTTCTAGAGGCTCAGAAAAGGGAAACGTCACCTTCTTTGAGAAGGAAATACCAACAGAGACAGACCAACATCAGCTCTCTGGAGAGACTACGCAGAAATCCTGCTGGAAGCACATAAAATCAAAGAAGGTGTCTGTGAACAGCACACATCGATTTGTTGAGGATAAATCAGTCTTTGGCAACCTCACTGCCTCCTAAGAGGC
Source organism: Sylvia atricapilla (assembly GCF_009819655.1). Taxonomy (NCBI): domain Eukaryota; kingdom Metazoa; phylum Chordata; class Aves; order Passeriformes; family Sylviidae; genus Sylvia; species Sylvia atricapilla. The sequence goes on from NC_089140.1 coordinate 148,864,740, forward strand.
GATCATAAGCTCAGTGGACAAAGGAACAGCAGTGGATGTTGTGTATTTTGGCTTTCAAAACATCTTTGGACATGGTCTCCCAAAGAATGCTTGCAGCAAAATTGGGAAGACTGGGATGGCTGGCTGATAAAGTAGGTGGAAAAACAACCAGACCCAAAGGCTTGTGATCAGTCAAATGGCTGCCAGTGGTGTTCCTCAGGAGGACAATACTCCAGCCTTCATTAACTGCCTGGATGATTGCACAGAGCACACCCAGAAACTTCCTGGGTTACACCAAAGTGGGGAGAGCAGTAGCACAGGCCTTCAGTGCAGAGAGAACTTGCAGGGCTGGAGATAGGGGCTGGCAGGAGCCTCATCCCAAAGCAAGGCAGGTGGGAGGCCATCAAAAGGGTCAGGGGACTGGAGCACCTGGCATATGAGAAGCAGAGAGGAGGGCTTGCTCAGCCTTCCAGAACAAAAGGCCAAAGTTTGATGCTCCTGCTGCCTTTAAAACATCCTGTAGGAACAAGGGAAGAGATGGAGGCAGGTGCTTCCTAGAGCTGCAGTGACCAGGTGAGAGTCAACACAAGTGGACACGAGAAATTCTGCTTTAAGATAAGGCCAATTTATGTTTTGTTGTTGAGTTTTTTCAAATTACGATCAGCAAAACATTAGAACAGGTTGCTCAAAGACTGTAGAACTTCCATCATTAAATATATCCGAAATTCAAGTGGACAGGTCCCTGAACAACCTGGTTTAACTGGATGTGATGGAAGCAGGAGATCAGACTTAAGACTTATCTAATTATTTGGATTGGAAGAGTCCTCTGGAGGTCACAAAGTAGAATTGGAGGAATCCTGAGCCATTTAAGTTTTTGGAATTACAGAAGGAAAGAAGTGGGAGGTCAAAAGGTGTTAGGGTTTTCACTGTATGTAATCTACAGGGGCATTAGGAAGGTAAATGAGTTTCCACGTGGAATGAGAAAGATAAAAGCAGAACCGGAGACAGTGATTGTCCAGAAAGGGTATGAAATTGAGAAGCAGAAATTGTGCTCAAAGATCATCTGTATGGCAAATAAATAACAAAAAGCAAGTATGAAAAAAGAAGAAAGGAAAGAATGGAGGAAAGGCAGGGAGAAAAAAAATCCAAGGGCCTAATATGAAAGGACATTATTCCAGTGGAAGTTTAACAATTGCAGCTTTGAAAGATGCAAAGGCAAGAATCTTTTTCTAACAGTCCAAAGTGGACCCCCATATGAAATATTTTTAAAACACCCATACAACCCAATCAATCAAAATCAAATACTTTCCAAGGAATCATGAAAAAATCAGACACTTTTTTTTTAAGTACATGCTTTACTACAGTAACACAATTTATCCTATTTAGGTTTTCCGAAACACATTCCTTTCTTGCGTCTTATTGACCAATTTTTGCTTCAACTTAATTCTTCCTCATGCGTGATGTCCAGATTTTGGCTACTAAAATCATTCCTACTTTTCACAACGCCTAAGGAATTATTATAAAGGATAATTTGATTTACTGAGGCTCAGCTACTGCCATCACCTAATCCTACCTCCAAGCCACAGGAAGTCGTTGACAGAACGTAGCAGCTCCACTGCCATGTGATAATGCACCAAGGAATCCTGCAGCATTCCAGCCTGCAGACACAGATCTCCCACGTGCTTCCGCATGCGGCCCTGGCAGCGCTTCTTGTAGTGTCTGCAAAACGAAAGGTGCACTTCAGTTACTGGCAGGGAATGCTTGTGTGGGGTAATTAACACCTAAAGTTACTTTTCTTTCCTCCTTAATAGCAGATCAGCATTGATTTACTCTCTGCCTCTAAGCAAATATGAATGGTAACTAACTTAATATGCAAAAGGACCAACAATTTGAGGATATATTGGAAAAAAAGCAATGTATCACATGTTTTGGCTACACAGCATTGATACAGCTAGAGTCACTTGCCTTGAAAACCTCCAAAGCAAGCTTCCTGCAGACTACAGTGAGTATTTGGCTGCCTGTCCATAGCTGAGGCACTGCTTTTTTGCTTTGCCAGTACATCCAAAAGCTCATTGTTAAGCCAGGGTGGTCTCTTGTTCTGCCTTTTCCCTCAGTAGGGGATGGGTTAGTCATGTGCTTCCAGAAAGCTGCTCTAGAATAAATCCCAGAACTCCACGGATGCTTCCTATGCAATCCCTCACATTTTGGCTCTGAGCGTATTAAAGGTGACTTCTCCAAAATCCTGCTCTGGGCCTCTGCTCTCCTCTGCTGGGACCCTCTCCACACCACACACAGCCCAGCAGTTCCAGGGCCCAGAGCCCCTCAGACCCCTACAGACCTCATAAACCTCCCACTCCTCCCAGCCTCTTCTTTTAAAGAGATGATGAGTGAAAAAGCACATCACTTCAGGCAACAGCTGACAGGGTTTCTCCTCCTACTCTCTTTTGACATGTTTAAATAAATGGGGATGTTCTTCCCAAATGAACAGATAAAGCCTATTGAATATATACAACAGACACCTTGGTACAGCTCAAAAGACAACTTGGGCATAAATCTGTGTGATAAAGGCACTAATCATACTATTTTACTTTGGTTTTTAGAATGTTTCAGCTGAAGAAACTAACAGATGGAGAGCAAGACACACCTGACTTGGAAAACACCTCATGGTTTAAGAGACAGGTCAGAACAACTCAAGTCTCCCAAAGTCCGTGAACAATCCTCCCATTCTCTGCAGAAGTATTCCCTGGCAAGAACGTCCTTGCACTATAATTATAAAACTGTTTTATGGGAAAGAAATATAAATGTCAACTTAGATATTTTATTAGTTTATCTATGTTACTTTCAATAGTATATCCTGTTGTCTTCTAAGTACATACAGAGGTTGCAAGTTTACTTTCCATACATCACGAAGAAAAATAGACTCTTATTTCTTTGAATAGTTTAAACTAAAATAAAAGTCTATCAAAAATGAAATTTTAATTAGAAGAATTGCTGCAGATGTCATTCTTTATTGTATACATGAAGTCCAAAGAATCTGGTAAATATACAAAGAACCATCTTGGATTGACACAGTTGTAAACTTTGAGCTTTCGGGAGATATAGTGAAACGTTTACAATTTAATTAATTTCATCAGAATAGCTGTTGAACAGGTTGCCCAGAGAAGCTGAGGATGCTCCATCCCTGGAAGTGTTCTAGGCCAGGTTGGATGGGGCTTGGAGCAACCTGGTCTAGTGCAAGGCGTCCCACGGCAGAGGGGCTGGAACAAGATGATCTTTAAGGTTTGTTCCAGCCTATTTGAAAGTAAAAACTTTAAACAGAAAAGAAACCCAAAAAACCCTAGGGTTACACCCACTCTCCAGATGCTGAACTCTTACTCCCTAGAGTGAGACCTGAATATAAGAGGAATGCCAGTGTTATGGGATGAAACCAGGTTTGGGGCAGGGGGAGTTTTTTCAAGTGAAGAACTTCCCAGAGGATCCTAGAGATGAACTGAAATGTCACTGAAATAATCTCCATAGGGCAGCTGAACAAACTGTCTTCATGAAGCCTGCAATGTAGAAATGATAAAAGGAAAAGAGGCACGGAACATATGAAATATAAGGGTAGGAATAAGGACATTCATTTATTTCCTTTAGATCTGAAGGCAGAAAGGCCAGGAGGAATGGCAAGAATCCAAACAATTATGTGTCATTGGTTTATTTGCCTTCAAGGCTATCAGTTTGGCTTGGGTAGTTCACACCAAACAGAAACATCTTTTCAGCCACCAAATAATATCTTATTCCTTGCAGCTTGTTTGGGAAAAGGAGACTAAGAGAAAGTAACTTATTTATATGAATGGGGGACAAAAATTGAACAAGAGAAGATATACAGAAGTACAGACAATGGCCTTATAAAAACTGAAGAGAAAAGCTATCAGAACCAGTGTTATTGCCTACAAAAAATGGAAATAATAAAAGGAGACAAGAAATACGTCTCCTATTGCTTCTCTCCATCGCACCATTTATAAATAATTCCTATGTAAATGTTTGCACTTTTCTGATCTATCACACCATATTCACAATTGATGCAAAGGTGTTAACATTAAATGAAGCTCAATACAACTGTTGTTCTTTCATCTTTCAGATGTGTCAGGAATTGAAATATTTGTCTTTTATTTCTCAACCAGCACAGATTTTATAGATCTTTTAAGAACAAAACTGCAAGAAAACTCAAAGTGAAAGCTAAAGCTGCTCTGTATAAACTATGGAAGGGCACCAAATCTTACCAAGATTTCAGTCTGAGCTATAGAAAAATAAATGCATCAAAAAGTTCCTTTGTAATATAGAATCAGTATTGCACAGGAGGCTTTAAATTGGTTATAAATCAGATTTTCCTACTCACTGCACTCCAGATTGAAAATAACATTGAAAACGTTATATTGCTTGAACTGTTTTGTTTTTGGTTTTTTTTCACATAAGTAGTGGAATTGGAGAATCACTGCTTCCTTACACAGCTATAATTCTTTTCAAAGATGCCACTGCTTCCAATTCCCTGTCTCTACACTTTCAAGCAATCTTTTTGTTTATGAGCAAATTAAAGTTCTTATTCTCTCAAAACTGTACTTTGTAAGTGTTGTTCCCAATTTTCCAGCTATCAGATGATTAAGTTCATAAATATGAGTCATACAGCAAAGGAAAAGAAAAGATGCCTGACTCCTAAATCAGGACCTGATACCAGAACAGTTTGGATCACACGGCATCACCACCAGCTCTACCTAATTCTGCTGCTGATTTATGCCCACGTCAATATATCTGAAGTTTGAAAGCATTTATTCACCCAGACATCAATAAACATTGCTCATAAAAACACTCTTCTTTGGGAAACTCTATTTATAGACATAATTTATTCCTGGTGATGACAAAATTTACTATTAATTATTTAAAAAGTGAATTCACTCCACCTGTCTCTAGGCTCTTCAAGGTATTGCCAAGATAGGATCCATCTCTTACAGTCCCTGCAAGTCTTTGCCATCCTCTTGGAAAATACCTTCTCACAAATTATAGAGTAAGTTTGTACAAAACAAATGTATAAACTGTCTTGATTACGCACTTACAATTAAGTACAACAAATTTGATTACTTCAAGTATGTCCAAAAAGACAAAATGCAAAGGCTTCATTGAAATGAAACCCACTCTCCACAGACATCAAAACTTAATTTACTTCACATTAGGAAAGCTGATTTTTTGAATTCAGTATCTACAGTATCAGGCCCTTAAAATCATGTCCAAGGACTCACTGTTTCTTCAATGCATCCTGAGGTGCAAATTTAATGGGGAAAAAGTCCTATATGTATATAGATAGATATGTGTGCATGTAAATACATGTATCTACATATATATACACATATATATATATATAGGAAATGATAATTGCCTATTTTAATACTGAGCTAGTTTTGTTCCACAGCTTTAGCTGAAGAACCTGAAAGTGAGAAGCTTATATATATATTCTGATTTATTTTTTATTAAGACACTTTTAAATATTTCAGGTCTCTCCTGCTTAATCCTAATCTATTTAGGAACAGAAAACTCATGTAAATTAACAACTACTTCCTCCAGGATAAGAGGACAACCTTTCTCTAGGCTAGTTCCTTGCAGCACCCGACTCCCGAGAGCAGCTCCTATTAATTTTTCCTCTAGAAGATCATTTTACAACATTAAATTTCAAAGAAGCACCCAAAGTCTCCCCCTACAAACCCCTTCCTAGGTGTGATGCACTCTGAAATATCCCCAGGGAAGGCAGTGCCACCTCATGTAGGACCTCCCATGGAATGCTCCTTGGTGTCAGTCACCCAAACTCCTCTTCTGAAGGGCCTCACCACAGGGAAAAATTCCACTGACTACAGAATCAGTTTACAATCTTATTATCTAAAGTTAGTTGGGCTAATTCTCTACCAAACACACTCTAATATTCACAGGAATCACCACAATCATGACCAATGACCACTGCTACTACTTCAAAGTGGAGGACAATAAATCTGTTCCAGGAACTATGAACTACTCAAATTTTTCTGCCTCATTTGCTCTATAGGATATGTGCTTTATTCTTTCATCTCCAGCTCTTTTCTAGAATCCCACGATAATTTTATGGAAAATACAGTGCAACAGAGTTATATTTCAAGACAGAATTTATTTTCACTACAAACCATCCAGAAACAAGTTTGATGGAATTTCTGGATCCTCAAAATTTGGATAAATTTACAAACAAGGAACATGCAAAATCAATTCTCAAAAGTGTATTCATGCAAAATGCTCCAACAAAAATTTCCATCAAGTTCTACCAATTCCAGTTAGCATGCAGAGCTATAGATATCACCAATCATAACATTATCCAGACTTAAAGTGACACAGCTACGGCATTGGATCGACTGCCAGAACTTTTGAATTTGGAAATCAAACACAGGCAGCAACAGCTTCATGGCTTTGGAGTTTAAAAAATAAAGCAAATTCCAGAGGCCAGCAGCCGCCTAAGCAGACTATGTGTGTCCTACAAAAAAAGTCAGCATTGCTACCAAATATAATTGCCAATGCGCCAAAAGGGGGCAACTGCAGTGGTGAGGCTCCAGGCAGCAATTATTTTTGTGTGTACTGAAAAAATAAAAAGCAACACTAAAATATGCAATGAAGGCGAAGTGGAGAGGCAGGACATGGGAAAAAAGCTAACTACTTTCAAAAATACACAATCACATCCTACCTTTTTAGACCCAACAACAAACTCACAGGGCAGTATGAGAGAAGAAGGGGGGGAAAAAAAACAGAAAGGAACAAAACAGAAATTAGAAAGACAGAGAACAGAAAGAAAATTAACAGCCACATACACATACTGAGATCATCAACTTTGATAAATCAGTGCACAAGTCCCAGCTATGATACTGTGTAGAGAAAGGCACATCTACAAACAGGGCCCTACATCCTCATCCCTCCACAGCATTAAACGATGCCAGTATTAAAAAAGAAAGAACTTAAGACACAAACCGATGTAAACAACATTAAAATGAGCTTATCCAAGTAGATTTACAATCATACTTAAGTATGTTTATTTTTAACTGAAAACAGAAATAAAATAAGAAAATTAAAACCAATGGGATTTTCAGTATTTCTGGCACGTGTTTTCTAGTTTTCAGTTTGTAGAACGGCTTTATCATCATGAGAACATGTGTTTCCATTGTTCTCCATCAATCTCCTAGCTTCTACAAACAACTGTCAAGTGCAACTGACTTCAGAAACGTTTTCAATTATCTTCAGCAGTCCTGTTACCATATAAATATTTTATCAAATTTCCAGCTGAAAAAAATAGAAAGAAAAAATAAACTAATTTGCCAAAATCCCCTCTTGGATGAATGCTCCAGGAATTAAACCAAGGTCAGCCTCTCAGTCCTACAATTTCTGTTTAGCAGGACAATCTTTCATCAGAATTTTTTAGGACCTAACACACACTATTTTTATACATAAAGTTTTCTACCAGCCAAAAAAAGTTCTTCTACACACAAAATTCACTGAGTTCATGTAGGCTATCATCTAAGTCAGTTCTGGGAATGTGTCTCTCCTGCTCATTAGACAAGCAACTTGCAAAAGACAATCATCCTCACTTTTCCCAATAATTACCTTATTTAAAATAATAATTCATCCTAATTTATGAACTTTGCATCTTAAAAGAAGCCAATCAATTGCAATTATCATGCAACCAAGCTACTGAAAGTCTTCTAGCTGTGAGGGTGAGGGAGAAGATCAGGTTTATACCCATAGCCCTGATCATCACATAAGTATTAACCTCAATATATGACCATAAAATACTTGGAGAAGAATATCTTTTAAGATACAAACTATGTTCAGTAGTTTCAGTTAGTCTTTCAATCAGAACTACGTGGCCCATGGAAATTCTTAACCTATTTTCCTTCATCCCATTTCCATCATCCCAAGAGCTCCAGGTTACAGCTGCACGTTTATTAGACCTTTGCTACACACTGCCGTTTATCTCCAATTTTAGAAGTTATAGGAAAAGAGATGCTTATTTAGCCTAAGTAGGCACCCACAATTACAGCAGCACACACACCCTCTGTTACAAGGACAGTGTCTCTTCTCTGCCATTGATTTAACAGAGAACATTTGTGCTTTTTTAGTAATGGGCTGCACACTGACTGGGAGGGAGGTAGGGACACATCATATGCAAAAAATGCAAACAGACAGAAAGTATACAAAGACGATCAAGGGAGTTTCTTTGCCTTTAACCCTTTAGAAATTTCCACCTGTTGTAGAAATATCTGTTTCACTTGCCTCAACATCTGAGTGTCATCATGTTTTTATTTCTTTCTGTAAAATCATTACGCTGACAGACTCGTAACCAATGAAGTAGCAAAAGTTGTTCTATCATATGTTCTCATACTTGCTTCCTGCATTCAAAAAACCTTGAGCCCTCCCTGAAAAGAATTACACATCCAATTTTACAAAGGCAGGAACTGGTCTCTATTGAAGAAGACAGAGCCCTGTCTCTCCCTGGTACGCAGTGCTTTCCCTTTATTAGTCAATCTGTCACTACAGAAGGGAACGTGCAAAAATAAAATGCTGTGAACTGCAATCCAAGCAATAAAAAAACCTCACAAGTAATAAAATGCAATGTTATCACCAGCTCACATCCCAAGACTTTGGCTTGAAAGTGAAAGTGAGCTTAATAAATTGGTCTGAGTTCAACCTTACTTCATGGACCTGAGTTTCTGCTTTAGGAGAGGGCAGAGATGTATCAGGCTACATGAAAGGTTCCTGTGCAGAGAAGCTAGAAATGTATTTTCATTCAGCTTTCTGAAGTTTTAATGTATAAAGCCCAAGTTTTAAAACAATTGGAAGTATAACTTCACAGCATAGAACTGAAGGTCTTTCTTACTACTGAACTGAAAAATTAGAAGATTTAACATCTTTTCCTTGAGCAGTTCAGTGCAGCAAACATTCCAAGTATATCCATTGATCCAGACTTACTGAAAACCTGTTTGGTATTCAAACCTCCCAGCAAGGGTGTGTGCAGAGCTGAGGCAGTAATTAACTCTGGATAAACCCCTGTGTCTACACAGGGTCACACACCTTCCATTCTGCAAAGAACTGAAGCATCATGCTGAATCTGTCTGAACTCCTCACTGCAACAGCACCTAAAACCTGCTTGGAGATGTGTGGGCACACACTCTGCTGTCACTCCAGCTCCCCACCAGTTCAGAACTTCACAGGGAGTATTTCCAACTAGTTACAACACAGCCACTGCTGAGAAATAAGTCATTTATCTCAGAAACCGATTTCCAAACTACAATTTTTTAGAAGACACAACTGAACAGCAGAATTCATTCTGATTTTGAGATTCTTGGCTAACAATTGTCACTTTCTACCTATTTGGAACAGGGAATTTTGATTACATTCAGCTAAATTTAATTCAAACTGAGTAAATAAGGAAAAGATTCTAAAAAGGCTTGTCCAGTCTACACAACTTTACCACTCATGTATGAAAAGCAGTACCATAGTAATTCATACTGATAACTGAATAATAGTGCAGGGACAAACCAGGGACCAACAAGTCAGAACCAGTTCAAGTGCTCAGCAGGGTACTGATAATCCTTCAAGCAACCCCAGATAATTTAACAAAAGGCTTCAAACTAATTAGAAACCTGAAATGCTTTCCTCCTGTTTCCAAGGCCAGGACTAACTCTGCAGGCAGAGCTGATTAATGTAATCTAAAAGCTTCACAAATCTGCCTGGACATCTCTGAGCTTTTACACACACTAAAAACCTCTGCTGGCATCCCTACAGTACAACACAGATATGAACACTACTATTTCCACACACAGCCTGAGTTTTGATAGGGGTTCCCCACCTCTGTCTTTGCCAGGACAAAAGGTGGTTGCTTCTATCCCCTGGATTTGACTGCAAACAGCAAAGTCAAACACATTTTGCACCTGCCTGTAGCCATCAAGCCAGAATTACTTATCCCTTGCACAGGAACTCAACACTCAAATCTGACAGATGAGTATGCAAATGAGGAAGGAAGGGCAAATGGGGGAAAAAAAACTCTAACATACAAAAAACAAGTAGCGAAACAAGACAGGTAAAAAGTGGTAACAAATAATTACATAAAACAAAGAAGGACAAGGAGAGATGCTGGATGTCATCATCAAAATAAACAGTCATTGTATCATGGAATGAAAAAGTAGACAGAGGTTTAAGGGGAAGAAATACAGTAAGTAGGAATTGTCAAATACTACTCAACATCATATAAAAGTAGTTTCATTGATGCTGATTGTTTTTATTAATACTGTATATATAAAAAAATTGGACGTTTTCCAGCAAAAATTCTCATTACAGCAGCATCTGTCAAATCATTTCTGTGACTTCTTCCTGCTGTTTGATGAGCTTCATCAATTAAATGTATATATTTAAACAAGCTCAGAACATCAAATACGGTGAGACTACATGTTAAATTCTCTTAAAACTACAGCAAGCAGACACAGAAAGATCAGGGCACAGCCTCTGCTGGAACAAGGCTCACCTTGTCCTTTCTAATTGGCTGATCCTAAAGGCTGTGCCACAGATGTGGGCTTTTAAGATCTGTGAGCTGACAAAAGTAGCTGCTTACCTACTATCGGTGTCCAGACCTACGAAATCCTTCTTCTCAAAAGGAACACAGAGGAGGGGGATCTTGTCTCCAGACTTATCAGTGGCTCTGTCAAGACGCTTGGACTCCAGCACTATGAAGAGGGACTCGATGAAATCTTCTATTCTCTTCTCCACAGTTTCACACTCATTGTAACTGGGATAAAACGCCACATCTGTGCGGGGCTGCTCTGCAATCTCTCCTTGAAGCCCAAAGACAAACAACCGGGAATCGTAGAGAGTAGAGCCATACATTTCCTTGTGCAGATGGAATTTTTCAAAAGTCTGAGGCCATTCCTTCGCTGAAGAACACTCTGTGATAGTGATCAGCCCCACGACTTTGCGGTGTGTCTGGAAATCCCCCCACTCGTTGTTCTCCGGGGGATAATGGTGCCTGTATCGGATGTAGAGCACTCGCTGAGAGTCGCGCACATTAACTTGGCTCACGGCTGAAATCCGCTTGTAGATCCTGAAAAAGCTTTCTTCAGGTACAATGCCAATGGGCTGAACCACGACCAGGAGGGTCTGATGATCCTCAGCACACTGCATGTAGTCAGGAACACTCATTTTGCATCAACTGCAGGCTAGTGAAAGAAAAACGCATATTATTTTTTAACATTCAGAAGTTCGTGGCGTTGCTGAATCAAACCAGGGCTTCAATGCTAAACAATTCTGCATCCTGAATATATGTGCTACAATGCCACTATTTGCTTATTTTACTACATCTTCAACCATACAACCTACTGATGTTACACTGTGCACAAGGAGTACTTTTAGTCACCTATCAAACAAAAGTCTGTAAATAAGGGTTTTCCAAGTGGAAACTCCTGTGCAACCACACAAGCCAGATAACACAAGTCTCCACCACAGCCACTGGGCAGAAACACCAGCTCAGGAGAGCCTGTCAGACTCAGGCTCTTCAGCCTCATTTTCTTGGGGAAATAGACAAAATTGTGTGGGGTGAGATGTAAACAGGCACCAAATAGAGATCAAACTTTACACATCTGTCAGTGCCCGCACACGGCCAGCAGAGGAAAATCAGGACCAAAACACCTGTTTTTGGGGAAAAGCAAAGTCTTGCTTTCTCAAAACACACACAGCAAGGACCAGGCAATGTTTTCTGCCTTTACATTTAGGCGTTTAGAATACCTTTTCTCTTGAGCTCTCTAAAATCGATTACTGCACTGCAGCTAAATCTTGAATGAAGATGCACATCCCTTTCATGTCTGTTTCATCCTGGACCCTACGGATCCTTTTGTGAATTTCAGCTCCAAAGCCCCGAACCGTAAATACCACCAAAAAACCCACCGAAAAACCAAACCTCCATAAAAACAAACACACGGACAAAACAAACTCAGACCAGCTTTGACACGCAGCCCAGACTTGAGGCTATTGGTTTTACAAGCACAACGACGAGTTCAGAGCCCACGGGGACATAGGTGACAGAGAAGCAGGTGCCTTGAGGAAATGGCAGAACTACGGACTGTACACCTCCCTTCTCCCACCGCACTGCCCGGGTCTGTCTGCCCAGCAGCCCCATTCCCAGGGAGCAGCCCCATTGCCAAGGGTGCAGCCCCATTGCCAAGGGTGCAGCCCCATTGCCAAGGGTGCAGCCCCAGTCCCAAGGGAGCAGCCCCAGTCCCAAGGGAGCAGCCCCATTCCCCAGGGTGCAGCCCCATTCCCCAGGGTGCAGCCCCATTCCCCAGGGTGCAGCCCCATTCCCCAGGGTGCAGCCCCATTCCCAGGGAGCAGCACCGTCCTGACACTTCCCCCGGCAGAGGCCGCAGCGAGTGAGAGCTCCTCGCTTTCCGTGTCCCTGGGCATCTGCCGCTTTGGGCCGGCCAAGTTCAGCAGGGAAAAGGAATACACTGCAGAAGAGCTGAGCGCAGCAGAGGCGCACACCCCTCTGAGCCCCGTCAGCAGCAGCGAAAGGCGCGGGGGAGCTGCTCTGGGAAGAGCGGCTGCCGGGTGCTAACCGGGGAAAAGACACTGACAGCCCGGGCAGGAGCCGGCCTTTGGGCAGCGGGGCAGGCGGTAACCGGGGAGGGGGAACTCACAGCCGGGACAGGAACCGCTCTAGGACGGGGAACGCGGCACTCACAGCCGGGACAGGGGGATGAGGCACTCACAGCCGGGATAAGGGGACGCGGCGCTCACAGCCGGGACAGGGGAATGAGGCACTCACAGCCGGGACAGGGGAACGCGGCGCTCACAGCCGGGACAGGGGGATGAGGCACTCACAGCCGGGATAAGGGGAATGAGGCACTCACAGCCGGGATAAGGGGACGCGGCACTCACAGCCCGGACAGGGGGATGAGGCGCTCACAGCCGGGATAAGGGAGATGAGGCGCTCACAGCCGGGATAAGGGGGATGAGGCACTCACAGCCGGGACAGGGGGATGAGGCACTCACAGCCGGGACAGGGGGACGCGGCGCTCACAGCCGGGATAAGGGGACACGGCGCTCACAGCCGGGACAGGGGAATGAGGCGCTCACAGCCGGGATAAGGGGGATGAGGCGCTCACAGCCGGGATAAGGGGGATGAGGCACTCACAGCCGGGATAAGGGGGATGAGGCACTCACAGCCGGGATAGGGGGATGCGGCGCTCACAGCCGGGATAGGGGAATGAGGCACTCACAGCCGGGATAAGGGGACGCGGCAGTCACAGCCGGGATAAGGGGACACGGCGCTCACAGCCGGGACAGGGGAATGAGGCACTCACAGCCGGGATAAGGGGGATGAGGCACTCACAGCCGGGATAAGGGGACGCGGCGCTCACAGCCGGGACAGGGGGATGAGGCACTCACAGCCCGGACAGGGGAATGAGGCACTCACAGCCGGGATAAGGGGACGCGGCGCTCACAGCCGGGATAAGGGGGATAAGGCACTCACAGCCGGGATAAGGGGACGCGGCAGTCACAGCCGGGATAAGGGGACGCGGCGCTCACAGCCGGGATAAGGGGGATGAGGCACTCACAGCCCGGACAGGGGAATGAGGCACTCACAGCCGGGATAAGGGGACGCGGCGCTCACAGCCGGCCAGGAGCCGCCCCTCTCCCGCCGGAAGTGACGGCAATGGCCGCTCCGGCCCGCATGCGCGGCGCGCCGTGGCGGGAGAGTCGTGAGGGGAGCGGGGCGACTCTTCGCCATCGTCCGCGGTGCCGCTCCCGGCTTCCCCGGGGACTGGAAGCCTCTGTCTGTGTACACGAGGTATTCCTCCAAGAGGAACGCGTTAAAAGGAGAAGATGAATGACTGATTCTCCTGGATGGTGACTTTCAGCCTACCGTGTATGAAAATTTAAAGGGCTCTAGCCTTTACAAGGAAGTGAGCCTTTCTGGCATTGCCAAATCCCGAAATTGGTCTGGTGTCATAGAACCACCCAGTCTAACTGTGAACTCTGCGCTGCCACTGTAACCCTAAACCACATCACCAGACTCAAATGCCTCTTAAACCCTTCCAGGAATGGTGATTCCACCACCGCCCAGGGCAGTGTATTCCGATGCCTGACCACCCGAACAGTGAAAAAAATAATTATTTTTTTTAATATCTAATCTGCATCTCCCCTGTCTCAGCTTAAGTCCGTTTCCTCTGGTCCTCACACCTCTGGCACAGCAAAAGAGGCTGGTCCCACCTCACTACAAACTCCTTCGAGGTACTTGTAGAGGATGATGAGGTCCCCCCTGATCCTCCTGGAGAAGAAAGAGATCTTCCTCTGAGAGGATTTCTCAGTCATGTAACTTAAATTGCTAAATCTTGACAACTCTGGAAGTACAAAAATTCTGGAAGTATGAGCTTTGTATGAGAATTCAGGTGAATTTCTGGTGGAGGATGTGGGAACCTTAATGATGTTTAGTGAGGCCAAGTGCAAGATGCTGCACCTGGATGACCAACCCCCGGTATCAACACAGGTTGGGGAATAAGTGGTTTGGGAACAGCCCTGCCAAGAAAGACTCGGTGCTGGTGGATGAGAGGCTGGATGTCACTTGCACCCAGAAATCCAAACATGTCCTGAGTTGTTCCCATAGTGTGGGCAGCAGGTGAGGGAGGGATTCCCCTCTGCTCCAGTCTGGTGAGACCTCACCTGCAGTGCTTCATCCAGGTCGGGAATCCCCAGCACAAGAAAAACTCATGGACTTCTTGGAGCAGGTCCAGAAGAAGTCATGGAAATTGTCAGAAGGCTGAAGTGCCCCTCCTATGAGGCAGCCTGAGAAAGTTTGGGTTGCTCAGTCTGGAGAAGGGTCCAGGGACACCTTATTGCAGCCTATCATAAGGGGCAGTGTCATGACTTAAAGTAGTGGCACTCCAGCAAAATAACGTCAATAGAACTCACAGTGTTTGAAAAATTTGGATGAACAATTGCATTTAGGTAGAATAGTAGAATCATTTAGGTTGGGAAAGACCCTTAATATCATCAAGTCCAACCTAGTACTGCCAAGGGCACCTCTGAACCATGTCCCTAAGAGTCCCATCTACATGTCTTTTATATCCCTCATGGGATGGGTGCTGCTTCCCTAGGCAGATGGTTCCAATGCTTGACAACCCTTTTGGTGGAGAATTTTTTTCTAATATCCAATCTAAACCTCGCCTGGCACAACTTGAGGCCATTTCCTCTTATACTGTCACTTATTACTTGGAAGAAGAGATTAACTCTCACCTGGCCACAACCTCTTTTTAGGTCTCCTCAGCCACTATGGCACAAGCTGTGGGGTCCAGGCATGTCTCTCTGCTCTCCTCAGGCTTCCCCAGTTCGGGAGACGTGAGGAAAAACAACAGCATAAAAGGAACTGAACAAGCTTTAGCCTTGACCTTCAGTTATCTTCCAAAAATGGACAACATTTCCCAGAGGGAAAGGACGTGGAGAGATGGCAACACATGCTGGATTCAGAGTCTCAGACAGAGGCTGACCAACCCCAACAGCAGCGCAGGCAGCCTTAGGGCCAGAGAGGGATGGAGTGTGCTCAGCCCAGTCAGTCACAGCCTCCTGAGAGGAATGACAGATTTGCCTTTACAAACAAGCAGTGGGTCAGCTGGTAGCTAAAACTAGCACTGAGAGATAAAAGAAACAATGGGAAGGATTCCACTGATTGATGAATGGAAAAGAAGATATTTGCCTTTACAAACAAACTGTAGGTTTGCCAATAAATGAAATTGGATATTGAAAGATGAAAGAAACAATGCAAAAAACCTACAAATTCCATAAGAATTAAAAGGAGGGTTATACATTAAAAGGCAGTCTTAGGTATCAGGCACTCAGGGAAATCTGTACCTCTCAAGTACCTCAGCCAATGGGGAAAGAGAGAGGGAAATGTGGCTGGGAAATCAAGATAAATAGGAGGCTGCGTCCTCCAAAAATTTGAGAGACCCCAGGGGAAATGCCCCATGGCCTCTCCCTTTGTTTGAATAAAGTAAAAGGACTCTTCTGTCTCCTTTCTGGACACAAACCTCTGGCGTTTGTGGACTAATTTTCCTAACACTCCCTTCTCCTGCCAGGGGCAGCTCCTGCTCCCTTTGTCCCTTCACTGGGAGACAGTGACTGAGAAAGGCAACTACACCTGGCCAAGCTCTCCGCTGGCAGCGGGGCCAAGACAGACTCTGAGGAGCTCAGAGGGTCCTGCACCTGTGCCCTCGCACCACCAAGCTCAATACCGTCAGAAATCCTGGTAGTTCGATGAGGGTTTGTTTGTATATTGAAAACCAGAAAGACTCCGGTAGTAGTTATGAGAGATTCAGCGCTGGAGTAATGTTGGCTGTCTCCACAAGATGTCACAAGACAATAAGGAGCAAGAAAGAAATGGATCCTTCCAGACATGCCTGCAGCATCCCAGGATATTTGTGCTTTCTTTCAGATATAACATACACACAATGGCCTCACATAAGATGTAATCTCAAGAGAATTAAACAGCCTAAGAGATACAGATTATCTGCAACAGCTAACTATAAATGATGTCCCCAAGTACAGTAATTTTGGAATTTTATCGTAAAATGTGTTGTACCACACATTTTATGATAAAATCCCTTGTACCAAGGTGCTTCCAACTGCTTATGGTGCTATATTTTATTAATAAATGAGCATAATTTGTAGCTCTGTTGTTGTACTTTGTTTTACTGGGCAAATTCTGCATAAGATAGTAACATTCAGTCAATAAACTCCCTGTGTTTTCCATTTAATGATTCTTCATGGGTACATTCCTAAATTGCATGTGAAATATTGTGTATTCTGGAAAAGCTCCTGCTCTTCTCTCTCATATTAAGTAGAGGTAATTTAGTGGTCTTAGCAGATTTCTTACCAATACAAACCATCAGGCATGTTGTTTGTAAAGCATACTGGAAACTTTTTGATTGAAACCATTGATGAATTGATGCAAACGATGTGTCATCACTTCAGGAAGTGCTCACTTGCCCTGCAGGTCTCACCCAAACAGACAAAGGCAAACTTCTGGAGCCAACACTCCCAGCAGCAAAACGCAATCCACAAGTACATTACAACCTTCCTAGGCAGCAGGCCCACAGCCTAAATGTGGGAAATGTGTTAATAATGATGCAGCCCCATCATCACTTCATAGTTTACATGTGCCCTCCACACCTCCCCCACAGCTCTGACAACTGTCAGGATGACCAGACACATTCCCTGGTACTGTACTACAGCTGCAGAGGTGTTGAGCAGCCTGTAATTACAGCTTGGGTTAAAAGTTTTGTAGGCAGTGGCCTGTAATTGGGATACACACTGGAGATGCCCAGTTGACATTAAAAAGAAGCTCTGTGCACTCCTGTGCCAGCCTGGGGCTGAGGGGCCATGAGGAGAGGTGAGGAAGGGGAAGCCCCAAGGCTGCTCCCACCTGTGCTGGGGCAGCAGCAGTCCCACCCAGGTGGGAAGAGTGACTGGAAAACTGCTAAGAACAAAATGACCTGGTGGAAAAGGACCTGGAAATGCTGGTTGACAGCGGCTGAACGTGAGCTAGGCTGTGCCCAGGTGGGCAAGAGGGCGATGGCAGCCTGGCCTTCTGTGTCAGCAATGGTGTGGCCAGGAGGACCAGGGCTGGGATTGTCCCCCTGTGCTGGGCACTGGGGAGGCCACACCTCGAGTGCTGTGTGCAGTTCTGGGCCCATCAGTTTAGGAAGGACATTGAGGTGCTGGACCATGTCCAGAGATGAGAAAAAGGCTGGTGAAGGGGCTGAAGCACGAGTCTGAAGAGGAGCAGCTGAGGGAGCTGGAGGTGTTTAGCCTGGAGAAAAGGAGGCTCGGGGTGTGACCTTATAACACTCTACAGCCACCTGGTGATCGATCACAGTTTGGACCCGACCGATGATCGCAGAGATCTTTTCCAGCCTACTTGATTCTGTGAAGGGAGGGGCAGCCCCCGGGCCCGGAGAGAGCTGGCCCTGCCGGGGATGCCGCTTGACAGCGGGCGCGTCCCTGTGTGTGTCCTTGTATTATACGGAGGTGTAGGGAGCTGCAGTCCCGGGCAGGAGGCGGTCCCCCTGCTCTAGGGAGCTGTAGGGAGCTGTAGTCCCGGGCAGGAGGCGGTTCCCGGAGCCGTAGTCCCGGGCAGGAGGCCGTCCCCCTGCTCTAGGGAGCTGTAGTCCCGGGCAGGAGGCCGTCCCCCTGCTCTAGGGAGCTGTAGTCCCGGGCAGGAGGCCGTCCCCCTGCTCTAGGGAGCTGTAGTCCCGGCACCGCCGCCTACAGCTCCCGGCGGGCCGTGCCGCGCTGCCGCGGGGTCGGGCTGAGATGGCGGCGCCGCGGCTGAGCGGCACCGAGAACCGTCTGGTGTCGCTGCCCCTGTCGCGGATCCGCGTCATCATGAAGAGCTCCCCGGAGGTCTCCAGCATCAACCAGGACGCGCTGTTCCTCACCGCCAAGGCCACGGTACCGGCTAACCCTGCCCTCCCCTCGCACCCCCGCGCCTCCCCTTCCCCGGCTGAGGGGCCTTCGGCCCCGGGCGGCCTCCCGCTTCCCTTCTCTGTCCGCATCCCGAGACCGAGCTGACCTTAAAGCTGCCCCGAGCCTAGAATCATAGAATGGCTTGTGTTGGAAGGAACCTTAAAGAGCATCTGGTTCCAAACCCGCCATGGCAGAGACACCTTCCACTATCCCAGGCTGCTCCAAGCCCCGTCCAGCCTGGCCTTGGACACTTCCAGGGATGGGACAGCCACAGCTTCTCTGGGCAACGTGGGCCGGGGCCTCACCAGCCTCACAGGGAAAAAATTCTTCCTGATATCTGATCTAAACCTACTTTCTCTCAATTTGAAGCCATTCCCCTTGTCCTGTCACGACATGCCCTTGTAAAAAGTCTCTCTCCATCTTTCCTATAGACTCCCTTCAGGTACTGAAATGTAATGAGTCTCTGCACTGGGTGCCCAGTGTATGTGCAGTTAAATAGGGTGCTTCTGCCTTTAGGTAGGGATCAGCGATATGTGTGGAATCTTAGTCTGATGACTCAATTTTGTTTTAATATTTTAGGAGCTTTTTGTTCAGTATTTGGCTACATACTCCTACAAACACGGCAGAGGGAAGGAGAAGAACGCTCTGACTTACACTGACTTGTCTCATACAGCAGAAGAGTGTGAGACCTTTCAGTTCCTTGCAGGTATTGATAACACAAGGCCATTTTCTGCTTTGGAAAATGAAATCTTGCTCTTAATGCTGTGTTTTGTGAGGACTCAGTTCTCCTACTGGTCATTGATTTCCTGCTTAGCATTCAACTGGAACTCACAAACTACCTCCGTAAAAACATTTCTTTGTGAATGGAGATTTTTCTGCTGCCTCTAAATTATGCAGTTACACATCATACAGAACATGTACAGAATACAGTTCTGAGGATATTGCCTTAAGCATTTTTTAAAGTACCATCAGCAGTTCCATCTGAAAGCTTTCAGCCTGTGAAAGAAGTTATATGCACCAAAAATGGCACGTGGGAACCTGTAAGTTTTGAGAAAAAGAGCATCATCATATAGTCCCTCTGTGCTTTTAGATATATATATGCACACACACACATTTTTACTGATACTTGGATTTTATATTAATGGCTTGTTGGCTCTATGGCAGTTGAGCACTGTTTTACATTAAATAATTTGCATCAGCAGACAGTAGAAGTTGCCAGTAATCAGTCATGAAATAGAGTCCTTATCTTTGGTTACTTGTGCCATAAGTGGGTAACTCCCTCCTACTCTTACAGCTGAGTGTGGGTCAGGCTGACTTACCTGGTTATTCACCTAAGGTTTGTTAAAAATATTAATATTTCTATTTGACTTAATTTCATTAATGGTTTGGATGCAACATTATTAATGAGGCAAAACAAGAATTCAAATTGACTATGAAAACAATTCTGCCTTTCAGATATCTTGCCAAAGAAGATCCTAGCTAGCAAATACCTAAAAATGCTTGAAAAAGAGAAGCGAGATGGAGAAGTGAGGGAGGACGATGAGGGTGAGGAGGAAGAGGATGAAGACAAAGCTGTTGGTGACAGTGTTGGATCTTAAGGCCAATGGAGAATTGTTTCATAGTTGATGCATTTTCTGTTGTATAAAGGATATTATTTTTGTGACTGAGAATCCAGATGCTGGATATATTTATAAACTGAGCCATCTGCTTTTGCTTTAAGAAGTTTAGAAATTGAACTGTATACTCGTTGGAGAATGGAATTCTTCCCTCAGAAAGACGGCGGGGATAGGAAGAGACAGTGCAAACCTGACAGCAGAGCTTGGTCAGATGATTTGATTTTACTTTGTCAGACAATCATTATCCAAATTTAAAATTTCTTACAAGCAGCTTTCAGTTCAAAAGCTCCCAAAGTGGACCAAGTCCATTAGAAAAAGTCTGTAAAAACAGCCATGTGGGCACCCAAATGGGAGAGGAGGAGATCCATCCCAAGAGCTAATATGGTTCTGCAGCTGTGGTGTAAATGGGGTAGAAAATTATGTAAATATGTGCATCTAGAACCCTTTTCTTGAATGAACTCCACTTCTGTAGTTTCTCTTGCCAAAATGCACATTGAAGTCTCTTAATTGTGGGTTCTTGAGAATGAGCAGCTCCTTTGCCATCTGAGTGACAGAGATGGATTTTTCATTTGGTTTTGGTTTGTTTTTTTTTTTTTTTTTTTTTTTTTTTTTTTTTTTTTTTTTTTTTTTTTGCTACAGAAATGACAACCGTCCTGTGTAGAACTTTACATGTAACTTTTTAAATAAACGTTTTGTATGAAAACTGACAATGGATGCAGAAACTTCCTGTAGTTCCTTCCAGTTTCAGTGTGGCAATGTTTGCAGAGTGTCACAGTCAGTCTGAGAGAGAGGAGTGACTGAGATCTGTCTCCAGGGGTGAAAAATGCTCCAGGAATGTTAACAGGTAATAAGAAGCTCCCACTCCAAAAAAAGCTGGGCAGCAAATCAACCAGGAATTTGTGTCAAGCAACACCCTAATTTGGAGGGCATGGTAAAGAGTTACCAGAACTGAACAGCTGAACAGCTTCTCGTGGGTTGAAGGCACAACCACACTCAACTTCTCTTAAAACATAGCAGGGAGCTCCAGCCTATCCACGATCCAGCATATTCCATATTCTAAGAAAATCAAATGGAGCTTGGGCAGGTAGGACCAGGGGCTGGCAGAGCTACTGAGCCCCACCCGAAATGCTTCTGCTGTTTTAACAGATCAGAGGATGCTGTGCTGTAAAAAATTTCCCTGAAGTTGCCAGAAATGAAAATTCTGTTATACCAGGAATGCTGCAGAGAGTGCTGAGTGGAGCTGGATCCCTGGGGAAATTCCCAAGTGGGTGAAGGCAGAATTGAACCATTGTTCCAAGACCTGGTTTATGCCTTTTTTTTTTCCCTTTTTTTTTTTTAATTATTTTATTAAAAGTGCATGGAGATGTGTGGGAAACTGAGTGTGGAATGCTGTTTGTGAGGAGGGGTGTGCCAGTTTTTTGGGAAAGAAAGAAAGATCCACCAGCACAAAATTGCACAGTGATTCTCTAGGAGAAATAGGGATGAGGGCAACAAGCAAATACCTGAACCATGGATCGGCCACAGCCAAAGAGAGGAGAAGCCTCAAACAGCCCTGACAGGGTTCTGACCACAGCCCCATCCCTGCACCCTGGGGACAGGAGGCAGGAGGGAAAAAGGGACTGGAAAAGGGGTGGAAGATATTGTAATTTTCGACTTACTTTCTCACCTTCTAATTTCACTTAATTTGTCAGTAAATTATATAATTTTCCCTCTGGTCACATCTGTTTTACCCATGACAGCAACTGCTCAGTGATCTCACTGTTTGTACCTCAGCCTTTGAGCTTTTTAATCCTATTTCCTCCCTCTGTCCAAACTGCATCATTTAACAGGAACTTCCTCAAAAGCGACCAAGTATCCTGACCTGTTTAAGGTGATGTGGGATTTTAGGCAGTGGAACACAGACCAGGGGACACTTTCAAGGATTAATTATTAGAAACATGTTTTTTTTCTTTTTTCCCTCTACAACATCATTTTGTGAGACCCTTCCCTACTCCAGCCAAAGCTGCTCAAAAGGGTATGAAGCTTCCTAAATTCGCCAAAATAACAAAAGAACTGTTGTTACAAAGTATAAATCACCACATTTCATCTCTCTTAGAAGTTTCCTGTGGGATGATGAACATTGTCTGTGAATTCCTGAGCCCAGAAGAATGTGCACACCCTTCTGGATTCATTTATCCAGAATCCTCGATGGGGACTTCAGAGCTGCCAAAATTTGCCACAGCCCTCTCAAAGGCCCTGCATCTGCCAAAGCTTGTTGCCATCAACCCAGTGAAGGGTTATTTGTTTTCCCCAAGAGCCTGACACTGAGCAAAACCTCATCCAATTCAAAGTGTTATTTCAAAAAACAAGGGGAAAAATAAAGGGAGGAGACCGCTCTGACAGTATTTCATATTATTGAGTAAAATCAATCTGTGTTTGCAGGGTTGGGCTCCCAGAGGAAGCTCCTTGGCATCCTTGCAATTCTGTTGGATGCTCTGTTGTCACCACCAGGTGCTACGTTTTCTTCATTTAAAAACTGATCACTGTAGGGATTCACTGAGAAAGAAAAATTTAAAAATCACGTTCCAAAATCAATTCCAGGATTGCAACTTGTAAGCAGTTAAAGCAGCGTGGATTGTCTCTGGCTGGGCACAGAGCGGGTGGGAGCACAGGGAAACATCCAAACACAAACAAGGGAGAAATGCAAGGCAGGGCAATGGACCAGAGATTCTGGCAGTCTCACAGTAACTGCAGAAAATGGCCAAATATTAAATCAAAAGACATCAAACAGTATCTTGTAAAGATGAGGAATTTTATTTTATTGACATACTATGAGGCAAAACAAAATCGACACCATACAAAATAACTTTATAAAATACCATTCACATCATTATTTTGTCAGGAATTACAGCATTCTGAGCTTGTTACAAGTCTTATGTTTTGAGGTGAAAAACACTATGCTAAATCTTTAGTATTAGTTGTATATATACAGTAAGAAACCAGAACAGAACCTGTTAGGTTTTTCATGACTTTATTGCAAAAGTAGTGCAAACTATTTTACCTTGCAAGCTGTAAAACAAACTTGGAAAAGGACCCACCTAAGCTTAAAAACATGACAATAAATGCTCAATTTC
The DNA here is from genome assembly GCF_009819655.1 of Sylvia atricapilla. Classification (NCBI taxonomy): domain Eukaryota; kingdom Metazoa; phylum Chordata; class Aves; order Passeriformes; family Sylviidae; genus Sylvia; species Sylvia atricapilla. The sequence continues at coordinate 148,887,994 of NC_089140.1, forward strand.
ACAGCCTTTGAAGAAGCTTCCTTCAACAGTTCTCAATGAAAATTCCCCATCTCTGCCCATTTTTAGATTTTCATTGACTCAGAAATGAAGGATAGAGGGTGGACCTGCAGTAGGGGAGCAGGCAGAGAACAGGAGGGTCCTGCTCCAGTGTGGGGCCCTGCTCTTACCCATGGATTTGGGGCATCACCTCCAAAACACCCCCCAATGGGGCAAGTTTGGTCACTGTCTGCCTCCATTAATCAACTGCCCCTTTGCACACTCATATTTGAGAAAAGAGTCAAGAAAGCAGAACGAGCCAACAAAACCCCCCAGCAAACCATAAGTAAGAATTAGGAACATGTATTGTCTGTTTTAGGAATATAGTATCCTTTTCCTGAAGTCTGTAAAGCGAATTTCCATGGTCCCCCTCCCCTGTGCACACTGCAGGGCACATCCCATCCCAAACTCCTGCATGATCCCAAGGCAGGATACTACATTCTGCGAGAAAACAATGGCCTAAAACACTAGCGGGGTCCCCCAAAGCAAACAGGTAGCTAAGTCATCACCTAAAAACCAGAAAAGCAAACAAATGCTACATGAAAAATGTTAAAGAAACAAAATGCAGCATATTCAGGCTCTTTTTTTTTCTTTTCCTCTTGAGGTACCTATATAAATATTACCTTCTGCCCAAAGTACGATTGGTTTTGTTAAAAAACTGAAGTCCTTATCACGAGCCAATTGCAGGGCAAACATTATTACTGAGAAAGTGCAACCATGCTGATCATTTATCTGCAGCATATTAAAGGATGATTAGGCTTTAGAAAATATAGCTTAAGTCTAGACCTGATGGAGCAGTTTTATAAAAACACTGAACAGAGGCATTTTCCTTTTGTTGAGTCTCTCTGCAACAGAAAGCCTTAGGAAACAGCTTGGAAGTCCTGCCATGATGGAATGTCAGCACTTTTACAATCCCATTTATAGATTTTTTTTTTTCTTTTAATATTTAAAGTAAATACAATTTTACAGCAAAGATTCCCCCTCTGTAGTAGGTACTGGTAAAAAGTGAATTTCTAAAAATTTTTTTAAACTTCAAAAAATGATAGCGTATCACAACTTAAAGCTTTCTGAAAAGGAATTCTTTTTCAGTAAAAAAGGTTCACATAGTAGAAAAAACACACAGTTGTAAACTGCTGCATACAAAACTGTGGAAAGGTCAATGATGTTTTATTCCCTCACCCTTACATATGTCTCCCTTCCTTTTATACTTTTATATATACACATACACACACAAAGTCGTGTGCTATGTGCATATACAGAGATGTAGAGATCCGGGATCGGGATTAAACATTTCCAAAACTTTCTTTATTGGGTATTTCTCTTTGCCTAGGTCAGCTGTGATACTTTAATTTACAACTTGCTAGACCGAAAAATATTTTCAAATTCCATTTTTTGTGGCGTGGTTAAAAACCATTGGCTGTTTTTTCTTTTTTTTGTTTGTTTTTTGTTTTTTAACAAGAAGAGGAGTTTTGATTGTTGTACACTGGGGAAAAAACCACAAAGGCACAAAGAATAGAACTCAAATCCAAGACTGTTGTCTCAGAAGAAGAAACCCAAGGGTTTGGGCTGTGAATGGGGTTGGTTTGGTCACCTTTGCCAAATCTCCTTGACAATTTGAGTAATTAGCACCCAACTGGTTACATGAGGTAGATCCAAATTGGAAAAAAAAAATAAAATAAAAGCAAGCTGGGTCCCCAACACTTGTTTGTTTGTTTGGGTTTTTTTTGCCTCTATTTAAAATGTTTTAAGGATCCTATGTCAGTCATAAGAAGTGGAAGCGATGGCACCTACCCGAAGCAAGCATAGAATTCAAGAATGGCTTTTTTTGGGATGTAAAATTTGAAGTGTTAAATCACAATCCTCCTTCAGGCAGAGATTTGCTGGCAGGGGGAGGGAGGAGAATATGTCTGACAACAAGGACAACAAAAAGCCGGGATTTGGGAAAGCCTGTTTGGGGTCGGCTGCCAGAGGAATGCCCGCGGCAGCCAGTGCCCAAAGAGGCATCACAGTACAGACAGCTACAGGTGCCCCTTATTTCTCAGGTCAGGAGACTGCCTTTACTAACACTGAAGCTCTACAGGAACACCCTCCTGTCCTTAAACAGTATTTTTGCATATTCTGAGAGAGGAATCCGACACATTTATCATTTAGTTAAGGCTTAGTTTAAAGTGGCGTGGCCACACAGCATCACACAAGTGCTCACTCCTATGGCAGCGAGAGAAGCAACTGATTAATTCCACTCCCTGTGACTGCCAGCACTGCCAAGTGATGCCTCCAACCCCCATGGGAAACCCTGCAGTGCCAGGGATGCCCTTCAGAGACAGCTGAGGGGAATTCTGGGCCAGGTTTTGCATTACAAGTGCTACTCTCACCCAGCCAGCACTAATCATTTCAATACTGCAAGCACGAGAACCACAGAGATGCAACACACACACAGAACTACTCAACACACATTTAGTACCACTTGGAACGACCTTAACATCATAACTTTTTTCCTCAAAAAAAAAAAAAAAAAAAAAAAAAGCAAACTTTAAATGGTCATTTTGAGTGGAGGGAACATTTATAATATGAAGCTTCTAGATTGATTTTTGGTTCTTTTTTTCAGTTATTTTATAAAAAATATTTTTTTAAAAAATTTAAAACTACTAAAATGGAAGATTAATAAAACCTTAACAGATAAAGTCAGTTCATTTTGCCATGTACCAAAATTAAAGCAAAAAAAAAAAAAATAGATTCAATCAATACATTCTGGTTTTCATCTTGCCCTCCCAAGATCAAGTCAACCACTCTGCTGCACAGAAATCTGGGGCTGGATTTTTACTTATCAACTGCCCTAAATACTGAAATCTTTGTGATTGTACAACTCACACAATACTGCAAAAGCCAGGGGAACTGTGCTTGTTATTTCCAGCCAAATACTGCCTTTGTATCTTTTAGACAACCTAGGCACTGTCCCCTGTCCTGTCACACACACAGACCTAGCAAATCTACTGAACTTTACCAACAAATTACAGAAAGAAAGTGGTAACACTCTTCAGGATAGCACAGAAATTTGCCACATGTAATTCCTCATTGCATCTCATTGAAAATTTGATTTTCCAAGATAAATCTAAAGCTTACTCCTTCATGGGTTTTGATGGCTTGTTTAGTTGGGGTTATTTCTGTTATTTTCTTTAAAATGCAATTATCAAGTTGTCATTTGTAAATGAGCAACTGAAGGGTTCAGCCATTAAGTTTCATGAGAAAATGTATCAGGAATGACAAAATTTGGGTCAAATCCTTGGTTTTTAACAGCATAGAAACAGTGCTATAAAACAGTGAGGTTTGAGCACCTCACAGCTGATACAGAACTAACTTTGGTGAAATCTAGAAACACAATTCACTGCATGTCATGTTGGTACATGAGAGGTCTGATCCAACCCACAGCAGCTGAGGTTTCTGGGGTGCCCATAAAGCCCAGACAGGATCTGCTTTAAGTCAAGTACATGTCAGGCAAAAATGTGCAATTTCACAAAAACTGGCACAGGTGAAGCTTCCTCTATTCATGGCTTCAAAACCAGGAAAAACTGATAAATACAGAAAAGAGTCCACATGATTTTTTTTTTTTCCTGACAGGAAATCTAACCTAACAAAGCAAACACAAACAGCACTAGCCAGGGATTAGAGACTCCCAAGTTTGCCTGCTGACCTGTTCACCATTCATGCTTGCCAAGCACACTCAAAAAAAAAAAAAAAAAACAAACCAAAAAAACCCCAAAAAAACCCAAAAAAAACACAACATAAAATGACCAGAAAAGTCTAAATTTATATTTTGGGGCCTTGCTCCCAGGTCAAGACAGCATCTGCAATCCCTGCTGATGAGCAGAGAGCAGCTGTTCCAGCAGGTGGTTTAGCTGTGCTTTAGGAAAGGAGGAAAAAAACCCCAAAACTAAAGTCTGTGGCTCAACAGCACATCCAAAATGTGCGGAAAAAATACAGCTAAAACCTGTGCACTCCTGAGAACCCTGTGGAAAGGATTATTCCCTTTGATACAGAACTGCCATGCAAACCCAAGGCTCCTCAAACCACACAGGGAGGTTGGTTGGTGGAAGAGCAGCCCCAGGCAGGTTTATGATGGATCTGCTGAGGCAGCACATGGACAAATCCAAAGGAATTGCATTTGGGAGGGATATTTAGGTGGGAGGAAGGAGCAGCCACAGCCTGCATCTGGTGCTGTGGGTCTGTAGTGCTGCCACAGGCACAACTCCCACACTGAACTCCTGCCAACCTCTCATCCCTGCAGAGCCAGCAGCACCCTGTCCCTGTCCTGGCCCCAGCCAAGTCAGAGCTCTCTGACACCACAAATGGACTTGGGGAGCTCCCTGCCAACCTTCCCCATTTGGGATGGGGCCAGCAGATGGGTGCAGGGTGGAGCATTTCTGAGGGGCACTTACAGGGAAGCCAGAAGGAAAACTAAGAATTAAACTGTCACCTTAACAAGTGCTTAAATTGGCAATTTTGCAAGGAAATGTCTCCCCTCACTTCCTCTCTCATTTCCCCAAGGGTTGGGGTGTTTCTCTTCTCAAGGGCATGAGCAGCACCCAGCACAGAACTCCTTCACTCCTTAAACTTCCTGACAATCCTGGGTCTGCTTTATCTGGAACACACAAAACTCTGCTCTCATCAGTGACAGAGGAGCTGTTCAGCACCTCTGCACAGTGCAAGCCCTGCCAGCAAGTGTCCACCACCTGCAGTGCACAATGTAGTGAAACATCATCTCCAAAGCAGCCATTTACCTTGCACTTCACACTTTTGGGGGGCTTTGGTAAATCATGACTGAGAACTGAACCAAACTGACAGGATTCTACCCCATTCAGTTACTAATGAGCTGATTTATAATGGTTTATTCAGTCACTAGCAAAATCTGGGTTCCAGAACGTCAGGAAATCAGCAATCCTCCTGCCATGGATGAGCTTCATGAGTGTCTAGACCCAGAGACTAAGGGAAGAAACTGCAGGGAGCACAGAATCCCAGGAAACTCACTCTGATAAGCCAAAATCCACAGCAGAAAGCCCAGTTACTTGTAAATAAAAATCAACACTGCTATGAAACCACACCAGCACACTGTGCTCCAACAAGTATTTCTGTCAGCAGAGTGGTTTGTTCTGAGATGAGGAAGCTTGTTTGGAATAATTGTAAACAAAATCTGATGTATTAACAGAGTTTTCTACAGTTTCATTTCAGGTCACTTAAAGCACCCTCAGTCCACATGCACTTACTTCAAAGGTTGAGTTTTGACCAAAGCTTTGCACAGAACTGACACTAAATAGTCCCAAGATGAACATATTCAGGCTTGGGATTGGTTTTTGGTGTTTTGCTTTGGGGCTTTTTTCCCACATTTTAAAGTTTGTCATTTTCTGAGCAGGGAATGAAGTATTTTCATCTTACAGTCCTGTGTCAACTTATCTAAAAAAACACATTAAAAATAATCCAATACATATTTTTTGCCTCAGACTCAAAATACATTTTAAGCACCTTCATGTGATTAGCAGAGAAAACCTGACATTTTCTGGCCAACAGGTAAAGTACAGAAAGATTTTTCATTTGGTAAACAACAGTATAGAAACTCAAGTGAAGGGACAGGTCACAGAGGGAGCTGCTGCTGTGGAGTGACCCTGATCAGAGGCAGATGTGCCAGATGTGCCACTTGCCAGGTCTGGTTGATGCCTTAAGTCTTAACTTTCTTATTTTCCAGATTCTGCACTGCATTAGTATAGAACTATGAACTTCATATGAAGTGGTAGCAAGTTCTTCTCACAGTGTGGTTAGACAAAACAATCCTTCTCCAGCCCCAGAACCAAGGACACCATTGCAGCTTCAGGCCCAAAAAGTATCAACAACAGCAAATTGAGGAGAGCAGTCTGGGGGGATGGGACTTCATAACCTGAAGCTGTAACGGGACAATTAATCCCAGTGTGTAAATGGACCAAAGCTTATAAAAATGTGAAAACTCGTGACCCATTGTCCATCTTGGGTGCAGCCTCAGCCAGGCTCTTGTACTGCCCAAGGTCCATCCTTTGAAGGCCTTTTAATAAATACCTAGTTTATTCTTTAACACTGTCTGGCTCTGTTCTAGGCAGCCTCTCCAGGCATCCTGGTACCCTCTCAATACACAGGGATGCCTCTGGAAGACAGAGGGAAGGCTGAGCAGCCACCCAGGATCACAGTATGGCACTGCCACTTCCCAGTAAGGAACAGACCAGGACAAATCCAGTCCCTCTGGGAGCATTTTGGCTGTTTAGTGGGAGGTTCACTTCAATTAATTCTTCCATGAAGGAATACAGGAGGTAGCCTTGAACTGCACCTGCTTTGTAACTCAAGATTCTCACAAAACCCACTTTTGTAGTGATTTGGCCAAGCAATTACATTCAAATTAACACTTCAAAGAAACGACTCTGACAAAGCAACTGAAACATTAAATGGGATTAAACAGATTCCGTGCCACACCAAGCACACACCGAACTCCCTTCCCGTATCATCTGGATGAAACTCTTTCAGAAATGCATCTTTCCACTCATTAACCCTCAGAAACAGAAGGCAGAACTTGCTGGTTTGCATCCTAACATTAGACAATGGGGCTGGAGTTGGGGTCTGTCCCGTCCCCGAGTGTTATGGAAGCAAAAAGCAATTGCTGATGGAAGGGAGACCCATGGGCAGGCAGAGGTGACACCATTCCTTAGCTCAGAGCACTGAAACATCCACTGCACTGCCAAAGCCCACAGCGAGACATTGAAACTGGATCCCAAATCCCTGTAATTCCACTAATTCTGCCACGTCCACTGATTCTGCTTCTACAACACAAGAATCAGGCAAGAAAGGAAAACCTGTGAGAGCTATAGCTGACAAGCCAAATATTACATTAATGCCATCAGTCATCAAACTGGTACCAAAACTGGCATTTGAACCTTGCACAGACAATGAGCACAGTGAGAGCTGGAAAACTGTATCCTGTGGTCTGGGAGAAACACGCACTGAGGAGAGAAGGAAAAAATGTTTTACAAATTCAGACAAATCCTACATATTTCCACTGTACTACAGCAACTGTGCCCTTCCTGGACTGATACCATAATGCACACGAAGTCTAACAGCATTTAACACCAAGGCTCCTGTCTCAACACTGGAAAGCATGGCAGTATTCTGGAAAATATAACAAGGAATGGTATCCCCAGCATTTCAGTATTTGCTGTACAGAGCACTATTTACAGTATTTCAAACAGCTACAGCAGATGCAAAAAAAAAAAAAAAAAAAAACCAAAAAACACCTTACAGTAAAAAGGGCGTTTAGAAAAACCCAAAAATCAGTGCAATTACCTTCTACTTGAAGTTTTCCTTATGAAAGATGGCATGTGTGCATCAAGAAGCATGTTACCAAATGGAATATAAAAGTAAAAAACAAAGGACTGCCCTGCATTAGGAATGGGGAAAGCCACACAAAGAGAGATGCTATGGCAGGAGAAGCTTATTAAAAAATGGGAAAACAAGTGAGTTTAATTACACTGGTCTCAAGTGTTAAAAATACTGAGAACTCTTCTTACATTCGTTTCGTTAATGTGTAAAAGATGTCTTTAAAAAAAAAAAAAAGTCCCTTATGGGTTACTTATGCCACCAGAGATGCTTATTTGACTGAGTCTGCTATTTAATCAAAAGCCTTTGGGCACATACACAAACAATTTTAGTCAGAAAGAAAAACTTAGAAGCATCTTAGAAACTTCAATCCTTTAAGAAAAAAAAAGACCCTAAACTTCTCACACCTACTCTCCAGAAGTTTTAATTTGAAAATCCTTGTGGAAAAACCTCTTGTCTTATGTTTTAAAAATGATCCAACAAGAACAAGACTCTGTTAAAACAGACAAAGGCTGCAGGAGTTATTGAGAGAGGCAGAATTAAAACCAAACTTTCACAACCTTTTTGCTTTTACAATCAGGGAACGCTGCCTGGGGGCCTGGAGAGAGATCAAAGGTATTTGTTACCTGACAGATCAAGAAACGAAGGAATTCCTGTGCCAAAGCCTCTGGAACATGGAAGATCATTGATTGTAATTCACAAAGTCAAACATTCTAAAGCAAACCAAGCCAAAATAAGGAGCTCTAATAAAACAAGTGATCTCACTCTGTACATCAGTGCATACACACACACAAGTGTTAAATTGCATAGGGCTGTCTTAAATGCCACATAAAGGCAGAGACAAATCCACCTCCTTCCAGCATTTCCCAACAGGACATTTGCTCCTAAGGATCAGCTCAGTTGTTTCCTGGGTGCTGAACAGATGGAGTGGACTCCTTACTCTGTTCAGCCACTGGAGCAGAAATTTCCACCACCAAGCAAACCTCTTTAATGCATTAGATTTTGCACATCAGGGAAAAAAGCCAAACTTTTAAATATTTCATGTCTTCTGATAGTACTTGTCACCTCCCAAGAGGGGCATTTCACACTTGCTGATGCTGTTTTGGGGGGCTGTGCAGTGGGACTCCTTTGCAGAGTCTGGAAAATGCCCAAGGGTGGCACAAATTTGGTTACTGCTGACCTGACCTGCACAGTGACCCAGAGACTCAGAGCAGTGACCTCAGCTGGCACTTCTCCACCAGTAACCTGGGGGAGACTGAGACTTCTGGAGCTTTGTGTTGACCTGAGATGTTGCTGTTCTACACCAGACATGTGGGAGGTACAGAATAAAAAATAATACTAATATTTTAGGTGTTTGTTAGGTACATTTTTTTAACAGGAGACATTCTTCAGTATGTAATTTATATTAAAAATATTCCCAGAAAGAGAGGTGCTGGACTGCCAGCATGCTGTACTTCACACAAAGTATATAGCTAATCAGTATTTTTTTTAAAAAAAGGATTTAAATTATTCACTAATTCACCACTGGTGGGAGGGAAAAGGAGGGAGACACAAGGCATAAAGAATTAGCAGTATTAGAGGCTTAGAAAGATCTGTAAAAGGTAAAAATGTCCTGAAATGCACATAAACATTCCAAGTTCTTCATACTGAGGGAAGGAAATCTACACAGAATTTCTGCTCATTCCGAGAGGACACACAAACAAGAGCTACTATCAGATCAAGGGTCTGCCTAAAACTCCTTTTCTCACAAAGGAAACACCTTAAATAGGATGCAATGCAGTCCCAGGCTGCTTCAGAAATGAGATTTGAGGTCAAGATAGATCGTGCCCTCCTCACCCCATCTGACCACCTGTACAATTCCACTGTCCCAGATCTGCACGGAAAGAGGGGGATGAATTTCACATCCAAGAGGTCTCTGCATAACAGACAGCAAATAAGTTAAAATGATGTCTTAAAATGGATGATCTTTATCCTATTTGATAAGAAGAATTCATATAAAAATAATTCTTATATAAAACTCTGCCAAATGAATATCTTCACTGAAATAGGAAAGCTCTGAAGGAAACACAGAGAAGTGCAACACACCCACCACGGGGAGGATCTGCAGCTTAGGGGTGATTGAGGGGAGGTAGGTTACAACCTCGCTGGCACACAGCAAGACAGACAATGCTACCTAGGATTTGCTTCGAATTTACAGAAATCTGAATTTACAGAACTATGACCAAGAAGACACTCTGAGCCAGCAGCCTAATCACCCAATTAGAATAGTACAAATATGATAATTCCATTAACAGGTTCTACATTTCCCCGACAAAACACCGACAATGCACCAATGCACTGCTACAAGGTGAAGATCTGAACTGGAATTATGTACCTAAAGGTCATTATGCAGCAAAGGTTGGGCATTTTCTAGCTTATCCAACACTAGCTGGTTGCAGCTGACCTGCTCTGTGGCCCAGAGCTCTGCATGGGTTAAAGCTACTCGCCCATCCCAGTGGCCAGAGGTAAAAGTGTCCAAACAGAGACTGAGCAGCTGCTTGGAGAAAAGGGAAAAGACAAAGCAAAATCCATCACTGGAAGAGAATGAAGGTTTTCCAACCTGCCTCTCAGTATCTTGTTTCAGTTATCCCACAGAAAAACAAAGATCAAGTCTGCATAAAAAACTTTCCTGGGCTTTTTCCATTTTCTCCTAGACCTGCTCGTGGCATTGTCATTAGTGCAATGGTTTACATGTGTATTATGGTTTTTATGAATCCAGTGTGCAAACTAACAGAAGCATCTGTCTAATAATTTTTTAAGTTTTATTTAATGCTTCTCCTAAGAGAATGGCAAAACTCTCATGTTTCCTACGGTTCTTATGCATAGTGAAGAGAGTTTCACCTCCCTCCCTACGTAAACTTCAGTCTCCTAACGTTTATCTTTACTGCATAGATTCTCTGACTTCTGCCTAACTTCCAGCGAGCCACTCTCCTCTAGCAGAGCTCCTGCTTCACCACTACTCAACATATAAATAAAATACAACTGGTTTGTGCTTGAATGAATGTAGGATGTTGGTCTTGTGTGCGTCTGAACCGCAGAGGTAAAACCTGCTGTGTTGTGTGCATGTTGAAAAAGCCTTTCTGCAAATCCCAAGCTACAACAGACACTGGCTGCATCTCTCTCCTCTCACCACATCAATTGCATATTTTTTTTTTTGCATTTGAAGAGAAATGTCTCCACAAAAAGGATTTTACTTTCTAAGTTCAAAGCATTCTTGATATGTTAACAGAAGTATAATGAGCACTCCTTAGTAAATAAAAATAAATAATAACATCTAGTCTATCACATTAATACTGTGAAACATATATAAAATTTACATTAACTCAAACAACAGTGAAAAAGGATTGTACTGTATTTATCACCACAGACCCGTATTCTTTAGAGACTTTGGAAAGTAAGTGTCACAGTCCTGTATGACAAATCCTAAAGTTAGCTGTCAGTATGATTTCAAAAAAATCTTTACAAATTTTTTTAAATGGCACATTTTCTTCTGCCAATCTAACTGGAGCTATTAAAAGCTTAGGTACAGGTTTCTTTTCTTTTTTTTTTTTTTAAATGCATCTTTAGTCTATGAAAAACATTTTAAAATGCAGCACAATAAAAACATTCAAGAACAAGCTTCAGAAAATACATTTGCCCTTAGACACACAGAGAATAATCTGAGAATAATCTTTATAAGACATTTAGAAACCAGAATTTTGTCACGCTCTTATTTTGAAAATAAAAATTTTGTAAATGCATCTAGAATAATCAAGGCTTCTTAAATACTCAAAAAATGCTTTGCTTTCTTTTGTACTAAAAGCTGATTCACAGCATTTTAGCTCATCAAACCTTAGTATGACTTAGATCTTTCCAAATTATCAAAAGCAACTCAATGAACAGCAAACTAAATGGGGAGTTTTGTGGGTTGGGTTGTTGGTTTGGTTTTTTTTTTTTTCCTTCCCTAAGCCCTGAGATTGCAGCTCTTGATTTAATTATAAAATTTGGGTCTGTTTTATACCAAGCAGCTCAGAGATTTTTTTTTGGCAAACCACATTTCCGACAACAGCGGGGTTTGGTACACAAATGCAGTTTGTGATCAAGTCTGAAATTCTGGACGGAAGGCTTCCTTGCAAATGGGAAAGAAAGGAATAAAGATGCATCACTCATTGCTGGCTGTCCCTGGGCTGGGGCATCTGTTGGTCTAAGTGCAGCTGGTCTGGTGTGAATCCAACTCTGCCTTGTCCGGAGCCGCTGAACACTAAAACATGTCAAGCAAAGTACATCGTGCGCAGCGTGTCCTGGTGCACCTGGACTGCCTTAGCAAGTGCTTGGTGATCTCTGCCATTGCTCTGGCCAGAAGTGTGGCTTCCTTCAGCACTGAAAGAGAAGGGAGGGGGGAAAAACAAAAACCAACAGGTTGGGGTGGGGAAAAGAAACCCTATTTAATCTGCCTTTCCTTGCACATGTTTCTGTATCATAAGTTTCTTCTGAAAAGAATGGTCAAACATTAGTTACCCTTGAAGAAACACTGAGGTTCTGAAACAGAAAACAGCACGTACAGGGAACATCTTCTGCTTTGTTTCATCAGCATTATTCAGCGATGAGAGCAAATCCACCCTCGAACTGCTGAGGACACCGCTGATCCCAGAATTAACAAGCCTGCTGCCTTCCAACGCTGCAAAAATTCCCAACTCTGAACTTACCTATCGTGTTCTTTATCCACCAGATGGTACCTGGCTCTGAAGGCCACCAGGTGTGCGTAGTAGGCCGGGGCCGGGATGGAGACGGAGCGCGTGCAGCGCACGTACGTGTGGCACAGCTGGTAGGTGAGGATCTGCAGCTCGTCCGACGAGAAGCGATTGTCGTCCCACAGCACGTGGTAGTGGGAAGGTCTGCTTGTTCCCTGGAGCCAGATCACACATCTCATCAGCATTCCCAAACACCTCCTGAACTTCCACCTTTGCAGGGGAACTGCAGCGAGACAGCCGCTTCCTCAAAAGCCACAGGCAGCAGTTCTACACATTTCAGCCAATTTTCCCTTTAAAAGGCAAACAACCTCCCTCCTTGCTCCCTATCAAACTAATCCCTTCCCCTTTTTTGATAAGGCTGTGTTTCTCAAAATTTCACCTCTGAAATTAAATGATCAAACTGAATGCTACTTACATCCTGAAAACCTCAGACCTGACAAAAAAGTGATCAGATGAAGTAGCTTTACTAGAAACATTGACAGTTAAAGAGTTACCATGCCACACAAAATGTCGTACCTGAATCCCAGCATGACTACACAGGTAAAAGTCAAACTCTGAGGGGTGGGTGATTTTTGTGTCCACTGTGGTACCAGCTGGAATGTTTCCACTTTTTCCAACCTGTGTAAACAGGAAATGCAAAGAAACTGAGGCACAACACAAAGGAGTGTTTTTCTTTTCAGCTGTATAGTCAGGAAAACAAACACAAGAAAAAGATCTATAAAAAAGCAGAAAGTGAAGAAACAGTGTGTAAACCTGAAATTTTGTTCCAGCTGACAATCTGCAGTGTCTCTACTATGGAGAAAATGACAAAAGCTGCAAAATCTTCTTAGAAATTGCCTAAAGAGATTTGGTTTTCTGAATAATGTAAAAAGAAGTTCCTACAACTGATTTGTCAAATTCTTTTCACCTTCCCACTCCAGGACAGTAGCTTTTCCTTTTTATTCCTGTGAGGGGACAATCCTTCCTTATCAGACAGGCCACCTCTTCCCTCAAAACCTCTTCAAAGCAGAATGTCAAAATATTCTTTACTTTCAAACAATTTAACATCTGTAATCACAGCGTTTATTAATGTAACAATCACCTTCATGTCAGCTTTGGGAGTTACTAATTATTGCCGTGAAGCCTAGTGGGCTCCAAGTGCTCCCACAGAGAAACCAGGCAGAAGGAAAAGGACGTGGAAAGCCCAACCTGTGAGCAGAGCATTGCCATGAGGAACTGTCCATTCTCAGCAACACTTGGGGAGTCTCCTCTTCAGACAGAAAATACCAAAAAATCAACCTGGGGAGTCTCATCCCCACCCAGAAAGTACCACAAATAAACAATAACTGGTGACTTGGCTGCCCGCTGGATGTTTGGGGGTCTCCATGAGAACGTACCCGTTCGTTTTTATCCGTGCAGAAGAGTCTGGTGTGGTGCCTTTTCTGCACCACTATAAATGTGATGCCAGGCTGATAATCCTTCTCCAGTTTAATGCAAGCCTCCCTGATAGCCAGCAGCTCGTGGTGGAGAACCTGAGCCACACACAGAGAGAGAGGTGTGATCAACATGAACGGTTGCCATCATACAAATTACTCTTACTTATCTACAGATTTATTCTTCCACAGACAATTTATCACGTTCATTCCTGCACTGTCACTCAGAGTAATGAGATGTCAAAGCTTTCAGGACCAAACCTTAATTTCTTCCCCTGATGAGGGCAAATTACATCAGCAGTTTCCTGAGCCAGGAGAGATCTACTTTCATATTTGTTCAGCTCCAAGCATGAGGCTCGGACTAATAACCTGCATGTCAAAATCTTTTTAACTACCAAATACAAACGAACATTAAATTAGGCTGCTGAATACAACAGACTAATTATATTTCAGACTAGAACGAGGGATAAAATCCAGAAGTGCTCAGCTGCTCTTTCCCAGCTTTGTGCAGTCTCGTGCAGGATTACTGACATCAGTAATAAGGAAAGTGGAACAAACCAAAAAGCAATCATTTGGAATGTGGGTTAATTATATATGAAAATTTCAGTGAAAACCAGTGACATTTGAAAAGAGGATATATCAAAAGTTCATACAAGGATTATTTTATCAATTCAAGTTTAGCAAGTGATCTTCCCTCCCTTCTTCCTGGATTTTGAGAAGCTGACTCAATTCTGTACCTTTTGTTTACATACATAAATACTGAAAAGTGTATATAAATGTATTTAAAATATATAGAAGAATATTTCATAAAATATGGTATTAGCGAGCAAACAAAATAAATATGACAAAGTATCTCATGAGTTTTAACAGGAATAAAAATGACTGTGAAAATCCAATATTTATTAATCCTCATTAAAAAGAAAATTAATTTCTCTTTACTGCCCAACTGTATGAGATACAGTCTGACTAATGTATCTTAAATAGGAAACAGGTGTGGAACAAAACTTGAGTGCTAAAACTACACTTTTCACTTATAATTCTGTAAGGAGAAATATTATAAAGGGGAAAAGTATTTTCAAAAGCACATGAAAATATGGAAACACTTCTCCTGCCTGTTGGTTAAAATCCAACAAATTTGTTGAGGGAAGATTTGTTGAGGTTATATTTCTTGTAATTCCAACCACATCAAGGTGGAATTATAAAATTCCATTACTACCACGAAACTACAGCATCAGAATTTCAAAAAGACAACTATCACCTGTTGGAACTGCCCCTCAGAAACACCATCCCTGTAGAAGATGATGCGAGTTGGTTTGAATCTTGTTGATTTGTAGAACTGGATAAGCAGCTCCCTGACCATGGCAGCCAAATCCTGGATGATTTCCTGGCGGTGCTGCTGCACCCGCACAGTGGCACAGTAACGGTTGGGGTGAGCATCCATGCTTCCTACAACCTAGAGGGAAAAAAGGCTTGGCATCAAACCAGAAAGCACTTTAATAAAGGTGTTTCATGAGATAACTGCACTGTCTTTAATGGCATCTTGCACACTGAGTGGTTGGCCTGGCAAAGATGTGTTTGAAATAAAAATCTGCTTGGAAACAGCTCTGGGTTTAGTCCACCTGTGGCAGCACTGAAAGAGAAAACTTGTTTGAAATATAAAAGACTCATTTCCTTTTTGCATTTATAGGCATTTAAAAACTCAAATACAGTTTGCAGCACTGATACCATGAAACCATGAAGTTAGTTCAGACTGCAGCACAGGGAACTCTGGGACACCAAGCCCATTTCTTGGATCTATCAAACTGAAATAGTGATGGACCACAGAAATATCCACATCCTTCCTCAAGGGAAAGGATTCTTCTGTTAATGAAACATTAACATCCATATCCCATAAAAGTGGCATGGGATTTAAAAATAAGCAAACAAAAAAATCTAAAGAAGTGAGTCCATCTCCACCTGGTTTTCCCTGGACACACAGGTGTAATTTTTATAACAGACATATAACATCACCAAAGATCATCATTATTAAACAATCCTGAGCAGCCACTACAGGTTCTTGACATAACACAAGCTAAAGACCATTCCCTGTATTTAAGAAGTACATTTCCAAGAGATTACTGCACATTTTGTGTTTTCTGGTAGCTTGTGTCCCCAGAAACCACAGCTGAGCCAGCCTAGCTCCCTATCAGCAATGAAGAAATTCTGAACATTTCTAAGTGCTAAAGAAGCAGATTTAAACATGCACCAGCTCATTATCAGGCTGCTGATAAATATCAGCTCCCAGAAAAGCTCCTCTGTGTATAAGCAACTCAGGCATTTTACAAGTTAATAAACACATTTAAGTAATTAGCATCAGAGCAAGCTCTCTGAAGTTTCAGTAAATTCCTGCAGAAAAATAATTTATAATGCTATAATTAGGCAATCAGAAGCAATGGACCACAAAAGCAATAAAATGCATTAGAGCTGAGCAGCAGGAGGGAGCTGGGGCGAAAGACCAGGACACGATTTACTCACTGCAGCAATGGAAGGCTTTTTCCCATCCCCGGCTGGTGGGTGAGTTACATCTGCACCAAGGAATATGACAGGCTGTTGGAATACTGGGGGTCTGGCAAAGAGAAGGGAAATTTGTAGAAGCAGCAAGATTTATGCTTAATAAAGCACATTAAAACTCAAATAGACAGCACTCTGTATTCCTGCAGTGAATTCATTAACAACTGGCATTTGATCAGAGCTGGTCACTTGTCCTGTGGCAGTAATTAAAAATCCTGATTAAGGTTCTCATGCTAAATACTTAGGCAGATTTTTAAAGCACAGCTAATTGTTGCTCTTAATTAAAAATTAGTTTCAAAAATATATCTAGTTTTTTCTAACTTGAGGAATTGAAGTTTTTATCAACTGGACCATGGAAAAGAGAAAAAGTTTATCCCTTAGTAACAAACAGCATCTGAGAAAATTAAAGGACTCTGCACATATGCAGATGCTATGAATAAAAATGTTTTTCCAAATAAAAAACAGTCTCAGTAAGGAAGTCCAAAAATAGTAGGCATCAAAGTTATTATTTGCAAAGTAGATTTTTTTTTTTTTAACTGAGCTTGAAAGTTTTAAACAAATCTTTAGGTTAAGATATTAAACCACTGCACCAAGAAAGGAACACCAAAGCAATACAACACAAGTTTTAAACTCCAACTCTATTCCTTAATAAAACAATTTCAAACAGGAAATCTTGGGCCACCGTAATTTCTTTGTGGGTGTGTGGGGCAATGATTTAATGGTTACAGAGATAAATTAATCTGTTTGCAGACCATCTTTAAAAGAAATGGGAAGGTAATGTTGGGGACTAGGCTTTTTTGTGTTGTTATTTTGTGTTGTTGTTTGGGTTCTGTTATTGCTGTTATTTTTGTGTGTCTATATTTACATATATATATATATGTTCATTCTAGTAAAAAACTCTTATTTCTCTACCCACATCTTTGCCTGAAAGTCCTCAAAGTTACAATAATTTGGAGGGAGGTGATCATCTTTTCCATTCCAGGAAGATTCCCACTTGGCAGACACCTGTCTCCTAACCAAGCAGTTTTTGGTGCCCAATGTGGGGCTCGAGGGCATCGAGAGAAAATGGTAAAAAAGGAATAATAGTTCCTGCATGACCTAATTTTGTGTGCTGAACACAGAAACGTCATTAGGCACCATGTGGTCTAACTTACCCTGGTTTGGTTGGCACATGGTTGTGGCTCCATTTTCCCCATTTGCAGCTCCTCATCTAAACATGGATCCTAGGACTAAGGCTATTACCTAGTTTGCACAATGGGTACATAAGGTGAGCGATTCCTGGATTTTAAATTTCCTCTGGACCGTGGACACATGGCTGTACAACTATCACACACTAAGTTCATGTCTCTAGGGTTTCATTAATAATGGTGCCCGTTGTGAGAAAGCAATCTGGGGCGGGTTTCCCAATCCTTCACTCATTTCTTTCAATGCTCCCCACCACCTTTCACAGGGTTCAAATATTTTTCAAATATTTCTCTAGATGCTGATATCATACAATAGCTGGTGTTGCTGATAGGCCTAATTTATTTAGCATTTAGAGATAAGGTGGGAATGTCTTGGGTGACCACCCTGACATCTACCCCAGAGACTGGTGCTACTGCCCAGGAGCAGGCCACAGGGGTAGGGGACCCTGCCCCTGCCCCACTGCCCATCTCAGAAATGAACCACCCAGACTGGATGGGGGTATGGGAGGAGACAGGCCAGGTACTGAGGGAATACTCCTCCCCAGATGGTGGGAAGCCCTTCCTGCCTCCAAGAGGGAAAGTGGGATGGTGCAGCCATGGAACCCACAGACATTACAGCTCTGCAGGCTCCAGCTGAACCATCCTTGACACAGGTATTGACTGGCTGTTCGTGAGGGAGCCAGGGCTCCTTCTTCTCTGGGAGCAGCTTTTAATGGATGTAAGAGAGAGGACTGTTCACAGAGCCAGAATGCAGCATCACCATCACAGAATGCCCTGGAAAATCACTGAGGAAGGGACAGCTGAAAGAAGTGACAGTACTGGAGGTACTTTTTGGAAGGGATGGACAGCACAGTAACACCCCTGACAAATGAGGTGCACAGGGCAAATGTTGTGGAGCCTGGCACATCCAGAGCCATCCCAATACTCCACCTTCATGGCAACACTGAATGCAGAGGACACCAGAGAGACACTGGGTTCCACAGCCAGCAAACTCAGCAACTCTGAGAGCATAGTCCATGGCCCAAAGCAGGCTCATGTTTCCACTGCAGTTAACAGGCTCAAAGAGAAGAATGTTGACCAAAAGAAAAGGCACTGATGTTCTAAGTGGTCTGTATTTGTTTCTGAAAACTCAGGCAAATAAAATATTAGAGATTTTTCATTCTAGTGTGTACTGAAGTGACAGTTGTGTACTTCAGTGGTCAGATCATTAAAACAATGCTTTTATTATAAATTTCAACAGAAACAAGTATTCCTCTCCTGTCTTCATAACCTAACTTTTGCAGGACTATTTATTAGAAGCCAAAAGAGTTTGTCTGAAGAGTCACTTAAACTACAGTGCTACAGCTGCAGATAAAACCTCTCAGTTATCTCAGCATGACGCACGTTCTCTTTGCAATACAATAACCTCTCCCCCTCTGAAAGATGGGCTTACCTTCCCTGTGGCAGTAGAATGTTATTTACGCCTCCTAATTTGACATTTATTTTTAAGCAAAGGTTGGACAGAGTTTGTGGTGTTGTTCTCTGGACATTTTTCATCTGCACACACTGAGTGGCCATTCCCAGCACCGTGTCACCAACGCGCTTCACCTCCGCTACAGAATGAGAGAAACAAAAAAAAAGATTTGCAATGAGAGAATGAGAGAAACAAAAAAAAGATTTGCAAATTGCAAATCAAAGATTGGAGGAGACCTGAATTCAGTGCCAATTATCTACACCTAGAGTTGTAGCAAAGGGGTGCTCAAGCTTAAAGGAACAAAATGAAGCCTACTCCCCAAACTCACCCAGCCTCCAGATCCTACCCCCAGTTCTGCTCTGCTCCACCTAACTGGGTCTTAAATGCAACAACTGTTGGTTTATATTAACTAAGAATTTTAAAATTAGTTCTTATTTTACAACAGTAGCATTATATCATCAGCTTTGGTTAATGATGTGGGCAATGATATTGACCACCTGTTGCATTATTAAACACTGGAATAATAACACAAACCTAACAGTAAAGTGCTGAGTAATATTCAGCCAAGCAGTTCATCAGTACTTCACTGCAAGTTTATCACTTATATTAAAAAGTGGCCAGTTTAGCAGGCAATGGTCAATAAAAACTCCAAGAAACTCACTAAATACTGTACAATTCCAAAGGTTAAATCAAATCTCATTGTTAACAACAAAATTGAGGCTTCAAGGTTTTCTGAGCCCCACATACTCTTTTACTCAGGGAAGAAATTTTGGCTCCAAGACTGGCTCAGAGAAGATGAACCACCCTCTTTGGCAACAGGAGAGGGAAAGAAACAGGGTGGGAAGAAGAGAAAAGACAAGACTGTGGGTATAGAAGTGCAGCGTATGGAAGAGCGTAGGGAGAAAATAGGGAGAGATGATTAGAGGGGGCAGAAATAACTGTAATTAAAGATAATGACAAGGAAAGAAGATGAGAGTGGTGCCACATCCTCTTAGTGGTTAAGCAGAGGAGAAGACTTCCCTTTTAATGCCAAACAGGAATAGTAAAAATGTCATTTTGTACCAAATTTTTATTGTACAAATTAAAGACAAGCCACTTCCTTTGCAGGCTGAATTCAAGGGGGGAAAAAGTACTATTTCCTTAAGATTCTTTGCTTCATCTCTTTTCATCTTGTAAGAGATAATATTTAAGTTGGAAAATTATTTTGTGCAATATTAAAATGGTGAGAGATGAGATAAAACAAATGTGGAGCTGCCTGGTAGATCTGATCCATCAGAGAAGAGTCCATGAAGCTATGGAAGAAAAACAGTGGCTGTTGCTCCAACTGGGCAAGGTAAGTGAAAAAAGGAGGGAGACAGGACAGGAAAAGCAGTCCTGCCTATAGGAAGAGCTGGAAAATGCATGGTTTATATAAAACATATTGAAACCCATGTGTGTATGCCATGTAAAATGCACTAACTGTCACTGTTCCCAAAAAACAGTTTAGTTTCCTGAATTTTCACTTTCTATACACCTGTATCCTTGCAACCCAAGTTAAAAAATTGAAATAATAAGAAAAATAGACAAGAAAGCTCCTTCACTCAATATTTTTTTTTTTGCCAAAAGGAGATTGTGTGAATAAGCAAAGATGTTCTAAAAGCTACAGAGTTCTTGAAGTCATTACTTCTTCAGTCACTTAGAATTCTCAGCACACAGGTTTTATTAAGCATATTATAATCCACTGCCTATCAATGTCAATCCCACTAAAGCCCTCTATTGGCTTTCTCACAACCTGAATCTCAAATGCAACCAGCAGGGAGAATAGGGAAAAGCAAATTAAAAACAAAAAAAAATACTGAAAATAATTAGGTCTTAATATAAAACAACATGCAGCACAACAAAAATAGTAGAATTAATTTATAGCCCATTCCCTAACCGGAATTTATAGAGTTAAATCAGCATTAAACCTCTCTCCCTGGGATAGTTCCCCAAAAACACACAAAACTGTGACTGAAATGCACCATTTCCACTCACTGACCATAGACTGGTGTTTTTCCTGGCAGAATGACCACGACAAGCTGCAGCCCAGTGTAAGTGTTCTTGAGGTGTTTGAACATGGGCTCCACACTGTCGGCTCCCTGGGCGTATTTACAGAAGCACGGCTGCCCCTGGATTGGCATTCCAGCATCCCTGGAAATCTTCCTCAGCTGCTCTGTGAAGGACCTGGGGAATGCACAGAAATACACCACATTATCAGACAGTAAAACCCCGTCTTGACTTTTGGTCTTATTTTCAATGGCACAATCCTGTTTAACTTGCAGAGTTGTGCTGTCCAAAAACCTGGGAATTTAACCCTAAGTGCATCTTTAATTGACAATGCCTGTGTAGTCACCGAAAGAAAGACAGGAAATATGCTGTATAAACAACACCATTAATAAAAAAACCCTCATTTCCAAAGCAAATTCTACCTCATTTCTATGGGAAATACAGGATAAAATACTTTCTGCTAAAAGGCTGCAACAGTGACAATTTGGGATAGCCTGCTCTAACATAAATCCATCTCTTACCACAACAAAAAGGGCTTGAGTTCTTCCCTTTTTTCTTCATGATCAAAACAACCAACAGAAATTACCAGCAATTGTCTCAGTGAATTGTCTAGAATCCATAATAATGCACAATTTCATAGATACCAGAGAAAATGTGTATCCTGAAGGTGAAAGCACACCTTCTCCTAGGCTGGTGAAAAAAAATTCACCCTTGGATGGAAGTGGTCAGATATGGAGACAACCTATTTTTTTCTGAGGCTTCCACCTGCAAGCCCTTTTAGCTGACTGATAAAAGCCCTTTTTATTAAGCTGGAGTGGGTACCCTCCCAGAGTTGTCTAAACCATTGCTCATCTTCACCACAGGGTGCCACTGACTGAGAGGCGTGAAGATTTCACTTCTTCTAAACCTGTTGTTAACTTGCATGAATCATAACAGCCTGTGAGCTTCATCCCTGCAGCCTGAGGCTCCTTGCAGAAAAGGGTATTTCTTCTGGAAAAACAAGCACACGCTACAGCAGAGTCAGTGGCAGAACATGTGCCCATCCCTGGGAATGTTCAAGGCCAGGCTGGATGAGGCTTGGAGCAACCTGGTCTAGGGGAAGGTGTCCCTGCCCATGGCAGAGGGTTGGAACAGAATGATCTTTAAGGTTTGTTCCTACCCAAACCCTTCTGTGATTTCAACATTCAACTCTGAAACAACTGAGGGTTTCAGTTGTTAAAAGTCCACTGGAAGTACAGTGCCTATGAGGAAAGGTTCTCTCTCTGTTCTCAAGAGGTAAAGCAAGATGATTTTGAAGACTTTTAGAGCATTTGAAGGTATTTACTCTGATGAATCAGCAGCATTCAAGTTGCAACTTGCTCAACAAGATGTACAAGAGGCCACAAGATGGAATGGGATGCAGACATTTTCCTGGCACGAAGCAATGTCCTTTCATGGTAAACACAAACTCATTCTAAGCCATCCAAATAATTTTATTTTGGCTCATTATGTTGAAGACTTCTGTCTGTTTCTCAAAACTGAGTAACTTGGCTTACACAGCATTTCCACTAGAAACAGCATCATGGAAGGGAAAGTTCTCTAGCAGCCCAGTTCTTGACAGAAGAATCTTGTGCCTGGACAGAACAAGTCCCTCCCCTCCTCACACAATGGGCAGTAAAAATATTCCCACTGCTTGCTCATCACTTGCTAGGGAAAAACTCCCAAGCTGTTTGGCAAATCATCTGAAGGAACATTGTCATGGCAATGCCACTGGTATGAGCAATCCCTGCCTTGCATTCACCTCCCAGAGAGCAGCTGAATCGCTGCCAGGGCAGCTCCACAGGCTGCACTTGTCCATGCATGAAGGGAAAGCAGCTGCATGAGAAAGGAGGGATCAGACATTGATCTGGGCCTGCACACCTTCCCTGAGCCAATGGCAGATGCCACTGGATGAGCCTTTGAACAATCACGGCTCATCCAAAGATAAACCAAACATGAAAACTTCATTCAAACACTTGAAGTCAGTAGAACAACCAGTCCTACTCATCTGGCAAATACAGTAACTTGCACATTCCAGAAACTCTGAAGAGGAAAAGGTTTTGGATAAAAAACATTCCTTTTAAATAAATTCTGCATTAAAAAATCTACTCCATATAACCAGGAAAGGAGCCTAAGAGAACACACGTTAGCTGTCATTCTTGAAAAACACTTAGTGATAAACACCTATCATTACATCATCTCAGTTATCTTAAAGTCTGTCCTAAGGGCTCACTGGTCAGAATCCTGCCACAGAGCATAAATGGCTTTTGTTAAGTCTGATTTGGAGGATTTCCTAATGCTAGCACTGAAATCAGACTGACATCATTCAAAACACAAAGAGACAGAAGATGTATGGCCATGTGTTAAACAATTCAATCAAAAATATGTTCTTAATAAAAGTGAAATTATGGCATTTGCATCCATAATAAATGACAAAAGCACCACGTTACACAACATACTTACTTAAGATGAACTTCAGTGCACTGACGCTGGGGAGCAAAGCAGGCAATTGCCCAAACCTTTATTTCAATTCCAGTGTGAAATTGTTTATTCCTCATGTCCCAGACACCTTGCACTGGTGTAGCAATTGCTTTGTTCTAGAAGTGGAAGGTAAAAATTAAACATTAATGCAAAACTTGATTGATGCTAAACCAAAATTAGCTTTATTTCCCTCCAACTGGCAGTGATTTATACCCTCGGGTAGTTCTCTCCCCTGCACAAACATCCATCCTATCTTATAATAATCATTTTATCACTGTAGCAAGACAGCTTCTTAGCCAGGTGAAAAATAAAGCTCACATTGTTCATTTTTATTGCTGATCATCGCCTTTGGTTGTATTTATCAGCAGCAAATAGAAATTATATATGGAAAGTAAGATTCATGCTTGATAGGGAACGTTAACAAGAAGCTACATTTCTACAGTGACTTTACAACTGCTCAGTGAACTTTCCAAGGGAAAGTTAATTTAAGTACTATGAATATTTTATGCATCACTAACTAGAGGCAAATAGTGGTTCAATGTCACTCTCACAACTCCAGAAAAAATGTGAACAAGCTGAGAAAGGTGATCAGTTATTCAACTTGGACCTGCCCAACACTTTTATTTCTCCCACCAAGCAGGTATTACTGGGATGGATTATCTGGAGGACAAAGGATGTAATAAAGCAGCTAAAGTAATTTTGGTGATGTTAATTACCTTAATAAATACTGATAGATGCTTAAGACAAGTTACCATGATGTCTTCCTTCTCACCTACCAGCAATAACTAAAGCTTCTGTGCATTTTTCAGGCTACATACATGAATTTGATAATGGATTTTGCAAAGAGTTTTGTGTGCTGAAGGCAGTACCTCCCCCACTATGACTTTCCAACAGGCATCTGCCATTAAGTTCCCCCAACCTGCTGGTGCCAGAATAGTTCTTGAAAGCAGTCCCCAAATCAGGGTCAGGCCTGGGGGACCTGAACCTGCCAGTGAAGGGAGGTTTGAGCTAATTTGCCTAAGTCATCTGAAGAATTTTAGGCGGAAAACTCAAGATCCTCTCCCATTATGGGTTTGGAGGCACCAGTCTGTTGTGCACAGGAACAGAATTATATTCAGATGATGCATTGCCAGCTGAAGAGGTTCATCAAAAGCCTTCACAAATGAAGTTATCCCACCCAGCTATGAAAGCTTTCATCTTGCAACAAGTCCCAGTATGTAACTGATGGAAAATCCCGTTTCTCAGTCTTTTTACAAAAGATATCACAAGAGAAAGATTATGTCAGAAAGGCCATCTGAAAAGCCATAGTAAAATAAAAACCTGTGGGTAAATATTCCAAACAGGAAGAGGCTCTGGGGAAAGCCATGCTGATAGAGATGATACCTCAAGACAGATTCCCTAAACACAGTTGCTCCACCCAGAATATTCAAAACCAACCAGAAGTTCAGGAATATTTCAGCATTTTTTCAAATATATACAGTGATAACTGAAATGATCTTTGTTCCTCTCCATACACATTGACTCAAACCACTTTTTAGAAGCTATTTCTTACAACACACAATGAAAGAGTGTTTGAGGCAAAAAAGATCATTTTTAACCCAGCTTTACATTCAGAAATAAAACAGCAGTTGAGAGAGATGCAAATTGGCCAATACATTTATGAACTTTGAGAACCTAAAGTTAAATTCTGAACACCACCCCTGTGACAGCTCTCCCACTGCACAAAACACAATTCATTTCAAATAACCACACTACAGAGGCCATCACAGAGTGTACAGGACCCAGTGGACATACCCTGCCTCCATAGAGGATTGAGGGAGGCTGTAGAACTCTGCCAGTCACATCTGTCATTTCATCCTTGACCATGATCCCAAACTCTCGGACATAAGGGTCGGTGTTAAAACTCGCGCTCCGCATCTGAAATGATAAAAATGTCTAAAACCAAGCTCATAATCTGTGTGCAGTGCATAAACATGTCAGTCAGTACCTGCTCAGGGTGAGCAAAATTAAGCCCATTCCTACAGCTGCCTCACATTTGACACAACACTCACCAATTTGCTGATCTCTTCCTGCCGGTCCGGGGCTGATCTGGCAGTGGCTCGAATCATAGTGGAAGTTTGATTGTCAGTGAGTTTCTTTATGCATCTTTGTCCTGCCACTATGTTGCACACCTGAAATTTCCCCATAAAAAGATAATTAAACACAGTCCAACTGTTTGTTTTGGGGTTTTCTTTTTTGGCTCATGGCTTTTCTTTCACTGATGCACTACAGATTTTCTCAAAATCTGGCTGCTCAGAAAACAGTTTGCCAACATTTGAACCCTTTTTCCCTCTGACCCCCTATCCCCAGCCCCAAAATATGGAATTCTCTATGAGTTTACTTGCCTCCAGAGGAAGGTATGTGTGTTTCTGCTCCTGTCCAACTTGTAAACACGGAAGGTGGGGGTAGCGTAAAACTAATTTATGCCTGTCCTTAAAATACTGAGCTACAGTGCATTCAACTGTTTGTCCATTCTCCTGCTGAAGTGGGAATCTGTTGGAAAGCAAATACAGAAAGCAGCTATTACTTCATGCAAAATGCTTCTCCCACAGCTCCTCAGTACACTTCTTGGCACAAGTTAAGCTTATTGAAGGAGGATGAAACAAAATCCAAATGATTAAATACCAGTTTCAGATACTGATCAGTTATCTTCTTGTAAAAAGCTTGTATCAGTTTTGTTCCTTATATTATTTCCTTAAAAATGGGCATCACTAAAAATGGGCATCACTATAAAAATGGGCATCATCTCCATATTTAAGTTATCTGCAAATCTCTGGTTAGTAGTTAAAAAGAAACTGTTTTTCCCAGAGGAAGAAGAGATTGCAAATAAGCAACATCAGGAAGCTGATCCAAACTGGCACTACTTTTCCATTCCAGTTGTGGGAAACATTAGGCTACAAATAGGATACCCTGTCCAATTTTAAAGAACTCCATAAGTGACAGAAACACCCCCCCCCCCCCCCCAACAAAAAAAACCCTCCCAGATCTGAAACAGTGCAACTGCTTCAAATGCCACGATACTCACTATAGTATGAAAATAGAACAAAAAGAGCAACAAAATTGGGAATACACTTCGAGGTATATTTAAGGGTATTAACTAATGAAAGCAGCATTTTTCAAGGTAATTTTTCCCATCTCAGTAAGGCAGGAGAGATATTTTTCCAGCCTGAGATCAAACATATGCTTAAAAAGCAGAAAACTACTTTACGTTTGGTGACTTGCTGGTCGTCGGGTGACATTGCACACTCTGTACTTCCTTTTCATTTGTCCACAGTGTGTTATCTCCACCTTCAGACCTAAAAATTGGACAGCACAAATCACCATTTCTCCAAAATCAAGGTGTCAGCCCTGAACTGCTGCACCAGACCAGTTAAACAGGGTAATAAAGCCATTCTAATTAGCCCCAAAGGGCAGCCCAGACAGAACTCAAAAAGCAACTGGCAGTCTTGAAATTCAAAACTCCTGAGCTTCAGCCAAAGTTCAACACAGAATTTAAGAGACAAGATGAAATCCCAAAGCCCTCAGAGCTCACAGAATACGCTGAGCACATTCTGTAAATTCCAGTTCTGTACCTCTGAGGAAGCCCAGGATGAGGAAAAGGACAAAAGGGGCACACAAGCTCCTTGAAACAAAACCCCTTATTTATACTTTCTGTCTAAACATAGAGGGTCTGTAAGACCTCCAACTCTTACAGCCTGGGCTAATGAACTCGGGGCGTGGGTGGAGTGGATTCCCCAAACAGCCTCTCTAGGAGCTCATGGCAATCAAGCCACGGTGAAGCAATTTGGTGCCTGATTATCCTTTCAAAACATTCCCAACCAGTGCAAACTCAGGATTTATTCAAACTTTTCTCGCTAAAACTTCTAGTTGGGCAAAGATAATTTTGTTGATGTTTTTTGGAAACACAAAAGGAAGGTGCAGGATGGATTTATTCTTTTTAAAGCTGCTTGCTTTCTGCCAAGAGTATCAGGAAGGAAGGATCTCCATTTTGTAGAAGCCTTCAGTGAACAAAATCAGTAAGATTTCTTCCTCCCATTCTCTTTGATTTAATCACTACACACTAGAATAACTGCTATTTACTTCCAGGAGAGTATATGCAGGACAAATTCCTAAATGTGCAAAAACACACAGCTAAATTATTAGTTAAATGTGAAATACTAAACACCTGACATCAGTAATTGGAAAAAATTAAGATTTGGTACTTAAAAAAACATGAAATCCCAGTCTTTGTACATATTTACAAATCAGCAGATTAGGAACTGAAATATTTTTGTCATGAAACTGAGATTGCTACTACTGACAGGTTTCAAAAGCAAAAAGTAAGAAATTTCTGTCTCCCAATAAGACAATTGCTGTAGAAAATATTTAGAACACATAATGGTAACATATCAGACAGAATAAAGCAGCTGTATATAATTTCTTTATTACCTTTTATTTCTTTGGTAAACTTTACCCTTTGGGAATCTGTCAGAGGTTTTTGTTGTTCTTCAATACTTTTGAAGTCCAGAACTTCACAGACAAACTCAATAACTGGCTGTGCTTTGTAAAATGCAGTTGCAGACACTGCAGACAAAAACATTAATAGTGTGTTACAACAACAAAGAGGAAATTCTTAGGAAATACAACAACTGGAAGTAGATTTTTGCCTTTCCATTAAGGAGCAAGAAGAAACAAGAAAATACTTCCAGGTACCTACCATCAATATTTAACATCATTTTCCATAATGAAGGTCTGACTGACTGATGGAAGCCAAACCAAACTTCTCTGCCACCACCCAAAGGATTTGAGCACCCTTCTGATGCTGTAAAGAAAGATCTCCCCACAGGAGTATACCTGCAAGAAAGCAAATAAATTCACATCAGAAAACTAAAGCAAAAATTGCAATGAAGCCATAACTAATGCAACTTCCTTTTTGCAAAAGCACAGAATCATCAGTGTTTAAAATTACCAATAATCTGAGATTCCTGGCAAGACTCAGGTTACACCTCTCAAAACCCAGCTTGTTACAGTAAGAAACTGGCTACTGCTCAAGTACAAATTTGTTTTCAGTATATTCTTTAATATATCTAATTCCAACAGAAAAGCATTAATAACTTTTTATTTGTATTCTATTAAAACTTCAGCTGTGCCTCCGTAAGAAAAGAATTAAAAGTCTCTGCTATAAAAACACCAGTGTAACAGTGTCTCCCCATACTCTGAATTATAGACATTATGTGAGGGTAAATAAGTGATCTAACAAATATTTCTGATCCTTCTTCAATCTTTCATCTTGATAATTGTACTGCAAATTTAATAGCAAACAAATCATATCCTGAGCCAATGTGTTCCTCTGAACAAAGGTATCTGACATTCTGGGCTGTTTTCTGTGCTGTAAAAGCTGATTAAAGTCATTTTACCTTTTTTTTTTTTTTTTTCTTCCCTAAATTTGAGGATAAAGTCAACATACTATAAGGCCATTTAAAGTCATTTACATATATTTAACTCTTATTACCTATTTAGAGGTTTGATATGGGAAAGTTCAGCCCTACTAAATTTCATTCTTTGCTTTCTAATTGAATATAATTTGCACAGTGGTCTTAAGTGACTTGTGTCACAGCAGCAGAATTAAGCCAAATATCTCGGGTGTGACTGAAAATGCTATATGTCCCACTTGAAAAACAAACAAATGAATATTCAAGTTTTTCTTCCTATCAAAATAGCCACACTGGGTGACACTAACGTCCCCCTAGCAACCGTAACCTTTATACAAACTTGGCAATAAACAGCTGTCCAAGGACACACAGGAACGGGGTAAGAAGTTGTTTAAAATCCACCCTTCCCCATCTTCCAACCTCCAAACACCTCCCACTCATCTCCCTCTCCAAGGCTACAGAGGAAAGGGAGATGGCAGAGCCCCCCTGACCTGAGAGCACAAACATGGGGCCACTGTGAGACCTCTGGGGAAAGGCTGAAGGCTCTGAATTCTCCCAGGAGAGCAGGAAAGCACCGATGGCCTCCTGCCTGAGCCTGCCATTGCCACACAGCCACCATGTGGCTGGGCTGTGCGAGCACAGACTGCCCAAAGAGCACCAAAGCACCTCAAGGGCTTCCCCTCACCTCATGGAAGGCAAGTGCCTCATCACCACATCCAGCGCCTGGATGGTCTCAAACGGGACACTGGGCAGCCGGCCAGAAAGAGCATCATGTAAAGCCTGCAGACTCACACAGGACATCCACTTTATAGCCACCTTAAATATCCTGTCCTTTCCTTCTCCGGGCAGCGTGACCTCCAGCTCCACCTGCAACAGTGCCAAACAACAAACCAAGATGATTCTTTCCATTGAAAGGGGGGAAATCAGAAGGGACAGTGGATTCCACTGAACAGTGCTGTGAAGCAGGGGAGGAGACAAAAAGCAAGGATGAAGCAACAGCACATATTAAGTACAGCCCCTTTTTACAGCTCCATCTTCCCAAAGGGGTATTTCAGAAGCCTGGAGTGCCTCCCAGCTGGCATCCA
Source organism: Sylvia atricapilla (assembly GCF_009819655.1). NCBI lineage: Eukaryota > Metazoa > Chordata > Aves > Passeriformes > Sylviidae > Sylvia > Sylvia atricapilla. The sequence goes on from NC_089140.1 coordinate 148,917,840, forward strand.
TCTCCTCTGTGAGGCAACACTGGAATTTGGAGGCGCTTGTATCGACGGGGAGGTCTCGGCGAAGATCCCATAACCTGATTTCAGATCCCTAACACATCCCAGTCTGTTCCTAACACATCCCAGTGTGTTCCCTGTGTGATCCCTAACACATCCCAGTGTGTTCCCTATGGGATCCCTAACACATCCCAGTGTGTTCCCTGTGTGATCCCTAACACATCCCGGTGTGTTCCCTATGGGATCCCTAACACATCCCGGTGTGTTCCCTGTGTGATCCCTAACACATCCCAGTGTGTTCCCTATGGGATCCCTGACACATCCCAGTGTGTTCCCTATGGGATCCCTAACACATCCCGGTGTGTTCCCTATGGGATCCCTAACACATCCCGGTGTGTTCCCTATGGGATCCCTAACACATCCCGGTGTGTTCCCTATGGGATCCCTAACACATCCCAGTGTGTTCCCTATGGGAGCCCTAACACATCCCAGTGTGTTCCCTATGGGATCCCTAACATCCCAGTGTGTTCCCTATGGGAGCCCTAACACATCCCAGTGTGTTCCCTATGGGATCCCTAACATCCCAGTGTGTTCCCTGTGTCATCCCTAACACATCCCGGTGTGTTCCCTATGGGATCCCCGACACATCCCATCACTGCTCGTGTCAGCTCCTGCGTGCCTGAAATAAAGCAGGAGGTGTCCCCACCTGCCAAGATTAATGAATTTCTGGTATTTGCTCTCCAGAGCTCCAGAGTGCTTGACACACTTGCTGCAGACACAGTTCAAACAGGAGAAGAAAAGAGTTTTAAGAGAGAGAGCAAAAAAAATCATCAATCATCCAAACAAAATAAAAACCCCACAAAAGCCAGCAGGCCAAAACTTTTAAAGAAAAGAAAGAATAAACTACAACCTCCAAGTACAGTAATGGTATCAGGTAAGGAACAGGGGCATTTCTTTGCCATGTTATGCCCTACTTTGAATTTTTTGTCTAAAACATAGTGGCAAACTACATTGTGGTAAATTACTTCAGCCAATTACTTGTAATCACTTGTAATGCTGATTTCTCCTCTTTCGTAAAACAAAGGAAGTCTGAGCACCAAAGTTTTTAAGCCGACTAAAATTAAGACTTGTCTGAAATGATCAGGAGGTCTGACTCAAGGGTGACTACAAGAAATAACAAGATCAGAGTATCCTTTGTACTGGATACAAACAAAAATGTTGCATTTTCCCCTGCTAGGGAGCTCGCATTTACATATAAAAGGCATACACTTAACTGTAATTAGCAAAAATAATAGGTGGCTAACAGCAAACTGGCATCTGCCAGCATCTGGTCTCTGCAACAATTTACTTCTTTGGTCCAAAAATGGGAAGGAAATATAAAACACAAATAAGAAGCCTTCCCGTGTGCCCCCAAAAATGAGTTGACCATCTACAGCAGGCACACAGAATTAATATTAGAGCTGAATCTCTCCTCCAGCACAAACATCACTCCCCAGGGAGACTCGAGCAGAGGAAGGAGCTGCACAGCTGTGGGAGAGCAATGGGAACTGAGTCTAATCCTGGGGTCACTGCTGGGAGTCTGGCCCAGGAGGTCAACCCTGCAGAAAGCTGTGCAAGGAAAGGGACAGCTCTTCAGTTCACACAAGGCTGGAAGCTTTCCATGAAATCTTTTTTTCCACCACATCATCAAAAAAGTCCTCAACTTGCATCTCATTTACAGCAGATGGAAGATGTCAGTCACACCTGACCTGCATTTTCCTTCAAACCTCTCCTCCAAATCAAGTTTCAGCATTCCTGCTTGAGCAACCTGCTCTAGTGGAAGGTGTCCCAGCCCATGGCAGGAGCTTGGAGCAGGATGGCCTTTAGGGTCCCTTCCCACCCCAACCACTCTATACTTATTCCCAATAATGGCAATACACATACTTTGGTGTCCTTAATCTAAAAAACAACAACAACAAAAAGATTCAATTTTACTTTTTTTCCTTTCCTGGTATCAATTTACAAAACTCCTTCATCATGATGGAATGGGAGATGAAGAGGAACCTGTGTTGCAGTACCCTTGTCCCTGGTGGAAATATATGGCCTAGGACTGAAGAATTTCTACTCCAGGTGCCCAACTGCAAATACCAGTAAAAGTCAGCAGAACGGTGACTGCTGAATTTGTCCCAAAAAAGTTTTTGCTGCTGTGTCTAACTCCAAATGAGTTGAATTAGGAGCCACTGCTAAAATAAGTAAGGTTTAAATATAACTTTCCTGTGGGTTTTTCGTTTTCTTTTTAATTAAATATCTCACCCTATTAAAAAAATCATGAAAATATAAAAAAAAAGTCCTTAATCCAAATCCAAAAGTTCACATATGCTTTTAGGCACTGCTAATCAGAATTTTTTCTCTCTCAGTAATATTTTATTTATTCCACTCGGTACTTTTGAGGACAAATGAACACACTCATATTTGGCAAAGTAAGCAAAATATGAAAAAATTAGGACAAAGCAGTTTTAGATGATAATTTTATTATGTCCTTTACTATTAGGGATAAATTCTAAAGCAAAACACAAGACTTGTTTTATTCTCTATACCCAAATAATAAAAAACAAATGTTTACAATGTCAGGATGCTACCTGGTCAACCTACTGCTAAATAGCAACAGAGTTGACAATTTTACAACTAAGGGACCTGAATGAAAGGGCTTTTACTGTAAGGACATGAAAAATCATTAAGCCTGTACAAAAATTTTAAAGCTGTTCTTAAAAAGAACAGGTCTTGAAGCTGATGTGGTCTGAATGACTCACACAAACCACCATTAACAATGTTAAAAAAAAATAAAGATTAAACCTGACCATGTGTTTCTAAGGAATTCTTAGTATTTCTTCTTCTCAATAAAATAAGTGCGACATCAGATGATTGTTTTATCAGGCTCTGAGCATACAATGTGCCTGTTCTCTATTAATCCAAGAGCTTTTCCTTCCCAGGGATTCAGAGGAAAACAGATTAACAACAAACTGTGGATGTAGGAAAGAGCTCTGATTCTGTCATGTGCAGAGTCTTTAGCAGCACTTCAGAAAGGCAAAGTGAGAGGAGCAAGTTTGTGGCCACAGACAGAATTAACATTTTCCTTCTGGAAAAGGGAATAGCAGCAGGATTTCTGTATCAAACTGCTGCTCTGTTCATTTGTAACAGTAATTCATTACTGTTTTTCTAATAAATGACTAATGAAGATGTAGGTTAAGATACATCAGTTGCTCTTGAAACGTGCTAGGTGAGAAAACTTACAATTCAGGTAAAATTAAATTCCAGTTTTTAACTGTAGAAGGATATCTTAGGGAAACACACAAGTAAAGGAAGAATTGAATACAAAGCTACAAGAAAAAAGGAGACTTTTAATATCTTCCTAACTTGACAGTGTCCTAAGCACTTCTTTATTTTCAGTGTGTACAAGTAAAAACTAAGAAAATATCATGTTCATATTGACATATTCCATATTTGTTCTAAAAGAATTTCTTTTCTCTAAAAAAAAGCAGAAATTAAAGAGTGAAAATAAGGTACACTAAGGAAGGAATGAAAACGGATTTGATAACCACAAAAGCCAAGCAGAAAAGAATTTATATAGAAGAACAAGTCATAAAAGAAGCAGAGCTGGCAGCAAGGACCAAAAAAACCCAAAAAACCCACCAAGCCCAGAACAACCACTACCAACAAGAGATGAGGACAGAGTGCATTAATTAACTTAAAAGAGCAACAGGAGGGGGAAAAACCTTGGCAATTTGGTGTTTAGCATCAGTTTTTCCACTACCAATGCATACTGCAAGTCAATTAAGATCTTCCACATAGATTAATCATTGTATGTTCGTGATTTTTTTTAATATGATCCTAAATGTAATCAGATGTGCAGTGAACTTGCTGTATGTTATGTACAGAACAGTCAAAAAGAGAAAAAAAAAAAAAAAAAAAAAAACCAACCAAAAAAAAAAAAACTAAAGAAACCTAATCTAATTATGCTGGAGGAAAGTCCTAATACCTACAAGCTTTATAGTGGTTTAAATCATGCTTAAACCAATTTACCACCATGTAAAAATTTCCTTCATTAAGCTAAATTTCCCCATGTCTGATTTAAAACAGCTGAAGATTTATCTATATTAGCTCTTTCCTCCAGGGTAATGTTAATCTACATAGAGTAGAACAACAAAGCCCAATAACCACGAGAAACAGGGAAAAAATAGGAGTTTATTGAAGGTGAGCCTAGATGTGAGCCACAGATGAAACCACCTGGAATTATCTCCTCCTAAACTCCACTACAAACACTCCTCAATGACCACCCACTCCAAATGCTGACTGTTCTGGCAAGACTGGCAATGGATGAGATGATTCTTGGATGAGATGTTCCTTCTGCGCCTGCTGACTAGACAGGACTTCATTCCTGATGTTTTGGAGTTTAAAGCCCACATACACTAAATTATACATGGTAAAATTGAAGACAAGGGGCAATGCAGCAGCAGGAAATGCTCTTGATGCCCAAATTCCTTTGTGTCTGTGCAAATGAACATTGTAACCTACACCTGGGAAAAAGCTGACTCCGAAGATTTTGTTAATTCTGTCCCACTCAAAATGGTTATCAGAGCAAGGAGGGTCAACTTGCATCTCATAAAGTCTCATTAGGTCTGAGGATTAATTTGATCCCTGTTTATCATGTACAAATAAACCATTTCTTATTTACCTTTACTTATTAAATGCAGAACTTCATACTTGTCATAACATCCATTGTCAGTCATCCACTTCTAAAGCATTACAAGGCAACTCTGCACATATCCAGAGTTGTGTAAAACCTCAAGGGACTCTCACCAAGTATCCTTCCACCTTTGGCAAATACTTTGCAGTCTTGGTGTTCCAGTAGGAACTGGAATATTGTATGTGAAAGCAAAGGGAAAAAAAACACTAAGACTTTTAATAATCCCTTCATAGTTTCCCCAGACATTACCTTATCAGTTAGTGAAAAGTAATTAACACTGGAGTAGAGACTGACCTTTACTGCATGGCATTCACTTAGATTAGGTGGAAATAAAAATTACACGTGAGATAAAGAGCTTGATTCAGGTGGAGCTATTAACTATGTCAACCACTGCACAGGCATCCAATATGAGACAGCAAATGACAGCCTGAACTAATCTACAGCTGCTGAATTTCAGAAGGCCTGAATGGTTCCCAGTTTTCACATTTCTCTGTATTTCTCTTCCCCCTAATGTTTTTTTTTTTATATATGCTAAAGTTGTAATCAACTCCTCTGAGACAGAACAGTCCTCCCCTGTAACTGTGCACCCCCAGCAGAAGGGAACTACTGCAGTACCAACAAGGATTGTGCCCTCCCTCAGGGACTCACCTAAACAAAAAAAAAAGGCACAGAAAATTCAATCTGGTATTAGATCACAGATGCACAGGCGAAATAATTTTCTAGGGTTGTGTGTCAGCGTGTCCCAGCAGAGTCCCTTCCACTCCAGCAGTCAATGGGCACAGGAGCAGCCATAAGCAGAGCCCAGAGAAGTCACCACCCCACCAGGAGCTGGCAAACACAACCCAGTCCTCTCCAGCTGCCCCGGGGCAAAGATTGCAGGTGTCAATTAATTTGGCTCTCAGTGATCAAGGATTAGGGAGGAGTGGTTCCAACACAGGCAACAGAGAGATGGAGGAGCTTCTTTCAGCTACTGAGAGTGAGAGTAAGCTTAGAGTGGGCCTTGATGAGATTAGTGAGGTGACACAACAGCTTCTTGCTGCCCAGAGAAGTTATTTGCTCTCCTCTCTCCCACACAAAACTGTGCTCTCCCTTTTTCCCTAGTGCCACTCTGGAGATTCTCTGCTGTCTGGGGCAGCTGATCCAGCTCCCTAAAGTAGCAGAAACCACACCAGTGGGGAGGATTGGTGAGGGAGGAATGAAGGGATACAGAACAGGGAGTGACCGCTGGGATAGCAAGAAGCTCACAGGTGTATCCTGGCAAAGCACACCCTGAGCAGAGTGGCAACAATAGAGGCATCTATTCCAGAAACAGAATATCAGAAAGAGAAAATCAGTTTCTATTAGTTATTAGAAAAATTCTGCAAATACCACGTTAAAATCTCTAGAATTTTTTCTATTTAAAACTTACTTTATCTCTCCCAATGGGAAGTGGCATAGCTGTGTAAAGGTTTTTTCTTCCATCAAACACTGGTTTGCGATCCCCAAAAATCTGGGTTTTAAAGTGCTGAACCATATGCTCCACTATTTCTCTGAAAATGCAAAAAGATTAAGTTAATCCAACTTTTTACTTTGAATGATAAGTAGCAGACGAGTACTAACACTAATATTTACCAACAGAGGCATTAGGTAAATGGAAGGGTTGTCCACTCCTGCCTATTAAAAGCAAGATTTGTTTGACTGATCTGAACTGAAAGCAACCTTTCCACAGACTAAACTGTTTTCTTGAAACTCCTATTTTTAGGCTTTTTTCAGGTATAAACTTTGCTTCCTCTTTTCTGTGACCTACTGGAAGTGGTGAAGTGAAAGCTCACGCTCTCTCAAGCTTGAAACAAGGGGTGCATGGTAGATCCTGGGGCTTCAGCTCCCCTGTCCTACAGCCCTTCCTGCAGAGGACCCCGGACCAAAAGCTCAGCAGCCTGAGAAGCTTTCAAAACTATCATTATCCCAGCTTACAGCCCCAGTGTCAGGACAGCAGTTTATGCCAACAATGAGAGCAAAACGTTTTGCAGCCCCCTGAGAAAAATTATTTTTAAATCCATTTTCTTTCATACACACAAAAAAGTTGGGATCCATCCAACAAGAGTGGGTATGTGAATTCAGTGGAGCTGTGAATATTAAAAGTACACATTCATTTAGGAGTAGATGGAATTCGGTTCCATTTTTGTATGAATGGGGAAACCACTCACACAGCTCTTGTCAAACCACAGTGTTTACACACTGGTCATCCAAAGCAGTTTAGCAGTCAGGGAGAGGTCAGCTGGAATAATAACATTCTTTGATGCCAAAGGCCTTTTGGTCCCAATGTCCCAAAGAGACATCCTTCAGTCTACCTGAGTAATACCCAAAATCCATCAGCAGGCTGCAATCTTAACACACAGTCGGGGGAAAAGGGCATTAAGAGGTTAAAGTGACACAGAAAAGAAACCACTGCTCCTCCAGCACTGCTGACAACCACCAGCTCACAGATGCTGCAGCTTCATGCATCCTCACTTGGCAAAGTAATTAACCCAGTACTCATGTAGTTATCACAGTACTGCAAAATCTGAAATGAAACTGAACTCATTCGAAAAAAGAATTAAGACTGTTTCAATAGGCAATTTCTTTGCTGTGTCCCGGGGTTTATCTTAAAATAAGATGTGGCCACTGAAAGAAACTCTGACCTCCTGCAAAGCATGAATCAAACCTGACCCAGTAATATCTGCCGCAGGTCTGCAGGGTCTGACTGAACAAGTGTGCAACTGGGAGGCTGGGAGGAACTTTCAACCTTGAGTTTAAGATTGAGCATGGAAACCCCACACTGCTGAGCAAGTTCTTCTGATTGTAAACTGCTTTATATAAAAAATGAACACTTCCACTTAGTTAATGTTTTCAAGCTTCAAACCACATCCACAATTAGCAACGGTGCTTCTCAGCTGTGGGTGGAGATATTTTTATGAAAAATAAGCTATTTTCTCCATGACAAATTAAAAGGAGAATTATTTACCACTTCACTAACTTCAGCCCTTTGGGACGACTGTTCTGCCAAGCTCATGCAAGCTCACCAAGAACACTGGACTGGCAACTGCAGGCAGAGTTCACCTTGCACAAATCCTCAAAAATTAAATTGAAATCACTCCCAGTGCAGAACCAGACTCACATTGCCCATTCTGCCTGTCCAGCTACCCAAACAGATCTGGCCTTTCTGCCACATGTACAGAATTGTAGCCACACTGTATTAATTCAGGAGCACCCTGTCCCAGCTGTGTGTTTTCCAGTCCTGCTCCAGCTCATGTCTCAGTGTAGAATTTGCATGTGCAGTGGATACACCCTGCAGTGGGGTCTGCAGGGTCACAGTAGAAGCTGGAGTAAAACTGAAGAACAAAGCTGACCCAGATGAGGGAGTAGAGCAAAAAATAAAATCTCACTCTCTCTTTTCTAGAGCTTATATCATATAAAGCAATGATAAAAACTACTTACTATATACCTGTAAATTATAAAACCAAAATACTAGAAACCTGTAAGCCAGCTATAAAAAAACATCATTCAGAATTGGTTTATATGTGCATCCTGCATAGTCATATATATATATATATTTGCACACACAGAAACACAGGACCAAAAAGGTCACAGCTCACCAGGTACAGGTGAGTATAGGTACCTCTATAGAATAGAGCAGTAAGTGCTCAAAAGGAATAAAACACACTTCAGTATGTGAATCCAAGTTGTATTCCTACCACACTGCACTGAGAAACATCCACCACACCACTGCAGAATGCATCTGTGGCATCACTGCTTACTGCAAAAGGCATTTCATATCTGTAATCTGTATCTGCTCCTGTCACCACAAGAGGAGTGACTAACCTGACCAAGCAGAGCACATCATTAGCTGGCACTGGAAGAAGAACTTTCTACTGAATAGAATTTGCCTCTCCAGTGAGAAAAGCTGCTTAGGGTTTGCAGCAAGCACCCCCACACTGGAGTGTAAAGGGAGGTGTTCACACAGAAAACACACACAAGCTGTGCAGCACTTGGCTCCCAGAGGAGCTAGAGGCAATGTGGATCAGGCAGCAGCAGCTGGGGTGGTGGCTGGGGTAGCAGTTAAGGAAGCAAAGCTCTCACAGCTCCCCTTATGAAAAAAAGGGATTGCTCCAAGTGTTTTGCAGTGCTCCAGTGCAGAGAGAGCATCTCAGTGACATCTGCAGCTGCCCTTGGCAAGAAGAGAATTCAGCTTCATACACTTAACAAGGTGTTTGCTTTTAAAATTAACCTCAGCTCTTGACTAGCTGAAAAATTAAACTTATAATAAATCACTACAGGAAGGAAAAAAAAAAAACAAACAGGGAAGCAAAGCACAGTGATGCTGCTTTGTGAAAACACTATCATTACCAGCTCCTCAGTGTAACAATGGAGAATGCCCTCAGGTTTATTAATTCACACTAGGAAATCTGTGGCTTTCGGGTGGCTTTTTTGACTCCACGCTGTTTATTTTCATGACTGCATATTCCACCCATGTGACCTTTTTTAACAAAGAAAGGCTTTGCTCTTGAATATATAAACAGGCCATTCCAATCCTCTACAGTCAAGGTGTAGTTATGATGATGACACTTGTGGTTTCCAGTCGATGCCAAGTCTCATTCTCAAGTTTCACTTCTGGCAACGCTGCTTCTTTTTCAAGTCAATGAAGTTGCACACTCTAACAGGGCACAGGTGCCAAGTGCAAGACCTGGCTGCTTGTTTCCCTGGACAGCTGAGCCGTGTTTTCACCTTGCTATCTGTTTCGGGAGCATAGTTTTCCCTTATATAGAATCTACTGATGAAGGATAATTTCTTACCTGCTTCAGTAACTCCATAATCCTCTCCCACAAACAAACGGGTTTTGCCTCGTCTTGTGAAAAGGAAAGGTGGGAAAACAAGGTGGTGACACCAGCTCAGAAAGGAGCTGAAGGACTTTAGCCAATTACACTCCAATATTTAACCAGGTAATAATAAATCATTTTTATCAAGTTGGTTTATACTGACCCAGCTTCAAGAGAGCTAATACAGCTTATCCACCTGCTACCACTGGCTTCAGTCAGCAGCATCTTAAGGCTCTGACAAAATCAATCCAAACAAAGACTTGGAGGAAAAAACCGAAAAGGATATGCGTGTCATGTTAATGCAAGTGATCAGTACAATTCCTGATTAAAGCCAGACACATCTTTACAGACATCAGTGAGGGCACCTGGCTCCAGCTTTTCAAAGAAAAACAAGACTGCAAAAAAACTGAGGAAAGGCAAAGTGCAATGTTACCTGTTAACTCTTCTAGGACATTTTTCTGGCTTTATATCCAATTCATAATGATAGATATCTATTTTAGGAATGTCCATTTCAAAGAAGTTGGCCTGCAGTTTGATTGTTCTCCCAGAAGTGCCAAAATCTGGTCGAGGAGGAGGTTTGAAGGCATATCCTTGTACTGGTGGTGGCAACGGGGGAGGAGGTGTGAGCACTGCAAAAGAGAGAAAGCACAACTTAAGCATCAGCTGTCCCAAATTGACATTTCAGCAAATGTACAGGCTGTTGGACCAGTGAAGCCTAGCACATTTAAACCATGACTTTTTAAACAACTTAAAATTTTTTTAAAAAGCCCAAACCCTGCTTCCAGGAGACCATGAATCCTTTTTTTTTTTTTTTTCTCATTCTGGTTCATAATTTGTTGTATTTCCTAGCCCCAGTTACTGAAAAAAAAATAAATCTTAAAATCAGTTACATTTTCCTATATCACAAGTTAGCTGGGTGGGAATTTCACAGGCCAAGAAGGAAGTCAAGAACCAAGACCCTCCTTGCAGGGAAGAATGTTCATTTTCAAACAGATCTAACTACATTTATTTCTGCAAACACCTATAAAAATGGAGTTTCCACCACTTTCCTCCATGCTGCAGCTCTCTGTATTAGAATTACACCATATCCTACTGCCTCCTTCACACAGAAAACGGAGCAAATACTCTACTGCTGCTGTGCTCAGTTCCTGTGCTCAATCATCAGCTGTTGCTCAAAGTGAAGCAAAGCACAATGGCTGTTTGCTGTTGTTTCAATTCAGGAAAGCCCATTAAAAAACCACAGAAAAGTGTGTAAGGTACCAACTTGGGTATTCAAAACTCCTGCAGTCTCAGTGCTCAGGTGTTCTGTGCTCTGGAGCAACAACAACCTGCAGCAAAATCTTCACATGTGAAATAACCCAGGAGGTTTCTCATTACTTATGTAAGAAGCCAGGTGTGGTTTCCTAAGATTATCACATTCAGCTCCCTGCTAGCCCAGAAACAATCACATCCCTTCATTACCAGGTCAGTCACCAGTTTTCCACCCTGCTTTCTCTACTGGAAAGCTGTTCCAGAACTGTGATGCTCTAATGCTCAGAAAATGTCCTTCCATTTTTATTTTTTTGTTGGCAGGCTATATTTGGTGGCCTTCATATTGAGTACTCCTGACTGTACTTCTGGATTTAAACCAAATACCCATTTAATACTAAATTCTAGACTGTACTCCTTCTGTTAGTCCCTGCTCATAAATCAGGCGTCATCATTCTCATCCTTCCAGTCAGTTTTTCCCGGAGAGGACTAAGTGATAACCACACTGGGGGCTTCCATCTCTCACGTGAAAAAGGCAGATTAATGAGCCCTTAAACTGCTTTTGCCTGCTCTATCACTGTCTTGTAAAGGCCATCCAGTGACCACTCAGGGCATGAGCACCCATTTCAGTTGCTTATGATCATCTCCCAATTCCCTATTCACTACCAGCTATATTATCTTTAATATATCTACTTTTCTAATCCATATCTATTAACCTGCTTTCTGAATGATGCTCAGTCACCTTCTCCTGACAATGCCTCCTGCACCACCACGAAATTTCACATACCTATTACAAACATTTATGCAGTGTTGCTAATGAAATAATAAGACCATTCCCAACATTAGTAGCATCAATTCTCAACTTTACCCCTCAACACTTCCCAAGGCCAGTTTCCCACTCATGAGTATCTCCCTATTTTTACCACCCTACTAACAGCACCAATTTCCCCCTGCTCCAAGTACTTATTCAGATTTGACACTAGGAAAATGATAGAGGGTTTTGTTATTATTTTTTGAAGATCTTGTTTCTGATCTTGTCTCCCACATATATTCTACAGCATCCACCCTTTTAATTCAGGCTACTGAAATCCAATTTCCTTTTTTCCCTCCCTTTTATAAACATTGCTGTTAAAGACCGTGGTTCTCTAACACTAACTCGATCAACACATTAAAGTCGCTTCTTGCTGAAGATCTGCATTTCTATAACCTAAAACTTAATGTTTCAGTACTTCAGCTTTGCCTTCAATGGCAAGATAGCAATTTTCATTTGAGTATTATTCATCCACGTTGCTTTTGCAGTGTCAACAGCTGCCCTGAAGAATGGAGCCAAATATCACCTTAGCTCTTATCTGTAACCCAGTCTTGCCACGAGCAGCCCATCTGCCTCTGCATCTGACCTTACCCACCTCCATCCCTCCAGGCAAGACAAAGCACCCAGCTCACTGATTCTGCTCAACCTTTGGCTTTTTTCTGAATTCCTACACATCCTGACTTCTGAGACATCAATTTTCATCTTTTCCCAACACTTCCAGGCCCTCTGTTGACTTCATGTTTTTCTGATGGTGATTAACTCGCTCAGGTGGCCCTGCAGTCACCAGAATCCTCCTGTCTGGTGTGAGAAATTCAGTGTCTGTGTCATTCAGTGGAAAGTATCCTCCGCTGTAGCTAGGACACCTAACAAAGTTATTGACAGCATTTTCACTACAGCTGCGAAGTAACAGAAAAAACACCCCCACAAATATTTGTACTTGCAATATACCAAAGGTTTCTGTGATCCTCCTCCAAATCTGATCAAGAGGATTGGCACAAAGCAGCCACCTCTACTCCTCCAGAATCCTGTTTGCCATCACTTCCACCTCCCCACCCCCTCCAAAATCTTAAAATAATCTGTCTACCACATACATTTTCAGTCACTCTGCTGCTGAATCCTTTACAGATCACCACTGCACGCATTTTTATTTCCATCTTTCCGTAACAGAACATTCCCATTTGAAATTTATGTCCTAGTCATTAACTTTATTCTGTGATTTTTGTGTATTTCCATGATTCCCACAATGCCACCCATCATAAAATATTTTCCATTTTCTGTCCAGGCTCCTGCATTTTAACATTTCCATTTCTTGTTATCCACACTCTGCATTCCACATTGCCTTACCACTATTACCTGGCTAACTGTTATCACAATATATTGATTTCCCTTCTCCTTCCTGATGATTTTAAGCCTTCTAACATTTCTGCATCTACTGCCACATGCTAATTCCACTGCCCTTCCTCTTCTGTGCCAGATTTGGTACATCATGACTAATTTTCAAATGACAAAAATATTAAACTTAAAAATTGGAAGTACAAAGAGAAGCATGATGGAAGGGACACGTGAACCTCACAAGCTATGCTGCCAATTAAGTAATTCTGTAATTAAGCAATACATCTTGCCTCTGTTTTAAAATGGGATTGTTTAGTGCTTCACAGGGGCGTAACAAAGCCGTATCTGTAAGTGTTCAGGGATCAACACAAACACATGTTGCTCAATAACACCACTGCATTCCTCCACTGGAGTTTTAGTGACAAACAGTGAATAAAAGTGAGGGTTCAGCTCCATTTTTGAGAATAAGATGAAATGCTGAGAGAAGCACAGACTCCTGGGGAAAGATGCGAATGCAGTTTTATAACCTGCATCACTCAGAGAGATAAAAAGCACCAAGCTGCCCAGAAACCAGGACCACTGCCACCCTCTATTTCATCCTAAACAGTTTTTTCAATTATTTGGGTTTTACGATCCAATTAAAGAAAAGAAAAAAAAAAAAAAAAAGTGGGGGGAAGCTATTTCTGGCTCAACTCCCAAGGCAAAACTTATTTAGGGCAGGGTGTTGCTTCAAGGAGATAAGTCCTGTTTATTAAACAGCAGCGGTGACCCGATAAGCGCTCAACCTACATTTCTGCCGCCTGAAACAGGCACGTATGTGTCAACTACAGCACCGAGGGATGGGACCTGGACTCCGAGGGAGAAAAACTAAATATTGCAATCACTGAGCTGAATTCACTTCTTGGATTCCTGCCTCAAATCAAGAAAACAAAATCAAAACTATCTTGTGTAGAACTTACTACAGCAAGTGGCTGTGAAGGGTAGAATCACGAGATACTGAATTTGGTGCTAACAGAGCACAGAAATAAGGCTTGACCTCCTATCAAAACATGATAGAAGCCTTCAGTCTTGATCAGGTGGTAAAATTGCTGCATTCAAAGTGATTCAGCTGCCCTGTTCAAACACTCCTGCAAAATTCCCATCATTCGCCCACTTTTAAATGCAACAGAAGCTGTATCAACACAGGAATATTTTCCTTAGTGCCAAGGTTCCTACTAGGAAGCTTTTGCAGCCTGGTGAGGTGTGTTACAGAGCATAGCACTGGGCATCTGAGATAGAAGTGATGCCCTGCCCAAGGAAACCTGCCAAGATTCATGCAGAGAGGCCTTCATGGACACAGATGCTGCTTCTGGAGGAAGTATTTCAAAGCACTGGAAATCTACATGCATTCCTGGATTTTACTTTTAAAGTGCTGTCAAGGAAAGAAGGGATTAGAAAAAGATGAAAGACTAATAAACTGGAGCATCCATGTGATAAGTATGGAAGCTCCTCACTCATTTGACAGATGATAAAATGAATAATTTCAGAACATTTCAGCCTTGATATGATGATTGAGACCATCAAGAGCCCCATTTTCAAGGTGTGAATTAAGGTGAGCTGGGTGTGGAATAATGGGGTGCCCGTATACTGTCTTTAGGCTTTTATCAGGAAAGAAACCAGACTTCCTATTATAATTCATCCCATCTACATAAACTAAATGTTCATAGCTATCAATCTTAAAAGCAGCAATTTCTACCAAAAAAAAAAAAAATCTGGAAAAGACAGATATCAGAAAAATTACAGTCTTGTGGCAGCTTTATGAAATGGAATTAGCAATCAAGCAAAATTACTCTGTCAAAAGATGGGGGGGAAAGGTGGTGGTAGAGGAAAGCTTGGATAATCACAGAAATGCTGCGTTAGTAGAAATAATTTTTGCTAATTGAAAGTTACGGCAAGCACAAGGCTGGCTGCTCTTATGCCTGCACATTACTGAGGATCAAAATCAGAGATAAAAGTGATTCAGGGAGTGAGCAGGCCAAGACACTCCTAGTCTATAAAAGTGTGAATGAGCCACACACTTTGACAAGCTTCTACTCCAAAACCCACACAATTATGTAATGATGGTTTTTCAGGACCATGTGCTCCACAAACATTTCCCAGACTTGGAGCATTCATTTCTTTGTCCGTTCACCATTTTTTAAAAGCTTAACTGCTGGCCTGCTCAGCATGCTGCCAGTCAGCATTAAACTTGCACACTGGAGATTTTTTAGCAAAGAATTATGCAATTTTAAAGTGCAGTCAGGAGGCCCAATGAGTTACTAAATCAGAAGGGGCCAACGAGTTGCATGGAAGGGCTTGTCGACACAGGAAATATCTGAGCATAATTACACCAGTGCAATTATATCAATAAGTTTCCTTGTGTGGCAAGTCCTAACTCATATTTAATAATCAGGTGATGTTTTCACACTCTCAGTAGGTTTTAGCACTGGGCTCATGCAATCTATGTCTGCTAAGGAGAAGACCTCTCCAAAACCATTTTCTAAAAATATATAATCCCTAAATGGAACTAAAGTGAAGGAAGCTTTATTTGAAAGCATCACTTTGGGTTAAGGTTTCCAATATCAGATAATAGGGCTGCTCTTCCACATCATCACTAAAGGTGTTTTAGGTACAACCACTGTGCACATTCACTGCTGCCTCCAGGACAGTCACTGATGCCCTCACACAGACCCAGCGAGGATGCAACCTTTGCTCCTTGGGCAAAAAGGGATTTAATAACTTGTCCTCAACTACTGCGCAGCTACTTTGCCTCCAGAACTGAAGGAAATAAATAATGATAAATGTGTTCATCATGACCAGGTTAAAAGAACGAAGACTGGCAAAGGAACAGCCTCCAGCAGCTGCTGCAGAGAAGCAACAGGATCATGAACACAGAACAACCATAGGTGGGAGAGACCAGGCTGACTTGTCAAGTTTTGAATATCTTAAGGACAGAAGTTGCCACAAACACCTCTTACAATCTGTTCCACCCACCATGGTAAAATAAACTTGTCTTCTACTCAAACTGGAGTTTCCTGTGCTCCAGCTTCTGCCCTGTTCTGGTGCACCTACCACAAAGTCTGGCTCCATCTGCTCCAAAGGTTCCCATGAGCCAGTTGTAAAGCTGGAAGAGCACTCATTCCTCTCCTCCTCCTAAGGCTCAACACCCTGATTACCTTCACCTCTCCTGGTGTGCCACCTGCTCCTTCCCCCTGTGCCCTGTCACAGGGCTTGCAAAAGGGTCATGTCCCCTTCTGAAGTGCTCTTTGAAGTGGGAGAAAAGGAGACTTGGAGAGGGGACACCCACACCAGGGGAAGCAGGATTTCCACAGATAGTTATTTAACTACCAGTAATAAAGGGAGTTCAGAAAGAATGGGGAAAACACCCAGTAGAGATTTGACAGGATCTGTGCAGAGTTTTTATGTATTTTAGTCACACATACATAGTTAGAGCAAGAAAAAAAAAACAAGGGAATTCAGCCTTTTCTTTTTAGGACCCAACTGTAGAAAAACTTGGGGCTGTCTTCAAATTCTCTGTAACTTCTGGCTTTCTGTTAAGAACCGTTAGGGAATGATAGGAGAGAGGCTGGCAGTGTTTTCTGTGAGATAAGAGAAACTCAAAGCTGCAGCTCCTAGTGCCTTGATATTTTGGGACAGAGGAATCGACATGGAACCTGTAAGTCTGTCTGCTGCTCATGAAGGATTCATTTAGAGCATGGAAACCAGAGGCTCTTCAGTCAAGCTATAGAATTCTTGATTAGATAATGCACAAGAAAGTGTTACAGACTTATCTATTAATCTCCAGGAATTCAACAAACCACAAGGACAGCAGAGGAGATGATGTAATCAGATTTTCAGTTATCATCTTTGACAAAACATCTTTCTAAAGGTTTCTTCTGGTCCCTCAGTGAGCAGCTACCACACTTTCTGACCACAGCACATTGCACATGCCAGGTGGACTACTACAAAAAAAGGGTTGGTTTAATACTGATGAGCAAAATGAACAAGTTGTCCTCATATTTGGTCATATTTTAAAGTCCTCTTGCATGACTACTGAGATGTTTGATGCTACTCTGCCAGATTGCTTCCAATTTCTTATTGCTGTAGTATGAAACTAAATACCTTAACAGAGAGTGAAGTGTCAGATAACCAGAATGTCTTCATAACTGTAATCCCATTATGTTCAGTAGACTACTCCAAACATCATTTTATGATAATTGTCACTTCCTGTGAAAGAACTCAAGCAAGATTAACCTCTCAAGTCAACCCTTTTACCTACTGAAAGATGTCCCTGCCCATGGCAGGCAGGTTGGACAGATGATATTTAAAGGTCCTACACAACCCAAACCCATTCTATGATGATTTTGTCTGGAATTAGGAGTCAGTTACAGATCTTCGCTCCATTGGTTACCATGATGCCTTTTTTGACCTCTGTAAGATACAGACATGATCTCTTCACGGTGCAGGAGTGATGTGATTCCACTGAGACCAGAATCACTCCCAGACACCCAACGGTGTGAGCTGCACTCACAGATCAAAGGGAGAAGTCAGACATCAATCCAGTTTGCTTTTAAGTCAGGACCGCATTTCAAAGAACATGTAAGAACAAAGAAATGAAGAGGAAGAGATTCAAGGCTCCAGCAGAAAGCAGCAGACAAGAAACTAAGAACGGTTCTTTCCAGCCCACAAGCTGCTTCTGGACAATGTCAACTAGCAAAGGACAACAAGTGTTAGTACTTTGCTTTCCTCCCACAACCTCCTTGCAGCCTTGACCTTCAAAGTCAGCCTCCAAATTTCTGAATACCAACAAGCTGCTTCTCACCACCTACAAGTGGGGTGAGGAGTGGCAGAGCACCACCAGAGCACCCAAACTGCAGTGCTCACAAACCAGGTGCCTTAACCGATCCCTGCACATTGGAATTTTACCAAGGTCTCCACAACCCTTCTGAAGGGCCACAGAGAAATGCTTTTAATTACAAGCTGCAGTTTGAATTAAGTCACCCAAACAGTGAGCCTCATCCAAACAATGGAGGGATGCTTACGGCCTTACCCACAAGTCAGCAGCCCAGTTTGA
The DNA here is from genome assembly GCF_009819655.1 of Sylvia atricapilla. NCBI lineage: Eukaryota > Metazoa > Chordata > Aves > Passeriformes > Sylviidae > Sylvia > Sylvia atricapilla. The sequence continues at coordinate 148,935,875 of NC_089140.1, forward strand.
AGTTAAATGTGAATTCAAAGTACAAATAACTCCATCCTCAGACAAACCTCTACTCAATGAAGGGGGAAATGGAGAACATTCTTAGTGCTATTTATCACATTTGACCATCATGATTTCATTCCCTTTTCCATGCCTTAGAAAATGATGTTGAACTAATTCCAGATGTCTTTCCTAACAATTTGAAACACAGAATATAGTGGTATTTTCTGCACTCATAAAGAGCACTGCCTCCATTCAATACAATCTCTGTTCTTTGCCATTTCAAAAGACCCAAAATGAATAAACACATCTTTTAAGAGGAACAAAAAAACCTCAACCTACCTACTAGCAGCTATCGCTCCCTTCAGGCTGCTTCTCCTCTAAAGAAGGTAAAACCAGAAATTCCAGTATTCACCATCCACATTATCCCTCCCTTAAACCTTGTTTGCATTAAGTTAGGAAAGAAACGTGTCTCCCCCTCCTTCTGTACTAACCTGACACTTGGAATTGCAGAGTGTTGGAAACATCTAACCCACCCTTCACAGGTGTTACTTGTTTTCATTTTGCGTCCACTGCAGGCTGGTAATGCATGACTTCTTCATACAGTCAGGATTGATCCTCCCAAAAAATTTAACACACAGACTGAAGTTTCCATCACTACCTGGTGTGAACATGAGACAGATAAGCAATTCCACTCAGTCCCCAGGAGCCACAGTAAATCCAGCTGCTGCCAGGTGCAGAGCTGAGCTCAGACAGGGGTACACGGCCCCAGCCCCATCATTAGGTACTTCAACACCTTCTGCACACACCAGCTGCCATCACACAACACCAGGAGAACTGTACAGCTCACCCTGACACTCCATTACCTCCACATCTCAGGCTTTCAGAGATTTTTTTTTTCTTCCTCAGAAGTAGTAAGAATGGTCTCTGCATTACAGCCCACGAGCGGATGCTGGATAGATTAAACCCCTGAACCAGAGTCAGAGTTCTCAGCAGTGCTGCTTCCCCCAACACCTTTCCCTTCCCTACCATCACACCATCATGCCTCTCCTGCATTTTTAGAGCCATCCGTGCCCACATGCACACCAGCTCCACTGAATTAACGAGCTCTGATGGCTTGGGCTCTATTCCATGGCCACTGGCATGGTTTTCCATGGCTTTCCTCACCAGCTGGAACTGGTGCCACAGAGGCCCCAGATCCACGTTCCCTGTGGGACTCACATTGTGCACAACTTAATGAAACACAGAAGTGATTGTCCTCAGCTAACTAAAGAAAGAAGCTTGGATGGTTCTGCTTGAGTTGCACCTTTGCAAGCACATTTCATACCCACACAGACTTTGGCTAGCAGTGCTTTTGTGCAAGATCTAAAAATTAAAATAAGTTGTCTTCATTCCTAAAAACCTTTTAATATACAAAACTTAACTGTAGAGCTGTAACTCAAAAGCAGTCATGTCTTCCTTGAAAAAAAAATCTTTTCCCATACCCACATGAGATTAATCTACAAACACATGAACACTCCCATGGTCCAGTTTCAGAATACAAAATTCCCAGTTAAGAGCTGAGGTAATGCTTTATTTTATCATTTCAGATAGTGAAAGCAGCTGTAGCAGCATCTTCAACATGCAGTAGTATCTCCTGTGGTTTCCTGAGATAGGGTTGTGGTTTTCAGCATCACTGCAAAGAGGGCAAAATGCAGGTTCCTAATAGTGGAATAACAGAGATATTACAGAGTGTAGGCCGGCAGCAGAAGTTCCCCATCAGAATTTTTTTCCATTACACCTCAGGTTTTTTTCCTCCACCTGCTTCTTGTAAGTAACTGATGTTCTCATATTACTTGATATGAACTAAAACCCAGCTATGAAAGGCTAAAAAAGTCACATAAAAGTATGCTACAGAGAGGCCTCCCTGAAATTTGATACTAAAGGGAATTTGCAAGTCAACTATTAGGAAAAAAACCCACCACTACTGTATTCTTATCACCATAACGAGACCCAGACAACAAAGCTTCATTTCCTTTCCCTGGCGGGAAGTTTCCTCCTTCTGAAAGAAGCTCTGACTTTTTAAACAACACACACCCTTATGCAAATATTCTGAATCCCTATGAGTTATTTCTTCACTAAATGCTGAAGCTCTTCCCAAAACGAAATGTGCTGGCTCACGGAGAATTAATTCTTCTGCGTTGTCATTTCTACACGTACCCGGATTTCTTCTCTATTTTATTTTTGTTTTGCTTGTGGTTTGGAGGGTTGGTGGTTTTTCGGGTTTTCTTTTTAAGCCTCTGCCTCTCAGTAGACTTCACAAGAGAAATATGTAAGTCGGCAGAGCTGAAGCGGACAGGTATCATTTGAGAGACCTTAGGTTTCACCGGCAGTTAGAAACCACAAACAAGGAGAAACCCCCTGTTTTCCCAAAGCCTTGTCCCCCATGAGGATTTCAGAGATGATGGAGGAGTATGATGGGGCAAGAGTGTACAACCAACAGAGAAACTGATAAAAAAAGCCCAAAAAACCAGTAGAAAGGGAGCATTCAGTGCAAACCACAAGCTGTATGAAAGGACAATGAAATAAGTTCATTATCAAAGTCAAGACACAGCAACATTTAGACAGGAATTCACCCCTCACTATGAACAGATGCCTGTCCTTTAATAGCAAACACTTGCTAAACAAGTTTCAGAATGTATATAATGGAGGCCCCAGTTAATTAATTATGTTTTAAAGCTTTATTCATCTACATGACAGGTTTAACTTCAAACAATTTTTTGATTGATCTAGCTAAGCCAGTGAAACCTCCACTCTTGGGAATTCTTCTAAAATTGGCTTATTTAAAATAAATCTAAATTAGCACATCCACACACATTCCTACTACTAAATTAAAATTTAAATTTCATTATTTTCTCACATTAATAAGCTCTTGAGTACATTTCATGACTAAACTAGGAACATAAAAAAAGCATTGCTGAGACAGAAAGTTGCAATACTCCGACCTCTGACATGAGCAGCTCAAACAGAACCACCCACAGTGTCCAACGCTGCCAAGGCAGCTCCTCAGTGGCCACAGAAGAGTAACTTTTTTCCTAGACTATATACAAAATCATAAATATCCCTTGATACACATAAGTTTCAGAAGTGTATTTTCAAGCTTCCCAAGATAACATGCTGAGAATAGTTTATTTCTCAAAAAAATGAAACTTCAGTCTTGCCCTGCATCTCCTCTCATCACCACCCAACACAGGCTGGAACTGACAATGAGACATTAAATTCATGTACTGTTTAAAGACACAGTCCTCAGACTTACATACATTTTATTAAGAATATTCTCCACCTTCTGATCATAAAACAGCTTGCACAAGAGAATTCAATCAGGTTGTCCCAGGAGAGCTTTTGGGAAAAATTTGTAGAGCCCAAAAACTGCAGATGTAGAGCTCATAACTTAAGTTATTCTGCATCTCTGAAAAGTTAAATATTTTAATGCTTCTCCCAAAGACAAAGACTGCATGACTGCAGAGTTATTAATGTTGGGACCTGGTCCCCAACAACTTCACTGCAGGTGGCAATAAACTCTCATACAACAAGACACAACACAAGTGAGCAGGACTACAAAAAACAGAATAGGAATAGGGAGAACAAATTACTCTCACCACACCTGTGATTAAAAAAAAAACTTTAATTCACAACCCAAATAGTAACAAAATTTGGTAGCACTGTCGACAGCTCAATGAGTACCCGATTCAAAAGAAAAACCTCAAAGCAAGCTTTGGACTGACTTGACTACGCCAGGATCCACAGTACTTGCCCATCTAAATCAATGGTTGTTTCCACCTTGGCTGTGTCCAGTTTGGTGAAGTCAAACAGAAAAAAAAAAACCCAAAGAAAACTTTCCTTCCTAGAAAGCCTGAGCACCAGGTACCACGTGGCTTCACAGCTGCAGCACAGCTATAAAGCAGGGTATTTAGGAGAAGTAATTTTGCTTAATGTGAAATGCAAAGACAGAGTACAGAAACAGATTAAATAATGCTCACACAAAAAATTTTCACTTGAACACACCAAATATTGTTCTGAAAAGAGAACAATAAAAGCAAAACAATTAAAATAGAGAGTTTAAAATTAATTGCACTTATCTGTGGTGATCACTAAACAGACACCACAGATTAAAACAGTCCTGAGTATATAAAAATACAGGCATCACCTCAGTCTCGAGGATTTAAAAAAACTCCACTTCCTGGACAGTACTAGAAAGTCTCTTCAAAGCACTTCTCAGAAATGGCTACCAAAGGGACTCACAGATTACAGCTCTGGTGTAAAACATGAGAGACACTACATAAAGTCAGTCTACCTGGGGCTGATATTATCCAGGTTTGTCTTTTCCCAATTTCTAAATTTAGCAGTATAAAATATATAATGAAATTTTTAAGTTCAAATTTGGGTATTACAATATATGTGGGAGAAAAAAACCCCAAACAACAAAAATTCCCTTTGCACTGAGTTCAAAGGGTTGTGCTTCCCTAGTCAATAGGATAAGAGATATTTTACATTCTAGTGGGCTGCTTTGTGAATAGATCAGAAAGGATGCAAGATACTAAAACAAATTAATTGGACAATGCATGGAACAGATCCCTACCCACAGCCACTACAGTTAAAACGACGTAATATTTTCCACCAGCTTTTTTTTTTTTTTTCCTCTAGTTCATAACTTACCAAAAATAAGATACTGGAGGCTGACTTTTCTTCATTTAGAGATTTAGCAATAATTTCTGGTAGGCTGAGTATTAGAAACTTCATCACTAAAAACACGACCAAGCGTTTTACTTAAACATGAAGTAAGAGAAGCAAAACACCAAAATTTTGACAGGCTTTACAAGTTCTGTGAAGCTGTCCTCAGGACAGGCTTAGTCAACATGAACAGGACTTTCATCAGACATGTAAAGTTCCTAATCTGTGTTTGCAAAGCCAATTTAGCAGAAGTTTACTGTGTTTGTCAGCTGATCTCTGCAATTTCTGGAAAGCCAGAGGTGTTTAGAAGGGCTGGTTTCTGAAATGGAGAAATCTCTCCATGCTGTACAGGGGTACAAGAACATCAGATGATCATCTAAGGCGTTTTGTCTTTAACGTTTACTGAGTTAAAGCATTTCTGTGCCTTTTCCACCCTTCTGGGAAAGAGAGGCAGACTGGTGGTGATAGCAGTGAAGGAAGGGCTACAAATGGTGAAAAAAGAACTTTCCTGGAAGTCAGGAAAGTTCAGGTGCCCCTCTGCACTGTTCTGTACATTCCAATGCACCACTAAGTACGTCAGCACACGACAATTCCGCAAAAGTGAAAAAACTTAAAGAAGAAGTACAGTAAGTGCATAAAATCCCGTGTAACCACAGAGTCAGAACAAGGGAATCCTGCTGAAAAAGGTGTTTCACTATTTCAATAACAAACAGCACACTTCAGTTCACCGAGGAAAGGAGGAAGTTTGGTGCCACTTCTGACACCACCAATTATCCTTCCATCAAACCACTGCATCTTTAAGCCACCTGAAGACAACACAGTTATCTGAGACGAAATAATGATATAGAATTTTACTTTCCTTAGGAAAATACACTGGTCATGACACAACAGGTTTGTAAAAGTCATGCAGTGTTTGTAGGCTGTAACTTTGTTAAATGCAATTTCAATTTTAGCTAAAACGAAGGAGGACTGAGGCTGTATATTGAGTTTTCATTCCCTCCTCTTTGTGTGGCAGCTTACAAGGAGTTTTCAGCATAAATTCACGGTCTAAAATTAAGCCAGAGAACTGGAGGACTCTGTGATACCAGCAGCAGAGTAAGACCAGGTCCACATCCACCCCCAAGAGAACAGAAAAAGCTTTTTTAAAAGAAGGGCAGACCTTTATCACGAGGTACAGGGGAGCTTTTGCTGCCACTGAAACACAAGCTAAGAGGACACTGGTGGATTAAATTCCACCAGATGAAGATATTGCCATTTCTACTACCCCAGATAAGGCATGAGCAACATCCTTCCCTGCACCAGATTTTAAGACTGAAGACTCCCAAAGAGAATCAACATCCAAATCTCAAGAAAATATATGCAAGGTAAAAACAACTACCTGCACTGAAAACCAAAAGTAACTTACAAGTTTCAACAGTCTATTCACAATTTTTAAAGGGTAACTTAAAACTAAATGACAAGAAAATAACTTTAGTTCCGCTAATTTAATGAAGTTGTTTCTTGTGCTAGGGGAAAAAAGTTGGTATTTCACATGCAAAGCTATAATCAACTTCACACTCTTTTTCAGAAAACTGCTGCTTCAGCAATAAAATACGACCTTCAGCATCAGGCAAAACCCAGTGTCATTTCAAAGAAAAAAAAGAGAAACCTGCGGTGTGCAAAGTTTAGAATTAATAAATACATTAAGACCTAGAAGTTCCAGAAAGTTTATGCAGCTTCTAATCAAGTCTTTTAATTGAATGACAATACTTCTATTATGCGACTGACACTTTTCTGTCCTTCTAAAAAAGGTACACCAAAAAGTAGCATTATCAAGCTTTTCCTTTAAAAAAAGAACTCCCTCTCAGATTTTCAGATTTGTTACTTTTCACACTTTCTTCAAGCTAAAAAAAAGGGTAGAGACACAATGCCACAACAATTCAACACGAAGTCAAGAATTCAGACAGTATTTGGGAAAAAAGCAAAAAGGGATCATTAATTTCCTATTTCTGGAAACAGTGGTTCATGACAATTCCTTCGTGTATAAAACCCCATCTTACCCCTGACACAACAGCATGTTTGAACAAACTTTCCACCCTCAGCAACATTTTGAAATCAGTCAGATATGGCCTCCTAACTTGCTTGATACTGTCTCCAGAAAAAGAAATTAAGACTAAAATAGCAAACGCTGTGGCAAATTGAGCGGCTCCTCTGGCAGGAGGCCAGCACCAGGGGCACCCTTAGACTGCCTTGGCTGCAGAGTCCAGTTTGGGAACGGGAACTGGGAGAGCAAAGCAGCTCCTGCACATCAGCAGCGTCCGGAGAGGGCAGGATCCGCATCCAGCAGGGATGAATGGAGCCTTGCCTTGGTGTCAAGGATGTGCTGACAGACCTGGAGAGGCTGCAGCTCTCGTGTGTTCACAGCAGCTCTGGCTCGGTGAGGGGCTGTAACCACACCTCTGCTCTCTCCTCCGAGCAGCATTTCACACGCAGCGGTTTTGTAGTTTTTAGATTAATATGTGGCAGGGGATTTCACAGTCCCTGCGTCCAGGCTGGTTTCACAGAACAGCCACGCTCTAATAAAAGTCTCCAAGATGCCCTGCCTTGTGTGTGGAGTGGAGCAGGAAGCTGCCTGGCTGCCAGAAGCCACTGTGCTGCTGAGGCTGTCTGTGGATGATTTCACAGGAAGGAGCAGAGCCTCACTCACCATGTGGAGAACAACATCGCAGCTCCTACCCCGGCACAGACACGGCCACGCAGGGGACAGGGCTGAGCCACACTGATAAACTCGGAAGTAAACAAGACACAAGATGAGCTTGGCTGGAGGCAGCAGAACAGCAGGAGCCCGAGACACACACCACTGACAACACACAGGCACCTAGAACTTGGTGAAAGTACCGCAGTGTCAGGAGCCCGAGGTTAAGAGGTTGTTGTTCCAGGAAGGGAAAACATTTTCTTTGACACCGAACATGGGTCCCTGATGGCAAACCGCGTCCACAGCTGGAGATCATTCCAAGTGAAAAGGAAAGTGGTGGGATCAGATAGAGAGTAAATAAATATAAAGAGAGTCCCACACATGAAACTACTCTCAGCCCACATGCTACTAAAATTTTTAATTATCTGCCTCCTGAAGCACAATTTTGAACAAGATCTATCACCAGGTGAACACAGCAACAGCCCGATGTGAGCCACCATGAGCGTCTGTAAACTCAAAGAATACCTGTGCCTGAGCAAGAGAGCCCGACACCAGAACCACCAAAGGATACATCTCTAGTTCTACACAGTTATTGGTACTGAAATGTGCAAATGATGTTACACATGAAAGCAAGATCTTGAACATCAGTCTGGACAAACAGAGCTGTAGGGACCTGTCTGCCTGCTGTACTAACAAGAGCCAGTGAGAAAGTAAAAAGAGAGGAGCTGTATTTCAAGAGGGAAATAATGATCCTGATTGTCTTTCTTGATCATTGCCCTTTCAACAGAACCAAGTCAGAAGAAAAAATAAAGCGGGGAAAAAAAAAAAGCCAGCAACCTAACTGTGGATCCCAAGATATGCTTTTACAGAAGCATCTGTAGGAGTGTAGGAGGAGGCGTAAAAGACATCTCAGTTACAGGTCCTGTATTTCCCTACACCAGTCTTTGCTAGATTATCCCTCTAAAGAAAGAAATTTTACGCAAAACCATTGAGAACAGCAGCACGAAATAAAGTTCCATTTATTTTGAAACTTTTCTAGAAGACTAGGTGCCAGTCACCCAAAACACTGTCGTTTCTACATAAGAATTCTCACCACAGAAACAGCCTAACACTAAAAGGGAAAAAGAAACATTGTATCCTACGAACTGCACAAACTCGCACAGTAGTAACCTGTATTTCCCCGAACTGATATTAGACGTCCCTAACAGAATCGCTAATCCCTCTTACACGTCCACCTTTCCTCTGCTCCCAGATTTTCTCAGCCGACAGAGCTGAGGACACGCACCGCTGCCGCTCGCGTCTCCCGACACGCGGCCGCTTCACCTCCACGGCACAACTATCGCAGCGCGGCCGCTGCCGAACACGCGGCCGGCCGGGAATCCCAGCATGGAGCCGGGAGGGAGGAAATGGAGACCCCGGTCCGCAGCGGGAGCTGTGCCGGCCTTCAGGGCCCGGCGGAGAGAGGGGGGAGCGGGGCAGGGAGGGCGACCCTCCCCTCAGAGGGGCCTCCGGACACGCGGCCCTGCCCGAGGCGCCCTGACCCTCCTTCCCTCCCCCGGCCAGCGCGGCCGCCGCTCCGGCCAGGCCCCAGCCGGGGGGCCAGGGGCTCCCGGGGCTCCCCACCGGGCGCGGACCGGGAAAGCCGCTCCGGGGGCAGCGGAGAGGGGAACAAACCCAGGAGAAAGCTCACCGGGTCCGGCGGAGGGGGGCTCCCGGGTACATGTCTCCGTGTGCAGCGGCGGAGGCGGCGGCGGCGGCTCCAGGGGAGGGCACGGGGGAGGGAGCGAGCCCGAGCCCCGGCTATGCTGTCGGGGGAAGGGGAGGAGGAAGGGGAGGGGAAGGGGGAGGAAAAGAAAAGGGGAGAGGAGGGAAAGAAAAAAAAAAAAAAAGGAAAAAAAAAAAAAAAAAAAGAGGGAGGAGGAGGGCCGGGAATCCAGGTTACTCGTCGGCACTGAGGAGCGGGGAGGGGAGGAGGAGGAGCCGCGGGGTCACGGGAAAGGGGCGCTCCGCCTCCGGCCCGGGCGGGCGGGAAGCGGCCGCAGGACGGGCACTGAGCGCTGCTGCCGCGCCGAGGGCAGGCTCCTGCCCGCGGCCCCCCGCTCCTGCCCGCAGCCCCCCGCTCCTGCCCTCGGCCCCCCGCTCCTGCCCTCCGTCCCCCTGCTCCTGCCCGCAGCCCCCGCTCCTGCCCGCAGCCCCCTGCCCGCAGCCCCGCTCCTGCCCTCGGCCCCCCGCTCCTGCCCTCCGTCCCCCCGCTCCTGCCCGCGGCCCCCCGCTCCTGCCCGCGGCCCCCGCTCCTGCCCTCCGTCCCCGCTCCTGCCCGTAGCCCCGCTCCTGCCCGTAGCCCCGCTCCTGCCCGTAGCCCCCGCTCCTGCCCGCAGCCCCGCTCCTGCCCGCAGCCCGCTCCTGCCCTCGGCCCCCCGCTCCTGCCCGCAGCCCCCTGCCCGCGGCCCCGCTCCTGCCCTCGGCCCCCCGCTCCTGCCCTCCCGTCCCCGCTCCTGCCCTCCGTCCCCGCTCCTGCCCGCGGCCCCCCGCTCCTGCCCGCGGCCCCCCGCTCCTGCCCGCGGCCCCCCGCTCCTGCCCGCGGCCCCCCGCTCCTGCCCGCGGCCCCGCTCCTGCCCTCCGTCCCCCCGCTCCTGCCCTCCGTCCCCCCGCTCCTGCCCTCCGTCCCGGCTCCTGCCCTCCGGCCCCCCGCTCCTGCCCTCGGCCCCCCGCTCCCTGCCCTCGGCCCCCCGCTCCTGCCCTCGGCCCCCGCTCCTGCCCTCGGCCCCCCGCTCCTGCCCTCGGCCCCCCCGCTTCCTGCCCTCGGCCCCCCGCTCCTGCCCTCGGCCCCCCGCTCCTGCCCTCGGCCCCCCGCTCCTGCCCGCGGCCCCCGCTCCTGCCCGCGGCCCCCCGCTCCTGCCCTCGGCCCCCGCTCCTGCCCTCCGGCCCCGCTCCTGCCCTCGGCCCCCCGCTCCTGCCCTCGGCCCCCGCTCCTGCCCTCGGCTCCCCCGCTCCTGCCCTCGGCCCCCCGCTCCTGCCCTCGGCCCCCCGCTCCTGCCCTCGCCCCCGCTCCTGCCCTCGGCCCCCCGCTCCTGCCCTCGGCCCCCCGCTCCTGCCCGCGGCCCCGCTCCTGCCCTCCGTCCCCGCTCCTGCCCTCGGGCCCCCGCTCCTGCCCTCGGCCCCGCTCCTGCCCGCGGCCCCGCTCCTGCCCTCCGTCCCCGCTCCTGCCCTCCGTCCCCGCTCCTGCCCTCCGTCCCCGCTCCTGCCCTCCGTCCCCGCTCCTGCCCTCCGTCCCCGCTCCTGCCCGTAGCCCCGCTCCTGCCCGCAGCCCCGCTCCTGCCCGCAGCCCCGCTCCTGCCCTCGGCCCCCCGCTCCTGCCCTCGGCCCCCCGCTCCTGCCCTCGGCCCCCCGCTCCTGCCCGCGGCCCCGCTCCTGCCCGCGGCCCCGCTCCTGCCCTCGGCCCCCGCTCCTGCCCTCCGTCCCCGCTCCTGCCCTCCGTCCCCGCTCCTGCCCTCCGCCCCCCGCTCCTGCCCTCCGTCCCCGCTCCTGCCCTCGGCCCCCCGCTCCTGCCCTCCGTCCCCGCTCCTGCCCTCCGTCCCCGCTCCTGCCCGCAGCCCCCGCCTGAGCTCTGACCGCGGAGTCACAGCATCAGCCAGGGTGGAAGAGTCCTCGGAGACCGCCGAGTCCAGCCTGTGGCCGGACATCACCACGTCAACCGGACCAGAGCACGGAGTGCCATGTCCAGTCTTTCCTCAAACACCTCCAGGGATGGTGACTCCGCCACCACCCTGGGCAGCCCATTCCAACGTTTAATCACCCTTGCTGTGAAGAAACTCCCCTAATGTCCAGCCTAAACCTCCCCTGGCGCAGTTTAAGACTAAGTCTTGTCATCCTGTGGCTTTCAGTGAGACCTTGGGAAATGACTGTGCGCCTCTAGCGCTCTCTCCACTACCTCTCCCTGTTACATGTCTGAAAGGTATGCTGTAATTATATCAGTATTACACGTACTCCGCTGAATTAAATGTGGATTTGTTTGTTTATATTCTTTTATTCCTCCTGTTGCTGTGAAAACCTCAGCTCAGTTACCTCATGGATTCCCCACATCCACTTTTAGTCATATCTACGATTCCCAGCTGTGGTGGGTTGCCTTATTGTCCTTGTCAACCAGATAAGACGTCTGGTACTGTACGCTTGTAAAGTTTAGCACAACCAGATAATGTCTGGTTGTACTTAGGTAAAGTTTAGTACTGGGGAAAACAAACCAGACACGATGTGAAAGAGGCAGAGTACTGATCAATATGATGCACTGAGACCCTGGAGATATCCCTGGAGGGATTTAAAAGACATGGATCTGGCATGTGGGGACATGGGTTAGTTAGTGATGGGCTTGGCAGCACTGGGTTAATGGTGGGGCTTGATCTTACACATATTTTCCAATTTAAACAATTCTATGATTCCACATCAGTGATGATAATTCCTGCAGAAACTGTCATCCTTTTGTAGTCACCTAATTAATACCTCTTCCTTTCAGAAGGAAGTAGGAAAAATAGAGTTAAATCTGCTAAGGATTTAACTTAAAAAAAGCAAAAAGCTTTTAAAAAAGGTAAAAAGCAACTTAATGACACTCAGTTCCACTGGAGTTACCTGTAGAGTTCCAGCACAACCACAATCCATACTTTGAATCACCTCCTCCATGTTGATGTGGAAGCCTTTTAAAAATTCATGCAGTTTTCAACCCAGAACAGTCAACTTTGACTCATTAAAGTCAACTGAATTTCTTCACCAAGTACTATCTGCCAACAGGCAAGGCAAACATACAGCTTGTAGTGCTCATCAAGCCAATTAATATCCTTCTTCATGGGTTCATTTTTCAAGTGATACAAAAGCATCTCACTGTTCCAAAGTATTTACTCTCCCCTTTGGGTCATACTTCAGATATTCAAGGGCTGCTATTAACAGCTCAGCTTTCACTTGAAGTGAACTGTTCCTGAAACCATTGTCACCACTAGAGTTTCCACTGGAGTGATTTTGGATTTGTCTCCATTCCAGGCTTCTCAAATTGCTGGAAAGTAAAGATTTACCCGTAACTATAAACAAATAAAGGACAAAATTATGGGTCAACTTTAGTTTTAAAGTAAACCCCAGCAGCTCTAGCAAAAAGATAAACAAAGGAGCTGGCGAAGAGGTTGCTTTTTTCCTCCCTGTGAGGAGTTGGATAACGTTTTTGCACAACCACCAATGATTTTTGAGTTTTGCTATACAACCGTACTAGAGGCTGAAAAAGAGGGTGGAGGGGGAAAAATCCCCAAAAACAAGAGCCAGAAGAGAATTATCTGAGACACATTTGGTCTTTCTGCTGAGGTGGCAGGAAAAAAACATGCGGTTTCTGTATCAACATCTAATTTTTCCATGCTATATTTAAATCAATTTCTTGAACCTGATTAGGAATGTAACATCCTCTAAGCTTAGACATACTATTGTGCCTGTTAGACCTGCATTTAAGAAAGAAAAGGGCATAAAATACACTGACAGCTTTCTGTAAATGTTCACTGGACTAATTTAGTCACCCTGGCTATCAGCACTGACTTACACTGAAGCTGCAAGTCCACTGTGGTACTGTGGTAGCAGTTTGAAAATAACAAGTTAACAAGCATCAGAAGGCAGGTAAAATATAAGGGGAAGTTTTGCAAAATACTAAACTCTCATCCCACACTTCTCTCTGGCTCCACAGGATCCTCTGCAATTAATTTCAGAAGTTCCCTGAAAAACAGAGACCCTGAAAATGGCAGCCTCAAACATTCTAGAGTGCAACATTCTTGTACTGATTTAAAGCTGATTTCTCTGGATATAGCATTTAATAAACAAAAGCATTTATCAGTGATTATACAAGACTGTAGAACTGCACAATCAGTTAAATAATAAATTAAATTGTTTTATTTAAGCACAGGTTTCCCATGTGGAAGTGCTGCTGTTCCTCAGGTGTATTTTCATGGTACTGAGCCCTTCCAGCAGCATTTCTGTGCATGTGAGGAAAGAGAGCTCCAGCTCTCTTCTACCTCTGCTCACACACTCAATTTGGGCCATGTCACTTGCTTTATTTCCAATGCTTTCTGTCACTGACAACTGCTGTTTTGGAGCACAGTGAAACCTAATTGTGTCTTACTGGGCCATTTCACCCCAAAAAAGGGCCTCAGTTCTTGAAAAGGTTTGTTCTGAAAGAGAGGTTTGAAGCTCTGTAACAGCATTCCTTTATGCATCGTCTTTATATGCTGTATTAATAATTATACGGCAGTATAAGAACAGCTGCTTAAACACTTAAAATTAGGCTTTGCTAAAGAAAAAAAAAAAAGAGTTACTGTTGTGCACAATACCTGTCTTAACTGCTGGATTTCAAGATGACATTTCCCAGAACTGATATCTGTCACAGAAGAAATTATAAATTTTGGGGAAAAAAGCATATTCTAATAATTCTGGAAGCAAAGATGGTATTTAGAAGTAGCATTTAAAAATCATTTATAGCAGCAGCAGCAATCCAGGGAAAATATTTTATATACAAATAGGCAGTGACAAATGATACAGCTTTTTTTTATAAGAAAACATACATTGATCTCCCTAAGTAGCAACCGTTCCCATTTTAGGTGGAATTATTTTAAAACTCCAGAGTTTGTAAATGTCTGGCAATCATTGCTTACAATGATACAGTAGCAAAAATTTTTGCTCAGAGCTGAAAGATGTAAATTTTATTCTTGACTTGGAGGGGATTTAGGATTATATTTGCCATCTCTCAACTGCCCTAACTTTTAATGTGTTAGCCTGGAGTACATGCATTAAAACTGTCACATATTCTGTGTTCAGCTTTACAGAAGAATTTTAAATCAGAACCAAAGTGAAGAAGTCCATGGCTCTATGTCCTAATGTGTTCACATTTTATAAAGACTTTGAGGGTTATGGTCCCTTGCTCAGGAACTGTTTGTTATTTTAACAATTAAATATTTAACTACAATTAATCCATGATGGAGGGACCAAAAGCTGATTTTTATTGTTTTATTATCAGATTACTATGCCAACTACCAAGCTACAAAGCTGCATTTGATTTCTTTGGTCATTAATTACAATTGTTTATTTTTAAAAACGCTAAAAAACAAACAAAAAACCAAACCAACAGACAAAAAAAACCCCAACAACAACAAAAAACCAAACCAAACTCAAAAAACTAATTACCATTAGATTACTATCTTTAGTTCAAAAAGACAACTCAAAAAGACAACTTTTCTAGGTGATCACGGCCAACAATGCTACAATTCAACTTGATGGAAAAGATGCAGCACCACCTATTGGGGATGTGTTACACACACTGGTTTTTATAGTTTTAAGAAGTACCAGACTTTTGGCCTTCATTGTAATGGCCTGGTTACAAGGGAAAAACCCAAACAACAACAACAAAAACCCCAACTAAGAACAGAAAGGACTTTCCAAAAAGAAGATAAAAGAAGCAAATATGTACCTGAGACTGTTCACCAAGAAAAAAACACATGTCCCTAAGTGCCACATCTACATGTCTTTTAAATACCTCCAAGGTTGTTGGCTCAATCCATTCCCTGGGCAGCCTCTTCCAATGCTTGACCTTCCTTCCCATGCAGAAACTTTTCTTAATAGTGAATAATAGTGAATCTAAACCTCCCTGAGCAGAGCTTAAGGTCATTTCCTCTCATCCTAGCACTTACTACCTGGGAGAAAAGACTGACCCCCACCTGACTTCAGTCTCCTGTCAAGCAGCTCCTTCCCCACAGCTTTGTTCCTTTTCTTCAGACAGGCTCCAAAGTCCTTCTTGTAGTAAAGAACCCAAATCTGGGTTCTTTATCAGGACTCGAGGTGTGACCTCACCAGTGCTGAGAACAGGGGGACAATCGCTGCCCTGGTCCTGTTAGTGACACTTTGCCTTTGGTCACTGAGAAACTGCAGCCTTCAGAGGTGGAGAGAGGCAGCTTAAGGAGAGAAGAATCACCTCAGGAAGGTCATAAGAAGCAATAGAATAGTTAAGCAAGGACAAGGAAAGAGAAAGGAACTATCAACTTCAAGTCTCAAAGACCTCTTGGGTCTGACCACTCTGATGATCACCAGGGGCCTTGCTCATGTTCTAAGGCTCAGGCATCAGCTCTGTAGTGTTCACACAGCTAATTCAGGCTGCTAAGGGCTCACTGCTCTGTGTATGACAATGATGGATCCTGCTGATGTTTTTATCTTCCTTGGCACTGCACAAGCACATCCAGCCAGATCTCTGCCACTGCTCTTCACCATCCATCCTCCAAGTGTAAAATATCCACCCCAGGGAAGTTTCATAGCCAAGTTACTTGTTTTGTTTATCATGAAGACAGCCCTGTGTGATGCTGCTACAGCTTGCTAGTACACATCTGTATCATCATCCTAAATTTCACCAACCTGGAAATAGCTCACTACCCTGGAATAGCAGAACACACAGAAGAATATAAGGAGTTTATTTTGTTTGTTTTCTTAACCCTCCATCTATTTGCTGTAGATTCATCCAGAACAGACTTCTGCTCCAAAAGGATGGCAATGTGTTAGATAGTAAAAGTACAGACAGTTACAGGATCAGAGGGGGAAAGCACCCACCACTGAAATTTCTAGACTCTTGGTCTGCTTTATTAACCGCTTTATTAATCAAGCTTTATTAACCAGCAATCCTGATCAGATACCTAGGCTTCCAAAAGCTTTAGGAAGCAGAAAAACTAAGGCCTCTTTGGGTTTTTTGCTTTCTTTTACACATTGATTTGTTTTCATCAGAACTTTATTCTGGGCTCCTACACAGCAGCTTTATCAGTGTCACTCAAGAGATGCAGCAAGACAGCCATGAAGCAAGGATGCAGGCAAATCTCATCTAATTAACATCTTTGCCAACCAAAGCCTAAGATTATGTGAATATCACATTTAAAGTTTAAGTCTTCCTATTTCATTTTTTAACAACCTATCAGCATTTCTAATAAATTTTAGTTTAAGGACTGTTATATCAGAACTGTTGCAAAACCATGTCTGTTAAACCTGTAATTTTGTTGACTGCTTGCACACTTCTAGTACTCATCTTCCAGGCCAGTGACATTTGCAGGTTGATTTGGTTGAAAAGGAATCTCATTTCTCTGTTGCTGCTTTTCAGTCAGATCATCATCTCAGGGACCACTGGGACAGCTCTGAGGGCTTTTGCATAGAAGACCTTGGCAGCCCTGGAGTGAGGGACAGACAAGACAGGCTCATGCAAGTCCCTGTGAAATCCCATCCTGAAGCACCCAGCAATGACAGAGGTTCCTGGATATTTAATCCCACTGGAAAAGTGCATTTATTTGCTGCTTTGAGTTAAGTATAAACATCTAGACAATTGCCCTGTGCCTTGAATAGGAAGTTTAAGTAAATGCTTAAATTTAGAGCTGGTGACCCCACTAACAGGGATAAGCACCTACAAATTGAGCACTACATCACTGTGCATTTGTCATCTCCAGTAGTGAGTAGTGTTAGATCTTTGTTTAGTGAAATTCTCAGTTAATTATGATCTTTAGGAAGGGATGGATACAAAAGGTAAAGTCCCTCTTGCCTACCTCAGTTTTTACCTCTAATGGTCTTATAAATCCTGAAATTTCTATAAAGAAACACTGCAAAAGAAGGCTGTTGGATATACTTTGCTGGTAATAGAAATTTGTCATTTTAGGATTCTAAGCTTTCAAGCTTTTTGCAATTTTTGAATGATTTTGCTTAAGCTTATTTTTGGTAATTTGGCTTATTTGGTTTGGGTTGG
The DNA here is from genome assembly GCF_009819655.1 of Sylvia atricapilla. NCBI lineage: Eukaryota > Metazoa > Chordata > Aves > Passeriformes > Sylviidae > Sylvia > Sylvia atricapilla. The sequence continues at coordinate 148,953,019 of NC_089140.1, forward strand.
ATGGGACCTTTGAAGGTCAGATAGCCCAGCCCCACTGCAATGCACAGGAATATCATTACCTAGATCAGGTTGTTCAGAGCCCCATCCAACATGGATGGAATCCTGTCCCTCAGGCTTGTCAGCCACACCACTTAGCTTTGAGTCATCTGCAAATCTGCTGAGGTGGCACCTGATCCCCCTGTCCATGTCTTTGATGAAGGCTTTAAATCATAATAGTGTCAAACATCACTGATGTCCATCTGGACCTTGACTCAATCACTGCACTGTAGATGTGACCATCCAGCCAATTCTTTATCCACCAAACAGTCCATCCATAAAATCCATCTCTCTCCAATTAGACAGAAGGACGTTGTGTGGGACTGTGTTAAAGGCTTTACTGAAGTCCAGACAGGTGACATCCGTAGCCCTTCCCCTGTCCACTCCATGTGGTCACTCCATCATAGAAGGCCCCTTGGCTGATGAAGCAGGACTTGACCTTGATGGAGCCGTGGCCGTCCCAAATCACCTCCCTGTCCTCCAGGAGTGCCCTAGCACAGCTTCTAAAAGATCTGTTCCATGATCTGCCCACCCACTTAGGTGAGGCTCAAAAAATGCACATGTGTCAAGAAGACAAAAAACAAAAACAACAACCCAGAGAACTTTTTTTTTGTACAATCTGATGATGGTTTTGGAGAAAAACTCTGGAATTTGCTCAGGCTCATCCGAATCACGGAATCCCAGAACCACAGACCAGGTGAGGTTGGAGGGGACCACAGTGGGGTCACCTGGTGCCACCTCCCTGCTCCAGCAGGGCCATCCCAGAGCACAGAGCACAGGAGTGTGTCCAGGGACTTCTGGAGTATCTCCAGTGAAAGAGACTCCACACCCACTCTGGGCCGTCGGTTCAGTGCTTGGTCACTGCACAGGAAAGAAATTCTTGCTCATGGTCAGCTGGAAAAAATTAGGCTACAGAATTCTGTACCAAGGGCTTATTCTACACCTTTTCTTCTCATTTTATTGCCTTCAGAAAATGGGAGTGTTTTAGCGAGGCAGTGAGACCTGAAATGGTTGTGGGGGAGGAGGGCTCGGGTTCCCCAGGGAAGTTTAGTTTGGATCCTGGGAAAATCGCCTCAGCAGAGTTTTCCAGCCCTGGCACGGCTGCCCAGAGCAGTGGTGGAGTCCGCCACATCGCTGAAGGGATACGAAAGCCGTGAGGGGACACGGGTGGGCCTGGCGGTGCTGGGGGAGCGGCTGGGCGCGGGGCTGAGCGCTGTTTTCGGGTTTTGGAATGAATTATCCCTGTGAGGGCGGTGAGGGACGGGCGGAGGGGGGAAGGGAAGAGGGAGGGCGCGGGGCTGAGCGCTGTTTTCAGGTTTTGGAATGAATTATCCCTGTGAGGGCGGTGAGGGACGGGCGGGGGGGGAAGGAAAGAAGGAGGGCGCGGGGCTGAGCGCTGTTTTCGGGTTTTGGAATGAATTATCCCTGTGAGGGCGCTGAGGGACGGGCGGGGGGGGAAGGGAAGAGGGAGGGCGCGCGGCACCTGCCATGCGCGGCGGCTCGCGTGGTGACGTCACTGACACGTCACGCGCGGCGCCATTATAAATCCGCGCCGGCGTGTTCGGCCCCTTTCGCTCCGCGGCGGCCCAAGGTGCTGAGTCCTTCGTACGAAGCTAAGGCCGAACCACCGGCGACCAGCACCGCGCCCCGCCATGGCCTCCGTCTCCGAGCTCGCCTGCATCTACTCCGCCCTTATCCTGCACGACGACGAGGTCACCGTGACGGTGAGTGCGGGCGCACAAGATGGCGGCGGCCGCGCGGCATGGCCGCCTGGGAGGCCGCGCCGGGCTGGGCCGGCCAGGCTCTGAGCGTTGCTGTCTCGTTGCAGGAGGACAAGATCAACGCGCTCATCAAGGCAGCCGGAGTGAATGTGGAGCCTTTCTGGCCGGGGCTTTTCGCCAAGGTGGGCGAGAGGGGCCGCGGGCCGGGCAGGGGCGGCGCGTGGGGCTACCCACCACACCTCTCGCCCGTGTTAACGAGGCTTCGCTGCCGCTTCTCGTTCTCCGCAGGCGCTGGCGAACATTGACATCGGGAGCCTGATCTGTAACGTGGGAGCGGGCGGTGGAGGGGCTCCGGCTGCCGCCGCTCCCGCGGGTGGTGCCGCGCCCGCCGGCGGAGCCGCCCCCGGTAAGTGGCGGCCGTGTGCGACCGAGCGGTGGGAACGTGGATCCGTGGGATGGCTTGAGTTGGGAGGGTCTTAAAGATCATCTTTTTCAACCCCCTTCCGTGGGCAGGGACACATCCTCCCCCCTCTAGGCGAGGCTGTTCAGAGCCCCATCCTGCAGTTCAGGGATGGGGCCGCTACAGCTAAAGCGCCGTTTACAGCAAGTGTTTTCACGTGGTTGCTGCCATGCAGTATGTGTGTGAGTGTTCTCGAGAAAAGCACACCCTCCCCTTGAGAAAGGCTGGCGTTGCATATGCAGTCAGTGTACAGGAGTAGCGTTCCCTCAGAATTTAGCCTGCTCTTCCTGTATGTCATCGGGATCATACGCAGCATCAGCATCTCCTCCTAAAGTTTTTCAGGTTTGATAGAAATTAATTCTGAAGGCAAAAAATCACTTTGCTAATAGTACAAACACTATTCTTGGGCTGCTCAGGTCTTTATGCTTGATGTTAGTCATTGCATGTGACACCTTTTGTGACAGGTGACTTCTGGGAGCTGATAAAGTGGAAAATAAATCTTCTCTCATTTCTTTTCCAGCTGAAGAGAAGAAAGAAGAGGAAAAGAAAGAAGAATCAGAGGAATCTGATGATGACATGGGCTTTGGTCTTTTTGACTAATGAGTTTTGTACCAGCCTGTAATAAAAACATCTGCTTGTACTCATGTCTCTCAGGTGGATGTTTGTGAAGGGGAGAGGGTGGAGGATGGCCAAGTCACCTGCAGCTCCAGAAACTGCTGTCATGAGTGTTCAGCTGGAGCTTTGCGACTTCCCCTGTCAGTTTTTGGTATTTCACAAGAGCAGAGAAGGCTCCTATAGGTACCTGCAGCCTCTGGGCAGAGGGGGAATGAAATCCCAGTGAGCAGGGGATGTGACAGCCTGGAGCTGCACGATGGGGTGGTGTTCAGCAAAAGGACAGGCTGCAGCTCTGCTCTGACAGCAGCAGTGCAGCTCCCATGGCACCTGTGCAGGAGCACCAGTGGCACTGCAAAGCCCGAGGCTCTTCACAGTGAGGGGAAAAGGCTGCAATTCTCAAGTGAAGAGCTGAGGTCATGTAAGGTACAGAACATATTTACCCGGCCAGAAAATTGGTTTGAAGGGTGGATGCGGGAGGTGATGTAGCATTGCATTGGAAAGGAGGTACTTAAAGGGCATGAATTTAATAAACTTGGGCTTTTCCAGAGCAGTTAAACAAGGTAAGGGCTGTGTTCCAAATGGGCCTTCCAAAGCATTATGAAATTCCAGGTGTGTAAAAGAAGGGTGCCCCAAAGTTGTGGATGGGAGTTGTACATCTGGACCAAACACTGATGCACTCTGCACTGTCTCACCTTTTACATTTATGTAACAACTTTATGATAGAAATGGTAGGTATTAAGACACAGGTACCCAGGGAAGAGTTCTTTTGCAGTGCACACACATGAAATAATACCAGTCACAGTTTCACTGGTAACACCTTTTTAATAGGTCAAAGTAACTGTACAGTTCATTATATTCTTCCTGAGAATAATTTATATCCCTCAACAGCAAAAAGGGAGTGTGGTTTTTATTTTAACAGAACAGATGGCATAACTGGAAAACCAAGGAAAATCTAATTACACTGCTCTACTGTAAGTCCTCCCAGGCAAGATAGACAAAAGGATGGGTTAGTTAACTACAGTGGGTTTAAAATAGTCATCATGGCTTTAATCTGTCTTTATAAATTATATAAAAATGGGGGACATGAATGGTTACAGATCTCCTCTAAATGCAGCTCTGAATTGCTCTGGTACAAAGCAGCATTATCACTTCCAAGGAAAACAACATTGCTACAAAAGAACTGGCACGTTATCCTGGTGAAAAAGACGAGTGTTCAGTTGTGTCCTACAGCTAGTTCCAAACAAATGCTTCACACAGCCACGTAAAAGTAAAAGGCAGGAAGATGAAGAGGGCTTTAGTTTGTCTTGAAATGACTGAAGTCTTGAAAATATAGCTTTTTATTCTTTCTCTGTAAATCGTGATTAGCATATTGCGACGTAAGTGTTCTAATAAAAAAAAATTCCAGTCTGGATAGTTCATATACTGTGGGCAAGAATTCTCAGCCCTGAGGTTTCCCCGAATTCTTCACAATATCTTTCTCCCATCTGCTGCTCCAACAGTTTTGGCTCCGAGACCGTGACCCGGTGGCAGCTCAATGGTGGCAGCTCAGTGCGAAGCGTGTCCCATGCGATGGTGTGACCTGCCCCGTGCCCCAGCTCTGAGTGTGCCCGAGGGCTCCTGTACAAACCTCATCTGCTGATAATGCCACGTTCTGAATCCCAGCCCAGCTCGGTTAAACTGTTGCAATGAGAGAACCAGCAGCTGTAGGTCAGGTCTGCTGAAGCCAGAGGCGCTGGAAGGCCAGGACTGCACTGGGTTAATCCTCACTGCTGGTGGAAGGTGAAGGAACATCCTGTCGCAAGCAGAATTCTGAGGCTGATGACACTCTTCCCTCAGTGCTTAGTGCGGTCTGGACTGGCTGATTTTCAGTCTGGCTTGATCAATAACATCCAGCAGGTTTTTGGCGTCCACAGCCAGGGCGTGAGCAGCCGTCAGCATTTGCTTCTTGTACTCCTGCTGCAGGCTGGTCATGACATACTGCTGGGCCAGCTTCATCTTGTTGATGAGCTCGGCCAGGTCTGAGTTCAGCAGCTTCTGTGCCATCTCGATCTGCAACGAGACAACCCCATCAGCCCTGGGGGTGCTGGAAACACTGCACTCACAGCCATGCCACAGAGCCACAGCCCCTGCCTGATCCCTGACTGAAGCTGGGCCTTTCTGAGGGCCCCACGTGGAGCAGCAGATGGAATTTGGCACCTGCTGAGCCACCCACTGTTAAACAGCACCAAGACCCAAGTAGTGGATTTTAAACCACAACTTGGCACTAAGAGCTTTTTATGGGTTTTCAGGTCCTTATTAGCATCACTCTTTTTATTACTGAAGCAGCTCTAAGGCATAATGTAGCTCTAAAAAATGAAACAAGAAGGCAGATACAAGCTGCTTAGGCACAGGGCTAAGTCAGCATAAACCTCTGAGGTAGCACTTACAGAACCATTCTCTGGCTTTCTCAGTACCACACTCATTCAAGGTTTTGGAGGAAAACTTTTAATTATGAACTTCACTAAAGCTCTCAGTCACTCCTCATCCAGAACTGCAGACACTCTTCCAGCTGCACCAAGCTCTGCTCAATTGCCTGTTCAATGACTTAGGGTGCAAGCAAATGACAGGTGACATCTGCACTAAGAATTAACCCCGAGATGATTCTCTGCCATGGAGTACTGGGGTTTATGTCACCTTCCTATGGGTGACAACTATATCCAGTTTATGAATCCTCACTAATACCAAGCCTAAGTGCCTGCAGCAATTTTAATAAAATTCACTGAATGCAGAATTAGAACACAGGAGTTCAGATTGCTCAGGGAACCAATAGGTGTGCCTGTGCCAAGAAGGGAGCACCAAAACCTGTCCCCACAGGCTGAGGCTGACTGGGAAGGCAATGGCTGAGCACCAGGTCAGCAGAGCTCCACATACCTCTCTGTGGGTGCTTGCAGGGAGCACTGGGAGGGTCTCATCTACTGTTGCCAGTAAAGTTCTTAGAGCCAAACCAACCTCCTAAGAAAAAAGAGATGAAAGAAATAAACTTTAAAGACTTGGAAGAAATGGATGAGAGAATTTTAGGAGTGCAAGAGGCAGTGGATACTTTTAATTGCTCATCTGGATAAGTAGAGAGTTGGAACACGCCTAAGGCACCTGCAATTGTGTCTATCACCATCAAAACAAGATGCCAAAGGGTTAATTACAAGTTTTTCTCATAAAAAGCAAAAATGTGGAGAAGACAGCACACTACTCAGCACTGTAGATAAGCACAGGCAGGCTGGGCTTGAAGCAGTGCTGTCCACAATACTGGGCATGGAATCCAAAGCTCCAGCCTCTGACCACAAGTCACCCACCCCACGGACACAAAAAGCTTTTCTGCTTCCAGCTTTCCAGGAAATTTCTCCCACAGCACTTGGAGATGCACTCAGGGAAGAAATAAACCCCGACTTCAGGCATTGGCCCCGTACCTTCACCATGGGCACGTACTCCTCGGGCGGCGCCGGCTGGATTTTACTGGACATCTCGATCACAGCCTTCACCAGCCCCGTGACGTTCTCGTAGACTTTGTCATTGGAGCGGTCCAGGTTGGCCGTGGGAGGAGGGCTGATCTCCTGCGGCTGAATCTGTAAGCAGAGAGGCGCTGCTGGACCGCCCGTCCCCAGCAGATGGGGCTCGGCCACTTCCCGGCCGGGAAGGGCTCGGGATTCCCGTATTCCCTCCCGCAGCCCGCCCGGCCCCGCGGCTGCCCGCAGCTGGCCGGGAACGCTGCCGCCGGGGGATGAAGGTTTGTTTTATTTCAGTTCTTCTGACTCAACCTGATCTCTGAATGACACCGGGCAACTTCTGCCACGGTTCCCCTGAACAGCTTCCAGTGTAATACTCTCAACAGAGAAGGGAATAATTTGAGGAATTGGAGTACTGAGTATTTAACATGTCTCGGTGGTTTAATTTCCACTGGGAGGGCAAACAGGTATCAGGCCTCTCATTCCAGAAGGGCTTTTTGTGCTCTAAAATAATGCCAGAGCACCAAGTAACATACTGATATGTTAAAGAGAGAACTGGAATGAGATCATCCTTGAGAACCCTTCCAAGCCAAACTATTCCACAATTCGATGACATTATTATTTTGTTAGTGAGAATCTACAGCAGGTTAACAAAAATGGTGTCACCAGTACAGGTGGGAAACATGGAATGCTTTTAGATAGGTGACTTCCAAGAGATCAGAAAAAAAACTAGTAAGTTAAAAATCCTGTGGTCTTTACTCCAGTAAAACTTCCAACAAGTCAGATATGTCTGGAGTTAAATCCAAGACAGACTGAAATAATCCCAGGTCTGAAATAAAAGAAACTTTGCAAACCTCCTTTGTAAGGTCCTCACTATCTCAGAACTGTAGAATTACCAAGCATCCCAGTTTCCTGCAGCTATGCCCAAGCAACAACTCAATGTGAGCAGAAAGTTAAAAAATTCCTGATTTCCTCCTGGCTCTGAGATGGTTCATGGTGCTTCAGCTCCCTACACTGCGTTACTGCTGGCTCTCAGGACTAGTCCCAGCCCCAGAAATGTTTCACTGCAAGCCCCTGATACACTGCCCTGAGGAAACTATGGAATGCTTGGATGAGACGTTCTCTAAGGAAGGAGTGCAGGATTCAGCACATGGTGATTCCATTTTGTAGCATTTCATTAAGTGGGTACCAACAGCTATTACAGAGATTCAATCTAGTGCATTGATCAGAAAATACCATAGGAAAAAGAACACTTGTAGTTGCCTCAATCAGCAGGGAAAGGTTGTGATTCGAATCAGTTTCAGCAATCAAGAAGTTAAAACAGTCATTTGGCAAAGTCACATGCAAAGACATTTTGGAATAGGGCACGTACACACACGCTCACGCACTGCTTACCCTCCATGGCTATGGTTGAGCAGAATGTGGGGGGAGGTTAAAGAAATTTACCAAAAGAAGGGAAAAAAAGAAAAACAATATTAATAAAACTCAGCAGGGAAAAAAATAAAACAAACCCAAAACATGTGTAGCAATCAGAGACCAGTTAAAAAGCCTGCAACGAAAACGCATCCTCACCGGAACCAGCAGCCACTCGTGTTAGCTCTGGGTCCTGTGTGACAGAGCGACTGCTGCACCCCTGTGTGCAGTGAAAGGGTTTGCCATGCACCCCATGCTTCCTCCTGACTAGACACACGGGCGGGAGATCATGCAAAGCTGGACAGGAGCAAGCCAGTCTGGCGGGCAGCAGAGTGGTGAGTGGAGCAGAGGGCCTGGGAAACCACCTGTCCTGGGAACACTGCTGATCCCTCTGCACAAACACGCCACGTCGTGATGCATTTAAGAAAATTTTGTATTCATCTTTCTAAAACTTTTTGTTTAGTTAAGTCATGATGGGAAATACATGGTCATTTAACTGTGCACGACTTGTTCACAAGTACTCATCACTGCCGTGGTTAGGAACTACCAAGAACCCATTCCAGATGAAACCCAACCCTTGGAACTCCAGACCCCAACCTTCCAAGAACTATGGACATTGTGTTTCTTAGCACTTGGTTTCTCTTTGTTTCACCACTCTGCAGAAGTCCTGAGTTTCTTTGTGGAACTGGCTGACTCTGCCTCACCCAGGAGCTTCCTGGCACCTGCCCTGAAGACCCCTGAGGGCAGGCAATTCCAATCCTTTTCATTTGTGTTCTCCCTGAAAAGGGAGCTGGAACTGGGTGTACAGAAAAGGGAGTCTGAAGTGAACCCTAGAAGCATCTTCAGTTTAGGACTGCAGCCATTAACAAACCTATGTCAAAAAGTAATGGGCTGTTTTCTTCAAGGAGCATAAAACAATCCAATTTCAAGAAAATTTTGACAGAAAAAAACCAAACTGCAGCCCTTCTTTCCTACTCAAAAAGCTATTTACTACACAAATCCTGCTCACTTGTCATTACTGATGTCTCTGACTACTCAGGTTTGTTTGTTGTCAAAAGGATGCATTTCAAAAACATTTTTTCATGTTCCAGCATCAGCATTTAGAAAAGAAATTTTAGAGAAGCCGAGTTTAGTAACACATCTGTTACTGCTTTTTGACATTTTCTGAGGCTTGGCAGCTCGTAAAGCACTGGCATCAGTTTATAGTAAATAATCCTGCTCAAATTCACCACTGCTGGCTATTTACACTGATTCTTAAACATTCCAATAATCCCAGAACAAGAGCAGGAGTGAGACAGGCTGGCAGTGGCCTGGATCAAATTGTGCTGAACACACTACTCTGATGGCAGGTTCTGAATTTAATGTTCAGATGAACTGGGCTTTTTCCGCATTTCCTTATGTCACCTAAAATAAGGGTCACTCATCCCAACTGCTGTGGCCACCACACCACAGATTCTTGCTCTTTACTACAGGCTCGGCAGGGCTGTTTCCTGGAGATTAGAAAGGTGGCAGAGCCACAGGCAGGGAACAGCACACAAAGGGATGATTTAGGGAGTGCCTGACATCCTCAGGAACAGTTCTGTAGATACCAACCGCAGCAGGGGCAGGACACAGCACCTTGCAGCAGCACCTCTGCTACAAAACCACTGTCAAGTTTCAGTTTTGGCTTTATTGCTATTTATGGGAAATGAAACAACACATCAGGAAGTATCTCACTCTCAGGTCAGATAGCCCATTTCCCCTCTTCCCTTGCTCCCCAGAGCTGGTAGGGTTTGAGGAGCCCTGGTGCTGCAGCAAGAGCTCTTTTGAGCACTGCAGGACAGGTCTCACCTCCCCTGTGACCAAGGACAGGAGACTTTGGTACCATCTGAGTAAATGGGACCCCTGGGCATGCTCATCCCTGCTGAACAGGGAGCTGGGTCCATTTGGGATACCTCATACACTCTTCAAAATAGAAAGAAGCTCACCTGGGCAGGTTCTAGCTGAGGAGCACACTAAACCACAGCCCAGGGAGACCACAATTTCCCTCCCCACTCCCCTGGAGAGCTGCCAGGGCATGTTTGCCCCATGACATTATTTACTCATGAAGTCTCTCTACTTGAGGAACACCAAACTATCTCAGAGCGGTCACATTTGATTAGCTGGGGGTATTTCCCATGGACCTGGCAGTGTTCCAATTGCTGGGGGTGTTTCACCTACCTTCACACCCTCGTTGTAGCTGTCCACGGGGCTGTTGAGGCTGGCCAGGCTGCCCAGGTGCCCGGGGGCTCCGGGGCGCGGCGGCTTCTTTGGCGGAGCTGCGTGATCTGCTCAACAGAAAAATGGTGTTTTTAGAGCACCAGATGGACCCGCACCCTTCTGCTCTGCCAGCACTGCACAGGCTCTTCTCTGCCAGAGATGGACGTCTTTAGGTGTCCTGGACTAAATCCACTCTTTGTAGGAGCTACACTTTATGAGAACAGGGTTGTTTTAGTAAAATATTTGAAGCTCCTTTTGTGGGGTAATTGCTACTGCTCTGGGCACAGCTACCCCAGCCCTGAGAGGGCGTCACCCCTGGTACCACAGCTGTGTGCCAACATGCTGTGTGCATCTGGGAAACTGGACTTCTTCCCAGCAGCAATCCTGGCTGTGATTCACTTTTGAGACTGAGAAACCCAAATTTAGGTATCTACTGCTGTTTTACATGTCTGAACTCCATACTGGGTGAATTCCCACTCTGACTCAGCTTCCTCTAGACATTTCTTGCTTCTTGATCTAAACACTTTCTTGTCTTTGCTGACTGCATGTCTGGGGGCTGCATGGGGAACCTGAACACATAGCACACCAACATTGATGTGTAGTAAGTAGCTGGAACTGAATCCACCTTGTACTGGAATACTGCCATGAACTTTTGTTCACTACTGCTGCTGCAAGACTTGTAATCAAGTACTCAAAAGTGTCAGTATCTGCATTTACTGCTTACCTGGTTTTCCCACAGGCTGATATATGTGCTGGTTACCAGCCTATAAAAATAAAATAAACGTATAAAGTAGTTATTGCAGTGCTTGCAGCTTTCATCAGCACTATCTCAATCCCAATCACCAAGAGCAGCCAGCTCTCAAGCACATTTCCCACCCAGTTAAAAATACACCCCAATTCACCATCACCAGTCCCTCACTACAGGTCTATTACTTACAGAGCAATAAAAGAATTTGCATGTATTTTGTACTGCTCACAACAGCCCTGGCCTCTATATTACAGTCCATCCTTCCTTTTTACTCAAAGGTGGTGGAACAGTAACAGGCATTTTCAGTCTGCGCCCACAGATCCAGCTGTAGAGGTCATGGTGAAGAAGAAATGGCAACACAACAAAGAGACTCCAGAACTTCCTGCTGAATGAATCTGTAATGGGAACACACTTCTAAGCTGGTTTGCTTTTTGGTTTTGTTGCAAAGCTTTTAGTCAAGGCCCATTTGCTTATTCACTTGGAAGAACTGAGTAACAGACTGAAGTGACTTTCCCTGGTAATTGCATTCACACATCCTTGACACCAACCTCATCACCTCTGTGAGCAGCCCAAGTGTCAGCACAGTATTAAGGGAATATCTCTGCATCGACTGTCTTGGCCCCTTAGGGGCAATTTTAACTTCCCAAAATTCAACTGGGAATATCATACAGTAGACACAAAGAGGTCCAGGAATTTTCTGTGAAATTTTCTTGGTGCAGGTATTAAGGGGAGCTGACTGTGAAAGGTGATTCCTGGAATTGTTGTTTGTAAACAGACTCATGGGCCAAGTGATGAGCAGTGGCTGCCTCAGTCATGGTGAGCACAAAGGAGTTGAGTTTCAAATTGTTGGAGGTAGGAGAAAAAATTCCAGCAAAACCTTGGCTGCGGAGAGAGTGGGCACTTTCCAGGAACTAGCGAGGTCCCCTGGGAATCTGCATTGGAAGGAACTGGAGTCCATGGATGTCAGGTGCTTTTTAAGAGCAATCTTCTAAGAGCACAGAGGCAGGCAATTCCAGAGTGCTGGAAATCAAGCAAACAGGGCAGAAAAGGGCCTGGCAGAGTAGAGATCTTCTGGAACTTAGGTGAACAAAGGAAGTGTACAGACTTTAGAAACAGGGACAGGTGGCATCCCTACAGAGATGCTGTTTGCCACTGCAAGGAGAGAATTTGTGCTGGCAAAGCTTGACCACAGTTTCAGCTGGACAGCACCACAAAAAAGACTTTTAAAAAATGTCAACAGCAACAGGAGAACCAGAAATTGCATTGGTCTGTTGCTCTCTGAGGTTGATCACCTCACAAACAGGGACACAAAGTGGAGATATTCAGTCATGTCATTACCTTTGATTTGTGCTGTTAATATTTCAAATCTGATAACCTCAGGGGGAAAGAAAGAGAGCGAGAGAAAGGCAGAAAAATTAAATCCCACTGAAACAATTTTAGCATTTTTACTTCCACAAAATTTGGTATTGAAAGTATTAGTCAAAATAATGTGATCCAACAGGAACCGCCAAAATGTGGGTGGTAACTTCTCATTTGTATCACTGCCCGATTTCTCATCCTCTCAGTCAGAAACTCAAACTGACTCACAGCAGTATTAAGCATTTCCCACTGCAAATGATGTCAGAGTTATGTTCTGAATCTACTGGGAACTACAAGATCAAATTCCATGATTAGAAATGTAGTTATCATGAATTAGAGTCTCTTTTGAAACCCACTTTGTCCATGACCATGAAGTGTTTTCTTCACACTCTTTCAAATGGGATGTGATATTGGACCACATCATCTGGGCAGACAGGACTTCCCCTGGAAACAGTTTGGAATCTGTAACCTGTGACATGACCTGAAAATCTCTTTGGCATCTCAAAGCATGTTCACGAGCAGCACAAAATGCAGCAACACTCTTCTTGCTCTTATCTAAAGATGCAACAACAGCCAAGGCCTAATGGTAACTAACAGTCTTCTTCAACTTCATGGAAAAAATCTTAGCAACTTCCAGACATGAATGTCTCCAGAGACCATGCTGCAGTGTGTCACTGATACACTCATTCATGACTGTGTCTTGGCTGCAAATGCAGGAAGAATCCCTAAATTCTTAAGAAGTGAAGAAATGTTCAAGCCAAAGCACGAGTTTACAGTTGCATCCCAAATGAAACAGGAGGGTGAATTTAAAATACCCACTACTTTATGGGGAGAAACAGTGGATGAAGCACCAGGTTTGTGTCATTAACAGTCCTCAGCCTAACCCCTTTTTCCAACAATATGATCCAGAGATTCCAATGGCAATTAAACAATTGAAGAGATGGTTTTAGTTAAACAGACAGGAGTTAAGCCACTAAGAAAGAATACCCGAGCTGCAGCTGCTGTCTGGGAATAAAGGAATGGCTGTGGGGCTTATTCCAATTGTTTCATAGTGGATCATTTACCCCAAATGAATTTCTGGGTAATACAACAGCAACATTTACATTCCTTGTGAGAAAACCCTTCAGATATTTAAACAACTGCAAAAGTTACTTTAATCCTGCTTCCCGTTGACAGAACTTGCAGAAAACAATTCCCATTTTAAAATAAAAGGCCCAATTCTACAACACACAAGCACTTGGAAATTACTGTAGCATATCTATGGAAACATTTTAATATTTGTTTCAAGAACAGCTTCAAAGGGAAAAAAAGCCCAAACCAACCAATAAACCCCCAATCCCCCAAACTGCTGCATGAACCACTTTTGCTGTGGCTGCTGTTCCCACAGAAAGTGAGCCTCTTGGAAAGCTGTACCACCATGTAATAACAGTGGAAACGTTGAGCAAAGCCTTTAAATCATCTCCCACACCCAAGACAGTGTACAGCATGTTCTACCAGGAAACTGGAGGAAAAGCTGGGAGAGGAAAAGATCCCCTCACACTTACTGGGCCCTGGAGACCTCCGTCCTCCCGGTCAATGCTGCCTCTGGAGAGCCTCATGTCGGGTTTCTGAAACAAAAATCCAACACTTCACTCCGTGCTCTGCTTACCCAGCGACATGCCCTCAGCTCAGAGGCAGTGTAAAGCAGGAAAATCCTGTTAAAAACGACCACTGACAAATCCAGATGTCATTTCACTCCAGTGGCCGTGCCCCCGCTGCCGGAGCCTCGGCTGCTCCTCCGCCCTCAGCACTGCAGTAAAAATGCTCTGATAAATACCCAAAGTACCACTGCCCTGACACTGGAAAACCTGCATTTTAGTTTTCTCAAAGGCAGCAAAAGTTGGGGTTTTTTCTTAAAAGAAAAAAAACAACAACTTGCTTCCCAACAGCAAAATTCCAACCACAGGATGAGAAACGCTGCACATTAATTCCCTCTTCCTGCCCCAGGACAGCTTAAATGTACTTGGCTCCCTCTCCAAGCAAATGGGGCCAATTACTGGAGCTCTCTAAACACTCCATTTGGGTACAGCCAGCCAACAAAGCTGTCCAGATGCCCTTTTCTCCCCATACAAGCAACAAACAAATTTCTATTTTATGTGCTTTCAGCACAATACAGGAACCTGAGGTTTGGTTGTTTTTAAAAGCAAAAATAAAATCACACCAATTTTGATTTTTTTTTTCCCCCCACACATAAACCAGTCATTTTTCTCACAGAATATCCTAGGTTGGAAGGGACTCACAAAAACTACTAAGTCTAATTTCTGGCCCTGCACAGGATAACCCCACTCATCTCCCCAGCAAATCCAGGTTTGTTATATTTATTCTTCAAGGACAACTTTGATTACATGGAAAGACAAAGGAAGAGTGGATGTGAAGCCAAGGTTAACACTGATCTGATGACACAAGCTCAGTAAAATTACAGTGTGCTTCTTGTGCACAAATTCTGGCACTTAAAAACAGGATTTATCTGAGTCTCTCTGAGACTGGATGAGGAGTCACTGATAACTCCAGGGATAAAATGGTCACATACAACATGAAAATAACATTTTTTATTTAGAGAAATGTAGGTGTAACTAAACACACTGCCACTAAACTGACCACATGTTCTTTCAGGGTTAATTTCAGGGGACAAATACATCCTTTTCTTGTTTAAAGCTATTTGAGATTCCTTCCTCCTTTAAGAATAATTCCAACTCACAAATCCTACTAAATGACCCTAAAAACCAGCAGGGCAGAAGGAACCTACAAAAACACACTAATATTGATCTTCTGTCATTAAAAAGAGTCCAGTTGTGCTGCCAGTCTGTCAGGGCTGACATTTGGATTTTCATTCAGTCTTCTGCAGACTGAGTGAGGCACAGCCAGAGACAGCCACTGCCAGAAAGAACTTGCAGATTAAAAATAGACAAATCATATCAGACAGGGAAATATTTAACCCCATCTTAAACGTGAAGAACTGAAACAGATACAAGTGGTCTCCTAATGATTTTCCAAGAATTTGTGACAAATTTCAAGATGAAACCTACCACTGACTAATCTCCAGTTTATTTCCTTATTACAATGAAGGATTTTTTTCTGATTAAAGTCTCATTTGATCTGAGTATGTCTGAAACTTCATTAGATGGAGAAAGTGATTCTCATCATATTTTTCAGCTATAGCACAAAGCTATGCTCCTTAAATACACACATAAAGCTTATGACAAACGACATTTCTATTAAATTGATGCTCACAATTTGCCATCATTTCATATTCATTTCTAGCCAGAGAAGTGCCCAAACTCTTTGGAAATAACCAAAGACTATTTTATCACAGGTGCCTTTAATGCTCTTTGCACTTACAGCAATTTATTACTCAAAAAATGCACCGTAAACCATAGAACGGTTTGGGCTGGAATGAGCCCTAAAGATCATCTCGTTCCAAGCCCTTGCTATGGGCAGGGAAAACCTTCCCCTGGACCATCTAGACCAGACTCCAGAGACAATGAAATACTGAGCATTTTAGGAGAGTCAGAAGCACAAAAATTCACACTAGTCCAAATAACAGGACTTTTCTTCCTAGTAATATAAGCAAAAAGTTAATTAGCTGACACAATACCCATCCCCTCTCTTTGTCTTGCTAAGGTCCCTCCTCCTTCCAGCATCCCAAGTCTCCATGTCACAGCAACAATTCCCTTCCCCAAGTCCCCAGCAGCAGCCAACATTGAGTTCCCTCCAGGACACCCCATACACACACAGCACACAACCCACAGCCCAGGAATTGATGCACAGAAAAGCTGCAAATGCTCATAAAATATCACCAGAATGGTGATTATTAACTTGAATGCTTCACACATTATCAACAAAAATCCCAAGTCCTACTGATCAGCCCCAAACAAACCAGGCTGTGGAGGGCAGTGGTGCTGCCCTGACATCTCCAAGAATCTGATCCTAAACTGCAGATCCCAAGTGGCAGGAGTGATGGCAAACCTGAGGGACCCTGAGCAGCTGCACCCCTGTGACCTGCACAGCTACACCTTAGAAGTAAGGAAATAATCCTTTAGCAGGACATGAACTTCTTTTAACTTCCACAGACATTTTCCTCTGCTCCATCAAAATCTGGGTAGCCAGGAACACATGGAACAGAAGAAAAATGTTCAGCTTTTGTGTTCAATGACTAAGAAAAGTCCCAATTATATATTTATTGATTTTAATGCTCTAATAAATTCTAACAACTCCCATTTGACTCACACCAAACCTGTTCAGTATTTCACACACCATTTCACAGCCCCGAAGAACACCTTGCCATCTTTCCAGTCCCTGCCACGGCTCTGGACCTCCCAAAAACCACAGAGAGAAAGAACTGTATGTTGTTAAAATCTTGCAGAAAAACGAAGTCCTTCAGAAGTAAATGGACTGGTTTTAAATAAATAAGCCTGCTATCTGAAATCTTTGAAAATGTCAAGAGGAATTTTCAGACAGGATGTGTATGTTGACAAACTGGGACATAATCCACTTTATTTCCAGTATTTCTGGTTACTTGCTAATAAAAGAACATGTAAGCCTTGGAGTTCTCAGGACAGGCTGAATTGTAATGTCTTGGTGGGATTTTCTCAGACTTAAAATTAGAATCTTATTTTAGCAACAGTTCACATCAATTAGCCTTGAACTGCAGTTCTCAGTGTCAAAACAGGACAAAACCACAACTATGTGGGAATTTCAGAAAAAAAAAAAAAAAACAACGAACCCAAGCATGATAAGGAAAATATGTGAGTTATTTCTTCTTAAGCTATGCCAGAAAGGACTATAAATTTCTTAGGACAAAACTGTTCTGTCTGCTGAGGAGTTACTAACAGGCATGCACATACACATCTTTATTTATATGATTAAAAATAATGCAAATAACATCAGCATAGCCAGAAAGAAAGGTTCAAACTGGAAACTCCAAATAAAGGAAGGAGCAGGCAATTAAATAGGCCTAAATGAAGAGAAGTGTAAAATGTTCAGAGATTATTTTTGATTGTGGTTTGTAGTGCAGCCATTTCATCTTCCACCTGAACGTGTGCTGGGCAGAGACTGTGTCATGTGGTGATCTGTATCAAGCTTTAGGTGCAGTAATGCTTTGTGTCTCCACTTCAGCTCTCTCAAAATAATTCACCTATTTCTGTCCTTCCTGGAGATGCTCATCTCCACAGCACTTTTATCAATAGAGCATGAAAATTTAATCATCACAAGTTTTAATCAGTGTGCATTGACGTTGGCAGACCTAAAGTGCTGCCTCCCCTCCCTGTCAGTCCTGGATCCCCCAAAATCAACCCCTCCACCAATTCTCTCCTCACTCTCCAATTAATGTATTTGGTACAATTTAAAATCAAACATTTCTTTACTCTTCAGTTTTTACACAACGGATTTGTTTTTGTTCGGGAGTTTCCCATGAGGACAGACCTGTTTGTTTTCTCTTTTCACAGCAGAATTTCCAGAATTCTGGATTCTGTTGAGGCTGCAGCTTGAAAACATTTTTATCCTTTCAAGTACTCACTAGTCCCATGTTCTCCAAGGACCAGTTTCAGGCAAACTGCTTACACTGATAACAACCTCCCCAAGGACCAGCACATTTCCATTTCAATGCCACTGCAACTGAATTCCCCATCTGGGGAGTCTCTTCCAGCAGCATCAGGGCTCTTTATCCCTGTACTAATATGAGTTGTATTTTCTCCCTGCAGAAGCAGCAATAAATTTCAAGTCATGAGCAAGTTGGTGTTACTCAGGGGAAACAAAAATTGTACTAACAGAAACCCACAGAGGATTTTTCATCTTGTTGCAGTGTCTTACAATAAATGATTTGCAGTTGTTCCCCTGTGAGTCCTACTCTCAGTAGTACAAGTGGAATGTACTGTAGAGCCTGAGGATTGGGTAAATAGAGCTGTTTTTGGACATAGACAGTTTATACTGAGAACACTACACATGGTTACAAAAGTTAAATATTATAGTTAAGTAAGCTAAATATTAAAATTTATCTCTACTCTGTTGTTCTCTGTGCTGAAAAGGACAAATATAATTTGAAACCTGCCTAAAGCAGGCAAGGGAGGGCCAGAATTCTTTTCCCCAAACCACCTGGAATGAAAATAGGGAAAGCCCTTCCTCCCAGAGAAATTGTCACTCACCTAGAGGACATTGGCCGAGGAGCATGTGTGTGTAATACCTGGCTCATTTCTATGCTGCACATCATTATATGGCTTTAATGCCTCAATAAATGGCTTTTTTTTTTTTTTTTTTTTTTTTTTTTTTTCAGATGTTTGGACTCTCGTGTCTGAATTGTGGATATCCTTCAGGAGACCTGCAAGGTTTCCAAGAGTGACTCCCCACAATGACTTTTCCACATCTTCACTTCCTCAGGGCTATACCTACAAACTCATCCACATTCCTCTTCCAAGAAACACCCATCTATAAACTGAATATTCTCTTGACACACATGCTGCTATGGGCTCAAAGGCACCCTGTGGCTACCAGCAGCTCATTTAGCTCCTAACATGGGGTGAAAATTTGTAATAGGCATTCAAGGGTGAACCTCGAAGTCTGTACAAGCAAAATATTAATGTGGAAAGAAAAAAGAATTGAAGTCTCTTATGGATTCCAATTCCTCAACAGAATAGATGCAAGAGAGATGGTGTTTCCTCACAATAAAACTAACACAAAATGGAAACATGGCAAATCTCTCCCAAACAGATGCTATGATTGTACTACAGATAAAAGAAAAATCAGCAAGTTCCTTCTCAACATCCATGTGGGGGATGATAAACACCCTAATGGTCCAGAGACTGAATCAACAAACACTACAAATAATCATCATTTATTCTACACAAAGATTCAGAAAGTTTTCTACAGGAAGTTCCCACACGACCTACTGCCATCACCTGCACTGTCAATGCCTCATTCCAGAAAGCACATTGATCCCACAAAATGTTCTTGCCCATCTTTACAGTTTTAACCGTCAGTGGGATGAGTGTGACCTCCTGGGCTGTGTAGGTCACCAGCAACTGGTGCCACCCAAGACTGGAAAAGCTAATGCCTAAATTAGGGAAGAAATTTTCCGTTCCACTCCCTCTCTTCAGACCAAGCAATGTGGGCACAGAGATTTTTGCTGTCATCCCAATGGGAAACTGCAAATTCCCAAGCAGACTTAAAGGGAAACCAGTTTCAACACTCATTAATCAAAAGTCACTTCTTAGCTCAGGCACAACGTGGATCTCAGCTAGAACATGTCCTAGCCATGGGGGCATCTACCAGTACCTACAACTTAAAAGGGGATTGCCAAACTGAAACATTCCTTGAAATATGTCTAAGATCAAGCACAGGGCTGCTCTCTGTCACAACCCACACCACAGCGCTGTAAATTATCCTCCTGTCCTGAGAGGCTCAGGCACCCACAGGCTCCTGGTAACATTCTGTTCCCACCTTATACTCAATCTGCAGCCATCAGCCTCAAGTGGGAGAAATTTAATACACAACTTGAATTTTGACAACTGGGAAGCCAGAGCTGAACCACAAACCATACACCAGTGGCACTGACAACAAGGACGTGTGGAATTGCAGAGAAACAGCATCAGAAGATCCCATTACCAGTGATTTCTTTTTCCTGCTTGTGTTGAGGTTCAGAACTTTCCCCTCCTCACAGAGCTCTCTCTTACATTATTCCTTCCCACTAACATGTGCCATTATTCCTCCAGGGCAAGATTGGGTACAACTCAGCACAGCCAGGGCCCTTAGAAGGCTGATGGTTACATCTTTTTTAGGGGTAGAATACACACAGATCCTTCTATGTAAGAACAAACAGGCAACCTTGAGATGGGCACAGAATTATACCCACAACTTCCCCCACAGCAACACCCAGATGGATAAAATGAGATTCACCAAAAGCCACAGCTGTTCAAGATACCTGAAATACAGTTCTCACTAGCTGAACGCTTTTTTAAAAACCTGTTTCCAAAACCCACTTTTTGGGGGCCCTGTGTCCCGTAAATTTTCTCATTTCACGGAAGTGACCAGTTTTAGCCAGCTGCAATACAAAACCAAAAATCAGGAGGGATTAAGAAGCTCTGTGAAACAAAGAATTACCAGGAATCTCTCTTCTTTTTCAAGCCAGCGCTGATCTTCCTCCATCTCCTGCTGCTGTCGTATCAACCTCTCCTCCATGAGGTGTGTGGGTAGAACCTGGCTCATCCCTCGGATGTCCAAAGTGCCTGAATCCTACAATCCACAGTAAATTTATTCAGTCTCACAATTTAAAATTTCTATGAACAGGTGCAAGAACTCAAGAGATTATAGAAGGAAAGCTTTTTAGAAGTCAATTCTCAGCAGCAGTCAAGCAGAGTTTCTTCAGCTCCTCAAAAACTGAGGCAGAGCAGCGGAAGAAACTCTTTCCAACCCTCAAGTTTTTATCTGCCCTTGCTCTTAGTCACTGCAACCAAAAAAGATTTGAAAGATTCTGTTCTGTTTTTCAGCAACATTGTCACTTCCTGTATTGCACTTCATTTAAGCTGGACAACAAAACCAGACTTATCAATTTTGTTTTCTTGGTCTTGAGCAATAATGTAACCATCCAGTTGTTAAAAGCTGTAAGATACATTTTTTTTAAATCAAAACAAATACATTATTCAGTATTACTCAACAGTGGCAAAGCATGTCACAAAAACATTTTTTAATGAATTTTTGACCAAATATTTATGCCTGCCTTAAGCTTACAAATACTCCACATACCATAGTCCAATGCTGTCTGGAAATCATTAGGAAATAGTGTAAAAATTAATATTTTTTAAAAAGCCAGGGGAAATTTGGTAACAAACTTCCCTGTATTTAACAGGTCTATCTCAGAGATCACTTAAATGTTTATCAGGAAGACAGGGAATAGAGCTGGTTAGAGAAGAATACAGAACAGACAGAAGCTGCACAAACTGAATCTTTGTGGAAGGAAAAAACGGAATAAAAAAGCGTACAACAATGGAGAACAGAAAAAAAAGACAGAAGGTTAAAGGGGGAATTAATTTGATGTTCCTCAGCAGCTCAGTGCAATCATGACAGGCTGGAAAGCACCCAGAAGGAATTCAGCTCAGGAATAGTCTTTCAGACCATTTCATTTTCTCTTCTAGGTAAGTTACAAAGAAGCCTCAATCCTTCAGCCGTGCTGGGTATCTCCCAAGAGGTATTTTTACATGAGTGTTCCCATCTCTGTGAACAGCACTAAGTTCCAGTAAAGCCTTCTCTTAACAAACACCAAATATTTGTTATCACTCAGTTAAGATAAGCAGTAACAACTTCATCAAGAATTCATGTGAAGTGACACTTCATGCCCAGCCTCACATAGAAGGATTTGTCTAAAAAACAATTCAGTCCTGACTCCCAGCCCATTGCAGTGAGGTAATTTTAAAAGCACCAGAAAAACTCAGTTTTCCTATAAGAGAGCTACCTAAATAACATAAATAATACAATTTATAATAATAAAAAGTGTATTGAAGTGTACAGAACACAGTAACAGACGTGTCAGATCTCATACCTCCATGTTTGGTTGCCACACTGATATTTCCTGAGGCCGATGGTTCCAGGAATCTGCTTGATCCAGGAGAGAAGCCTGCCCAGGATAAATGCTGCCTGCCATGGCTGGTATCCCATGAGAACCAGGGTAGCCAGACACCTTTAGGGGGCAAGAGACCCCACATGGGCAAAAACAAAGAGAAAACCAGAGATATTAGCAAGACCTGTGCTTCCCCGTTAATGGAAACATCCCCTCCAAGATAACCAACATGAAAGCACAGAAATGACTCAATTCCAGCAGTCACTGAGAGGAAGAAGGGGAGGCAACAGAAGAACAAGGAAGCTGAGCCTAAATATGACACCTCTGGTAAAGTATTTGAGGATGCTCATCATAACGTAACTATTTTAGAGTAACAGCAACAGTACAGAAATACAGCTTGTGAGGATAAGTATTTTATGGTGCCTGTCAAAGCATGCTCTAACCTCTGCACTTGAGGAGATCAAAGTCCTCTGAGGACAAAACTAAATCTATGGATACATATGTAAGAGCTACACATGCAGAGCTCATGTTCCAGTTAATAGGGCCCTGCAAACATCACCCTACAGATCCATATAAAATGTACCCCCTGCTGGATCTTACAGGCTTAGGGCTTGAGTGGCAGCATGTAATTAGTGTGCTGAGCTGAGTGGCCTGGGAACTTCTCCACAGGAAAAACCAAGTCGTTTTAATGAGCCTGAAGTACTTATTAAATCAATGAAAACCTCCCTCTCTTCATGGAAAAAATGGCTTTGACTGAGACAGCTATAATACAGCCATAGCCTTGAACAGACTTAAAATTGCTCAAAGTCCTTTAAAGACAAACTTTTGTTCTGAATTTCTTCAGCAGTTTTAGGAAGAAAAGCAAAACCTGTGAGTATACAATGTGGTAGAGCTAAAGGCAGCAGCCATCAGGACACGGAAAGTAAAACACCAGTGAGTCCAAGGAAATGCCCCCAGTTAATGCCATTTTATAAAGCAAGTGATTTCATAGCTCAGCACAAATGTTAACATGAACACCACATTCCTTCGATAAATGTGGCAATGTCTGATGTGTTTCACTGCAGTTTAAGGGATCTGAGCACCACATCAGATGTGGAAGTATTTGCCATCTGGAGAAAACCTACCAGGCTCAGTTTGGTTTTTTTTCCCTATGCAAAACAAAACTCACTGAACAGAACTGAATTAAAACAAACCATGTAAGAAGTGTATCAATCCCACCAGCTGCTTTTAAGATAAAGAACCCACATTTGTAACAAAAATACACACATGGTATTAAATATAATACCTGGTAATGATTTGGCTGTACCATATGCTGTGGACTTGGATAAAACCCTTCACTGGATCTGGGACTGGGGTAACCAGGTCTACTGGGCTGTAAACAAACAGAAATTTTTAGAATCATTAAACACACACAACTAAAACCAGAAAATTATGTTTCAGTGAGACAAACATTTACAGGTTTGGCAAACTTCAATAAAACTCCGAAACACATTTTCTGTAATGACAAACACTTTTTTAAAGCAATTAAAATTAAGTTCTCCTCTGTTTTTGCTTGGCAATGGATGCAGCTGAATTGTTTGCTCAGTATGTCAATAAATAATGCTTGCTCTGTGAATTCTTTGTGTTTATTTAATTGCCTGCACTAAATGACCTGCTCTGTTCTGTTTAACTCTAGAGAGAACATCATCAAAGAATGTAAGTTTTAAATCAAATTTCCAGGTGCAATACAGCCTTGTTTCCAATTTTTGCTGTTAATTTGTTGCTTTTGTGACTGTTCCCACAAGTAAATTCTTTTGCTTCAGTAAGAATAACACAAACCAAATGGATTTATTTGCATGGCTATTTCCATGTGGTATTCTGAGGTACAACATTAGTTCTGATAATTAACTTCTCTGTAACTGATTATCTCAACATGGAAAATGCTTTTGATCATATTCTGAACCTCTGAAGGTATAGTTGAGGGTTTCTTTTTGGATAAGGAACAGCATTGCTGGGTATTCTAGGAGGAGAGAAATCAACCAAAGAGGGAAAAAAAACAACCCAAATTTCATCATTCTGCAAAGGGCTCTCTCAGTCATTCTGGCAGTTAAAGGTAACCACATGAATGGGAGACTTCACAATTTATCACTGCTTGATGAAAAAAATCATTCTCATTCTGGACTAGGATTTTCTGTCTTAGGTTTCTAACAGAAATATCACTGTGAGATACAAGTGATTTCACAGTATGGATTGCGAGACCTGGTAATTGTTTGAGGATCTGTAGGAGTTTAAGACCTGTAACAATCTGCAACTCTTACAATGAATCATCAGAATGAAAAAAACCACAGTTATTACATTAGAAAATCAGATAATAATTAAAGAGACACTTAAAAATCTCCTACCTACAACATTCCACTTGTTCCAATGCTGTTACTAAGCACATCCATATTTTATACAAAAGAAATGTATAAAAAAACCTAACCAACAACAGCATCAGAAATACAGTGAGGACATAGCAACCCCCTCAAAACACATTCTCTCCAGTGGCAGAATTGACTGCATTTTTAACACACCTTTGGTCAAGTGTTTCAGTTCATACATCACACACAAAGGCACTCATTTCAAATTAAGCATTATACTAGTCCAATTTATGCAGTTTATCTGCTTCTGTAACTTGGAACATTGTCTGTTTAGATAAACACCAAATCCTGCTAATTCATTTCAGATGACTAAACAGGTTGATGGATTGTTTGCTGTTTCTAACTCTGAAATGAAAGCAGAAATTCCATTGCCCTCATTTCCTGCTTGCCATCAAGGTATCAAAATGCAAAACTAAGCTCAGAAATCTGATCTATCAGGAAACAAACTGCAAATGCAGAGAAAAACACCCCAAAATCCCCCAAAACACACAAATCCACCCCCTCCCCTCAAACCAAAACCAACCAAAAAGAAAAAATTGCCTTTCTATGAGTGCTGGATAATACAAGATACCACTCAAGTACTCCTGGAATTATTATCAGCTCCAGAACCTGGGAGCTCCAGGAATTCACCACAAGGACAGAGACAATATGGTGGTGACTGCACAAAAATTAAATTCTTCAAAGTACAGGCTTGAACTTTCAAGTAACAACTAGCAAAAAAAATTCTGAGGTGAAGCAGACAAGTCACTGAGAGGAAAGAGGGCTCAGCAACTGGTGAGGCTGGAGTCCCACAGCTGCAGAACCCATCAGTGACATCCAAACAGGACAGAAATGGAAACGAAGTGGAAACTAAACCACGTACGTTCCTTGGAAACAAACCCCTGATCTTCTGTCCAGAAGAAGGAAAATGCAATTAGCTGACTTTGTCCTGTCACTAATGTGTTATAAATAAACTTCACACTGGCCTGAGAGCTCATTAGCCGACAATTTACAAGAGTGCTACAAGGAAGAAGGAAAAGGAAAAGCCAGGAGACAGTTTTGTGGCAGCTATGGGCGTCATTTACAATTTCAAGTAGAAACAGAAAATCATTAATGCAGTATCACAGCACGGATCAGTTCTAAGCACAGTTCAAGCAGAGCTGGGTCATTCCAGGCAAGGATTCCCAGATGGGGACAGAAGGGGCCAAAACGCTGTGGTTTGAACCAACCCATCAGGGCAGGCTTTGAAGAAATAAACGGAATAAAAAGAAAGTTTCATGTTTGGTTGTTCTGGTTTTTTTTAAAAACACATGTAATTTGCAGTCTTAGCTACCTTGGGAGGAGCTTCATCTGATCCTCCTGAGTCCCAGGATACCGTGACTTGTCGCCTGGATTCCATTCTCATTCGTTCTTCTTGCTGCAGCTTCTCTTCCTCCAGTATTGTACTAAGGAAAACATATTGTAATCAAGTAAAACTCCAGTTTCAGCGACTAACAAACCTCTCCCCACAGCTTTTGCATTTTTCAGGCTAATAAACAGTACTTAACTTGAAATGCTAGAAAATTACTGAAAGGCAAACTTCTTTTACATACACTGCTTTCGTGTCTGAAAACCAGTATCAGGAAGAAGTATTTCTGTAGGATTTACCAGGGTGCTTTTAACAACAAAAACAGCATCAAATTTTCAGAAAGCTGTGACTGATCCTGCACACAATTTTTTTCCCGTAACAGTTCTTTTTATGTGCAATTACACAGAGAAGTCCTCAAAGACAATCAATCAAGCACTTACTTGCATGAAAGCTTAATCTTCACAAGAAAATATTCTACTGAACTGCTGCAAAGGTTCAAAACAAACCGAAAATGTTCTTTACTGAAACTCAAGAGCTTCAGATCACTGGGATTTTTTTTTTTCTTTTTTCAAGAAAGCAGTCAAAAATACTTCTTCAGCTCTTACGTTTTAGCCTAACCAGGAACACATTCAGCAAAGCAATTTAGCAAAACAGAAAGATCTGACAGTAATCACTCAGCTTCTAAGCATTCAGGTCAAAAGGCTGCATTTTCACAAAGTACAAGACAGTAGTAAAACCAGTTTGCTACTTACCACTGTTCTGACTATTAAAAAGCCTGTTTGAAGCTGAACGTGCTCCTGCTGCCCCCACAGCCAGCCTCCTCCCAGCTCTGCTATGTGGCTTATTAATGTTGGATATTTGCCATTTGAAAAATACTCAGAGAGAAGCTTTGAAAGAGGGAGCTGCCAATTCCTGCCGCACGCTACGCGGACAGTCTGGAGATGTGAGCAGGGCAGATTATTTCCATATCACTGTCCCCAGGGTAAAGACAATCCTGTGGAGGAGCTACTCCGGCTTCTTTATCACTCAGGAGTTTCCAGAAACAAAGCTAAGTTCTGAGTTTATAATCTCCTGTTCAGTCTGCTAAACAACCACCCAGAATTACTCATTCAGGGGATGAGATCAACTCCAGCAATCTATTCTCATCGTGAAACTTCACTGCTTGTTTCAAGAATAAATTCCTGCTGGAGACAAGAACTTTGCTTTTCCTTACTCAGCCAAAAAAAACCCCAAACTATGCCACTTCTAAAAAGCAGAGAAGTCATCTCGTCTCACTGCAGCTAAATCAAGTTTATAGCTATTGCTGCAATTTCCATCCATCACTGCTGAAGCAACACAAGAATGTGGAACAAAAGCAAAATCAGACAAGTTGTTTGCAAAAGTCACCCTGCTAGAACTACCATGGAAACACAGTTACAGCCTAACAGAGGGAATGAAGAGCCAATCCTACTTTACATCTCTTGTCCTTCAGAATAAGGAAAATGCAAGATTTCCTACTTGAACCCATGAAGAACTGGCACAAACCCCCTGCTTTAAAGCTATCTCACACTTCAGGTATCCTGTCTTTTTATGTAGCGTGAGAAAGCAGTCAGCATGCAGCCACAGCCATGGACCATGATTATCATCTTTCAAGACAAGACCTCAAGATTAAAAAGCCCCACAACAAAACAAGACAAAAAAAAAATCCCAAAACCCAAAACCAAACTAACCAAACAAACAGAACAACCCCCACTCAGATTAATGAATGAGAAATGAATAAACCACAGATTTTTAACCAAGTTTTTGATACAGCAGTTGCTCTCATCTGAGCTAAAGAATAGAATGGAGTTGGCTGGTAGCAGCTGGCTAAATTTAGAGATGGCTTATTGACAACTTGGGGCCATGTCTGGAATTTGTCACAGCACAGTGCTGGTTTTCCATAAAAAGGAAAGAAACCCCAATACCTCTCTCTGCTTTGCTATCAAAGCCATTTTATCTGTGCTGCCCCAGTGTGCAACACCATCAGCTTGTATCACCAGAAATGACAAATTTCTTTTGAAATCACTTCTTTTTCTTAACACATGCTCAGCTTTTTGCCTTACAACTGCAGTTCATCCTCCCTGCTCTCCCACCATCAGGAGGTTTTTTCCCAGCAGCCCAGAGCAGCCTGGTCAGAGGCTGATGGGCTGCAGCAGCATCTGTACTTGGATGTCCTTGATTCTGCTGACAAGAATATAAAATAGAAATGCCTCAGAGAAGGCACTACTCAAAAAAACCACAAGGAATATAAATGACTCATAGAAAGGTCTTTGTTTTCACAAAGGGAAGACCAGTCTGTGGATGAAGTAAGAATGTGCCAAGAGATATTTTTGACGTTTCCTCAGTGCAGCTGCTCTAAGTTCTCTGAACAGTTTATTAGAATTTGCAGAAGGTCAGGAGAAGTCAGATCTAGGCATATTTTCCCAAACTGCACATATTTTTAGCAGCACAGAGGAGCAAGCAGAGAATTCTATCCCTATGGTTCCCCTAGCAAACCTTGAGGTAGCACAGATAAATTTAACTCAGCTTCTCAGCAAGGTGAAGGCTCAAGAAAAGTCTCAGCTATCAGAAGTTTGCATAATTGATAAACTTACTTAATTTACAAAGAACTTTTTACTGAAATTGGCCTGTGACAGCAAAAAGGAAACATTTACGGGGACCTTCAGTGTAGGAATATTTAAAATACCTAACTGCATCCTCATATTCCAAAAGGCACAGCAGCACCAGTGGTGTGGGAACCTACATCAAGTCCTGACCCCCAACAAGCAGCTTTTTTTCCTTCTGCCACCAGAAATACGAAGTAGGATGCAGAAGAACATACTTGCACATATTGTTCTAATATGAAAGAACTTTTATATGGATTATAGACTATTCCTAATGGTCACAAAGAACAGAAGAATAACAAAGCATTTTGCAGCCTCCACGATGTATTTGAAGTATGTTATAGTCTTTGTCAGAATGCCATAAAAGAAGACTTAAACTGCCCTCACTCTTACCAGTTTTCATTTATAAGCAACGTTTCAGGATCTACATCAAACACAGTGACAAAAAGGCTCAAGTCCAGTTCTCATCAGTTAATTATCTGACTGTTGTCATAAAACCAGACTTTAAGAGCATAGAAGCTGTCTCTTTTTCCCCCCCATTATTTTTAGAGCTGTTTGAATGTGACCTGCAGCCCCAGGATGCCAGTAGGGTCACGCAGTCTGTTCAAACCTGTGACCAACAATGGCCACAGTGACACTCTCACCTCTGCAATGACACAACTGCTCCTTGTTTTGCTATTTGTAGCAGAGCAGGTTCATGAAAGGTACTTTAAACAAAACTTGTTCCATGACACAGTGAAAAATGTCATGAAACATCATTAATTTGAAAGTTTAAAATTAAAATACTTTTATATTATTTACCATGTACTGCAAGACAAAAAAAATCTCTTCTGCACAAAACCAGCAAGGCAACACACAATTCCCTATTAAAAATATCCTATATTCCAATTCTGACCAAGTCAGAACTGCAGAAGTAGCAGGGTAATACCTTACTGTCCTGACCTAATCTGACTTTTAACCCCCCTCCACCACTTGAAAAAGGGACTTGGAATGCGAAGATAAATTACATTTGGAAATCCACAATCCACCCATTTGTTTCTGTGTTTGCTGGGAAGACTGACTCAACCACATCCACTTCAGACAGATCAAATACTATAAAATTACTACCCTAATAACAGTACTTAAATTGTGCAGAAATCAGCACCTTTGCCTTGCACAATCAGCTGCAAATTCAGTTTGGGCAAAGCAGCTGTTACTATGAAACAGGAAAAGCACCAAATAACAGAGAGCATGTGAAATGCTTATGCTCCCATCAATGCTATTCCAGATGCAGAAGATTTTTCCCAAAGCCATGGAGTTTTTTTCATTAAGAGAGGAATGAATGCTGCAGTGCTGTATCTGGCTCCAAGCAAACATCCAGCCTGCTCTCAGCTTGAAGAGACTACTCTGGACAGCATCCAGAACGAGCAGCAGCAACAACACAGGGAAAGGCCACCAGGGAAATGGTTTGTTTTTGCAAGTTCATGGGAATTTGAGTTCTGAAACCAAATCTTCCCTAGCTGCCTGAGACTGCCTCATCATCAGGGAATTGGCAACCTTTCCAGGGAGAGGCTGGCTCTGTCTGGAGCAGCACAAAGCAGCCCTAAGGACAACCCCGCTGCCTAAATTTGGGAGATAAAGGTCATCAGTTTGGAGTGGCAGAAAGTTCCCTGCTTTGGTGAGAATAGAGTAGAAACTGGATTTTAGGGTTTCTTTGGCCCCAGGAGAGAGGTTGCCCTGTAAAGAATTCTTCAAACCTCCAGCATGACCAGAGGAGCAAACACCTCTCCACGCTGGGTGCACTTTTCTCGTAGAATGAGATGGAAGGGGTGCCTGGAGGTCTCAAGTGTGACCTCCTGGTGAAGCTGGGCTCCCTGCACAGCAAGGGCCAGGTGCTCTGAACCTTTTCCAATCAAAAGCTGAACGTCTGCCAGCATGGAAATTCCAGAGTCTTTCTGGGTGACCTGTTTCAGAGCTCACCCAGGCACACTGGGAAACATTTTGATGTATAACCAACAAGACCCTGCCTTGCTGCACACCCTGAGTGCTGGTTCTGAGGAGAGCCAGGCTCTGGGGCACACTCTGGATTTACTCATCCTCTTTCCTTCCTGGTGAGATACTCTCCCTGCTTGGCTTTATACACCACAGCCATCTTCCAGTCACTTTTTTTAGGACTTCATTCTCATCTGTGCCAACCAGCTTTAAGTACACAATACAACCTGGCTGCAAATTATCAATCATCTTGTACTTCCAGAGCCAAAAACAGAGAAAAAGCAAGTGAATTGCCAATTTCCATCTATTACCCAAATCACACAATTGTGTCACATCTTTTTCTTGCAATCCTTACCCAGCCCCGACATTCCTCCCTTTGTGTTAACTGCACACAGTCAAGAGGATGGGAAATTATCTCTGAGAAGGGTCAAGTCTTCCCTTAATTCTACACATTATTAGTCTACACAGGAATTCCCAGAGTAACAGATGGTGGAACGGTATGAAATTCTCAGAACTAGAAAAGAACTTTAAGGTCTTTAAGTTCTCCATACAGCAGCTCTGAGATAACATCATAATTACATTTAAATTGTCCCTCATTTTAACCACCAGTGAATTATCTTGAACCATGAACATTTAGTGACAGCAAAAACATAAAAATAAAACATGCCACAAAACACAACTTTGAAACAAAATGAAGAATTCAGCAAATTACAAGAATTCCCAGTGTGGATTGTCAGTGTGCAAAACCCAAGTGTTACTCAAAGCTTGTAGTGACTTATACAAAATACATCCTGAGCAGTCATAAAATCCAAGTCACAGCTTTTGTGACCCAATTTGGTCACAAATATCAAATGTACCTGCACATTAACTCAGTGATGTTTCAAAGTTTAAATATCCCTCCCCCTTTAGGGCTGGTGAAATGGTGATGCAGACACACAGACTATATTACTGCAGAATAAACTAAGGTGTGAATTTAGACTGGTCTGCAAGGTGTGTGCTCACACTCATTCCAAGATAAACACGAAGGTAGTTTATATCCTGGTTTACAAAGGCCAAAAGAATTTCTGTCTATGATGCTGCATTTACTGCAGGCTCTGCAATTGCCCTGTGATAGCTGTGACTGCAATACTGCTGTGTTACATGTCATGAAAATAACTTCCAATAGCACACACTTGATGCTTCATTTATTTAAGATACATCTCTAACTCAGAAGTCCACAGTATGTTTGTTTAGATAATCACTCTAAATTCTTTCTACCTCCTTCCTCAAGGATTGTAGCTAAAATTATAAACAAATTGCTAGTAAAACGTGGAGTTTTTCTTGGGAGAGAAAGGAGGTGATTCATATTTCCAGTTATTTGAATTTATTGCCTAATCTCATTTTCTCTGCCAGATAAGGCCCAGTTTTCCCAAAGACCAGCAACAACCTGGCTGTCTGAAGATAAAAACTCAAAAGCACCGTGTCCCATATTTTCCGTGGAACTAAAACACTGTAACAGAAGATTAAGCAAAAAGAAGTATTTCTGAACAAAGGAAATGACCACTGAGAAGTCAAACCCTACCTGAGTTGTGCTTTAAGTTCAGTAAACCTGGGTCTCCTGCTGGGGTCGTAGGCCCAGCACTTGGTCATAAGGCTGTAGAGGGTGGGAGGGCAGTTTGGAGGCATTGGGAGCCGCTCACCGTTCTCGATCCGCCCAATCACATCATTGTTCTTCACCCCCTGGAAGGGCTTTACCCCGTGCATGAGGATCTCCCACATACACACACCTGGGGAACACACACAAAAACACGTTCTCTTCACTGTGAGCAAACAAGGAGACCTGTCAAAAGGGAGACAGAACCCAGTTTTGTACTAATAATGCAATTTCTTCCAAAATATATAAGCAGGGAATTGGTTTGGACTTACCTGCAGCAGGATCACACACACAGCACCAGCCTCACCTACTGATGAGGCAGAGTGACCCACAGCTGGCTCACACAGTCTTTTACCTGCCCTAAACCAGTGCTTGCTCATATTCAAATTTCCTCTCTTATGAGGTAGAATATGTTTGTTTTTCCCTCTGACTCCTTCCAACTGGCTTGTTTCAACACGTAGAGTGCATTTTCACTTTGGGGGTTTTTAGCGTTGGCATTGGTCCACATTTTTTGTGCTGAAAACGTGTAATAAACCAGTTTCTATTGAAACTGCATTAAAAGAACATGGTCTGTCACTTTAGAATTGGCCAAAATGTTCCATAGGCTTCATTTTTCTAACTCTGACAGTACTAGAGTTTTCTTCAAACTATTATAAACCCTTCACTTCAAAACATTTAAATTCTAAACTGTAAAGGAGAACTCTTACTAGACTGTCCTGCTCTTACTTCAAGTCTCATCAGCTGTGCCCCCTAACAAAGTTTGTGCTCTGTCTGTACAGGCCAACAGCACCAGTTTGAGCACAGGACATCAGATTCATATAAAATGTTGTATATTTGGGAAAAAAGATCAAGGTTTCCAGATATGCCCATTTGCCCTTATGTTTAATGAGCTTCTGGCTGTATTTAGTAAGAGGCCAGGAGCTATAAAAGACAAGTTAAGTGGGAATCTAGCATTAAGGATCTGAAATTGGGTATCTCACAGGATGATCTGTACATTAAGCAAGGAAATGTGTATCAACATAAAGGAAAAGTCAAAATGTAACAGAGAAACAGCAAATTACAATGGTATAACACAAGAAAACCTCAAACCAAAACTAAAATCAACAGACAAAAATAATCTCTGTCTTATCTATGAACTAATTTCCTTGCACCTTCATTTCCGTCAGCTTCTTACTAGAGGTAAAAAGGCCCATGAAAATTCGGGCTTATTGAGCAGGAGAAGGAAAGGAAAAACCAGAGGTAGATGCTGGAAGAAAACATGCTGGAAGAAACTGCATTTTCAAAATGCACTGTAAAAATTGTGACAAATATCTGGAAATCATTCATTTATAGCAGTGAAAATGAAACACTGGACTTGTCCAAGAGGACACACAGAACCCTCCCCACGTGGTTTTCACTTACCAAACATCCACACATCACTAGCTGAGGTAAACCGTCGGAAATTGATTGACTCTGGAGCCATCCACTTGATGGGTAATTTTCCTTTGGAAGCTACAGGGAAGGCAAGAAAGGGCAGGCTGTGACTCCCACTACAGAGCTCAAAAAGAGATTCTGTTCCCAGTGAAATAATTCATAGGCAAAACTAATCTCCAGTGAAGTACTTCAAATATCGATATATAAGGCTGTTTAGCTTTACATGAAATGGAGAAATAAACCAACAAACCCCAAAATAATAATAATAATCCCCAAAACCTCCCTTAATGACCCCCATAATAAACCCCAAAATACACCAAGAAATGATCATGTCAAAATTATTTTCCCTCTTAGCAATTAAAAAGATAAAATGTAGCTTAGCAAAAAGAGACAAATAAAATGAAGAAACACAACAGAGTGTAAGGGGACAAATAATGGATAATTTAAAATATATGAAACCAGAAAAATATTAAAAATGAGATTTATGTACTCATGATTTAATAATATACACTAGCTTTGGAATGCTATGGTTTGGTACCCAACAAGCCATCTTTATTTTCCTGCTGCATTTCCCATTTATCAGGCACTGCAGGACATCTCTCAGCTGCTGGAGACACCAAAGCTCAGTATTCCATCCAAAATGGGGCAAAAAGTAGGCTTCAAAGGCAGTTTTTTACTCAATCTCCCTAGTCCAATGGCATCTGAAGCATACAATGACTACACAAATTCAGCATTCCTCTGTAACTACATGTGAATTCGCTACTTTTTGCACCTAAAATCACACCTTGTGATCCTTCTTAAGCACACAAAAGAATTTACTGCAAGAAGGATCCAGAGGTCATCTCACCTTTGTAGTAAGTACTGTCTTCCATGTATCGGGATAAACCAAAGTCACCTAATTTCACACAGTCAGTGGTAGATACCAGCACATTTCTAGCAGCAATATCCCTGCCAAACAGAAGGAACAGTATTTCTAGTAACCTTAAAATATAAAGTGGTGCAGTATCATCATTGAAGAAAGTTTCCCTCCTGCCCTGCAAAGGTAAGGAACTGATTTAAGACCACAGTCCCATATGAGGTTTCCTAGTAAGGACCTCAAGTTCTCATTGTAGAGAACAAGATCTCCCCCTGAGACTCCTCCCCTGCTGTTATTTATGGTGTTTTAATATAAATATCTATGCACAGCTATTACTTTATATGCAAATGTTTGCACATACATTGTCACAACACATACATAGAATTAGCCAGGATTTAAACACAAGTGAATTGTACAAGTTCAAAATCAATTGTACTTAGTAACTGGAGTTTTGTGAATTCTTAGTTGCACACAATAAGAGGCTGAAGCCAGTCTCTTCTCCCTAGAAACTCATGTTCACATTCAAGGGAATAAAATTCAAAACACACCATGAAGGAAGTTTAGGTTCATTTTCTGGTTAAGCAAGTACTTGTATTTTATAAATATTTTATTTCCCCTCCTCTTTACTTAAGAAGCCATCTGCCCTTGTTTTGCTTTTCTATATTTGAATGATTACAGTTGACTCACAGCTTGAAAAAATACTGTAACCACAAAGCAACAACTGAAAATGATTCCGATTGAAATCTGGCACCAGCTCCAAGTCAATCCAGGAGTGAACCAGCAGGTGTCACCCTTGAAAAGGGTGTCATTTTAGTGGAAACCTCTGCAAAAGTGACACTCCCTAAAATTTTAAGCAGCAACATATAAAAATAGACAGGTGTGGATAAATATGGATGAAATCTTACCTATGTACAAATCTTTTGCTCTCTAAGTAGGCAAGAGCTGTGCTAAGCTGGTAAGCATAGAGTATCAGAGAGGCCAGGTCCAAGCTGTACTTCCTTACTTGCAAAAACGACCTCAGCTTTTTGCACCAAGGAGGAAAAAGGAGAAAGAAATTAAAAGAAAATAACAGAGCTGAAAAAGGCATATTTCAAATGGTGAAGTTTACATAAGTATCAATGGGCATGACTTCCTTGCCTTAAAGGCTGGACGAAGAAAAGAAAACCTCCTCCCATGAAGAGCTGTAACTGCATTAGAATTCAAGCAGTTTTTCTACATGAAAACTGTTAAACAAAAAAAAAAAAAGTAATTTTGTGCATTCCTCTCAGTCTCTTTTTGAAAAGCATCTGCATTTGCTGTTTCAGAGTGAAGCACTCTGGGATGTTTTGGTTTTTTGTACCCTTGAGTGCAGCCTGCATTTATGGCCTCAATCACTTCAGAACTGAACAGGACCTGGCCAACCCAAACAGATTATTCAGTATTGTTTAAGAAGCATTAATTTTAATAATTAACTTAAACCTACATGTGCTAAAACAACTGTGTTTAGCTCAGAGTGGCCAATATCAGGGCAGAGTATTTGTCAGTTCTATTCCCAGTATAAGGCAGGCAGGATTTATTGGAAGGTGGCACTACAGTGTCCTTATACATCAAAACAAGGCTTT
Organism: Sylvia atricapilla; assembly: GCF_009819655.1. NCBI lineage: Eukaryota > Metazoa > Chordata > Aves > Passeriformes > Sylviidae > Sylvia > Sylvia atricapilla. Next base: position 148,988,492 of record NC_089140.1, read on the forward strand.
GAAAAGTTATTTGGGCACTGGAAAGGAAATCTATTGACAGAAAATGACTTCTCCACTACAGGTTTTTCTATCCATCCCTCCTATTTTTTTTTTTTTTTTTTTTGAAAATGTACTGCAGCTTGATAATTGAAATGACAATCATATATTGTTGTATGAAATATCACTGCAGCTCACATTTTCAAAACTGTGGCTCAATGAAAACTAATCGATTATAAAAAGTGAGATCTAGTTTTCTTTAAAGCATTCATCCCAAAAACATAATAATGAGGGAAGTCATCTTATCTAGGGCCTCTGCTGCAGATGTTCTACAGGGAAAAAAACAAACCAACGTAAGAAATTCGATGTTTTCAGGGAAAATGCAGCATTACTCAGGAAGAATAAAAGATGTACAGTTTCACTTCTGGAAGGTACATTTGCAAATGCTGTTTAACTGATTATCACATTATCATCATCTTGACAGAGGTCACGCTCTCACTCTGGAACTGCAATTGAACGCTCTGAAAACTCTGACTAAGTCACTCAGGAATGAGGTGATGCAGTTCCCCCGGTGGAGGAGAAGGTCAAAAGCTGCCACTCCTGTTTCTGAGTCCATAACTCTGCAAAGGAGTATGATATCATGCCTGATAGCATGTCTTAGTCTTGTGAAGTGTTTTTTCAGCCTTTTCTGAGCTAAAAGAGAGGAGACCAGAGCTGCACGAGGATTTCTCATACCTCTCCAAGTGTACAGAGCTCCATGATTATCCAGACTGGGTTTTCTGTGATAACCCCAATGAGCTTCACGATGTGAGGGTGATCAAACTGACGCATTGTTACTAAAAAAAATCAAAGTATTCAGTGTGTTACATAAAACCTTTTTTAAAAATAAACAGAAAGCTGCGGGTTAAGCATTTAGCCCATGAGCAGAGAAGATAATCACAGGACTTCAAACAACTGTTGCAAGCAGTAATGTCTGGTCATTCCATGTGCTGAGGGCAGGTGGAAACACTGATTGCTTGAGCTATGCAGTTCTCCACTCACAAAAATGCAAACTGCTGTGGAAGGTGCCAGTCAGGTCAGGCTCTGCCTCTCAGCCCTCAATCTGGGTATGAACATAACCTAAGTTAACAAAATAACCTGTAAAATGAGGGGCACAACCAGTTAATCTGACCCTTTCTACTCGAAGAGGAGGTAAAAATAGTCCGGAAAAAAATTGTTTGCCAGATTACGATATGGACAAAAATTTTATTTAATCATTAGATCATTTTATTTTCCATGGAGTTAATTTCAGTATGTTTTATGCAGTATAACACATGAATCACAAAACCACAGAATGTTTTGGGTTGCAAGGGATCATGAAGACCAACCAGCTCCAATCCCCCTGCCTTGGGCAGGGAAACCTTCCAGCTTCCTGGCCCAGAGCCCCATCCATCCTGGTCAGGGACACCTCCAGGGATGGGCCAGCCACAGCTTTGCTGGGCAACCTGTGCCAGGGCCTCACCACCCTCAGCAAAGAATTTGTCCTAAAATCTGATATAACCTGCCTTTTCAGCTTTGAAAACTTCACCATCGGCAAACCTCAAAATATCTTAGTATTGCTAATATTAAAATATTAGGAAATAAATGTATTAATTCAGTGAAATAAGCAAGTGTTCTGAGCAAATTTGCAATCTGAACACAAGACAAAGGCAACAGATGGGAATTAGAATGAAAAAGAGGAAGAAGAAATGGCAAAACTACTAAATCAGAATTGAAAAGTACTATTTATGTGTTGATTACAGTGGCATTTCCTAATCTGTCAAATTTGAAGCACAATAAGGAGCATTCAATGAGCAATTATTTTCTACATTGCCAGGAGACAGCAGCCTACCTTGTGACTGCTGAGTTACTACTGTAAGCAATGGTATTTACCATTCCAACAGATAGAAATGCAATGGAAAAAATTACAGTAATTTACAAGAACTCTGACATTCAAAAATAAGAATCCATTAGCTATTAACAGAGGTCTTCTGAATAAGCTGAAAAAATTCCTTGAATAAAGGAATAGTGAATAAAATATACTGTAACATCTGACCACAACCAATTACTTCATTGAAAAAATACAATACCTTGACAACATTTAGAGGTATACAATAGCAGGGATAATAGGCAAAAATTAAGGCCTAAGTGCCATATCTTAATTTGCTTGCAAAACCAAACAATAGAGGAATCAGTAACTTTTAATATTCTTTATAAAGTTTCTGTTCCTGTACACCCCAACAAAAAGCCTTTTTCCACACATGAAATGTGCTATTTGGGAAATGCAACATTTGTGGGCAATTACTTAAAAAACAGCCTGCTCTAGCGTAGACCTGAATTCTGAATTTTTAAAGCAGATCTGTCATAGACACAGTATTTTTAGCAAGGACAACCACCTGAGCTTCCAAAGCAATAAACTGGAGAAAGGGCTGTGTTTTTTAATACATTAAGGAAAAAGAAGGAAATAGAGGATCAGATCTAATGTTCCAAATTTGGTTCTAAAGCCCTACAGGAGTCAGACATCACCACTCAATTTGGAAAATCAGAGAACTCACATCCCATCATACACATGCAAGGATGAAAAGCAGTTCCCTGGCACATGCTGGAGGAGGGGACAACAGCTATATATTAATGAAAAACACTATATATTAATCAAATATTTACATTAGTGTAAGAAGTTTCTGGCACAGGAGGCCACAGTCTTTGCAAGGAGCAGTTACAAAAGTGATCCCAAAAGAAGTTGTTTAATACTCACAGGCTTCTTGTAAGAATTTTTCTCTAACACTGTCTGAAGTGCAGTTTTTACATGTTTTGATTGCAACAGCCATAGCTGGATTTTCCTGAAAAACATTATTGAGAAATAGCTGAAATACAACTCACCAAAAACAGCCCACCAAAAAATTCTGGCAAAAAATTCTGGCAAAACTACTTTGGAAAAAACTACTACTAAATAAAATACCTTTAGTTGAGAAATTACATGTTGATGGTTTCAGTGTTAAAATACCATTATAATCAAGACACCTTGCATACAATATTTACATCTAATGTGTCTTGGAAATATTTTATCTGTTTGAAACTATGTTAAATGGTGGAAAGATTATGACAAAAGATGATAAGTTTAACTGAACAGTACTGTAAACTTTTTTTGTTATTGAGGAAGATAAGCTCTTGACAATATTTAGCAAAAACAGAGGAACAAAAAGAGATATATGCCTAAAAACCACACTTAGCTTATATAAGCAAGCAACCCAGAAAGCCAAATTAAGGACTTTTTGTGGCTCTTTCAGAGGAAAGACTGGTTGTAATTGTGAACTCAGACTACAAAGGAAAGTAAAACAAAGATTTTTTACATTTTATCTTTACAATCAGTCCGATCAAGGCTATAAAACCAGGTTCAACAGAACCACATCTATTTAAAATCAAATGGACTTTCCCATCTGATTTCACATCCTCTGAATACCCAAAAATGAGAAGTTCTTGATGGGTTGAGAGAGCTGAAATGTTTTGAAACTAAACTTCTACATTAGGTATGGTCTTGTTCAAGGACCTGCATGTCCTCCTTCCAAGAGGGAAACTGGGAATTGTCCATTGTTTAATGGGCAGTTTACACATGAACCTTTCCTCAAAATGCTACAGCACTGATGAATATGCTTGGTCTATTTTAAATCTCTTCACAGACAAAAAGTACTGGAATTAAAGCAGTATTTATATTTTGCAGGCTGAAGTGTCTTTATTTTCAAAGTTGCTCACAGAAGAGATCTTCAAGTTGACTTTGCAGGAAAATATTGATGTAATCCTTTTCTCACACATCAAATGCCCATAAACTGACACAAAACCCCCTGATGGTAGATCATGATTTTATTCCCTTATGAAACCAGGACTGAACAATCAGCCTGGGGATGAGATCTCTGGATGCCTGCCAGACCCATCCCTCTCTCTGTGTCACACATCAAGTTTCTGAAATATCCTTTAACCAACAGCAGCACTGAAAGGAAGAACCTCAGTGTCTGCAACCAGCAAAGAGATTTTGAAGAATAAAGGTTGGAGAAGGTCTGATATTGGGGTTTTGTTGACCTTTTGGTTTTGGAGGAGACAAACCAGTGAGAATGTATCAGACTGGACACATTTTCTGTACTGAGCAGGAAATGGTATTTAAATGACACTCGGGGATTAATTCCACAGTTAATCAGCCTTTAAAGACAATCTCAGTGGGCTTGCTTACAGCTAAGCAATAGGATCCTTTATCTATAAACCCATTTTCCATTCAGTACCCTACACTCAGAGCCTGGCTGTGACCCTTCAGGAATACCTGGGAGAGGTGGATGGGGCACAGTCACTGCAATCAGGACTTTATAAGAGCAATGAACAGGGATAAATGGCATTTTTGAGTTCAGCTTGGAGCTAGCAGAACAAAAGGCAAGGAACATCCCCTCTATTTTTGCACTCAAGCTGAACATATAAAAGGGTACACTACCACGTTGTTAGAACTAATCTTACACTGATTTTAAGATTTCTTCCCAGAGTGTAGGTTACACTCTGTGGCCAGAACATCGAAATTTAATGACATCACTGTTCTGTTTCACCTTCACATATACCAGTGTCTTAAATGAAGTAAATTCCTATTAATATAATAAATCCACAGGTGGTGGTTTAAAAATTTCAACAAAGGATGCCTGAGTAAAATCTGTTCTCCAATTCACAAAAAAGAATGGAAACAGCCAACATTTCAAAACAACAGTCCATAAGAAAAGGGTCTTTAATTAGTTTTAGAGAGCTCTAGATTTATCCACCATGCCCCAAGTGAATGAACCATTCCTCCTCAGTACTCCTGTTAACTTGGACAGAATTAAATGAAAAATAAGAGTCTCTCTCAGTGCAAAGTATATCAGATGTGTTTTCTAAATAAGGGTATCAGACCAGATTTCAAACTTGAAATAGAATATTTATCCTTATTTACTTAAATATTGCACTGAAGATTATTTAACCCATCAAGCCCAGGACCCTAACCAACTGTTTCTGAAGTTAGAACCAGATTATTGTCCACAAGAATTCTTGTCTAATCTATCCAAAATTCCAACAATTTCTTTTAATATTAAATGTTTATTTTATCTTAAACCTGAAATTTGTTGAAATTAACTATTTTTTGCAGCTTTCTCTTGCTATTTTACACAAAACTTTGATTTGAGCTGAAATTTTAGTCTTTCCAGAAAAACTAATAAGCACCATCCTAAATTACACAAATCCTGCCAACCTCCCTGTTTTCAGCGAGGTGCCTCTTGTGCATTGGGATTTCGCTGGATCAGTGTCCAAGTATTTTGTATTTTATTTCAGGAAAACATAGGAACTTGATTAGCCTTTGTACAGCGAGATTGTCACTGAACCAAATTTTTATTTGTTCTGGAAGACTCAGACCAAGACCTCTAAGGAATACTCTTTATTATTATTATTTTTTTTAATCTAGGAAAGTTTTATTGTTAATTTTTGTTTGAGAAGTGAGGCTTACCGGGCTCATGTAAACTCCTTGGTGCACATCTCCAAACTGTCCTTCCCCAATGCAGCGCCCCAGCTCAATCCTCTCCCTTTGAATTTCATAATCTCTGGCTACAAGAATATAACGCACTTGAAATATTAAGTTTCTGCTGAAGGGCAAGGAAATAATCCACAAGACACAAAACTCAAAGTAAGTCACTCAAATGTCTCACATATGAATAACTAAGATTAACATTTGCTGCACACCAACCTATAGAGATGCTGCACACCCACAGTGGAGACCTCTCAAACATCTTAAAAGTTTGAACCAAAGCAACAGGAAAAGAATTGTGGGATCTACGTTGTTGAATTAACTACTGGGCACTTATTTCAGTGCAATAAACATAATGAAATCCATTTGAATTACAGCTGGTGAAAGACAAAGCACTCCAACAATTTAGGGCAACACCAATGTTGTTAAACAAGCCTCAGCACATATCCCTTTGGCTGTTTAAGAGGACTCCACCATGTGATAGTTTAGATTTTGGAACCATCAAAAAAGCCTGGAGAACTTTTAAAGAGGTAACTGCAAGAAAAAGATACAGGAACAAGAGCGTGGCAAATAAAGACAAAATGAAAGAGTGAATTTTTGAGTGCACTACACCTCTGCCAGTGTGTAAGTGAAGTAAAATTGAGATGTTTGGTGGCCTTATGCAATTTTGTTAACGTCACAGTTTAATAGGCTGAGAATATTACTGATAAAAATGGCTCAGCACTTCAGCAAAACATTTAATCAATTGCAATTGAATGATTTCATTTGCAATTTAATTTCTAGCAGACATGGAAAAATATTTCAGGAATAGCAGAAAAGCATGCACAGTATATGTTTTCACCTCTATTTATATTACTCAGAGAAAAAATTATAAGCAACCAGCTTAGAGCTTCATAACCTTGACTTTGATATCATTAACACTACAGAAGTAATGTCATCTAGAGCTGGCTAACAAGGTGATAAATGCCTTTTTCATCTCTTTTTTCCAAGTACTGCATTTTCCTCTTTAAAATCCCAAAGCTAACTGGTTTAACTATAAATAAATAATGTTTATTAAATGAAAGTGAATAGTAAGCTTAAAAATTCCACATCATTCCAAACTGCAAGCATACAGGGATGGGTAAAGGGTCTCCTGTTACCTTCATCTATTCCATAGCTTTCTGCAGTGCAATTAAGAGAAAAATCAAATGCTTACTTAGATAGAGCTTCTTAAAATCAAAACAGGACAAACATTTTTCAACATAAAAAAAAAAGAAATATACTGATGCAATTTAAAGTTTACATTAGCAGAAGTCACAGGCCCATTCTTGTGATCTTTAATGACTCAGTCCTTTGGGAGCTGAACACTTGAGACCCCTTCAATGCAGCAAAGAACTTAATGAATTTCCCCCCACAGCCCATCTCATGGGTTTTGCATTGAAGCCATGTTCAAGTGCTCAGCACATCCAGGGCCAGGCCCACAAGTAATTACTTCCACGAGAATTTAAATAAAAAGGTTGAGGGGAGGGGGGAATAAATTACACAAAGTTAATCTGTTAACAAAAATAAAAAGTTTATCACAGTATGTCTTGATCCTGAAACTATATTAATACAATACGTAGGGACTTAACTGCAAGACATTCAAAATGCTCAGTTTATTTCTGGAAAACATATATTCTTGCTTTTCAAATACTCATGTTCAAATATATATATGTTTTGCAAAACATATATTCTTGCTTTTCAAAGATTTTCCACAGCAGTGGAAATAATGCTGTGAACACTGAAGTGATCATGAAACATTCTGCCCCGTGGTGAGCTCAGAAATATATGCAAGTTCATGGTCCATCAGGAGAATGTGGCCCCAGCCCAGCACCATCCTCCCCTCTCACACTGACCAAACCTGATGGTTTTGGCAGGATTCTGCACCAATGGATTGTCTGCTTCCAGAGAAATCATTGGTTGCCAAATGCAACTGGAATTTCCCAGAGGCAGCTTTTAAAATCAGAATATTGGACTTTCATGTTAAATGAATTTGCCTTGACAGTTTGGGATTATATCATAATTCAAAAAGGCTGTTACACAAAATCCCTGTGGTGGCTACAGCACCACTGGTTTTTACTTCAAAGATGAAGACTCAGCAGAACTTTGAATTTTAATTTTTGTTCCTGCAGTCTTTCATCCTTAACAAAATTGCATGTGGTACAGTTGAGTGTTCCTCTCTCCTGGAAATGGAGAGCACCACGTCTGTCACAGAGCAAGGTGAGATACAGTCAAACAGCAATCCACAGAGCTTGCCACACTGTTTGCTCTCATCACAGAGATCTTATCCAACCTTTAAGGGTTATGTTCAGCATCACAATCAAAAAAAAAAATAAAAAATCCACATTTTGAGACAAAAGAAGGATTTGATTGTGTAATCACAGATAGCAGGAAACCAGAACATTTTCTTTGCACATTTATGAAATAAGGCTGAAATACTTCAGTCCCTGCTAAACCAAGGAAGCTTTTGGATAGGAGAGTTCCCAAGTTAACCACAGCACTTACTTGAGGGCATTGTGTAAGTGTCTTCTTCATCTATAATCTCTGCATAGTCATCAGTCTCTGCAAAGGGAGGAATTGAAGAGTTTCGGGAAAAGCAGATGAAAACAATGCTCCAGAACAACATCTCCAATGTATCAAGGCTGCTATGTCCCAAACCCCAAGTTCAGCATTGCCAGGTCACATTTAATACAGCATGATTAAAACTTGCTCATGCATAATTCATGGTATGATAATGACCTCAGTGCCATTTGCATTACATCACATTGATGCACTCAACAAAGAAGAAAAGGAAGATGTTTGTATTCAAAAAGTTAAAATTTTGCAATTGGGACCCATCTGAACTGCTGAATTAAAATCTTTTTAACACCAAATTCCATTGCAGTAAAGAAAAAAAGCTATGAATGAGTCAAATTGCTTTACCTTCAATAAAGTGTGAGTGACAGTTTGCTATTTTTTATGTCAAACAGGCAGAAGATACCAATGATGTTTCAGGGCAGCTTCCCCCTACTGTCAGTGTGGCCAGGTGAGCTATTTACCACAGAATCTTCTAGAGCACAAAGACATTTTTAAGCCATACTCTCTTCCTTATTTTTCTTACAATTTTCTTTCTTTAGTTTTCACCACTAGTTTTGCTGTCAAGACTCAATATTTCATGGACAGGTTTTGGAAATAACTTCCCAAAATTTTC